>NC_138094.1:39494760-40694760 GCF_964212035.1 Myotis nattereri | reverse complement strand
TTAAAGGGATGAGAATGTTGGCCTTGGGGTCTAAAGGCTCAGTGAGGGGCTCCCTTCGCCATGTGATGTCATAGGGGAGCTTTGCAAGAAGACTACAGTTGTGAACCTGGAGGTCAGAGTGCCCAGTGATCCTGAGAAAGGAGAAAATTTCTTGTTCAGAAGAGGGGACAGTCATGAAGGAGATAAGGCATTTAGAGTCTTGTGGGGTGAGAGAGTGAAACTGAGGTAGGTGAATGTGGTTTGGGACAACTGGGTTTTATGAGAGGATGTATGGTAACCCTGCCCAGACACTGAGGTAGAATGAGAAAAGAGTGAATGGGGGTGTCTAGTAAGATTCACTGTAGAGGTGAGGTGGCTACTGACTATGAGACTAATTTGTCAACCCCCATAATAGAGACTGAGGAGGGGACAAGGGTCCTAGTGAATTTGGAGAGGGCCAAATAAGTGACCCAGTGTCAATTAAAAATGAGATCAGCTTACCTGCCACCACTGTCATTGCCTGATGTAATGACCTGGTGATGTAAGTCTGTGGGACCCTGTTGGGGCCTGGGCAGCTTCTTCAGTGGCCAGTCCCAGGAGGCCTGGGAGCTCCAAACTGGATTTAGAGGGCAGCCTTGCTGAGGTTGGACCTGGAGGGGCCAGACTACAGTTTGAATTCCATTCCACACCTTGGAAGGTGTGGCTCTTAGAGGTGAGGCTCTCAGGTTTGGGCAGGATGTGGTTCAGTGTCCTCCTTGTTGCATTTCGAATGGTGTTTCTCAAAGTTTGCTCAACTCTATATTTTAGATATGGCTAAAATGACAAGTAAAAGATTAGCAATGCCAGAAAACCAAGCTTGCTCAGAAAGACTCATGATCAACATCAACAACATCATACATGAAATAAACGAATTAACAAAATCATACAAGATACAATGAGGTAGAAAAGGAAGCCCAATCTGAAGCAGGTATTTCTCCCATAGAAGTAACAATGGCAATTAAATATGACTGTAATAGTGACCCGGGTAGATAAAATTATTCCCATGTAACTGAGGTGCCATCATATTCAGAGATGAAGATGGAGAACCTCCTTTTGAAAGGGAATTGCTCATTCATTGTAAACCAGATTTCAATAATCTGAATGCCACTAAACTGAAACAAACCAGTATCCTGTTTCCTACATTAGATGCAATGACATATCCTATTCTTTTTCCACATGGTGAAAAAGGCCGGAGAACAGATATTGCATTAAGACTCAGAGATGACAGTGTAATCAACAATAATACTAGACAAAATGTAAGGACATGAGTCACACAAATGCAGTATTATGGATTTCATCTCTCTGTCCAGGACACATTCCAGGACACATTCAATCATATTTTAAATGCAGAAAAATTAACAGTTTATTATGGATTCATATGCAAAAATGGAGGCCAATCGGATAAATTTCATCAAAGCAAACCAATGTAAGTTGAAAGTTCAAAAATATAGTGGTTTGATGGATTATCTCACATCTAGATCAGAAAATGACAATGTGACAATTGGTAAAATGATAATACTTTTGTCATCTTTTGAAATTTACCCAGAAATATGCAGCAGTGATATCAGGATGCTATAGTAATTGTAACAAAGTATGGCAAATCCGATTTATTCATAACCATGATGTGCCACCCCAAATGGGTAGATATTATAAACAATTTACCATGCTGGCTAAAAGTTGAAAACAGACCTGAATTGTTAGCCAGGGTTTTTAATATTAAGCTGAATGGTCTTTTAAATGATATATGTAAATTCAATTTATTTGGCCAAGTTAAAGCTAAAATTCATGTCATTGAATTTTAGAAATGCGGACTGCCTCATGCGCACATATTTTTGATGTAAGATAGTGAATCCAGGTTATGAACGGAATATGACATTGATCATTATAGTTAAGGCAGAAATTCTGAATGAAGACCAGTGTCCTCGACTTTTTCAAATTGCAAAATCAAATATGATACATGGACCATGTGGAAAATAAAATCCAAAAGTTCCATGTATTGAAAATAGAAAATGTTCAAAGGGATATCTGAAAGAATTTCAAAATGTGACCATTGGAAATATTAACGGATATCCAAAATACAAACAAAGATCTGCTAGCACAATGTCTATTGGAAATAAAGTTGTTGTTTGTCCCTTATAACCAGTATTTGTGCCTTAAATATAACTATCATGTAAATGTTTAAGTCTGCGCATTGGTTAAAAGTGTCAAATATTTATTTAAATATGTCTAAAAAGGGTATAATTGTGCAAATATTCAAATTTCTGAAAAAAATATCAATCATGATGAAGTACAGGACTTCATTGACTCCAGTTATGTGAGTGCTCCTGAGGCTGTTTGGAGACTTTTTGCAATGCGAATGCATGACCAATCTCATGCAATCACAAGATTAACTATTCATTTGCCAAATGATTAGAATTTGTATTTTCATACCAATGATTTTGCTGAAGGTATAGATAGGGCTAAAAGGCATAACTCGACTTTGATGGCTTGGTTCTTATTGAATAGAGAAGATTCTGATGCATAATAATAATAGTAATGGTTATTGGGAGATTCCACAGCATTATGTGTTTAATAATTCTTATGGAGAAAACACCAGAAGGGCGGGAATAAAGTACTAGGTAGACTGTTCACTGTGAGCTCTAGAGAACCAGAACGATATTACCTTAGGCTTTTGCTTCTGCATGTAAAAGGTGCGATAAGTTTTGCTGATTGCGAACTGTAGGAGGTGTAATTTATGATACATTTCATGAAGCTGCTAAACATAGAGGATTATTAATCGATGACACTATCTGGAAAGGTACGATTGATGAAGCAATCATCCTTAATATGCCCAAACAATTATGGGAACTTTTTGCATATATCTGCATGTTTGGATGTCCTGATGCAGACAAATTAAAGGATGAGAATAAATCTTATTTTATTGAAAATTTTTGTTGGAAATTACACCAAAGAGAAGGTGGCTTTATGAACTGTGAAATGCATGCCCTTAACAAAATTCAACAAGTATTCACATTGCATGGGATAAAATGTTTGCATTTCAAACTTCCAGACTATTCTATATTAATGACACAAATACATGTGATGAATCATATGAGCAATAACAGGCAGAAGTTTTGATCAATTCTCTGAACAAGGAACAGTCGGCAGCCTTTCAGACTATAACTTCTGCCATCAAAGATTAAACTGTATGCCCCAAATGCTTTTTCTTGGATGGTCCAATTGGTGGTGGAAAAATATATCTTTATAAAGTTTTAATACATTATATTAGAGATCATGGAGGTACTGTTTTACCCACAGCGTCTACAGGAATTGCTGCAAATTTACTGCTCGGTTGAAGAACCTTTCATTCCCAATTTAAATGATCAATTCCATTAAATGAAACTTCAATTTCTAGACTTGATATAAAGAGTGAATTTGCTAAAAGCATTAAAAAGGCCCACCTTCTCATTATTGATGAGTGCACCATGGCATCACTCATGCTCTAAATGCCATGGATAGATTATTAAGAGGAATTATGAATTTGAAAGTTGCATTTGGTGGGAAAGTTCTCCATCTTGAAGGGGACTTTTGACAATGTCTCAGTGTTGTGCCGCATGCTATGCGATCAGTCATAGTACAAATGAATTTAAAGTACTATAGTGTTTGGGGATGTTTCAGAAAGTTGTCTCTTAAATATGAGATCAGAGGATTCAGCTTATAATGGATGGTTAGTAAAACTTAAAGATGGTAAACTTAGTAGTAGTTTTCATTAAGGAATACATATTATTGAAATCCCCGTGGAATGATTTGTAACGGATCTATTATTAAAGCTACCTTTGGAAATAGTACTATATATTTAGAGATAATATTAAAACATATCTAAATGTGCAATTCTCTATCCTAAAATTGAGCATGTTCAAAAATTAAGTAAAGAAATTTTGGATATACTCGATGGAGATTTTCACAAATATTTGATGATTCCATCGATTCAAAGGATAATGCAGAAAAGAAAAAATTTCCCATCAAATTTCTTAATAGTATTACTCATTCGGGAATGCTGTGTTATAAATTAAAATTGAAAGTAGGTGTAATCATCTTTCTACTGAGAAATCTTAATAGTAAATGGGGTCTTTGTAATGGTACTAGATTTATTATCAAAAGATTGTGACCTAACATTATCGAAGCTGAAGTATTAACAGGATCTACAGAAGGAGAGGTTGTTCTGATTCCAAGAATTAATTTGTCCCCATCTGACACTGGCCTCCCTTTAAATTGATTCGATGACGGTTTCCCATGATGCCAGAATTTGCAATGACTATTAATAAATCACAAGGACAAACTCTAGACAGAGTAGGAATATTCCTACCTGAACCCGTTTTTGCACATGGTTGGTTATATGTTGCTTTCTCTCGAGTTTGTAGAGCATGTGATGTTAAAGTTAAAGTTGTAAATTCTTCATCACAAGGGAAATTAGTCAAGCACTCTGAAAGTGTTTTTACTCTTAATGTGGTGTACAGGGAGATAATAGAATAAGTTTAATCAATTTATCAGTCATTGTATCAATGTTGTTTTTATATCATGTTTTTGTTTTTATATCTTGTGTTTGTTGTTATAATATTGTTGTTAGGTTTAATGTAAGGTTTAACTGAGATGTGAGATTTAATCTGACCAAAGCCAATAAATTGACCAAGACAAGCAGGGTAAGAGTAAAATATCATGTTTATTGGAAGCTCTCGGGTGAGGTCCCACGGTCTGGAGGTGCAGGCCAGGGGAGTCACACCCGCCTATGCCTGCAGAGATTTTTTATGCTGCTGTTGGACCAATCAGGTTTGTCTGAGGTAGCTTGTGGTGGGTGATTGATGAGCGGGAAGTTGGTGCAGCTGCACCCTGGCCATCTTGAGAAGTCTCCGGTGATTTATTTATTGGCTATCAGCACAACAGGATGCTCTGGTGGGTCCCAGGATGGCAGCTATTGTCCAGCAGGATGTGGCTTGGCAGTTCTGGGTTGTTTTGTCCAACTCAGCTGGTGGGATCAGGAAAGACCCTATTTTCCCAGCCCCAGACCTTACAATTGTTATTATTTATTTGTTAATAAATTTATATATTACTTTCATATGCATTTTTCTAATTTTCTTTAGTCTCTGACACTTCTATTATAAAGGGCGAATAGCGATATTAAAATATTTCTTCTAATTCCCTTTAAATGTGCATGAATTCATGCACGGGGCCACTAGTCTATATATATAAAAGCCTAAGTGACCATTATGACAGAATGATTAACCAATCAGCCACTATGACATGCACTGACCACCAGGGAGCAGATGCTCAAAGCAGGAGCTGGCCCCTGCTGGTCAGTGTGCTCCCACAGCCAACCTCCTGCAGCCCCTCTCCCAGGCCGGCCAACCTCCTGTAGCCCCTCCCCACTGTGGCCAGCACTCTGGAAGCCCCAATTGTGGAGGGAGAGAGGGGTGGTGTGGCAGCTGGCCAGCCTCCCAGAGTCCCTCCACCTGGTCAGCCAGCTCCCCAATAGGCCTCAATTGCTGGGCAGGCTGAGGGCCCCCACCCATGCATGAATTTGTGCACCAGAACTCTAGTGGGATAATAATAATCTTGTACATAGAAATCATATGAAAGATCTAAGAGACTTAAATCTTCAAAGGAATCAGAGTCAGTCCCCCAGTCTCAAAATATGACATTCAACATGGGGAAATTAAGGGGCCTGCTGACTTTTTGGGTAGATTAAGAGAACAAATTACTTTTTGGGTAGACTAAGGGAACTTAAGGTCAGCACAGTTTAGGAGTCTCTAAGACAAAGTTATAATTTGTAGAGAAAGAAGTATAATATTTAGAACACTTAAGTGAGGGAAAGAGATGATTTGGCCCAGAAAGAATCTATGGAATAACTAACATGTACTCCCAGGCATTAAAAAAACACAATGAATTCTTAGGACTGATTGAGTACTGTAGGTTATAGATAGACTCTTATGCGCTTAAAACTAAGAGACTATACCTCAAACTTTTAGATGGAGAACAGGACCCCTTTCTTTGGAAATCTGAAGAGATGCAATTAATAGAAGCTCTAAAACAGGTCCTAATCACTGCCCCAGTGTTAATATTGCCCTCACTGGAGAATCCATTCCATCTGTATGTTAATGTAGACAAGGGAACCACCCTAGGGGTTTTAACTCAAGAATATGGGGGGAGGGGAAGAGAGCAACCAGTTGCATATTTATCTAAGCTAGTAGACCAAGTTACTAGACTAGAGGATGGCCTAAGTGCTTTCAGTCATTAACAGCAACCACTTTATTGAGGAAAGTAGAAAACTAACTTTTGGAGGAGCACTGATTGTTAGCACTCCACATCAAGTTAGAACCATTTCAATCAAAAGGTAGGCTGATGTCTAATTGACTCCCAAATATTGAAATATGAGACTATCTTATTAGAAAGGACGACCTAGTACTTACTGCTGACAGCTGTCTAAACCCAACTCAATTTCTAACTGGAGGAGAGGCACGGGGAACTCCATTGAATGGATCTCATTTACTATCAAACCAAAGTAAGACCTGACCTCAGGGAAACCCCTTTCTCTACAGGGCTCAAGTTCTTTGTAGATAATTCCTCCCAAGTGCTTGAGGGAAAAAGGCACAATGGGCACTCCATTGTAGATGGAGAGCAATCCACAGTTGTGGAATCAGGGAGAATGCCCAAATGGGTGGTCTGCCCAGACATGTGAATTGTTTTCTCTCAATCAGGGGACCATCTACAGAGACTTGAAATATGCCTTTGCAACAGTGCACACTTTTGGGGAAAAAATCTTATTAATAGCAAGGGACGAGATTTGGTACATAAGGAATTACTCTCCCAGGTATTAGAGAGCCTAATGTTACCTGAAGAAATAACAGATTTTTCATCTCACTCCTGCCTTTCCCCTCTTGTTACCCCAGTTTTCAGTCCTCAGGAGGAAGAGCAGCTGGCCAAGATAGGAGCCTCCAAAACTTCAGAAGAGAAGTGGCTCTTACCTGATGGGAGGGAAATGCTTTCTAAACTCATTATGAGGGAATTACTAATCCAACTACATAAGGGAAGTCATTGGGGTCCACAAGCTATGTATGATGCTGCTCTAAGAGCCTTTGGGTGTGTGGGTATATATACTACTAAAGGGTGCATGAATTCATGCGTGGGTGGGGTCCCTCAGCTTGAAGGTCATCAGGGCCAATCAGGGCCATCTGGCTCAGACCCAGGGAAGGGAACATGGGAGGTTAGCTGGATGCAAGAGATTGGCTATGGGAGAGCACTAACCACCAGGGGGAAGCTCCTGCACTGATCATCTGACCCCTGGTGGGTAGTGTGTGTCATAGCGACTGGTCAACCAGTCGCTTGGTCGACTGTTTTTAATGGTAACTTAGGCTTTTATCCTATACTAGAGGCCCAGTGCACAAAAATTTGTGCACTCAGCGGGGGGGGGGGGGGGGGGGCAGGGAGGAGGAGGGGTTCCTCAGCCCGGTCTGTGCCCTCTCGCAGTCTGGGACCCCTTGGGAGATAACGTCCTGCTGGCTTAGGCCTGCTCCTGGGTGGCAGAGGGCAGGCCCA
Organism: Myotis nattereri; assembly: GCF_964212035.1. NCBI lineage: Eukaryota > Metazoa > Chordata > Mammalia > Chiroptera > Vespertilionidae > Myotis > Myotis nattereri. The sequence continues at coordinate 40,687,173 of NC_138094.1, read as the reverse complement.
ATCCCTAGGTGCAGCCCCTGGTCGGGCTCAGAGCAGGGCCGACTGGTGAGTTGGAGTGCTGCCCCCTGTCATGCACAGAGCAGGGTGGATCAGGAGGTTGTGATGCCACCCTCAGTCACGCTCAGGGTAGGGCTGATTGGGGGGTTGGGGCACCGCCCCCTGTCACACTCAAGGCAGGGTCGATGGGGAGGTTGCGGTGCCACCTCCTGTCACGCACAGAGCAGGGCCTATCAGGGGGTTGGGGCTCCGTACCCTGTCACACACAGAGCAGGGTCAATCAGGGGGTTGGGGAGCTCCCCCCTGTCATGCACAGAGCAGGGCCCATCCGGGGGTTGGGGAGCTCCCCCCTGTCACGCACAGAGCAGGGCTGATAGGGGAGTTGGGGCACCGACCCCTGTCACACACAGAGCAGGGCGGATCAGGGGGTTGGGGCACCGCCACTCTCACACTCAGGGCAGGGCCGATGGGGAGGTTATGGCTCTACACCATCACACACAGAGCAGGGCCCGTGGGGCGGGGGGTGGGGGGTTGGGGCGCCGCACCCTGTCACACACAGAGCCACAGGACGATCAGGGGGTTTGGAAGCTCCCCCCTATCAGGCACAGAGCAGGGCTGATCAAGGGGTGAGGCGCCTTCCCCTGTCACGAACAGAGCAGTGTGGATAGGGAGGTTGTGGCCCCACCCCCTGTCACACACACAGCCGCAGGGCAATCAGGGAGTTTGGGCGCTGCCCCCGTCACGCTGATCCCAGTGCCGGGAGGCCTCTCGGCTCCGCTGATCCCGGTGCTGGGAGGCATATTACCCTTTTACTATATAGGATAGAGGCCTGGTGCACGGGTGAGGGCCTGCTGGTTTGCCCTGAAGGGTGTCCTGGATCAGGGTGGGGGTCCCGCTTGGGTGCCTGGCCAGGCTGGATGAGGGGGTGATGGCTGTTTGCAGCTGGTCACACCCCCTTCAGGGTGGGGGTCCCCAGTGGGGTGCCTGGCCAGTCTGGGTGAGGGGCTGAGGGCTGTTTTCAGGCTGGCAGGTGACTGAAGCTCCCAACTGCTTTTTTTTTTCTATTTTTTTTTTTTTATTCTGGGCCAGCTTTAGCTCTGGCTCCAGCTCTGAGACCTCTGCTGCTGAAAGCAGGTATTTGGTTTGTTTGGGTTCTATAATCAAAACTCTATCAACTCCAGCTCTGAGATCCCGGCTTGCTGAAAACAGATTTCTGGGGTTTTGTTTAGCTTCTATATTTGTAAGAATGTTTCAAACTGCAAGCTCAGAGGCCGGCAAGGCAGGCGGGGAATGTTGGAGTCCTCTGTCACTGAAGCAAGCAAGCCTCATGTTAGTTCAAGCTGCCTACCTGCCGGCTGCCATCTTGGCTGGAAGTTAATTTGCATATCGCCCTGATTAGCCAATAGAAAGGGTAGCGGACGTACAGCTAATTACTATGTTCCTCTTTTATTAGATAGGATAATAAAAGGGTAATATGCAAACTGACCCTAGAAGCAGAATGACTGGGAATGACTGGTCACTATGACACACACTGACCACCAGGGGGCAGACGCTCAATGCAGGAGCTGCCCCTTGGTGGTCAGTGAGCTCCCACATGGGGGAGCTCTGCTCAGCCACAAGCCAGGCTGATGGCTGCCAGCACAGCAGTGGTGGCGGGAGCCTCTTCCACCTCCTCAGCAGAGCTAAGGATGTTTGACTGCAGCTTAGGCCTGCTCCCTGCTGGATAGTGGACATCCCCAATGGCTCCCAGGCTGCCAGAGGGATGTCTGACTGCCAGCTTAGGAAGTGGGCCTAAGCCAGCATGTGGTCATCCCCCAAAGGGTCCCAGACTTCAAGAGGGCACAGGCTGGGCTGAGGGATCCCCCAAGTGCACAAGTTTTTGTGCACTGGGCCTCTAGAATATATTATAAAAGGCTTGTGGCCACAATGCCATAATAACCAAATGACTGGTCACCAGAAGGTGCATGGAGCACCTCTCGGGCCCCTCCACCCCTCCCCACCCCCAGGGCACCGGTAGTGTCCCTGGAGCATCGTGGGGTGCTGGCAGTGTCTGCGGAGGGTTTCAGGGCACCAGCAGTGTCTGTGGAGTGTGCAAGGCATCGCAGGGCAGCGACATGGCTCTGATGGCAGGCTAGGCCTAGGGGACCCTACACACACATGATTTAATTATGCTCTGGGCCTCTAGTCCTATCTAATAAAAGACAAAAAGGGTAATTGACCATACCTTTGCTATGTTTCCCATTGGCTAATCAGGGCGATATGCAAATTAACCACCAACAAAGATGGCAGCTAATTTGCATATATAGGCGCCAAGTGACAGAGCAAAGCCCGCTGGCCCTGGGCAGGAGCAGCGAGCGAAGGCCGGTGTGGCAAGTGAAGAGAAAAGCCCTCAAAGAGCTAAGCCCCTTGCCTGCCATGCCAGCACTGCCCCTGAGGCCCATGCAGCAGGTGCAGAGCTAAGCATGGAAACACCTCCCCCCCCCCCCCCCCCCCGTGCAGACCACGCCCGCTGGGCCTGCGCAGCCTGTGCAGAGCTAAGCACTGAGCCTGCCGTGCCGACTCCGCCCTCAGGGCCCGCAGGGCCAGAGCAGAGCTAAGCGCTGAGCCCGCCACAATGGCTCTGCCCCTGGTGCAGAGCTAAGCTCTGAGCCTGCTGTGCCAGCTCCACGTCCGGGGCCTGCGAGGCTGGCACAGAGCTAAGTGCTGAGCCCACCATGCTGGCCCGACCCTAGGGCCCAAGCGGCCAGCACAGATCGAAGCCCGCTGCGCCGGCCCCTCCTGGCGAAGAGGGAAGGCCTGGGTTCCAGGCGCCGGAGGAAAACTGGTGCCAGCAGCCAGGGGAAGGGGCCCTCAAGGGGCCCCAGATTGCGAGAGGGCACAGGGCGGGCTGAGGGACCCACCCGAGTGCACAAATTTTTGTGCACCGGGCCTCTAGTATAGTATATAAATAGAAAAGTAAGTTAATGAGAGCTGTATTACCTGCAGAAGAGTGAACAAACAGGCACTGAGGAGACAACCTTCAGGAGGGAGGGACCCAGGTTATGACTATTCCAGAACAAACAGAGTGATTATACTGAGATGCCTAAGATATGTCGTCTCAAATTCCTCCTGGTGATAGTACATCATTTGACTAATTGGGTTGAAGCTATTCCATTACCAAGTGCTACAACCAGTAAGGTAACTAAGATATTCTTAGAAAATATAACCTGGCTGGTGTGGCTCGGTGGTTAAGTGTTGACCTGTAAACCAGGAGGTCATGGTTCCATTCTTGATCAGGGCACATGCCTGGATTGCAGGCTCAATTCCCAATAGAGGGCATGCAGAGGACAGCCAATTGATGTTTATCTCTCATCATTGATGTTTCTATCTCTCTCTTCCTCTCCCTTCCTCCCTGAAATTATCAAAAATATATTTTTTTTAAAAAAGGAAATATAATCCTTCACTTTGTATTGGTTCAGAACATAGATTTGGATAATAGAGGCCATTTTATGGCCACTATTATCAAGGAACTAATGAAATGATTGGGGAAAAAATGGGAATACCATACATTTTTGTACCCATCCTCCTCAAATAAAGTAGAAAGAATAAACCAAACTCTGAAAAGACACATCACCAAATTAATCCTAGAAATCAAGCTTCCCTGGACAAAATTTTTCCCAATTGTGCTTCTCAGAATTAGAACAATGCACCCACCCCTCCCCCACCCTCCATAAAGACTTTGGGATATCGCCTTATGAGATACTTTATGGATTACCTTATTTTTAAAAAAATATACTTTATTGATTTTTTACAGAGAGGAAGGGAGAGGGACAGAGAGTCAGAAACATCGATGAGAGAGAAACATCGATTAGCTGCCTCCTGCACACCCCCTATTGGGGATGCATCCGCAACCAAGGTACATGCCCTTGACTGGAATCAAACCTGGGACCCTTCAGTCCCCAGGCTGTCGCTCTATCCACTGAGCCAAACCGATCAGGGCATGGATTACCTTATTTAGGTCAAAATTCTGACCTGCCAACCATGGAAACAAAAGATCAATTTCTTACAAACAAACTATGTGTTGGGCCTCTCCTCTACTTTACTCTCCCTCAGGTTATAAGAACTACTTGCCCAGACTCCACCTCCTGAATTCCCAGTGCATCCTTACCTACCCAGTGATCTCGTCATGATCAAGATCTGGAAAAAGGCAAGCTCGAGCCAGCCTAGGAAGGATCTTATCAGGTGCTACTTAAAACTGAGACCGCCATTTGTACCTCAGAGAATGGTTGGGCCCATTATACCTGGATTAAGGGATCCCAGTCCTCGGATAAGGAGAAGCATCAACACCCAGATCCCTGCAAGCTAACAGTGAAAAGACTCTGATTACCCCTTATTTCTAATTCTACTGAGCCTCTAGGTAAAATTATTACAGGTAGCCCATGCCCAATCTGACTAGTTATTAATGTAACTATAGGTACAGATTTTCTAACTGTAAAATTTGATGCTTGCCAGGTCCTAACCTCTGGAGATCCTACCAACCAAAGGCAACTTTCTACCAAACATATATACCTCTGCCGTGAGCCAGTCTGGGGAATGGGAGCAAACAACCCTCACTAACTTCCCTGTTCCAGCTGGGGTGAGGTCTGGTGGACTACCCAGTGTGGCAGTGGACAGCTCCATCATATAAGGCTGCTCCTATTGTCACAAAACTAAAAAACAGAGTAGCTGTAGTCAGAGGAGTTCCTCCTGATACTTGTGGGAATCTACAATGTAACACACTCCTATTGACCCTTAAACCAGGAGAAACTACCCTGTCTCTAGAGTGATGGTATAGTCTTGAGGTCAATACATCAGGAAAGGATCCTGTAGGAAAGTTTGCCATTTAATTAGTCAATAACTTGACTCTTTCCTTAAGCAGTGGTCCCTTGACTCTGAGTCCTAACTAGGCCCAACCTTTTTTTTTTTTTAAATATATTTTATTGATTTTTTACAGAGAGGAAGGGAGAGAGATAGTTAGAAACATCGATGAGAGAGAAACATCGATCAGCTGCCTCCTGCACATCTCCTACTGGGGATATGCCCGCAACCCAAGTACATGCCCTTGACCGGAATCGAACCTGGAACCTTTCAGTCCACAGGCTGACACTCTATCCACTGAGCCAAACCGGTTTCGGCAGGCCCAACCTTTTATTTCCAACAATGACCCTACCAAAAATTACTATAGTTGAGTTTAAGGATTTACACTAAACTATCAAAATTGAGATTAGATATGGAGAGACATATGCCTGGCTGGAATGAATTAAATATTCTCTCCATGCTCTAAACCAGTGGTTCTCAACCTTCCTAATGCCACGACGCTTTAATATAGTTCCTCATATTGTGGTGACCCCCAACCATAAAATTATTTTCGTTGCTACTTCATAACTGTAATTTTGCTACTGTTATGAATCATAATGTAAATATCTGATATGCAGGATGTGTTTTCAGAGGTCACGACCCACAGGCTGAGAACCGCTGCTAAACAAAAGTGACTGTTACGCTTGCATGACAGGGAGACTGGAAGCTCAAGTAGTGCCATTTCCACTTGGATCGGCTCAGTTGCTGTGGGCATGGGATGCATGATAGCCATCTTTCTGGACAGTCAGGCCTGGGGCAATGAGTCTTATGGGACCCTATCACTGCTATTCACAACCATGAAAGGTCCAAGGTAAGAGCCCCCAAAGACTATCAAACCCCCAGCCCTGAATATTAACTATACCTCCTGCCTCTTCAGGTGTGGGGAGCAGTCAGTGTTTTAGGACAATGTAACAGGCGCAAAGCTGGTCCTTTGAGGAGTTAGTCTACACTGGCTGTAGCCAGAGCAGACATCTGGTCGTATTGTGGAGGGCCATTGCTTGAGACTTTATCAGCCAGTTGGAACCTGCACCCTCTCCATTAGCAATCCCCCAAAAGTCAACCCTGCCCCCTCACTTGAGTACCAATTACCCACTTCCCTCCAATAGTAACATCCTGCAAAACTATGATATAATACATATATTATACATTAGAGGCCCGATGCATGAAATATGTTCAAGAGTAGGCATTCCTTCCCTTGGCTGCTGGCACTCAGCACCAGCTTCCCTCTGGTACCTGGCATCCAAGCTTCCCTCCAGCACCTGGGACCTAGGCTTCCCTCTCAGCCCTGGCTTCATCCGGAAGGTCATCTGGAAGGACGCCCAGTCTAATTAGCATATTATGCTTTTATTATTATAGATATACTAGTAGCCCAGTGCACAAAATTCCTGCACAGTAAAAGGGAATTAGTTGCCCTAATCGGTTTGGCTCAGTGGATAGAGAATTGGCATGTGGACTCAAGGGTCCCAGGTTCAATTCCAGTCAAGGGCATGTACCTTGGTTGTGGGCACATCCCCAGAAAGTGTGCAGGAGGCAGCTGAATGATGTTTCTCTCTCATCGATGTTTCTAACTCTCTATTCCTCTCCCTTCCTCTCTGTAAAAAAATCAATAAAATATATTTTTTTTTAAAAAGGGAATTAATTAGTGGAGATATTTTAATATTGCTTTTTTCTCTTTCTCTATAATAGAAGTGTGAGATGAAAGGAAATTAGTAAAATGTATATGAAAATAATATATAAATTTATTAATGAATAAACAGTAACAAAAGGATATAACAACAGAGGCATGATATAAAAACAACAAAAACATGATATGAAAACAACAAAAAGACATGAAAACAACAAAAACATGATATAAAAATAATAGTGATGCAAACAATGACTGATAAAGTGATTAAATTTATTCTAATATCTCCCTGTACACCACATTAAGAGTGAGAACACTTTCAGAGTGCTTGACGAATTTCCCTTGTGATGAAGGACTTAGACTTTAACTGTAACATCACATGCTCTTCAAACTCGAGAGAAAGCAACATATAACTGACCATGTGCAAAAACGGGTTCAGGTAGGTATATGCCTATTTTGTCTAGAGTTTGTCCTTGTGATTTATCAATAGTCATCACAAATCCTGGCATCAGGGGAAACTGTCATCGAATCAATTTAAATGGGAGGCCAGTGTCAGATGGGGACAAATTAATTCTTGGAATCAGAACAACCTCTCCCTCTGCAGATCCTGTTAATACTTCAGCTTCAATGTTAGGTCACAATCTCTTGATAATAAATCTGGTACCATTACAAAGACTCTATTTACTATTGAGATTTCTCAATAGCATGATGATTGCACCCACTTTCAATTTTAATTTATGACACCGCATTCCTGAAGGAGTAATCCATTAAGAAATTCGATGGGAAAATTTTCCTTTTGAGCATCATCTGTGGAATCAATGGAATCGTCACTCAAATATGTGTGAAAATCTCCAAACTTTCTTCATTTAATTTTTGAACATGCTCATTTTTTGGACAAAGAATTGCACGTTTAGATATATTTTTAATATTATCTATAGCAGTGGTTCTCAACCTTGGCTGCACATTAGAATCATCTGGGAATCTTTTTAAAATTCTGATTCCTGGGCCTCATCCTCCGGAAATTGTTTCTTTGTTATGGGGTGGGACCACAACATTATTAACAAAGAAACAGAATTAAAACTTTATTGTGGGGAGCCGCTACAGTGTTTTAAATAGGTTTAAGCCTTGGACTGATGAGAGGGCATAGTCCTCTCATTGCCACGTGCAAGTCCCAGCTTGGAGGGCAGGGCCCTCCCAGCACAATTATGGCCAACAGCTGTAGTTGTAAGCTTGAACCTATGGTCTGAACACGTGGACCCACATGCCTGAGTGATGTAGGCTTGATAGAGTTCAGATGCATGTAGTTGAGTAAGATTGAAACCCAGGAGAATGTTGTAAACATCTTGGTCATGCCCTTACTTTGCCTCGTAGCATCTGCTATAAAATAAAGGCATGGCTGTGGGCATGGTTGCTGTCTCTCAGAGAAGCAGCATCCCACCGAGACCCGGATTTCATTCTCTTGTCTGTCTTTTCTAAGCCTGTCAGCCACCCCCACTCAGGTTCACCCTTGGCTGTGCTGATGTGGCACACTTTCTAAAGATATGCCTCCATGCTTCCAGGGCAGGTTCCTGCCTCAAACCCACCCTTACAGGAAACAGCTCCAGGAAACAGCTTGGGGGACGGTGAGCCATTTCCAAGACAACCCCTGCAGGATTCACTTCGTTTTGCTTGATCGCGGTGGTTCTGGTCGTGATGAACACCACCCAGGGTTCTTATATAAGTAGATACTAGAGGCCCAGTGCAAGAAATTCGTGCACTCAAGGGCAGGGGGCGGGGGATGCCTCAGCCTGGCCTGCGCCCTCTTACAGTCTGGAAGCCCTCAGGGGATAACTGACTGACAACAGTCAGAAATCATTAGTGGTGCCATGAAAGTGGGAGTGGCTTCTACCACTGCCACTGAGCTTGCCAGCTGTGAGCCTGCCTCAGGATTTTTGGCTGAGTGGTGCTTCTCCTGTGGGAGATGCTCCTGCATTGAGCATCTGCCCCTGGTGGTGCATGTCATAGCGACCAGTTGTTCTGCCATTCGGTTGATTTGTATATTAGCCTTTTATTATGTAGGGTGATAGGAGAAAAAATAGAATGTTTGGGACCAGCTAGAGTTGTAAGAAATATTAATCAAGCTCTATTAACTGTGATTGTTTTGTTCTGCTTAAAGAAAGCAGGCCTAAGCCAGCAGGTGGACTCCCCTGAGGGGTCCCAGACTGTGAGAGGGTACAGGCCAGGCTGAGGGACCCCCCAGAGTGCACAAATTTTTGTGCACCGGGCCTCTAGTCCTATACAGTGGAGCCTTGACTTACGAGTGTCCTGACTAACGAGTTTTTCGAGATATGAGCTATCTCTCAGCCAATTTTTTGCTTTGAGTTGCGAGCTAAAATTTGGGTTAAGAGCCAGCTTCAGATACCTGACCGCTAGTTGGCGCAGCGAACGTCACAGTGAATGCCACAACATCAGCCCAGCGTCACGTATCTTGTTCACTTTTTGATTTGACATATGAGTAATTTGAGTTATGAGCTTCTTTATGGAACGAATTAAACTCGTAAGTCAAGGCCCCACTCTATAATAGAGAGGTAATATGCAAATTAACTGTACCACCCTTGCACAAGATGGCCACCCCCATGTCATCACGAGGTGGCCATCACAAGATGGCCAGCAGGGGAGGGCAGTGGGGGTGGGGGGCCAGGAAGACAGGGGAGAACAGTTGGTGATGGGACCAGTCATGTAGGGAAGGGCAGTTAGGGGCAACCAGGTCAGCAGGGGAGGGCAGTTAGGAGTGACCAAGCTGGCAGGGGAGGTAGTTGGGAAAAACTAGGCCTATATGGGGAGGCCAGTTAGGGAGACAATGCCAGGAGGGGAGGGCAGTTTGGGACGAACGGATCAGCAGGGGAGTGCAGTTAGGAGTGACCAGGCCAGCAGGTGAGGCAGTTGGGGATGACAAGGCCTGCATGGGGAGGGAAATTTGGGCTGACCAGGCCGGTAGTGGAGAGCAGTAAGGGGCGACCAGGAAGGCAGGGGAGGGTAGTTGAAAGGGGGGGGGGACGGAATCAGGCCAGCAGGAGAAGGCAGTTGGGGAGGCGGCCAGTCTTGCAGGGGAGGGCAGTTGGGTACGACCAGGCCAGCAGGGAAGGGCATTTGGGGGCAACTGGGCCTTCAGTGGAAGGCAGTTGGGGATGACCAGACCTGCAGGGAGGGCTTCAGGAGTGACCCTGTGAAAGGGTCATTAGACCCCCAAAAGGGTCACGACCCACAGGTTGAGAACGGCTGACCTAGGTGGTTTTAGGAAGCAGGTGACCCCATAGTAGTCAGCCAATGAGGAACCAGAGGAGGGACTAAATAAATGGGCTATGTTCACTGTCTCAGATGTGCCTGAAACAAAGGACAGCTGGTTTATAGAATGCATTAAAAGTCTCATTTTTGCCATATTTCTGTTTCTGAATCCGTCATTTGAAGACAGGTAAGCATTTTTGCACAGTTCCCTCAAAACATTAAAAATTGTTCTTTTGTTTTACCCAGTGATACCACTTCTGGGAATATATCCTTAAAACACCAAAACACCGATCAGAAAGGCTGTATGCACCTCTGTGTTCATAGCAGCGCCATTTGCAATAGCTAAAATTTGGAAACAGCTAAGTGCCCACTGGCAGATGAGTGGATAAAAAAAGCATGGGACATTTACACAATGGAATATTACACAGAAGTAAAAAAGAGGAAAACATTACCTTTTGTGATTACATTGGTGGACCTGGGCATTAATATGCTCAGTAAAATAAGCCAGACAAAGAGACAGCAGGGGCGGGCAAGTTGGGGAAGACCAGGCCGGTAAGGGAGAGGTTAGGGGCAACCAGGCTTTTAGGGGAGGGCAGTTAGGGGTGATCAGGCTGGCAGGGGAGGGCAGTTGGGGAGGAGACCAGGCATGTAGAGTAGGGCAGGCCAGGAGAGGAGGGCAGTTGGGGGCATACCAAGCTGGCAGGGGTGGGCAGTTGGAGGGACCAGGTCGGCAGGGGAGGACAGTTAGGGGTGATCAGGCCAGCAGTGGAGGGCAGTTGGGGAGAGAAACAGGCATGTAGAGTAGGGCAGTTAAGGGAGACCAGGCCAGGAGACAAGGGCAGTTGAGGGCGACCAGGAGGGCAGTTGGAGGGACCAGGCTGGCAGGGGAGGGCAGTTGGGGGGGGGACCAGGCCTGCATGGGAGTCAGTTTGGGGTGACCAAGCTGGGAGGGGAGGGCTGTGGGGCAACCAGGCTGGCCGGGAGGGCAGTGTGGGGTGACAAGCCTGGCTGGAGAGGGCAATAGGGAGTGACCAGGAGAACAGAAAAGGGCAGTTAGGGCAACTGGGCCTGCAGGGGAGGGCAGTTAGGGGCAACTAGGCCTGCAAGGGAGGGCATTTTGGGGGGAGACCATGCTATTAGGGGAGGGAAGCTGGGGAGGGAACCAGGCGAGCAGGGGAGGACAGTTAAGGAAGACCAGGCCAGGAGGGGAGGGCAGTTGGGGCAACCAGGCAGGCAGGGGAGAGCAGCTTGGGGGTGGGGGACCAAGCCTGCAGGGGCGGGCAATTGCGGGGGACCAGACTAGCAGGGGAGGCAGTTGGGGATGACCGGGCCTGCATTGTAAGGGAAATTGGGATGACCAGGCCAGCAGCGGAGGTCAGTTGGGGGTGATAAGACTGGCGTGGAGGGCAGTTGGGGGCAACCAGGCCTACATAAGGAGGGAAGTTAGGGGCAACCAGGCCTGTAGGTGATGGCAGTTAGGGGTGACAGGGCCAGTAGTTGGGGAGGAGGGGAGGACCCCCAGAGGGGAGGGCAGTTGGGAAGGACCAAGCCTGCAGGGGCAGGAAGTTGGGTTGATCAGGTCGGCAGGGGAGGCAGTTTGGGGGGACCATGCCTGCAGGGGAGGGCAGTTGGGGGTGACCAGGCTGGCAGGGGAGGCAGTTGGGGATGACCAGGACTGCATTGGGATGGAAGTTGGGGCGACCAGGCTGCAGGGGAGGGCAGTTGGGGGAGGACCAGACCTGCAGGGCAGGCACTTAGAAGAGACTGGGCCAGCAGGGGAGAGCAGTTAGGGGTGACCAGGCCAGCAGGGAAGGGCAGTTGGGGGAGGGGGCCCTCACCATTGTGAGAGAGAGTGGGGGTCGACCAGATGTCCCGGAATGTACTTGATCTCTGGGCAGGGGCCCTCACCATCCAGAGAGAGAGCAGGGGTCGATCAGATGGCCCGACCCGGACTTGGTTCTTAACCTTCCTAATGCTGCGACCCTTTAATACAGTTCCTCATGTTGTGGTGACCCCCAACCATAAAATTATTTTCATTGCTAATTCATAACTGTAATTTTGCTACTGTTATGAATCGTAATGTAAATATCTGACATGCAGGATGTATTTTCATTGTTAAAATTGAACATAATTAAAGCATAGTGATTAATCACAAAAACAATATGTAATTATATATGTGTTTTCTGATGATCTTTTTACCAAAAGATTATATATCATCATTATAATTATGAAACAGTATTAGACTATTTATTCATTGAACATGACAAAGGATATTAAACACAAACATAAGCTAGCAAAACTTCAGTTCCTACAATTAAGATAACTTTTTAAAAAATAAGTACCTAATTGATAGATCCTCCCTCCCCCAACTGGTGGGCAGAGTATGACGTAACCTGCAGCCCAGAAATACCTGAGTGACTAACCAAGTACCTTATATGGACTATACATTGGACCACCAATCCACACCTGCCAAATACCCTAAGCCCTTGTCCTATATGGACAATGCAGTAAGCCACCAATCAGTGTGCGCCGAGTACACTAAGCCCTCCACCCCTTCCCATTCTTCCCCTCAAAAGGTGTGCCCACCCCTGCACATGCTGCTGTCCTCCCCTTGCGAGACAGCCCGGCAGGTCTTTCTCCTCTAATAAAGCCTGTAGTCCTGGTTTTCGTCCTCTGTCTGATTTTTCACTAATTATAATAACACAATACATAATTATTTCAATACTTTATAGAACTTTTGCTTCCTACATAAATACAGGTAAAACTTTTTCCCTTTTGACAGAAAACATTTTCCCTGGAAAAGAACAAATTTTGTATTAGCTTACTTTGGATTCACTTATCAAAGTAAATTATTCAGATTACCTATAATTTTCTTTTAAAATATCCATAAAACTTTTATAATTTTTACAAATCTTATTTAATGCTTTAAAACAATTTCCTTTTTCTTTAAAAAATGTATCTCTATACCTCATGCCTTCTATTACCAAAACCATATCTTTTCTTTCTAATTAGAATTTTTAACTCTTAAACTTAGATGGCAAGTTTAGTACTTAGCATTTCTCAGTTAGCAATATATTCACATTTTTAAGAGATATATTTCAAATAAAATACAATACATATTCATTAATAGATTCAAATCTATCTTCTAGATTCTCCATGATAAAAATCTAAAAGTAGGCAAATACAGATTAATATTTCAGTATCCTGTTATTTCAAAATACCTAGATATTTAATAATTTTTACTATTTAATTCAGCAAACTCCAGTTTTAAGTTACCAATGACTTTTTGAAACGATATTAGGCATATATATGTATCACTGAAAAAAATATTTATCATATACACTTTATTTTTGTTATATTTATTACAACTTTGAGATTTTATTTTATTTTATTTTTTTATTGCCATTAAAAGTCTGAATTTTATTTATTTATTTTTTTAATTAAATCTTTATAGTTCAGATTATTACATTTGTTCCTCTTTTTTCCCCCCATAACTCCCCTCCTCCCAGTTCCTGCCCCACTCTCCGCCCTCACTCCCCACCCACTGTCCTCAACCTTAGGTGCACGATTTTTGTCCAGTCTCTTCCTGCATCTCCCACACCCCTTTCCCCCCCAAGAATAGTCAGTCCATTCCCTTTCTATGTCCCTGATTCTATTATGATCACCAGATTATTTATTCACTTGATTTTTAGATTCACTTGTTGATAGATGCGTATTTGTTGTTCATAATTTGTATCTTTACCTTTTTCTTCTTCTTCCTCTTCTTAAAGGATACCTTTCAGCATTTCATATAATGCTGGTTTGGTGGTGATGAACTCCTTTAGCTTTTCCATATCTGTGAAGCTCTTTATCTGACCTTCAGTTCTGAATGATAGCTTTGCTGGATAAAGTAATCTTGGTTGTAGGTTCTTGGTATTCATCACTTTGAATATTTCTTGCCACTCCCTTCTGGCCTGCAAAGTTTCTGTTGAGAAATCAGCTGACAGTCGTATGGGTATTCCCTTGTAGGTAACTGGGTTTCTTTCTCTTGCTGCTTTTAGGATTCTCTCTTTGTCTTTTGCTCTTGGCATTTTAATTATGATGTGTGTTGGTGTGGTCCTCTTTGGATTCCTTTTGTTTGGGGTTCTCTGTGCTTCCTGGACTTGTAAGTCTATTTCTTTCACCAGGTAGGGGAAGTTTTCTGTCATTATTTCTTCAAATAGGTTTTCAATATCTTGGTCTCTCTCATCTTCTGGCACCCCTATAATTCTGATGTTGGTACGCTTGAAGCTGTCCCAGAGGCTCCTTACACTATCTTCATATTTTCGGATTCTTTTTTCATTTTGCTTTTCCAGTTGGGTGTTTTTTCTTCTTCGTATTTCAAATCTTTGACTTGATTCTTGCGATCCTCTGGTCTGCTGTTGGGAGTCTGTAAAGTAGTCTTTATTTCAGTCAGTGTATGCTTAATTTCTACTTGGTCCTTTATCACAACATCGAGGGTCTCACTAGATTTCTTGAGGATCTCACTACATTTATTGGCGGTCTCACCAGTCTTTTCGAGGGCCTTACTAAATTTATCAGCGACTTCTAGAAAGTTCTTGAAACACCTTAAAAGTGTGGTTTTGAACTCTGTATCCAGCAGTTTGCTTTCCTCCATTACTGTCATTTCTGTCCTGTTTCTTTATCTCCGCATTTTTTTTGGCTTTTGTATAATTCTTTTTTTTTTATTGCTTAAAGTATTACAAAGGGTATTATATATGTGTCCTTTTTTCCCCCCACCCTTGACAGTCCCTTAGCCTCCCATACCCCCAGGGTCTTATGTCCATTGGTTATGCTTATATGCATGCATACAAGTCCTTTAGTTGATCTTTTACCTCCCTCCCTCCTGCCCCCCAACCCTCCCCGGCCTTACCCCTGCAGTTTGACAATCTGTTTGAGGCAGCTCTGCCTCTGTATCTATTATTGTTCAAAAGTTTATAATGGTCTCTATTATCCATGAATGAGTGAGATCATGTGGTATTTTTCCTTCATTGACTGGCTTATTTCACTTAGCATAATGCTCTCCAGTTCCATCCATGACATTGCAAATGGTAAGAGTTCCTTCTTTTTTACAGCAGCATAGTATTCCATCGTGTAGATGTACCACAGTTTTCTAATCCATTCATCTACTGATGGGTACTTAGGCTGTTTCCAGATCTTAGCTATGGTGAATTGTGCTGCTATGAACATAGGGGTGCATATATCCTTTCTGATTGGTGTTTCTGGTTTCTTGGGATATATTCCTAGAAGTGGGATCACAGGGTCAAATGGGAGTTCCATTTTCAGTTTTTTGAGGAAACTCCATACTGTCTTCCATAGTGGCTGCACCAGTCTGCATTCCCACCAGCAGTGCACAAGTGTTCCTTTTTCTCCACATCCTCTCCAGCACTTGTCGTTTGTTGATTTGTTGATGATAGCCAGTCTGACAGGTGTGAGATGGTACCTCATTGTTGTTTTGATTTGCATCTCTAGGATTGCCGGGAGCCGGTCCATCCTTGCTGTTTCAAGGGACCTGGCATATATGGCATACTGTTCTTAATATTTTTGCTCACCTTCTTGGCACTATGTGTTTTAACCAAGGTCTCCTCTCCGAGAAAGGTTATTTCCCTAGGTAGGGATTTTCCCCTGAAGTTAGGGAGGGAATAAAACCCCTCAACTAAGTGCCAGGCCGGTAATTAATCACTTTAACTATGAACAATCATGCTTAAGCTACATAATCTTTACTCCCTGGAATGGAGATAAGAAACGCCCTAACTTTGTAATAGAGATTGATAGGATTGAATCAACTGGTATAAATACAGATGTAACAAGACAGCAAGACACAGAACTTAAAACACAGAACTTAGAAGACAGAACTTAGAAACAGAACCAGGAGGCACAGAACTTAGACACAGAACCCAGAGAAGAACCTATAGACAGAACATGGCAAAAGATCCTGGACAGAAACTGGCCTCAGAATCTAGAGACAGAACCTAGCGAGAGAACATGGCAAAAGATCCTGGCCAGGACCTGGCTACAGAACCTGACTGGAGATCCTAAGCAGAACTTCGCTGGAGATCCAGACCAGAACTTGGCTGGAGATCCTGGCTGGAGATCCTGGCTAGGCTGCTGATCAACTGAACACTGCCTCCATGTCCTTCCTTCTTCGCTGACTCCGTCTAGGCCTTTGGGAACCCCTGGACCTGCTGGGGTTGGACCCCGACATAGGATGATTAGTGACTTTGAGCATATTTTCATATGTCTCTTGGCTTTCTGAATGTCCTCTTTTGAAAGGTGTCTATTTAGGTCCTTTTCCCATTTTTTGGTTGGATTGTTTATTTTCCTTTTGTTAAGTTGTATGAGTTCCCTATAAATTTTGGAGATTAGGTCCTTATCAGATATGACATCGGCAAATATGTTTTCCCACACAGTGGGTTTTCTCGTTGTTTTCTTGATGGTTTCTTTTGCTGTGCAGAGCTTTTTATTTTTTTTATTTATTTTATTTTTTATTTTTTTAATTTATTGCTTAAAGTATTACAAAGGGTATTACATATGTGTCCATTTTATCCCCCCGCCCTAGACAGTCCCCTAGCCTCCCCTATCCCCCAATGTCTTATGTCCACTCGTTATACTTATATGCATGCATACAAGCCCTTTAGTTGATCTCTTACCCCCCTACCTCCTGCCCCCCAAACCTCCCCGGCCTTACCCCTGCAGTTTGACAATCTGTTTGAGGCAGCTCTGCCTCTGTATCTATTATTGTTCAAAAGTTTATAATGGTCTCTATTATCCATGAATGAGTGAGATCATGTGGTATTTTTCCTTCATTGACTGGCTTATTTCACTTAGCATAATGCTCTCCAGTTCCATCCATGACATTGCAAATGGTAAGAGTTCCTTCTTTTTTACAGCAGCATAGTATTCCATCGTGTAGATGTACCACAGTTTTCTAATCCATTCATCTACTGATGGGTACTTAGGCTGTTTCCAGATCTTAGCTATGGTGAATTGTGCTGCTATGAACATAGGGGTGCATATATCCTTTCTGATTGGTGTTTCTGGTTTCTTGGGATATATTCCTAGAAGTGGGATCACAGGGTCAAATGGGAGTTCCATTTTCAGTTTTTTGAGGAAACTCCATACTGTCTTCCATAGTGGCTGCACCAGTCTGCATTCCCACCAGCAGTGCACAAGTGTTCCTTTTTCTCCACATCCTCTCCAGCACTTGTCGTTTGTTGATTTGTTGATGATAGCCAGTCTGACAGGTGTGAGATGGTACCTCATTGTTGTTTTGATTTGCATCTCTCGGATGATTAGTGACTTTGAGCATGTTTTCATATGTCTCTTGGCTTTCTGAATGTCCTCTTTTGAAAGGTGTCTATTTAGGTCCTTTGCCCATTTTTTGATTGGATTGTTTGTCTTCCTTTTGTTGAGTTGTATGAGTTCCCTATAAATTTTGGAGATTAGGCTCTTATCAGATATGACATTGGCAAATATGTTTTCCCACACAGTGGGTTTTCTCGTTGTTTTCTTGATGGTTTCTTTTGCTGTGCAGAAGCTTTTTATTTTGATGTAGTCCCATTTGTTCATTTTCTCTTTAGTTTCAAGTGCCCTAGGAGCTGTATCAGTGAAGAAATTGCTTCGGCATATGTCTGAGATTTTGTTGCCTTTGAATTCTTCTAGAATTTTTATGGTTTCCTGTCGTACATTTAAGTCCTTTATCCATTTTGAGTTTATTTTTGTGTATGGTGTAAGTTGGTGGTCTAGTTTCATTTTCTTGCATATATCTGTCCAATTTTCCCACCACCATTTATTGTAGAGACTATCTTGGCTCCATTGTATGTTCTTGCCTCCTTTGTCAAATATTAATTGAGCATATTGGATTGGGCTGATTTCTGGGCTCTCTATTCTATTCCATCGATCTATATGTCTGTTCTTGTGCCAGTACCAGGCAGTTTTGAGAACAGTGGCTTTATAATACATCTTGATATCTGGTATTGAGATCCCACATACATTGTTCTTTTTCAGGATTGCTGCAGCTATTCGGGGTCTTTTTTTATTCCAGATGAATTTTTGGAGAGTTCGTTCTAGATCTCTGAAGTATGCCGTTGGTATTTTAATGGGAAGTGCGTTGAATTTATAGATTGCTTTGGGTAGTATGGATATTTTAATGATGTTGATTCTACCAATCCATGAACACGGTATGTTCTTCTATCTGTTTATGTCTTCCTCTAAATCTTTTTTCAACGTCCTGTAGTTTTCTGAATAGAGGCCTTTTACCTCTTTAGTTAAGTTTATTCCTAGGTAGCTTAATTTTTTTGGTGCGATGGTAAATCGGATTGTTTTTATAATCTTTCTGAAAGTTCACTATTGGTGTATAGAAATGCCTCAGATTTCTTGGGGTTAATTTTGTATCCTGCTACATTGCCAAATTCATGTTTTAAGTCTAGTAGCTTTTTGATGGAGTCTCTAGGGTTTTGTATGTATAATATCATGTCGTCTGCAAATAAGGACAGTTTTACTTCCTGTTTTCCAATTTGGATGCCTTTTATTTCTTCTTCTTGCCTAATTGCAATGGCTAACACTTCCAGTACTATGTTGAACAGGAGTGGTGAGAGTGGGCATCCCTGTCTTGTTCCTGTCCTTAGGGGAAATGGTGTTAGTTTTTGTCCATTGAGTATGATGTTGGCTGTGGGCCTATCATATATGGCTTTTATTATGTTGAGGTATGATCCTTCTGCTCCCGCCTTACTGAGAGTTTTTATCAAAAATGGGTGTTGGATTTTGTCAAATGCTTTTTCTGCATCAATTGATATGACCATGTGGTTTTTTTCTTTCAATTTGTTTATGTGATGTGTCACATTTATTGATTTGCGGATATTGTACCATCCTTGCATCCCTGGGATAAATCCTACTTGGTCATGGTGTATGATCTTTCTGATGTACTGCTGGATCCAATTTGCTAAGATTTTGTTGAGGATTTTGGCATCTATGTTCATGAGGGATATTAGCCTGTAATTCTCTTTCATTGTGTTGTCTTTACCTGGTTTTGGTATTAGGGAGATGCTGGCTTCATAGAATGAGCTTGGAAGTGTTCCTTCCTCTTGGATTTTTTGTAGTAGTCTGAGGAGGATGGGTTTTAGTTCTTCCTTGAATGTTTGGTAAAACTCCCCTGTGAAGCCATCTCATCCTGGGCTTTTGTTTGCTGGAAGCTTTTTGATGACTGCTTCAATTTCTTCCATAGTTATTGGCCTGTTGAGATTTTTAGATTCTTCCTGATTGAGTTTTGGAACGTTGTATTTTTCTAGGAATTTGTCTATTTCCTCCAAGTTGTCTAGTTTGTTGGAGTAGAGCTGTCCATAGTATTTTTTAACAATCATTTGTATTTCTGTGGGGTCTGCTGTTATTTCGACTCTATCGTTTCTGATTTTGTTTATTTGGGTCCTCTCTCTTTGCTTCTTGGTGAGTCTGGCTAGAGGTTTGTCAATCTTGTTTATCCTTTCAAAGAACCAGCTCTTGGTTTCATTGATTTTCTGTATTGTTTTTTTTTTTTTGGTCTCTATGTCATTTATTTCTGCTCTAATCTTTATTATCTCCTTCCCTCTGCTCACACTGGGGTTTTCTTGTTGCTCTCTTTCTAACTCTTTGAGTTGTAGTGTTAGATGACTTACTACCATTTTTTCTTGTTTTTTGAGATAGGCTTGTAAAGCTATAAACTTACCTCTCAGGACTGCTTTCATTGCATCCCATAGGTTTTGGATTGTTGTGTTTTCATTGTCATTATTTTCCAGGATGTTTTTAATTTCTTCTTTGATCTCATTGGTAACCCAATCAATATTTAATAGCATGATATTCAGCTTCCAGGTGTTTGAGTATTTTGGGTTGTTTTTATTGTAGTTTATTTCTAATATTATGCCATCGTGGCCTGAGAAGATGCTTGTTATGATTTCAATCTTCTTGAATTTGGGGATACTTTGCTTGTGACCCAATACATGGTATATTTTTGAATATGTCTTATGAGCAGTTGAGTAAAATGTATATTTTGTGGCTTTGGGGTGAAGTGTTCTGAAGATGTCTATTAAGTCCATCTGATCTAGTGAGTCATTTAGGATTTCTGTTTTTTTTGCTGATTGTTTGTCTAGAGGACTTATCCAGTGCTGTCAGTGGTGTATTAAAGTCCCCTACTATGATTGTATTGTTGTTGATCTCTCCTTTGATATCTTCCAGGAGTTTTTTAATGAATTTGGGTGCTCCTGCATTGGGTGAATATATGTTTACCATATCTTCTTATTGTATTGATCCCTTTAGTATTATGAAGTGGCCTTCCTTATCTCTTGTTATGGCCTTCACTTTGAGGTCTATTTTGTCCGATATCAGTATTGCTACCCCAGCTTTCTTTTCCTTTCCATTTGCCTGAAAGATATTTTTCCATCCCTTCACTTTCAGTCCGTGTGAGTCCCTTCTAATGAGATGGGTCTCTTGTAGACAGCAGATGTATGGGTCATGTTTTTTTATCCATTCAGCCACTCGATGTCTTTTGTTTGGAGCATTTAGTCCGTTTATGTTTAAAGTTATTATTGAAAGATTCTTGTTTGTAGCCATTTCTTTTTTGTGTGGCTGTTTTCTTTCTGAGCTTTTTGTTCCTTTTTTTTACAGTCTCTTTAGAATTTCTTGCATTGCCAACTTGGTGGTGATAAACTCTTGTAGCCTTCTTTTTTTTTTTTTTTGTCTTTGAAGCTTCTTATTTCCCCTTCAATTTTGCATGATAGCCTGGCTGGATAGAGTATTCTTGGATTCAGTCCTTTGCTTTGCATCACGTTTTAAATTTCCGTCCATTCTTTTCTGGCCTGATGTGTTTCTGTTGAGAAATCATTGGATAATCTAATGGGAGATTCCTTGCATGTAACTTTCCATCTCTCTCTTGCAGCCTGTAAGATTCTCTCTTTGTCCTGAACATTTGCCATGGTAATTATGATGTGTCTTGGTGTGGGTCTTTTTGGGATCACCTTGTTTGGGCCTCTCTGGGCTTGTGTGACTTTTTTCTTCCCCACCTCAGGGACGTTTTCTGATATTATTTCTTCAAATAGGTTTTCTAATCCTTGTTCATCTTTCTGATGTTCTGGCACTCCTATTATTTGTATGTTCTTTCGTTTCATGTTGTTCCAAAGCTCCCTTAGGCTCTCCTCCTGTCTTTTAATTTTATTCTCCAATTGCAGTACATTTTGGGTGTGTTTTGCTTCCTTGTCTTCTAATTCACTAATCCGGTCCTCCACTTCTCCTAGTCTACTGTTGATACTTTCAATGGTGTTTTTTATTGCAGCTATATCACTCTTCATTTCTTCTTGGGTCTTAAGTTGTTGATTTTTTCATCTGTTTCTTCTTACTTCTTGCATAGGTAGTTGACTTTTTCATCTGTTTCTTCTAGCTTCTTGCAGAAGTTGTTGATGTTTTCTTCCATCCGGTTTATGCACTGTAGGACCCTTATTCTGAATTCTTTTTCTGTCATGTTGCATGCCTCTGTATTACTTAGCTGCTTTTCTGGAGAGTCCTCCTTCTCTTTCCTTGGGGGTTTCTTTGTCTACCCATGTTTGATCTCACTGACATATCTAGATGTTGAGTCGTTCAGTGGCTGCTTCCTGGGTAGCAGTGGCTCCTTGGGCTGTGGTTGCTCCTCAGGTGGTTGTGGTAGCAGCTGCTCCTCAGTTGGCAGCAGCTCCTCTGGTGGGTGCTGTTCACAGCTGTGGTGGCTCTTCTGGCTGGTGGAGGGAGTCTTCACGTACAGCTGCTGTTCCTCAGACAGAGGGTGTGGTGCTCAGGAAGCTGCTGTTGCTTGGATCTGCTTTGCAGGGGAGTTCTGCCCTTCCCGGCTGCAAACCATCTCACCAGCTGAGTAATTTTGCCAATTCGGGGTGGGTGTTATTAATTTCAGCTGCTCACTCCATTTGCTCCGGGACACGACCTGGGACGCTTCTGCCTATATCGCCGCCATCTTCCGTCCAGCTGTCTCCGCATTTTTTATGCTTTCTTAGTGCACCCCCTTGTGGTCTTTGTGTACAGTCTTGTTGTAGTTAAGCCTTAATTGTTGTAGGTAACACTGGGGGGGATTTGACCTCCAGGCCAATTGGCTGTGAGAATCAGCTGTGTCTGCAGTGGGATAACTTCTGTCCTGATCTCTAGGTTGGTGCTAATCTAGACTCTGCCTGAGGTTATCCAGCAAATGCCTCCGTGCAAGGCTTGGGCGGGTCGGGTCTCAGGGGATCAACAGGGTGGATGGAGCGAGCAGTTATGGCTGCTCTCAGTCCTGCCTTCAGAGGCTCTGCTTCTCAGTATACCAGCAATTGCTGCAAGTACCTCAGAGAGAAAGCTGCCCTCGAGTTCCAACCGATGACAGACAGTTCCGCTTCTCCCATTTGAGTCTGGGTCCCCGGAGACTCACCTGGAGCTGGAGCTCAGAGCCTGAGACTCCCATCCAATTGAAAAAGACAACCGCGCCCTCAGCCGCCAGCCTGCTCCACATGCACCTCCGCACCTTAGTATTTTACTTCCGCACCGCACCTCCTCTGAGTCTTGGTATGCTTTTCTCTTTCCTTCTAGTTGTAGAATTTCCACTCGGCCAGCCTTTCTGTGGTTCTGAGTGATGTCCGTTCCATCTTTTAGTTGTATTTTTGAAGTGGTTGTGTGAGGCAGCAATCTCCGGTGTTTACCTATGCCGCCATCTTGGTTTCTCTGGTATTAGATCTTAAGGACTGCTTTTTTTACTATTCCACTCCATCCTGAGGATTACAAAAGATTTGAATTTAGTGTTCCTGCAATAAATTTTAAGGAGTCCATGAAGAGGAATCAATGGAAAGTATTGCCTCAGGGCATCACCAATAGTCTTATATTATGTCAGGATTTTGTGGCAGCAGCCATAAGGGGAATATATCTCAAGATTTATATTATATAGACTAGAGGCCTGGTGCACAAAAATTTGTGCACTCAGAGGGGGTGAGTGTCCCTCAGCCCTGCCTGTGCCCTCTCGCAGTCTGGGGGCCCTCAGGGGATGTCCACCTTCTGGCTTAGGCCTGCTCCCTGGGGGTTCAGGCCTAAGCTGGCAGTCAGACATCACTCTGGCAGCTCAAGAGCCCTTGAGGGATGTCCACTTGCCAGTGGGGAGCAGGCCTAAGCTGCAGTTGGACATCCTTAGTGGTGTTGAGGAGGCGGGAGAGGCTCCCACCACCACCACCGTACTAGCCGCCATAAGCCTTGCTTGTGGCTGTGCAGAGCTCCCCCTGTTGGAGCACACTGACCACCAGGGGGTAGCTCCTGTGCGCAGGCTGGCCAAGCCCCCCAGCAGGGACCCTCACCTGATGAGGGTGTGGCCATCCTGGGTGAGAGGCTGATGGCTGTTTGCAGGTTGGCCACGGCCCCCAGCCACACAAGCTCCCAGTGGAGACTGACTGGAAGCAGGTATCTAGGATTTATTTATCTTCTATAATTGAGATTTTGTTGCCTTGAGCTGAGGCCACAGCCAGCCAGGGCAGGCAGGAAGCTTGGCTTCCTCTATTGCTGGGGCAACCAAGCCTCCTGCTTGCTCCAGCTCTGTGGCTGCCTGCCGGCACCGTGGTTGGGTTAATTTGCATATAGTCGCTCTGATTGGCTGGTGGGCATGCCTTGGGTATAGTGGAGTTGCAGTCAATTTCCATGTTTCTCTTTTATTAGATTAGATGATATTCTCTGAGTGCATGAGAATGTAATGCTTCTAAATACTATACATATAGATTTGTAGGATTCCCCACATTGTGCTGGATTATGCATTGCACCTGAAAAGGTTCAAAGGACATTTCCTTTTCTTATATTGGCAGCATTATTGAGAGAAAAACAAGAAAAGCTCAGAAAATTAAAGTTCAACGTCAGGCAATAGTGGAAAGAGCCAATCATACTCTTAAAATACAATTACAAAAACAAAAAGGAGGAGAAGGATGTTATATTATACTCTATAATTTCCCAATGGAAGAATGCCCAAACCAGATAAGAGTTTTACCAGATCCAGTAATAATGTGGAGAAGAGGTTGTGTTTGTGTTTTTTCAAAAGGAGAAGCACAGCCAATTTGGGTGCCAGAGCATTAAGTGTGCCACCACAATGGACCCAGAGAAGTTTCTTGTCCCTCTGTTCAAAAGACTGAGAGTTGCCCCAATGATAGCAAAGCAGAAGAAGAAGAAAAAGGCTATGCAAGGGGCTGAGGTGCCAACATAGGGTCAGCTGCAGAAGTTAATGACTGAGACCCAGCAGGTGGTAATAAAGCAAGTGGAAGCTACTCCCTCAACTCTGTTTCTGGCTATGCTAGCATTGGTTAGCTGCCAGTCTTCTGTAAAGTTTTGTGCAGCCAAGTCTGAGGACTCTTGAGTAGATATACACCAGCAGCAAAAAAAACCTTTCATTTTGTAGAAATAGTCCTGAAAGTGTTAACATGTTTGTAGTTTGGTTTCTCTCTTGTTACTGTGTTGCATTGGCATTGTTTTATTAATAGCCAGAGTTTTGTTCTTGATGTTCAAGTTTTACTTTCATGTTTATTGTATTAGCTTAAAATTTTTAGAATTCCTAACTTTAGAATAATACTTATAATTCCAAGTGATTATAGTGAATAAGTAAATAGAAGTAAATAAAAACAAAAAAATGGGGAGATGTAGGAAGCAGATAGAGGGTCAAATCTCTGACTGACCTGTGGCAGAGCCACATACAAGTCCCCGCTTAGAGGGGAGAGCCCTTCCAGCATAATTAAACTTGACCTTACAGTCCTCCCTTGTTCCTAGGTTGCTAATGGGCTATGGGAGGTGCAGCAAATGGTGCCAAAACAAGGCTTGAGTAACAAAATAGATTTGAAACTTGCAAGAACATTGTAAACATGTTGACCACTCCCTTTGTTTTGCTTTGTGTGATCTGACTATAAAATAAAGCTTCAGCTTACAGGCTGTGCCACTTTTCTATTCCAAGCACTGTATTCTCTTGTTTGTGTTCTTTAATCCTTCATGGCCCCTCCTCAGGTACACCCCTGGCCATGCTGGATACAGTTCAGGTTCCTGTAAAGAAAAGTGCATTTCCCCCACAGGAAAGTGCATGGGATGATCCATAAGAAGATCCATAGGAAGATGCATCTCACCATAGGTAGATGTGTTCCTTCACAGGAAAGTGCGTTTCCACACAATAAATTGCATTTTCCCACAGGAAGGTACATTTACCCTACTTAAAGATGCCTTTCCCCCACAGTAGTGTGTGTTTCCCCCATAGCAAGAAGGGTTCTCCCCACAGGAAAGTGAAATTCTCTCACAGGAAGGTGTGGTTACCCCAAAAGAATAAGAGTTTCCCTTCTGGAAGTTGTTTTTCCCCACAGGAGGGTGCATTTCCACCACAAGAAGGGTCTCCCCACTGGGAGAAGGCTTCCCCCCCAAAAAGGTATACATCTCCTACAAGAAGGTGCATTTCACCTACAGGATGAAGGGTTCCCTCACAGGATGGTGGGTTAACCCCACAGGAATATGTGTTCTGCCACGGAAAGGTGCATTTCCCACATGAAGATGTGTTTCGTCACAGAAAGGTGCATTCCTCCATAGAAATGTGTGTTCCACACACAGGAAGATATTGTTCCTCCACAGGAAGATAGGTTAACACACAGGAAGGTGCATTTCCCACAAAGGAAGAAGTATTTCCCTACAGGAAGATGTGTTTGCCCAAAGAATAAGGGCTTTTGTACAGAAAGAGATGTTTTCCTCACGGGAAGGTGCATTTCCTCACAGAACATGCATTAACCCACAGGAATGTTCCTTTTGCCCACAGGTATATGTGTTCCCCCACAGGAAGGTACTTTTCCCCATAGGAAGGTACATTCCCCCCCCCCCCCAAAAGGTGCATTTTCTCCACAGAAAGGTGTTTTTCCTCACAGAAAGTTGCATTTCCCCCACTGGAAGGTATATTTCCTCATAGTAAGTTGTATTTCCACCACAGGAAGTATTCCCTATATGAAGTTGCGTTCCCCACAGAAAGGCGCCTTTCCCCCTAAGAAATGTCCAATACCCTCCCCTGTCATGCACAGGAAGATATGCTCCCTACAGGAAGGTGCCTTTCCCTCAGAAGATGAAGACTTCCCACATAGGAAGGTGTGTTCAGACAAAGGACTGTGCATTTTCCCCACATAAAGATACAATGCCTTAAAGAAACATGCGATTTCCCCCATAGAAGGATGTGTTCCCTCACAGGAAGGTGTTTTTCCCCCAGTAAAAGGTGTACTTTCACCATAGGAAGAAGGGTTCCAATACAGGAAGTTTTGTTTCCCCAACAGGAAGGTGCATATTCCCACAGGAATATGTGTTCCACACAAAAAGGGTCCTTCCCTCCACAGGAAGATGTGCTCCCTAGAGGAAGGTGCATTTCCCCAATAGAAAGATGTGTTCTCACCCAGGAAAGTGAGATTTCCCTACAGGATGAAGGGTTACCCCACAGGAGGTTGCTATTAGCCCACAGGAAGGTGCCTTTCCCCGACCATAGGGTGGATTTTCTACACAGCAAGAAGAGTTCACCCCACAGGAAATTACATTTTTCCATCTGGAAGGTGTGTTTCCCCAAAAGAAGAAGGATTTACCCAAAGGGAAGTGTTTTTCCCCACAGGAAAGTGCATTTTCACTAAAGGATGAAGGGTTCCCCCAGTGGGAGGAGAGTTACTTTATATGAACATATACTTCTACCAGAAGGTGCATTTCCCCCACAGGATAAAGGGTTCCCCAACAGGAAGAAGTGCTCACCTCACAGGAAAGTGTGATTCCCCCCTCAGGAAGGTGCATTTCCCCACAGGAAGATGTGTTCTGCCAGGGAAAGGTGTGTTTCCCACACCGGAAGATGTGTTCCCCACAGGCATATGTGTTACACCCAGAGGAATTTGAGAATCCCTCAGAGAAAGGTGCATTTTCCCACAGGAAGGTGTGTTTCCCCAAAAGGAAGATGCATTCCCCAAGAGAAAGGTATGTTTCTCTCACAGGAAGGTTCATTTCTTCCACATAAAATAACAGTTCCTCTACAGGAAAAAGGGGTTCCCCATAGGAAGTTTTATTCCCAAGGAAAGTGCATTTCCACCACAGGAAGAAGCGTTCACTGATAGGAAGATGCAATTTCACTCAACAAATATGTGTTCCCCAACAGGAAGATACTTCCCCTCAAAAAGAAGGTGTGTTCCTTTTCACAATAAGATTAGCTTCCCACAAAGGAAGGTGAATTTACTCCACATAAAGATCCGATCCCCTAAAAGAAGGTGTGGTACTCCTAAAGGAAGATGTGTTCCCACACAGGAAGGTGTATTTTCCCCAAAGGAAGAAGTGTTTTTTCATAGGAAGATATGTTCCCCCATAGGAAGCTGTTTTTCCTCACAGGAACATGCATTTCCCCCACAGGAAGATGTGTTCACCCAAGGGAGAAGGGATCCTCACAGAAAGGTGTGTTTCCCAGCAGGAATGTGTGTTTCTCCACAGGAAGATAAGGTTCCCCCACAGGAAAGGTCTTTTTCCCAACAGAAATCCCAAAAGGAAGGTGATTTTCTGCAACAGGAAATTAGTGACCCCACAAGAAAATAGATTCCAACACAGGAAGGTGAATTTTTCCCACATAAAGATGTGTTCCCTACCAGGAAAGTGCATTTCCCCCTAAGGAAGAAATGTTCCCACAGAAGAAGTCTTAACTCACAGAAACAATTTCTGCACAGAAAGGTGTGTTTCCCCCACCCCACCCCCGAAAAAAATCTGTTTACACACAGGGAGGTGCCTTTCCTATAAGGATGGTGAATTTTCCCCACAGGAAGGTTCATTTCCCCCAAGGAAAGTGCATATCCACTACAGGAGGACATGTTCCCACACAGGAAGCATTCTCCCACAGGAAGATAGATGTGTTCCCACACAGGAAGTTTTCTTTCTTGCACAGTAAGGTTTCTTTCTCCCACAGCAAAAAGATTCCTGCACAGGAAGTTGTTTCCTCAAAGAAATATACTTTTCCCCACAGCAAGGTGTATTTCCCCCATAGGAAGACATGTTACCAAACAGGAAGTTGAATTTCCTTATAGTAAGGTGAATTTCCCCCAAAGGAAGAAGGGCTCCCTCACAGGAAAGTGAGTTTTCCCCTGAATGAGCTGCATTTCACTATAGGAAGATCATTTCCCAAAAGGAAGTTGTGCTACCTAGTAGGAAGATGTGTGCCCTCATAGGAAGAGGAAGATGAATTTCCCCACAGTATATAAATTTACACCACAGGAAAGTAAATTTCTTCTGCAGAAAGATGTGTTCCCTGACAAGAAGGTGTATTTCTGGGACAGGAAGCTGTATTCCATTAGAAGAACATGAGTTTCCCACAAAACGTTTTTTCCTAGAAGGAAGGGTTTTCACACAAGGAAGGGTTTTCACACAAGGAAGATGTGTTTCCCCCACAGGAATATGAACTTACCCCACCAGAAAGTAAATTTCCTCCACAAAAGATCTGTTCCTACACAGGAAGGTGCTTTTTCCCCAAAAGGAAGGTGGGAGCCCCCTATAGGATGAAGGTTTTCCACACTGGGGTTTCACTTTCCCTACAGGAAGAGTGCTCACACTGGAAATGTGTTTTCAAAAAAAAAAAATCCTTCTCCTGAATAGGAAGGTTTTTCTCGTAGGAAGATACTTTCTCCCACAAGAAGATGTATTTCCCAGACAAGAAGGTGCATTTCCTGTGTAGGAAGGTGAGTTTCCCTGAAGGAAGAAGGATTCCCTTACATGAAAGTGTGTTTGCCCCATAGAAAGGTACATTATTTCCACAGGAATATACTTCCCTCACAGGAACATGAACTTCCTACACAGGAAGATGTGTTCCACAGAGAGAAAGGTGCCTTATAGAAAGGTGTGTTTCCCATCAGCAATGTGTGTTTCCCCCAAAGGAATGTGCTTTTTTCCCAACAGGAATATTATGGTTCCCCACAGGATGGTGATTTTCCCCAAAAGGATGATTAGGTGACCCCCAAGAAATATAAATTCCCCCACAAGAAGGTGATTTTCACCCACATAAAGATGCATTCCCTCACAGGAAGGTACATTTCCCCCAAAGGGATTCGTTTTCCTACAGAAAAAGATGTGCTCAGCCACAGAAAAAGAATTCATACACAGGAAGGTGAGTTTCCCCCCAAGGAAGTTGCATTTTGCCACAGGAAGATTATACCCTAAAAGGAAAATGTTTTTCACAATAGAAAGATGTGTTCTCTCACAGTAAGATGCGTTTCCCACACAGGAAGCTGCATTTCCCCACAAGTAGGTGGGTTTCTTCACAAAAAGTTGCTGTTACCTGACAGAAAGTAGGATTCTCACAAAGAAAGATGTGTTTCCTCCACAGGAAGGTGAATTTACCATACAGGAGGTGAACTTCCTTTACAGAAAGATGTGTTCCTTTACAGGAATGTATGTTTCCCACAAAAAAAGATGTGCTCCCACACAATTAGCTGCCATTGTCACCACAGGAAGGAGCACTTTCCCAATAGAAAGTTGAGTTTCCCTCACAGGAAAAAGGGTTCCCTCACAGGAAGTTGTGTTTCCCTCATAGGAAAGTGCATTTCTGCAACAGGAACATGCATTCTCTCACAGGAACATGCAGTTCCCATACAGGAAGATGTGTTCTACCAAGGGAGAAGGGCTCCTCACAGGTAGTTGCATTTCTTTCACAGAAGCGTTCTCACACTGGAAATGTGTTTCCCCACAGGAAGATGCATTTTCCCAACGGGAATATTAGGTTCCCCCATAGGAAGATTAGGTGACCCCGCAGGAAAATGGATTTCTCCACAGGAAGGTAAATTTTGCTCACATTAAGATGCGTTCCCACACAGGAAGGTGCCTTTATCCCAAATGAATTCATGTTCCCACAGCAGAAAATGTGCTCACACAAAGAAATAAGAATTCCTACACGGGAAGGTAAGTTTGCCCCGAGAACAGTGCATTTCACGATAGAAAGATCGTTCCCTAAAAGAAATACGTTTTCCCCAGTAGGAAGATAAATTTCCTTACAGGAATGCGTGTTTCCAGGACATGAGGCTTTATTCCTTTAGAAGAAGGTGCATTTCCTACTAAAATTAGTTTTTTTCCTGAAAAGATTCCCACAAAGAAAGATGTGTTTCCCCCACAAGATATGAATTTACCCCACAGGAAAGTAAATTTCCTCCACAAGTAGATGTGTTCCTGCACATGAAGGTGCTTTTCCATCAAAGGAAGGTGTGAGCAACTTACAAGAGGAAGTTGTGTTTCCCTTATAGGAAAGTGCATTTCTGCAACAGGAACATGCATTCTCTCACAGGAACATGCAGTTCCCATACAGGAAGATGTGTTCTACCAAGGGAGAAGGGCTCCTCACAGGTAGTTGCATTTCTTTCACAGGAAGCGTTCTCACACTGGAAATGTGTTCCCGCAAGTAAATCCTCCTTTTTTTGCATAACACAGTGCCTTACAAAAAAAGGAGAAAGGATTATTGCACAGGAGGGTGAGTTATCCTCACAGGAAGATCCTTTCCACCAGAAGATGTATTTCCCCCACAAGAAGGTGCACTTTCCCCATAGGAAGATGAATTTCCCTGCAGGAAGAAGGGTTCCCTTACATGGAAGTGTGTTTGCCCATAGGAAGGTGCATTTCTCCCATAGGAATATGCCTTCCCTCAGAGGAACATGCACTTCCCCCTACAGAAAGATGTGTTCGACCAAGGGAGAAAGGTTCCTCACAGAAAGGTGTGTTTCCCAACATGAATGTGTGTTTCTCCAGAGGAAGATGGGGTTCCCCCAAAAGGAGGTGCATTTTTCCAACAGGGATATTACATTTCCTTACATGACAGTGATTTTTACTCAACAGGAAGATGAGGTGACCCTACAGGAAAATAGATTCTCCCACAGAAAAGTGTATATCACCCATATGAATATGCATTTACTCAAGGAAGGTGCGTTTCTCCCAAAGGGATCTGTATTCCCACAGAGTAAGACATGTTCACACATAGAAAGAAAAATTCTTACACAGGAATTTGAGTTTCCCCCTGAAGAAGGTGCATTTTGCCATAGGAAGATCGAACCCTAAAAGGAAGTTGTGTTCCCCAGTAGGAAGATGTGTTCCCTCATAAGAAGGTGCGTTTCTACAAAGAATTGTTTCTCCCTGACAAAGAGAAGGATTCCCACACAGGAATATGAATTTACCCCACAGGAAAGTAATTTTTCTCCTCAAAAAGATGTGTTCCTACACATGAAGGTGCCTTTCCTCCAAAGGAAGATGTGAACACCCTATAGGAGAAAAGGTTTCCCCCCTCAGGAAGTTGCATTTTCTCTTCTGTGAAGAGATCTCACAGTGGAAATGTGTTCCCACAATGGAATCCTTTTTTTCTTGCATAGGAAGGTGCCCTTCAACCACAGGAGAAGGAATTCTTGCACACAAAGGTGAGTTTTCCTCATCAAATGATACTTTTCCCCACAAGAAGATGTATTTCTCCCACAAGAAGGTGAACATCTCCCATAGGAAGGTGAGTTTCCCCACAAGAAAAAAAGGGAGAGATCTAAGATGGAGGCATAGGTAAACACCGGAGATTGCTGCCTTGCACAACCACCTCAAAAATACAACTAAAAGATGGAACGGACATCACCTAGAACCACAGGAAGGCTGGCTGAGGGGAAATTCTTCAACTAGAAGGAAAGAGAACAGCATACCGAGACTCAGAGGAGTCGCAGCGCAGACAATACAAAGGTGAGGAGGTGCATGCGGAGCGGGCTGGTGGCTGAGGGCGCATTTGTCTGTTTCAATCCAGAGGGAGTCTCAGGCTCTGAACTCCAGTTCTGGGCAAGTCTCTAGGGACCCAGACTCAAATGGGAGAAGCGGGACTGTCTGGCATCGGTCGGAACTCGGGGGCAGCTTTCTCCCCGATGTTTGCTGCGGTTGCAGGGACTCTGAGCAGCAGAGCCTCTGGGGACAGGACTGAGAGCAGCCATAACTGCTCGCTCCACCTGCCGTGTAGATCCCCTGAGACCCGCCCAGCCCAAGCCCTGCACAGAGCCATTTGCCGGATAGCCTCAGGCAAAGGCTAGATTAGCACCTCCTCAGAGGACAGAAGTTCTCTCACTGCAGACACATCTGATTCTCACAGTCAGTTGGCCTGGAGGCCAAATCCCCCCCAGTAATACCTACAACAATCAAGGCTTAACTACAACAAGACTGTGCACAAAGACCACTAGGAGGTGCACCAAGAAAGCATAAATAATGCCGAGACAAAGAAACAGGACAGAAATGACAGAAATGGAGGATATAGAGCTCAAAACCACACTTTTAAGGTCTCTCAAGAACTGTCTAGAAGCCACTGATAAACTTGAGATCCTCAAGAAATCTAATGAGACCCTTGATGTTGTGATAACCAACTAGAAATTAAGCATACACTGACTGAAATAAAGAATATTATTCAGACTACCAACAGCAGACCAGAGGAGCGCAAGAATCAAGTCAAAGATTTGAAATGCGAAGAAGCAAAAAACACCCAACCAGAAAAGCAAAATGAAAAAAGAATCCGAAAACACGAAGATAGTGTAAGGAGCCTCTGGGACAGCTTCAAGCGTACCAACATCAGAATTATAGGGGTGCCAGAAGATGAGAGAGACCAAGATATTGAAAACCTATTTGAAGAAATAATGACAGAAAACTTCCCCCACCTGGTGAAAGAAATAGACTTACAGGTCCAAGAAGTGCAGAGAACCCCAAACAAAAGGAATCCAAAGAGGACCACACCAACACACATCATAATTAAAATGCCAAGAGCAAAAGATAAAGAGAGAATCTTAAAAGCAGCAAGATAAACTCAGTTACCTACAAGGGAATACCCATACGACTGTCAGCTCATTTCTCAACAGAAACTTTGCAGGCCAGAAGGGAGTGGCAAGAAATATTCAAAGTGATGAATGCCAAGAACCTACAACCAAGATTACTTTATCCAGCAAAGCTATCATTCAGAATTGAAGGTCAGATAAAGAGCTTCACAGATAAGGAAAAGCTAAAGGAGTTCATCACCACCAAACCAGGATTATATGAAATGCTGAAAGGTATCCTTTAAGAAGAGGAGGAAGAAGAAAAAGGTAAAGATACAAATTATGAACAACAAATACGCATCTATCAACAAGTGAATCTAAAAATCAAGTGAATAAATAATCTGATGAACAGAATGAACTGGTGATTATAATAGAACCAGGGACATAGAAAGGGAATTCTTGGGGGGGAAAGGGGTGTGGGAGATGCGGGAAGAGACTGGACAAAAATCGTGCACCTAAGGTTGAGGACAGTGGGTGGGGAGTGAGGGCGGAGGGTGGGGCAGGAACTGGGAGGAGGGGACTTATGGGGGGAAAAAAGAGGAACAAATGTAATAATTTGAACAATAAAGATTTAATTTAAAAATAAATAAATAAAAAGAAAAAAAGGTTCTCTTACACACGAAAGTGTGTTTACCCCATAGGAAGGTGAATTTCTCCCACAGGATCATGCCTTCCTCACAGGAATATGCACATCCAGAGGAAGATGTATTTAACCAAGGGAGAAAGGTTCCTCACAGGAAGATGAGTTTTCCAACAGGGAATATATGTTTTCCCACAGGAAGATTCAGTTCTCCTAAAAGAAGGTGCTATTTTTCCAACAGGAATATTACATTTCCCAACAGGAATGTGAGTTTCCCCAAAAGATGATTATGTGACTCCACAGAAAAAGATCCCCACACTGGAATGTGAATTTAGCCCACATAAACATGCGTTCTCCCAAAGGAAGAACTATTCCCAAAGAAGATATGTTCACCCACAGGAAAAAGAATTCCTGCACAGGAATTAGACTTTCCCCCCTACCAAGGTACATTTTTCTATAGGAAGATCATACCCTAAAAATGAAGTTGTGTTCCCTCACAGGAAGGTGCATTTCCCACACAGGAGCTGCATTCCCCTATAAGAAGGTAGGTTTCTTCACAAAATGTTGCTGTTCCCTGACAGTAAGTAGGATTTGCATCCAGGAAGATGTGTTTTCTTCATAGGAAGATGAATTTACCCCACAGGAAGGTGAATTTTTTTCCACAGAAATATGTGTTTCTCATAGGAAGGTTTGTTTCCCCTAAAAAAGAAGTTACCATACATGTAGGTGCCTTTCACCCACAGGAAGTTGCACTCACCCAACAGGAAGGTGAGTTTTACTCAGGAAATTATTTTTCCCCCATAGGAAATTGCGTTTCTGCAACAGAAAATACATTTCCCCTACAGCAAGATGTGTTCTAACAAGGGAGAATAGTTCATCACTGAAAGGTGTGTTTACCAACAGGAGAGTGTGTTTCCCCACAGGAAAATTAGGTTCCCCAATAAGAAGAGGCTTTTTCAAATAAGGAATATTATGTGCCCCCATAGAAAGATTCGGTGACCCCACAGGAAAATGGACTTCCACATAGGAAGGTGCATTTATCCCACATAAAAATGTGTTCCCTCACAGGAAGATGCCTTTTCCCCAAAGTAATTCATGTTTTCAGAGAGGAAGATGTGTTCCTTCACAAAAGGGCGTGTTTCTCTCCGAAAAAGATGTTTCCACACAGGAAGGTGACTTTCCCCCTTAGGAATGTGTGTGCCCCTACAGGATGAAGGATCTCCTCCACACCACAGGAAGGTACATTTCCCCCACAGCAAACGTTCTCACACAGGAAGTTTTCTTTCTTGCACAAGAAGTTTACTTTCCTCCACAGCAAAAAGGATTCTTACATAAGAAGGTGAGTTTTACTCAGAAGATACTTTCCCCCAAAGGAATGCATGTTCTCCGCAAAAGAAGACCTGACCCCTACAGGAAGGTGCACTTTCCGCATAGGGAGGTAAGTTTCACCCACAGGAAGAAGGGTTGCCTCACAGCAAGTTGCATTTCCCCAAATGGAAGGTGTATTTCTGACACAGGAACATGAGATCTCTCATAGGATCTTAAATTTTGTGCACATGGAGATGGTTCACCAAGGGAGAAGAGTTCCCTCACAGAAAGGTGTGTTCCCCAATTATAATGTGTGTTTCTCCATAGGAAGATTAGGTTCCCCCAGAATAAGGTGCTTTTTCCTAACAGAATATTACGTACACCCAAAGCAATGTGATTTTAACAAACAGGAGGATAAGGTGCCCTTACAGAAAAATGAATTCACATAGAGAAAGGTGATTGCGACCACATGAAGATGCAGTCACCCCCAGCAAGATGAGGTTCCCACCCAAAAAAAGTGATTCCCAGAGGAAGATGTGTTCACAAGCACAAAGAAGTATTCCTGCACAGGATGGTGAATTTACTCCCAATAATGGTGCACTTTGCCATAGGAAGATTGTTCCCTAAAAAGAAGTTGTGTTCCAGTAGGAAGATGTGTTCCCTCATGGGAAGGGATGTTTCCTGAACAGCACCCTGAAATCACCCTACAAAAGGGGCTTTTGACAGAAGTGCTACCATTTCCTAACAGAAAAAGGATTCCAACACAAGAGAATGAATTTACTCCACAGGAAGGTGGACATTCCCTATAGAAAAATGTGCTCCTAAACAAGAAGGAGTGTTTGACCACATAAAAAATGTGTTCTGACATAGGAAGGAAGATGACCTTCCCCACAGAGGATGATGTGTTTGCCCACCAGAAGAACAATTCCAGCACAGGAAACTGAGTTTCCCCACGCAAGAAGGTGCATTTCTGCACATGAAGGTCATTCAGCAAAGGGAAGTTGTGATACCCAGTAGGAAGATGTGTTCCCCTAGAAGAAGATACATTTACCCAGGAAAAGTAACTTTACTCCAACAGAAAGAGAACACCCACAGGGAAGATGAATTTTCCTCACTGGGAGATGAATCAACCCCACATGAAGGTGAATGACTACATGGAAAAATAGGTTCCTACACAAGAAGGTGTGTTTCACCCCATAAAAGACGTGTTCTGACATAGGTGGGTGCCCTTGCCCACAGGAATGTGCACTTCCCCAATGGGAAGGCAAGTCTCCCTCACAGGAAGAAGTGTTGCCTCCCGTAAAGTTGTGATTTCCCCATAGGAACGTGTGTTTCTGCCACGGGGACATGCCTTCCCTCACAGGAACATGCAGTTCCTTCAGGGGAATATGTGGTCTACCAAGGGCGAAAGGTTCTTCCCAGAAAGGTGTGTTTTCCATCAGAAATAGGTGTATCCCCACAGGAAGATTCGGTTTCCCGAAAGGAATATAGATTCCCCCACTTGGACGTGAGTTTTGCCCACATAATTATGTGTTCACCCACAGGAAGGTGCATTTCCCCAAGAGAAAGTTGTGTTCACACAGAAGAAGATGGGATAAGTCACAGACAGAAGAACTTCTTCATAGAAGGAGGGTTGTGCCCCCCACCCCCGAAGCTGAATTTCCCCACAGGACTGTATATATCTTCCATGGAATGATGTGTTCCCTCACAGAATGGTGTGATCCGCCCTCCCCACCTCCCACCCCCACACAAGAGATGTGTTTCCACACAGGAGAGTGCATTTCCCACACAGAAAGCTGCGTACCCTACATGAAGGTGTGTGTTTCACCCCATAAAAGATGTGTCCCCACATAGGAAGGTGCCTTCCCACCAGGAGTCTGCACTCCCCTAATAGGAAGGCGATTTTTCCCTCACATCAAGAAGGCTTCCCTCCAGAGAGGTGTGTTACCCATTAGGAAAGTGTGTTTCTGCCACAGGAACATGCGTTGTCTCACAGGAATATGCACTCCCCCCACACATGTGTTCTACCAATGGAGAAAGATTCCTCATAGAAGCATGTGTTTACCAATAGGAATGTGTGTTTGTCCACAGGCAATTTGGTTCTTTCTCAGAAAGATGCTTTTCCCCCCGCAGGAACATTATGTGACACGTAGGAAGATTAGCTGACCACCCAGGAAAATGGATTCTCCCACGGGAAGGTGAATTTTGCCCACATAACGATGCATTTCCTCACAGGAAGTGGTATTTTCCGCAAGGGAAGAAGTGTTCCTAAAAGAGAAAGATGTGTTCCCCAACAGAGAGAAACATTGCTGCACAGGAATTGGAGTTTCCCCCCCCCCCCCCGAGGAAGGTCCATTTCCCCCTATAGAGATAGGTTCACCAAAGGAAGGTATAATTTCCATTAGGAAGATTGTTACTCACAAGAATGTGCCTTTCCCAGACAGGAAACGGTGTTCCCCTAGAAGAAGGTGAGTTTCCCCACACAGTTGTTTTCTTGCTGACGGAAAGGAGGATTCCCACACCAGAGTATGTGTTTTCCCCACAGTAATATGAATTTACCCCCCAGGAAAGGAAATTACCTCCACACAAAGGTGTGTCCCTACACGTGATGTGTGTCCCTACACGTCCCCCAGAGGAAGATGTGTGGCCCCGACAGGATCCAGGGTTCTTTCTTTCTACAGGAAGTTGCATTTGCCCCTCAGGAAGCATTCTCACACCGGAAATATGTTCCCCGCAAAGGAATTCTCCTTCCTTTAACTGGAAAGTGCCCGTCATCCATAGCAGGTGGATTCCTGCACAGGAAGGTGAGTTTTCATCACAGGAATATACTTTGCCCCACCAGCATATGTATTTCCCCAGAAGAAGGTGCAGTTTCTTGAGTGGAAGGTGAGTTTCCTCAGAGGAAGGGTTCCCTTACTTGAAAGTGTGTTTGGCCCATGGGAAGGTGAATTTCTGCCACAGGAACATGCCATACTCAAGGGAACATGCATTCCTCATGCGGGAAGACGTGTTCAACCAACAGAGAGGTTTCTAACACAAAGGCTTTTTCCTCCAACAGGGAATGTGTGTTTCCCACAGGAAGATCCAGTTCCTCCCAAAAAGGTGCTTTTATTCCCCCCAACGGGACTATTTTTTTTTTCTCTACAGGAACATTCTTCCTCCCCCCACCCCCCCAGGAAAATTAGGTGACCCTACCGAAAGAGTAGATTACCCCACAGAGAGGTGAATGTCACCCACATAGAGATGCATTCCCTCACAGGAATGTGCATTTCTCCCAACGGAAAAAGTGCTCCAAGGAGGATGATGTGTTCGCCCACAGAAAGGAGACTTCCTGCACAGGAAGCTGAGATTCCCCGAAGAGAAGGTTCATTTCGCATTTGAAAAGGAATTTCACCGAAACAATGTGTGTTCTGCAGTCGGGAATTGTGTTCCCTCACAGGAACTGCTTTTCCTCCAGAGCTGGCTGAATTCTCCTAGAAAGCGTGCTTCCGCACAACCAGTTCCTTTCCTTGACCGAAAGGACACCCGCACGGGAAGATGTGTTTCCCCCACTGGCAGATGAATAGATGCGACAGGTGGGTGAATTTCTTTATGGAAAGATGTGCTTCCACTCAGGAACGTGTTTTTTCCCCCTAAAGGCCGTTTTCCCTCAAATGCAGGGGCCTTTCCTTCACAGGAAGGGGCGTGCCCCCTACAGGATGAATGGTACGTCCCACACGAGGTTCTGTTTCCCCCACAACAAGTGTTTTCACACTGGAAATGCGTTCCTGCACTGGTCTATCTTGAATAGGAAGGTGATTTCCCACCACCACCACAATTCGGATCCTCACAGAAAGGCATGTTTCATAAGAGGAATGTGTGTTTCCACACAGTTGGATTCAGTCGCTATCCCCCCCACCCCCCAAAAAGTGCTTTTTACCAACAGGAATATTACATTCCCTTACAGGAAGGTGATTTTTTCCAACAGTAATATCACATATAACACAGAAAAATAGATTCCCCCCCCCCGCCCCCAAATAAAGAAGTGGAATTTCGCCACCATAAAGATGTGCTCCCTTACAGGAAATTGCTTTTTCCCCAAAGGAAGAAGTATTGCCAGAGAATAAG
Organism: Myotis nattereri; assembly: GCF_964212035.1. Taxonomy (NCBI): domain Eukaryota; kingdom Metazoa; phylum Chordata; class Mammalia; order Chiroptera; family Vespertilionidae; genus Myotis; species Myotis nattereri. The sequence goes on along the minus strand of NC_138094.1, from coordinate 40,648,571 downwards.
TTGTGTTTGCCCACCAGAAGAACAATTCCTGCACGGGAAACTGAGTTTCCCCACGCAAGAAGGTGCATTTCTGCACATGAAGGTCATTCAGCAAAGGGAAGTTGTGATACCCAGTAGGAAGATGTGTTCCCCTAGAAGAAGATGCATTTACCCAGGAAAAGTAACTTTACTCCAACAGAAAGAGAACACCCACAGGGAAGATGAATTTTCCTCACTGGGAGATGAATCAACCCCACATGAAGGTGAATGACTACATGGAAAAATAGGTTCCTACACAAGAAGGTGTGTTTCACCCCATAAAAGACGTGTTCTGACATAGGTGGGTGCCCTTGCCCACAGGAATGTGCACTTCCCCAATGGGAAGGCAAGTCTCCCTCACAGGAAGAAGTGTTGCCTCCCGTGAAGTTGTGATTTCCCCATAGGAACGTGTGTTTCTGCCACAGGGACATGCCTTCCCTCACAGGAACATGCAGTTCCTTCAGGGGAATATGTGGTCTACCAAGGGCGAAAGGTTCTTCCCAGAAAGGTGTGTTTTCCATCAGAAATAGGTGTATCCCCACAGGAAGATTCGGTTTCCCGAAAGGAATATAGATTCCCCCACTTGGACGTGAGTTTTGCCCACATAATTATGTGTTCACCCACAGGAAGGTGCATTTCCCCAAGAGAAAGTTGTGTTCACACAGAAGAAGATGGGATAAGTCACAGACAGAAGAACTTCTTCATAGAAGGAGGGTTGTGCCCCCCACCCCCGAAGCTGAATTTCCCCACAGGACTGTATATATCTTCCATGGAATGATGTGTTCCCTCACAGAATGGTGTGATCCGCCCTCCCCACCTCCCACCCCCACACAAGAGATGTGTTTCCACACAGGAGAGTGCATTTCCCACACAGAAAGCTGCGTACCCTACATGAAGGTGTGTGTTTCACCCCATAAAAGATGTGTCCCCACATAGGAAGGTGCCTTCCCACCAGGAGTCTGCACTCCCCTAATAGGAAGGCGATTTTTCCCTCACATCAAGAAGGCTTCCCTCCAGAGAGGTGTGTTACCCATTAGGAAAGTGTGTTTCTGCCACAGGAACATGCGTTGTCTCACAGGAATATGCACTCCCCCCACACATGTGTTCTACCAATGGAGAAAGATTCCTCATAGAAGCATGTGTTTACCAATAGGAATGTGTGTTTGTCCACAGGCAATTTGGTTCTTTCTCAGAAAGATGCTTTTCCCCCCGCAGGAACATTATGTGACACGTAGGAAGATTAGCTGACCACCCAGGAAAATGGATTCTCCCACGGGAAGGTGAATTTTGCCCACATAACGATGCATTTCCTCACAGGAAGTGGTATTTTCCGCAAGGGAAGAAGTGTTCCTAAAAGAGAAAGATGTGTTCCCCAACAGAGAGAAACATTGCTGCACAGGAATTGGAGTTTCCCCCCCCCCCCCCCCCGAGGAAGGTCCATTTCCCCCTATAGAGATAGGTTCACCAAAGGAAGGTATAATTTCCATTAGGAAGATTGTTACTCACAAGAATGTGCCTTTCCCAGACAGGAAACGGTGTTCCCCTAGAAGAAGGTGAGTTTCCCCACACAGTTGTTTTCTTGCTGACGGAAAGGAGGATTCCCACACCAGAGTATGTGTTTTCCCCACAGTAATATGAATTTACCCCCCAGGAAAGGAAATTACCTCCACACAAAGGTGTGTCCCTACACGTGATGTGTGTCCCTACACGTCCCCCAGAGGAAGATGTGTGGCCCCGACAGGATCCAGGGTTCTTTCTTTCTACAGGAAGTTGCATTTGCCCCTCAGGAAGCATTCTCACACCGGAAATATGTTCCCCGCAAAGGAATTCTCCTTCCTTTAACTGGAAAGTGCCCGTCATCCATAGCAGGTGGATTCCTGCACAGGAAGGTGAGTTTTCATCACAGGAATATACTTTGCCCCACCAGCATATGTATTTCCCCAGAAGAAGGTGCAGTTTCTTGAGTGGAAGGTGAGTTTCCTCAGAGGAAGGGTTCCCTTACTTGAAAGTGTGTTTGGCCCATGGGAAGGTGAATTTCTGCCACAGGAACATGCCATACTCAAGGGAACATGCATTCCTCATGCGGGAAGACGTGTTCAACCAACAGAGAGGTTTCTAACACAAAGGCTTTTTCCTCCAACAGGGAATGTGTGTTTCCCACAGGAAGATCCAGTTCCTCCCAAAAAGGTGCTTTTATTCCCCCCAACGGGACTATTTTTTTTTTCTCTACAGGAACATTCTTCCTCCCCCCACCCCCCCAGGCAAATTAGGTGACCCTACCGAAAGAGTAGATTACCCCACAGAGAGGTGAATGTCACCCACATAGAGATGCATTCCCTCACAGGAATGTGCATTTCTCCCAACGGAAAAAGTGCTCCAAGGAGGATGATGTGTTCGCCCACAGAAAGGAGACTTCCTGCACAGGAAGCTGAGATTCCCCGAAGAGAAGGTTCATTTCGCATTTGAAAAGGAATTTCACCGAAACAATGTGTGTTCTGCAGTCGGGAATTGTGTTCCCTCACAGGAACTGCTTTTGCTCCAGAGCTGGCTGAATTCTCCTAGAAAGCGTGCTTCCGCACAACCAGTTCCTTTCCTTGACCGAAAGGACACCCGCACGGGAAGATGTGTTTCCCCCACTGGCAGATGAATAGATGCGACAGGTGGGTGAATTTCTTTATGGAAAGATGTGCTTCCACTCAGGAACGTGTTTTTTCCCCCTAAAGGCCGTTTTCCCTCAAATGCAGGGGCCTTTCCTTCACAGGAAGGGGCGTGCCCCCTACAGGATGAATGGTACGTCCCACACGAGGTTCTGTTTCCCCCAAAACAAGTGTTTTCACACTGGAAATGCGTTCCTGCACTGGTCTATCTTGAATAGGAAGGTGATTTCCCACCACCACCACAATTCGGATCCTCACAGAAAGGCATGTTTCATAAGAGGAATGTGTGTTTCCACACAGTTGATTTCAGTCGCTATCCCCCCCACCCCCCAAAAAGTGCTTTTTACCAACAGGAATATTACATTCCCTTACAGGAAGGTGATTTTTTCCAACAGTAATATCACATATAACACAGAAAAATAGATTCCCCCCCCCCCCCGCCCCCAAATAAAGAAGTGGAATTTCGCCACCATAAAGATGTGCTCCCTTACAGGAAATTGCTTTTTCCCCAAAGGAAGAAGTATTGCCAGAGAATAAGTTGTGTTTGCCCACCAGAAGAACAATTCCTGCACGGGAAACTGAGTTTCCCCACGCAAGAAGGTGCATTTCTGCACATGAAGGTCATTCAGCAAAGGGAAGTTGTGATACCCAGTAGGAAGATGTGTTCCCCTAGAAGAAGATGCATTTACCCAGGAAAAGTAACTTTACTCCAACAGAAAGAGAACACCCACAGGGAAGATGAATTTTCCTCACTGGGAGATGAATCAACCCCACATGAAGGTGAATGACTACATGGAAAAATAGGTTCCTACACAAGAAGGTGTGTTTCACCCCATAAAAGACGTGTTCTGACATAGGTGGGTGCCCTTGCCCACAGGAATGTGCACTTCCCCAATGGGAAGGCAAGTCTCCCTCACAGGAAGAAGTGTTGCCTCCCGTGAAGTTGTGATTTCCCCATAGGAACGTGTGTTTCTGCCACAGGGACATGCCTTCCCTCACAGGAACATGCAGTTCCTTCAGGGGAATATGTGGTCTACCAAGGGCGAAAGGTTCTTCCCAGAAAGGTGTGTTTTCCATCAGAAATAGGTGTATCCCCACAGGAAGATTCGGTTTCCCGAAAGGAATATAGATTCCCCCACTTGGACGTGAGTTTTGCCCACATAATTATGTGTTCACCCACAGGAAGGTGCATTTCCCCAAGAGAAAGTTGTGTTCACACAGAAGAAGATGGGATAAGTCACAGACAGAAGAACTTCTTCATAGAAGGAGGGTTGTGCCCCCCACCCCCGAAGCTGAATTTCCCCACAGGACTGTATATATCTTCCATGGAATGATGTGTTCCCTCACAGAATGGTGTGATCCGCCCTCCCCACCTCCCACCCCCACACAAGAGATGTGTTTCCACACAGGAGAGTGCATTTCCCACACAGAAAGCTGCGTACCCTACATGAAGGTGTGTGTTTCACCCCATAAAAGATGTGTCCCCACATAGGAAGGTGCCTTCCCACCAGGAGTCTGCACTCCCCTAATAGGAAGGCGATTTTTCCCTCACATCAAGAAGGCTTCCCTCCAGAGAGGTGTGTTACCCATTAGGAAAGTGTGTTTCTGCCACAGGAACATGCGTTGTCTCACAGGAATATGCACTCCCCCCACACATGTGTTCTACCAATGGAGAAAGATTCCTCATAGAAGCATGTGTTTACCAATAGGAATGTGTGTTTGTCCACAGGCAATTTGGTTCTTTCTCAGAAAGATGCTTTTCCCCCCGCAGGAACATTATGTGACACGTAGGAAGATTAGCTGACCACCCAGGAAAATGGATTCTCCCACGGGAAGGTGAATTTTGCCCACATAACGATGCATTTCCTCACAGGAAGTGGTATTTTCCGCAAGGGAAGAAGTGTTCCTAAAAGAGAAAGATGTGTTCCCCAACAGAGAGAAACATTGCTGCACAGGAATTGGAGTTCCCCCCCCCCCCCCCGAGGAAGGTCCATTTCCCCCTATAGAGATAGGTTCACCAAAGGAAGGTATAATTTCCATTAGGAAGATTGTTACTCACAAGAATGTGCCTTTCCCAGACAGGAAACGGTGTTCCCCTAGAAGAAGGTGAGTTTCCCCACACAGTTGTTTTCTTGCTGACGGAAAGGAGGATTCCCACACCAGAGTATGTGTTTTCCCCACAGTAATATGAATTTACCCCCCAGGAAAGGAAATTACCTCCACACAAAGGTGTGTCCCTACACGTGATGTGTGTCCCTACACGTCCCCCAGAGGAAGATGTGTGGCCCCGACAGGATCCAGGGTTCTTTCTTTCTACAGGAAGTTGCATTTGCCCCTCAGGAAGCATTCTCACACCGGAAATATGTTCCCCGCAAAGGAATTCTCCTTCCTTTAACTGGAAAGTGCCCGTCATCCATAGCAGGTGGATTCCTGCACAGGAAGGTGAGTTTTCATCACAGGAATATACTTTGCCCCACCAGCATATGTATTTCCCCAGAAGAAGGTGCAGTTTCTTGAGTGGAAGGTGAGTTTCCTCAGAGGAAGGGTTCCCTTACTTGAAAGTGTGTTTGGCCCATGGGAAGGTGAATTTCTGCCACAGGAACATGCCATACTCAAGGGAACATGCATTCCTCATGCGGGAAGACGTGTTCAACCAACAGAGAGGTTTCTAACACAAAGGCTTTTTCCTCCAACAGGGAATGTGTGTTTCCCACAGGAAGATCCAGTTCCTCCCAAAAAGGTGCTTTTATTCCCCCCAACGGGACTATTTTTTTTTTCTCTACAGGAACATTCTTCCTCCCCCCACCCCCCCAGGCAAATTAGGTGACCCTACCGAAAGAGTAGATTACCCCACAGAGAGGTGAATGTCACCCACATAGAGATGCATTCCCTCACAGGAATGTGCATTTCTCCCAACGGAAAAAGTGCTCCAAGGAGGATGATGTGTTCGCCCACAGAAAGGAGACTTCCTGCACAGGAAGCTGAGATTCCCCGAAGAGAAGGTTCATTTCGCATTTGAAAAGGAATTTCACCGAAACAATGTGTGTTCTGCAGTCGGGAATTGTGTTCCCTCACAGGAACTGCTTTTCCTCCAGAGCTGGCTGAATTCTCCTAGAAAGCGTGCTTCCGCACAACCAGTTCCTTTCCTTGACCGAAAGGACACCCGCACGGGAAGATGTGTTTCCCCCACTGGCAGATGAATAGATGCGACAGGTGGGTGAATTTCTTTATGGAAAGATGTGCTTCCACTCAGGAACGTGTTTTTTCCCCCTAAAGGCCGTTTTCCCTCAAATGCAGGGGCCTTTCCTTCACAGGAAGGGGCGTGCCCCCTACAGGATGAATGGTACGTCCCACACGAGGTTATGTTTCCCCCACAACAAGTGTTTTCACACTGGAAATGCGTTCCTGCCCTGGTCTATCTTGAATAGGAAGGTGATTTCCCACCACCACCACAATTCGGATCCTCACAGAAAGGCATGTTTCATAAGAGGAATGTGTGTTTCCACACAGTTGGATTCAGTCGCTATCCCCCCCACCCCCCAAAAAGTGCTTTTTACCAACAGGAATATTACATTCCCTTACAGGAAGGTGATTTTTTCCAACAGTAATATCACATATAACACAGAAAAATAGATTCCCCCCCCCCCCGCCCCCAAATAAAGAAGTGGAATTTCGCCACCATAAAGATGTGCTCCCTTACAGGAAATTGCTTTTTCCCCAAAGGAAGAAGTATTGCCAGAGAATAAGTTGTGTTTGCCCACCAGAAGAACAATTCCTGCACGGGAAACTGAGTTTCCCCACGCAAGAAGGTGCATTTCTGCACATGAAGGTCATTCAGCAAAGGGAAGTTGTGATACCCAGTAGGAAGATGTGTTCCCCTAGAAGAAGATGCATTTACCCAGGAAAAGTAACTTTACTCCAACAGAAAGAGAACACCCACAGGGAAGATGAATTTTCCTCACTGGGAGATGAATCAACCCCACATGAAGGTGAATGACTACATGGAAAAATAGGTTCCTACACAAGAAGGTGTGTTTCACCCCATAAAAGACGTGTTCTGACATAGGTGGGTGCCCTTGCCCACAGGAATGTGCACTTCCCCAATGGGAAGGCAAGTCTCCCTCACAGGAAGAAGTGTTGCCTCCCGTGAAGTTGTGATTTCCCCATAGGAACGTGTGTTTCTGCCACAGGGACATGCCTTCCCTCACAGGAACATGCAGTTCCTTCAGGGGAATATGTGGTCTACCAAGGGCGAAAGGTTCTTCCCAGAAAGGTGTGTTTTCCATCAGAAATAGGTGTATCCCCACAGGAAGATTCGGTTTCCCGAAAGGAATATAGATTCCCCCACTTGGACGTGAGTTTTGCCCACATAATTATGTGTTCACCCACAGGAAGGTGCATTTCCCCAAGAGAAAGTTGTGTTCACACAGAAGAAGATGGGATAAGTCACAGACAGAAGAACTTCTTCATAGAAGGAGGGTTGTGCCCCCCACCCCCGAAGCTGAATTTCCCCACAGGACTGTATATATCTTCCATGGAATGATGTGTTCCCTCACAGAATGGTGTGATCCGCCCTCCCCACCTCCCACCCCCACACAAGAGATGTGTTTCCACACAGGAGAGTGCATTTCCCACACAGAAAGCTGCGTACCCTACATGAAGGTGTGTGTTTCACCCCATAAAAGATGTGTCCCCACATAGGAAGGTGCCTTCCCACCAGGAGTCTGCACTCCCCTAATAGGAAGGCGATTTTTCCCTCACATCAAGAAGGCTTCCCTCCAGAGAGGTGTGTTACCCATTAGGAAAGTGTGTTTCTGCCACAGGAACATGCGTTGTCTCACAGGAATATGCACTCCCCCCACACATGTGTTCTACCAATGGAGAAAGATTCCTCATAGAAGCATGTGTTTACCAATAGGAATGTGTGTTTGTCCACAGGCAATTTGGTTCTTTCTCAGAAAGATGCTTTCCCCCCCGCAGGAACATTATGTGACACGTAGGAAGATTAGCTGACCACCCAGGAAAATGGATTCTCCCACGGGAAGGTGAATTTTGCCCACATAACGATGCATTTCCTCACAGGAAGTGGTATTTTCCGCAAGGGAAGAAGTGTTCCTAAAAGAGAAAGATGTGTTCCCCAACAGAGAGAAACATTGCTGCACAGGAATTGGAGTTCCCCCCCCCCCCCCCCCGAGGAAGGTCCATTTCCCCCTATAGAGATAGGTTCACCAAAGGAAGGTATAATTTCCATTAGGAAGATTGTTACTCACAAGAATGTGCCTTTCCCAGACAGGAAACGGTGTTCCCCTAGAAGAAGGTGAGTTTCCCCACACAGTTGTTTTCTTGCTGACGGAAAGGAGGATTCCCACACCAGAGTATGTGTTTTCCCCACAGTAATATGAATTTACCCCCCAGGAAAGGAAATTACCTCCACACAAAGGTGTGTCCCTACACGTGATGTGTGTCCCTACACGTCCCCCAGAGGAAGATGTGTGGCCCCGACAGGATCCAGGGTTCTTTCTTTCTACAGGAAGTTGCATTTGCCCCTCAGGAAGCATTCTCACACCGGAAATATGTTCCCCGCAAAGGAATTCTCCTTCCTTTAACTGGAAAGTGCCCGTCATCCATAGCAGGTGGATTCCTGCACAGGAAGGTGAGTTTTCATCACAGGAATATACTTTGCCCCACCAGCATATGTATTTCCCCAGAAGAAGGTGCAGTTTCTTGAGTGGAAGGTGAGTTTCCTCAGAGGAAGGGTTCCCTTACTTGAAAGTGTGTTTGGCCCATGGGAAGGTGAATTTCTGCCACAGGAACATGCCATACTCAAGGGAACATGCATTCCTCATGCGGGAAGACGTGTTCAACCAACAGAGAGGTTTCTAACACAAAGGCTTTTTCCTCCAACAGGGAATGTGTGTTTCCCACAGGAAGATCCAGTTCCTCCCAAAAAGGTGCTTTTATTCCCCCCAACGGGACTATTTTTTTTTTTCTCTACAGGAACATTCTTCCTCCCCCCACCCCCCCAGGAAAATTAGGTGACCCTACCGAAAGAGTAGATTACCCCACAGAGAGGTGAATGTCACCCACATAGAGATGCATTCCCTCACAGGAATGTGCATTTCTCCCAACGGAAAAAGTGCTCCAAGGAGGATGATGTGTTCGCCCACAGAAAGGAGACTTCCTGCACAGGAAGCTGAGATTCCCCGAAGAGAAGGTTCATTTCGCATTTGAAAAGGAATTTCACCGAAACAATGTGTGTTCTGCAGTCGGGAATTGTGTTCCCTCACAGGAACTGCTTTTCCTCCAGAGCTGGCTGAATTCTCCTAGAAAGCGTGCTTCCGCACAACCAGTTCCTTTCCTTGACCGAAAGGACACCCGCACGGGAAGATGTGTTTCCCCCACTGGCAGATGAATAGATGCGACAGGTGGGTGAATTTCTTTATGGAAAGATGTGCTTCCACTCAGGAACGTGTTTTTTCCCCCTAAAGGCCGTTTTCCCTCAAATGCAGGGGCCTTTCCTTCACAGGAAGGGGCGTGCCCCCTACAGGATGAATGGTACGTCCCACACGAGGTTATGTTTCCCCCACAACAAGTGTTTTCACACTGGAAATGCGTTCCTGCCCTGGTCTATCTTGAATAGGAAGGTGATTTCCCACCACCACCACAATTCGGATCCTCACAGAAAGGCATGTTTCATAAGAGGAATGTGTGTTTCCACACAGTTGGATTCAGTCGCTATCCCCCCCACCCCCCAAAAAGTGCTTTTTACCAACAGGAATATTACATTCCCTTACAGGAAGGTGATTTTTTCCAACAGTAAGATCACATATAACACAGAAAAATAGATTCCCCCCCCCCCGCCCCCAAATAAAGAAGTGGAATTTCGCCACCATAAAGATGTGCTCCCTTACAGGAAATTGCTTTTTCCCCAAAGGAAGAAGTATTGCCAGAGAATAAGTTGTGTTTGCCCACCAGAAGAACAATTCCTGCACGGGAAACTGAGTTTCCCCACGCAAGAAGGTGCATTTCTGCACATGAAGGTCATTCAGCAAAGGGAAGTTGTGATACCCAGTAGGAAGATGTGTTCCCCTAGAAGAAGATGCATTTACCCAGGAAAAGTAACTTTACTCCAACAGAAAGAGAACACCCACAGGGAAGATGAATTTTCCTCACTGGGAGATGAATCAACCCCACATGAAGGTGAATGACTACATGGAAAAATAGGTTCCTACACAAGAAGGTGTGTTTCACCCCATAAAAGACGTGTTCTGACATAGGTGGGTGCCCTTGCCCACAGGAATGTGCACTTCCCCAATGGGAAGGCAAGTCTCCCTCACAGGAAGAAGTGTTGCCTCCCGTGAAGTTGTGATTTCCCCATAGGAACGTGTGTTTCTGCCACAGGGACATGCCTTCCCTCACAGGAACATGCAGTTCCTTCAGGGGAATATGTGGTCTACCAAGGGCGAAAGGTTCTTCCCAGAAAGGTGTGTTTTCCATCAGAAATAGGTGTATCCCCACAGGAAGATTCGGTTTCCCGAAAGGAATATAGATTCCCCCACTTGGACGTGAGTTTTGCCCACATAATTATGTGTTCACCCACAGGAAGGTGCATTTCCCCAAGAGAAAGTTGTGTTCACACAGAAGAAGATGGGATAAGTCACAGACAGAAGAACTTCTTCATAGAAGGAGGGTTGTGCCCCCCACCCCCGAAGCTGAATTTCCCCACAGGACTGTATATATCTTCCATGGAATGATGTGTTCCCTCACAGAATGGTGTGATCCGCCCTCCCCACCTCCCACCCCCACACAAGAGATGTGTTTCCACACAGGAGAGTGCATTTCCCACACAGAAAGCTGCGTACCCTACATGAAGGTGTGTGTTTCACCCCATAAAAGATGTGTCCCCACATAGGAAGGTGCCTTCCCACCAGGAGTCTGCACTCCCCTAATAGGAAGGCGATTTTTCCCTCACATCAAGAAGGCTTCCCTCCAGAGAGGTGTGTTACCCATTAGGAAAGTGTGTTTCTGCCACAGGAACATGCGTTGTCTCACAGGAATATGCACTCCCCCCACACATGTGTTCTACCAATGGAGAAAGATTCCTCATAGAAGCATGTGTTTACCAATAGGAATGTGTGTTTGTCCACAGGCAATTTGGTTCTTTCTCAGAAAGATGCTTTTCCCCCCGCAGGAACATTATGTGACACGTAGGAAGATTAGCTGACCACCCAGGAAAATGGATTCTCCCACGGGAAGGTGAATTTTGCCCACATAACGATGCATTTCCTCACAGGAAGTGGTATTTTCCGCAAGGGAAGAAGTGTTCCTAAAAGAGAAAGATGTGTTCCCCAACAGAGAGAAACATTGCTGCACAGGAATTGGAGTTTCCCCCCCCCCCCCCCCGAGGAAGGTCCATTTCCCCCTATAGAGATAGGTTCACCAAAGGAAGGTATAATTTCCATTAGGAAGATTGTTACTCACAAGAATGTGCCTTTCCCAGACAGGAAACGGTGTTCCCCTAGAAGAAGGTGAGTTTCCCCACACAGTTGTTTTCTTGCTGACGGAAAGGAGGATTCCCACACCAGAGTATGTGTTTTCCCCACAGTAATATGAATTTACCCCCCAGGAAAGGAAATTACCTCCACACAAAGGTGTGTCCCTACACGTGATGTGTGTCCCTACACGTCCCCCAGAGGAAGATGTGTGGCCCCGACAGGATCCAGGGTTCTTTCTTTCTACAGGAAGTTGCATTTGCCCCTCAGGAAGCATTCTCACACCGGAAATATGTTCCCCGCAAAGGAATTCTCCTTCCTTTAACTGGAAAGTGCCCGTCATCCATAGCAGGTGGATTCCTGCACAGGAAGGTGAGTTTTCATCACAGGAATATACTTTGCCCCACCAGCATATGTATTTCCCCAGAAGAAGGTGCAGTTTCTTGAGTGGAAGGTGAGTTTCCTCAGAGGAAGGGTTCCCTTACTTGAAAGTGTGTTTGGCCCATGGGAAGGTGAATTTCTGCCACAGGAACATGCCATACTCAAGGGAACATGCATTCCTCATGCGGGAAGACGTGTTCAACCAACAGAGAGGTTTCTAACACAAAGGCTTTTTCCTCCAACAGGGAATGTGTGTTTCCCACAGGAAGATCCAGTTCCTCCCAAAAAGGTGCTTTTATTCCCCCCAACGGGACTATTTTTTTTTTTCTCTACAGGAACATTCTTCCTCCCCCCACCCCCCCAGGAAAATTAGGTGACCCTACCGAAAGAGTAGATTACCCCACAGAGAGGTGAATGTCACCCACATAGAGATGCATTCCCTCACAGGAATGTGCATTTCTCCCAACGGAAAAAGTGCTCCAAGGAGGATGATGTGTTCGCCCACAGAAAGGAGACTTCCTGCACAGGAAGCTGAGATTCCCCGAAGAGAAGGTTCATTTCGCATTTGAAAAGGAATTTCACCGAAACAATGTGTGTTCTGCAGTCGGGAATTGTGTTCCCTCACAGGAACTGCTTTTCCTCCAGAGCTGGCTGAATTCTCCTAGAAAGCGTGCTTCCGCACAACCAGTTCCTTTCCTTGACCGAAAGGACACCCGCACGGGAAGATGTGTTTCCCCCACTGGCAGATGAATAGATGCGACAGGTGGGTGAATTTCTTTATGGAAAGATGTGCTTCCACTCAGGAACGTGTTTTTTCCCCCTAAAGGCCGTTTTCCCTCAAATGCAGGGGCCTTTCCTTCACAGGAAGGGGCGTGCCCCCTACAGGATGAATGGTACGTCCCACACGAGGTTATGTTTCCCCCACAACAAGTGTTTTCACACTGGAAATGCGTTCCTGCCCTGGTCTATCTTGAATAGGAAGGTGATTTCCCACCACCACCACAATTCGGATCCTCACAGAAAGGCATGTTTCATAAGAGGAATGTGTGTTTCCACACAGTTGGATTCAGTCGCTATCCCCCCCACCCCCCAAAAAGTGCTTTTTACCAACAGGAATATTACATTCCCTTACAGGAAGGTGATTTTTTCCAACAGTAAGATCACATATAACACAGAAAAATAGATTCCCCCCCCCCGCCCCCAAATAAAGAAGTGGAATTTCGCCACCATAAAGATGTGCTCCCTTACAGGAAATTGCTTTTTCCCCAAAGGAAGAAGTATTGCCAGAGAATAAGTTGTGTTTGCCCACCAGAAGAACAATTCCTGCACGGGAAACTGAGTTTCCCCACGCAAGAAGGTGCATTTCTGCACATGAAGGTCATTCAGCAAAGGGAAGTTGTGATACCCAGTAGGAAGATGTGTTCCCCTAGAAGAAGATGCATTTACCCAGGAAAAGTAACTTTACTCCAACAGAAAGAGAACACCCACAGGGAAGATGAATTTTCCTCACTGGGAGATGAATCAACCCCACATGAAGGTGAATGACTACATGGAAAAATAGGTTCCTACACAAGAAGGTGTGTTTCACCCCATAAAAGACGTGTTCTGACATAGGTGGGTGCCCTTGCCCACAGGAATGTGCACTTCCCCAATGGGAAGGCAAGTCTCCCTCACAGGAAGAAGTGTTGCCTCCCGTGAAGTTGTGATTTCCCCATAGGAACGTGTGTTTCTGCCACAGGGACATGCCTTCCCTCACAGGAACATGCAGTTCCTTCAGGGGAATATGTGGTCTACCAAGGGCGAAAGGTTCTTCCCAGAAAGGTGTGTTTTCCATCAGAAATAGGTGTATCCCCACAGGAAGATTCGGTTTCCCGAAAGGAATATAGATTCCCCCACTTGGACGTGAGTTTTGCCCACATAATTATGTGTTCACCCACAGGAAGGTGCATTTCCCCAAGAGAAAGTTGTGTTCACACAGAAGAAGATGGGATAAGTCACAGACAGAAGAACTTCTTCATAGAAGGAGGGTTGTGCCCCCCACCCCCGAAGCTGAATTTCCCCACAGGACTGTATATATCTTCCATGGAATGATGTGTTCCCTCACAGAATGGTGTGATCCGCCCTCCCCACCTCCCACCCCCACACAAGAGATGTGTTTCCACACAGGAGAGTGCATTTCCCACACAGAAAGCTGCGTACCCTACATGAAGGTGTGTGTTTCACCCCATAAAAGATGTGTCCCCACATAGGAAGGTGCCTTCCCACCAGGAGTCTGCACTCCCCTAATAGGAAGGCGATTTTTCCCTCACATCAAGAAGGCTTCCCTCCAGAGAGGTGTGTTACCCATTAGGAAAGTGTGTTTCTGCCACAGGAACATGCGTTGTCTCACAGGAATATGCACTCCCCCCACACATGTGTTCTACCAATGGAGAAAGATTCCTCATAGAAGCATGTGTTTACCAATAGGAATGTGTGTTTGTCCACAGGCAATTTGGTTCTTTCTCAGAAAGATGCTTTTCCCCCCGCAGGAACATTATGTGACACGTAGGAAGATTAGCTGACCACCCAGGAAAATGGATTCTCCCACGGGAAGGTGAATTTTGCCCACATAACGATGCATTTCCTCACAGGAAGTGGTATTTTCCGCAAGGGAAGAAGTGTTCCTAAAAGAGAAAGATGTGTTCCCCAACAGAGAGAAACATTGCTGCACAGGAATTGGAGTTTTCCCCCCCCCCCCCGAGGAAGGTCCATTTCCCCCTATAGAGATAGGTTCACCAAAGGAAGGTATAATTTCCATTAGGAAGATTGTTACTCACAAGAATGTGCCTTTCCCAGACAGGAAACGGTGTTCCCCTAGAAGAAGGTGAGTTTCCCCACACAGTTGTTTTCTTGCTGACGGAAAGGAGGATTCCCACACCAGAGTATGTGTTTTCCCCACAGTAATATGAATTTACCCCCCAGGAAAGGAAATTACCTCCACACAAAGGTGTGTCCCTACACGTGATGTGTGTCCCTACACGTCCCCCAGAGGAAGATGTGTGGCCCCGACAGGATCCAGGGTTCTTTCTTTCTACAGGAAGTTGCATTTGCCCCTCAGGAAGCATTCTCACACCGGAAATATGTTCCCCGCAAAGGAATTCTCCTTCCTTTAACTGGAAAGTGCCCGTCATCCATAGCAGGTGGATTCCTGCACAGGAAGGTGAGTTTTCATCACAGGAATATACTTTGCCCCACCAGCATATGTATTTCCCCAGAAGAAGGTGCAGTTTCTTGAGTGGAAGGTGAGTTTCCTCAGAGGAAGGGTTCCCTTACTTGAAAGTGTGTTTGGCCCATGGGAAGGTGAATTTCTGCCACAGGAACATGCCATACTCAAGGGAACATGCATTCCTCATGCGGGAAGACGTGTTCAACCAACAGAGAGGTTTCTAACACAAAGGCTTTTTCCTCCAACAGGGAATGTGTGTTTCCCACAGGAAGATCCAGTTCCTCCCAAAAAGGTGCTTTTATTCCCCCCAACGGGACTATTTTTTTTTTTCTCTACAGGAACATTCTTCCTCCCCCCACCCCCCCAGGAAAATTAGGTGACCCTACCGAAAGAGTAGATTACCCCACAGAGAGGTGAATGTCACCCACATAGAGATGCATTCCCTCACAGGAATGTGCATTTCTCCCAAAGGAAAAAGTGCTCCAAGGAGGATGATGTGTTCGCCCACAGAAAGGAGACTTCCTGCACAGGAAGCTGAGATTCCCCGAAGAGAAGGTTCATTTCGCATTTGAAAAGGAATTTCACCGAAACAATGTGTTTTCTGCAGTCGGGAATTGTGTTCCCTCACAGGAACTGCTTTTCCTCCAGAGCTGGCTGAATTCTCCTAGAAAGCGTGCTTCCGCACAACCAGTTCCTTTCCTTGACCGAAAGGACACCCGCACGGGAAGATGTGTTTCCCCCACTGGCAGATGAATAGATGCGACAGGTGGGTGAATTTCTATGGAAAGATGTGCTTCCACTCAGGAACGTGTTTTTTCCCCCTAAAGGCCGTTTTCCCTCAAATGCAGGGGCCTTTCCTTCACAGGAAGGGGCGTGCCCCCTACAGGATGAATGGTACGTCCCACACGAGGTTATGTTTCCCCCACAACAAGTGTTTTCACACTGGAAATGCGTTCCTGCACTGGTCTATCTTGAATAGGAAGGTGATTTCCCACCACCACCACAATTCGGATCCTCACAGAAAGGCATGTTTCATAAGAGGAATGTGTGTTTCCACACAGTTGGATTCAGTCGCTATCCCCCCCACCCCCCAAAAAGTGCTTTTTACCAACAGGAATATTACATTCCCTTACAGGAAGGTGATTTTTTCCAACAGTAAGATCACATATAACACAGAAAAATAGATTCCCCCCCCCCCGCCCCCAAATAAAGAAGTGGAATTTCGCCACCATAAAGATGTGCTCCCTTACAGGAAATTGCTTTTTCCCCAAAGGAAGAAGTATTGCCAGAGAATAAGTTGTGTTTGCCCACCAGAAGAACAATTCCTGCACGGGAAACTGAGTTTCCCCACGCAAGAAGGTGCATTTCTGCACATGAAGGTCATTCAGCAAAGGGAAGTTGTGATACCCAGTAGGAAGATGTGTTCCCCTAGAAGAAGATGCATTTACCCAGGAAAAGTAACTTTACTCCAACAGAAAGAGAACACCCACAGGGAAGATGAATTTTCCTCACTGGGAGATGAATCAACCCCACATGAAGGTGAATGACTACATGGAAAAATAGGTTCCTACACAAGAAGGTGTGTTTCACCCCATAAAAGACGTGTTCTGACATAGGTGGGTGCCCTTGCCCACAGGAATGTGCACTTCCCCAATGGGAAGGCAAGTCTCCCTCACAGGAAGAAGTGTTGCCTCCCGTGAAGTTGTGATTTCCCCATAGGAACGTGTGTTTCTGCCACAGGGACATGCCTTCCCTCACAGGAACATGCAGTTCCTTCAGGGGAATATGTGGTCTACCAAGGGCGAAAGGTTCTTCCCAGAAAGGTGTGTTTTCCATCAGAAATAGGTGTATCCCCACAGGAAGATTCGGTTTCCCGAAAGGAATATAGATTCCCCCACTTGGACGTGAGTTTTGCCCACATAATTATGTGTTCACCCACAGGAAGGTGCATTTCCCCAAGAGAAAGTTGTGTTCACACAGAAGAAGATGGGATAAGTCACAGACAGAAGAACTTCTTCATAGAAGGAGGGTTGTGCCCCCCACCCCCGAAGCTGAATTTCCCCACAGGACTGTATATATCTTCCATGGAATGATGTGTTCCCTCACAGAATGGTGTGATCCCCCCTCCCCACCTCCCACCCCCACACAAGAGATGTGTTTCCACACAGGAGAGTGCATTTCCCACACAGAAAGCTGCGTACCCTACATGAAGGTGTGTGTTTCACCCCATAAAAGATGTGTCCCCACATAGGAAGGTGCCTTCCCACCAGGAGTCTGCACTCCCCTAATAGGAAGGCGATTTTTCCCTCACATCAAGAAGGCTTCCCTCCAGAGAGGTGTGTTACCCATTAGGAAAGTGTGTTTCTGCCACAGGAACATGCGTTGTCTCACAGGAATATGCACTCCCCCCACACATGTGTTCTACCAATGGAGAAAGATTCCTCATAGAAGCATGTGTTTACCAATAGGAATGTGTGTTTGTCCACAGGCAATTTGGTTCTTTCTCAGAAAGATGCTTTTCCCCCCGCAGGAACATTATGTGACACGTAGGAAGATTAGCTGACCACCCAGGAAAATGGATTCTCCCACGGGAAGGTGAATTTTGCCCACATAACGATGCATTTCCTCACAGGAAGTGGTATTTTCTGCAAGGGAAGAAGTGTTCCTAAAAGAGAAAGATGTGTTCCCCAACAGAGAGAAACATTGCTGCACAGGAATTGGAGTTTCCCCCCCCCCCCCGAGGAAGGTCCATTTCCCCCTATAGAGATAGGTTCACCAAAGGAAGGTATAATTTCCATTAGGAAGATTGTTACTCACAAGAATGTGCCTTTCCCAGACAGGAAACGGTGTTCCCCTAGAAGAAGGTGAGTTTCCCCACACAGTTGTTTTCTTGCTGACGGAAAGGAGGATTCCCACACCAGAGTATGTGTTTTCCCCACAGTAATATGAATTTACCCCCCAGGAAAGGAAATTACCTCCACACAAAGGTGTGTCCCTACACGTGATGTGTGTCCCTACACGTCCCCCAGAGGAAGATGTGTGGCCCCGACAGGATCCAGGGTTCTTTCTTTCTACAGGAAGTTGCATTTGCCCCTCAGGAAGCATTCTCACACCGGAAATATGTTCCCCGCAAAGGAATTCTCCTTCCTTTAACTGGAAAGTGCCCGTCATCCATAGCAGGTGGATTCCTGCACAGGAAGGTGAGTTTTCATCACAGGAATATACTTTGCCCCACCAGCATATGTATTTCCCCAGAAGAAGGTGCAGTTTCTTGAGTGGAAGGTGAGTTTCCTCAGAGGAAGGGTTCCCTTACTTGAAAGTGTGTTTGGCCCATGGGAAGGTGAATTTCTGCCACAGGAACATGCCATACTCAAGGGAACATGCATTCCTCATGCGGGAAGACGTGTTCAACCAACAGAGAGGTTTCTAACACAAAGGCTTTTTCCTCCAACAGGGAATGTGTGTTTCCCACAGGAAGATCCAGTTCCTCCCAAAAGGTGCTTTTATTCCCCCCAACGGGACTATTTTTTTTTTTCTCTACAGGAACATTCTTCCTCCCCCCACCCCCCCAGGCAAATTAGGTGACCCTACCGAAAGAGTAGATTACCCCACAGAGAGGTGAATGTCACCCACATAGAGATGCATTCCCTCACAGGAATGTGCATTTCTCCCAACGGAAAAAGTGCTCCAAGGAGGATGATGTGTTCGCCCACAGAAAGGAGACTTCCTGCACAGGAAGCTGAGATTCCCCGAAGAGAAGGTTCATTTCGCATTTGAAAAGGAATTTCACCGAAACAATGTGTGTTCTGCAGTCGGGAATTGTGTTCCCTCACAGGAACTGCTTTTCCTCCAGAGCTGGCTGAATTCTCCTAGAAAGCGTGCTTCCGCACAACCAGTTCCTTTCCTTGACCGAAAGGACACCCGCACGGGAAGATGTGTTTCCCCCACTGGCAGATGAATAGATGCGACAGGTGGGTGAATTTCTTTATGGAAAGATGTGCTTCCACTCAGGAACGTGTTTTTTCCCCCTAAAGGCCGTTTTCCCTCAAATGCAGGGGCCTTTCCTTCACAGGAAGGGGCGTGCCCCCTACAGGATGAATGGTACGTCCCACACGAGGTTATGTTTCCCCCACAACAAGTGTTTTCACACTGGAAATGCGTTCCTGCACTGGTCTATCTTGAATAGGAAGGTGATTTCCCACCACCACCACAATTCGGATCCTCACAGAAAGGCATGTTTCATAAGAGGAATGTGTGTTTCCACACAGTTGGATTCAGTCGCTATCCCCCCCACCCCCCAAAAAGTGCTTTTTACCAACAGGAATATTACATTCCCTTACAGGAAGGTGATTTTTTCCAACAGTAAGATCACATATAACACAGAAAAATAGATTCCCCCCCCCCGCCCCCAAATAAAGAAGTGGAATTTCGCCACCATAAAGATGTGCTCCCTTACAGGAAATTGCTTTTTCCCCAAAGGAAGAAGTATTGCCAGAGAATAAGTTGTGTTTGCCCACCAGAAGAACAATTCCTGCACGGGAAACTGAGTTTCCCCACGCAAGAAGGTGCATTTCTGCACATGAAGGTCATTCAGCAAAGGGAAGTTGTGATACCCAGTAGGAAGATGTGTTCCCCTAGAAGAAGATGCATTTACCCAGGAAAAGTAACTTTACTCCAACAGA
The DNA here is from genome assembly GCF_964212035.1 of Myotis nattereri. Classification (NCBI taxonomy): domain Eukaryota; kingdom Metazoa; phylum Chordata; class Mammalia; order Chiroptera; family Vespertilionidae; genus Myotis; species Myotis nattereri. The sequence continues at coordinate 40,629,136 of NC_138094.1, read as the reverse complement.
AAGAGAACACCCACAGGGAAGATGAATTTTCCTCACTGGGAGATGAATCAACCCCACATGAAGGTGAATGACTACATGGAAAAATAGGTTCCTACACAAGAAGGTGTGTTTCACCCCATAAAAGACGTGTTCTGACATAGGTGGGTGCCCTTGCCCACAGGAATGTGCACTTCCCCAATGGGAAGGCAAGTCTCCCTCACAGGAAGAAGTGTTGCCTCCCGTGAAGTTGTGATTTCCCCATAGGAACGTGTGTTTCTGCCACAGGGACATGCCTTCCCTCACAGGAACATGCAGTTCCTTCAGGGGAATATGTGGTCTACCAAGGGCGAAAGGTTCTTCCCAGAAAGGTGTGTTTTCCATCAGAAATAGGTGTATCCCCACAGGAAGATTCGGTTTCCCGAAAGGAATATAGATTCCCCCACTTGGACGTGAGTTTTGCCCACATAATTATGTGTTCACCCACAGGAAGGTGCATTTCCCCAAGAGAAAGTTGTGTTCACACAGAAGAAGATGGGATAAGTCACAGACAGAAGAACTTCTTCATAGAAGGAGGGTTGTGCCCCCCACCCCCGAAGCTGAATTTCCCCACAGGACTGTATATATCTTCCATGGAATGATGTGTTCCCTCACAGAATGGTGTGATCCGCCCTCCCCACCTCCCACCCCCACACAAGAGATGTGTTTCCACACAGGAGAGTGCATTTCCCACACAGAAAGCTGCGTACCCTACATGAAGGTGGGTTTCTTCACGGGAAGGTGTGTGTTTCACCCCATAAAAGATGTGTCCCCACATAGGAAGGTGCCTTCCCACCAGGAGTCTGCACTCCCCTAATAGGAAGGCGATTTTTCCCTCACATCAAGAAGGCTTCCCTCCAGAGAGGTGTGTTACCCATTAGGAAAGTGTGTTTCTGCCACAGGAACATGCGTTGTCTCACAGGAATATGCACTCCCCCCACACATGTGTTCTACCAATGGAGAAAGATTCCTCATAGAAGCATGTGTTTACCAATAGGAATGTGTGTTTGTCCACAGGCAATTTGGTTCTTTCTCAGAAAGATGCTTTTCCCCCCGCAGGAACATTATGTGACACGTAGGAAGATTAGCTGACCACCCAGGAAAATGGATTCTCCCACGGGAAGGTGAATTTTGCCCACATAACGATGCATTTCCTCACAGGAAGTGGTATTTTCTGCAAGGGAAGAAGTGTTCCTAAAAGAGAAAGATGTGTTCCCCAACAGAGAGAAACATTGCTGCACAGGAATTGGAGTTTCCCCCCCCCCCCCGAGGAAGGTCCATTTCCCCCTATAGAGATAGGTTCACCAAAGGAAGGTATAATTTCCATTAGGAAGATTGTTACTCACAAGAATGTGCCTTTCCCAGACAGGAAACGGTGTTCCCCTAGAAGAAGGTGAGTTTCCCCACACAGTTGTTTTCTTGCTGACGGAAAGGAGGATTCCCACACCAGAGTATGTGTTTTCCCCACAGTAATATGAATTTACCCCCCAGGAAAGGAAATTACCTCCACACAAAGGTGTGTCCCTACACGTGATGTGTGTCCCTACACGTCCCCCAGAGGAAGATGTGTGGCCCCGACAGGATCCAGGGTTCTTTCTTTCTACAGGAAGTTGCATTTGCCCCTCAGGAAGCATTCTCACACCGGAAATATGTTCCCCGCAAAGGAATTCTCCTTCCTTTAACTGGAAAGTGCCCGTCATCCATAGCAGGTGGATTCCTGCACAGGAAGGTGAGTTTTCATCACAGGAATATACTTTGCCCCACCAGCATATGTATTTCCCCAGAAGAAGGTGCAGTTTCTTGAGTGGAAGGTGAGTTTCCTCAGAGGAAGGGTTCCCTTACTTGAAAGTGTGTTTGGCCCATGGGAAGGTGAATTTCTGCCACAGGAACATGCCATACTCAAGGGAACATGCATTCCTCATGCGGGAAGACGTGTTCAACCAACAGAGAGGTTTCTAACACAAAGGCTTTTTCCTCCAACAGGGAATGTGTGTTTCCCACAGGAAGATCCAGTTCCTCCCAAAAGGTGCTTTTATTCCCCCCAACGGGACTATTTTTTTTTTTCTCTACAGGAACATTCTTCCTCCCCCCACCCCCCCAGGCAAATTAGGTGACCCTACCGAAAGAGTAGATTACCCCACAGAGAGGTGAATGTCACCCACATAGAGATGCATTCCCTCACAGGAATGTGCATTTCTCCCAACGGAAAAAGTGCTCCAAGGAGGATGATGTGTTCGCCCACAGAAAGGAGACTTCCTGCACAGGAAGCTGAGATTCCCCGAAGAGAAGGTTCATTTCGCATTTGAAAAGGAATTTCACCGAAACAATGTGTGTTCTGCAGTCGGGAATTGTGTTCCCTCACAGGAACTGCTTTTCCTCCAGAGCTGGCTGAATTCTCCTAGAAAGCGTGCTTCCCCACAACCAGTTCCTTTCCTTGACCGAAAGGACACCCGCACGGGAAGATGTGTTTCCCCCACTGGCAGATGAATAGATGCGACAGGTGGGTGAATTTCTTTATGGAAAGATGTGCTTCCACTCAGGAACGTGTTTTTTCCCCCTAAAGGCCGTTTTCCCTCAAATGCAGGGGCCTTTCCTTCACAGGAAGGGGCGTGCCCCCTACAGGATGAATGGTACGTCCCACACGAGGTTATGTTTCCCCCACAACAAGTGTTTTCACACTGGAAATGCGTTCCTGCACTGGTCTATCTTGAATAGGAAGGTGATTTCCCACCACCACCACAATTCGGATCCTCACAGAAAGGCATGTTTCATAAGAGGAATGTGTGTTTCCACACAGTTGGATTCAGTCGCTATCCCCCCCACCCCCCAAAAAGTGCTTTTTACCAACAGGAATATTACATTCCCTTACAGGAAGGTGATTTTTTCCAACAGTAAGATCACATATAACACAGAAAAATAGATTCCCCCCCCCCGCCCCCAAATAAAGAAGTGGAATTTCGCCACCATAAAGATGTGCTCCCTTACAGGAAATTGCTTTTTCCCCAAAGGAAGAAGTATTGCCAGAGAATAAGTTGTGTTTGCCCACCAGAAGAACAATTCCTGCACGGGAAACTGAGTTTCCCCACGCAAGAAGGTGCATTTCTGCACATGAAGGTCATTCAGCAAAGGGAAGTTGTGATACCCAGTAGGAAGATGTGTTCCCCTAGAAGAAGATGCATTTACCCAGGAAAAGTAACTTTACTCCAACAGAAAGAGAACACCCACAGGGAAGATGAATTTTCCTCACTGGGAGATGAATCAACCCCACATGAAGGTGAATGACTACATGGAAAAATAGGTTCCTACACAAGAAGGTGTGTTTCACCCCATAAAAGACGTGTTCTGACATAGGTGGGTGCCCTTGCCCACAGGAATGTGCACTTCCCCAATGGGAAGGCAAGTCTCCCTCACAGGAAGAAGTGTTGCCTCCCGTGAAGTTGTGATTTCCCCATAGGAACGTGTGTTTCTGCCACAGGGACATGCCTTCCCTCACAGGAACATGCAGTTCCTTCAGGGGAATATGTGGTCTACCAAGGGCGAAAGGTTCTTCCCAGAAAGGTGTGTTTTCCATCAGAAATAGGTGTATCCCCACAGGAAGATTCGGTTTCCCGAAAGGAATATAGATTCCCCCACTTGGACGTGAGTTTTGCCCACATAATTATGTGTTCACCCACAGGAAGGTGCATTTCCCCAAGAGAAAGTTGTGTTCACACAGAAGAAGATGGGATAAGTCACAGACAGAAGAACTTCTTCATAGAAGGAGGGTTGTGCCCCCCACCCCCGAAGCTGAATTTCCCCACAGGACTGTATATATCTTCCATGGAATGATGTGTTCCCTCACAGAATGGTGTGATCCGCCCTCCCCACCTCCCACCCCCACACAAGAGATGTGTTTCCACACAGGAGAGTGCATTTCCCACACAGAAAGCTGCGTACCCTACATGAAGGTGGGTTTCTTCACGGGAAGGTGTGTGTTTCACCCCATAAAAGATGTGTCCCCACATAGGAAGGTGCCTTCCCACCAGGAGTCTGCACTCCCCTAATAGGAAGGCGATTTTTCCCTCACATCAAGAAGGCTTCCCTCCAGAGAGGTGTGTTACCCATTAGGAAAGTGTGTTTCTGCCACAGGAACATGCGTTGTCTCACAGGAATATGCACTCCCCCCACACATGTGTTCTACCAATGGAGAAAGATTCCTCATAGAAGCATGTGTTTACCAATAGGAATGTGTGTTTGTCCACAGGCAATTTGGTTCTTTCTCAGAAAGATGCTTTTCCCCCCGCAGGAACATTATGTGACACGTAGGAAGATTAGCTGACCACCCAGGAAAATGGATTCTCCCACGGGAAGGTGAATTTTGCCCACATAACGATGCATTTCCTCACAGGAAGTGGTATTTTCTGCAAGGGAAGAAGTGTTCCTAAAAGAGAAAGATGTGTTCCCCAACAGAGAGAAACATTGCTGCACAGGAATTGGAGTTTCCCCCCCCCCCCCCGAGGAAGGTCCATTTCCCCCTATAGAGATAGGTTCACCAAAGGAAGGTATAATTTCCATTAGGAAGATTGTTACTCACAAGAATGTGCCTTTCCCAGACAGGAAACGGTGTTCCCCTAGAAGAAGGTGAGTTTCCCCACACAGTTGTTTTCTTGCTGACGGAAAGGAGGATTCCCACACCAGAGTATGTGTTTTCCCCACAGTAATATGAATTTACCCCCCAGGAAAGGAAATTACCTCCACACAAAGGTGTGTCCCTACACGTGATGTGTGTCCCTACACGTCCCCCAGAGGAAGATGTGTGGCCCCGACAGGATCCAGGGTTCTTTCTTTCTACAGGAAGTTGCATTTGCCCCTCAGGAAGCATTCTCACACCGGAAATATGTTCCCCGCAAAGGAATTCTCCTTCCTTTAACTGGAAAGTGCCCGTCATCCATAGCAGGTGGATTCCTGCACAGGAAGGTGAGTTTTCATCACAGGAATATACTTTGCCCCACCAGCATATGTATTTCCCCAGAAGAAGGTGCAGTTTCTTGAGTGGAAGGTGAGTTTCCTCAGAGGAAGGGTTCCCTTACTTGAAAGTGTGTTTGGCCCATGGGAAGGTGAATTTCTGCCACAGGAACATGCCATACTCAAGGGAACATGCATTCCTCATGCGGGAAGACGTGTTCAACCAACAGAGAGGTTTCTAACACAAAGGCTTTTTCCTCCAACAGGGAATGTGTGTTTCCCACAGGAAGATCCAGTTCCTCCCAAAAGGTGCTTTTATTCCCCCCAACGGGACTATTTTTTTTTTTCTCTACAGGAACATTCTTCCTCCCCCCACCCCCCCAGGCAAATTAGGTGACCCTACCGAAAGAGTAGATTACCCCACAGAGAGGTGAATGTCACCCACATAGAGATGCATTCCCTCACAGGAATGTGCATTTCTCCCAACGGAAAAAGTGCTCCAAGGAGGATGATGTGTTCGCCCACAGAAAGGAGACTTCCTGCACAGGAAGCTGAGATTCCCCGAAGAGAAGGTTCATTTCGCATTTGAAAAGGAATTTCACCGAAACAATGTGTGTTCTGCAGTCGGGAATTGTGTTCCCTCACAGGAACTGCTTTTCCTCCAGAGCTGGCTGAATTCTCCTAGAAAGCGTGCTTCCCCACAACCAGTTCCTTTCCTTGACCGAAAGGACACCCGCACGGGAAGATGTGTTTCCCCCACTGGCAGATGAATAGATGCGACAGGTGGGTGAATTTCTTTATGGAAAGATGTGCTTCCACTCAGGAACGTGTTTTTTCCCCCTAAAGGCCGTTTTCCCTCAAATGCAGGGGGCCTTTCCTTCACAGGAAGGGGCGTGCCCCCTACAGGATGAATGGTATGTCCCACACGAGGTTATGTTTCCCCCACAACAAGTGTTTTCACACTGGAAATGCGTTCCTGCACTGGTCTATCTTGAATAGGAAGGTGATTTCCCACCACCACCACAATTCGGATCCTCACAGAAAGGCATGTTTCATAAGAGGAATGTGTGTTTCCACACAGTTGGATTCAGTCGCTATCCCCCCCACCCCCCAAAAAGTGCTTTTTACCAACAGGAATATTACATTCCCTTACAGGAAGGTGATTTTTTCCAACAGTAAGATCACATATAACACAGAAAAATAGATTCCCCCCCCCCGCCCCCAAATAAAGAAGTGGAATTTCGCCACCATAAAGATGTGCTCCCTTACAGGAAATTGCTTTTTCCCCAAAGGAAGAAGTATTGCCAGAGAATAAGTTGTGTTTGCCCACCAGAAGAACAATTCCTGCACGGGAAACTGAGTTTCCCCACGCAAGAAGGTGCATTTCTGCACATGAAGGTCATTCAGCAAAGGGAAGTTGTGATACCCAGTAGGAAGATGTGTTCCCCTAGAAGAAGATACATTTACCCAGGAAAAGTAACTTTACTCCAACAGAAAGAGAACACCCACAGGGAAGATGAATTTTCCTCACTGGGAGATGAATCAACCCCACATGAAGGTGAATGACTACATGGAAAAATAGGTTCCTACACAAGAAGGTGTGTTTCACCCCATAAAAGACGTGTTCTGACATAGGTGGGTGCCCTTGCCCACAGGAATGTGCACTTCCCCAATGGGAAGGCAAGTCTCCCTCACAGGAAGAAGTGTTGCCTCCCGTGAAGTTGTGATTTCCCCATAGGAACGTGTGTTTCTGCCACAGGGACATGCCTTCCCTCACAGGAACATGCAGTTCCTTCAGGGGAATATGTGGTCTACCAAGGGCGAAAGGTTCTTCCCAGAAAGGTGTGTTTTCCATCAGAAATAGGTGTATCCCCACAGGAAGATTCGGTTTCCCGAAAGGAATATAGATTCCCCCACTTGGACGTGAGTTTTGCCCACATAATTATGTGTTCACCCACAGGAAGGTGCATTTCCCCAAGAGAAAGTTGTGTTCACACAGAAGAAGATGGGATAAGTCACAGACAGAAGAACTTCTTCATAGAAGGAGGGTTGTGCCCCCCACCCCCGAAGCTGAATTTCCCCACAGGACTGTATATATCTTCCATGGAATGATGTGTTCCCTCACAGAATGGTGTGATCCGCCCTCCCCACCTCCCACCCCCACACAAGAGATGTGTTTCCACACAGGAGAGTGCATTTCCCACACAGAAAGCTGCGTACCCTACATGAAGGTGTGTGTTTCACCCCATAAAAGATGTGTCCCCACATAGGAAGGTGCCTTCCCACCAGGAGTCTGCACTCCCCTAATAGGAAGGCGATTTTTCCCTCACATCAAGAAGGCTTCCCTCCAGAGAGGTGTGTTACCCATTAGGAAAGTGTGTTTCTGCCACAGGAACATGCGTTGTCTCACAGGAATATGCACTCCCCCCACACATGTGTTCTACCAATGGAGAAAGATTCCTCATAGAAGCATGTGTTTACCAATAGGAATGTGTGTTTGTCCACAGGCAATTTGGTTCTTTCTCAGAAAGATGCTTTTCCCCCCGCAGGAACATTATGTGACACGTAGGAAGATTAGCTGACCACCCAGGAAAATGGATTCTCCCACGGGAAGGTGAATTTTGCCCACATAACGATGCATTTCCTCACAGGAAGTGGTATTTTCTGCAAGGGAAGAAGTGTTCCTAAAAGAGAAAGATGTGTTCCCCAACAGAGAGAAACATTGCTGCACAGGAATTGGAGTTTTCCCCCCCCCCCCGAGGAAGGTCCATTTCCCCCTATAGAGATAGGTTCACCAAAGGAAGGTATAATTTCCATTAGGAAGATTGTTACTCACAAGAATGTGCCTTTCCCAGACAGGAAACGGTGTTCCCCTAGAAGAAGGTGAGTTTCCCCACACAGTTGTTTTCTTGCTGACGGAAAGGAGGATTCCCACACCAGAGTATGTGTTTTCCCCACAGTAATATGAATTTACCCCCCAGGAAAGGAAATTACCTCCACACAAAGGTGTGTCCCTACACGTGATGTGTGTCCCTACACGTCCCCCAGAGGAAGATGTGTGGCCCCGACAGGATCCAGGGTTCTTTCTTTCTACAGGAAGTTGCATTTGCCCCTCAGGAAGCATTCTCACACCGGAAATATGTTCCCCGCAAAGGAATTCTCCTTCCTTTAACTGGAAAGTGCCCGTCATCCATAGCAGGTGGATTCCTGCACAGGAAGGTGAGTTTTCATCACAGGAATATACTTTGCCCCACCAGCATATGTATTTCCCCAGAAGAAGGTGCAGTTTCTTGAGTGGAAGGTGAGTTTCCTCAGAGGAAGGGTTCCCTTACTTGAAAGTGTGTTTGGCCCATGGGAAGGTGAATTTCTGCCACAGGAACATGCCATACTCAAGGGAACATGCATTCCTCATGCGGGAAGACGTGTTCAACCAACAGAGAGGTTTCTAACACAAAGGCTTTTTCCTCCAACAGGGAATGTGTGTTTCCCACAGGAAGATCCAGTTCCTCCCAAAAGGTGCTTTTATTCCCCCCAACGGGACTATTTTTTTTTTTCTCTACAGGAACATTCTTCCTCCCCCCACCCCCCCAGGCAAATTAGGTGACCCTACCGAAAGAGTAGATTACCCCACAGAGAGGTGAATGTCACCCACATAGAGATGCATTCCCTCACAGGAATGTGCATTTCTCCCAACGGAAAAAGTGCTCCAAGGAGGATGATGTGTTCGCCCACAGAAAGGAGACTTCCTGCACAGGAAGCTGAGATTCCCCGAAGAGAAGGTTCATTTCGCATTTGAAAAGGAATTTCACCGAAACAATGTGTGTTCTGCAGTCGGGAATTGTGTTCCCTCACAGGAACTGCTTTTCCTCCAGAGCTGGCTGAATTCTCCTAGAAAGCGTGCTTCCCCACAACCAGTTCCTTTCCTTGACCGAAAGGACACCCGCACGGGAAGATGTGTTTCCCCCACTGGCAGATGAATAGATGCGACAGGTGGGTGAATTTCTTTATGGAAAGATGTGCTTCCACTCAGGAACGTGTTTTTTCCCCCTAAAGGCCGTTTTCCCTCAAATGCAGGGGCCTTTCCTTCACAGGAAGGGGCGTGCCCCCTACAGGATGAATGGTACGTCCCACACGAGGTTCTGTTTCCCCCACAACAAGTGTTTTCACACTGGAAATGCGTTCCTGCACTGGTCTATCTTGAATAGGAAGGTGATTTCCCACCACCACCACAATTCGGATCCTCACAGAAAGGCATGTTTCATAAGAGGAATGTGTGTTTCCACACAGTTGGATTCAGTCGCTATCCCCCCCACCCCCCAAAAAGTGCTTTTTACCAACAGGAATATTACATTCCCTTACAGGAAGGTGATTTTTTCCAACAGTAATATCACATATAACACAGAAAAATAGATTCCCCCCCCCCCCCGCCCCCAAATAAAGAAGTGGAATTTCGCCACCATAAAGATGTGCTCCCTTACAGGAAATTGCTTTTTCCCCAAAGGAAGAAGTATTGCCAGAGAATAAGTTGTGTTTGCCCACCAGAAGAACAATTCCTGCACGGGAAACTGAGTTTCCCCACGCAAGAAGGTGCATTTCTGCACATGAAGGTCATTCAGCAAAGGGAAGTTGTGATACCCAGTAGGAAGATGTGTTCCCCTAGAAGAAGATGCATTTACCCAGGAAAAGTAACTTTACTCCAACAGAAAGAGAACACCCACAGGGAAGATGAATTTTCCTCACTGGGAGATGAATCAACCCCACATGAAGGTGAATGACTACATGGAAAAATAGGTTCCTACACAAGAAGGTGTGTTTCACCCCATAAAAGACGTGTTCTGACATAGGTGGGTGCCCTTGCCCACAGGAATGTGCACTTCCCCAATGGGAAGGCAAGTCTCCCTCACAGGAAGAAGTGTTGCCTCCCGTGAAGTTGTGATTTCCCCATAGGAACGTGTGTTTCTGCCACAGGGACATGCCTTCCCTCACAGGAACATGCAGTTCCTTCAGGGGAATATGTGGTCTACCAAGGGCGAAAGGTTCTTCCCAGAAAGGTGTGTTTTCCATCAGAAATAGGTGTATCCCCACAGGAAGATTCGGTTTCCCGAAAGGAATATAGATTCCCCCACTTGGACGTGAGTTTTGCCCACATAATTATGTGTTCACCCACAGGAAGGTGCATTTCCCCAAGAGAAAGTTGTGTTCACACAGAAGAAGATGGGATAAGTCACAGACAGAAGAACTTCTTCATAGAAGGAGGGTTGTGCCCCCCACCCCCGAAGCTGAATTTCCCCACAGGACTGTATATATCTTCCATGGAATGATGTGTTCCCTCACAGAATGGTGTGATCCGCCCTCCCCACCTCCCACCCCCACACAAGAGATGTGTTTCCACACAGGAGAGTGCATTTCCCACACAGAAAGCTGCGTACCCTACATGAAGGTGGGTTTCTTCACGGGAAGGTGTGTGTTTCACCCCATAAAAGATGTGTCCCCACATAGGAAGGTGCCTTCCCACCAGGAGTCTGCACTCCCCTAATAGGAAGGCGATTTTTCCCTCACATCAAGAAGGCTTCCCTCCAGAGAGGTGTGTTACCCATTAGGAAAGTGTGTTTCTGCCACAGGAACATGCGTTGTCTCACAGGAATATGCACTCCCCCCACACATGTGTTCTACCAATGGAGAAAGATTCCTCATAGAAGCATGTGTTTACCAATAGGAATGTGTGTTTGTCCACAGGCAATTTGGTTCTTTCTCAGAAAGATGCTTTTCCCCCCGCAGGAACATTATGTGACACGTAGGAAGATTAGCTGACCACCCAGGAAAATGGATTCTCCCACGGGAAGGTGAATTTTGCCCACATAACGATGCATTTCCTCACAGGAAGTGGTATTTTCCGCAAGGGAAGAAGTGTTCCTAAAAGAGAAAGATGTGTTCCCCAACAGAGAGAAACATTGCTGCACAGGAATTGGAGTTTTCCCCCCCCCCGAGGAAGGTCCATTTCCCCCTATAGAGATAGGTTCACCAAAGGAAGGTATAATTTCCATTAGGAAGATTGTTACTCACAAGAATGTGCCTTTCCCAGACAGGAAACGGTGTTCCCCTAGAAGAAGGTGAGTTTCCCCACACAGTTGTTTTCTTGCTGACGGAAAGGAGGATTCCCACACCAGAGTATGTGTTTTCCCCACAGTAATATGAATTTACCCCCCAGGAAAGGAAATTACCTCCACACAAAGGTGTGTCCCTACACGTGATGTGTGTCCCTACACGTCCCCCAGAGGAAGATGTGTGGCCCCGACAGGATCCAGGGTTCTTTCTTTCTACAGGAAGTTGCATTTGCCCCTCAGGAAGCATTCTCACACCGGAAATATGTTCCCCGCAAAGGAATTCTCCTTCCTTTAACTGGAAAGTGCCCGTCATCCATAGCAGGTGGATTCCTGCACAGGAAGGTGAGTTTTCATCACAGGAATATACTTTGCCCCACCAGCATATGTATTTCCCCAGAAGAAGGTGCAGTTTCTTGAGTGGAAGGTGAGTTTCCTCAGAGGAAGGGTTCCCTTACTTGAAAGTGTGTTTGGCCCATGGGAAGGTGAATTTCTGCCACAGGAACATGCCATACTCAAGGGAACATGCATTCCTCATGCGGGAAGACGTGTTCAACCAACAGAGAGGTTTCTAACACAAAGGCTTTTTCCTCCAACAGGGAATGTGTGTTTCCCACAGGAAGATCCAGTTCCTCCCAAAAAGGTGCTTTTATTCCCCCCAACGGGACTATTTTTTTTTTCTCTACAGGAACATTCTTCCTCCCCCCACCCCCCCAGGCAAATTAGGTGACCCTACCGAAAGAGTAGATTACCCCACAGAGAGGTGAATGTCACCCACATAGAGATGCATTCCCTCACAGGAATGTGCATTTCTCCCAACGGAAAAAGTGCTCCAAGGAGGATGATGTGTTCGCCCACAGAAAGGAGACTTCCTGCACAGGAAGCTGAGATTCCCCGAAGAGAAGGTTCATTTCGCATTTGAAAAGGAATTTCACCGAAACAATGTGTGTTCTGCAGTCGGGAATTGTGTTCCCTCACAGGAACTGCTTTTCCTCCAGAGCTGGCTGAATTCTCCTAGAAAGCGTGCTTCCGCACAACCAGTTCCTTTCCTTGACCGAAAGGACACCCGCACGGGAAGATGTGTTTCCCCCACTGGCAGATGAATAGATGCGACAGGTGGGTGAATTTCTTTATGGAAAGATGTGCTTCCACTCAGGAACGTGTTTTTTCCCCCTAAAGGCCGTTTTCCCTCAAATGCAGGGGCCTTTCCTTCACAGGAAGGGGCGTGCCCCCTACAGGATGAATGGTACGTCCCACACGAGGTTATGTTTCCCCCACAACAAGTGTTTTCACACTGGAAATGCGTTCCTGCCCTGGTCTATCTTGAATAGGAAGGTGATTTCCCACCACCACCACAATTCGGATCCTCACAGAAAGGCATGTTTCATAAGAGGAATGTGTGTTTCCACACAGTTGGATTCAGTCGCTATCCCCCCCACCCCCCAAAAAGTGCTTTTTACCAACAGGAATATTACATTCCCTTACAGGAAGGTGATTTTTTCCAACAGTAATATCACATATAACACAGAAAAATAGATTCCCCCCCCCCCCGCCCCCAAATAAAGAAGTGGAATTTCGCCACCATAAAGATGTGCTCCCTTACAGGAAATTGCTTTTTCCCCAAAGGAAGAAGTATTGCCAGAGAATAAGTTGTGTTTGCCCACCAGAAGAACAATTCCTGCACGGGAAACTGAGTTTCCCCACGCAAGAAGGTGCATTTCTGCACATGAAGGTCATTCAGCAAAGGGAAGTTGTGATACCCAGTAGGAAGATGTGTTCCCCTAGAAGAAGATGCATTTACCCAGGAAAAGTAACTTTACTCCAACAGAAAGAGAACACCCACAGGGAAGATGAATTTTCCTCACTGGGAGATGAATCAACCCCACATGAAGGTGAATGACTACATGGAAAAATAGGTTCCTACACAAGAAGGTGTGTTTCACCCCATAAAAGACGTGTTCTGACATAGGTGGGTGCCCTTGCCCACAGGAATGTGCACTTCCCCAATGGGAAGGCAAGTCTCCCTCACAGGAAGAAGTGTTGCCTCCCGTGAAGTTGTGATTTCCCCATAGGAACGTGTGTTTCTGCCACAGGGACATGCCTTCCCTCACAGGAACATGCAGTTCCTTCAGGGGAATATGTGGTCTACCAAGGGCGAAAGGTTCTTCCCAGAAAGGTGTGTTTTCCATCAGAAATAGGTGTATCCCCACAGGAAGATTCGGTTTCCCGAAAGGAATATAGATTCCCCCACTTGGACGTGAGTTTTGCCCACATAATTATGTGTTCACCCACAGGAAGGTGCATTTCCCCAAGAGAAAGTTGTGTTCACACAGAAGAAGATGGGATAAGTCACAGACAGAAGAACTTCTTCATAGAAGGAGGGTTGTGCCCCCCACCCCCGAAGCTGAATTTCCCCACAGGACTGTATATATCTTCCATGGAATGATGTGTTCCCTCACAGAATGGTGTGATCCGCCCTCCCCACCTCCCACCCCCACACAAGAGATGTGTTTCCACACAGGAGAGTGCATTTCCCACACAGAAAGCTGCGTACCCTACATGAAGGTGTGTGTTTCACCCCATAAAAGATGTGTCCCCACATAGGAAGGTGCCTTCCCACCAGGAGTCTGCACTCCCCTAATAGGAAGGCGATTTTTCCCTCACATCAAGAAGGCTTCCCTCCAGAGAGGTGTGTTACCCATTAGGAAAGTGTGTTTCTGCCACAGGAACATGCGTTGTCTCACAGGAATATGCACTCCCCCCACACATGTGTTCTACCAATGGAGAAAGATTCCTCATAGAAGCATGTGTTTACCAATAGGAATGTGTGTTTGTCCACAGGCAATTTGGTTCTTTCTCAGAAAGATGCTTTCCCCCCCGCAGGAACATTATGTGACACGTAGGAAGATTAGCTGACCACCCAGGAAAATGGATTCTCCCACGGGAAGGTGAATTTTGCCCACATAACGATGCATTTCCTCACAGGAAGTGGTATTTTCCGCAAGGGAAGAAGTGTTCCTAAAAGAGAAAGATGTGTTCCCCAACAGAGAGAAACATTGCTGCACAGGAATTGGAGTTCCCCCCCCCCCCCCCGAGGAAGGTCCATTTCCCCCTATAGAGATAGGTTCACCAAAGGAAGGTATAATTTCCATTAGGAAGATTGTTACTCACAAGAATGTGCCTTTCCCAGACAGGAAACGGTGTTCCCCTAGAAGAAGGTGAGTTTCCCCACACAGTTGTTTTCTTGCTGACGGAAAGGAGGATTCCCACACCAGAGTATGTGTTTTCCCCACAGTAATATGAATTTACCCCCCAGGAAAGGAAATTACCTCCACACAAAGGTGTGTCCCTACACGTGATGTGTGTCCCTACACGTCCCCCAGAGGAAGATGTGTGGCCCCGACAGGATCCAGGGTTCTTTCTTTCTACAGGAAGTTGCATTTGCCCCTCAGGAAGCATTCTCACACCGGAAATATGTTCCCCGCAAAGGAATTCTCCTTCCTTTAACTGGAAAGTGCCCGTCATCCATAGCAGGTGGATTCCTGCACAGGAAGGTGAGTTTTCATCACAGGAATATACTTTGCCCCACCAGCATATGTATTTCCCCAGAAGAAGGTGCAGTTTCTTGAGTGGAAGGTGAGTTTCCTCAGAGGAAGGGTTCCCTTACTTGAAAGTGTGTTTGGCCCATGGGAAGGTGAATTTCTGCCACAGGAACATGCCATACTCAAGGGAACATGCATTCCTCATGCGGGAAGACGTGTTCAACCAACAGAGAGGTTTCTAACACAAAGGCTTTTTCCTCCAACAGGGAATGTGTGTTTCCCACAGGAAGATCCAGTTCCTCCCAAAAAGGTGCTTTTATTCCCCCCAACGGGACTATTTTTTTTTTTCTCTACAGGAACATTCTTCCTCCCCCCACCCCCCCAGGAAAATTAGGTGACCCTACCGAAAGAGTAGATTACCCCACAGAGAGGTGAATGTCACCCACATAGAGATGCATTCCCTCACAGGAATGTGCATTTCTCCCAACGGAAAAAGTGCTCCAAGGAGGATGATGTGTTCGCCCACAGAAAGGAGACTTCCTGCACAGGAAGCTGAGATTCCCCGAAGAGAAGGTTCATTTCGCATTTGAAAAGGAATTTCACCGAAACAATGTGTGTTCTGCAGTCGGGAATTGTGTTCCCTCACAGGAACTGCTTTTCCTCCAGAGCTGGCTGAATTCTCCTAGAAAGCGTGCTTCCGCACAACCAGTTCCTTTCCTTGACCGAAAGGACACCCGCACGGGAAGATGTGTTTCCCCCACTGGCAGATGAATAGATGCGACAGGTGGGTGAATTTCTTTATGGAAAGATGTGCTTCCACTCAGGAACGTGTTTTTTCCCCCTAAAGGCCGTTTTCCCTCAAATGCAGGGGCCTTTCCTTCACAGGAAGGGGCGTGCCCCCTACAGGATGAATGGTACGTCCCACACGAGGTTATGTTTCCCCCACAACAAGTGTTTTCACACTGGAAATGCGTTCCTGCCCTGGTCTATCTTGAATAGGAAGGTGATTTCCCACCACCACCACAATTCGGATCCTCACAGAAAGGCATGTTTCATAAGAGGAATGTGTGTTTCCACACAGTTGGATTCAGTCGCTATCCCCCCCACCCCCCAAAAAGTGCTTTTTACCAACAGGAATATTACATTCCCTTACAGGAAGGTGATTTTTTCCAACAGTAATATCACATATAACACAGAAAAATAGATTCCCCCCCCCCCGCCCCCAAATAAAGAAGTGGAATTTCGCCACCATAAAGATGTGCTCCCTTACAGGAAATTGCTTTTTCCCCAAAGGAAGAAGTATTGCCAGAGAATAAGTTGTGTTTGCCCACCAGAAGAACAATTCCTGCACGGGAAACTGAGTTTCCCCACGCAAGAAGGTGCATTTCTGCACATGAAGGTCATTCAGCAAAGGGAAGTTGTGATACCCAGTAGGAAGATGTGTTCCCCTAGAAGAAGATGCATTTACCCAGGAAAAGTAACTTTACTCCAACAGAAAGAGAACACCCACAGGGAAGATGAATTTTCCTCACTGGGAGATGAATCAACCCCACATGAAGGTGAATGACTACATGGAAAAATAGGTTCCTACACAAGAAGGTGTGTTTCACCCCATAAAAGACGTGTTCTGACATAGGTGGGTGCCCTTGCCCACAGGAATGTGCACTTCCCCAATGGGAAGGCAAGTCTCCCTCACAGGAAGAAGTGTTGCCTCCCGTGAAGTTGTGATTTCCCCATAGGAACGTGTGTTTCTGCCACAGGGACATGCCTTCCCTCACAGGAACATGCAGTTCCTTCAGGGGAATATGTGGTCTACCAAGGGCGAAAGGTTCTTCCCAGAAAGGTGTGTTTTCCATCAGAAATAGGTGTATCCCCACAGGAAGATTCGGTTTCCCGAAAGGAATATAGATTCCCCCACTTGGACGTGAGTTTTGCCCACATAATTATGTGTTCACCCACAGGAAGGTGCATTTCCCCAAGAGAAAGTTGTGTTCACACAGAAGAAGATGGGATAAGTCACAGACAGAAGAACTTCTTCATAGAAGGAGGGTTGTGCCCCCCACCCCCGAAGCTGAATTTCCCCACAGGACTGTATATATCTTCCATGGAATGATGTGTTCCCTCACAGAATGGTGTGATCCGCCCTCCCCACCTCCCACCCCCACACAAGAGATGTGTTTCCACACAGGAGAGTGCATTTCCCACACAGAAAGCTGCGTACCCTACATGAAGGTGTGTGTTTCACCCCATAAAAGATGTGTCCCCACATAGGAAGGTGCCTTCCCACCAGGAGTCTGCACTCCCCTAATAGGAAGGCGATTTTTCCCTCACATCAAGAAGGCTTCCCTCCAGAGAGGTGTGTTACCCATTAGGAAAGTGTGTTTCTGCCACAGGAACATGCGTTGTCTCACAGGAATATGCACTCCCCCCACACATGTGTTCTACCAATGGAGAAAGATTCCTCATAGAAGCATGTGTTTACCAATAGGAATGTGTGTTTGTCCACAGGCAATTTGGTTCTTTCTCAGAAAGATGCTTTTCCCCCCGCAGGAACATTATGTGACACGTAGGAAGATTAGCTGACCACCCAGGAAAATGGATTCTCCCACGGGAAGGTGAATTTTGCCCACATAACGATGCATTTCCTCACAGGAAGTGGTATTTTCCGCAAGGGAAGAAGTGTTCCTAAAAGAGAAAGATGTGTTCCCCAACAGAGAGAAACATTGCTGCACAGGAATTGGAGTTTCCCCCCCCCCCCCCGAGGAAGGTCCATTTCCCCCTATAGAGATAGGTTCACCAAAGGAAGGTATAATTTCCATTAGGAAGATTGTTACTCACAAGAATGTGCCTTTCCCAGACAGGAAACGGTGTTCCCCTAGAAGAAGGTGAGTTTCCCCACACAGTTGTTTTCTTGCTGACGGAAAGGAGGATTCCCACACCAGAGTATGTGTTTTCCCCACAGTAATATGAATTTACCCCCCAGGAAAGGAAATTACCTCCACACAAAGGTGTGTCCCTACACGTGATGTGTGTCCCTACACGTCCCCCAGAGGAAGATGTGTGGCCCCGACAGGATCCAGGGTTCTTTCTTTCTACAGGAAGTTGCATTTGCCCCTCAGGAAGCATTCTCACACCGGAAATATGTTCCCCGCAAAGGAATTCTCCTTCCTTTAACTGGAAAGTGCCCGTCATCCATAGCAGGTGGATTCCTGCACAGGAAGGTGAGTTTTCATCACAGGAATATACTTTGCCCCACCAGCATATGTATTTCCCCAGAAGAAGGTGCAGTTTCTTGAGTGGAAGGTGAGTTTCCTCAGAGGAAGGGTTCCCTTACTTGAAAGTGTGTTTGGCCCATGGGAAGGTGAATTTCTGCCACAGGAACATGCCATACTCAAGGGAACATGCATTCCTCATGCGGGAAGACGTGTTCAACCAACAGAGAGGTTTCTAACACAAAGGCTTTTTCCTCCAACAGGGAATGTGTGTTTCCCACAGGAAGATCCAGTTCCTCCCAAAAAGGTGCTTTTATTCCCCCCAACGGGACTATTTTTTTTTTTCTCTACAGGAACATTCTTCCTCCCCCCACCCCCCCAGGAAAATTAGGTGACCCTACCGAAAGAGTAGATTACCCCACAGAGAGGTGAATGTCACCCACATAGAGATGCATTCCCTCACAGGAATGTGCATTTCTCCCAACGGAAAAAGTGCTCCAAGGAGGATGATGTGTTCGCCCACAGAAAGGAGACTTCCTGCACAGGAAGCTGAGATTCCCCGAAGAGAAGGTTCATTTCGCATTTGAAAAGGAATTTCACCGAAACAATGTGTGTTCTGCAGTCGGGAATTGTGTTCCCTCACAGGAACTGCTTTTCCTCCAGAGCTGGCTGAATTCTCCTAGAAAGCGTGCTTCCGCACAACCAGTTCCTTTCCTTGACCGAAAGGACACCCGCACGGGAAGATGTGTTTCCCCCACTGGCAGATGAATAGATGCGACAGGTGGGTGAATTTCTTTATGGAAAGATGTGCTTCCACTCAGGAACGTGTTTTTTCCCCCTAAAGGCCGTTTTCCCTCAAATGCAGGGGCCTTTCCTTCACAGGAAGGGGCGTGCCCCCTACAGGATGAATGGTACGTCCCACACGAGGTTATGTTTCCCCCACAACAAGTGTTTTCACACTGGAAATGCGTTCCTGCACTGGTCTATCTTGAATAGGAAGGTGATTTCCCACCACCACCACAATTCGGATCCTCACAGAAAGGCATGTTTCATAAGAGGAATGTGTGTTTCCACACAGTTGGATTCAGTCGCTATCCCCCCCACCCCCCAAAAAGTGCTTTTTACCAACAGGAATATTACATTCCCTTACAGGAAGGTGATTTTTTCCAACAGTAAGATCACATATAACACAGAAAAATAGATTCCCCCCCCCCGCCCCCAAATAAAGAAGTGGAATTTCGCCACCATAAAGATGTGCTCCCTTACAGGAAATTGCTTTTTCCCCAAAGGAAGAAGTATTGCCAGAGAATAAGTTGTGTTTGCCCACCAGAAGAACAATTCCTGCACGGGAAACTGAGTTTCCCCACGCAAGAAGGTGCATTTCTGCACATGAAGGTCATTCAGCAAAGGGAAGTTGTGATACCCAGTAGGAAGATGTGTTCCCCTAGAAGAAGATGCATTTACCCAGGAAAAGTAACTTTACTCCAACAGAAAGAGAACACCCACAGGGAAGATGAATTTTCCTCACTGGGAGATGAATCAACCCCACATGAAGGTGAATGACTACATGGAAAAATAGGTTCCTACACAAGAAGGTGTGTTTCACCCCATAAAAGACGTGTTCTGACATAGGTGGGTGCCCTTGCCCACAGGAATGTGCACTTCCCCAATGGGAAGGCAAGTCTCCCTCACAGGAAGAAGTGTTGCCTCCCGTGAAGTTGTGATTTCCCCATAGGAACGTGTGTTTCTGCCACAGGGACATGCCTTCCCTCACAGGAACATGCAGTTCCTTCAGGGGAATATGTGGTCTACCAAGGGCGAAAGGTTCTTCCCAGAAAGGTGTGTTTTCCATCAGAAATAGGTGTATCCCCACAGGAAGATTCGGTTTCCCGAAAGGAATATAGATTCCCCCACTTGGACGTGAGTTTTGCCCACATAATTATGTGTTCACCCACAGGAAGGTGCATTTCCCCAAGAGAAAGTTGTGTTCACACAGAAGAAGATGGGATAAGTCACAGACAGAAGAACTTCTTCATAGAAGGAGGGTTGTGCCCCCCACCCCCGAAGCTGAATTTCCCCACAGGACTGTATATATCTTCCATGGAATGATGTGTTCCCTCACAGAATGGTGTGATCCGCCCTCCCCACCTCCCACCCCCACACAAGAGATGTGTTTCCACACAGGAGAGTGCATTTCCCACACAGAAAGCTGCGTACCCTACATGAAGGTGGGTTTCTTCACGGGAAGGTGTGTGTTTCACCCCATAAAAGATGTGTCCCCACATAGGAAGGTGCCTTCCCACCAGGAGTCTGCACTCCCCTAATAGGAAGGCGATTTTTCCCTCACATCAAGAAGGCTTCCCTCCAGAGAGGTGTGTTACCCATTAGGAAAGTGTGTTTCTGCCACAGGAACATGCGTTGTCTCACAGGAATATGCACTCCCCCCACACATGTGTTCTACCAATGGAGAAAGATTCCTCATAGAAGCATGTGTTTACCAATAGGAATGTGTGTTTGTCCACAGGCAATTTGGTTCTTTCTCAGAAAGATGCTTTTCCCCCCGCAGGAACATTATGTGACACGTAGGAAGATTAGCTGACCACCCAGGAAAATGGATTCTCCCACGGGAAGGTG
The DNA here is from genome assembly GCF_964212035.1 of Myotis nattereri. Classification (NCBI taxonomy): domain Eukaryota; kingdom Metazoa; phylum Chordata; class Mammalia; order Chiroptera; family Vespertilionidae; genus Myotis; species Myotis nattereri. The sequence continues at coordinate 40,608,688 of NC_138094.1, read as the reverse complement.
AATTTTGCCCACATAACGATGCATTTCCTCACAGGAAGTGGTATTTTCCGCAAGGGAAGAAGTGTTCCTAAAAGAGAAAGATGTGTTCCCCAACAGAGAGAAACATTGCTGCACAGGAATTGGAGTTTTCCCCCCCCCCCGAGGAAGGTCCATTTCCCCCTATAGAGATAGGTTCACCAAAGGAAGGTATAATTTCCATTAGGAAGATTGTTACTCACAAGAATGTGCCTTTCCCAGACAGGAAACGGTGTTCCCCTAGAAGAAGGTGAGTTTCCCCACACAGTTGTTTTCTTGCTGACGGAAAGGAGGATTCCCACACCAGAGTATGTGTTTTCCCCACAGTAATATGAATTTACCCCCCAGGAAAGGAAATTACCTCCACACAAAGGTGTGTCCCTACACGTGATGTGTGTCCCTACACGTCCCCCAGAGGAAGATGTGTGGCCCCGACAGGATCCAGGGTTCTTTCTTTCTACAGGAAGTTGCATTTGCCCCTCAGGAAGCATTCTCACACCGGAAATATGTTCCCCGCAAAGGAATTCTCCTTCCTTTAACTGGAAAGTGCCCGTCATCCATAGCAGGTGGATTCCTGCACAGGAAGGTGAGTTTTCATCACAGGAATATACTTTGCCCCACCAGCATATGTATTTCCCCAGAAGAAGGTGCAGTTTCTTGAGTGGAAGGTGAGTTTCCTCAGAGGAAGGGTTCCCTTACTTGAAAGTGTGTTTGGCCCATGGGAAGGTGAATTTCTGCCACAGGAACATGCCATACTCAAGGGAACATGCATTCCTCATGCGGGAAGACGTGTTCAACCAACAGAGAGGTTTCTAACAAAAAGGCTTTTTCCTCCAACAGGGAATGTGTGTTTCCCACAGGAAGATCCAGTTCCTCCCAAAAGGTGCTTTTATTCCCCCCAACGGGACTATTTTTTTTTTTCTCTACAGGAACATTCTTCCTCCCCCCACCCCCCCAGGCAAATTAGGTGACCCTACCGAAAGAGTAGATTACCCCACAGAGAGGTGAATGTCACCCACATAGAGATGCATTCCCTCACAGGAATGTGCATTTCTCCCAACGGAAAAAGTGCTCCAAGGAGGATGATGTGTTCGCCCACAGAAAGGAGACTTCCTGCACAGGAAGCTGAGATTCCCCGAAGAGAAGGTTCATTTCGCATTTGAAAAGGAATTTCACCGAAACAATGTGTGTTCTGCAGTCGGGAATTGTGTTCCCTCACAGGAACTGCTTTTCCTCCAGAGCTGGCTGAATTCTCCTAGAAAGCGTGCTTCCCCACAACCAGTTCCTTTCCTTGACCGAAAGGACACCCGCACGGGAAGATGTGTTTCCCCCACTGGCAGATGAATAGATGCGACAGGTGGGTGAATTTCTTTATGGAAAGATGTGCTTCCACTCAGGAACGTGTTTTTTCCCCCTAAAGGCCGTTTTCCCTCAAATGCAGGGGGCCTTTCCTTCACAGGAAGGGGCGTGCCCCCTACAGGATGAATGGTATGTCCCACACGAGGTTATGTTTCCCCCACAACAAGTGTTTTCACACTGGAAATGCGTTCCTGCACTGGTCTATCTTGAATAGGAAGGTGATTTCCCACCACCACCACAATTCGGATCCTCACAGAAAGGCATGTTTCATAAGAGGAATGTGTGTTTCCACACAGTTGGATTCAGTCGCTATCCCCCCCACCCCCCAAAAAGTGCTTTTTACCAACAGGAATATTACATTCCCTTACAGGAAGGTGATTTTTTCCAACAGTAAGATCACATATAACACAGAAAAATAGATTCCCCCCCCCCGCCCCCAAATAAAGAAGTGGAATTTCGCCACCATAAAGATGTGCTCCCTTACAGGAAATTGCTTTTTCCCCAAAGGAAGAAGTATTGCCAGAGAATAAGTTGTGTTTGCCCACCAGAAGAACAATTCCTGCACGGGAAACTGAGTTTCCCCACGCAAGAAGGTGCATTTCTGCACATGAAGGTCATTCAGCAAAGGGAAGTTGTGATACCCAGTAGGAAGATGTGTTCCCCTAGAAGAAGATGCATTTACCCAGGAAAAGTAACTTTACTCCAACAGAAAGAGAACACCCACAGGGAAGATGAATTTTCCTCACTGGGAGATGAATCAACCCCACATGAAGGTGAATGACTACATGGAAAAATAGGTTCCTACACAAGAAGGTGTGTTTCACCCCATAAAAGACGTGTTCTGACATAGGTGGGTGCCCTTGCCCACAGGAATGTGCACTTCCCCAATGGGAAGGCAAGTCTCCCTCACAGGAAGAAGTGTTGCCTCCCGTGAAGTTGTGATTTCCCCATAGGAACGTGTGTTTCTGCCACAGGGACATGCCTTCCCTCACAGGAACATGCAGTTCCTTCAGGGGAATATGTGGTCTACCAAGGGCGAAAGGTTCTTCCCAGAAAGGTGTGTTTTCCATCAGAAATAGGTGTATCCCCACAGGAAGATTCGGTTTCCCGAAAGGAATATAGATTCCCCCACTTGGACGTGAGTTTTGCCCACATAATTATGTGTTCACCCACAGGAAGGTGCATTTCCCCAAGAGAAAGTTGTGTTCACACAGAAGAAGATGGGATAAGTCACAGACAGAAGAACTTCTTCATAGAAGGAGGGTTGTGCCCCCCACCCCCGAAGCTGAATTTCCCCACAGGACTGTATATATCTTCCATGGAATGATGTGTTCCCTCACAGAATGGTGTGATCCGCCCTCCCCACCTCCCACCCCCACACAAGAGATGTGTTTCCACACAGGAGAGTGCATTTCCCACACAGAAAGCTGCGTACCCTACATGAAGGTGGGTTTCTTCACGGGAAGGTGTGTGTTTCACCCCATAAAAGATGTGTCCCCACATAGGAAGGTGCCTTCCCACCAGGAGTCTGCACTCCCCTAATAGGAAGGCGATTTTTCCCTCACATCAAGAAGGCTTCCCTCCAGAGAGGTGTGTTACCCATTAGGAAAGTGTGTTTCTGCCACAGGAACATGCGTTGTCTCACAGGAATATGCACTCCCCCCACACATGTGTTCTACCAATGGAGAAAGATTCCTCATAGAAGCATGTGTTTACCAATAGGAATGTGTGTTTGTCCACAGGCAATTTGGTTCTTTCTCAGAAAGATGCTTTTCCCCCCGCAGGAACATTATGTGACACGTAGGAAGATTAGCTGACCACCCAGGAAAATGGATTCTCCCACGGGAAGGTGAATTTTGCCCACATAACGATGCATTTCCTCACAGGAAGTGGTATTTTCCGCAAGGGAAGAAGTGTTCCTAAAAGAGAAAGATGTGTTCCCCAACAGAGAGAAACATTGCTGCACAGGAATTGGAGTTCCCCCCCCCCCCCCCCGAGGAAGGTCCATTTCCCCCTATAGAGATAGGTTCACCAAAGGAAGGTATAATTTCCATTAGGAAGATTGTTACTCACAAGAATGTGCCTTTCCCAGACAGGAAACGGCGTTCCCCTAGAAGAAGGTGAGTTTCCCCACACAGTTGTTTTCTTGCTGACGGAAAGGAGGATTCCCACACCAGAGTATGTGTTTTCCCCACAGTAATATGAATTTACCCCCCAGGAAAGGAAATTACCTCCACACAAAGGTGTGTCCCTACACGTGATGTGTGTCCCTACACGTCCCCCAGAGGAAGATGTGTGGCCCCGACAGGATCCAGGGTTCTTTCTTTCTACAGGAAGTTGCATTTGCCCCTCAGGAAGCATTCTCACACCGGAAATATGTTCCCCGCAAAGGAATTCTCCTTCCTTTAACTGGAAAGTGCCCGTCATCCATAGCAGGTGGATTCCTGCACAGGAAGGTGAGTTTTCATCACAGGAATATACTTTGCCCCACCAGCATATGTATTTCCCCAGAAGAAGGTGCAGTTTCTTGAGTGGAAGGTGAGTTTCCTCAGAGGAAGGGTTCCCTTACTTGAAAGTGTGTTTGGCCCATGGGAAGGTGAATTTCTGCCACAGGAACATGCCATACTCAAGGGAACATGCATTCCTCATGCGGGAAGACGTGTTCAACCAACAGAGAGGTTTCTAACACAAAGGCTTTTTCCTCCAACAGGGAATGTGTGTTTCCCACAGGAAGATCCAGTTCCTCCCAAAAAGGTGCTTTTATTCCCCCCAACGGGACTATTTTTTTTTTTCTCTACAGGAACATTCTTCCTCCCCCCACCCCCCCAGGCAAATTAGGTGACCCTACCGAAAGAGTAGATTACCCCACAGAGAGGTGAATGTCACCCACATAGAGATGCATTCCCTCACAGGAATGTGCATTTCTCCCAACGGAAAAAGTGCTCCAAGGAGGATGATGTGTTCGCCCACAGAAAGGAGACTTCCTGCACAGGAAGCTGAGATTCCCCGAAGAGAAGGTTCATTTCGCATTTGAAAAGGAATTTCACCGAAACAATGTGTGTTCTGCAGTTGGGAATTGTGTTCCCTCACAGGAACTGCTTTTCCTCCAGAGCTGGCTGAATTCTCCTAGAAAGCGTGCTTCCCCACAACCAGTTCCTTTCCTTGACCGAAAGGACACCCGCACGGGAAGATGTGTTTCCCCCACTGGCAGATGAATAGATGCGACAGGTGGGTGAATTTCTTTATGGAAAGATGTGCTTCCACTCAGGAACGTGTTTTTTCCCCCTAAAGGCCGTTTTCCCTCAAATGCAGGGGGCCTTTCCTTCACAGGAAGGGGCGTGCCCCCTACAGGATGAATGGTACGTCCCACACGAGGTTCTGTTTCCCCCACAACAAGTGTTTTCACACTGGAAATGCGTTCCTGCACTGGTCTATCTTGAATAGGAAGGTGATTTCCCACCACCACCACAATTCGGATCCTCACAGAAAGGCATGTTTCATAAGAGGAATGTGTGTTTCCACACAGTTGGATTCAGTCGCTATCCCCCCCACCCCCCAAAAAGTGCTTTTTACCAACAGGAATATTACATTCCCTTACAGGAAGGTGATTTTTTCCAACAGTAAGATCACATATAACACAGAAAAATAGATTCCCCCCCCCCCGCCCCCAAATAAAGAAGTGGAATTTCGCCACCATAAAGATGTGCTCCCTTACAGGAAATTGCTTTTTCCCCAAAGGAAGAAGTATTGCCAGAGAATAAGTTGTGTTTGCCCACCAGAAGAACAATTCCTGCACGGGAAACTGAGTTTCCCCACGCAAGAAGGTGCATTTCTGCACATGAAGGTCATTCAGCAAAGGGAAGTTGTGATACCCAGTAGGAAGATGTGTTCCCCTAGAAGAAGATACATTTACCCAGGAAAAGTAACTTTACTCCAACAGAAAGAGAACACCCACAGGGAAGATGAATTTTCCTCACTGGGAGATGAATCAACCCCACATGAAGGTGAATGACTACATGGAAAAATAGGTTCCTACACAAGAAGGTGTGTTTCACCCCATAAAAGACGTGTTCTGACATAGGTGGGTGCCCTTGCCCACAGGAATGTGCACTTCCCCAATGGGAAGGCAAGTCTCCCTCACAGGAAGAAGTGTTGCCTCCCGTGAAGTTGTGATTTCCCCATAGGAACGTGTGTTTCTGCCACAGGGACATGCCTTCCCTCACAGGAACATGCAGTTCCTTCAGGGGAATATGTGGTCTACCAAGGGCGAAAGGTTCTTCCCAGAAAGGTGTGTTTTCCATCAGAAATAGGTGTATCCCCACAGGAAGATTCGGTTTCCCGAAAGGAATATAGATTCCCCCACTTGGACGTGAGTTTTGCCCACATAATTATGTGTTCACCCACAGGAAGGTGCATTTCCCCAAGAGAAAGTTGTGTTCACACAGAAGAAGATGGGATAAGTCACAGACAGAAGAACTTCTTCATAGAAGGAGGGTTGTGCCCCCCACCCCCGAAGCTGAATTTCCCCACAGGACTGTATATATCTTCCATGGAATGATGTGTTCCCTCACAGAATGGTGTGATCCGCCCTCCCCACCTCCCACCCCCACACAAGAGATGTGTTTCCACACAGGAGAGTGCATTTCCCACACAGAAAGCTGCGTACCCTACATGAAGGTGGGTTTCTTCACGGGAAGGTGTGTGTTTCACCCCATAAAAGATGTGTCCCCACATAGGAAGGTGCCTTCCCACCAGGAGTCTGCACTCCCCTAATAGGAAGGCGATTTTTCCCTCACATCAAGAAGGCTTCCCTCCAGAGAGGTGTGTTACCCATTAGGAAAGTGTGTTTCTGCCACAGGAACATGCGTTGTCTCACAGGAATATGCACTCCCCCCACACATGTGTTCTACCAATGGAGAAAGATTCCTCATAGAAGCATGTGTTTACCAATAGGAATGTGTGTTTGTCCACAGGCAATTTGGTTCTTTCTCAGAAAGATGCTTTTCCCCCCGCAGGAACATTATGTGACACGTAGGAAGATTAGCTGACCACCCAGGAAAATGGATTCTCCCACGGGAAGGTGAATTTTGCCCACATAACGATGCATTTCCTCACAGGAAGTGGTATTTTCCGCAAGGGAAGAAGTGTTCCTAAAAGAGAAAGATGTGTTCCCCAACAGAGAGAAACATTGCTGCACAGGAATTGGAGTTTCCCCCTCCCCCCCCCCCGAGGAAGGTCCATTTCCCCCTATAGAGATAGGTTCACCAAAGGAAGGTATAATTTCCATTAGGAAGATTGTTACTCACAAGAATGTGCCTTTCCCAGACAGGAAACGGTGTTCCCCTAGAAGAAGGTGAGTTTCCCCACACAGTTGTTTTCTTGCTGACGGAAAGGAGGATTCCCACACCAGAGTATGTGTTTTCCCCACAGTAATATGAATTTACCCCCCAGGAAAGGAAATTACCTCCACACAAAGGTGTGTCCCTACACGTGATGTGTGTCCCTACACGTCCCCCAGAGGAAGATGTGTGGCCCCGACAGGATCCAGGGTTCTTTCTTTCTACAGGAAGTTGCATTTGCCCCTCAGGAAGCATTCTCACACCGGAAATATGTTCCCCGCAAAGGAATTCTCCTTCCTTTAACTGGAAAGTGCCCGTCATCCATAGCAGGTGGATTCCTGCACAGGAAGGTGAGTTTTCATCACAGGAATATACTTTGCCCCACCAGCATATGTATTTCCCCAGAAGAAGGTGCAGTTTCTTGAGTGGAAGGTGAGTTTCCTCAGAGGAAGGGTTCCCTTACTTGAAAGTGTGTTTGGCCCATGGGAAGGTGAATTTCTGCCACAGGAACATGCCATACTCAAGGGAACATGCATTCCTCATGCGGGAAGACGTGTTCAACCAACAGAGAGGTTTCTAACACAAAGGCTTTTTCCTCCAACAGGGAATGTGTGTTTCCCACAGGAAGATCCAGTTCCTCCCAAAAAGGTGCTTTTATTCCCCCCAACGGGACTATTTTTTTTTTCTCTACAGGAACATTCTTCCTCCCCCCACCCCCCCAGGAAAATTAGGTGACCCTACCGAAAGAGTAGATTACCCCACAGAGAGGTGAATGTCACCCACATAGAGATGCATTCCCTCACAGGAATGTGCATTTCTCCCAACGGAAAAAGTGCTCCAAGGAGGATGATGTGTTCGCCCACAGAAAGGAGACTTCCTGCACAGGAAGCTGAGATTCCCCGAAGAGAAGGTTCATTTCGCATTTGAAAAGGAATTTCACCGAAACAATGTGTGTTCTGCAGTCGGGAATTGTGTTCCCTCACAGGAACTGCTTTTCCTCCAGAGCTGGCTGAATTCTCCTAGAAAGCGTGCTTCCCCACAACCAGTTCCTTTCCTTGACCGAAAGGACACCTGCACGGGAAGATGTGTTTCCCCCACTGGCAGATGAATAGATGCGACAGGTGGGTGAATTTCTTTATGGAAAGATGTGCTTCCACTCAGGAACGTGTTTTTTCCCCCTAAAGGCCGTTTTCCCTCAAATGCAGGGGGCCTTTCCTTCACAGGAAGGGGCGTGCCCCCTACAGGATGAATGGTACGTCCCACACGAGGTTATGTTTCCCCCACAACAAGTGTTTTCACACTGGAAATGCGTTCCTGCACTGGTCTATCTTGAATAGGAAGGTGATTTCCCACCACCACCACAATTCGGATCCTCACAGAAAGGCATGTTTCATAAGAGGAATGTGTGTTTCCACACAGCTGGATTCAGTCGCTATCCCCCCCACCCCCCAAAAAGTGCTTTTTACCAACAGGAATATTACATTCCCTTACAGGAAGGTGATTTTTTCCAACAGTAAGATCACATATAACACAGAAAAATAGATTCTCCCCCCCCGCCCCCAAATAAAGAAGTGGAATTTCGCCACCATAAAGATGTGCTCCCTTACAGGAAATTGCTTTTTCCCCAAAGGAAGAAGTATTGCCAGAGAACAAGTTGTGTTTGCCCACCAGAAGAACAATTCCTGCACGGGAAACTGAGTTTCCCCACGCAAGAAGGTGCATTTCTGCACATGAAGCTCATTCAGCAAAGGGAAGTTGTGATACCCAGTAGGAAGATGTGTTCCCCTAGAAGAAGATACATTTACCCAGGAAAAGTAACTTTACTCCAACAGAAAGAGAACACCCACAGGGAAGATGAATTTTCCTCACTGGGAGATGAATCAACCCCACATGAAGGTGAATGACTACATGGAAAAATAGGTTCCTACACAAGAAGGTGTGTTTCACCCCATAAAAGACGTGTTCTGACATAGGTGGGTGCCCTTGCCCACAGGAATGTGCACTTCCCCAATGGGAAGGCAAGTCTCCCTCACAGGAAGAAGTGTTGCCTCCCGTGAAGTTGTGATTTCCCCATAGGAACGTGTGTTTCTGCCACGGGGACATGCCTTCCCTCACAGGAACATGCAGTTCCTTCAGGGGAATATGTGGTCTACCAAGGGCGAAAGGTTCTTTCCAGAAAGGTGTGTTTTCCATCAGAAATAGGTGTATCCCCACAGGAAGATTCGGTTTCCCGAAAGGAATATAGATTCCCCCACTTGGACGTGAGTTTTGCCCACATAATTATGTGTTCACCCACAGGAAGGTGCATTTCCCCAAGAGAAAGTTGTGTTCACACAGAAGAAGATGGGATAAGTCACAGACAGAAGAACTTCTTCATAGAAGGAGGGTTGTGCCCCCCACCCCCGAAGCTGAATTTCCCCACAGGACTGTATATATCTTCCATGGAATGATGTGTTCCCTCACAGAATGGTGTGATCCGCCCTCCCCACCTCCCACCCCCACACAAGAGATGTGTTTCCACACAGGAGAGTGCATTTCCCACACAGAAAGCTGCGTACCCTACATGAAGGTGGGTTTCTTCACGGGAAGGTGTGTGTTTCACCCCATAAAAGATGTGTCCCCACATAGGAAGGTGCCTTCCCACCAGGAGTCTGCACTCCCCTAATAGGAAGGCGATTTTTCCCTCACATCAAGAAGGCTTCCCTCCAGAGAGGTGTGTTACCCATTAGGAAAGTGTGTTTCTGCCACAGGAACATGCGTTGTCTCACAGGAATATGCACTCCCCCCACACATGTGTTCTACCAATGGAGAAAGATTCCTCATAGAAGCATGTGTTTACCAATAGGAATGTGTGTTTGTCCACAGGCAATTTGGTTCTTTCTCAGAAAGATGCTTTTCCCCCCGCAGGAACATTATGTGACACGTAGGAAGATTAGCTGACCACCCAGGAAAATGGATTCTCCCACGGGAAGGTGAATTTTGCCCACATAACGATGCATTTCCTCACAGGAAGTGGTATTTTCCGCAAGGGAAGAAGTGTTCCTAAAAGAGAAAGATGTGTTCCCCAACAGAGAGAAACATTGCTGCACAGGAATTGGAGTCCCCCCCCCCCCCCCGAGGAAGGTCCATTTCCCCCTATAGAGATAGGTTCACCAAAGGAAGGTATAATTTCCATTAGGAAGATTGTTACTCACAAGAATGTGCCTTTCCCAGACAGGAAACGGTGTTCCCCTAGAAGAAGGTGAGTTTCCCCACACAGTTGTTTTCTTGCTGACGGAAAGGAGGATTCCCACACCAGAGTATGTGTTTTCCCCACAGTAATATGAATTTACCCCCCAGGAAAGGAAATTACCTCCACACAAAGGTGTGTCCCTACACGTGATGTGTGTCCCTACACGTCCCCCAGAGGAAGATGTGTGGCCCCGACAGGATCCAGGGTTCTTTCTTTCTACAGGAAGTTGCATTTGCCCCTCAGGAAGCATTCTCACACCGGAAATATGTTCCCCGCAAAGGAATTCTCCTTCCTTTAACTGGAAAGTGCCCGTCATCCATAGCAGGTGGATTCCTGCACAGGAAGGTGAGTTTTCATCACAGGAATATACTTTGCCCCACCAGCATATGTATTTCCCCAGAAGAAGGTGCAGTTTCTTGAGTGGAAGGTGAGTTTCCTCAGAGGAAGGGTTCCCTTACTTGAAAGTGTGTTTGGCCCATGGGAAGGTGAATTTCTGCCACAGGAACATGCCATACTCAAGGGAACATGCATTCCTCATGCGGGAAGACGTGTTCAACCAACAGAGAGGTTTCTAACACAAAGGCTTTTTCCTCCAACAGGGAATGTGTGTTTCCCACAGGAAGATCCAGTTCCTCCCAAAAAGGTGCTTTTATTCCCCCCAACGGGACTATTTTTTTTTTTCTCTACAGGAACATTCTTCCTCCCCCCACCCCCCCAGGAAAATTAGGTGACCCTACCGAAAGAGTAGATTACCCCACAGAGAGGTGAATGTCACCCACATAGAGATGCATTCCCTCACAGGAATGTGCATTTCTCCCAACGGAAAAAGTGCTCCAAGGAGGATGATGTGTTCGCCCACAGAAAGGAGACTTCCTGCACAGGAAGCTGAGATTCCCCGAAGAGAAGGTTCATTTCGCATTTGAAAAGGAATTTCACCGAAACAATGTGTGTTCTGCAGTCGGGAATTGTGTTCCCTCACAGGAACTGCTTTTCCTCCAGAGCTGGCTGAATTCTCCTAGAAAGCGTGCTTCCGCACAACCAGTTCCTTTCCTTGACCGAAAGGACACCCGCACGGGAAGATGTGTTTCCCCCACTGGCAGATGAATAGATGCGACAGGTGGGTGAATTTCTTTATGGAAAGATGTGCTTCCACTCAGGAACGTGTTTTTTCCCCCTAAAGGCCGTTTTCCCTCAAATGCAGGGGCCTTTCCTTCACAGGAAGGGGCGTGCCCCCTACAGGATGAATGGTACGTCCCACACGAGGTTATGTTTCCCCCACAACAAGTGTTTTCACACTGGAAATGCGTTCCTGCCCTGGTCTATCTTGAATAGGAAGGTGATTTCCCACCACCACCACAATTCGGATCCTCACAGAAAGGCATGTTTCATAAGAGGAATGTGTGTTTCCACACAGTTGGATTCAGTCGCTATCCCCCCCACCCCCCAAAAAGTGCTTTTTACCAACAGGAATATTACATTCCCTTACAGGAAGGTGATTTTTTCCAACAGTAAGATCACATATAACACAGAAAAATAGATTCCCCCCCCCCCGCCCCCAAATAAAGAAGTGGAATTTCGCCACCATAAAGATGTGCTCCCTTACAGGAAATTGCTTTTTCCCCAAAGGAAGAAGTATTGCCAGAGAATAAGTTGTGTTTGCCCACCAGAAGAACAATTCCTGCACGGGAAACTGAGTTTCCCCACGCAAGAAGGTGCATTTCTGCACATGAAGGTCATTCAGCAAAGGGAAGTTGTGATACCCAGTAGGAAGATGTGTTCCCCTAGAAGAAGATACATTTACCCAGGAAAAGTAACTTTACTCCAACAGAAAGAGAACACCCACAGGGAAGATGAATTTTCCTCACTGGGAGATGAATCAACCCCACATGAAGGTGAATGACTACATGGAAAAATAGGTTCCTACACAAGAAGGTGTGTTTCACCCCATAAAAGACGTGTTCTGACATAGGTGGGTGCCCTTGCCCACAGGAATGTGCACTTCCCCAATGGGAAGGCAAGTCTCCCTCACAGGAAGAAGTGTTGCCTCCCGTGAAGTTGTGATTTCCCCATAGGAACGTGTGTTTCTGCCACAGGGACATGCCTTCCCTCACAGGAACATGCAGTTCCTTCAGGGGAATATGTGGTCTACCAAGGGCGAAAGGTTCTTCCCAGAAAGGTGTGTTTTCCATCAGAAATAGGTGTATCCCCACAGGAAGATTCGGTTTCCCGAAAGGAATATAGATTCCCCCACTTGGACGTGAGTTTTGCCCACATAATTATGTGTTCACCCACAGGAAGGTGCATTTCCCCAAGAGAAAGTTGTGTTCACACAGAAGAAGATGGGATAAGTCACAGACAGAAGAACTTCTTCATAGAAGGAGGGTTGTGCCCCCCACCCCCGAAGCTGAATTTCCCCACAGGACTGTATATATCTTCCATGGAATGATGTGTTCCCTCACAGAATGGTGTGATCCGCCCTCCCCACCTCCCACCCCCACACAAGAGATGTGTTTCCACACAGGAGAGTGCATTTCCCACACAGAAAGCTGCGTACCCTACATGAAGGTGGGTTTCTTCACGGGAAGGTGTGTGTTTCACCCCATAAAAGATGTGTCCCCACATAGGAAGGTGCCTTCCCACCAGGAGTCTGCACTCCCCTAATAGGAAGGCGATTTTTCCCTCACATCAAGAAGGCTTCCCTCCAGAGAGGTGTGTTACCCATTAGGAAAGTGTGTTTCTGCCACAGGAACATGCGTTGTCTCACAGGAATATGCACTCCCCCCACACATGTGTTCTACCAATGGAGAAAGATTCCTCATAGAAGCATGTGTTTACCAATAGGAATGTGTGTTTGTCCACAGGCAATTTGGTTCTTTCTCAGAAAGATGCTTTTCCCCCCGCAGGAACATTATGTGACACGTAGGAAGATTAGCTGACCACCCAGGAAAATGGATTCTCCCACGGGAAGGTGAATTTTGCCCACATAACGATGCATTTCCTCACAGGAAGTGGTATTTTCCGCAAGGGAAGAAGTGTTCCTAAAAGAGAAAGATGTGTTCCCCAACAGAGAGAAACATTGCTGCACAGGAATTGGAGTTTCCCCCTCCCCCCCCCCCGAGGAAGGTCCATTTCCCCCTATAGAGATAGGTTCACCAAAGGAAGGTATAATTTCCATTAGGAAGATTGTTACTCACAAGAATGTGCCTTTCCCAGACAGGAAACGGTGTTCCCCTAGAAGAAGGTGAGTTTCCCCACACAGTTGTTTTCTTGCTGACGGAAAGGAGGATTCCCACACCAGAGTATGTGTTTTCCCCACAGTAATATGAATTTACCCCCCAGGAAAGGAAATTACCTCCACACAAAGGTGTGTCCCTACACGTGATGTGTGTCCCTACACGTCCCCCAGAGGAAGATGTGTGGCCCCGACAGGATCCAGGGTTCTTTCTTTCTACAGGAAGTTGCATTTGCCCCTCAGGAAGCATTCTCACACCGGAAATATGTTCCCCGCAAAGGAATTCTCCTTCCTTTAACTGGAAAGTGCCCGTCATCCATAGCAGGTGGATTCCTGCACAGGAAGGTGAGTTTTCATCACAGGAATATACTTTGCCCCACCAGCATATGTATTTCCCCAGAAGAAGGTGCAGTTTCTTGAGTGGAAGGTGAGTTTCCTCAGAGGAAGGGTTCCCTTACTTGAAAGTGTGTTTGGCCCATGGGAAGGTGAATTTCTGCCACAGGAACATGCCATACTCAAGGGAACATGCATTCCTCATGCGGGAAGACGTGTTCAACCAACAGAGAGGTTTCTAACACAAAGGCTTTTTCCTCCAACAGGGAATGTGTGTTTCCCACAGGAAGATCCAGTTCCTCCCAAAAAGGTGCTTTTATTCCCCCCAACGGGACTATTTTTTTTTTCTCTACAGGAACATTCTTCCTCCCCCCACCCCCCCAGGAAAATTAGGTGACCCTACCGAAAGAGTAGATTACCCCACAGAGAGGTGAATGTCACCCACATAGAGATGCATTCCCTCACAGGAATGTGCATTTCTCCCAACGGAAAAAGTGCTCCAAGGAGGATGATGTGTTCGCCCACAGAAAGGAGACTTCCTGCACAGGAAGCTGAGATTCCCCGAAGAGAAGGTTCATTTCGCATTTGAAAAGGAATTTCACCGAAACAATGTGTGTTCTGCAGTCGGGAATTGTGTTCCCTCACAGGAACTGCTTTTCCTCCAGAGCTGGCTGAAGTCTCCTAGAAAGCGTGCTTCCCCACAACCAGTTCCTTTCCTTGACCGAAAGGACACCTGCACGGGAAGATGTGTTTCCCCCACTGGCAGATGAATAGATGCGACAGGTGGGTGAATTTCTTTATGGAAAGATGTGCTTCCACTCAGGAACGTGTTTTTTCCCCCTAAAGGCCGTTTTCCCTCAAATGCAGGGGGCCTTTCCTTCACAGGAAGGGGCGTGCCCCCTACAGGATGAATGGTACGTCCCACACGAGGTTATGTTTCCCCCACAACAAGTGTTTTCACACTGGAAATGCGTTCCTGCACTGGTCTATCTTGAATAGGAAGGTGATTTCCCACCACCACCACAATTCGGATCCTCACAGAAAGGCATGTTTCATAAGAGGAATGTGTGTTTCCACACAGCTGGATTCAGTCGCTATCCCCCCCACCCCCCAAAAAGTGCTTTTTACCAACAGGAATATTACATTCCCTTACAGGAAGGTGATTTTTTCCAACAGTAAGATCACATATAACACAGAAAAATAGATTCTCCCCCCCCGCCCCCAAATAAAGAAGTGGAATTTCGCCACCATAAAGATGTGCTCCCTTACAGGAAATTGCTTTTTCCCCAAAGGAAGAAGTATTGCCAGAGAACAAGTTGTGTTTGCCCACCAGAAGAACAATTCCTGCACGGGAAACTGAGTTTCCCCACGCAAGAAGGTGCATTTCTGCACATGAAGCTCATTCAGCAAAGGGAAGTTGTGATACCCAGTAGGAAGATGTGTTCCCCTAGAAGAAGATACATTTACCCAGGAAAAGTAACTTTACTCCAACAGAAAGAGAACACCCACAGGGAAGATGAATTTTCCTCACTGGGAGATGAATCAACCCCACATGAAGGTGAATGACTACATGGAAAAATAGGTTCCTACACAAGAAGGTGTGTTTCACCCCATAAAAGACGTGTTCTGACATAGGTGGGTGCCCTTGCCCACAGGAATGTGCACTTCCCCAATGGGAAGGCAAGTCTCCCTCACAGGAAGAAGTGTTGCCTCCCGTGAAGTTGTGATTTCCCCATAGGAACGTGTGTTTCTGCCACGGGGACATGCCTTCCCTCACAGGAACATGCAGTTCCTTCAGGGGAATATGTGGTCTACCAAGGGCGAAAGGTTCTTTCCAGAAAGGTGTGTTTTCCATCAGAAATAGGTGTATCCCCACAGGAAGATTCGGTTTCCCGAAAGGAATATAGATTCCCCCACTTGGACGTGAGTTTTGCCCACATAATTATGTGTTCACCCACAGGAAGGTGCATTTCCCCAAGAGAAAGTTGTGTTCACACAGAAGAAGATGGGATAAGTCACAGACAGAAGAACTTCTTCATAGAAGGAGGGTTGTGCCCCCCACCCCCGAAGCTGAATTTCCCCACAGGACTGTATATATCTTCCATGGAATGATGTGTTCCCTCACAGAATGGTGTGATCCGCCCTCCCCACCTCCCACCCCCACACAAGAGATGTGTTTCCACACAGGAGAGTGCATTTCCCACACAGAAAGCTGCGTACCCTACATGAAGGTGGGTTTCTTCACGGGAAGGTGTGTGTTTCACCCCATAAAAGATGTGTCCCCACATAGGAAGGTGCCTTCCCACCAGGAGTCT
This sequence comes from Myotis nattereri, assembly GCF_964212035.1. Taxonomy (NCBI): domain Eukaryota; kingdom Metazoa; phylum Chordata; class Mammalia; order Chiroptera; family Vespertilionidae; genus Myotis; species Myotis nattereri. The sequence continues at coordinate 40,592,863 of NC_138094.1, read as the reverse complement.
GCACTCCCCTAATAGGAAGGCGATTTTTCCCTCACATCAAGAAGGCTTCCCTCCAGAGAGGTGTGTTACCCATTAGGAAAGTGTGTTTCTGCCACAGGAACATGCGTTGTCTCACAGGAATATGCACTCCCCCCACACATGTGTTCTACCAATGGAGAAAGATTCCTCATAGAAGCATGTGTTTACCAATAGGAATGTGTGTTTGTCCACAGGCAATTTGGTTCTTTCTCAGAAAGATGCTTTTCCCCCCGCAGGAACATTATGTGACACGTAGGAAGATTAGCTGACCACCCAGGAAAATGGATTCTCCCACGGGAAGGTGAATTTTGCCCACATAACGATGCATTTCCTCACAGGAAGTGGTATTTTCCGCAAGGGAAGAAGTGTTCCTAAAAGAGAAAGATGTGTTCCCCAACAGAGAGAAACATTGCTGCACAGGAATTGGAGTCCCCCCCCCCCCCCCGAGGAAGGTCCATTTCCCCCTATAGAGATAGGTTCACCAAAGGAAGGTATAATTTCCATTAGGAAGATTGTTACTCACAAGAATGTGCCTTTCCCAGACAGGAAACGGTGTTCCCCTAGAAGAAGGTGAGTTTCCCCACACAGTTGTTTTCTTGCTGACGGAAAGGAGGATTCCCACACCAGAGTATGTGTTTTCCCCACAGTAATATGAATTTACCCCCCAGGAAAGGAAATTACCTCCACACAAAGGTGTGTCCCTACACGTGATGTGTGTCCCTACACGTCCCCCAGAGGAAGATGTGTGGCCCCGACAGGATCCAGGGTTCTTTCTTTCTACAGGAAGTTGCATTTGCCCCTCAGGAAGCATTCTCACACCGGAAATATGTTCCCCGCAAAGGAATTCTCCTTCCTTTAACTGGAAAGTGCCCGTCATCCATAGCAGGTGGATTCCTGCACAGGAAGGTGAGTTTTCATCACAGGAATATACTTTGCCCCACCAGCATATGTATTTCCCCAGAAGAAGGTGCAGTTTCTTGAGTGGAAGGTGAGTTTCCTCAGAGGAAGGGTTCCCTTACTTGAAAGTGTGTTTGGCCCATGGGAAGGTGAATTTCTGCCACAGGAACATGCCATACTCAAGGGAACATGCATTCCTCATGCGGGAAGACGTGTTCAACCAACAGAGAGGTTTCTAACACAAAGGCTTTTTCCTCCAACAGGGAATGTGTGTTTCCCACAGGAAGATCCAGTTCCTCCCAAAAAGGTGCTTTTATTCCCCCCAACGGGACTATTTTTTTTTTTCTCTACAGGAACATTCTTCCTCCCCCCACCCCCCCAGGAAAATTAGGTGACCCTACCGAAAGAGTAGATTACCCCACAGAGAGGTGAATGTCACCCACATAGAGATGCATTCCCTCACAGGAATGTGCATTTCTCCCAACGGAAAAAGTGCTCCAAGGAGGATGATGTGTTCGCCCACAGAAAGGAGACTTCCTGCACAGGAAGCTGAGATTCCCCGAAGAGAAGGTTCATTTCGCATTTGAAAAGGAATTTCACCGAAACAATGTGTGTTCTGCAGTCGGGAATTGTGTTCCCTCACAGGAACTGCTTTTCCTCCAGAGCTGGCTGAATTCTCCTAGAAAGCGTGCTTCCCCACAACCAGTTCCTTTCCTTGACCGAAAGGACACCTGCACGGGAAGATGTGTTTCCCCCACTGGCAGATGAATAGATGCGACAGGTGGGTGAATTTCTTTATGGAAAGATGTGCTTCCACTCAGGAACGTGTTTTTTCCCCCTAAAGGCCGTTTTCCCTCAAATGCAGGGGGCCTTTCCTTCACAGGAAGGGGCGTGCCCCCTACAGGATGAATGGTACGTCCCACACGAGGTTATGTTTCCCCCACAACAAGTGTTTTCACACTGGAAATGCGTTCCTGCACTGGTCTATCTTGAATAGGAAGGTGATTTCCCACCACCACCACAATTCGGATCCTCACAGAAAGGCATGTTTCATAAGAGGAATGTGTGTTTCCACACAGTTGGATTCAGTCGCTATCCCCCCCACCCCCCAAAAGTGCTTTTTACCAACAGGAATATTACATTCCCTTACAGGAAGGTGATTTTTTCCAACAGTAAGATCACATATAACACAGAAAAATAGATTCCCCCCCCCCCGCCCCCAAATAAAGAAGTGGAATTTCGCCACCATAAAGATGTGCTCCCTTACAGGAAATTGCTTTTTCCCCAAAGGAAGAAGTATTGCCAGAGAATAAGTTGTGTTTGCCCACCAGAAGAACAATTCCTGCACGGGAAACTGAGTTTCCCCACGCAAGAAGGTGCATTTCTGCACATGAAGGTCATTCAGCAAAGGGAAGTTGTGATACCCAGTAGGAAGATGTGTTCCCCTAGAAGAAGATACATTTACCCAGGAAAAGTAACTTTACTCCAACAGAAAGAGAACACCCACAGGGAAGATGAATTTTCCTCACTGGGAGATGAATCAACCCCACATGAAGGTGAATGACTACATGGAAAAATAGGTTCCTACACAAGAAGGTGTGTTTCACCCCATAAAAGACGTGTTCTGACATAGGTGGGTGCCCTTGCCCACAGGAATGTGCACTTCCCCAATGGGAAGGCAAGTCTCCCTCACAGGAAGAAGTGTTGCCTCCCGTGAAGTTGTGATTTCCCCATAGGAACGTGTGTTTCTGCCACGGGGACATGCCTTCCCTCACAGGAACATGCAGTTCCTTCAGGGGAATATGTGGTCTACCAAGGGCGAAAGGTTCTTCCCAGAAAGGTGTGTTTTCCATCAGAAATAGGTGTATCCCCACAGGAAGATTCGGTTTCCCGAAAGGAATATAGATTCCCCCACTTGGACGTGAGTTTTGCCCACATAATTATGTGTTCACCCACAGGAAGGTGCATTTCCCCAAGAGAAAGTTGTGTTCACACAGAAGAAGATGGGATAAGTCACAGACAGAAGAACTTCTTCATAGAAGGAGGGTTGTGCCCCCCACCCCCGAAGCTGAATTTCCCCACAGGACTGTATATATCTTCCATGGAATGATGTGTTCCCTCACAGAATGGTGTGATCCGCCCTCCCCACCTCCCACCCCCACACAAGAGATGTGTTTCCACACAGGAGAGTGCATTTCCCACACAGAAAGCTGCGTACCCTACATGAAGGTGGGTTTCTTCACGGGAAGGTGTGTGTTTCACCCCATAAAAGATGTGTCCCCACATAGGAAGGTGCCTTCCCACCAGGAGTCTGCACTCCCCTAATAGGAAGGCGATTTTTCCCTCACATCAAGAAGGCTTCCCTCCAGAGAGGTGTGTTACCCATTAGGAAAGTGTGTTTCTGCCACAGGAACATGCGTTGTCTCACAGGAATATGCACTCCCCCCACACATGTGTTCTACCAATGGAGAAAGATTCCTCATAGAAGCATGTGTTTACCAATAGGAATGTGTGTTTGTCCACAGGCAATTTGGTTCTTTCTCAGAAAGATGCTTTTCCCCCCGCAGGAACATTATGTGACACGTAGGAAGATTAGCTGGCCACCCAGGAAAATGGATTCTCCCACGGGAAGGTGAATTTTGCCCACATAACGATGCATTTCCTCACAGGAAGTGGTATTTTCCGCAAGGGAAGAAGTGTTCCTAAAAGAGAAAGATGTGTTCCCCAACAGAGAGAAACATTGCTGCACAGGAATTGGAGTTTTCCCCCCCGAGGAAGGTCCATTTCCCCCTATAGAGATAGGTTCACCAAAGGAAGGTATAATTTCCATTAGGAAGATTGTTACTCACAAGAATGTGCCTTTCCCAGACAGGAAACGGTGTTCCCCTAGAAGAAGGTGAGTTTCCCCACACAGTTGTTTTCTTGCTGACGGAAAGGAGGATTCCCACACCAGAGTATGTGTTTTCCCCACAGTAATATGAATTTACCCCCCAGGAAAGGAAATTACCTCCACACAAAGGTGTGTCCCTACACGTGATGTGTGTCCCTACACGTCCCCCAGAGGAAGATGTGTGGCCCCGACAGGATCCAGGGTTCTTTCTTTCTACAGGAAGTTGCATTTGCCCCTCAGGAAGCATTCTCACACCGGAAATATGTTCCCCGCAAAGGAATTCTCCTTCCTTTAACTGGAAAGTGCCCGTCATCCATAGCAGGTGGATTCCTGCACAGGAAGGTGAGTTTTCATCACAGGAATATACTTTGCCCCACCAGCATATGTATTTCCCCAGAAGAAGGTGCAGTTTCTTGAGTGGAAGGTGAGTTTCCTCAGAGGAAGGGTTCCCTTACTTGAAAGTGTGTTTGGCCCATGGGAAGGTGAATTTCTGCCACAGGAACATGCCATACTCAAGGGAACATGCATTCCTCATGCGGGAAGACGTCTTCAACCAACAGAGAGGTTTCTAACACAAAGGCTTTTTCCTCCAACAGGGAATGTGTGTTTCCCACAGGAAGATCCAGTTCCTCCCAAAAAGGTGCTTTTATTCCCCCCAACGGGACTATTTTTTTTTTTCTCTACAGGAACATTCTTCCTCCCCCCACCCCCCCAGGAAAATTAGGTGACCCTACCGAAAGAGTAGATTACCCCACAGAGAGGTGAATGTCACCCACATAGAGATGCATTCCCTCACAGGAATGTGCATTTCTCCCAACGGAAAAAGTGCTCCAAGGAGGATGATGTGTTCGCCCACAGAAAGGAGACTTCCTGCACAGGAAGCTGAGATTCCCCGAAGAGAAGGTTCATTTCGCATTTGAAAAGGAATTTCACCGAAACAATGTGTGTTCTGCAGTCGGGAATTGTGTTCCCTCACAGGAACTGCTTTTCCTCCAGAGCTGGCTGAATTCTCCTAGAAAGCGTGCTTCCCCACAACCAGTTCCTTTCCTTGACCGAAAGGACACCTGCACGGGAAGATGTGTTTCCCCCACTGGCAGATGAATAGATGCGACAGGTGGGTGAATTTCTTTATGGAAAGATGTGCTTCCACTCAGGAACGTGTTTTTTCCCCCTAAAGGCCGTTTTCCCTCAAATGCAGGGGGCCTTTCCTTCACAGGAAGGGGCGTGCCCCCTACAGGATGAATGGTACGTCCCACACGAGGTTATGTTTCCCCCACAACAAGTGTTTTCACACTGGAAATGCGTTCCTGCACTGGTCTATCTTGAATAGGAAGGTGATTTCCCACCACCACCACAATTCGGATCCTCACAGAAAGGCATGTTTCATAAGAGGAATGTGTGTTTCCACACAGTTGGATTCAGTCGCTATCCCCCCCACCCCCCAAAAGTGCTTTTTACCAACAGGAATATTACATTCCCTTACAGGAAGGTGATTTTTTCCAACAGTAAGATCACATATAACACAGAAAAATAGATTTCCCCCCCCCCGCCCCCAAATAAAGAAGTGGAATTTCGCCACCATAAAGATGTGCTCCCTTACAGGAAATTGCTTTTTCCCCAAAGGAAGAAGTATTGCCAGAGAATAAGTTGTGTTTGCCCACCAGAAGAACAATTCCTGCACGGGAAACTGAGTTTCCCCACGCAAGAAGGTGCATTTCTGCACATGAAGGTCATTCAGCAAAGGGAAGTTGTGATACCCAGTAGGAAGATGTGTTCCCCTAGAAGAAGATACATTTACCCAGGAAAAGTAACTTTACTCCAACAGAAAGAGAACACCCACAGGGAAGATGAATTTTCCTCACTGGGAGATGAATCAACCCCACATGAAGGTGAATGACTACATGGAAAAATAGGTTCCTACACAAGAAGGTGTGTTTCACCCCATAAAAGACGTGTTCTGACATAGGTGGGTGCCCTTGCCCACAGGAATGTGCACTTCCCCAATGGGAAGGCAAGTCTCCCTCACAGGAAGAAGTGTTGCCTCCCGTGAAGTTGTGATTTCCCCATAGGAACGTGTGTTTCTGCCACGGGGACATGCCTTCCCTCACAGGAACATGCAGTTCCTTCAGGGGAATATGTGGTCTACCAAGGGCGAAAGGTTCTTCCCAGAAAGGTGTGTTTTCCATCAGAAATAGGTGTATCCCCACAGGAAGATTCGGTTTCCCGAAAGGAATATAGATTCCCCCACTTGGACGTGAGTTTTGCCCACATAATTATGTGTTCACCCACAGGAAGGTGCATTTCCCCAAGAGAAAGTTGTGTTCACACAGAAGAAGATGGGATAAGTCACAGACAGAAGAACTTCTTCATAGAAGGAGGGTTGTGCCCCCCACCCCCGAAGCTGAATTTCCCCACAGGACTGTATATATCTTCCATGGAATGATGTGTTCCCTCACAGAATGGTGTGATCCGCCCTCCCCACCTCCCACCCCCACACAAGAGATGTGTTTCCACACAGGAGAGTGCATTTCCCACACAGAAAGCTGCGTACCCTACATGAAGGTGGGTTTCTTCACGGGAAGGTGTGTGTTTCACCCCATAAAAGATGTGTCCCCACATAGGAAGGTGCCTTCCCACCAGGAGTCTGCACTCCCCTAATAGGAAGGCGATTTTTCCCTCACATCAAGAAGGCTTCCCTCCAGAGAGGTGTGTTACCCATTAGGAAAGTGTGTTTCTGCCACAGGAACATGCGTTGTCTCACAGGAATATGCACTCCCCCCACACATGTGTTCTACCAATGGAGAAAGATTCCTCATAGAAGCATGTGTTTACCAATAGGAATGTGTGTTTGTCCACAGGCAATTTGGTTCTTTCTCAGAAAGATGCTTTTCCCCCCGCAGGAACATTATGTGACACGTAGGAAGATTAGCTGGCCACCCAGGAAAATGGATTCTCCCACGGGAAGGTGAATTTTGCCCACATAACGATGCATTTCCTCACAGGAAGTGGTATTTTCCGCAAGGGAAGAAGTGTTCCTAAAAGAGAAAGATGTGTTCCCCAACAGAGAGAAACATTGCTGCACAGGAATTGGAGTTTTCCCCCCCGAGGAAGGTCCATTTCCCCCTATAGAGATAGGTTCACCAAAGGAAGGTATAATTTCCATTAGGAAGATTGTTACTCACAAGAATGTGCCTTTCCCAGACAGGAAACGGTGTTCCCCTAGAAGAAGGTGAGTTTCCCCACACAGTTGTTTTCTTGCTGACGGAAAGGAGGATTCCCACACCAGAGTATGTGTTTTCCCCACAGTAATATGAATTTACCCCCCAGGAAAGGAAATTACCTCCACACAAAGGTGTGTCCCTACACGTGATGTGTGTCCCTACACGTCCCCCAGAGGAAGATGTGTGGCCCCGACAGGATCCAGGGTTCTTTCTTTCTACAGGAAGTTGCATTTGCCCCTCAGGAAGCATTCTCACACCGGAAATATGTTCCCCGCAAAGGAATTCTCCTTCCTTTAACTGGAAAGTGCCCGTCATCCATAGCAGGTGGATTCCTGCACAGGAAGGTGAGTTTTCATCACAGGAATATACTTTGCCCCACCAGCATATGTATTTCCCCAGAAGAAGGTGCAGTTTCTTGAGTGGAAGGTGAGTTTCCTCAGAGGAAGGGTTCCCTTACTTGAAAGTGTGTTTGGCCCATGGGAAGGTGAATTTCTGCCACAGGAACATGCCATACTCAAGGGAACATGCATTCCTCATGCGGGAAGACGTGTTCAACCAACAGAGAGGTTTCTAACACAAAGGCTTTTTCCTCCAACAGGGAATGTGTGTTTCCCACAGGAAGATCCAGTTCCTCCCAAAAAGGTGCTTTTATTCCCCCCAACGGGACTATTTTTTTTTTCTCTACAGGAACATTCTTCCTCCCCCCACACCCCCAGGAAAATTAGGTGACCCTACCGAAAGAGTAGATTACCCCACAGAGAGGTGAATGTCACCCACATAGAGATGCATTCCCTCACAGGAATGTGCATTTCTCCCAACGGAAAAAGTGCTCCAAGGAGGATGATGTGTTCGCCCACAGAAAGGAGACTTCCTGCACAGGAAGCTGAGATTCCCCGAAGAGAAGGTTCATTTCGCATTTGAAAAGGAATTTCACCGAAACAATGTGTGTTCTGCAGTCGGGAATTGTGTTCCCTCACAGGAACTGCTTTTCCTCCAGAGCTGGCTGAAGTCTCCTAGAAAGCGTGCTTCCCCACAACCAGTTCCTTTCCTTGACCGAAAGGACACCTGCACGGGAAGATGTGTTTCCCCCACTGGCAGATGAATAGATGCGACAGGTGGGTGAATTTCTTTATGGAAAGATGTGCTTCCACTCAGGAACGTGTTTTTTCCCCCTAAAGGCCGTTTTCCCTCAAATGCAGGGGCCTTTCCTTCACAGGAAGGGGCGTGCCCCCTACAGGATGAATGGTACGTCCCACACGAGGTTATGTTTCCCCCACAACAAGTGTTTTCACACTGGAAATGCGTTCCTGCACTGGTCTATCTTGAATCGGAAGGTGATTTCCCACCACCACCACAATTCGGATCCTCACAGAAAGGCATGTTTCATAAGAGGAATGTGTGTTTCCACACAGTTGGATTCAGTCGCTATCCCCCCCACCCCCCAAAAAGTGCTTTTTACCAACAGGAATATTACATTCCCTTACAGGAAGGTGATTTTTTCCAACAGTAAGATCACATATAACACAGAAAAATAGATTCCCCCCCCCCCGCCCCCAAATAAAGAAGTGGAATTTCGCCACCATAAAGATGTGCTCCCTTACAGGAAATTGCTTTTTCCCCAAAGGAAGAAGTATTGCCAGAGAATAAGTTGTGTTTGCCCACCAGAAGAACAATTCCTGCACGGGAAACTGAGTTTCCCCACGCAAGAAGGTGCATTTCTGCACATGAAGGTCATTCAGCAAAGGGAAGTTGTGATACCCAGTAGGAAGATGTGTTCCCCTAGAAGAAGATACATTTACCCAGGAAAAGTAACTTTACTCCAACAGAAAGAGAACACCCACAGGGAAGATGAATTTTCCTCACTGGGAGATGAATCAACCCCACATGAAGGTGAATGACTACATGGAAAAATAGGTTCCTACACAAGAAGGTGTGTTTCACCCCATAAAAGACGTGTTCTGACATAGGTGGGTGCCCTTGCCCACAGGAATGTGCACTTCCCCAATGGGAAGGCAAGTCTCCCTCACAGGAAGAAGTGTTGCCTCCCGTGAAGTTGTGATTTCCCCATAGGAACGTGTGTTTCTGCCACGGGGACATGCCTTCCCTCACAGGAACATGCAGTTCCTTCAGGGGAATATGTGGTCTACCAAGGGCGAAAGGTTCTTCCCAGAAAGGTGTGTTTTCCATCAGAAATAGGTGTATCCCCACAGGAAGATTCGGTTTCCCGAAAGGAATATAGATTCCCCCACTTGGACGTGAGTTTTGCCCACATAATTATGTGTTCACCCACAGGAAGGTGCATTTCCCCAAGAGAAAGTTGTGTTCACACAGAAGAAGATGGGATAAGTCACAGACAGAAGAACTTCTTCATAGAAGGAGGGTTGTGCCCCCCACCCCCGAAGCTGAATTTCCCCACAGGACTGTATATATCTTCCATGGAATGATGTGTTCCCTCACAGAATGGTGTGATCCGCCCTCCCCACCTCCCACCCCCACACAAGAGATGTGTTTCCACACAGGAGAGTGCATTTCCCACACAGAAAGCTGCGTACCCTACATGAAGGTGGGTTTCTTCACGGGAAGGTGTGTGTTTCACCCCATAAAAGATGTGTCCCCACATAGGAAGGTGCCTTCCCACCAGGAGTCTGCACTCCCCTAATAGGAAGGCGATTTTTCCCTCACATCAAGAAGGCTTCCCTCCAGAGAGGTGTGTTACCCATTAGGAAAGTGTGTTTCTGCCACAGGAACATGCGTTGTCTCACAGGAATATGCACTCCCCCCACACATGTGTTCTACCAATGGAGAAAGATTCCTCATAGAAGCATGTGTTTACCAATAGGAATGTGTGTTTGTCCACAGGCAATTTGGTTCTTTCTCAGAAAGATGCTTTTCCCCCCGCAGGAACATTATGTGACACGTAGGAAGATTAGCTGACCACCCAGGAAAATGGATTCTCCCACGGGAAGGTGAATTTTGCCCACATAACGATGCATTTCCTCACAGGAAGTGGTATTTTCCGCAAGGGAAGAAGTGTTCCTAAAAGAGAAAGATGTGTTCCCCAACAGAGAGAAACATTGCTGCACAGGAATTGGAGTTTTCCCCCCCGAGGAAGGTCCATTTCCCCCTATAGAGATAGGTTCACCAAAGGAAGGTATAATTTCCATTAGGAAGATTGTTACTCACAAGAATGTGCCTTTCCCAGACAGGAAACGGTGTTCCCCTAGAAGAAGGTGAGTTTCCCCACACAGTTGTTTTCTTGCTGACGGAAAGGAGGATTCCCACACCAGAGTATGTGTTTTCCCCACAGTAATATGAATTTACCCCCCAGGAAAGGAAATTACCTCCACACAAAGGTGTGTCCCTACACGTGATGTGTGTCCCTACACGTCCCCCAGAGGAAGATGTGTGGCCCCGACAGGATCCAGGGTTCTTTCTTTCTACAGGAAGTTGCATTTGCCCCTCAGGAAGCATTCTCACACCGGAAATATGTTCCCCGCAAAGGAATTCTCCTTCCTTTAACTGGAAAGTGCCCGTCATCCATAGCAGGTGGATTCCTGCACAGGAAGGTGAGTTTTCATCACAGGAATATACTTTGCCCCACCAGCATATGTATTTCCCCAGAAGAAGGTGCAGTTTCTTGAGTGGAAGGTGAGTTTCCTCAGAGGAAGGGTTCCCTTACTTGAAAGTGTGTTTGGCCCATGGGAAGGTGAATTTCTGCCACAGGAACATGCCATACTCAAGGGAACATGCATTCCTCATGCGGGAAGACGTGTTCAACCAACAGAGAGGTTTCTAACACAAAGGCTTTTTCCTCCAACAGGGAATGTGTGTTTCCCACAGGAAGATCCAGTTCCTCCCAAAAAGGTGCTTTTATTCCCCCCAACGGGACTATTTTTTTTTTCTCTACAGGAACATTCTTCCTCCCCCCACACCCCCAGGAAAATTAGGTGACCCTACCGAAAGAGTAGATTACCCCACAGAGAGGTGAATGTCACCCACATAGAGATGCATTCCCTCACAGGAATGTGCATTTCTCCCAACGGAAAAAGTGCTCCAAGGAGGATGATGTGTTCGCCCACAGAAAGGAGACTTCCTGCACAGGAAGCTGAGATTCCCCGAAGAGAAGGTTCATTTCGCATTTGAAAAGGAATTTCACCGAAACAATGTGTGTTCTGCAGTCGGGAATTGTGTTCCCTCACAGGAACTGCTTTTCCTCCAGAGCTGGCTGAAGTCTCCTAGAAAGCGTGCTTCCCCACAACCAGTTCCTTTCCTTGACCGAAAGGACACCTGCACGGGAAGATGTGTTTCCCCCACTGGCAGATGAATAGATGCGACAGGTGGGTGAATTTCTTTATGGAAAGATGTGCTTCCACTCAGGAACGTGTTTTTTCCCCCTAAAGGCCGTTTTCCCTCAAATGCAGGGGCCTTTCCTTCACAGGAAGGGGCGTGCCCCCTACAGGATGAATGGTACCTCCCACACGAGGTTATGTTTCCCCCACAACAAGTGTTTTCACACTGGAAATGCGTTCCTGCACTGGTCTATCTTGAATAGGAAGGTGATTTCCCACCACCACCACAATTCGGATCCTCACAGAAAGGCATGTTTCATAAGAGGAATGTGTGTTTCCACACAGTTGGATTCAGTCGCTATCCCCCCCACCCCCCAAAAAGTGCTTTTTACCAACAGGAATATTACATTCCCTTACAGGAAGGTGATTTTTTCCAACAGTAAGATCACATATAACACAGAAAAATAGATTCCCCCCCCCCCGCCCCCAAATAAAGAAGTGGAATTTCGCCACCATAAAGATGTGCTCCCTTACAGGAAATTGCTTTTTCCCCAAAGGAAGAAGTATTGCCAGAGAATAAGTTGTGTTTGCCCACCAGAAGAACAATTCCTGCACGGGAAACTGAGTTTCCCCACGCAAGAAGGTGCATTTCTGCACATGAAGGTCATTCAGCAAAGGGAAGTTGTGATACCCAGTAGGAAGATGTGTTCCCCTAGAAGAAGATACATTTACCCAGGAAAAGTAACTTTACTCCAACAGAAAGAGAACACCCACAGGGAAGATGAATTTTCCTCACTGGGAGATGAATCAACCCCACATGAAGGTGAATGACTACATGGAAAAATAGGTTCCTACACAAGAAGGTGTGTTTCACCCCATAAAAGACGTGTTCTGACATAGGTGGGTGCCCTTGCCCACAGGAATGTGCACTTCCCCAATGGGAAGGCAAGTCTCCCTCACAGGAAGAAGTGTTGCCTCCCGTGAAGTTGTGATTTCCCCATAGGAACGTGTGTTTCTGCCACGGGGACATGCCTTCCCTCACAGGAACATGCAGTTCCTTCAGGGGAATATGTGGTCTACCAAGGGCGAAAGGTTCTTCCCAGAAAGGTGTGTTTTCCATCAGAAATAGGTGTATCCCCACAGGAAGATTCGGTTTCCCAAAAGGAATATAGATTCCCCCACTTGGACGTGAGTTTTGCCCACATAATTATGTGTTCACCCACAGGAAGGTGCATTTCCCCAAGAGAAAGTTGTGTTCACACAGAAGAAGATGGGATAAGTCACAGACAGAAGAACTTCTTCATAGAAGGAGGGTTGTGCCCCCCACCCCCGAAGCTGAATTTCCCCACAGGACTGTATATATCTTCCATGGAATGATGTGTTCCCTCACAGAATGGTGTGATCCGCCCTCCCCACCTCCCACCCCCACACAAGAGATGTGTTTCCACACAGGAGAGTGCATTTCCCACACAGAAAGCTGCGTACCCTACATGAAGGTGGGTTTCTTCACGGGAAGGTGTGTGTTTCACCCCATAAAAGATGTGTCCCCACATAGGAAGGTGCCTTCCCACCAGGAGTCTGCACTCCCCTAATAGGAAGGCGATTTTTCCCTCACATCAAGAAGGCTTCCCTCCAGAGAGGTGTGTTACCCATTAGGAAAGTGTGTTTCTGCCACAGGAACATGCGTTGTCTCACAGGAATATGCACTCCCCCCACACATGTGTTCTACCAATGGAGAAAGATTCCTCATAGAAGCATGTGTTTACCAATAGGAATGTGTGTTTGTCCACAGGCAATTTGGTTCTTTCTCAGAAAGATGCTTTTCCCCCCGCAGGAACATTATGTGACACGTAGGAAGATTAGCTGACCACCCAGGAAAATGGATTCTCCCACGGGAAGGTGAATTTTGCCCACATAACGATGCATTTCCTCACAGGAAGTGGTATTTTCCGCAAGGGAAGAAGTGTTCCTAAAAGAGAAAGATGTGTTCCCCAACAGAGAGAAACATTGCTGCACAGGAATTGGAGTTTTCCCCCCCGAGGAAGGTCCATTTCCCCCTATAGAGATAGGTTCACCAAAGGAAGGTATAATTTCCATTAGGAAGATTGTTACTCACAAGAATGTGCCTTTCCCAGACAGGAAACGGTGTTCCCCTAGAAGAAGGTGAGTTTCCCCACACAGTTGTTTTCTTGCTGACGGAAAGGAGGATTCCCACACCAGAGTATGTGTTTTCCCCACAGTAATATGAATTTACCCCCCAGGAAAGGAAATTACCTCCACACAAAGGTGTGTCCCTACACGTGATGTGTGTCCCTACACGTCCCCCAGAGGAAGATGTGTGGCCCCGACAGGATCCAGGGTTCTTTCTTTCTACAGGAAGTTGCATTTGCCCCTCAGGAAGCATTCTCACACCGGAAATATGTTCCCCGCAAAGGAATTCTCCTTCCTTTAACTGGAAAGTGCCCGTCATCCATAGCAGGTGGATTCCTGCACAGGAAGGTGAGTTTTCATCACAGGAATATACTTTGCCCCACCAGCATATGTATTTCCCCAGAAGAAGGTGCAGTTTCTTGAGTGGAAGGTGAGTTTCCTCAGAGGAAGGGTTCCCTTACTTGAAAGTGTGTTTGGCCCATGGGAAGGTGAATTTCTGCCACAGGAACATGCCATACTCAAGGGAACATGCATTCCTCATGCGGGAAGACGTGTTCAACCAACAGAGAGGTTTCTAACACAAAGGCTTTTTCCTCCAACAGGGAATGTGTGTTTCCCACAGGAAGATCCAGTTCCTCCCAAAAAGGTGCTTTTATTCCCCCCAACGGGACTATTTTTTTTTTCTCTACAGGAACATTCTTCCTCCCCCCACACCCCCAGGAAAATTAGGTGACCCTACCGAAAGAGTAGATTACCCCACAGAGAGGTGAATGTCACCCACATAGAGATGCATTCCCTCACAGGAATGTGCATTTCTCCCAACGGAAAAAGTGCTCCAAGGAGGATGATGTGTTCGCCCACAGAAAGGAGACTTCCTGCACAGGAAGCTGAGATTCCCCGAAGAGAAGGTTCATTTCGCATTTGAAAAGGAATTTCACCGAAACAATGTGTGTTCTGCAGTCGGGAATTGTGTTCCCTCACAGGAACTGCTTTTCCTCCAGAGCTGGCTGAAGTCTCCTAGAAAGCGTGCTTCCCCACAACCAGTTCCTTTCCTTGACCGAAAGGACACCTGCACGGGAAGATGTGTTTCCCCCACTGGCAGATGAATAGATGCGACAGGTGGGTGAATTTCTTTATGGAAAGATGTGCTTCCACTCAGGAACGTGTTTTTTCCCCCTAAAGGCCGTTTTCCCTCAAATGCAGGGGCCTTTCCTTCACAGGAAGGGGCGTGCCCCCTACAGGATGAATGGTACCTCCCACACGAGGTTATGTTTCCCCCACAACAAGTGTTTTCACACTGGAAATGCGTTCCTGCACTGGTCTATCTTGAATAGGAAGGTGATTTCCCACCACCACCACAATTCGGATCCTCACAGAAAGGCATGTTTCATAAGAGGAATGTGTGTTTCCACACAGTTGGATTCAGTCGCTATCCCCCCCACCCCCCAAAAAGTGCTTTTTACCAACAGGAATATTACATTCCCTTACAGGAAGGTGATTTTTTCCAACAGTAAGATCACATATAACACAGAAAAATAGATTCCCCCCCCCCCGCCCCCAAATAAAGAAGTGGAATTTCGCCACCATAAAGATGTGCTCCCTTACAGGAAATTGCTTTTTCCCCAAAGGAAGAAGTATTGCCAGAGAATAAGTTGTGTTTGCCCACCAGAAGAACAATTCCTGCACGGGAAACTGAGTTTCCCCACGCAAGAAGGTGCATTTCTGCACATGAAGGTCATTCAGCAAAGGGAAGTTGTGATACCCAGTAGGAAGATGTGTTCCCCTAGAAGAAGATACATTTACCCAGGAAAAGTAACTTTACTCCAACAGAAAGAGAACACCCACAGGGAAGATGAATTTTCCTCACTGGGAGATGAATCAACCCCACATGAAGGTGAATGACTACATGGAAAAATAGGTTCCTACACAAGAAGGTGTGTTTCACCCCATAAAAGACGTGTTCTGACATAGGTGGGTGCCCTTGCCCACAGGAATGTGCACTTCCCCAATGGGTAGGTAAGTCTCCCTCACAGGAAGAAGTGTTGCCTCCCGTGAAGTTGTGATTTCCCCATAGGAACGTGTGTTTCTGCCACGGGGACATGCCTTCCCTCACAGGAACATGCAGTTCCTTCAGGGGAATATGTGGTCTACCAAGGGCGAAAGGTTCTTCCCAGAAAGGTGTGTTTTCCATCAGAAATAGGTGTATCCCCACAGGAAGATTCGGTTTCCCGAAAGGAATATAGATTCCCCCACTTGGACGTGAGTTTTGCCCACATAATTATGTGTTCACCCACAGGAAGGTGCATTTCCCCAAGAGAAAGTTGTGTTCACACAGAAGAAGATGGGATAAGTCACAGACAGAAGAACTTCTTCATAGAAGGAGGGTTGTGCCCCCCACCCCCGAAGCTGAATTTCCCCACAGGACTGTATATATCTTCCATGGAATGATGTGTTCCCTCACAGAATGGTGTGATCCGCCCTCCCCACCTCCCACCCCCACACAAGAGATGTGTTTCCACACAGGAGAGTGCATTTCCCACACAGAAAGCTGCGTACCCTACATGAAGGTGGGTTTCTTCACGGGAAGGTGTGTGTTTCACCCCATAAAAGATGTGTCCCCACATAGGAAGGTGCCTTCCCACCAGGAGTCTGCACTCCCCTAATAGGAAGGCGATTTTTCCCTCACATCAAGAAGGCTTCCCTCCAGAGAGGTGTGTTACCCATTAGGAAAGTGTGTTTCTGCCACAGGAACATGCGTTGTCTCACAGGAATATGCACTCCCCCCACACATGTGTTCTACCAATGGAGAAAGATTCCTCATAGAAGCATGTGTTTACCAATAGGAATGTGTGTTTGTCCACAGGCAATTTGGTTCTTTCTCAGAAAGATGCTTTTCCCCCCGCAGGAACATTATGTGACACGTAGGAAGATTAGCTGACCACCCAGGAAAATGGATTCTCCCACGGGAAGGTGAATTTTGCCCACATAACGATGCATTTCCTCACAGGAAGTGGTATTTTCCGCAAGGGAAGAAGTGTTCCTAAAAGAGAAAGATGTGTTCCCCAACAGAGAGAAACATTGCTGCACAGGAATTGGAGTTTTCCCCCCCGAGGAAGGTCCATTTCCCCCTATAGAGATAGGTTCACCAAAGGAAGGTATAATTTCCATTAGGAAGATTGTTACTCACAAGAATGTGCCTTTCCCAGACAGGAAACGGTGTTCCCCTAGAAGAAGGTGAGTTTCCCCACACAGTTGTTTTCTTGCTGACGGAAAGGAGGATTCCCACACCAGAGTATGTGTTTTCCCCACAGTAATATGAATTTACCCCCCAGGAAAGGAAATTACCTCCACACAAAGGTGTGTCCCTACACGTGATGTGTGTCCCTACACGTCCCCCAGAGGAAGATGTGTGGCCCCGACAGGATCCAGGGTTCTTTCTTTCTACAGGAAGTTGCATTTGCCCCTCAGGAAGCATTCTCACACCGGAAATATGTTCCCCGCAAAGGAATTCTCCTTCCTTTAACTGGAAAGTGCCCGTCATCCATAGCAGGTGGATTCCTGCACAGGAAGGTGAGTTTTCATCACAGGAATATACTTTGCCCCACCAGCATATGTATTTCCCCAGAAGAAGGTGCAGTTTCTTGAGTGGAAGGTGAGTTTCCTCAGAGGAAGGGTTCCCTTACTTGAAAGTGTGTTTGGCCCATGGGAAGGTGAATTTCTGCCACAGGAACATGCCATACTCAAGGGAACATGCATTCCTCATGCGGGAAGACGTGTTCAACCAACAGAGAGGTTTCTAACACAAAGGCTTTTTCCTCCAACAGGGAATGTGTGTTTCCCACAGGAAGATCCAGTTCCTCCCAAAAAGGTGCTTTTATTCCCCCCAACGGGACTATTTTTTTTTTCTCTACAGGAACATTCTTCCTCCCCCCACCCCCCCAGGAAAATTAGGTGACCCTACCGAAAGAGTAGATTACCCCACAGAGAGGTGAATGTCACCCACATAGAGATGCATTCCCTCACAGGAATGTGCATTTCTCCCAACGGAAAAAGTGCTCCAAGGAGGATGATGTGTTCGCCCACAGAAAGGAGACTTCCTGCACAGGAAGCTGAGATTCCCCGAAGAGAAGGTTCATTTCGCATTTGAAAAGGAATTTCACCGAAACAATGTGTGTTCTGCAGTCGGGAATTGTGTTCCCTCACAGGAACTGCTTTTCCTCCAGAGCTGGCTGAAGTCTCCTAGAAAGCGTGCTTCCCCACAACCAGTTCCTTTCCTTGACCGAAAGGACACCTGCACGGGAAGATGTGTTTCCCCCACTGACAGATGAATAGATGCGACAGGTGGGTGAATTTCTTTATGGAAAGATGTGCTTCCACTCAGGAACGTGTTTTTTCCCCCTAAAGGCCGTTTTCCCTCAAATGCAGGGGCCTTTCCTTCACAGGAAGGGGCGTGCCCCCTACAGGATGAATGGTACGTCCCACACGAGGTTCTGTTTCCCCCACAACAAGTGTTTTCACACTGGAAATGCGTTCCTGCACGGGTCTATCTTGAATAGGAAGGTGATTTCCCACCACCACCACAATTCGGATCCTCACAGAAAGGCATGTTTCATAAGAGGAATGTGTGTTTCCACACAGTTGGATTCAGTCTCTATCCCCCCCACCCCCCAAAAAGTGCTTTTTACCAACAGGAATATTACATTCCCTTACAGGAAGGTGATTTTTTCCAACAGTAAGATCACATATAACACAGAAAAATAGATTCCCCCCCCCCCGCCCCCAAATAAAGAAGTGGAATTTCGCCACCATAAAGATGTGCTCCCTTACAGGAAATTGCTTTTTCCCCAAAGGAAGAAGTATTGCCAGAGAATAAGTTGTGTTTGCCCACCAGAAGAACAATTCCTGCACGGGAAACTGAGTTTCCCCACGCAAGAAGGTGCATTTCTGCACATGAAGGTCATTCAGCAAAGGGAAGTTGTGATACCCAGTAGGAAGATGTGTTCCCCTAGAAGAAGATACATTTACCCAGGAAAAGTAACTTTACTCCAACAGAAAGAGAACACCCACAGGGAAGATGAATTTTCCTCACTGGGAGATGAATCAACCCCACATGAAGGTGAATGACTACATGGAAAAATAGGTTCCTACACAAGAAGGTGTGTTTCACCCCATAAAAGACGTGTTCTGACATAGGTGGGTGCCCTTGCCCACAGGAATGTGCACTTCCCCAATGGGAAGGCAAGTCTCCCTCACAGGAAGAAGTGTTGCCTCCCGTGAAGTTGTGATTTCCCCATAGGAACGTGTGTTTCTGCCACGGGGACATGCCTTCCCTCACAGGAACATGCAGTTCCTTCAGGGGAATATGTGGTCTACCAAGGGCGAAAGGTTCTTCCCAGAAAGGTGTGTTTTCCATCAGAAATAGGTGTATCCCCACAGGAAGATTCGGTTTCCCGAAAGGAATATAGATTCCCCCACTTGGACGTGAGTTTTGCCCACATAATTATGTGTTCACCCACAGGAAGGTGCATTTCCCCAAGAGAAAGTTGTGTTCACACAGAAGAAGATGGGATAAGTCACAGACAGAAGAACTTCTTCATAGAAGGAGGGTTGTGCCCCCCACCCCCGAAGCTGAATTTCCCCACAGGACTGTATATATCTTCCATGGAATGATGTGTTCCCTCACAGAATGGTGTGATCCGCCCTCCCCACCTCCCACCCCCACACAAGAGATGTGTTTCCACACAGGAGAGTGCATTTCCCACACAGAAAGCTGCGTACCCTACATGAAGGTGGGTTTCTTCACGGGAAGGTGTGTGTTTCACCCCATAAAAGATGTGTCCCCACATAGGAAGGTGCCTTCCCACCAGGAGTCTGCACTCCCCTAATAGGAAGGCGATTTTTCCCTCACATCAAGAAGGCTTCCCTCCAGAGAGGTGTGTTACCCATTAGGAAAGTGTGTTTCTGCCACAGGAACATGCGTTGTCTCGCAGGAATATGCACTCCCCCCACACATGTGTTCTACCAATGGAGAAAGATTCCTCATAGAAGCATGTGTTTACCAATAGGAATGTGTGTTTGTCCACAGGCAATTTGGTTCTTTCTCAGAAAGATGCTTTTCCCCCCGCAGGAACATTATGTGACACGTAGGAAGATTAGCTGACCACCCAGGAAAATGGATTCTCCCACGGGAAGGTGAATTTTGCCCACATAACGATGCATTTCCTCACAGGAAGTGGTATTTTCCGCAAGGGAAGAAGTGTTCCTAAAAGAGAAAGATGTGTTCCCCAACAGAGAGAAACATTGCTGCACAGGAATTGGAGTTTTCCCCCCCGAGGAAGGTCCATTTCCCCCTATAGAGATAGGTTCACCAAAGGAAGGTATAATTTCCATTAGGAAGATTGTTACTCACAAGAATGTGCCTTTCCCAGACAGGAAACGGTGTTCCCCTAGAAGAAGGTGAGTTTCCCCACACAGTTGTTTTCTTGCTGACGGAAAGGAGGATTCCCACACCAGAGTATGTGTTTTCCCCACAGTAATATGAATTTACCCCCCAGGAAAGGAAATTACCTCCACACAAAGGTGTGTCCCTACACGTGATGTGTGTCCCTACACGTCCCCCAGAGGAAGATGTGTGGCCCCGACAGGATCCAGGGTTCTTTCTTTCTACAGGAAGTTGCATTTGCCCCTCAGGAAGCATTCTCACACCGGAAATATGTTCCCCGCAAAGGAATTCTCCTTCCTTTAACTGGAAAGTGCCCGTCATCCATAGCAGGTGGATTCCTGCACAGGAAGGTGAGTTTTCATCACAGGAATATACTTTGCCCCACCAGCATATGTATTTCCCCAGAAGAAGGTGCAGTTTCTTGAGTGGAAGGTGAGTTTCCTCAGAGGAAGGGTTCCCTTACTTGAAAGTGTGTTTGGCCCATGGGAAGGTGAATTTCTGCCACAGGAACATGCCATACTCAAGGGAACATGCATTCCTCATGCGGGAAGACGTGTTCAACCAACAGAGAGGTTTCTAACACAAAGGCTTTTTCCTCCAACAGGGAATGTGTGTTTCCCACAGGAAGATCCAGTTCCTCCCAAAAAGGTGCTTTTATTCCCCCCAACGGGACTATTTTTTTTTTTCTCTACAGGAACATTCTTCCTCCCCCCACCCCCCCAGGAAAATTAGGTGACCCTACCGAAAGAGTAGATTACCCCACAGAGAGGTGAATGTCACCCACATAGAGATGCATTCCCTCACAGGAATGTGCATTTCTCCCAACGGAAAAAGTGCTCCAAGGAGGATGATGTGTTCGCCCACAGAAAGGAGACTTCCTGCACAGGAAGCTGAGATTCCCCGAAGAGAAGGTTCATTTCGCATTTGAAAAGGAATTTCACCGAAACAATGTGTGTTCTGCAGTCGGGAATTGTGTTCCCTCACAGGAACTGCTTTTCCTCCAGAGCTGGCTGAATTCTCCTAGAAAGCGTGCTTCCCCACAACCAGTTCCTTTCCTTGACCGAAAGGACACCCGCACGGGAAGATGTGTTTCCCCCACTGGCAGATGAATAGATGCGACAGGTGGGTGAATTTCTTTATGGAAAGATGTGCTTCCACTCAGGAACGTGTTTTTTCCCCCTAAAGGCCGTTTTCCCTCAAATGCAGGGGGCCTTTCCTTCACAGGAAGGGGCGTGCCCCCTACAGGATGAATGGTACCTCCCACACGAGGTTATGTTTCCCCCACAACAAGTGTTTTCACACTGGAAATGCGTTCCTGCACTGGTCTATCTTGAATAGGAAGGTGATTTCCCACCACCACCACAATTCGGATCCTCACAGAAAGGCATGTTTCATAAGAGGAATGTGTGTTTCCACACAGTTGGATTCAGTCGCTATCCCCCCCACCCCCCAAAAAGTGCTTTTTACCAACAGGAATATTACATTCCCTTACAGGAAGGTGATTTTTTCCAACAGTAAGATCACATATAACACAGAAAAATAGATTCCCCCCCCCCCGCCCCCAAATAAAGAAGTGGAATTTCGCCACCATAAAGATGTGCTCCCTTACAGGAAATTGCTTTTTCCCCAAAGGAAGAAGTATTGCCAGAGAATAAGTTGTGTTTGCCCACCAGAAGAACAATTCCTGCACGGGAAACTGAGTTTCCCCACGCAAGAAGGTGCATTTCTGCACATGAAGGTCATTCAGCAAAGGGAAGTTGTGATACCCAGTAGGAAGATGTGTTCCCCTAGAAGAAGATACATTTACCCAGGAAAAGTAACTTTACTCCAACAGAAAGAGAACACCCACAGGGAAGATGAATTTTCCTCACTGGGAGATGAATCAACCCCACATGAAGGTGAATGACTACATGGAAAAATAGGTTCCTACACAAGAAGGTGTGTTTCACCCCATAAAAGACGTGTTCTGACATAGGTGGGTGCCCTTGCCCACAGGAATGTGCACTTCCCCAATGGGAAGGCAAGTCTCCCTCACAGGAAGAAGTGTTGCCTCCCGTGAAGTTGTGATTTCCCCATAGGAACGTGTGTTTCTGCCACGGGGACATGCCTTCCCTCACAGGAACATGCAGTTCCTTCAGGGGAATATGTGGTCTACCAAGGGCGAAAGGTTCTTCCCAGAAAGGTGTGTTTTCCATCAGAAATAGGTGTATCCCCACAGGAAGATTCGGTTTCCCGAAAGGAATATAGATTCCCCCACTTGGACGTGAGTTTTGCCCACATAATTATGTGTTCACCCACAGGAAGGTGCATTTCCCCAAGAGAAAGTTGTGTTCACACAGAAGAAGATGGGATAAGTCACAGACAGAAGAACTTCTTCATAGAAGGAGGGTTGTGCCCCCCACCCCCGAAGCTGAATTTCCCCACAGGACTGTATATATCTTCCATGGAATGATGTGTTCCCTCACAGAATGGTGTGATCCGCCCTCCCCACCTCCCACCCCCACACAAGAGATGTGTTTCCACACAGGAGAGTGCATTTCCCGCACAGAAAGCTGCGTACCCTACATGAAGGTGGGTTTCTTCACGGGAAGGTGTGTGTTTCACCCCATAAAAGATGTGTCCCCACATAGGAAGGTGCCTTCCCACCAGGAGTCTGCACTCCCCTAATAGGAAGGCGATTTTTCCCTCACATCAAGAAGGCTTCCCTCCAGAGAGGTGTGTTACCCATTAGGAAAGTGTGTTTCTGCCACAGGAACATGCGTTGTCTCGCAGGAATATGCACTCCCCCCACACATGTGTTCTACCAATGGAGAAAGATTCCTCATAGAAGCATGTGTTTACCAATAGGAATGTGTGTTTGTCCACAGGCAATTTGGTTCTTTCTCAGAAAGATGCTTTTCCCCCCGCAGGAACATTATGTGACACGTAGGAAGATTAGCTGACCACCCAGGAAAATGGATTCTCCCACGGGAAGGTGAATTTTGCCCACATAACGATGCATTTCCTCACAGGAAGTGGTATTTTCCGCAAGGGAAGAAGTGTTCCTAAAAGAGAAAGATGTGTTCCCCAACAGAGAGAAACATTGCTGCACAGGAATTGGAGTTTTCCCCCCCGAGGAAGGTCCATTTCCCCCTATAGAGATAGGTTCACCAAAGGAAGGTATAATTTCCATTAGGAAGATTGTTACTCACAAGAATGTGCCTTTCCCAGACAGGAAACGGTGTTCCCCTAGAAGAAGGTGAGTTTCCCCACACAGTTGTTTTCTTGCTGACGGAAAGGAGGATTCCCACACCAGAGTATGTGCTTTCCCCACAGTAATATGAATTTACCCCCCAGGAAAGGAAATTACCTCCACACAAAGGTGTGTCCCTACACGTGATGTGTGTCCCTACACGTCCCCCAGAGGAAGATGTGTGGCCCCGACAGGATCCAGGGTTCTTTCTTTCTACAGGAAGTTGCATTTGCCCCTCAGGAAGCATTCTCACACCGGAAATATGTTCCCCGCAAAGGAATTCTCCTTCCTTTAACTGGAAAGTGCCCGTCATCCATAGCAGGTGGATTCCTGCACAGGAAGGTGAGTTTTCATCACAGGAATATACTTTGCCCCACCAGCATATGTATTTCCCCAGAAGAAGGTGCAGTTTCTTGAGTGGAAGGTGAGTTTCCTCAGAGGAAGGGTTCCCTTACTTGAAAGTGTGTTTGGCCCATGGGAAGGTGAATTTCTGCCACAGGAACATGCCATACTCAAGGGAACATGCATTCCTCATGCGGGAAGACGTCTTCAACCAACAGAGAGGTTTCTAACACAAAGGCTTTTTCCTCCAACAGGGAATGTGTGTTTCCCACAGGAAGATCCAGTTCCTCCCAAAAAGGTGCTTTTATTCCCCCCAACGGGACTATTTTTTTTTTTCTCTACAGGAACATTCTTCCTCCCCCCACCCCCCCAGGAAAATTAGGTGACCCTACCGAAAGAGTAGATTACCCCACAGAGAGGTGAATGTCACCCACATAGAGATGCATTCCCTCACAGGAATGTGCATTTCTCCCAACGGAAAAAGTGCTCCAAGGAGGATGATGTGTTCGCCCACAGAAAGGAGACTTCCTGCACAGGAAGCTGAGATTCCCCGAAGAGAAGGTTCATTTCGCATTTGAAAAGGAATTTCACCGAAACAATGTGTGTTCTGCAGTCGGGAATTGTGTTCCCTCACAGGAACTGCTTTTCCTCCAGAGCTGGCTGAATTCTCCTAGAAAGCGTGCTTCCCCACAACCAGTTCCTTTCCTTGACCGAAAGGACACCCGCACGGGAAGATGTGTTTCCCCCACTGGCAGATGAATAGATGCGACAGGTGGGTGAATTTCTTTATGGAAAGATGTGCTTCCACTCAGGAACGTGTTTTTTCCCCCTAAAGGCCGTTTTCCCTCAAATGCAGGGGGCCTTTCCTTCACAGGAAGGGGCGTGCCCCCTACAGGATGAATGGTACCTCCCACACGAGGTTATGTTTCCCCCACAACAAGTGTTTTCACACTGGAAATGCGTTCCTGCACTGGTCTATCTTGAATAGGAAGGTGATTTCCCACCACCACCACAATTCGGATCCTCACAGAAAGGCATGTTTCATAAGAGGAATGTGTGTTTCCACACAGTTGGATTCAGTCGCTATCCCCCCCACCCCCCAAAAAGTGCTTTTTACCAACAGGAATATTACATTCCCTTACAGGAAGGTGATTTTTTCCAACAGTAAGATCACATATAACACAGAAAAATAGATTCCCCCCCCCCCGCCCCCAAATAAAGAAGTGGAATTTCGCCACCATAAAGATGTGCTCCCTTACAGGAAATTGCTTTTTCCCCAAAGGAAGAAGTATTGCCAGAGAATAAGTTGTGTTTGCCCACCAGAAGAACAATTCCTGCACGGGAAACTGAGTTTCCCCACGCAAGAAGGTGCATTTCTGCACATGAAGGTCATTCAGCAAAGGGAAGTTGTGATACCCAGTAGGAAGATGTGTTCCCCTAGAAGAAGATACATTTACCCAGGAAAAGTAACTTTACTCCAACAGAAAGAGAACACCCACAGGGAAGATGAATTTTCCTCACTGGGAGATGAATCAACCCCACATGAAGGTGAATGACTACATGGAAAAATAGGTTCCTACACAAGAAGGTGTGTTTCACCCCATAAAAGACGTGTTCTGACATAGGTGGGTGCCCTTGCCCACAGGAATGTGCACTTCCCCAATGGGAAGGCAAGTCTCCCTCACAGGAAGAAGTGTTGCCTCCCGTGAAGTTGTGATTTCCCCATAGGAACGTGTGTTTCTGCCACGGGGACATGCCTTCCCTCACAGGAACATGCAGTTCCTTCAGGGGAATATGTGGTCTACCAAGGGCGAAAGGTTCTTCCCAGAAAGGTGTGTTTTCCATCAGAAATAGGTGTATCCCCACAGGAAGATTCGGTTTCCCGAAAGGAATATAGATTCCCCCACTTGGACGTGAGTTTTGCCCACATAATTATGTGTTCACCCACAGGAAGGTGCATTTCCCCAAGAGAAAGTTGTGTTCACACAGAAGAAGATGAGATAAGTCACAGACAGAAGAACTTCTTCATAGAAGGAGGGTTGTGCCCCCCACCCCCGAAGCTGAATTTCCCCACAGGACTGTATATATCTTCCATGGAATGATGTGTTCCCTCACAGAATGGTGTGATACGCCCTCCCCACCTCCCACCCCCACACAAGAGATGTGTTTCCACACAGGAGAGTGCATTTCCCACACAGAAAGCTGCGTACCCTACATGAAGGTGGGTTTCTTCACGGGAAGGTGTGTGTTTCACCCCATAAAAGATGTGTCCCCACATAGGAAGGTGCCTTCCCACCAGGAGTCTGCACTCCCCTAATAGGAAGGCGATTTTTCCCTCACATCAAGAAGGCTTCCCTCCAGAGAGGTGTGTTACCCATTAGGAAAGTGTGTTTCTGCCACAGGAACATGCGTTGTCTCGCAGGAATATGCACTCCCCCCACACATGTGTTCTACCAATGGAGAAAGATTCCTCATAGAAGCATGTGTTTACCAATAGGAATGTGTGTTTGTCCACAGGCAATTTGGTTCTTTCTCAGAAAGATGCTTTTCCCCCCGCAGGAACATTATGTGACACGTAGGAAGATTAGCTGACCACCCAGGAAAATGGATTCTCCCACGGGAAGGTGAATTTTGCCCACATAACGATGCATTTCCTCACAGGAAGTGGTATTTTCCGCAAGGGAAGAAGTGTTCCTAAAAGAGAAAGATGTGTTCCCCAACAGAGAGAAACATTGCTGCACAGGAATTGGAGTTTTCCCCCCCGAGGAAGGTCCATTTCCCCCTATAGAGATAGGTTCACCAAAGGAAGGTATAATTTCCATTAGGAAGATTGTTACTCACAAGAATGTGCCTTTCCCAGACAGGAAACGGTGTTCCCCTAGAAGAAGGTGAGTTTCCCCACACAGTTGTTTTCTTGCTGACGGAAAGGAGGATTCCCACACCAGAGTATGTGCTTTCCCCACAGTAATATGAATTTACCCCCCAGGAAAGGAAATTACCTCCACACAAAGGTGTGTCCCTACACGTGATGTGTGTCCCTACACGTCCCCCAGAGGAAGATGTGTGGCCCCGACAGGATCCAGGGTTCTTTCTTTCTACAGGAAGTTGCATTTGCCCCTCAGGAAGCATTCTCACACCGGAAATATGTTCCCCGCAAAGGAATTCTCCTTCCTTTAACTGGAAAGTGCCCGTCATCCATAGCAGGTGGATTCCTGCACAGGAAGGTGAGTTTTCATCACAGGAATATACTTTGCCCCACCAGCATATGTATTTCCCCAGAAGAAGGTGCAGTTTCTTGAGTGGAAGGTGAGTTTCCTCAGAGGAAGGGTTCCCTTACTTGAAAGTGTGTTTGGCCCATGGGAAGGTGAATTTCTGCCACAGGAACATGCCATACTCAAGGGAACATGCATTCCTCATGCGGGAAGACGTGTTCAACCAACAGAGAGGTTTCTAACACAAAGGCTTTTTCCTCCAACAGGGAATGTGTGTTTCCCACAGGAAGATCCAGTTCCTCCCAAAAAGGTGCTTTTATTCCCCCCAACGGGACTATTTTTTTTTTTTCTCTACAGGAACATTCTTCCTCCCCCCACCCCCCCAGGAAAATTAGGTGACCCTACCGAAAGAGTAGATTACCCCACAGAGAGGTGAATGTCACCCACATAGAGATGCATTCCCTCACAGGAATGTGCATTTCTCCCAACGGAAAAAGTGCTCCAAGGAGGATGATGTGTTCGCCCACAGAAAGGAGACTTCCTGCACAGGAAGCTGAGATTCCCCGAAGAGAAGGTTCATTTCGCATTTGAAAAGGAATTTCACCGAAACAATGTGTGTTCTGCAGTCGGGAATTGTGTTCCCTCACAGGAACTGCTTTTCCTCCAGAGCTGGCTGAATTCTCCTAGAAAGCGTGCTTCCCCACAACCAGTTCCTTTCCTTGACCGAAAGGACACCCGCACGGGAAGATGTGTTTCCCCCACTGGCAGATGAATAGATGCGACAGGTGGGTGAATTTCTTTATGGAAAGATGTGCTTCCACTCAGGAACGTGTTTTTTCCCCCTAAAGGCCGTTTTCCCTCAAATGCAGGGGGCCTTTCCTTCACAGGAAGGGGCGTGCCCCCTACAGGATGAATGGTACCTCCCACACGAGGTTATGTTTCCCCCACAACAAGTGTTTTCACACTGGAAATGCGTTCCTGCACTGGTCTATCTTGAATAGGAAGGTGATTTCCCACCACCACCACAATTCGGATCCTCACAGAAAGGCATGTTTCATAAGAGGAATGTGTGTTTCCACACAGTTGGATTCAGTCGCTATCCCCCCCACCCCCCAAAAAGTGCTTTTTACCAACAGGAATATTACATTCCCTTACAGGAAGGTGATTTTTTCCAACAGTAAGATCACATATAACACAGAAAAATAGATTCCCCCCCCCCCGCCCCCAAATAAAGAAGTGGAATTTCGCCACCATAAAGATGTGCTCCCTTACAGGAAATTGCTTTTTCCCCAAAGGAAGAAGTATTGCCAGAGAATAAGTTGTGTTTGCCCACCAGAAGAACAATTCCTGCACGGGAAACTGAGTTTCCCCACGCAAGAAGGTGCATTTCTGCACATGAAGGTCATTCAGCAAAGGGAAGTTGTGATACCCAGTAGGAAGATGTGTTCCCCTAGAAGAAGATACATTTACCCAGGAAAAGTAACTTTACTCCAACAGAAAGAGAACACCCACAGGGAAGATGAATTTTCCTCACTGGGAGATGAATCAACCCCACATGAAGGTGAATGACTACATGGAAAAATAGGTTCCTACACAAGAAGGTGTGTTTCACCCCATAAAAGACGTGTTCTGACATAGGTGGGTGCCCTTGCCCACAGGAATGTGCACTTCCCCAATGGGAAGGTAAGTCTCCCTCACAGGAAGAAGTGTTGCCTCCCGTGAAGTTGTGATTTCCCCATAGGAACGTGTGTTTCTGCCACGGGGACATGCCTTCCCTCACAGGAACATGCAGTTCCTTCAGGGGAATATGTGGTCTACCAAGGGCGAAAGGTTCTTCCCAGAAAGGTGTGTTTTCCATCAGAAATAGGTGTATCCCCACAGGAAGATTCGGTTTCCCGAAAGGAATATAGATTCCCCCACTTGGACGTGAGTTTTGCCCACATAATTATGTGTTCACCCACAGGAAGGTGCATTTCCCCAAGAGAAAGTTGTGTTCACACAGAAGAAGATGAGATAAGTCACAGACAGAAGAACTTCTTCATAGAAGGAGGGTTGTGCCCCCCACCCCCGAAGCTGAATTTCCCCACAGGACTGTATATATCTTCCATGGAATGATGTGTTCCCTCACAGAATGGTGTGATACGCCCTCCCCACCTCCCACCCCCACACAAGAGATGTGTTTCCACACAGGAGAGTGCATTTCCCACACAGAAAGCTGCGTACCCTACATGAAGGTGGGTTTCTTCACGGGAAGGTGTGTGTTTCACCCCATAAAAGATGTGTCCCCACATAGGAAGGTGCCTTCCCACCAGGAGTCTGCACTCCCCTAATAGGAAGGCGATTTTTCCCTCACATCAAGAAGGCTTCCCTCCAGAGAGGTGTGTTACCCATTAGGAAAGTGTGTTTCTGCCACAGGAACATGCGTTGTCTCGCAGGAATATGCACTCCCCCCACACATGTGTTCTACCAATGGAGAAAGATTCCTCATAGAAGCATGTGTTTACCAATAGGAATGTGTGTTTGTCCACAGGCAATTTGGTTCTTTCTCAGAAAGATGCTTTTCCCCCCGCAGGAACATTATGTGACACGTAGGAAGATTAGCTGACCACCCAGGAAAATGGATTCTCCCACGGGAAGGTGAATTTTGCCCACATAACGATGCATTTCCTCACAGGAAGTGGTATTTTCCGCAAGGGAAGAAGTGTTCCTAAAAGAGAAAGATGTGTTCCCCAACAGAGAGAAACATTGCTGCACAGGAATTGGAGTTTTCCCCCCCGAGGAAGGTCCATTTCCCCCTATAGAGATAGGTTCACCAAAGGAAGGTATAATTTCCATTAGGAAGATTGTTACTCACAAGAATGTGCCTTTCCCAGACAGGAAACGGTGTTCCCCTAGAAGAAGGTGAGTTTCCCCACACAGTTGTTTTCTTGCTGACGGAAAGGAGGATTCCCACACCAGAGTATGTGCTTTCCCCACAGTAATATGAATTTACCCCCCAGGAAAGGAAATTACCTCCACACAAAGGTGTGTCCCTACACGTGATGTGTGTCCCTACACGTCCCCCAGAGGAAGATGTGTGGCCCCGACAGGATCCAGGGTTCTTTCTTTCTACAGGAAGTTGCATTTGCCCCTCAGGAAGCATTCTCACACCGGAAATATGTTCCCCGCAAAGGAATTCTCCTTCCTTTAACTGGAAAGTGCCCGTCATCCATAGCAGGTGGATTCCTGCACAGGAAGGTGAGTTTTCATCACAGGAATATACTTTGCCCCACCAGCATATGTATTTCCCCAGAAGAAGGTGCAGTTTCTTGAGTGGAAGGTGAGTTTCCTCAGAGGAAGGGTTCCCTTACTTGAAAGTGTGTTTGGCCCATGGGAAGGTGAATTTCTGCCACAGGAACATGCCATACTCAAGGGAACATGCATTCCTCATGCGGGAAGACGTGTTCAACCAACAGAGAGGTTTCTAACACAAAGGCTTTTTCCTCCAACAGGGAATGTGTGTTTCCCACAGGAAGATCCAGTTCCTCCCAAAAAGGTGCTTTTATTCCCCCCAACGGGACTATTTTTTTTTTTTCTCTACAGGAACATTCTTCCTCCCCCCACCCCCCCAGGAAAATTAGGTGACCCTACCGAAAGAGTAGATTACCCCACAGAGAGGTGAATGTCACCCACATAGAGATGCATTCCCTCACAGGAATGTGCATTTCTCCCAACGGAAAAAGTGCTCCAAGGAGGATGATGTGTTCGCCCACAGAAAGGAGACTTCCTACACAGGAAGCTGAGATTCCCCGAAGAGAAGGTTCATTTCGCATTTGAAAAGGAATTTCACCGAAACAATGTGTGTTCTGCAGTCGGGAATTGTGTTCCCTCACAGGAACTGCTTTTCCTCCAGAGCTGGCTGAATTCTCCTAGAAAGCGTGCTTCCCCACAACCAGTTCCTTTCCTTGACCGAAAGGACACCCGCACGGGAAGATGTGTTTCCCCCACTGGCAGATGAATAGATGCGACAGGTGGGTGAATTTCTTTATGGAAAGATGTGCTTCCACTCAGGAACGTGTTTTTTCCCCCTAAAGGCCGTTTTCCCTCAAATGCAGGGGGCCTTTCCTTCACAGGAAGGGGCGTGCCCCCTACAGGATGAATGGTACCTCCCACACGAGGTTATGTTTCCCCCACAACAAGTGTTTTCACACTGGAAATGCGTTCCTGCACTGGTCTATCTTGAATAGGAAGGTGATTTCCCACCACCACCACAATTCGGATCCTCACAGAAAGGCATGTTTCATAAGAGGAATGTGTGTTTCCACACAGTTGGATTCAGTCGCTATCCCCCCCACCCCCCAAAAAGTGCTTTTTACCAACAGGAATATTACATTCCCTTACAGGAAGGTGATTTTTTCCAACAGTAAGATCACATATAACACAGAAAAATAGATTCCCCCCCCCCCGCCCCCAAATAAAGAAGTGGAATTTCGCCACCATAAAGATGTGCTCCCTTACAGGAAATTGCTTTTTCCCCAAAGGAAGAAGTATTGCCAGAGAATAAGTTGTGTTTGCCCACCAGAAGAACAATTCCTGCACGGGAAACTGAGTTTCCCCACGCAAGAAGGTGCATTTCTGCACATGAAGGTCATTCAGCAAAGGGAAGTTGTGATACCCAGTAGGAAGATGTGTTCCCCTAGAAGAAGATACATTTACCCAGGAAAAGTAACTTTACTCCAACAGAAAGAGAACACCCACAGGGAAGATGAATTTTCCTCACTGGGAGATGAATCAACCCCACATGAAGGTGAATGACTACATGGAAAAATAGGTTCCTACACAAGAAGGTGTGTTTCACCCCATAAAAGACGTGTTCTGACATAGGTGGGTGCCCTTGCCCACAGGAATGTGCACTTCCCCAATGGGAAGGCAAGTCTCCCTCACAGGAAGAAGTGTTGCCTCCCGTGAAGTTGTGATTTCCCCATAGGAACGTGTGTTTCTGCCACGGGGACATGCCTTCCCTCACAGGAACATGCAGTTCCTTCAGGGGAATATGTGGTCTACCAAGGGCGAAAGGTTCTTCCCAGAAAGGTGTGTTTTCCATCAGAAATAGGTGTATCCCCACAGGAAGATTCGGTTTCCCGAAAGGAATATAGATTCCCCCACTTGGACGTGAGTTTTGCCCACATAATTATGTGTTCACCCACAGGAAGGTGCATTTCCCCAAGAGAAAGTTGTGTTCACACAGAAGAAGATGGGATAAGTCACAGACAGAAGAACTTCTTCATAGAAGGAGGGTTGTGCCCCCCACCCCCGAAGCTGAATTTCCCCACAGGACTGTATATATCTTCCATGGGATGATGTGTTCCCTCACAGAATGGTGTGATCCGCCCTCCCCACCTCCCACCCCCACACAAGAGATGTGTTTCCACACAGGAGAGTGCATTTCCCACACAGAAAGCTGCGTACCCTACATGAAGGTGGGTTTCTTCACGGGAAGGTGTGTGTTTCACCCCATAAAAGATGTGTCCCCACATAGGAAGGTGCCTTCCCACCAGGAGTCTGCACTCCCCTAATAGGAAGGCGATTTTTCCCTCACATCAAGAAGGCTTCCCTCCAGAGAGGTGTGTTACCCATTAGGAAAGTGTGTTTCTGCCACAGGAACATGCGTTGTCTCGCAGGAATATGCACTCCCCCCACACATGTGTTCTACCAATGGAGAAAGATTCCTCATAGAAGCATGTGTTTACCAATAGGAATGTGTGTTTGTCCACAGGCAATTTGGTTCTTTCTCAGAAAGATGCTTTTCCCCCCGCAGGAACATTATGTGACACGTAGGAAGATTAGCTGACCACCCAGGAAAATGGATTCTCCCACGGGAAGGTGAATTTTGCCCACATAACGATGCATTTCCTCACAGGAAGTGGTATTTTCCGCAAGGGAAGAAGTGTTCCTAAAAGAGAAAGATGTGTTCCCCAACAGAGAGAAACATTGCTGCACAGGAATTGGAGTTTTCCCCCCCGAGGAAGGTCCATTTCCCCCTATAGAGATAGGTTCACCAAAGGAAGGTATAATTTCCATTAGGAAGATTGTTACTCACAAGAATGTGCCTTTCCCAGACAGGAAACGGTGTTCCCCTAGAAGAAGGTGAGTTTCCCCACACAGTTGTTTTCTTGCTGACGGAAAGGAGGATTCCCACACCAGAGTATGTGTTTTCCACACAGTAATATGAATTTACCCCCCAGGAAAGGAAATTACCTCCACACAAAGGTGTGTCCCTACACGTGATGTTGCCGTCTCCCAGAGGAAGATGTGTGGCCCCGACAGGATCCAGGGTTCTTTCTTTCTACAGGAAGTTGCATTTGCCCCTCAGGAAGCATTCTCAAACCGGAAATATGTTCCCCGCAAAGGAATTCTCCTTCCTTTAACTGGAAAGTGCCCGTCATCCATAGCAGGTGGATTCCTGCACAGGAAGGTGAGTTTTCATCACAGGAATATACTTTGCCCCACCAGCATATGTATTTCCCCAGAAGAAGGTGCAGTCTCTTGAGTGGAAGGTGAGTTTCCTCAGAGGAAGGGTTCCCTTACTTGAAAGTGTGTTTGGCCCATGGGAAGGTGGATTTCTGCCACAGGAACATGCCATACTCAAGGGAACATGCATTCCTCATGCGGGAAGACGTCTTCAACCAACAGAGAGGTTTCTAACACAAAGGCTTTTTCCTCCAACAGGGAATGTGTGTTTCCCACAGGAAGATCCAGTTCCTCCCAAAAAGGTGCTTTTATTCCCCCCCACGGGACTATTTTTTTTTTCTCTACAGGAACATTCTTCCTCCCCCCACGCCCCCAGGAAAATTAGGTGACCCTACCGAAAGAGTAGATTACCCCACAGAGAGGTGAATGTCACCCACATAGAGATGCATTCCCTCACAGGAATGTGCATTTCTCCCAACGGAAAAAGTGCTCCAAGGAGGATGATGTGTTCGCCCACAGAAAGGAGACTTCCTGCACAGGAAGCTGAGATTCCCCGAAGAGAAGGTTCATTTCGCATTTGAAAAGGAATTTCACCGAAACAATGTGTGTTCTGCAGTCGGGAATTGTGTTCCCTCACAGGAACTGCTTTTCCTCCAGAGCTGGCTGAATTCTCCTAGAAAGCGTGCTTCCCCACAACCAGTTCCTTTCCTTGACCGAAAGGACACCCGCACGGGAAGATGTGTTTCCCCCACTGGCAGATGAATAGATGCGACAGGTGGGTGAATTTCTTTATGGAAAGATGTGCTTCAACTCAGGAACGTGTTTTTTCCCCCTAAAGGCCGTTTTCCCTCAAATGCAGGGGCCTTTCCTTCACAGGAAGGGGCGTGCCCCCTACAGGATGAATGGTACCTCCCACACGAGGTTATGTTTCCCCCACAACAAGTGTTTTCACACTGGAAATGCGTTCCTGCACTGGTCTATCTTGAATAGGAAGGTGATTTCCCACCACCACCACAATTCGGATCCTCACAGAAAGGCATGTTTCATAAGAGGAATGTGTGTTTCCACACAGTTGGATTCAGTCGCTATCCCCCCCACCCCCCAAAAAGTGCTTTTTACCAACAGGAATATTACATTCCCTTACAGGAAGGTGATTTTTTCCAACAGTAAGATCACATATAACACAGAAAAATAGATTCTCCCCCCCCGCCCCCAAATAAAGAAGTGGAATTTCGCCACCATAAAGATGTGCTCCCTTACAGGAAATTGCTTTTTCCCCAAAGGAAGAAGTATTGCCAGAGAACAAGTTGTGTTTGCCCACCAGAAGAACAATTCCTGCACGGGAAACTGAGTTTCCCCACGCAAGAAGGTGCATTTCTGCACATGAAGGTCATTCAGCAAAGGGAAGTTGTGATACCCAGTAGGAAGATGTGTTCCCCTAGAAGAAGATACATTTACCCAGGAAAAGTAACTTTACTCCAACAGAAAGAGAACACCCACAGGGAAGATGAATTTTCCTCACTGGGAGATGAATCAACCCCACATGAAGGTGAATGACTACATGGAAAAATAGGTTCCTACACAAGAAGGTGTGTTTCACCCCATAAAAGACGTGTTCTGACATAGGTGGGTGCCCTTGCCCACAGGAATGTGCACTTCCCCAATGGGAAGGCAAGTCTCCCTCACAGGAAGAAGTGTTGCCTCCCGTGAAGTTGTGATTTCCCCATAGGAACGTGTGTTTCTGCCACGGGGACATGCCTTCCCTCACAGGAACATGCAGTTCCTTCAGGGGAATATGTGGTCTACCAAGGGCGAAAGGTTCTTCCCAGAAAGGTGTGTTTTCCATCAGAAATAGGTGTATCCCCACAGGAAGATTCGGTTTCCCGAAAGGAATATAGATTCCCCCACTTGGACGTGAGTTTTGCCCACATAATTATGTGTTCACCCACAGGAAGGTGCATTTCCCCAAGAGAAAGTTGTGTTCACACAGAAGAAGATGGGATAAGTCACAGACAGAAGAACTTCTTCATAGAAGGAGGGTTGTGCCCCCCACCCCCGAAGCTGAATTTCCCCACAGGACTGTATATATCTTCCATGGAATGATGTGTTCCCTCACAGAATGGTGTAATCCGCCCTCCCCACCTCCCACCCCCACACAAGAGATGTGTTTCCACACAGGAGAGTGCATTTCCCACACAGAAAGCTGCGTACCCTACATGAAGGTGGGTTTCTTCACGGGAAGGTGTGTGTTTCACCCCATAAAAGATGTGTCCCCACATAGGAAGGTGCCTTCCCACCAGGAGTCTGCACTCCCCTAATAGGAAGGCGATTTTTCCCTCACATCAAGAAGGCTTCCCTCCAGAGAGGTGTGTTACCCATTAGGAAAGTGTGTTTCTGCCACAGGAACATGCGTTGTCTCGCAGGAATATGCACTCCCCCCACACATGTGTTCTACCAATGGAGAAAGATTCCTCATAGAAGCATGTGTTTACCAATAGGAATGTGTGTTTGTCCACAGGCAATTTGGTTCTTTCTCAGAAAGATGCTTTTCCCCCCGCAGGAACATTATGTGACACGTAGGAAGATTAGCTGACCACCCAGGAAAATGGATTCTCCCACGGGAAGGTGAATTTTGCCCACATAACGATGCATTTCCTCACAGGAAGTGGTATTTTCCGCAAGGGAAGAAGTGTTCCTAAAAGAGAAAGATGTGTTCCCCAACAGAGAGAAACATTGCTGCACAGGAATTGGAGTCCCCCCCCCCCCCCCGAGGAAGGTCCATTTCCCCCTATAGAGATAGGTTCACCAAAGGAAGGTATAATTTCCATTAGGAAGATTGTTACTCACAAGAATGTGCCTTTCCCAGACAGGAAACGGTGTTCCCCTAGAAGAAGGTGAGTTTCCCCACACAGTTGTTTTCTTGCTGACGGAAAGGAGGATTCCCACACCAGAGTATGTGTTTTCCCCACAGTAATATGAATTTACCCCCCAGGAAAGGAAATTACCTCCACACAAAGGTGTGTCCCTACACGTGATGTTGCCGTCTCCCAGAGGAAGATGTGTGGCCCCGACAGGATCCAGGGTTCTTTCTTTCTACAGGAAGTTGCATTTGCCCCTCAGGAAGCATTCTCACACCGGAAATATGTTCCCCGCAAAGGAATTCTCCTTCCTTTAACTGGAAAGTGCCCGTCATCCATAGCAGGTGGATTCCTGCACAGGAAGGTGAGTTTTCATCACAGGAATATACTTTGCCCCACCAGCATATGTATTTCCCCAGAAGAAGGTGCAGTCTCTTGAGTGGAAGGTGAGTTTCCTCAGAGGAAGGGTTCCCTTACTTGAAAGTGTGTTTGGCCCATGGGAAGGTGGATTTCTGCCACAGGAACATGCCATACTCAAGGGAACATGCATTCCTCATGCGGGAAGACGTCTTCAACCAACAGAGAGGTTTCTAACACAAAGGCTTTTTCCTCCAACAGGGAATGTGTGTTTCCCTCAGGAAGATCCAGTTCCTCCCAAAAAGGTGCTTTTTTTCCCCCCCACGGGACTATTTTTTTTTTCTCTACAGGAACATTCTTCCTCCCCCCACGCCCCCAGGAAAATTTGGTGACCCTACCGAAAGAGTAGATTACCCCACAGAGAGGTGAATGTCACCCACATAGAGATGCATTCCCTCACAGGAATGTGCATTTCTCCCAACGGAAAAAGTGCTCCAAGGAGGATGATGTGTTCGCCCACAGAAAGGAGACTTCCTGCACAGGAAGCTGAGATTCCCCGAAGAGAAGGTTCATTTCGCATTTGAAAAGGAATTTCACCGAAACAATGTGTGTTCTGCAGTCGGGAATTGTGTTCCCTCACAGGAACTGCTTTTCCTCCAGAGCTGGCTGAAGTCTCCTAGAAAGCGTGCTTCCCCACAACCAGTTCCTTTCCTTGACCGAAAGGACACCCGCACGGGAAGATGTGTTTCCCCCACTGGCAGATGAATAGATGCGACAGGTGGGTGAATT
Source organism: Myotis nattereri (assembly GCF_964212035.1). Classification (NCBI taxonomy): domain Eukaryota; kingdom Metazoa; phylum Chordata; class Mammalia; order Chiroptera; family Vespertilionidae; genus Myotis; species Myotis nattereri. The sequence goes on along the minus strand of NC_138094.1, from coordinate 40,555,715 downwards.
TCTTTATGGAAAGATGTGCTTCCACTCAGGAACGTGTTTTTTCCCCCTAAAGGCCGTTTTCCCTCAAATGCAGGGGCCTTTCCTTCACAGGAAGGGGCGTGCCCCCTACAGGATGAATGGTACCTCCCACACGAGGTTATGTTTCCCCCACAACAAGTGTTTTCACACTGGAAATGCGTTCCTGCACTGGTCTATCTTGAATAGGAAGGTGATTTCCCACCACCACCACAATTCGGATCCTCACAGAAAGGCATGTTTCATAAGAGGAATGTGTGTTTCCACACAGCTGGATTCAGTCGCTATCCCCCCCACCCCCCAAAAAGTGCTTTTTACCAACAGGAATATTACATTCCCTTACAGGAAGGTGATTTTTTCCAACAGTAAGATCACATATAACACAGAAAAATAGATTCCCCCCCCCGCCCCCAAATAAAGAAGTGGAATTTCGCCACCATAAAGATGTGCTCCCTTACAGGAAATTGCTTTTTCCCCAAAGGAAGAAGTATTGCCAGAGAATAAGTTGTGTTTGCCCACCAGAAGAACAATTCCTGCACGGGAAACTGAGTTTCCCCACGCAAGAAGGTGCATTTCTGCACATGAAGGTCATTCAGCAAAGGGAAGTTGTGATACCCAGTAGGAAGATGTGTTCCCCTAGAAGAAGATACATTTACCCAGGAAAAGTAACTTTACTCCAACAGAAAGAGAACACCCACAGGGAAGATGAATTTTCCTCACTGGGAGATGAATCAACCCCACATGAAGGTGAATGACTACATGGAAAAATAGGTTCCTACACAAGAAGGTTTGTTTCACCCCATAAAAGACGTGTTCTGACATAGGTGGGTGCCCTTGCCCACAGGAATGTGCACTTCCCCAATGGGAAGGCAAGTCTCCCTCACAGGAAGAAGTGTTGCCTCCCGTGAAGTTGTGATTTCCCCATAGGAACGTGTGTTTCTGCCACGGCGACATGCCTTCCCTCACAGGAACATGCAGTTCCTTCAGGGGAATATGTGGTCTACCAAGGGCGAAACGTTCTTCCCAGAAAGGTGTGTTTTCCATCAGAAATAGGTGTATCCCCACAGGAAGATTCGGTTTCCCGAAAGGAATATAGATTCCCCCACTTGGACGTGAGTTTTGCCCACATAATTATGTGTTCACCCACAGGAAGGTGCATTTCCCCAAGAGAAAGTTGTGTTCACACAGAAGAAGATGGGATAAGTCACAGACAGAAGAACTTCTTCATAGAAGGAGGGTTGTGCCCCCCACCCCCGAAGCTGAATTTCCCCACAGGACTGTATATATCTTCCATGGAATGATGTGTTCCCTCACAGAATGGTGTAATCCGCCCTCCCCACCTCCCACCCCCACACAAGAGATGTGTTTCCACACAGGAGAGTGCATTTCCCACACAGAAAGCTGCGTACCCTACATGAAGGTGGGTTTCTTCACGGGAAGGTGTGTGTTTCACCCCATAAAAGATGTGTCCCCACATAGGAAGGTGCCTTCCCACCAGGAGTCTGCACTCCCCTAATAGGAAGGCGATTTTTCCCTCACATCAAGAAGGCTTCCCTCCAGAGAGGTGTGTTACCCATTAGGAAAGTGTGTTTCTGCCACAGGAACATGCGTTGTCTCACAGGAATATTCACTCCCCCCACACATGTGTTCTACCAATGGAGAAAGATTCCTCATAGAAGCATGTGTTTACCAATAGGAATGTGTGTTTGTCCACAGGCAATTTGGTTCTTTCTCAGAAAGATGCTTTTCCCCCCGCAGGAACATTATGTGACACGTAGGAAGATTAGCTGACCACCCAGGAAAATGGGTTCTCCCACGGGAAGGTGAATTTTGCCCACATAACGATGCATTTCCTCACAGGAAGTGGTATTTTCCGCAAGGGAAGAAGTGTTCCTAAAAGAGAAAGATGTGTTCCCCAACAGAGAGAAACATTGCTGCACAGGAATTGGAGTTCCCCCCCCCCCCGAGGAAGGTCCATTTCCCCCTATAGAGATAGGTTCACCAAAGGAAGGTATAATTTCCATTAGGAAGATTGTTACTCACAAGAATGTGCCTTTCCCAGACAGGAAACGGTGTTCCCCTAGAAGAAGGTGAGTTTCCCCACACAGTTGTTTTCTTGCTGACGGAAAGGAGGATTCCCACACCAGAGTATGTGTTTTCCCCACAGTAATATGAATTTACCCCCCAGGAAAGGAAATTACCTCCACACAAAGGTGTGTCCCTACACGTGATGTGTGTCCCTACACGTCCCCCAGAGGAAGATGTGTGGCCCCGACAGGATCCAGGGTTCTTTCTTTCTACAGGAAGTTGCATTTGCCCCTCAGGAAGCATTCTCACACCGGAAATATGTTCCCCGCAAAGGAATTCTCCTTCCTTTAACTGGAAAGTGCCCGTCATCCATAGCAGGTGGATTCCTGCACAGGAAGGTGAGTTTTCATCACAGGAATATACTTTGCCCCACCAGCATATGTATTTCCCCAGAAGAAGGTGCAGTCTCTTGAGTGGAAGGTGAGTTTCCTCAGAGGAAGGGTTCCCTTACTTGAAAGTGTGTTTGGCCCATGGGAAGGTGGATTTCTGCCACAGGAACATGCCATACTCAAGGGAACATGCATTCCTCATGCGGGAAGACGTGTTCAACCAACAGAGAGGTTTCTAACACAAAGGCTTTTTCCTCCAACAGGGAATGTGTGTTTCCCACAGGAAGATCCAGTTCCTCCCAAAAAGGTGCTTTTATTCCCCCCAACGGGACTATTTTTTTTTTCTCTACAGGAACATTCTTCCTCCCCCCACGCCCCCAGGAAAATTAGGTGACCCTACCGAAAGAGTAGATTACCCCACAGAGAGGTGAATGTCACCCACATAGAGATGCATTCCCTCACAGGAATGTGCATTTCTCCCAACGGAAAAAGTGCTCCAAGGAGGATGATGTGTTCGCCCACAGAAAGGAGACTTCCTGCACAGGAAGCTGAGATTCCCCGAAGAGAAGGTTCATTTCGCATTTGAAAAGGAATTTCACCGAAACAATGTGTGTTCTGCAGTCGGGAATTGTGTTCCCTCACAGGAACTGCTTTTCCTCCAGAGCTGGCTGAAGTCTCCTAGAAAGCGTGCTTCCCCACAACCAGTTCCTTTCCTTGACCGAAAGGACACCCGCACGGGAAGATGTGTTTCCCCCACTGGCAGATGAATAGATGCGACAGGTGGGTGAATTTCTTTATGGAAAGATGTGCTTCCACTCAGGAACGTGTTTTTTCCCCCTAAAGGCCGTTTTCCCTCAAATGCAGGGGCCTTTCCTTCACAGGAAGGGGCGTGCCCCCTACAGGATGAATGGTACCTCCCACACGAGGTTATGTTTTCCCCAAAACAAGTGTTTTCACACTGGAAATGCGTTCCTGCACTGGTCTATCTTGAATAGGAAGGTGATTTCCCACCACCACCACAATTCGGATCCTCACAGAAAGGCATGTTTCATAAGAGGAATGTGTGTTTCCACACAGCTGGATTCAGTCGCTATCCCCCCCACCCCCCAAAAAGTGCTTTTTACCAACAGGAATATTACATTCCCTTACAGGAAGGTGATTTTTTCCAACAGTAAGATCACATATAACACAGAAAAATAGATTCCCCCCCCCCCCGCCCCCAAATAAAGAAGTGGAATTTCGCCACCATAAAGATGTGCTCCCTTACAGGAAATTGCTTTTTCCCCAAAGGAAGAAGTATTGCCAGAGAATAAGTTGTGTTTGCCCACCAGAAGAACAATTCCTGCACGGGAAACTGAGTTTCCCCACGCAAGAAGGTGCATTTCTGCACATGAAGGTCATTCAGCAAAGGGAAGTTGTGATACCCAGTAGGAAGATGTGTTCCCCTAGAAGAAGATACATTTACCCAGGAAAAGTAACTTTACTCCAACAGAAAGAGAACACCCACAGGGAAGATGAATTTTCCTCACTGGGAGATGAATCAACCCCACATGAAGGTGAATGACTACATGGAAAAATAGGTTCCTACACAAGAAGGTGTGTTTCACCCCATAAAAGACGTGTTCTGACATAGGTGGGTGCCCTTGCCCACAGGAATGTGCACTTCCCCAATGGGAAGGCAAGTCTCCCTCACAGGAAGAAGTGTTGCCTCCCGTGAAGTTGTGATTTCCCCATAGGAACGTGTGTTTCTGCCACGGCGACATGCCTTCCCTCACAGGAACATGCAGTTCCTTCAGGGGAATATGTGGTCTACCAAGGGCGAAAGGTTCTTCCCAGAAAGGTGTGTTTTCCATCAGAAATAGGTGTATCCCCACAGGAAGATTCGGTTTCCCGAAAGGAATATAGATTCCCCCACTTGGACGTGAGTTTTGCCCACATAATTATGTGTTCACCCACAGGAAGGTGCATTTCCCCAAGAGAAAGTTGTGTTCACACAGAAGAAGATGGGATAAGTCACAGACAGAAGAACTTCTTCATAGAAGGAGGGTTGTGCCCCCCACCCCCGAAGCTGAATTTCCCCACAGGACTGTATATATCTTCCATGGAATGATGTGTTCCCTCACAGAATGGTGTGATCCGCACTCCCCACCTCCCACCCCCACACAAGAGATGTGTTTCCACACAGGAGAGTGCATTTCCCACACAGAAAGCTTTGTACCCTACATGAAGGTGGGTTTCTTCACGGGAAGGTGTGTGTTTCACCCCATAAAAGATGTGTCCCCACATAGGAAGGTGCCTTCCCACCAGGAGTCTGCACTCCCCTAATAGGAAGGCGATTTTTCCCTCACATCAAGAAGGCTTCCCTCCAGAGAGGTGTGTTACCCATTAGGAAAGTGTGTTTCTGCACAGGAACATGCGTTGTCTCACAGGAATATGCACTCCCCCCACACATGTGTTCTACCAATGGAGAAAGATTCCTCATAGAAGCATGTGTTTACCAATAGGAATGTGTGTTTGTCCACAGGCAATTTGGTTCTTTCTCAGAAAGATGCTTTTCCCCCCGCAGGAACATTATGTGACACGTAGGAAGATTAGCTGACCACCCAGGAAAATGGGTTCTCCCACGGGAAGGTGAATTTTGCCCACATAACGATGCATTTCCTCACAGGAAGTGGTATTTTCCGCAAGGGAAGAAGTGTTCCTAAAAGAGAAAGATGTGTTCCCCAACAGAGAGAAACATTGCTGCACAGGAATTGGAGTTCCCCCCCCCCCCCCGAGGAAGGTCCATTTCCCCCTATAGAGATAGGTTCACCAAAGGAAGGTATAATTTCCATTAGGAAGATTGTTACTCACAAGAATGTGCCTTTCCCAGACAGGAAACGGTGTTCCCCTAGAAGAAGGTGAGTTTCCCCACACAGTTGTTTTCTTGCTGACGGAAAGGAGGATTCCCACACCAGAGTATGTGTTTTCCCCACAGTAAATGAATTTACCCCCCAGGAAAGGAAATTACCTCCACACAAAGGTGTGTCCCTACACGTGATGTTGCCATCCCCCAGAGGAAGATGTGTGGCCCCGACAGGATCCAGGGTTCTTTCTTTCTACAGGAAGTTGCATTTGCCCCTCAGGAAGCATTCTCACACCGGAAATATGTTCCCCGCAAAGGAATTCTCCTTCCTTTAACTGGAAAGTGCCCGTCATCCATAGCAGGTGGATTCCTGCACAGGAAGGTGAGTTTTCATCACAGGAATATACTTTGCCCCACCAGCATATGTATTTCCCCAGAAGAAGGTGCAGTCTCTTGAGTGGAAGGTGAGTTTCCTCAGAGGAAGGGTTCCCTTACTTGAAAGTGTGTTTGGCCCATGGGAAGGTGGATTTCTGCCACAGGAACATGCCATACTCAAGGGAACATGCATTCCTCATGCGGGAAGACGTCTTCAACCAACAGAGAGGTTTCTAACACAAAGGCTTTTACCTCCAACAGGGAATGTGTGTTTCCCACAGGAAGATCCAGTTCCTCCCAAAAAGGTGCTTTTATTCCCCCCCACGGGACTATTTTTTTTTTCTCTACAGGAACATTCTTCCTCCCCCCACGCCCCCAGGAAAATTAGGTGACCCTACCGAAAGAGTAGATTACCCCACAGAGAGGTGAATGTCACCCACATAGAGATGCATTCCCTCACAGGAATGTGCATTTCTCCCAACGGAAAAAGTGCTCCAAGGAGGATGATGTGTTCGCCCACAGAAAGGAGACTTCCTGCACAGGAAGCTGAGATTCCCCGAAGAGAAGGTTCATTTCGCATTTGAAAAGGAATTTCACCGAAACAATGTGTGTTCTGCAGTCGGGAATTGTGTTCCCTCACAGGAACTGCTTTTCCTCCAGAGCTGGCTGAAGTCTCCTAGAAAGCGTGCTTCCCCACAACCAGTTCCTTTCCTTGACCGAAAGGACACCCGCACGGGAAGATGTGTTTCCCCCACTGGCAGATGAATAGATGCGACAGGTGAGTGAATTTCTTTATGGAAAGATGTGCTTCCACTCAGGAACGTGTTTTTTCCCCCTAAAGGCCGTTTTCCCTCAAATGCAGGGGCCTTTCCTTCACAGGAAGGGGCGTGCCCCCTACAGGATGAATGGTACCTCCCACACGAGGTTATGTTTTCCCCAAAACAAGTGTTTTCACACTGGAAATGCGTTCCTGCACTGGTCTATCTTGAATAGGAAGGTGATTTCCCACCACCACCACAATTCGGATCCTCACAGAAAGGCATGTTTCATAAGAGGAATGTGTGTTTCCACACAGCTGGATTCAGTCGCTATCCCCCCCACCCCCCAAAAAGTGCTTTTTACCAACAGGAATATTACATTCCCTTACAGGAAGGTGATTTTTTCCAACAGTAAGATCACATATAACACAGAAAAATAGATTCCCCCCCCCCCCGCCCCCAAATAAAGAAGTGGAATTTCGCCACCATAAAGATGTGCTCCCTTACAGGAAATTGCTTTTTCCCCAAAGGAAGAAGTATTGCCAGAGAATAAGTTGTGTTTGCCCACCAGAAGAACAATTCCTGCACGGGAAACTGAGTTTCCCCACGCAAGAAGGTGCATTTCTGCACATGAAGGTCATTCAGCAAAGGGAAGTTGTGATACCCAGTAGGAAGATGTGTTCCCCTAGAAGAAGATACATTTACCCAGGAAAAGTAACTTTACTCCAACAGAAAGAGAACACCCACAGGGAAGATGAATTTTCCTCACTGGGAGATGAATCAACCCCACATGAAGGTGAATGACTACATGGAAAAATAGGTTCCTACACAAGAAGGTGTGTTTCACCCCATAAAAGACGTGTTCTGACATAGGTGGGTGCCCTTGCCCACAGGAATGTGCACTTCCCCAATGGGAAGGCAAGTCTCCCTCACAGGAAGAAGTGTTGCCTCCCGTGAAGTTGTGATTTCCCCATAGGAACGTGTGTTTCTGCCACGGCGACATGCCTTCCCTCACAGGAACATGCAGTTCCTTCAGGGGAATATGTGGTCTACCAAGGGCGAAAGGTTCTTCCCAGAAAGGTGTGTTTTCCATCAGAAATAGGTGTATCCCCACAGGAAGATTCGGTTTCCCGAAAGGAATATAGATTCCCCCACTTGGACGTGAGTTTTGCCCACATAATTATGTGTTCACCCACAGGAAGGTGCATTTCCCCAAGAGAAAGTTGTGTTCACACAGAAGAAGATGGGATAAGTCACAGACAGAAGAACTTCTTCATAGAAGGAGGGTTGTGCCCCCCACCCCCGAAGCTGAATTTCCCCACAGGACTGTATATATCTTCCATGGGATGATGTGTTCCCTCACAGAATGGTGTGATCCGCCCTCCCCACCTCCCACCCCCACACAAGAGATGTGTTTCCACACAGGAGAGTGCATTTCCCACACAGAAAGCTGCGTACCCTACATGAAGGTGGGTTTCTTCACGGGAAGGTGTGTGTTTCACCCCATAAAAGATGTGTCCCCACATAGGAAGGTGCCTTCCCACCAGGAGTCTGCACTCCCCTAATAGGAAGGCGATTTTTCCCTCACATCAAGAAGGCTTCCCTCCAGAGAGGTGTGTTACCCATTAGGAAAGTGTGTTTCTGCCACAGGAACATGCGTTGTCTCGCAGGAATATGCACTCCCCCCACACATGTGTTCTACCAATGGAGAAAGATTCCTCATAGAAGCATGTGTTTACCAATAGGAATGTGTGTTTGTCCACAGGCAATTTGGTTCTTTCTCAGAAAGATGCTTTTCCCCCCGCAGGAACATTATGTGACACGTAGGAAGATTAGCTGACCACCCAGGAAAATGGATTCTCCCACGGGAAGGTGAATTTTGCCCACATAACGATGCATTTCCTCACAGGAAGTGGTATTTTCCGCAAGGGAAGAAGTGTTCCTAAAAGAGAAAGATGTGTTCCCCAACAGAGAGAAACATTGCTGCACAGGAATTGGAGTTTTCCCCCCCGAGGAAGGTCCATTTCCCCCTATAGAGATAGGTTCACCAAAGGAAGGTATAATTTCCATTAGGAAGATTGTTACTCACAAGAATGTGCCTTTCCCAGACAGGAAACGGTGTTCCCCTAGAAGAAGGTGAGTTTCCCCACACAGTTGTTTTCTTGCTGACGGAAAGGAGGATTCCCACACCAGAGTATGTGTTTTCCACACAGTAATATGAATTTACCCCCCAGGAAAGGAAATTACCTCCACACAAAGGTGTGTCCCTACACGTGATGTTGCCGTCTCCCAGAGGAAGATGTGTGGCCCCGACAGGATCCAGGGTTCTTTCTTTCTACAGGAAGTTGCATTTGCCCCTCAGGAAGCATTCTCAAACCGGAAATATGTTCCCCGCAAAGGAATTCTCCTTCCTTTAACTGGAAAGTGCCCGTCATCCATAGCAGGTGGATTCCTGCACAGGAAGGTGAGTTTTCATCACAGGAATATACTTTGCCCCACCAGCATATGTATTTCCCCAGAAGAAGGTGCAGTCTCTTGAGTGGAAGGTGAGTTTCCTCAGAGGAAGGGTTCCCTTACTTGAAAGTGTGTTTGGCCCATGGGAAGGTGGATTTCTGCCACAGGAACATGCCATACTCAAGGGAACATGCATTCCTCATGCGGGAAGACGTCTTCAACCAACAGAGAGGTTTCTAACACAAAGGCTTTTTCCTCCAACAGGGAATGTGTGTTTCCCACAGGAAGATCCAGTTCCTCCCAAAAAGGTGCTTTTATTCCCCCCCACGGGACTATTTTTTTTTTCTCTACAGGAACATTCTTCCTCCCCCCACGCCCCCAGGAAAATTAGGTGACCCTACCGAAAGAGTAGATTACCCCACAGAGAGGTGAATGTCACCCACATAGAGATGCATTCCCTCACAGGAATGTGCATTTCTCCCAACGGAAAAAGTGCTCCAAGGAGGATGATGTGTTCGCCCACAGAAAGGAGACTTCCTGCACAGGAAGCTGAGATTCCCCGAAGAGAAGGTTCATTTCGCATTTGAAAAGGAATTTCACCGAAACAATGTGTGTTCTGCAGTCGGGAATTGTGTTCCCTCACAGGAACTGCTTTTCCTCCAGAGCTGGCTGAATTCTCCTAGAAAGCGTGCTTCCCCACAACCAGTTCCTTTCCTTGACCGAAAGGACACCCGCACGGGAAGATGTGTTTCCCCCACTGGCAGATGAATAGATGCGACAGGTGGGTGAATTTCTTTATGGAAAGATGTGCTTCAACTCAGGAACGTGTTTTTTCCCCCTAAAGGCCGTTTTCCCTCAAATGCAGGGGCCTTTCCTTCACAGGAAGGGGCGTGCCCCCTACAGGATGAATGGTACCTCCCACACGAGGTTATGTTTCCCCCACAACAAGTGTTTTCACACTGGAAATGCGTTCCTGCACTGGTCTATCTTGAATAGGAAGGTGATTTCCCACCACCACCACAATTCGGATCCTCACAGAAAGGCATGTTTCATAAGAGGAATGTGTGTTTCCACACAGTTGGATTCAGTCGCTATCCCCCCCACCCCCCAAAAAGTGCTTTTTACCAACAGGAATATTACATTCCCTTACAGGAAGGTGATTTTTTCCAACAGTAAGATCACATATAACACAGAAAAATAGATTCTCCCCCCCCGCCCCCAAATAAAGAAGTGGAATTTCGCCACCATAAAGATGTGCTCCCTTACAGGAAATTGCTTTTTCCCCAAAGGAAGAAGTATTGCCAGAGAACAAGTTGTGTTTGCCCACCAGAAGAACAATTCCTGCACGGGAAACTGAGTTTCCCCACGCAAGAAGGTGCATTTCTGCACATGAAGCTCATTCAGCAAAGGGAAGTTGTGATACCCAGTAGGAAGATGTGTTCCCCTAGAAGAAGATACATTTACCCAGGAAAAGTAACTTTACTCCAACAGAAAGAGAACACCCACAGGGAAGATGAATTTTCCTCACTGGGAGATGAATCAACCCCACATGAAGGTGAATGACTACATGGAAAAATAGGTTCCTACACAAGAAGGTGTGTTTCACCCCATAAAAGACGTGTTCTGACATAGGTGGGTGCCCTTGCCCACAGGAATGTGCACTTCCCCAATGGGAAGGCAAGTCTCCCTCACAGGAAGAAGTGTTGCCTCCCGTGAAGTTGTGATTTCCCCATAGGAACGTGTGTTTCTGCCACGGGGACATGCCTTCCCTCACAGGAACATGCAGTTCCTTCAGGGGAATATGTGGTCTACCAAGGGCGAAAGGTTCTTCCCAGAAAGGTGTGTTTTCCATCAGAAATAGGTGTATCCCCACAGGAAGATTCGGTTTCCCGAAAGGAATATAGATTCCCCCACTTGGACGTGAGTTTTGCCCACATAATTATGTGTTCACCCACAGGAAGGTGCATTTCCCCAAGAGAAAGTTGTGTTCACACAGAAGAAGATGGGATAAGTCACAGACAGAAGAACTTCTTCATAGAAGGAGGGTTGTGCCCCCCACCCCCGAAGCTGAATTTCCCCACAGGACTGTATATATCTTCCATGGAATGATGTGTTCCCTCACAGAATGGTGTAATCCGCCCTCCCCACCTCCCACCCCCACACAAGAGATGTGTTTCCACACAGGAGAGTGCATTTCCCACACAGAAAGCTGCGTACCCTACATGAAGGTGGGTTTCTTCACGGGAAGGTGTGTGTTTCACCCCATAAAAGATGTGTCCCCACATAGGAAGGTGCCTTCCCACCAGGAGTCTGCACTCCCCTAATAGGAAGGCGATTTTTCCCTCACATCAAGAAGGCTTCCCTCCAGAGAGGTGTGTTACCCATTAGGAAAGTGTGTTTCTGCCACAGGAACATGCGTTGTCTCACAGGAATATGCACTCCCCCCACACATGTGTTCTACCAATGGAGAAAGATTCCTCATAGAAGCATGTGTTTACCAATAGGAATGTGTGTTTGTCCACAGGCAATTTGGTTCTTTCTCAGAAAGATGCTTTTCCCCCCGCAGGAACATTATGTGACACGTAGGAAGATTAGCTGACCACCCAGGAAAATGGATTCTCCCACGGGAAGGTGAATTTTGCCCACATAACGATGCATTTCCTCACAGGAAGTGGTATTTTCCGCAAGGGAAGAAGTGTTCCTAAAAGAGAAAGATGTGTTCCCCAACAGAGAGAAACATTGCTGCACAGGAATTGGAGTCCCCCCCCCCCCGAGGAAGGTCCATTTCCCCCTATAGAGATAGGTTCACCAAAGGAAGGTATAATTTCCATTAGGAAGATTGTTACTCACAAGAATGTGCCTTTCCCAGACAGGAAACGGTGTTCCCCTAGAAGAAGGTGAGTTTCCCCACACAGTTGTTTTCTTGCTGACGGAAAGGAGGATTCCCACACCAGAGTATGTGTTTTCCCCACAGTAATATGAATTTACCCCCCAGGAAAGGAAATTACCTCCACACAAAGGTGTGTCCCTACACGTGATGTTGCCGTCTCCCAGAGGAAGATGTGTGGCCCCGACAGGATCCAGGGTTCTTTCTTTCTACAGGAAGTTGCATTTGCCCCTCAGGAAGCATTCTCACACCGGAAATATGTTCCCCGCAAAGGAATTCTCCTTCCTTTAACTGGAAAGTGCCCGTCATCCATAGCAGGTGGATTCCTGCACAGGAAGGTGAGTTTTCATCACAGGAATATACTTTGCCCCACCAGCATATGTATTTCCCCAGAAGAAGGTGCAGTCTCTTGAGTGGAAGGTGAGTTTCCTCAGAGGAAGGGTTCCCTTACTTGAAAGTGTGTTTGGCCCATGGGAAGGTGGATTTCTGCCACAGGAACATGCCATACTCAAGGGAACATGCATTCCTCATGCGGGAAGACGTCTTCAACCAACAGAGAGGTTTCTAACACAAAGGCTTTTTCCTCCAACAGGGAATGTGTGTTTCCCTCAGGAAGATCCAGTTCCTCCCAAAAAGGTGCTTTTTTTCCCCCCCACGGGACTATTTTTTTTTTCTCTACAGGAACATTCTTCCTCCCCCCACGCCCCCAGGAAAATTTGGTGACCCTACCGAAAGAGTAGATTACCCCACAGAGAGGTGAATGTCACCCACATAGAGATGCATTCCCTCACAGGAATGTGCATTTCTCCCAACGGAAAAAGTGCTCCAAGGAGGATGATGTGTTCGCCCACAGAAAGGAGACTTCCTGCACAGGAAGCTGAGATTCCCCGAAGAGAAGGTTCATTTCGCATTTGAAAAGGAATTTCACCGAAACAATGTGTGTTCTGCAGTCGGGAATTGTGTTCCCTCACAGGAACTGCTTTTCCTCCAGAGCTGGCTGAAGTCTCCTAGAAAGCGTGCTTCCCCACAACCAGTTCCTTTCCTTGACCGAAAGGACACCCGCACGGGAAGATGTGTTTCCCCCACTGGCAGATGAATAGATGCGACAGGTGGGTGAATTTCTTTATGGAAAGATGTGCTTCCACTCAGGAACGTGTTTTTTCCCCCTAAAGGCCGTTTTCCCTCAAATGCAGGGGCCTTTCCTTCACAGGAAGGGGCGTGCCCCCTACAGGATGAATGGTACCTCCCACACGAGGTTATGTTTCCCCCACAACAAGTGTTTTCACACTGGAAATGCGTTCCTGCACTGGTCTATCTTGAATAGGAAGGTGATTTCCCACCACCACCACAATTCGGATCCTCACAGAAAGGCATGTTTCATAAGAGGAATGTGTGTTTCCACACAGCTGGATTCAGTCGCTATCCCCCCCACCCCCCAAAAAGTGCTTTTTACCAACAGGAATATTACATTCCCTTACAGGAAGGTGATTTTTTCCAACAGTAAGATCACATATAACACAGAAAAATAGATTCCCCCCCCCGCCCCCAAATAAAGAAGTGGAATTTCGCCACCATAAAGATGTGCTCCCTTACAGGAAATTGCTTTTTCCCCAAAGGAAGAAGTATTGCCAGAGAATAAGTTGTGTTTGCCCACCAGAAGAACAATTCCTGCACGGGAAACTGAGTTTCCCCACGCAAGAAGGTGCATTTCTGCACATGAAGGTCATTCAGCAAAGGGAAGTTGTGATACCCAGTAGGAAGATGTGTTCCCCTAGAAGAAGATACATTTACCCAGGAAAAGTAACTTTACTCCAACAGAAAGAGAACACCCACAGGGAAGATGAATTTTCCTCACTGGGAGATGAATCAACCCCACATGAAGGTGAATGACTACATGGAAAAATAGGTTCCTACACAAGAAGGTTTGTTTCACCCCATAAAAGACGTGTTCTGACATAGGTGGGTGCCCTTGCCCACAGGAATGTGCACTTCCCCAATGGGAAGGCAAGTCTCCCTCACAGGAAGAAGTGTTGCCTCCCGTGAAGTTGTGATTTCCCCATAGGAACGTGTGTTTCTGCCACGGCGACATGCCTTCCCTCACAGGAACATGCAGTTCCTTCAGGGGAATATGTGGTCTACCAAGGGCGAAAGGTTCTTCCCAGAAAGGTGTGTTTTCCATCAGAAATAGGTGTATCCCCACAGGAAGATTCGGTTTCCCGAAAGGAATATAGATTCCCCCACTTGGACGTGAGTTTTGCCCACATAATTATGTGTTCACCCACAGGAAGGTGCATTTCCCCAAGAGAAAGTTGTGTTCACACAGAAGAAGATGGGATAAGTCACAGACAGAAGAACTTCTTCATAGAAGGAGGGTTGTGCCCCCCACCCCCGAAGCTGAATTTCCCCACAGGACTGTATATATCTTCCATGGAATGATGTGTTCCCTCACAGAATGGTGTGATCCGCCCTCCCCACCTCCCACCCCCACACAAGAGATGTGTTTCCACACAGGAGAGTGCATTTCCCACACAGAAAGCTGCGTACCCTACATGAAGGTGGGTTTCTTCACGGGAAGGTGTGTGTTTCACCCCATAAAAGATGTGTCCCCACATAGGAAGGTGCCTTCCCACCAGGAGTCTGCACTCCCCTAATAGGAAGGCGATTTTTCCCTCACATCAAGAAGGCTTCCCTCCAGAGAGGTGTGTTACCCATTAGGAAAGTGTGTTTCTGCCACAGGAACATGCGTTGTCTCACAGGAATATGCACTCCCCCCACACATGTGTTCTACCAATGGAGAAAGATTCCTCATAGAAGCATGTGTTTACCAATAGGAATGTGTGTTTGTCCACAGGCAATTTGGTTCTTTCTCAGAAAGATGCTTTTCCCCCCGCAGGAACATTATGTGACACGTAGGAAGATTAGCTGACCACCCAGGAAAATGGGTTCTCCCACGGGAAGGTGAATTTTGCCCACATAACGATGCATTTCCTCACAGGAAGTGGTATTTTCCGCAAGGGAAGAAGTGTTCCTAAAAGAGAAAGATGTGTTCCCCAACAGAGAGAAACATTGCTGCACAGGAATTGGAGTTCCCCCCCCCCCCCCGAGGAAGGTCCATTTCCCCCTATAGAGATAGGTTCACCAAAGGAAGGTATAATTTCCATTAGGAAGATTGTTACTCACAAGAATGTGCCTTTCCCAGACAGGAAACGGTGTTCCCCTAGAAGAAGGTGAGTTTCCCCACACAGTTGTTTTCTTGCTGACGGAAAGGAGGATTCCCACACCAGAGTATGTGTTTTCCCCACAGTAAATGAATTTACCCCCCAGGAAAGGAAATTACCTCCACACAAAGGTGTGTCCCTACACGTGATGTTGCCATCCCCCAGAGGAAGATGTGTGGCCCCGACAGGATCCAGGGTTCTTTCTTTCTACAGGAAGTTGCATTTGCCCCTCAGGAAGCATTCTCACACCGGAAATATGTTCCCCGCAAAGGAATTCTCCTTCCTTTAACTGGAAAGTGCCCGTCATCCATAGCAGGTGGATTCCTGCACAGGAAGGTGAGTTTTCATCACAGGAATATACTTTGCCCCACCAGCATATGTATTTCCCCAGAAGAAGGTGCAGTCTCTTGAGTGGAAGGTGAGTTTCCTCAGAGGAAGGGTTCCCTTACTTGAAAGTGTGTTTGGCCCATGGGAAGGTGGATTTCTGCCACAGGAACATGCCATACTCAAGGGAACATGCATTCCTCATGCGGGAAGACGTCTTCAACCAACAGAGAGGTTTCTAACACAAAGGCTTTTACCTCCAACAGGGAATGTGTGTTTCCCACAGGAAGATCCAGTTCCTCCCAAAAAGGTGCTTTTATTCCCCCCCACGGGACTATTTTTTTTTTCTCTACAGGAACATTCTTCCTCCCCCCACGCCCCCAGGAAAATTAGGTGACCCTACCGAAAGAGTAGATTACCCCACAGAGAGGTGAATGTCACCCACATAGAGATGCATTCCCTCACAGGAATGTGCATTTCTCCCAACGGAAAAAGTGCTCCAAGGAGGATGATGTGTTCGCCCACAGAAAGGAGACTTCCTGCACAGGAAGCTGAGATTCCCCGAAGAGAAGGTTCATTTCGCATTTGAAAAGGAATTTCACCGAAACAATGTGTGTTCTGCAGTCGGGAATTGTGTTCCCTCACAGGAACTGCTTTTCCTCCAGAGCTGGCTGAAGTCTCCTAGAAAGCGTGCTTCCCCACAACCAGTTCCTTTCCTTGACCGAAAGGACACCCGCACGGGAAGATGTGTTTCCCCCACTGGCAGATGAATAGATGCGACAGGTGAGTGAATTTCTTTATGGAAAGATGTGCTTCCACTCAGGAACGTGTTTTTTCCCCCTAAAGGCCGTTTTCCCTCAAATGCAGGGGCCTTTCCTTCACAGGAAGGGGCGTGCCCCCTACAGGATGAATGGTACCTCCCACACGAGGTTATGTTTTCCCCAAAACAAGTGTTTTCACACTGGAAATGCGTTCCTGCACTGGTCTATCTTGAATAGGAAGGTGATTTCCCACCACCACCACAATTCGGATCCTCACAGAAAGGCATGTTTCATAAGAGGAATGTGTGTTTCCACACAGCTGGATTCAGTCGCTATCCCCCCCACCCCCCAAAAAGTGCTTTTTACCAACAGGAATATTACATTCCCTTACAGGAAGGTGATTTTTTCCAACAGTAAGATCACATATAACACAGAAAAATAGATTCCCCCCCCCCCGCCCCCAAATAAAGAAGTGGAATTTCGCCACCATAAAGATGTGCTCCCTTACAGGAAATTGCTTTTTCCCCAAAGGAAGAAGTATTGCCAGAGAATAAGTTGTGTTTGCCCACCAGAAGAACAATTCCTGCACGGGAAACTGAGTTTCCCCACGCAAGAAGGTGCATTTCTGCACATGAAGGTCATTCAGCAAAGGGAAGTTGTGATACCCAGTAGGAAGATGTGTTCCCCTAGAAGAAGATACATTTACCCAGGAAAAGTAACTTTACTCCAACAGAAAGAGAACACCCACAGGGAAGATGAATTTTCCTCACTGGGAGATGAATCAACCCCACATGAAGGTGAATGACTACATGGAAAAATAGGTTCCTACACAAGAAGGTGTGTTTCACCCCATAAAAGACGTGTTCTGACATAGGTGGGTGCCCTTGCCCACAGGAATGTGCACTTCCCCAATGGGAAGGCAAGTCTCCCTCACAGGAAGAAGTGTTGCCTCCCGTGAAGTTGTGATTTCCCCATAGGAACGTGTGTTTCTGCCACGGCGACATGCCTTCCCTCACAGGAACATGCAGTTCCTTCAGGGGAATATGTGGTCTACCAAGGGCGAAAGGTTCTTCCCAGAAAGGTGTGTTTTCCATCAGAAATAGGTGTATCCCCACAGGAAGATTCGGTTTCCCGAAAGGAATATAGATTCCCCCACTTGGACGTGAGTTTTGCCCACATAATTATGTGTTCACCCACAGGAAGGTGCATTTCCCCAAGAGAAAGTTGTGTTCACACAGAAGAAGATGGGATAAGTCACAGACAGAAGAACTTCTTCATAGAAGGAGGGTTGTGCCCCCCACCCCCGAAGCTGAATTTCCCCACAGGACTGTATATATCTTCCATGGGATGATGTGTTCCCTCACAGAATGGTGTGATCCGCCCTCCCCACCTCCCACCCCCACACAAGAGATGTGTTTCCACACAGGAGAGTGCATTTCCCACACAGAAAGCTGCGTACCCTACATGAAGGTGGGTTTCTTCACGGGAAGGTGTGTGTTTCACCCCATAAAAGATGTGTCCCCACATAGGAAGGTGCCTTCCCACCAGGAGTCTGCACTCCCCTAATAGGAAGGCGATTTTTCCCTCACATCAAGAAGGCTTCCCTCCAGAGAGGTGTGTTACCCATTAGGAAAGTGTGTTTCTGCCACAGGAACATGCGTTGTCTCGCAGGAATATGCACTCCCCCCACACATGTGTTCTACCAATGGAGAAAGATTCCTCATAGAAGCATGTGTTTACCAATAGGAATGTGTGTTTGTCCACAGGCAATTTGGTTCTTTCTCAGAAAGATGCTTTTCCCCCCGCAGGAACATTATGTGACACGTAGGAAGATTAGCTGACCACCCAGGAAAATGGATTCTCCCACGGGAAGGTGAATTTTGCCCACATAACGATGCATTTCCTCACAGGAAGTGGTATTTTCCGCAAGGGAAGAAGTGTTCCTAAAAGAGAAAGATGTGTTCCCCAACAGAGAGAAACATTGCTGCACAGGAATTGGAGTTTTCCCCCCCGAGGAAGGTCCATTTCCCCCTATAGAGATAGGTTCACCAAAGGAAGGTATAATTTCCATTAGGAAGATTGTTACTCACAAGAATGTGCCTTTCCCAGACAGGAAACGGTGTTCCCCTAGAAGAAGGTGAGTTTCCCCACACAGTTGTTTTCTTGCTGACGGAAAGGAGGATTCCCACACCAGAGTATGTGTTTTCCACACAGTAATATGAATTTACCCCCCAGGAAAGGAAATTACCTCCACACAAAGGTGTGTCCCTACACGTGATGTTGCCGTCTCCCAGAGGAAGATGTGTGGCCCCGACAGGATCCAGGGTTCTTTCTTTCTACAGGAAGTTGCATTTGCCCCTCAGGAAGCATTCTCAAACCGGAAATATGTTCCCCGCAAAGGAATTCTCCTTCCTTTAACTGGAAAGTGCCCGTCATCCATAGCAGGTGGATTCCTGCACAGGAAGGTGAGTTTTCATCACAGGAATATACTTTGCCCCACCAGCATATGTATTTCCCCAGAAGAAGGTGCAGTCTCTTGAGTGGAAGGTGAGTTTCCTCAGAGGAAGGGTTCCCTTACTTGAAAGTGTGTTTGGCCCATGGGAAGGTGGATTTCTGCCACAGGAACATGCCATACTCAAGGGAACATGCATTCCTCATGCGGGAAGACGTCTTCAACCAACAGAGAGGTTTCTAACACAAAGGCTTTTTCCTCCAACAGGGAATGTGTGTTTCCCACAGGAAGATCCAGTTCCTCCCAAAAAGGTGCTTTTATTCCCCCCCACGGGACTATTTTTTTTTTCTCTACAGGAACATTCTTCCTCCCCCCACGCCCCCAGGAAAATTAGGTGACCCTACCGAAAGAGTAGATTACCCCACAGAGAGGTGAATGTCACCCACATAGAGATGCATTCCCTCACAGGAATGTGCATTTCTCCCAACGGAAAAAGTGCTCCAAGGAGGATGATGTGTTCGCCCACAGAAAGGAGACTTCCTGCACAGGAAGCTGAGATTCCCCGAAGAGAAGGTTCATTTCGCATTTGAAAAGGAATTTCACCGAAACAATGTGTGTTCTGCAGTCGGGAATTGTGTTCCCTCACAGGAACTGCTTTTCCTCCAGAGCTGGCTGAATTCTCCTAGAAAGCGTGCTTCCCCACAACCAGTTCCTTTCCTTGACCGAAAGGACACCCGCACGGGAAGATGTGTTTCCCCCACTGGCAGATGAATAGATGCGACAGGTGGGTGAATTTCTTTATGGAAAGATGTGCTTCAACTCAGGAACGTGTTTTTTCCCCCTAAAGGCCGTTTTCCCTCAAATGCAGGGGCCTTTCCTTCACAGGAAGGGGCGTGCCCCCTACAGGATGAATGGTACCTCCCACACGAGGTTATGTTTCCCCCACAACAAGTGTTTTCACACTGGAAATGCGTTCCTGCACTGGTCTATCTTGAATAGGAAGGTGATTTCCCACCACCACCACAATTCGGATCCTCACAGAAAGGCATGTTTCATAAGAGGAATGTGTGTTTCCACACAGTTGGATTCAGTCGCTATCCCCCCCACCCCCCAAAAAGTGCTTTTTACCAACAGGAATATTACATTCCCTTACAGGAAGGTGATTTTTTCCAACAGTAAGATCACATATAACACAGAAAAATAGATTCTCCCCCCCCGCCCCCAAATAAAGAAGTGGAATTTCGCCACCATAAAGATGTGCTCCCTTACAGGAAATTGCTTTTTCCCCAAAGGAAGAAGTATTGCCAGAGAACAAGTTGTGTTTGCCCACCAGAAGAACAATTCCTGCACGGGAAACTGAGTTTCCCCACGCAAGAAGGTGCATTTCTGCACATGAAGCTCATTCAGCAAAGGGAAGTTGTGATACCCAGTAGGAAGATGTGTTCCCCTAGAAGAAGATACATTTACCCAGGAAAAGTAACTTTACTCCAACAGAAAGAGAACACCCACAGGGAAGATGAATTTTCCTCACTGGGAGATGAATCAACCCCACATGAAGGTGAATGACTACATGGAAAAATAGGTTCCTACACAAGAAGGTGTGTTTCACCCCATAAAAGACGTGTTCTGACATAGGTGGGTGCCCTTGCCCACAGGAATGTGCACTTCCCCAATGGGAAGGCAAGTCTCCCTCACAGGAAGAAGTGTTGCCTCCCGTGAAGTTGTGATTTCCCCATAGGAACGTGTGTTTCTGCCACGGGGACATGCCTTCCCTCACAGGAACATGCAGTTCCTTCAGGGGAATATGTGGTCTACCAAGGGCGAAAGGTTCTTCCCAGAAAGGTGTGTTTTCCATCAGAAATAGGTGTATCCCCACAGGAAGATTCGGTTTCCCGAAAGGAATATAGATTCCCCCACTTGGACGTGAGTTTTGCCCACATAATTATGTGTTCACCCACAGGAAGGTGCATTTCCCCAAGAGAAAGTTGTGTTCACACAGAAGAAGATGGGATAAGTCACAGACAGAAGAACTTCTTCATAGAAGGAGGGTTGTGCCCCCCACCCCCGAAGCTGAATTTCCCCACAGGACTGTATATATCTTCCATGGAATGATGTGTTCCCTCACAGAATGGTGTAATCCGCCCTCCCCACCTCCCACCCCCACACAAGAGATGTGTTTCCACACAGGAGAGTGCATTTCCCACACAGAAAGCTGCGTACCCTACATGAAGGTGGGTTTCTTCACGGGAAGGTGTGTGTTTCACCCCATAAAAGATGTGTCCCCACATAGGAAGGTGCCTTCCCACCAGGAGTCTGCACTCCCCTAATAGGAAGGCGATTTTTCCCTCACATCAAGAAGGCTTCCCTCCAGAGAGGTGTGTTACCCATTAGGAAAGTGTGTTTCTGCCACAGGAACATGCGTTGTCTCACAGGAATATGCACTCCCCCCACACATGTGTTCTACCAATGGAGAAAGATTCCTCATAGAAGCATGTGTTTACCAATAGGAATGTGTGTTTGTCCACAGGCAATTTGGTTCTTTCTCAGAAAGATGCTTTTCCCCCCGCAGGAACATTATGTGACACGTAGGAAGATTAGCTGACCACCCAGGAAAATGGATTCTCCCACGGGAAGGTGAATTTTGCCCACATAACGATGCATTTCCTCACAGGAAGTGGTATTTTCCGCAAGGGAAGAAGTGTTCCTAAAAGAGAAAGATGTGTTCCCCAACAGAGAGAAACATTGCTGCACAGGAATTGGAGTCCCCCCCCCCCCGAGGAAGGTCCATTTCCCCCTATAGAGATAGGTTCACCAAAGGAAGGTATAATTTCCATTAGGAAGATTGTTACTCACAAGAATGTGCCTTTCCCAGACAGGAAACGGTGTTCCCCTAGAAGAAGGTGAGTTTCCCCACACAGTTGTTTTCTTGCTGACGGAAAGGAGGATTCCCACACCAGAGTATGTGTTTTCCCCACAGTAATATGAATTTACCCCCCAGGAAAGGAAATTACCTCCACACAAAGGTGTGTCCCTACACGTGATGTTGCCGTCTCCCAGAGGAAGATGTGTGGCCCCGACAGGATCCAGGGTTCTTTCTTTCTACAGGAAGTTGCATTTGCCCCTCAGGAAGCATTCTCACACCGGAAATATGTTCCCCGCAAAGGAATTCTCCTTCCTTTAACTGGAAAGTGCCCGTCATCCATAGCAGGTGGATTCCTGCACAGGAAGGTGAGTTTTCATCACAGGAATATACTTTGCCCCACCAGCATATGTATTTCCCCAGAAGAAGGTGCAGTCTCTTGAGTGGAAGGTGAGTTTCCTCAGAGGAAGGGTTCCCTTACTTGAAAGTGTGTTTGGCCCATGGGAAGGTGGATTTCTGCCACAGGAACATGCCATACTCAAGGGAACATGCATTCCTCATGCGGGAAGACGTCTTCAACCAACAGAGAGGTTTCTAACACAAAGGCTTTTTCCTCCAACAGGGAATGTGTGTTTCCCTCAGGAAGATCCAGTTCCTCCCAAAAAGGTGCTTTTTTTCCCCCCCACGGGACTATTTTTTTTTTCTCTACAGGAACATTCTTCCTCCCCCCACGCCCCCAGGAAAATTTGGTGACCCTACCGAAAGAGTAGATTACCCCACAGAGAGGTGAATGTCACCCACATAGAGATGCATTCCCTCACAGGAATGTGCATTTCTCCCAACGGAAAAAGTGCTCCAAGGAGGATGATGTGTTCGCCCACAGAAAGGAGACTTCCTGCACAGGAAGCTGAGATTCCCCGAAGAGAAGGTTCATTTCGCATTTGAAAAGGAATTTCACCGAAACAATGTGTGTTCTGCAGTCGGGAATTGTGTTCCCTCACAGGAACTGCTTTTCCTCCAGAGCTGGCTGAAGTCTCCTAGAAAGCGTGCTTCCCCACAACCAGTTCCTTTCCTTGACCGAAAGGACACCCGCACGGGAAGATGTGTTTCCCCCACTGGCAGATGAATAGATGCGACAGGTGGGTGAATTTCTTTATGGAAAGATGTGCTTCCACTCAGGAACGTGTTTTTTCCCCCTAAAGGCCGTTTTCCCTCAAATGCAGGGGCCTTTCCTTCACAGGAAGGGGCGTGCCCCCTACAGGATGAATGGTACCTCCCACACGAGGTTATGTTTCCCCCACAACAAGTGTTTTCACACTGGAAATGCGTTCCTGCACTGGTCTATCTTGAATAGGAAGGTGATTTCCCACCACCACCACAATTCGGATCCTCACAGAAAGGCATGTTTCATAAGAGGAATGTGTGTTTCCACACAGCTGGATTCAGTCGCTATCCCCCCCACCCCCCAAAAAGTGCTTTTTACCAACAGGAATATTACATTCCCTTACAGGAAGGTGATTTTTTCCAACAGTAAGATCACATATAACACAGAAAAATAGATTCCCCCCCCCGCCCCCAAATAAAGAAGTGGAATTTCGCCACCATAAAGATGTGCTCCCTTACAGGAAATTGCTTTTTCCCCAAAGGAAGAAGTATTGCCAGAGAATAAGTTGTGTTTGCCCACCAGAAGAACAATTCCTGCACGGGAAACTGAGTTTCCCCACGCAAGAAGGTGCATTTCTGCACATGAAGGTCATTCAGCAAAGGGAAGTTGTGATACCCAGTAGGAAGATGTGTTCCCCTAGAAGAAGATACATTTACCCAGGAAAAGTAACTTTACTCCAACAGAAAGAGAACACCCACAGGGAAGATGAATTTTCCTCACTGGGAGATGAATCAACCCCACATGAAGGTGAATGACTACATGGAAAAATAGGTTCCTACACAAGAAGGTTTGTTTCACCCCATAAAAGACGTGTTCTGACATAGGTGGGTGCCCTTGCCCACAGGAATGTGCACTTCCCCAATGGGAAGGCAAGTCTCCCTCACAGGAAGAAGTGTTGCCTCCCGTGAAGTTGTGATTTCCCCATAGGAACGTGTGTTTCTGCCACGGCGACATGCCTTCCCTCACAGGAACATGCAGTTCCTTCAGGGGAATATGTGGTCTACCAAGGGCGAAAGGTTCTTCCCAGAAAGGTGTGTTTTCCATCAGAAATAGGTGTATCCCCACAGGAAGATTCGGTTTCCCGAAAGGAATATAGATTCCCCCACTTGGACGTGAGTTTTGCCCACATAATTATGTGTTCACCCACAGGAAGGTGCATTTCCCCAAGAGAAAGTTGTGTTCACACAGAAGAAGATGGGATAAGTCACAGACAGAAGAACTTCTTCATAGAAGGAGGGTTGTGCCCCCCACCCCCGAAGCTGAATTTCCCCACAGGACTGTATATATCTTCCATGGAATGATGTGTTCCCTCACAGAATGGTGTAATCCGCCCTCCCCACCTCCCACCCCCACACAAGAGATGTGTTTCCACACAGGAGAGTGCATTTCCCACACAGAAAGCTGCGTACCCTACATGAAGGTGGGTTTCTTCACGGGAAGGTGTGTGTTTCACCCCATAAAAGATGTGTCCCCACATAGGAAGGTGCCTTCCCACCAGGAGTCTGCACTCCCCTAATAGGAAGGCGATTTTTCCCTCACATCAAGAAGGCTTCCCTCCAGAGAGGTGTGTTACCCATTAGGAAAGTGTGTTTCTGCCACAGGAACATGCGTTGTCTCACAGGAATATGCACTCCCCCCACACATGTGTTCTACCAATGGAGAAAGATTCCTCATAGAAGCATGTGTTTACCAATAGGAATGTGTGTTTGTCCACAGGCAATTTGGTTCTTTCTCAGAAAGATGCTTTTCCCCCCGCAGGAACATTATGTGACACGTAGGAAGATTAGCTGACCACCCAGGAAAATGGGTTCTCCCACGGGAAGGTGAATTTTGCCCACATAACGATGCATTTCCTCACAGGAAGTGGTATTTTCCGCAAGGGAAGAAGTGTTCCTAAAAGAGAAAGATGTGTTCCCCAACAGAGAGAAACATTGCTGCACAGGAATTGGAGTTCCCCCCCCCCCCGAGGAAGGTCCATTTCCCCCTATAGAGATAGGTTCACCAAAGGAAGGTATAATTTCCATTAGGAAGATTGTTACTCACAAGAATGTGCCTTTCCCAGACAGGAAACGGTGTTCCCCTAGAAGAAGGTGAGTTTCCCCACACAGTTGTTTTCTTGCTGACGGAAAGGAGGATTCCCACACCAGAGTATGTGTTTTCCCCACAGTAATATGAATTTACCCCCCAGGAAAGGAAATTACCTCCACACAAAGGTGTGTCCCTACACGTGATGTGTGTCCCTACTCGTCCCCCAGAGGAAGATGTGTGGCCCCGACAGGATCCAGGGTTCTTTCTTTCTACAGGAAGTTGCATTTGCCCCTCAGGAAGCATTCTCACACCGGAAATATGTTCCCCGCAAAGGAATTCTCCTTCCTTTAACTGGAAAGTGCCCGTCATCCATAGCAGGTGGATTCCTGCACAGGAAGGTGAGTTTTCATCACAGGAATATACTTTGCCCCACCAGCATATGTATTTCCCCAGAAGAAGGTGCAGTCTCTTGAGTGGAAGGTGAGTTTCCTCAGAGGAAGGGTTCCCTTACTTGAAAGTGTGTTTGGCCCATGGGAAGGTGGATTTCTGCCACAGGAACATGCCATACTCAAGGGAACATGCATTCCTCATGCGGGAAGACGTGTTCAACCAACAGAGAGGTTTCTAACACAAAGGCTTTTTCCTCCAACAGGGAATGTGTGTTTCCCACAGGAAGATCCAGTTCCTCCCAAAAAGGTGCTTTTATTCCCCCCAACGGGACTATTTTTTTTTTCTCTACAGGAACATTCTTCCTCCCCCCACGCCCCCAGGAAAATTAGGTGACCCTACCGAAAGAGTAGATTACCCCACAGAGAGGTGAATGTCACCCACATAGAGATGCATTCCCTCACAGGAATGTGCATTTCTCCCAACGGAAAAAGTGCTCCAAGGAGGATGATGTGTTCGCCCACAGAAAGGAGACTTCCTGCACAGGAAGCTGAGATTCCCCGAAGAGAAGGTTCATTTCGCATTTGAAAAGGAATTTCACCGAAACAATGTGTGTTCTGCAGTCGGGAATTGTGTTCCCTCACAGGAACTGCTTTTCCTCCAGAGCTGGCTGAAGTCTCCTAGAAAGCGTGCTTCCCCACAACCAGTTCCTTTCCTTGACCGAAAGGACACCCGCACGGGAAGATGTGTTTCCCCCACTGGCAGATGAATAGATGCGACAGGTGGGTGAATTTCTTTATGGAAAGATGTGCTTCCACTCAGGAACGTGTTTTTTCCCCCTAAAGGCCGTTTTCCCTCAAATGCAGGGGCCTTTCCTTCACAGGAAGGGGCGTGCCCCCTACAGGATGAATGGTACCTCCCACACGAGGTTATGTTTTCCCCAAAACAAGTGTTTTCACACTGGAAATGCGTTCCTGCACTGGTCTATCTTGAATAGGAAGGTGATTTCCCACCACCACCACAATTCGGATCCTCACAGAAAGGCATGTTTCATAAGAGGAATGTGTGTTTCCACACAGCTGGATTCAGTCGCTATCCCCCCCACCCCCCAAAAAGTGCTTTTTACCAACAGGAATATTACATTCCCTTACAGGAAGGTGATTTTTTCCAACAGTAAGATCACATATAACACAGAAAAATAGATTCCCCCCCCCCCCGCCCCCAAATAAAGAAGTGGAATTTCGCCACCATAAAGATGTGCTCCCTTACAGGAAATTGCTTTTTCCCCAAAGGAAGAAGTATTGCCAGAGAATAAGTTGTGTTTGCCCACCAGAAGAACAATTCCTGCACGGGAAACTGAGTTTCCCCACGCAAGAAGGTGCATTTCTGCACATGAAGGTCATTCAGCAAAGGGAAGTTGTGATACCCAGTAGGAAGATGTGTTCCCCTAGAAGAAGATACATTTACCCAGGAAAAGTAACTTTACTCCAACAGAAAGAGAACACCCACAGGGAAGATGAATTTTCCTCACTGGGAGATGAATCAACCCCACATGAAGGTGAATGACTACATGGAAAAATAGGTTCCTACACAAGAAGGTGTGTTTCACCCCATAAAAGACGTGTTCTGACATAGGTGGGTGCCCTTGCCCACAGGAATGTGCACTTCCCCAATGGGAAGGCAAGTCTCCCTCACAGGAAGAAGTGTTGCCTCCCGTGAAGTTGTGATTTCCCCATAGGAACGTGTGTTTCTGCCACGGGGACATGCCTTCCCTCACAGGAACATGCAGTTCCTTCAGGGGAATATGTGGTCTACCAAGGGCGAAAGGTTCTTCCCAGAAAGGTGTGTTTTCCATCAGAAATAGGTGTATCCCCACAGGAAGATTCGGTTTCCCGAAAGGAATATAGATTCCCCCACTTGGACGTGAGTTTTGCCCACATAATTATGTGTTCACCCACAGGAAGGTGCATTTCCCCAAGAGAAAGTTGTGTTCACACAGAAGAAGATGGGATAAGTCACAGACAGAAGAACTTCTTCATAGAAGGAGGGTTGTGCCCCCCACCCCCGAAGCTGAATTTCCCCACAGGACTGTATATATCTTCCATGGAATGATGTGTTCCCTCACAGAATGGTGTGATCCGCACTCCCCACCTCCCACCCCCACACAAGAGATGTGTTTCCACACAGGAGAGTGCATTTCCCACACAGAAAGCTTTGTACCCTACATGAAGGTGGGTTTCTTCACGGGAAGGTGTGTGTTTCACCCCATAAAAGATGTGTCCCCACATAGGAAGGTGCCTTCCCACCAGGAGTCTGCACTCCCCTAATAGGAAGGCGATTTTTCCCTCACATCAAGAAGGCTTCCCTCCAGAGAGGTGTGTTACCCATTAGGAAAGTGTGTTTCTGCACAGGAACATGCGTTGTCTCACAGGAATATGCACTCCCCCCACACATGTGTTCTACCAATGGAGAAAGATTCCTCATAGAAGCATGTGTTTACCAATAGGAATGTGTGTTTGTCCACAGGCAATTTGGTTCTTTCTCAGAAAGATGCTTTTCCCCCCGCAGGAACATTATGTGACACGTAGGAAGATTAGCTGACCACCCAGGAAAATGGGTTCTCCCACGGGAAGGTGAATTTTGCCCACATAACGATGCATTTCCTCACAGGAAGTGGTATTTTCCGCAAGGGAAGAAGTGTTCCTAAAAGAGAAAGATGTGTTCCCCAACAGAGAGAAACATTGCTGCACAGGAATTGGAGTTCCCCCCCCCCCCCGAGGAAGGTCCATTTCCCCCTATAGAGATAGGTTCACCAAAGGAAGGTATAATTTCCATTAGGAAGATTGTTACTCACAAGAATGTGCCTTTCCCAGACAGGAAACGGTGTTCCCCTAGAAGAAGGTGAGTTTCCCCACACAGTTGTTTTCTTGCTGACGGAAAGGAGGATTCCCACACCAGAGTATGTGTTTTCCCCACAGTAAATGAATTTACCCCCCAGGAAAGGAAATTACCTCCACACAAAGGTGTGTCCCTACACGTGATGTTGCCATCCCCCAGAGGAAGATGTGTGGCCCCGACAGGATCCAGGGTTCTTTCTTTCTACAGGAAGTTGCATTTGCCCCTCAGGAAGCATTCTCACACCGGAAATATGTTCCCCGCAAAGGAATTCTCCTTCCTTTAACTGGAAAGTGCCCGTCATCCATAGCAGGTGGATTCCTGCACAGGAAGGTGAGTTTTCATCACAGGAATATACTTTGCCCCACCAGCATATGTATTTCCCCAGAAGAAGGTGCAGTCTCTTGAGTGGAAGGTGAGTTTCCTCAGAGGAAGGGTTCCCTTACTTGAAAGTGTGTTTGGCCCATGGGAAGGTGGATTTCTGCCACAGGAACATGCCATACTCAAGGGAACATGCATTCCTCATGCGGGAAGACGTCTTCAACCAACAGAGAGGTTTCTAACACAAAGGCTTTTTCCTCCAACAGGGAATGTGTGTTTCCCACAGGAAGATCCAGTTCCTCCCAAAAAGGTGCTTTTATTCCCCCCCACGGGACTATTTTTTTTTTCTCTACAGGAACATTCTTCCTCCCCCCACGCCCCCAGGAAAATTAGGTGACCCTACCGAAAGAGTAGATTACCCCACAGAGAGGTGAATGTCACCCACATAGAGATGCATTCCCTCACAGGAATGTGCATTTCTCCCAACGGAAAAAGTGCTCCAAGGAGGATGATGTGTTCGCCCACAGAAAGGAGACTTCCTGCACAGGAAGCTGAGATTCCCCGAAGAGAAGGTTCATTTCGCATTTGAAAAGGAATTTCACCGAAACAATGTGTGTTCTGCAGTCGGGAATTGTGTTCCCTCACAGGAACTGCTTTTCCTCCAGAGCTGGCTGAAGTCTCCTAGAAAGCGTGCTTCCCCACAACCAGTTCCTTTCCTTGACCGAAAGGACACCCGCACGGGAAGATGTGTTTCCCCCACTGGCAGATGAATAGATGCGACAGGTGAGTGAATTTCTTTATGGAAAGATGTGCTTCCACTCAGGAACGTGTTTTTTCCCCCTAAAGGCCGTTTTCCCTCAAATGCAGGGGCCTTTCCTTCACAGGAAGGGGCGTGCCCCCTACAGGATGAATGGTACCTCCCACACGAGGTTATGTTTTCCCCAAAACAAGTGTTTTCACACTGGAAATGCGTTCCTGCACTGGTCTATCTTGAATAGGAAGGTGATTTCCCACCACCACCACAATTCGGATCCTCACAGAAAGGCATGTTTCATAAGAGGAATGTGTGTTTCCACACAGCTGGATTCAGTCGCTATCCCCCCCACCCCCCAAAAAGTGCTTTTTACCAACAGGAATATTACATTCCCTTACAGGAAGGTGATTTTTTCCAACAGTAAGATCACATATAACACAGAAAAATAGATTCCCCCCCCCCCCGCCCCCAAATAAAGAAGTGGAATTTCGCCACCATAAAGATGTGCTCCCTTACAGGAAATTGCTTTTTCCCCAAAGGAAGAAGTATTGCCAGAGAATAAGTTGTGTTTGCCCACCAGAAGAACAATTCCTGCACGGGAAACTGAGTTTCCCCACGCAAGAAGGTGCATTTCTGCACATGAAGGTCATTCAGCAAAGGGAAGTTGTGATACCCAGTAGGAAGATGTGTTCCCCTAGAAGAAGATACATTTACCCAGGAAAAGTAACTTTACTCCAACAGAAAGAGAACACCCACAGGGAAGATGAATTTTCCTCACTGGGAGATGAATCAACCCCACATGAAGGTGAATGACTACATGGAAAAATAGGTTCCTACACAAGAAGGTGTGTTTCACCCCATAAAAGACGTGTTCTGACATAGGTGGGTGCCCTTGCCCACAGGAATGTGCACTTCCCCAATGGGAAGGCAAGTCTCCCTCACAGGAAGAAGTGTTGCCTCCCGTGAAGTT
Source organism: Myotis nattereri (assembly GCF_964212035.1). Taxonomy (NCBI): domain Eukaryota; kingdom Metazoa; phylum Chordata; class Mammalia; order Chiroptera; family Vespertilionidae; genus Myotis; species Myotis nattereri. The sequence continues at coordinate 40,525,829 of NC_138094.1, read as the reverse complement.
GTGATTTCCCCATAGGAACGTGTGTTTCTGCCACGGGGACATGCCTTCCCTCACAGGAACATGCAGTTCCTTCAGGGGAATATGTGGTCTACCAAGGGCGAAAGGTTCTTCCCAGAAAGGTGTGTTTTCCATCAGAAATAGGTGTATCCCCACAGGAAGATTCGGTTTCCCGAAAGGAATATAGATTCCCCCACTTGGACGTGAGTTTTGCCCACATAATTATGTGTTCACCCACAGGAAGGTGCATTTCCCCAAGAGAAAGTTGTGTTCACACAGAAGAAGATGGGATAAGTCACAGACAGAAGAACTTCTTCATAGAAGGAGGGTTGTGCCCCCCACCCCCGAAGCTGAATTTCCCCACAGGACTGTATATATCTTCCATGGAATGATGTGTTCCCTCACAGAATGGTGTGATCCGCACTCCCCACCTCCCACCCCCACACAAGAGATGTGTTTCCACACAGGAGAGTGCATTTCCCACACAGAAAGCTTTGTACCCTACATGAAGGTGGGTTTCTTCACGGGAAGGTGTGTGTTTCACCCCATAAAAGATGTGTCCCCACATAGGAAGGTGCCTTCCCACCAGGAGTCTGCACTCCCCTAATAGGAAGGCGATTTTTCCCTCACATCAAGAAGGCTTCCCTCCAGAGAGGTGTGTTACCCATTAGGAAAGTGTGTTTCTGCACAGGAACATGCGTTGTCTCACAGGAATATGCACTCCCCCCACACATGTGTTCTACCAATGGAGAAAGATTCCTCATAGAAGCATGTGTTTACCAATAGGAATGTGTGTTTGTCCACAGGCAATTTGGTTCTTTCTCAGAAAGATGCTTTTCCCCCCGCAGGAACATTATGTGACACGTAGGAAGATTAGCTGACCACCCAGGAAAATGGGTTCTCCCACGGGAAGGTGAATTTTGCCCACATAACGATGCATTTCCTCACAGAAAGTGGTATTTTCCGCAAGGGAAGAAGTGTTCCTAAAAGAGAAAGATGTGTTCCCCAACAGAGAGAAACATTGCTGCACAGGAATTGGAGTTTCCCCCCCCCCCCCGAGGAAGGTCCATTTCCCCCTATAGAGATAGGTTCACCAAAGGAAGGTATAATTTCCATTAGGAAGATTGTTACTCACAAGAATGTGCCTTTCCCAGACAGGAAACGGTGTTCCCCTAGAAGAAGGTGAGTTTCCCCACACAGTTGTTTTCTTGCTGACGGAAAGGAGGATTCCCACACCAGAGTATGTGTTTTCCCCACAGTAAATGAATTTACCCCCCAGGAAAGGAAATTACCTCCACACAAAGGTGTGTCCCTACACGTGATGTTGCCATCCCCCAGAGGAAGATGTGTGGCCCCGACAGGATCCAGGGTTCTTTCTTTCTACAGGAAGTTGCATTTGCCCCTCAGGAAGCATTCTCACACCGGAAATATGTTCCCCGCAAAGGAATTCTCCTTCCTTTAACTGGAAAGTGCCCGTCATCCATAGCAGGTGGATTCCTGCACAGGAAGGTGAGTTTTCATCACAGGAATATACTTTGCCCCACCAGCATATGTATTTCCCCAGAAGAAGGTGCAGTCTCTTGAGTGGAAGGTGAGTTTCCTCAGAGGAAGGGTTCCCTTACTTGAAAGTGTGTTTGGCCCATGGGAAGGTGGATTTCTGCCACAGGAACATGCCATACTCAAGGGAACATGCATTCCTCATGCGGGAAGACGTCTTCAACCAACAGAGAGGTTTCTAACACAAAGGCTTTTTCCTCCAACAGGGAATGTGTGTTTCCCACAGGAAGATCCAGTTCCTCCCAAAAAGGTGCTTTTATTCCCCCCCACGGGACTATTTTTTTTTTCTCTACAGGAACATTCTTCCTCCCCCCACGCCCCCAGGAAAATTAGGTGACCCTACCGAAAGAGTAGATTACCCCACAGAGAGGTGAATGTCACCCACATAGAGATGCATTCCCTCACAGGAATGTGCATTTCTCCCAACGGAAAAAGTGCTCCAAGGAGGATGATGTGTTCGCCCACAGAAAGGAGACTTCCTGCACAGGAAGCTGAGATTCCCCGAAGAGAAGGTTCATTTCGCATTTGAAAAGGAATTTCACCGAAACAATGTGTGTTCTGCAGTCGGGAATTGTGTTCCCTCACAGGAACTGCTTTTCCTCCAGAGCTGGCTGAATTCTCCTAGAAAGCGTGCTTCCCCACAACCAGTTCCTTTCCTTGACCGAAAGGACACCCGCACGGGAAGATGTGTTTCCCCCACTGGCAGATGAATAGATGCGACAGGTGGGTGAATTTCTTTATGGAAAGATGTGCTTCCACTCAGGAACGTGTTTTTTCCCCCTAAAGGCCGTTTTCCCTCAAATGCAGGGGCCTTTCCTTCACAGGAAGGGGCGAGCCCCCTATAGGATGAATGGTACCTCCCACACGAGGTTATGTTTCCCCCACAACAAGTGTTTTCACACTGGAAATGCGTTCCTGCACTGGTCTATCTTGAATAGGAAGGTGATTTCCCACCACCACCACAATTCGGATCCTCACAGAAAGGCATGTTTCATAAGAGGAATGTGTGTTTCCACACAGCTGGATTCAGTCGCTATCCCCCCCACCCCCCAAAAAGTGCTTTTTACCAACAGGAATATTACATTCCCTTACAGGAAGGTGATTTTTTCCAACAGTAAGATCACATATAACACAGAAAAATAGATTCCCCCCCCCCCGCCCCCAAATAAAGAAGTGGAATTTCGCCACCATAAAGATGTGCTCCCTTACAGGAAATTGCTTTTTCCCCAAAGGAAGAAGTATTGCCAGAGAATAAGTTGTGTTTGCCCACCAGAAGAACAATTCCTGCACGGGAAACTGAGTTTCCCCACGCAAGAAGGTGCATTTCTGCACATGAAGGTCATTCAGCAAAGGGAAGTTGTGATACCCAGTAGGAAGATGTGTTCCCCTAGAAGAAGATACATTTACCCAGGAAAAGTAACTTTACTCCAACAGAAAGAGAACACCCACAGGGAAGATGAATTTTCCTCACTGGGAGATGAATCAACCCCACATGAAGGTGAATGACTACATGGAAAAATAGGTTCCTACACAAGAAGGTGTGTTTCACCCCATAAAAGACGTGTTCTGACATAGGTGGGTGCCCTTGCCCACAGGAATGTGCACTTCCCCAATGGGAAGGCAAGTCTCCCTCACAGGAAGAAGTGTTGCCTCCCGTGAAGTTGTGATTTCCCCATAGGAACGTGTGTTTCTGCCACGGGGACATGCCTTCCCTCACAGGAACATGCAGTTCCTTCAGGGGAATATGTGGTCTACCAAGGGCGAAAGGTTCTTCCCAGAAAGGTGTGTTTTCCATCAGAAATAGGTGTATCCCCACAGGAAGATTCGGTTTCCCGAAAGGAATATAGATTCCCCCACTTGGACGTGAGTTTTGCCCACATAATTATGTGTTCACCCACAGGAAGGTGAATTTCCCCAAGAGAAAGTTGTGTTCACACAGAAGAAGATGGGATAAGTCACAGACAGAAGAACTTCTTCATAGAAGGAGGGTTGTGCCCCCCACCCCCGAAGCTGAATTTCCCCACAGGACTGTATATATCTTCCATGGAATGATGTGTTCCCTCACAGAATGGTGTGATCCGCCCTCCCCACCTCCCACCCCCACACAAGAGATGTGTTTCCACACAGGAGAGTGCATTTCCCACACAGAAAGCTGCGTACCCTACATGAAGGTGGGTTTCTTCACGGGAAGGTGTGTGTTTCACCCCATAAAAGATGTGTCCCCACATAGGAAGGTGCCTTCCCACCAGGAGTCTGCACTCCCCTAATAGGAAGGCGATTTTTCCCTCACATCAAGAAGGCTTCCCTCCAGAGAGGTGTGTTACCCATTAGGAAAGTGTGTTTCTGCCACAGGAACATGCGTTGTCTCACAGGAATATGCACTCCCCCCACACATGTGTTCTACCAATGGAGAAAGATTCCTCATAGAAGCATGTGTTTACCAATAGGAATGTGTGTTTGTCCACAGGCAATTTGGTTCTTTCTCAGAAAGATGCTTTTCCCCCCGCAGGAACATTATGTGACACGTAGGAAGATTAGCTGACCACCCAGGAAAATGGGTTCTCCCACGGGAAGGTGAATTTTGCCCACATAACGATGCATTTCCTCACAGGAAGTGGTATTTTCCGCAAGGGAAGAAGTGTTCCTAAAAGAGAAAGATGTGTTCCCCAACAGAGAGAAACATTGCTGCACAGGAATTGGAGTTTCCCCCCCCCCCCGAGGAAGGTCCATTTCCCCCTATAGAGATAGGTTCACCAAAGGAAGGTATAATTTCCATTAGGAAGATTGTTACTCACAAGAATGTGCCTTTCCCAGACAGGAAACGGTGTTCCCCTAGAAGAAGGTGAGTTTCCCCACACAGTTGTTTTCTTGCTGACGGAAAGGAGGATTCCCACACCAGAGTATGTGTTTTCCCCACAGTAATATGAATTTACCCCCCAGGAAAGGAAATTACCTCCACACAAAGGTGTGTCCCTACACGTGATGTTGCCATCCCCCAGAGGAAGATGTGTGGCCCCGACAGGATCCAGGGTTCTTTCTTTCTACAGGAAGTTGCATTTGCCCCTCAGGAAGCATTCTCACACCGGAAATATGTTCCCCGCAAAGGAATTCTCCTTCCTTTAACTGGAAAGTGCCCGTCATCCATAGCAGGTGGATTCCTGCACAGGAAGGTGAGTTTTCATCACAGGAATATACTTTGCCCCACCAGCATATGTATTTCCCCAGAAGAAGGTGCAGTCTCTTGAGTGGAAGGTGAGTTTCCTCAGAGGAAGGGTTCCCTTACTTGAAAGTGTGTTTGGCCCATGGGAAGGTGGATTTCTGCCACAGGAACATGCCATACTCAAGGGAACATGCATTCCTCATGCGGGAAGACGTCTTCAACCAACAGAGAGGTTTCTAACACAAAGGCTTTTTCCTCCAACAGGGAATGTGTGTTTCCCACAGGAAGATCCAGTTCCTCCCAAAAAGGTGCTTTTATTCCCCCCCACGGGACTATTTTTTTTTTTCTCTACAGGAACATTCTTCCTCCCCCCACGCCCCCAGGAAAATTAGGTGACCCTACCGAAAGAGTAGATTACCCCACAGAGAGGTGAATGTCACCCACATAGAGATGCATTCCCTCACAGGAATGTGCATTTCTCCCAACGGAAAAAGTGCTCCAAGGAGGATGATGTGTTCGCCCACAGAAAGGAGACTTCCTGCACAGGAAGCTGAGATTCCCCGAAGAGAAGGTTCATTTCGCATTTGAAAAGGAATTTCACCGAAACAATGTGTGTTCTGCAGTCGGGAATTGTGTTCCCTCACAGGAACTGCTTTTCCTCCAGAGCTGGCTGAATTCTCCTAGAAAGCGTGCTTCCCCACAACCAGTTCCTTTCCTTGACCGAAAGGACACCCGCACGGGAAGATGTGTTTCCCCCACTGGCAGATGAATAGATGCGACAGGTGGGTGAATTTCTTTATGGAAAGATGTGCTTCCACTCAGGAACGTGTTTTTTCCCCCTAAAGGCCGTTTTCCCTCAAATGCAGGGGCCTTTCCTTCACAGGAAGGGGCGAGCCCCCTATAGGATGAATGGTACCTCCCACACGAGGTTATGTTTCCCCCACAACAAGTGTTTTCACACTGGAAATGCGTTCCTGCACTGGTCTATCTTGAATAGGAAGGTGATTTCCCACCACCACCACAATTCGGATCCTCACAGAAAGGCATGTTTCATAAGAGGAATGTGTGTTTCCACACAGCTGGATTCAGTCGCTATCCCCCCCACCCCCCAAAAAGTGCTTTTTACCAACAGGAATATTACATTCCCTTACAGGAAGGTGATTTTTTCCAACAGTAAGATCACATATAACACAGAAAAATAGATTCCCCCCCCCCCGCCCCCAAATAAAGAAGTGGAATTTCGCCACCATAAAGATGTGCTCCCTTACAGGAAATTGCTTTTTCCCCAAAGGAAGAAGTATTGCCAGAGAATAAGTTGTGTTTGCCCACCAGAAGAACAATTCCTGCACGGGAAACTGAGTTTCCCCACGCAAGAAGGTGCATTTCTGCACATGAAGGTCATTCAGCAAAGGGAAGTTGTGATACCCAGTAGGAAGATGTGTTCCCCTAGAAGAAGATACATTTACCCAGGAAAAGTAACTTTACTCCAACAGAAAGAGAACACCCACAGGGAAGATGAATTTTCCTCACTGGGAGATGAATCAACCCCACATGAAGGTGAATGACTACATGGAAAAATAGGTTCCTACACAAGAAGGTGTGTTTCACCCCATAAAAGACGTGTTCTGACATAGGTGGGTGCCCTTGCCCACAGGAATGTGCACTTCCCCAATGGGAAGGCAAGTCTCCCTCACAGGAAGAAGTGTTGCCTCCCGTGAAGTTGTGATTTCCCCATAGGAACGTGTGTTTCTGCCACGGGGACATGCCTTCCCTCACAGGAACATGCAGTTCCTTCAGGGGAATATGTGGTCTACCAAGGGCGAAAGGTTCTTCCCAGAAAGGTGTGTTTTCCATCAGAAATAGGTGTATCCCCACAGGAAGATTCGGTTTCCCGAAAGGAATATAGATTCCCCCACTTGGACGTGAGTTTTGCCCACATAATTATGTGTTCACCCACAGGAAGGTGAATTTCCCCAAGAGAAAGTTGTGTTCACACAGAAGAAGATGGGATAAGTCACAGACAGAAGAACTTCTTCATAGAAGGAGGGTTGTGCCCCCCACCCCCGAAGCTGAATTTCCCCACAGGACTGTATATATCTTCCATGGAATGATGTGTTCCCTCACAGAATGGTGTGATCCGCCCTCCCCACCTCCCACCCCCACACAAGAGATGTGTTTCCACACAGGAGAGTGCATTTCCCACACAGAAAGCTGCGTACCCTACATGAAGGTGGGTTTCTTCACGGGAAGGTGTGTGTTTCACCCCATAAAAGATGTGTCCCCACATAGGAAGGTGCCTTCCCACCAGGAGTCTGCACTCCCCTAATAGGAAGGCGATTTTTCCCTCACATCAAGAAGGCTTCCCTCCAGAGAGGTGTGTTACCCATTAGGAAAGTGTGTTTCTGCCACAGGAACATGCGTTGTCTCACAGGAATATGCACTCCCCCCACACATGTGTTCTACCAATGGAGAAAGATTCCTCATAGAAGCATGTGTTTACCAATAGGAATGTGTGTTTGTCCACAGGCAATTTGGTTCTTTCTCAGAAAGATGCTTTTCCCCCCGCAGGAACATTATGTGACACGTAGGAAGATTAGCTGACCACCCAGGAAAATGGGTTCTCCCACGGGAAGGTGAATTTTGCCCACATAACGATGCATTTCCTCACAGGAAGTGGTATTTTCCGCAAGGGAAGAAGTGTTCCTAAAAGAGAAAGATGTGTTCCCCAACAGAGAGAAACATTGCTGCACAGGAATTGGAGTTTCCCCCCCCCCCCCGAGGAAGGTCCATTTCCCCCTATAGAGATAGGTTCACCAAAGGAAGGTATAATTTCCATTAGGAAGATTGTTACTCACAAGAATGTGCCTTTCCCAGACAGGAAACGGTGTTCCCCTAGAAGAAGGTGAGTTTCCCCACACAGTTGTTTTCTTGCTGACGGAAAGGAGGATTCCCACACCAGAGTATGTGTTTTCCCCACAGTAATATGAATTTACCCCCCAGGAAAGGAAATTACCTCCACACAAAGGTGTGTCCCTACACGTGATGTTGCCATCCCCCAGAGGAAGATGTGTGGCCCCGACAGGATCCAGGGTTCTTTCTTTCTACAGGAAGTTGCATTTGCCCCTCAGGAAGCATTCTCACACCGGAAATATGTTCCCCGCAAAGGAATTCTCCTTCCTTTAACTGGAAAGTGCCCGTCATCCATAGCAGGTGGATTCCTGCACAGGAAGGTGAGTTTTCATCACAGGAATATACTTTGCCCCACCAGCATATGTATTTCCCCAGAAGAAGGTGCAGTCTCTTGAGTGGAAGGTGAGTTTCCTCAGAGGAAGGGTTCCCTTACTTGAAAGTGTGTTTGGCCCATGGGAAGGTGGATTTCTGCCACAGGAACATGCCATACTCAAGGGAACATGCATTCCTCATGCGGGAAGACGTCTTCAACCAACAGAGAGGTTTCTAACACAAAGGCTTTTTCCTCCAACAGGGAATGTGTGTTTCCCACAGGAAGATCCAGTTCCTCCCAAAAAGGTGCTTTTATTCCCCCCCACGGGACTATTTTTTTTTTTCTCTACAGGAACATTCTTCCTCCCCCCACGCCCCCAGGAAAATTAGGTGACCCTACCGAAAGAGTAGATTACCCCACAGAGAGGTGAATGTCACCCACATAGAGATGCATTCCCTCACAGGAATGTGCATTTCTCCCAACGGAAAAAGTGCTCCAAGGAGGATGATGTGTTCGCCCACAGAAAGGAGACTTCCTGCACAGGAAGCTGAGATTCCCTGAAGAGAAGGTTCATTTCGCATTTGAAAAGGAATTTCACCGAAACAATGTGTGTTCTGCAGTCGGGAATTGTGTTCCCTCACAGGAACTGCTTTTCCTCCAGAGCTGGCTGAATTCTCCTAGAAAGCGTGCTTCCCCACAACCAGTTCCTTTCCTTGACCGAAAGGACACCCGCACGGGAAGATGTGTTTCCCCCACTGGCAGATGAATAGATGCGACAGGTGGGTGAATTTCTTTATGGAAAGATGTGCTTCCACTCAGGAACGTGTTTTTTCCCCCTAAAGGCCGTTTTCCCTCAAATGCAGGGGCCTTTCCTTCACAGGAAGGGGCGTGCCCCCTACAGGATGAATGGTACCTCCCACACGAGGTTCTGTTTCCCCCACAACAAGTGTTTTCACACTGGAAATGCGTTCCTGCACTGGTCTATCTTGAATAGGAAGGTGATTTCCCACCACCACCACAATTCGGATCCTCACAGAAAGGCATGTTTCATAAGAGGAATGTGTGTTTCCACACAGTTGGATTCAGTCGCTATCCCCCCCACCCCCCAAAAAGTGCTTTTTACCAACAGGAATATTACATTCCCTTACAGGAAGGTGATTTTTTCCAACAGTAAGATCACATATAACACAGAAAAATAGATTCCCCCCCCCCGCCCCCAAATAAAGAAGTGGAATTTCGCCACCATAAAGATGTGCTCCCTTACAGGAAATTGCTTTTTCCCCAAAGGAAGAAGTATTGCCAGAGAATAAGTTGTGTTTGCCCACCAGAAGAACAATTCCTGCACGGGAAACTGAGTTTCCCCACGCAAGAAGGTGCATTTCTGCACATGAAGGTCATTCAGCAAAGGGAAGTTGTGATACCCAGTAGGAAGATGTGTTCCCCTAGAAGAAGATACATTTACCCAGGAAAAGTAACTTTACTCCAACAGAAAGAGAACACCCACAGGGAAGATGAATTTTCCTCACTGGGAGATGAATCAACCCCACATGAAGGTGAATGACTACATGGAAAAATAGGTTCCTACACAAGAAGGTGTGTTTCACCCCATAAAAGACGTGTTCTGACATAGGTGGGTGCCCTTGCCCACAGGAATGTGCACTTCCCCAATGGGAAGGCAAGTCTCCCTCACAGGAAGAAGTGTTGCCTCCCGTGAAGTTGTGATTTCCCCATAGGAACGTGTGTTTCTGCCACGGGGACATGCCTTCCCTCACAGGAACATGCAGTTCCTTCAGGGGAATATGTGGTCTACCAAGGGCGAAAGGTTCTTCCCAGAAAGGTGTGTTTTCCATCAGAAATAGGTGTATCCCCACAGGAAGATTCGGTTTCCCGAAAGGAATATAGATTCCCCCACTTGGACGTGAGTTTTGCCCACATAATTATGTGTTCACCCACAGGAAGGTGCATTTCCCCAAGAGAAAGTTGTGTTCACACAGAAGAAGATGGGATAAGTCACAGACAGAAGAACTTCTTCATAGAAGGAGGGTTGTGCCCCCCAAACCCGAAGCTGAATTTCCCCACAGGACTGTATATATCTTCCATGGAATGATGTGTTCCCTCACAGAATGGTGTGATCCGCCCTCCCCACCTCCCACCCCCACACAAGAGATGTGTTTCCACACAGGAGAGTGCATTTCCCACACAGAAAGCTGCGTACCCTACATGAAGGTGGGTTTCTTCACGGGAAGGTGTGTGTTTCACCCCATAAAAGATGTGTCCCCACATAGGAAGGTGCCTTCAAACCAGGAGTCTGCACTCCCCTAATAGGAAGGCGATTTTTCCCTCACATCAAGAAGGCTTCCCTCCAGAGAGGTGTGTTACCCATTAGGAAAGTGTGTTTCTGCCACAGGAACATGCGTTGTCTCACAGGAATATGCACTCCCCCCACACATGTGTTCTACCAATGGAGAAAGATTCCTCATAGAAGCATGTGTTTACCAATAGGAATGTGTGTTTGTCCACAGGCAATTTGGTTCTTTCTCAGAAAGATGCTTTTCCCCCCGCAGGAACATTATGTGACACGTAGGAAGATTAGCTGACCACCCAGGAAAATGGGTTCTCCCACGGGAAGGTGAATTTTGCCCACATAACGATGCATTTCCTCACAGGAAGTGGTATTTTCCGCAAGGGAAGAAGTGTTCCTAAAAGAGAAAGATGTGTTCCCCAACAGAGAGAAACATTGCTGCACAGGAATTGGAGTTTCCCCCCCCCCCCCGAGGAAGGTCCATTTCCCCCTATAGAGATAGGTTCACCAAAGGAAGGTATAATTTCCATTAGGAAGATTGTTACTCACAAGAATGTGCCTTTCCCAGACAGGAAACGGTGTTCCCCTAGAAGAAGGTGAGTTTCCCCACACAGTTGTTTTCTTGCTGACGGAAAGGAGGATTCCCACACCAGAGTATGTGTTTTCCCCACAGTAATATGAATTTACCCCCCAGGAAAGGAAATTACCTCCACACAAAGGTGTGTCCCTACACATGATGTTGCCATCCCCCAGAGGAAGATGTGTGGCCCCGACAGGATCCAGGGTTCTTTCTTTCTACAGGAAGTTGCATTTGCCCCTCAGGAAGCATTCTCACACCGGAAATATGTTCCCCGCAAAGGAATTCTCCTTCCTTTAACTGGAAAGTGCCCGTCATCCATAGCAGGTGGATTCCTGCACAGGAAGGTGAGTTTTCATCACAGGAATATACTTTGCCCCACCAGCATATGTATTTCCCCAGAAGAAGGTGCAGTCTCTTGAGTGGAAGGTGAGTTTCCTTAGAGGAAGGGTTCCCTTACTTGAAAGTGTGTTTGGCCCATGGGAAGGTGGATTTCTGCCACAGGAACATGCCATACTCAAGGGAACATGCATTCCTCATGCGGGAAGACGTCTTCAACCAACAGAGAGGTTTCTAACACAAAGGCTTTTTCCTCCAACAGGGAATGTGTGTTTCCCACAGGAAGATCCAGTTCCTCCCAAAAAGGTGCTTTTATTCCCCCCCACGGGACTATTTTTTTTTTTCTCTACAGGAACATTCTTCCTCCCCCCACGCCCCCAGGAAAATTAGGTGACCCTACCGAAAGAGTAGATTACCCCACAGAGAGGTGAATGTCACCCACATAGAGATGCATTCCCTCACAGGAATGTGCATTTCTCCCAACGGAAAAAGTGCTCCAAGGAGGATGATGTGTTCGCCCACAGAAAGGAGACTTCCTGCACAGGAAGCTGAGATTCCCCGAAGAGAAGGTTCATTTCGCATTTGAAAAGGAATTTCACCGAAACAATGTGTGTTCTGCAGTCGGGAATTGTGTTCCCTCACAGGAACTGCTTTTCCTCCAGAGCTGGCTGAATTCTCCTAGAAAGCGTGCTTCCCCACAACCAGTTCCTTTCCTTGACCGAAAGGACACCCGCACGGGAAGATGTGTTTCCCCCACTGGCAGATGAATAGATGCGACAGGTGGGTGAATTTCTTTATGGAAAGATGTGCTTCCACTCAGGAACGTGTTTTTTCCCCCTAAAGGCCGTTTTCCCTCAAATGCAGGGGCCTTTCCTTCACAGGAAGGGGCGTGCCCCCTACAGGATGAATGGTACCTCCCACACGAGGTTCTGTTTCCCCCACAACAAGTGTTTTCACACTGGAAATGCGTTCCTGCACTGGTCTATCTTGAATAGGAAGGTGATTTCCCACCACCACCACAATTCGGATCCTCACAGAAAGGCATGTTTCATAAGAGGAATGTGTGTTTCCACACAGTTGGATTCAGTCGCTATCCCCCCCACCCCCCAAAAAGTGCTTTTTACCAACAGGAATATTACATTCCCTTACAGGAAGGTGATTTTTTCCAACAGTAAGATCACATATAACACAGAAAAATAGATCCCCCCCCCCCGCCCCCAAATAAAGAAGTGGAATTTCGCCACCATAAAGATGTGCTCCCTTACAGGAAATTGCTTTTTCCCCAAAGGAAGAAGTATTGCCAGAGAATAAGTTGTGTTTGCCCACCAGAAGAACAATTCCTGCACGGGAAACTGAGTTTCCCCACGCAAGAAGGTGCATTTCTGCACATGAAGGTCATTCAGCAAAGGGAAGTTGTGATACCCAGTAGGAAGATGTGTTCCCCTAGAAGAAGATACATTTACCCAGGAAAAGTAACTTTACTCCAACAGAAAGAGAACACCCACAGGGAAGATGAATTTTCCTCACTGGGAGATGAATCAACCCCACATGAAGGTGAATGACTACATGGAAAAATAGGTTCCTACACAAGAAGGTGTGTTTCACCCCATAAAAGACGTGTTCTGACATAGGTGGGTGCCCTTGCCCACAGGAATGTGCACTTCCCCAATGGGAAGGCAAGTCTCCCTCACAGGAAGAAGTGTTGCCTCCCGTGAAGTTGTGATTTCCCCATAGGAACGTGTGTTTCTGCCACGGGGACATGCCTTCCCTCACAGGAACATGCAGTTCCTTCAGGGGAATATGTGGTCTACCAAGGGCGAAAGGTTCTTCCCAGAAAGGTGTGTTTTCCATCAGAAATAGGTGTATCCCCACAGGAAGATTCGGTTTCCCGAAAGGAATATAGATTCCCCCACTTGGACGTGAGTTTTGCCCACATAATTATGTGTTCACCCACAGGAAGGTGCATTTCCCCAAGAGAAAGTTGTGTTCACACAGAAGAAGATGGGATAAGTCACAGACAGAAGAACTTCTTCATAGAAGGAGGGTTGTGCCCCCCACCCCCGAAGCTGAATTTCCCCACAGGACTGTATATATCTTCCATGGAATGATGTGTTCCCTCACAGAATGGTGTAATCCGCCCTCCCCACCTCCCACCCCCACACAAGAGATGTGTTTCCACACAGGAGAGTGCATTTCCCACACAGAAAGCTGCGTACCCTACATGAAGGTGGGTTTCTTCACGGGAAGGTGTGTGTTTCACCCCATAAAAGATGTGTCCCCACATAGGAAGGTGCCTTCCCACCAGGAGTCTGCACTCCCCTAATAGGAAGGCGATTTTTCCCTCACATCAAGAAGGCTTCCCTCCAGAGAGGTGTGTTACCCATTAGGAAAGTGTGTTTCTGCCACAGGAACATGCGTTGTCTCGCAGGAATATGCACTCCCCCCACACATGTGTTCTACCAATGGAGAAAGATTCCTCATAGAAGCATGTGTTTACCAATAGGAATGTGTGTTTGTCCACAGGCAATTTGGTTCTTTCTCAGAAAGATGCTTTTCCCCCCGCAGGAACATTATGTGACACGTAGGAAGATTAGCTGACCACCCAGGAAAATGGGTTCTCCCACGGGAAGGTGAATTTTGCCCACATAACGATGCATTTCCTCACAGGAAGTGGTATTTTCCGCAAGGGAAGAAGTGTTCCTAAAAGAGAAAGATGTGTTCCCCAACAGAGAGAAACATTGCTGCACAGGAATTGGAGTTCCCCCCCCCCCCGAGGAAGGTCCATTTCCCCCTATAGAGATAGGTTCACCAAAGGAAGGTATAATTTCCATTAGGAAGATTGTTACTCACAAGAATGTGCCTTTCCCAGACAGGAAACGGTGTTCCCCTAGAAGAAGGTGAGTTTCCCCACACAGTTGTTTTCTTGCTGAGGGAAAGGAGGATTCCCACACCAGAGTATGTGTTTTCCCCACAGTAATATGAATTTACCCCCCAGGAAAGGAAATTACCTCCACACAAAGGTGTGTCCCTACACGTGATGTTGCCATCCCCCAGAGGAAGATGTGTGGCCCCGACAGGATCCAGGGTTCTTTCTTTCTACAGGAAGTTGCATTTGCCCCTCAGGAAGCATTCTCACACCGGAAATATGTTCCCCGCAAAGGAATTCTCCTTCCTTTAACTGGAAAGTGCCCGTCATCCATAGCAGGTGGATTCCTGCACAGGAAGGTGAGTTTTCATCACAGGAATATACTTTGCCCCACCAGCATATGTATTTCCCCAGAAGAAGGTGCAGTCTCTTGAGTGGAAGGTGAGTTTCCTCAGAGGAAGGGTTCCCTTACTTGAAAGTGTGTTTGGCCCATGGGAAGGTGGATTTCTGCCACAGGAACATGCCATACTCAAGGGAACATGCATTCCTCATGCGGGAAGACGTCTTCAACCAACAGAGAGGTTTCTAACACAAAGGCTTTTTCCTCCAACAGGGAATGTGTGTTTCCCACAGGAAGATCCAGTTCCTCCCAAAAAGGTGCTTTTATTCCCCCCCACGGGACTATTTTTTTTTTCTCTACAGGAACATTCTTCCTCCCCCCACGCCCCCAGGAAAATTAGGTGACCCTACCGAAAGAGTAGATTACCCCACAGAGAGGTGAATGTCACCCACATAGAGATGCATTCCCTCACAGGAATGTGCATTTCTCCCAACGGAAAAAGTGCTCCAAGGAGGATGATGTGTTCGCCCACAGAAAGGAGACTTCCTGCACAGGAAGCTGAGATTCCCCGAAGAGAAGGTTCATTTCGCATTTGAAAAGGAATTTCACCGAAACAATGTGTGTTCTGCAGTCGGGAATTGTGTTCCCTCACAGGAACTGCTTTTCCTCCAGAGCTGGCTGAATTCTCCTAGAAAGCGTGCTTCCCCACAACCAGTTCCTTTCCTTGACAAAAAGGACACCCACACGGGAAGATGTGTTTCCCCCACTGGCAGATGAATAGATGCGACAGGTGGGTGAATTTCTTTATGGAAAGATGTGCTTCCACTCAGGAACGTGTTTTTTCCCCCTAAAGGCCGTTTTCCCTCAAATGCAGGGGCCTTTCCTTCACAGGAAGGGGCGTGCCCCCTACAGGATGAATGGTACCTCCCACACGAGGTTCTGTTTCCCCCACAACAAGTGTTTTCACACTGGAAATGCGTTCCTGCACTGGTCTATCTTGAATAGGAAGGTGATTTCCCACCACCACCACAATTCGGATCCTCACAGAAAGGCATGTTTCATAAGAGGAATGTGTGTTTCCACACAGTTGGATTCAGTCGCTATCCCCCCCACCCCCCAAAAAGTGCTTTTTACCAACAGGAATATTACATTCCCTTACAGGAAGGTGATTTTTTCCAACAGTAAGATCACATATAACACAGAAAAATAGATTACCCACCCCCCGCCCCCAAATAAAGAAGTGGAATTTCGCCACCATAAAGATGTGCTCCCTTACAGGAAATTGCTTTTTCCCCAAAGGAAGAAGTATTGCCAGAGAATAAGTTGTGTTTGCCCACCAGAAGAACAATTCCTGCACGGGAAACTGAGTTTCCCCACGCAAGAAGGTGCATTTCTGCACATGAAGGTCATTCAGCAAAGGGAAGTTGTGATACCCAGTAGGAAGATGTGTTCCCCTAGAAGAAGATACATTTACCCAGGAAAAGTAACTTTACTCCAACAGAAAGAGAACACCCACAGGGAAGATGAATTTTCCTCACTGGGAGATGAATCAACCCCACATGAAGGTGAATGACTACATGGAAAAATAGGTTCCTACACAAGAAGGTGTGTTTCACCCCATAAAAGACGTGTTCTGACATAGGTGGGTGCCCTTGCCCACAGGAATGTGCACTTCCCCAATGGGAAGGCAAGTCTCCCTCACAGGAAGAAGTGTTGCCTCCCGTGAAGTTGTGATTTCCCCATAGGAACGTGTGTTTCTGCCACGGGGACATGCCTTCCCTCACAGGAACATGCAGTTCCTTCAGGGGAATATGTGGTCTACCAAGGGCGAAAGGTTCTTCCCAGAAAGGTGTGTTTTCCATCAGAAATAGGTGTATCCCCACAGGAAGATTCGGTTTCCCGAAAGGAATATAGATTCCCCCACTTGGACGTGAGTTTTGCCCACATAATTATGTGTTCACCCACAGGAAGGTGCATTTCCCCAAGAGAAAGTTGTGTTCACACAGAAGAAGATGGGATAAGTCACAGACAGAAGAACTTCTTCATAGAAGGAGGGTTGTGCCCCCCACCCCCGAAGCTGAATTTCCCCACAGGACTGTATATATCTTCCATGGAATGATGTGTTCCCTCACAGAATGGTGTAATCCGCCCTCCCCACCTCCCACCCCCACACAAGAGATGTGTTTCCACACAGGAGAGTGCATTTCCCACACAGAAAGCTGCGTACCCTACATGAAGGTGGGTTTCTTCACGGGAAGGTGTGTGTTTCACCCCATAAAAGATGTGTCCCCACATAGGAAGGTGCCTTCCCACCAGGAGTCTGCACTCCCCTAATAGGAAGGCGATTTTTCCCTCACATCAAGAAGGCTTCCCTCCAGAGAGGTGTGTTACCCATTAGGAAAGTGTGTTTCTGCCACAGGAACATGCGTTGTCTCACAGGAATATGCACTCCCCCCACACATGTGTTCTACCAATGGAGAAAGATTCCTCATAGAAGCATGTGTTTACCAATAGGAATGTGTGTTTGTCCACAGGCAATTTGGTTCTTTCTCAGAAAGATGCTTTTCCCCCCGCAGGAACATTATGTGACACGTAGGAAGATTAGCTGACCACCCAGGAAAATGGGTTCTCCCACGGGAAGGTGAATTTTGCCCACATAACGATGCATTTCCTCACAGGAAGTGGTATTTTCCGCAAGGGAAGAAGTGTTCCTAAAAGAGAAAGATGTGTTCCCCAACAGAGAGAAACATTGCTGCACAGGAATTGGAGTTCCCCCCCCCCCCCGAGGAAGGTCCATTTCCCCCTATAGAGATAGGTTCACCAAAGGAAGGTATAATTTCCATTAGGAAGATTGTTACTCACAAGAATGTGCCTTTCCCAGACAGGAAACGGTGTTCCCCTAGAAGAAGGTGAGTTTCCCCACACAGTTGTTTTCTTGCTGACGGAAAGGAGGATTCCCACACCAGAGTATGTGTTTTCCCCACAGTAATATGAATTTACCCCCCAGGAAAGGAAATTACCTCCACACAAAGGTGTGTCCCTACACGTGATGTGTGTCCCTACACGTCCCCCAGAGGAAGATGTGTGGCCCCGACAGGATCCAGGGTTCTTTCTTTCTACAGGAAGTTGCATTTGCCCCTCAGGAAGCATTCTCACACCGGAAATATGTTCCCCGCAAAGGAATTCTCCTTCCTTTAACTGGAAAGTGCCCGTCATCCATAGCAGGTGGATTCCTGCACAGGAAGGTGAGTTTTCATCACAGGAATATACTTTGCCCCACCAGCATATGTATTTCCCCAGAAGAAGGTGCAGTCTCTTGAGTGGAAGGTGAGTTTCCTCAGAGGAAGGGTTCCCTTACTTGAAAGTGTGTTTGGCCCATGGGAAGGTGGATTTCTGCCACAGGAACATGCCATACTCAAGGGAACATGCATTCCTCATGCGGGAAGACGTCTTCAACCAACAGAGAGGTTTCTAACACAAAGGCTTTTTCCTCCAACAGGGAATGTGTGTTTCCCACAGGAAGATCCAGTTCCTCCCAAAAAGGTGCTTTTATTCCCCCCCACGGGACTATTTTTTTTTTCTCTACAGGAACATTCTTCCTCCCCCCACGCCCCCAGGAAAATTAGGTGACCCTACCGAAAGAGTAGATTACCCCACAGAGAGGTGAATGTCACCCACATAGAGATGCATTCCCTCACAGGAATGTGCATTTCTCCCAACGGAAAAAGTGCTCCAAGGAGGATGATGTGTTCGCCCACAGAAAGGAGACTTCCTGCACAGGAAGCTGAGATTCCCCGAAGAGAAGGTTCATTTCGCATTTGAAAAGGAATTTCACCGAAACAATGTGTGTTCTGCAGTCGGGAATTGTGTTCCCTCACAGGAACTGCTTTTCCTCCAGAGCTGGCTGAATTCTCCTAGAAAGCGTGCTTCCCCACAACCAGTTCCTTTCCTTGACAAAAAGGACACCCACACGGGAAGATGTGTTTCCCCCACTGGCAGATGAATAGATGCGACAGGTGGGTGAATTTCTTTATGGAAAGATGTGCTTCCACTCAGGAACGTGTTTTTTCCCCCTAAAGGCCGTTTTCCCTCAAATGCAGGGGCCTTTCCTTCACAGGAAGGGGCGTGCCCCCTACAGGATGAATGGTACCTCCCACACGAGGTTCTGTTTCCCCCACAACAAGTGTTTTCACACTGGAAATGCGTTCCTGCACTGGTCTATCTTGAATAGGAAGGTGATTTCCCACCACCACCACAATTCGGATCCTCACAGAAAGGCATGTTTCATAAGAGGAATGTGTGTTTCCACACAGTTGGATTCAGTCGCTATCCCCCCCACCCCCCAAAAAGTGCTTTTTACCAACAGGAATATTACATTCCCTTACAGGAAGGTGATTTTTTCCAACAGTAAGATCACATATAACACAGAAAAATAGATTACCCACCCCCCGCCCCCAAATAAAGAAGTGGAATTTCGCCACCATAAAGATGTGCTCCCTTACAGGAAATTGCTTTTTCCCCAAAGGAAGAAGTATTGCCAGAGAATAAGTTGTGTTTGCCCACCAGAAGAACAATTCCTGCACGGGAAACTGAGTTTCCCCACGCAAGAAGGTGCATTTCTGCACATGAAGGTCATTCAGCAAAGGGAAGTTGTGATACCCAGTAGGAAGATGTGTTCCCCTAGAAGAAGATACATTTACCCAGGAAAAGTAACTTTACTCCAACAGAAAGAGAACACCCACAGGGAAGATGAATTTTCCTCACTGGGAGATGAATCAACCCCACATGAAGGTGAATGACTACATGGAAAAATAGGTTCCTACACAAGAAGGTGTGTTTCACCCCATAAAAGACGTGTTCTGACATAGGTGGGTGCCCTTGCCCACAGGAATGTGCACTTCCCCAATGGGAAGGCAAGTCTCCCTCACAGGAAGAAGTGTTGCCTCCCGTGAAGTTGTGATTTCCCCATAGGAACGTGTGTTTCTGCCACGGCGACATGCCTTCCCTCACAGGAACATGCAGTTCCTTCAGGGGAATATGTGGTCTACCAAGGGCGAAAGGTTCTTCCCAGAAAGGTGTGTTTTCCATCAGAAATAGGTGTATCCCCACAGGAAGATTCGGTTTCCCGAAAGGAATATAGATTCCCCCACTTGGACGTGAGTTTTGCCCACATAATTATGTGTTCACCCACAGGAAGGTGCATTTCCCCAAGAGAAAGTTGTGTTCACACAGAAGAAGATGGGATAAGTCACAGACAGAAGAACTTCTTCATAGAAGGAGGGTTGTGCCCCCCACCCCCGAAGCTGAATTTCCCCACAGGACTGTATATATCTTCCATGGAATGATGTGTTCCCTCACAGAATGGTGTAATCCGCCCTCCCCACCTCCCACCCCCACACAAGAGATGTGTTTCCACACAGGAGAGTGCATTTCCCACACAGAAAGCTGCGTACCCTACATGAAGGTGGGTTTCTTCACGGGAAGGTGTGTGTTTCACCCCATAAAAGATGTGTCCCCACATAGGAAGGTGCCTTCCCACCAGGAGTCTGCACTCCCCTAATAGGAAGGCGATTTTTCCCTCACATCAAGAAGGCTTCCCTCCAGAGAGGTGTGTTACCCATTAGGAAAGTGTGTTTCTGCCACAGGAACATGCGTTGTCTCACAGGAATATGCACTCCCCCCACACATGTGTTCTACCAATGGAGAAAGATTCCTCATAGAAGCATGTGTTTACCAATAGGAATGTGTGTTTGTCCACAGGCAATTTGGTTCTTTCTCAGAAAGATGCTTTTCCCCCCGCAGGAACATTATGTGACACGTAGGAAGATTAGCTGACCACCCAGGAAAATGGGTTCTCCCACGGGAAGGTGAATTTTGCCCACATAACGATGCATTTCCTCACAGGAAGTGGTATTTTCCGCAAGGGAAGAAGTGTTCCTAAAAGAGAAAGATGTGTTCCCCAACAGAGAGAAACATTGCTGCACAGGAATTGGAGTTCCCCCCCCCCCCCGAGGAAGGTCCATTTCCCCCTATAGAGATAGGTTCACCAAAGGAAGGTATAATTTCCATTAGGAAGATTGTTACTCACAAGAATGTGCCTTTCCCAGACAGGAAACGGTGTTCCCCTAGAAGAAGGTGAGTTTCCCCACACAGTTGTTTTCTTGCTGACGGAAAGGAGGATTCCCACACCAGAGTATGTGTTTTCCCCACAGTAATATGAATTTACCCCCCAGGAAAGGAAATTACCTCCACACAAAGGTGTGTCCCTACACGTGATGTTGCCATCCCCCAGAGGAAGATGTGTGGCCCCGACAGGATCCAGGGTTCTTTCTTTCTACAGGAAGTTGCATTTGCCCCTCAGGAAGCATTCTCACACCGGAAATATGTTCCCCGCAAAGGAATTCTCCTTCCTTTAACTGGAAAGTGCCCGTCATCCATAGCAGGTGGATTCCTGCACAGGAAGGTGAGTTTTCATCACAGGAATATACTTTGCCCCACCAGCATATGTATTTCCCCAGAAGAAGGTGCAGTCTCTTGAGTGGAAGGTGAGTTTCCTCAGAGGAAGGGTTCCCTTACTTGAAAGTGTGTTTGGCCCATGGGAAGGTGGATTTCTGCCACAGGAACATGCCATACTCAAGGGAACATGCATTCCTCATGCGGGAAGACGTCTTCAACCAACAGAGAGGTTTCTAACACAAAGGCTTTTTCCTCCAACAGGGAATGTGTGTTTCCCACAGGAAGATCCAGTTCCTCCCAAAAAGGTGCTTTTATTCCCCCCCACGGGACTATTTTTTTTTTTCTCTACAGGAACATTCTTCCTCCCCCCACGCCCCCAGGAAAATTAGGTGACCCTACCGAAAGAGTAGATTACCCCACAGAGAGGTGAATGTCACCCACATAGAGATGCATTCCCTCACAGGAATGTGCATTTCTCCCAACGGAAAAAGTGCTCCAAGGAGGATGATGTGTTCGCCCACAGAAAGGAGACTTCCTGCACAGGAAGCTGAGATTCCCCGAAGAGAAGGTTCATTTCGCATTTGAAAAGGAATTTCACCGAAACAATGTGTGTTCTGCAGTCGGGAATTGTGTTCCCTCACAGGAACTGCTTTTCCTCCAGAGCTGGCTGAATTCTCCTAGAAAGCGTGCTTCCCCACAACCAGTTCCTTTCCTTGACCGAAAGGACACCCGCACGGGAAGATGTGTTTCCCCCACTGGCAGATGAATAGATGCGACAGGTGGGTGAATTTCTTTATGGAAAGATGTGCTTCCACTCAGGAACGTGTTTTTTCCCCCTAAAGGCCGTTTTCCCTCAAATGCAGGGGCCTTTCCTTCACAGGAAGGGGCGTGCCCCCTACAGGATGAATGGTACCTCCCACACGAGGTTCTGTTTCCCCCACAACAAGTGTTTTCACACTGGAAATGCGTTCCTGCACTGGTCTATCTTGAATAGGAAGGTGATTTCCCACCACCACCACAATTCGGATCCTCACAGAAAGGCATGTTTCATAAGAGGAATGTGTGTTTCCACACAGTTGGATTCAGTCGCTATCCCCCCCACCCCCCAAAAAGTGCTTTTTACCAACAGGAATATTACATTCCCTTACAGGAAGGTGATTTTTTCCAACAGTAAGATCACATATAACACAGAAAAATAGATTACCCACCCCCCGCCCCCAAATAAAGAAGTGGAATTTCGCCACCATAAAGATGTGCTCCCTTACAGGAAATTGCTTTTTCCCCAAAGGAAGAAGTATTGCCAGAGAATAAGTTGTGTTTGCCCACCAGAAGAACAATTCCTGCACGGGAAACTGAGTTTCCCCACGCAAGAAGGTGCATTTCTGCACATGAAGGTCATTCAGCAAAGGGAAGTTGTGATACCCAGTAGGAAGATGTGTTCCCCTAGAAGAAGATACATTTACCCAGGAAAAGTAACTTTACTCCAACAGAAAGAGAACACCCACAGGGAAGATGAATTTTCCTCACTGGGAGATGAATCAACCCCACATGAAGGTGAATGACTACATGGAAAAATAGGTTCCTACACAAGAAGGTGTGTTTCACCCCATAAAAGACGTGTTCTGACATAGGTGGGTGCCCTTGCCCACAGGAATGTGCACTTCCCCAATGGGAAGGCAAGTCTCCCTCACAGGAAGAAGTGTTGCCTCCCGTGAAGTTGTGATTTCCCCATAGGAACGTGTGTTTCTGCCACGGCGACATGCCTTCCCTCACAGGAACATGCAGTTCCTTCAGGGGAATATGTGGTCTACCAAGGGCGAAAGGTTCTTCCCAGAAAGGTGTGTTTTCCATCAGAAATAGGTGTATCCCCACAGGAAGATTCGGTTTCCCGAAAGGAATATAGATTCCCCCACTTGGACGTGAGTTTTGCCCACATAATTATGTGTTCACCCACAGGAAGGTGCATTTCCCCAAGAGAAAGTTGTGTTCACACAGAAGAAGATGGGATAAGTCACAGACAGAAGAACTTCTTCATAGAAGGAGGGTTGTGCCCCCCACCCCCGAAGCTGAATTTCCCCACAGGACTGTATATATCTTCCATGGAATGATGTGTTCCCTCACAGAATGGTGTAATCCGCCCTCCCCACCTCCCACCCCCACACAAGAGATGTGTTTCCACACAGGAGAGTGCATTTCCCACACAGAAAGCTGCGTACCCTACATGAAGGTGGGTTTCTTCACGGGAAGGTGTGTGTTTCACCCCATAAAAGATGTGTCCCCACATAGGAAGGTGCCTTCCCACCAGGAGTCTGCACTCCCCTAATAGGAAGGCGATTTTTCCCTCACATCAAGAAGGCTTCCCTCCAGAGAGGTGTGTTACCCATTAGGAAAGTGTGTTTCTGCCACAGGAACATGCGTTGTCTCACAGGAATATGCACTCCCCCCACACATGTGTTCTACCAATGGAGAAAGATTCCTCATAGAAGCATGTGTTTACCAATAGGAATGTGTGTTTGTCCACAGGCAATTTGGTTCTTTCTCAGAAAGATGCTTTTCCCCCCGCAGGAACATTATGTGACACGTAGGAAGATTAGCTGACCACCCAGGAAAATGGGTTCTCCCACGGGAAGGTGAATTTTGCCCACATAACGATGCATTTCCTCACAGGAAGTGGTATTTTCCGCAAGGGAAGAAGTGTTCCTAAAAGAGAAAGATGTGTTCCCCAACAGAGAGAAACATTGCTGCACAGGAATTGGAGTTCCCCCCCCCCCCCCGAGGAAGGTCCATTTCCCCCTATAGAGATAGGTTCACCAAAGGAAGGTATAATTTCCATTAGGAAGATTGTTACTCACAAGAATGTGCCTTTCCCAGACAGGAAACGGTGTTCCCCTAGAAGAAGGTGAGTTTCCCCACACAGTTGTTTTCTTGCTGACGGAAAGGAGGATTCCCACACCAGAGTATGTGTTTTCCCCACAGTAATATGAATTTACCCCCCAGGAAAGGAAATTACCTCCACACAAAGGTGTGTCCCTACACATGATGTTGCCATCCCCCAGAGGAAGATGTGTGGCCCCGACAGGATCCAGGGTTCTTTCTTTCTACAGGAAGTTGCATTTGCCCCTCAGGAAGCATTCTCACACCGGAAATATGTTCCCCGCAAAGGAATTCTCCTTCCTTTAACTGGAAAGTGCCCGTCATCCATAGCAGGTGGATTCCTGCACAGGAAGGTGAGTTTTCATCACAGGAATATACTTTGCCCCACCAGCATATGTATTTCCCCAGAAGAAGGTGCAGTCTCTTGAGTGGAAGGTGAGTTTCCTCAGAGGAAGGGTTCCCTTACTTGAAAGTGTGTTTGGCCCATGGGAAGGTGGATTTCTGCCACAGGAACATGCCATACTCAAGGGAACATGCATTCCTCATGCGGGAAGACGTCTTCAACCAACAGAGAGGTTTCTAACACAAAGGCTTTTTCCTCCAACAGGGAATGTGTGTTTCCCACAGGAAGATCCAGTTCCTCCCAAAAAGGTGCTTTTATTCCCCCCCACGGGAGTATTTTTTTTTTCTCTACAGGAACATTCTTCCTCCCCCCACGCCCCCAGGAAAATTAGGTGACCCTACCGAAAGAGTAGATTACCCCACAGAGAGGTGAATGTCACCCACATAGAGATGCATTCCCTCACAGGAATGTGCATTTCTCCCAACGGAAAAAGTGCTCCAAGGAGGATGATGTGTTCGCCCACAGAAAGGAGACTTCCTGCACAGGAAGCTGAGATTCCCCGAAGAGAAGGTTCATTTCGCATTTGAAAAGGAATTTCACCGAAACAATGTGTGTTCTGCAGTCGGGAATTGTGTTCCCTCACAGGAACTGCTTTTCCTCCAGAGCTGGCTGAATTCTCCTAGAAAGCGTGCTTCCCCACAACCAGTTCCTTTCCTTGACAAAAAGGACACCCACACGGGAAGATGTGTTTCCCCCACTGGCAGATGAATAGATGCGACAGGTGGGTGAATTTCTTTATGGAAAGATGTGCTTCCACTCAGGAACGTGTTTTTTCCCCCTAAAGGCCGTTTTCCCTCAAATGCAGGGGCCTTTCCTTCACAGGAAGGGGCGTGCCCCCTACAGGATGAATGGTACCTCCCACACGAGGTTCTGTTTCCCCCACAACAAGTGTTTTCACACTGGAAATGCGTTCCTGCACTGGTCTATCTTGAATAGGAAGGTGATTTCCCACCACCACCACAATTCGGATCCTCACAGAAAGGCATGTTTCATAAGAGGAATGTGTGTTTCCACACAGTTGGATTCAGTCGCTATCCCCCCCACCCCCCAAAAAGTGCTTTTTACCAACAGGAATATTACATTCCCTTACAGGAAGGTGATTTTTTCCAACAGTAAGATCACATATAACACAGAAAAATAGATTCCCCCCCCCCCGCCCCCAAATAAAGAAGTGGAATTTCGCCACCATAAAGATGTGCTCCCTTACAGGAAATTGCTTTTTCCCCAAAGGAAGAAGTATTGCCAGAGAATAAGTTGTGTTTGCCCACCAGAAGAACAATTCCTGCACGGGAAACTGAGTTTCCCCACGCAAGAAGGTGCATTTCTGCACATGAAGGTCATTCAGCAAAGGGAAGTTGTGATACCCAGTAGGAAGATGTGTTCCCCTAGAAGAAGATACATTTACCCAGGAAAAGTAACTTTACTCCAACAGAAAGAGAACACCCACAGGGAAGATGAATTTTCCTCACTGGGAGATGAATCAACCCCACATGAAGGTGAATGACTACATGGAAAAATAGGTTCCTACACAAGAAGGTGTGTTTCACCCCATAAAAGACGTGTTCTGACATAGGTGGGTGCCCTTGCCCACAGGAATGTGCACTTCCCCAATGGGAAGGCAAGTCTCCCTCACAGGAAGAAGTGTTGCCTCCCGTGAAGTTGTGATTTCCCCATAGGAACGTGTGTTTCTGCCACGGCGACATGCCTTCCCTCACAGGAACATGCAGTTCCTTCAGGGGAATATGTGGTCTACCAAGGGCGAAAGGTTCTTCCCAGAAAGGTGTGTTTTCCATCAGAAATAGGTGTATCCCCACAGGAAGATTCGGTTTCCCGAAAGGAATATAGATTCCCCCACTTGGACGTGAGTTTTGCCCACATAATTATGTGTTCACCCACAGGAAGGTGCATTTCCCCAAGAGAAAGTTGTGTTCACACAGAAGAAGATGGGATAAGTCACAGACAGAAGAACTTCTTCATAGAAGGAGGGTTGTGCCCCCCACCCCCGAAGCTGAATTTCCCCACAGGACTGTATATATCTTCCATGGAATGATGTGTTCCCTCACAGAATGGTGTAATCCGCCCTCCCCACCTCCCACCCCCACACAAGAGATGTGTTTCCACACAGGAGAGTGCATTTCCCACACAGAAAGCTGCGTACCCTACATGAAGGTGGGTTTCTTCACGGGAAGGTGTGTGTTTCACCCCATAAAAGATGTGTCCCCACATAGGAAGGTGCCTTCCCACCAGGAGTCTGCACTCCCCTAATAGGAAGGCGATTTTTCCCTCACATCAAGAAGGCTTCCCTCCAGAGAGGTGTGTTACCCATTAGGAAAGTGTGTTTCTGCCACAGGAACATGCGTTGTCTCGCAGGAATATGCACTCCCCCCACACATGTGTTCTACCAATGGAGAAAGATTCCTCATAGAAGCATGTGTTTACCAATAGGAATGTGTGTTTGTCCACAGGCAATTTGGTTCTTTCTCAGAAAGATGCTTTTCCCCCCGCAGGAACATTATGTGACACGTAGGAAGATTAGCTGACCACCCAGGAAAATGGGTTCTCCCACGGGAAGGTGAATTTTGCCCACATAACGATGCATTTCCTCACAGGAAGTGGTATTTTCCGCAAGGGAAGAAGTGTTCCTAAAAGAGAAAGATGTGTTCCCCAACAGAGAGAAACATTGCTGCACAGGAATTGGAGTTCCCCCCCCCCCCCCGAGGAAGGTCCATTTCCCCCTATAGAGATAGGTTCACCAAAGGAAGGTATAATTTCCATTAGGAAGATTGTTACTCACAAGAATGTGCCTTTCCCAGACAGGAAACGGTGTTCCCCTAGAAGAAGGTGAGTTTCCCCACACAGTTGTTTTCTTGCTGACGGAAAGGAGGATTCCCACACCAGAGTATGTGTTTTCCCCACAGTAATATGAATTTACCCCCCAGGAAAGGAAATTACCTCCACACAAAGGTGTGTCCCTACACGTGATGTTGCCATCCCCCAGAGGAAGATGTGTGGCCCCGACAGGATCCAGGGTTCTTTCTTTCTACAGGAAGTTGCATTTGCCCCTCAGGAAGCATTCTCACACCGGAAATATGTTCCCCGCAAAGGAATTCTCCTTCCATTAACTGGAAAGTGCCCGTCATCCATAGCAGGTGGATTCCTGCACAGGAAGGTGAGTTTTCATCACAGGAATATACTTTGCCCCACCAGCATATGTATTTCCCCAGAAGAAGGTGCAGTCTCTTGAGTGGAAGGTGAGTTTCCTCAGAGGAAGGGTTCCCTTACTTGAAAGTGTGTTTGGCCCATGGGAAGGTGGATTTCTGCCACAGGAACATGCCATACTCAAGGGAACATGCATTCCTCATGCGGGAAGACGTCTTCAACCAACAGAGAGGTTTCTAACACAAAGGCTTTTTCCTCCAACAGGGAATGTGTGTTTCCCACAGGAAGATCCAGTTCCTCCCAAAAAGGTGCTTTTATTCCCCCCCACGGGACTATTTTTTTTTTTCTCTACAGGAACATTCTTCCTCCCCCCACGCCCCCAGGAAAATTAGGTGACCCTACCGAAAGAGTAGATTACCCCACAGAGAGGTGAATGTCACCCACATAGAGATGCATTCCCTCACAGGAATGTGCATTTCTCCCAACGGAAAAAGTGCTCCAAGGAGGATGATGTGTTCGCCCACAGAAAGGAGACTTCCTGCACAGGAAGCTGAGATTCCCCGAAGAGAAGGTTCATTTCGCATTTGAAAAGGAATTTCACCGAAACAATGTGTGTTCTGCAGTCGGGAATTGTGTTCCCTCACAGGAACTGCTTTTCCTCCAGAGCTGGCTGAATTCTCCTAGAAAGCGTGCTTCCCCACAACCAGTTCCTTTCCTTGACCGAAAGGACACCCGCACGGGAAGATGTGTTTCCCCCACTGGCAGATGAATAGATGCGACAGGTGGGTGAATTTCTTTATGGAAAGATGTGCTTCCACTCAGGAACGTGTTTTTTCCCCCTAAAGGCCGTTTTCCCTCAAATGCAGGGGCCTTTCCTTCACAGGAAGGGGCGTGCCCCCTACAGGATGAATGGTACCTCCCACACGAGGTTCTGTTTCCCCCACAACAAGTGTTTTCACACTGGAAATGCGTTCCTGCACTGGTCTATCTTGAATAGGAAGGTGATTTCCCACCACCACCACAATTCGGATCCTCACAGAAAGGCATGTTTCATAAGAGGAATGTGTGTTTCCACACAGTTGGATTCAGTCGCTATCCCCCCCACCCCCCAAAAAGTGCTTTTTACCAACAGGAATATTACATTCCCTTACAGGAAGGTGATTTTTTCCAACAGTAAGATCACATATAACACAGAAAAATAGATTCCCCCCCCCCCGCCCCCAAATAAAGAAGTGGAATTTCGCCACCATAAAGATGTGCTCCCTTACAGGAAATTGCTTTTTCCCCAAAGGAAGAAGTATTGCCAGAGAATAAGTTGTGTTTGCCCACCAGAAGAACAATTCCTGCACGGGAAACTGAGTTTCCCCACGCAAGAAGGTGCATTTCTGCACATGAAGGTCATTCAGCAAAGGGAAGTTGTGATACCCAGTAGGAAGATGTGTTCCCCTAGAAGAAGATACATTTACCCAGGAAAAGTAACTTTACTCCAACAGAAAGAGAACACCCACAGGGAAGATGAATTTTCCTCACTGGGAGATGAATCAACCCCACATGAAGGTGAATGACTACATGGAAAAATAGGTTCCTACACAAGAAGGTGTGTTTCACCCCATAAAAGACGTGTTCTGACATAGGTGGGTGCCCTTGCCCACAGGAATGTGCACTTCCCCAATGGGAAGGCAAGTCTCCCTCACAGGAAGAAGTGTTGCCTCCCGTGAAGTTGTGATTTCCCCATAGGAACGTGTGTTTCTGCCACGGCGACATGCCTTCCCTCACAGGAACATGCAGTTCCTTCAGGGGAATATGTGGTCTACCAAGGGCGAAAGGTTCTTCCCAGAAAGGTGTGTTTTCCATCAGAAATAGGTGTATCCCCACAGGAAGATTCGGTTTCCCGAAAGGAATATAGATTCCCCCACTTGGACGTGAGTTTTGCCCACATAATTATGTGTTCACCCACAGGAAGGTGCATTTCCCCAAGAGAAAGTTGTGTTCACACAGAAGAAGATGGGATAAGTCACAGACAGAAGAACTTCTTCATAGAAGGAGGGTTGTGCCCCCCACCCCCGAAGCTGAATTTCCCCACAGGACTGTATATATCTTCCATGGAATGATGTGTTCCCTCACAGAATGGTGTAATCCGCCCTCCCCACCTCCCACCCCCACACAAGAGATGTGTTTCCACACAGGAGAGTGCATTTCCCACACAGAAAGCTGCGTACCCTACATGAAGGTGGGTTTCTTCACGGGAAGGTGTGTGTTTCACCCCATAAAAGATGTGTCCCCACATAGGAAGGTGCCTTCCCACCAGGAGTCTGCACTCCCCTAATAGGAAGGCGATTTTTCCCTCACATCAAGAAGGCTTCCCTCCAGAGAGGTGTGTTACCCATTAGGAAAGTGTGTTTCTGCCACAGGAACATGCGTTGTCTCGCAGGAATATGCACTCCCCCCACACATGTGTTCTACCAATGGAGAAAGATTCCTCATAGAAGCATGTGTTTACCAATAGGAATGTGTGTTTGTCCACAGGCAATTTGGTTCTTTCTCAGAAAGATGCTTTCCCCCCCGCAGGAACATTATGTGACACGTAGGAAGATTAGCTGACCACCCAGGAAAATGGGTTCTCCCACGGGAAGGTGAATTTTGCCCACATAACGATGCATTTCCTCACAGGAAGTGGTATTTTCCGCAAGGGAAGAAGTGTTCCTAAAAGAGAAAGATGTGTTCCCCAACAGAGAGAAACATTGCTGCACAGGAATTGGAGTTCCCCCCCCCCCCCCCGAGGAAGGTCCATTTCCCCCTATAGAGATAGGTTCACCAAAGGAAGGTATAATTTCCATTAGGAAGATTGTTACTCACAAGAATGTGCCTTTCCCAGACAGGAAACGGTGTTCCCCTAGAAGAAGGTGAGTTTCCCCACACAGTTGTTTTCTTGCTGACGGAAAGGAGGATTCCCACACCAGAGTATGTGTTTTCCCCACAGTAATATGAATTTACCCCCCAGGAAAGGAAATTACCTCCACACAAAGGTGTGTCCCTACACGTGATGTTGCCATCCCC
This sequence comes from Myotis nattereri, assembly GCF_964212035.1. Lineage (NCBI taxonomy): Eukaryota > Metazoa > Chordata > Mammalia > Chiroptera > Vespertilionidae > Myotis > Myotis nattereri. The sequence goes on along the minus strand of NC_138094.1, from coordinate 40,495,519 downwards.
CAGAGGAAGATGTGTGGCCCCGACAGGATCCAGGGTTCTTTCTTTCTACAGGAAGTTGCATTTGCCCCTCAGGAAGCATTCTCACACCGGAAATATGTTCCCCGCAAAGGAATTCTCCTTCCTTTAACTGGAAAGTGCCCGTCATCCATAGCAGGTGGATTCCTGCACAGGAAGGTGAGTTTTCATCACAGGAATATACTTTGCCCCACCAGCATATGTATTTCCCCAGAAGAAGGTGCAGTCTCTTGAGTGGAAGGTGAGTTTCCTCAGAGGAAGGGTTCCCTTACTTGAAAGTGTGTTTGGCCCATGGGAAGGTGGATTTCTGCCACAGGAACATGCCATACTCAAGGGAACATGCATTCCTCATGCGGGAAGACGTCTTCAACCAACAGAGAGGTTTCTAACACAAAGGCTTTTTCCTCCAACAGGGAATGTGTGTTTCCCACAGGAAGATCCAGTTCCTCCCAAAAAGGTGCTTTTATTCCCCCCCACGGGACTATTTTTTTTTTCTCTACAGGAACATTCTTCCTCCCCCCACGCCCCCAGGAAAATTAGGTGACCCTACCGAAAGAGTAGATTACCCCACAGAGAGGTGAATGTCACCCACATAGAGATGCATTCCCTCACAGGAATGTGCATTTCTCCCAACGGAAAAAGTGCTCCAAGGAGGATGATGTGTTCGCCCACAGAAAGGAGACTTCCTGCACAGGAAGCTGAGATTCCCCGAAGAGAAGGTTCATTTCGCATTTGAAAAGGAATTTCACCGAAACAATGTGTGTTCTGCAGTCGGGAATTGTGTTCCCTCACAGGAACTGCTTTTCCTCCAGAGCTGGCTGAATTCTCCTAGAAAGCGTGCTTCCCCACAACCAGTTCCTTTCCTTGACCGAAAGGACACCCGCACGGGAAGATGTGTTTCCCCCACTGGCAGATGAATAGATGCGACAGGTGGGTGAATTTCTTTATGGAAAGATGTGCTTCCACTCAGGAACGTGTTTTTTCCCCCTAAAGGCCGTTTTCCCTCAAATGCAGGGGCCTTTCCTTCACAGGAAGGGGCGTGCCCCCTACAGGATGAATGGTACCTCCCACACGAGGTTCTGTTTCCCCCACAACAAGTGTTTTCACACTGGAAATGCGTTCCTGCACTGGTCTATCTTGAATAGGAAGGTGATTTCCCACCACCACCACAATTCGGATCCTCACAGAAAGGCATGTTTCATAAGAGGAATGTGTGTTTCCACACAGTTGGATTCAGTCGCTATCCCCCCCACCCCCCAAAAAGTGCTTTTTACCAACAGGAATATTACATTCCCTTACAGGAAGGTGATTTTTTCCAACAGTAAGATCACATATAACACAGAAAAATAGATTCCCCCCCCCCCCGCCCCCAAATAAAGAAGTGGAATTTCGCCACCATAAAGATGTGCTCCCTTACAGGAAATTGCTTTTTCCCCAAAGGAAGAAGTATTGCCAGAGAATAAGTTGTGTTTGCCCACCAGAAGAACAATTCCTGCACGGGAAACTGAGTTTCCCCACGCAAGAAGGTGCATTTCTGCACATGAAGGTCATTCAGCAAAGGGAAGTTGTGATACCCAGTAGGAAGATGTGTTCCCCTAGAAGAAGATACATTTACCCAGGAAAAGTAACTTTACTCCAACAGAAAGAGAACACCCACAGGGAAGATGAATTTTCCTCACTGGGAGATGAATCAACCCCACATGAAGGTGAATGACTACATGGAAAAATAGGTTCCTACACAAGAAGGTGTGTTTCACCCCATAAAAGACGTGTTCTGACATAGGTGGGTGCCCTTGCCCACAGGAATGTGCACTTCCCCAATGGGAAGGCAAGTCTCCCTCACAGGAAGAAGTGTTGCCTCCCGTGAAGTTGTGATTTCCCCATAGGAACGTGTGTTTCTGCCACGGCGACATGCCTTCCCTCACAGGAACATGCAGTTCCTTCAGGGGAATATGTGGTCTACCAAGGGCGAAAGGTTCTTCCCAGAAAGGTGTGTTTTCCATCAGAAATAGGTGTATCCCCACAGGAAGATTCGGTTTCCCGAAAGGAATATAGATTCCCCCACTTGGACGTGAGTTTTGCCCACATAATTATGTGTTCACCCACAGGAAGGTGCATTTCCCCAAGAGAAAGTTGTGTTCACACAGAAGAAGATGGGATAAGTCACAGACAGAAGAACTTCTTCATAGAAGGAGGGTTGTGCCCCCCACCCCCGAAGCTGAATTTCCCCACAGGACTGTATATATCTTCCATGGAATGATGTGTTCCCTCACAGAATGGTGTAATCCGCCCTCCCCACCTCCCACCCCCACACAAGAGATGTGTTTCCACACAGGAGAGTGCATTTCCCACACAGAAAGCTGCGTACCCTACATGAAGGTGGGTTTCTTCACGGGAAGGTGTGTGTTTCACCCCATAAAAGATGTGTCCCCACATAGGAAGGTGCCTTCCCACCAGGAGTCTGCACTCCCCTAATAGGAAGGCGATTTTTCCCTCACATCAAGAAGGCTTCCCTCCAGAGAGGTGTGTTACCCATTAGGAAAGTGTGTTTCTGCCACAGGAACATGCGTTGTCTCGCAGGAATATGCACTCCCCCCACACATGTGTTCTACCAATGGAGAAAGATTCCTCATAGAAGCATGTGTTTACCAATAGGAATGTGTGTTTGTCCACAGGCAATTTGGTTCTTTCTCAGAAAGATGCTTTCCCCCCCGCAGGAACATTATGTGACACGTAGGAAGATTAGCTGACCACCCAGGAAAATGGGTTCTCCCACGGGAAGGTGAATTTTGCCCACATAACGATGCATTTCCTCACAGGAAGTGGTATTTTCCGCAAGGGAAGAAGTGTTCCTAAAAGAGAAAGATGTGTTCCCCAACAGAGAGAAACATTGCTGCACAGGAATTGGAGTTCCCCCCCCCCCCCCCGAGGAAGGTCCATTTCCCCCTATAGAGATAGGTTCACCAAAGGAAGGTATAATTTCCATTAGGAAGATTGTTACTCACAAGAATGTGCCTTTCCCAGACAGGAAACGGTGTTCCCCTAGAAGAAGGTGAGTTTCCCCACACAGTTGTTTTCTTGCTGACGGAAAGGAGGATTCCCACACCAGAGTATGTGTTTTCCCCACAGTAATATGAATTTACCCCCCAGGAAAGGAAATTACCTCCACACAAAGGTGTGTCCCTACACGTGATGTTGCCATCCCCCAGAGGAAGATGTGTGGCCCCGACAGGATCCAGGGTTCTTTCTTTCTACAGGAAGTTGCATTTGCCCCTCAGGAAGCATTCTCACACCGGAAATATGTTCCCCGCAAAGGAATTCTCCTTCCTTTAACTGGAAAGTGCCCGTCATCCATAGCAGGTGGATTCCTGCACAGGAAGGTGAGTTTTCATCACAGGAATATACTTTGCCCCACCAGCATATGTATTTCCCCAGAAGAAGGTGCAGTCTCTTGAGTGGAAGGTGAGTTTCCTCAGAGGAAGGGTTCCCTTACTTGAAAGTGTGTTTGGCCCATGGGAAGGTGGATTTCTGCCACAGGAACATGCCATACTCAAGGGAACATGCATTCCTCATGCGGGAAGACGTCTTCAACCAACAGAGAGGTTTCTAACACAAAGGCTTTTTCCTCCAACAGGGAATGTGTGTTTCCCACAGGAAGATCCAGTTCCTCCCAAAAAGGTGCTTTTATTCCCCCCCACGGGACTATTTTTTTTTTTCTCTACAGGAACATTCTTCCTCCCCCCACGCCCCCAGGAAAATTAGGTGACCCTACCGAAAGAGTAGATTACCCCACAGAGAGGTGAATGTCACCCACATAGAGATGCATTCCCTCACAGGAATGTGCATTTCTCCCAACGGAAAAAGTGCTCCAAGGAGGATGATGTGTTCGCCCACAGAAAGGAGACTTCCTGCACAGGAAGCTGAGATTCCCCGAAGAGAAGGTTCATTTCGCATTTGAAAAGGAATTTCACCGAAACAATGTGTGTTCTGCAGTCGGGAATTGTGTTCCCTCACAGGAACTGCTTTTCCTCCAGAGCTGGCTGAATTCTCCTAGAAAGCGTGCTTCCCCACAACCAGTTCCTTTCCTTGACCGAAAGGACACCCGCACGGGAAGATGTGTTTCCCCCACTGGCAGATGAATAGATGCGACAGGTGGGTGAATTTCTTTATGGAAAGATGTGCTTCCACTCAGGAACGTGTTTTTTCCCCCTAAAGGCCGTTTTCCCTCAAATGCAGGGGCCTTTCCTTCACAGGAAGGGGCGTGCCCCCTACAGGATGAATGGTACCTCCCACACGAGGTTCTGTTTCCCCCACAACAAGTGTTTTCACACTGGAAATGCGTTCCTGCACTGGTCTATCTTGAATAGGAAGGTGATTTCCCACCACCACCACAATTCGGATCCTCACAGAAAGGCATGTTTCATAAGAGGAATGTGTGTTTCCACACAGTTGGATTCAGTCGCTATCCCCCCCACCCCCCAAAAAGTGCTTTTTACCAACAGGAATATTACATTCCCTTACAGGAAGGTGATTTTTTCCAACAGTAAGATCACATATAACACAGAAAAATAGATTCCCCCCCCCCCGCCCCCAAATAAAGAAGTGGAATTTCGCCACCATAAAGATGTGCTCCCTTACAGGAAATTGCTTTTTCCCCAAAGGAAGAAGTATTGCCAGAGAATAAGTTGTGTTTGCCCACCAGAAGAACAATTCCTGCACGGGAAACTGAGTTTCCCCACGCAAGAAGGTGCATTTCTGCACATGAAGGTCATTCAGCAAAGGGAAGTTGTGATACCCAGTAGGAAGATGTGTTCCCCTAGAAGAAGATACATTTACCCAGGAAAAGTAACTTTACTCCAACAGAAAGAGAACACCCACAGGGAAGATGAATTTTCCTCACTGGGAGATGAATCAACCCCACATGAAGGTGAATGACTACATGGAAAAATAGGTTCCTACACAAGAAGGTGTGTTTCACCCCATAAAAGACGTGTTCTGACATAGGTGGGTGCCCTTGCCCACAGGAATGTGCACTTCCCCAATGGGAAGGCAAGTCTCCCTCACAGGAAGAAGTGTTGCCTCCCGTGAAGTTGTGATTTCCCCATAGGAACGTGTGTTTCTGCCACGGCGACATGCCTTCCCTCACAGGAACATGCAGTTCCTTCAGGGGAATATGTGGTCTACCAAGGGCGAAAGGTTCTTCCCAGAAAGGTGTGTTTTCCATCAGAAATAGGTGTATCCCCACAGGAAGATTCGGTTTCCCGAAAGGAATATAGATTCCCCCACTTGGACGTGAGTTTTGCCCACATAATTATGTGTTCACCCACAGGAAGGTGCATTTCCCCAAGAGAAAGTTGTGTTCACACAGAAGAAGATGGGATAAGTCACAGACAGAAGAACTTCTTCATAGAAGGAGGGTTGTGCCCCCCACCCCCGAAGCTGAATTTCCCCACAGGACTGTATATATCTTCCATGGAATGATGTGTTCCCTCACAGAATGGTGTAATCCGCCCTCCCCACCTCCCACCCCCACACAAGAGATGTGTTTCCACACAGGAGAGTGCATTTCCCACACAGAAAGCTGCGTACCCTACATGAAGGTGGGTTTCTTCACGGGAAGGTGTGTGTTTCACCCCATAAAAGATGTGTCCCCACATAGGAAGGTGCCTTCCCACCAGGAGTCTGCACTCCCCTAATAGGAAGGCGATTTTTCCCTCACATCAAGAAGGCTTCCCTCCAGAGAGGTGTGTTACCCATTAGGAAAGTGTGTTTCTGCCACAGGAACATGCGTTGTCTCGCAGGAATATGCACTCCCCCCACACATGTGTTCTACCAATGGAGAAAGATTCCTCATAGAAGCATGTGTTTACCAATAGGAATGTGTGTTTGTCCACAGGCAATTTGGTTCTTTCTCAGAAAGATGCTTTCCCCCCCGCAGGAACATTATGTGACACGTAGGAAGATTAGCTGACCACCCAGGAAAATGGGTTCTCCCACGGGAAGGTGAATTTTGCCCACATAACGATGCATTTCCTCACAGGAAGTGGTATTTTCCGCAAGGGAAGAAGTGTTCCTAAAAGAGAAAGATGTGTTCCCCAACAGAGAGAAACATTGCTGCACAGGAATTGGAGTTCCCCCCCCCCCCCGAGGAAGGTCCATTTCCCCCTATAGAGATAGGTTCACCAAAGGAAGGTATAATTTCCATTAGGAAGATTGTTACTCACAAGAATGTGCCTTTCCCAGACAGGAAACGGTGTTCCCCTAGAAGAAGGTGAGTTTCCCCACACAGTTGTTTTCTTGCTGACGGAAAGGAGGATTCCCACACCAGAGTATGTGTTTTCCCCACAGTAATATGAATTTACCCCCCAGGAAAGGAAATTACCTCCACACAAAGGTGTGTCCCTACACGTGATGTTGCCATCCCCCAGAGGAAGATGTGTGGCCCCGACAGGATCCAGGGTTCTTTCTTTCTACAGGAAGTTGCATTTGCCCCTCAGGAAGCATTCTCACACCGGAAATATGTTCCCCGCAAAGGAATTCTCCTTCCATTAACTGGAAAGTGCCCGTCATCCATAGCAGGTGGATTCCTGCACAGGAAGGTGAGTTTTCATCACAGGAATATACTTTGCCCCACCAGCATATGTATTTCCCCAGAAGAAGGTGCAGTCTCTTGAGTGGAAGGTGAGTTTCCTCAGAGGAAGGGTTCCCTTACTTGAAAGTGTGTTTGGCCCATGGGAAGGTGGATTTCTGCCACAGGAACATGCCATACTCAAGGGAACATGCATTCCTCATGCGGGAAGACGTCTTCAACCAACAGAGAGGTTTCTAACACAAAGGCTTTTTCCTCCAACAGGGAATGTGTGTTTCCCACAGGAAGATCCAGTTCCTCCCAAAAAGGTGCTTTTATTCCCCCCCACGGGACTATTTTTTTTTTTCTCTACAGGAACATTCTTCCTCCCCCCACGCCCCCAGGAAAATTAGGTGACCCTACCGAAAGAGTAGATTACCCCACAGAGAGGTGAATGTCACCCACATAGAGATGCATTCCCTCACAGGAATGTGCATTTCTCCCAACGGAAAAAGTGCTCCAAGGAGGATGATGTGTTCGCCCACAGAAAGGAGACTTCCTGCACAGGAAGCTGAGATTCCCCGAAGAGAAGGTTCATTTCGCATTTGAAAAGGAATTTCACCGAAACAATGTGTGTTCTGCAGTCGGGAATTGTGTTCCCTCACAGGAACTGCTTTTCCTCCAGAGCTGGCTGAATTCTCCTAGAAAGCGTGCTTCCCCACAACCAGTTCCTTTCCTTGACCGAAAGGACACCCGCACGGGAAGATGTGTTTCCCCCACTGGCAGATGAATAGATGCGACAGGTGGGTGAATTTCTTTATGGAAAGATGTGCTTCCACTCAGGAACGTGTTTTTCCCCCTAAAGGCCGTTTTCCCTCAAATGCAGGGGCCTTTCCTTCACAGGAAGGGGCGTGCCCCCTACAGGATGAATGGTACCTCCCACACGAGGTTCTGTTTCCCCCACAACAAGTGTTTTCACACTGGAAATGCGTTCCTGCACTGGTCTATCTTGAATAGGAAGGTGATTTCCCACCACCACCACAATTCGGATCCTCACAGAAAGGCATGTTTCATAAGAGGAATGTGTGTTTCCACACAGTTGGATTCAGTCGCTATCCCCCCCACCCCCCAAAAAGTGCTTTTTACCAACAGGAATATTACATTCCCTTACAGGAAGGTGATTTTTTCCAACAGTAAGATCACATATAACACAGAAAAATAGATTCCCCCCCCCCCGCCCCCAAATAAAGAAGTGGAATTTCGCCACCATAAAGATGTGCTCCCTTACAGGAAATTGCTTTTTCCCCAAAGGAAGAAGTATTGCCAGAGAATAAGTTGTGTTTGCCCACCAGAAGAACAATTCCTGCACGGGAAACTGAGTTTCCCCACGCAAGAAGGTGCATTTCTGCACATGAAGGTCATTCAGCAAAGGGAAGTTGTGATACCCAGTAGGAAGATGTGTTCCCCTAGAAGAAGATACATTTACCCAGGAAAAGTAACTTTACTCCAACAGAAAGAGAACACCCACAGGGAAGATGAATTTTCCTCACTGGGAGATGAATCAACCCCACATGAAGGTGAATGACTACATGGAAAAATAGGTTCCTACACAAGAAGGTGTGTTTCACCCCATAAAAGACGTGTTCTGACATAGGTGGGTGCCCTTGCCCACAGGAATGTGCACTTCCCCAATGGGAAGGCAAGTCTCCCTCACAGGAAGAAGTGTTGCCTCCCGTGAAGTTGTGATTTCCCCATAGGAACGTGTGTTTCTGCCACGGCGACATGCCTTCCCTCACAGGAACATGCAGTTCCTTCAGGGGAATATGTGGTCTACCAAGGGCGAAAGGTTCTTCCCAGAAAGGTGTGTTTTCCATCAGAAATAGGTGTATCCCCACAGGAAGATTCGGTTTCCCGAAAGGAATATAGATTCCCCCACTTGGACGTGAGTTTTGCCCACATAATTATGTGTTCACCCACAGGAAGGTGCATTTCCCCAAGAGAAAGTTGTGTTCACACAGAAGAAGATGGGATAAGTCACAGACAGAAGAACTTCTTCATAGAAGGAGGGTTGTGCCCCCCACCCCCGAAGCTGAATTTCCCCACAGGACTGTATATATCTTCCATGGAATGATGTGTTCCCTCACAGAATGGTGTAATCCGCCCTCCCCACCTCCCACCCCCACACAAGAGATGTGTTTCCACACAGGAGAGTGCATTTCCCACACAGAAAGCTGCGTACCCTACATGAAGGTGGGTTTCTTCACGGGAAGGTGTGTGTTTCACCCCATAAAAGATGTGTCCCCACATAGGAAGGTGCCTTCCCACCAGGAGTCTGCACTCCCCTAATAGGAAGGCGATTTTTCCCTCACATCAAGAAGGCTTCCCTCCAGAGAGGTGTGTTACCCATTAGGAAAGTGTGTTTCTGCCACAGGAACATGCGTTGTCTCGCAGGAATATGCACTCCCCCCACACATGTGTTCTACCAATGGAGAAAGATTCCTCATAGAAGCATGTGTTTACCAATAGGAATGTGTGTTTGTCCACAGGCAATTTGGTTCTTTCTCAGAAAGATGCTTTCCCCCCCGCAGGAACATTATGTGACACGTAGGAAGATTAGCAAACCACCCAGGAAAATGGGTTCTCCCACGGGAAGGTGAATTTTGCCCACATAACGATGCATTTCCTCACAGGAAGTGGTATTTTCCGCAAGGGAAGAAGTGTTCCTAAAAGAGAAAGATGTGTTCCCCAACAGAGAGAAACATTGCTGCACAGGAATTGGAGTTCCCCCCCCCCCCGAGGAAGGTCCATTTCCCCCTATAGAGATAGGTTCACCAAAGGAAGGTATAATTTCCATTAGGAAGATTGTTACTCACAAGAATGTGCCTTTCCCAGACAGGAAACGGTGTTCCCCTAGAAGAAGGTGAGTTTCCCCACACAGTTGTTTTCTTGCTGACGGAAAGGAGGATTCCCACACCAGAGTATGTGTTTTCCCCACAGTAATATGAATTTACCCCCCAGGAAAGGAAATTACCTCCACACAAAGGTGTGTCCCTACACGTGATGTTGCCATCCCCCAGAGGAAGATGTGTGGCCCCGACAGGATCCAGGGTTCTTTCTTTCTACAGGAAGTTGCATTTGCCCCTCAGGAAGCATTCTCACACCGGAAATATGTTCCCCGCAAAGGAATTCTCCTTCCATTAACTGGAAAGTGCCCGTCATCCATAGCAGGTGGATTCCTGCACAGGAAGGTGAGTTTTCATCACAGGAATATACTTTGCCCCACCAGCATATGTATTTCCCCAGAAGAAGGTGCAGTCTCTTGAGTGGAAGGTGAGTTTCCTCAGAGGAAGGGTTCCCTTACTTGAAAGTGTGTTTGGCCCATGGGAAGGTGGATTTCTGCCACAGGAACATGCCATACTCAAGGGAACATGCATTCCTCATGCGGGAAGACGTCTTCAACCAACAGAGAGGTTTCTAACACAAAGGCTTTTTCCTCCAACAGGGAATGTGTGTTTCCCACAGGAAGATCCAGTTCCTCCCAAAAAGGTGCTTTTATTCCCCCCCACGGGACTATTTTTTTTTTTCTCTACAGGAACATTCTTCCTCCCCCCACGCCCCCAGGAAAATTAGGTGACCCTACCGAAAGAGTAGATTACCCCACAGAGAGGTGAATGTCACCCACATAGAGATGCATTCCCTCACAGGAATGTGCATTTCTCCCAACGGAAAAAGTGCTCCAAGGAGGATGATGTGTTCGCCCACAGAAAGGAGACTTCCTGCACAGGAAGCTGAGATTCCCCGAAGAGAAGGTTCATTTCGCATTTGAAAAGGAATTTCACCGAAACAATGTGTGTTCTGCAGTCGGGAATTGTGTTCCCTCACAGGAACTGCTTTTCCTCCAGAGCTGGCTGAATTCTCCTAGAAAGCGTGCTTCCCCCCAACCAGTTCCTTTCCTTGACCGAAAGGACACCCGCACGGGAAGATGTGTTTCCCCCACTGGCAGATGAATAGATGCGACAGGTGGGTGAATTTCTTTATGGAAAGATGTGCTTCCACTCAGGAACGTGTTTTTTCCCCCTAAAGGCCGTTTTCCCTCAAATGCAGGGGCCTTTCCTTCACAGGAAGGGGCGTGCCCCCTACAGGATGAATGGTACCTCCCACACGAGGTTCTGTTTCCCCCACAACAAGTGTTTTCACACTGGAAATGCGTTCCTGCACTGGTCTATCTTGAATAGGAAGGTGATTTCCCACCACCACCACAATTCGGATCCTCACAGAAAGGCATGTTTCATAAGAGGAATGTGTGTTTCCACACAGTTGGATTCAGTCGCTATCCCCCCCACCCCCCAAAAAGTGCTTTTTACCAACAGGAATATTACATTCCCTTACAGGAAGGTGATTTTTTCCAACAGTAAGATCACATATAACACAGAAAAATAGATTCCCCCCCCCCCGCCCCCAAATAAAGAAGTGGAATTTCGCCACCATAAAGATGTGCTCCCTTACAGGAAATTGCTTTTTCCCCAAAGGAAGAAGTATTGCCAGAGAATAAGTTGTGTTTGCCCACCAGAAGAACAATTCCTGCACGGGAAACTGAGTTTCCCCACGCAAGAAGGTGCATTTCTGCACATGAAGGTCATTCAGCAAAGGGAAGTTGTGATACCCAGTAGGAAGATGTGTTCCCCTAGAAGAAGATACATTTACCCAGGAAAAGTAACTTTACTCCAACAGAAAGAGAACACCCACAGGGAAGATGAATTTTCCTCACTGGGAGATGAATCAACCCCACATGAAGGTGAATGACTACATGGAAAAATAGGTTCCTACACAAGAAGGTGTGTTTCACCCCATAAAAGACGTGTTCTGACATAGGTGGGTGCCCTTGCCCACAGGAATGTGCACTTCCCCAATGGGAAGGCAAGTCTCCCTCACAGGAAGAAGTGTTGCCTCCCGTGAAGTTGTGATTTCCCCATAGGAACGTGTGTTTCTGCCACGGCGACATGCCTTCCCTCACAGGAACATGCAGTTCCTTCAGGGGAATATGTGGTCTACCAAGGGCGAAAGGTTCTTCCCAGAAAGGTGTGTTTTCCATCAGAAATAGGTGTATCCCCACAGGAAGATTCGGTTTCCCGAAAGGAATATAGATTCCCCCACTTGGACGTGAGTTTTGCCCACATAATTATGTGTTCACCCACAGGAAGGTGCATTTCCCCAAGAGAAAGTTGTGTTCACACAGAAGAAGATGGGATAAGTCACAGACAGAAGAACTTCTTCATAGAAGGAGGGTTGTGCCCCCCACCCCCGAAGCTGAATTTCCCCACAGGACTGTATATATCTTCCATGGAATGATGTGTTCCCTCACAGAATGGTGTAATCCGCCCTCCCCACCTCCCACCCCCACACAAGAGATGTGTTTCCACACAGGAGAGTGCATTTCCCACACAGAAAGCTGCGTACCCTACATGAAGGTGGGTTTCTTCACGGGAAGGTGTGTGTTTCACCCCATAAAAGATGTGTCCCCACATAGGAAGGTGCCTTCCCACCAGGAGTCTGCACTCCCCTAATAGGAAGGCGATTTTTCCCTCACATCAAGAAGGCTTCCCTCCAGAGAGGTGTGTTACCCATTAGGAAAGTGTGTTTCTGCCACAGGAACATGCGTTGTCTCGCAGGAATATGCACTCCCCCCACACATGTGTTCTACCAATGGAGAAAGATTCCTCATAGAAGCATGTGTTTACCAATAGGAATGTGTGTTTGTCCACAGGCAATTTGGTTCTTTCTCAGAAAGATGCTTTCCCCCCCGCAGGAACATTATGTGACACGTAGGAAGATTAGCTGACCACCCAGGAAAATGGGTTCTCCCACGGGAAGGTGAATTTTGCCCACATAACGATGCATTTCCTCACAGGAAGTGGTATTTTCCGCAAGGGAAGAAGTGTTCCTAAAAGAGAAAGATGTGTTCCCCAACAGAGAGAAACATTGCTGCACAGGAATTGGAGTTCCCCCCCCCCCCCCCGAGGAAGGTCCATTTCCCCCTATAGAGATAGGTTCACCAAAGGAAGGTATAATTTCCATTAGGAAGATTGTTACTCACAAGAATGTGCCTTTCCCAGACAGGAAACGGTGTTCCCCTAGAAGAAGGTGAGTTTCCCCACACAGTTGTTTTCTTGCTGACGGAAAGGAGGATTCCCACACCAGAGTATGTGTTTTCCCCACAGTAATATGAATTTACCCCCCAGGAAAGGAAATTACCTCCACACAAAGGTGTGTCCCTACACGTGATGTTGCCATCCCCCAGAGGAAGATGTGTGGCCCCGACAGGATCCAGGGTTCTTTCTTTCTACAGGAAGTTGCATTTGCCCCTCAGGAAGCATTCTCACACCGGAAATATGTTCCCCGCAAAGGAATTCTCCTTCCTTTAACTGGAAAGTGCCCGTCATCCATAGCAGGTGGATTCCTGCACAGGAAGGTGAGTTTTCATCACAGGAATATACTTTGCCCCACCAGCATATGTATTTCCCCAGAAGAAGGTGCAGTCTCTTGAGTGGAAGGTGAGTTTCCTCAGAGGAAGGGTTCCCTTACTTGAAAGTGTGTTTGGCCCATGGGAAGGTGGATTTCTGCCACAGGAACATGCCATACTCAAGGGAACATGCATTCCTCATGCGGGAAGACGTCTTCAACCAACAGAGAGGTTTCTAACACAAAGGCTTTTTCCTCCAACAGGGAATGTGTGTTTCCCACAGGAAGATCCAGTTCCTCCCAAAAAGGTGCTTTTATTCCCCCCCACGGGACTATTTTTTTTTTTCTCTACAGGAACATTCTTCCTCCCCCCACGCCCCCAGGAAAATTAGGTGACCCTACCGAAAGAGTAGATTACCCCACAGAGAGGTGAATGTCACCCACATAGAGATGCATTCCCTCACAGGAATGTGCATTTCTCCCAACGGAAAAAGTGCTCCAAGGAGGATGATGTGTTCGCCCACAGAAAGGAGACTTCCTGCACAGGAAGCTGAGATTCCCCGAAGAGAAGGTTCATTTCGCATTTGAAAAGGAATTTCACCGAAACAATGTGTGTTCTGCAGTCGGGAATTGTGTTCCCTCACAGGAACTGCTTTTCCTCCAGAGCTGGCTGAATTCTCCTAGAAAGCGTGCTTCCCCACAACCAGTTCCTTTCCTTGACCGAAAGGACACCCGCACGGGAAGATGTGTTTCCCCCACTGGCAGATGAATAGATGCGACAGGTGGGTGAATTTCTTTATGGAAAGATGTGCTTCCACTCAGGAACGTGTTTTTTCCCCCTAAAGGCCGTTTTCCCTCAAATGCAGGGGCCTTTCCTTCACAGGAAGGGGCGTGCCCCCTACAGGATGAATGGTACCTCCCACACGAGGTTCTGTTTCCCCCACAACAAGTGTTTTCACACTGGAAATGCGTTCCTGCACTGGTCTATCTTGAATAGGAAGGTGATTTCCCACCACCACCACAATTCGGATCCTCACAGAAAGGCATGTTTCATAAGAGGAATGTGTGTTTCCACACAGTTGGATTCAGTCGCTATCCCCCCCACCCCCCAAAAAGTGCTTTTTACCAACAGGAATATTACATTCCCTTACAGGAAGGTGATTTTTTCCAACAGTAAGATCACATATAACACAGAAAAATAGATTACCCACCCCCCGCCCCCAAATAAAGAAGTGGAATTTCGCCACCATAAAGATGTGCTCCCTTACAGGAAATTGCTTTTTCCCCAAAGGAAGAAGTATTGCCAGAGAATAAGTTGTGTTTGCCCACCAGAAGAACAATTCCTGCACGGGAAACTGAGTTTCCCCACGCAAGAAGGTGCATTTCTGCACATGAAGGTCATTCAGCAAAGGGAAGTTGTGATACCCAGTAGGAAGATGTGTTCCCCTAGAAGAAGATACATTTACCCAGGAAAAGTAACTTTACTCCAACAGAAAGAGAACACCCACAGGGAAGATGAATTTTCCTCACTGGGAGATGAATCAACCCCACATGAAGGTGAATGACTACATGGAAAAATAGGTTCCTACACAAGAAGGTGTGTTTCACCCCATAAAAGACGTGTTCTGACATAGGTGGGTGCCCTTGCCCACAGGAATGTGCACTTCCCCAATGGGAAGGCAAGTCTCCCTCACAGGAAGAAGTGTTGCCTCCCGTGAAGTTGTGATTTCCCCATAGGAACGTGTGTTTCTGCCACGGCGACATGCCTTCCCTCACAGGAACATGCAGTTCCTTCAGGGGAATATGTGGTCTACCAAGGGCGAAAGGTTCTTCCCAGAAAGGTGTGTTTTCCATCAGAAATAGGTGTATCCCCACAGGAAGATTCGGTTTCCCGAAAGGAATATAGATTCCCCCACTTGGACGTGAGTTTTGCCCACATAATTATGTGTTCACCCACAGGAAGGTGCATTTCCCCAAGAGAAAGTTGTGTTCACACAGAAGAAGATGGGATAAGTCACAGACAGAAGAACTTCTTCATAGAAGGAGGGTTGTGCCCCCCACCCCCGAAGCTGAATTTCCCCACAGGACTGTATATATCTTCCATGGAATGATGTGTTCCCTCACAGAATGGTGTAATCCGCCCTCCCCACCTCCCACCCCCACACAAGAGATGTGTTTCCACACAGGAGAGTGCATTTCCCACACAGAAAGCTGCGTACCCTACATGAAGGTGGGTTTCTTCACGGGAAGGTGTGTGTTTCACCCCATAAAAGATGTGTCCCCACATAGGAAGGTGCCTTCCCACCAGGAGTCTGCACTCCCCTAATAGGAAGGCGATTTTTCCCTCACATCAAGAAGGCTTCCCTCCAGAGAGGTGTGTTACCCATTAGGAAAGTGTGTTTCTGCCACAGGAACATGCGTTGTCTCGCAGGAATATGCACTCCCCCCACACATGTGTTCTACCAATGGAGAAAGATTCCTCATAGAAGCATGTGTTTACCAATAGGAATGTGTGTTTGTCCACAGGCAATTTGGTTCTTTCTCAGAAAGATGCTTTCCCCCCCGCAGGAACATTATGTGACACGTAGGAAGATTAGCTGACCACCCAGGAAAATGGGTTCTCCCACGGGAAGGTGAATTTTGCCCACATAACGATGCATTTCCTCACAGGAAGTGGTATTTTCCGCAAGGGAAGAAGTGTTCCTAAAAGAGAAAGATGTGTTCCCCAACAGAGAGAAACATTGCTGCACAGGAATTGGAGTTCCCCCCCCCCCCCCGAGGAAGGTCCATTTCCCCCTATAGAGATAGGTTCACCAAAGGAAGGTATAATTTCCATTAGGAAGATTGTTACTCACAAGAATGTGCCTTTCCCAGACAGGAAACGGTGTTCCCCTAGAAGAAGGTGAGTTTCCCCACACAGTTGTTTTCTTGCTGACGGAAAGGAGGATTCCCACACCAGAGTATGTGTTTTCCCCACAGTAATATGAATTTACCCCCCAGGAAAGGAAATTACCTCCACACAAAGGTGTGTCCCTACACGTGATGTTGCCATCCCCCAGAGGAAGATGTGTGGCCCCGACAGGATCCAGGGTTCTTTCTTTCTACAGGAAGTTGCATTTGCCCCTCAGGAAGCATTCTCACACCGGAAATATGTTCCCCGCAAAGGAATTCTCCTTCCTTTAACTGGAAAGTGCCCGTCATCCATAGCAGGTGGATTCCTGCACAGGAAGGTGAGTTTTCATCACAGGAATATACTTTGCCCCACCAGCATATGTATTTCCCCAGAAGAAGGTGCAGTCTCTTGAGTGGAAGGTGAGTTTCCTCAGAGGAAGGGTTCCCTTACTTGAAAGTGTGTTTGGCCCATGGGAAGGTGGATTTCTGCCACAGGAACATGCCATACTCAAGGGAACATGCATTCCTCATGCGGGAAGACGTCTTCAACCAACAGAGAGGTTTCTAACACAAAGGCTTTTTCCTCCAACAGGGAATGTGTGTTTCCCACAGGAAGATCCAGTTCCTCCCAAAAAGGTGCTTTTATTCCCCCCCACGGGACTATTTTTTTTTTTCTCTACAGGAACATTCTTCCTCCCCCCACGCCCCCAGGAAAATTAGGTGACCCTACCGAAAGAGTAGATTACCCCACAGAGAGGTGAATGTCACCCACATAGAGATGCATTCCCTCACAGGAATGTGCATTTCTCCCAACGGAAAAAGTGCTCCAAGGAGGATGATGTGTTCGCCCACAGAAAGGAGACTTCCTGCACAGGAAGCTGAGATTCCCCGAAGAGAAGGTTCATTTCGCATTTGAAAAGGAATTTCACCGAAACAATGTGTGTTCTGCAGTCGGGAATTGTGTTCCCTCACAGGAACTGCTTTTCCTCCAGAGCTGGCTGAATTCTCCTAGAAAGCGTGCTTCCCCACAACCAGTTCCTTTCCTTGACCGAAAGGACACCCGCACGGGAAGATGTGTTTCCCCCACTGGCAGATGAATAGATGCGACAGGTGGGTGAATTTCTTTATGGAAAGATGTGCTTCCACTCAGGAACGTGTTTTTTCCCCCTAAAGGCCGTTTTCCCTCAAATGCAGGGGCCTTTCCTTCACAGGAAGGGGCGTGCCCCCTACAGGATGAATGGTACCTCCCACACGAGGTTCTGTTTCCCCCACAACAAGTGTTTTCACACTGGAAATGCGTTCCTGCACTGGTCTATCTTGAATAGGAAGGTGATTTCCCACCACCACCACAATTCGGATCCTCACAGAAAGGCATGTTTCATAAGAGGAATGTGTGTTTCCACACAGTTGGATTCAGTCGCTATCCCCCCCACCCCCCAAAAAGTGCTTTTTACCAACAGGAATATTACATTCCCTTACAGGAAGGTGATTTTTTCCAACAGTAAGATCACATATAACACAGAAAAATAGATTACCCACCCCCCGCCCCCAAATAAAGAAGTGGAATTTCGCCACCATAAAGATGTGCTCCCTTACAGGAAATTGCTTTTTCCCCAAAGGAAGAAGTATTGCCAGAGAATAAGTTGTGTTTGCCCACCAGAAGAACAATTCCTGCACGGGAAACTGAGTTTCCCCACGCAAGAAGGTGCATTTCTGCACATGAAGGTCATTCAGCAAAGGGAAGTTGTGATACCCAGTAGGAAGATGTGTTCCCCTAGAAGAAGATACATTTACCCAGGAAAAGTAACTTTACTCCAACAGAAAGAGAACACCCACAGGGAAGATGAATTTTCCTCACTGGGAGATGAATCAACCCCACATGAAGGTGAATGACTACATGGAAAAATAGGTTCCTACACAAGAAGGTGTGTTTCACCCCATAAAAGACGTGTTCTGACATAGGTGGGTGCCCTTGCCCACAGGAATGTGCACTTCCCCAATGGGAAGGCAAGTCTCCCTCACAGGAAGAAGTGTTGCCTCCCGTGAAGTTGTGATTTCCCCATAGGAACGTGTGTTTCTGCCACGGCGACATGCCTTCCCTCACAGGAACATGCAGTTCCTTCAGGGGAATATGTGGTCTACCAAGGGCGAAAGGTTCTTCCCAGAAAGGTGTGTTTTCCATCAGAAATAGGTGTATCCCCACAGGAAGATTCGGTTTCCCGAAAGGAATATAGATTCCCCCACTTGGACGTGAGTTTTGCCCACATAATTATGTGTTCACCCACAGGAAGGTGCATTTCCCCAAGAGAAAGTTGTGTTCACACAGAAGAAGATGGGATAAGTCACAGACAGAAGAACTTCTTCATAGAAGGAGGGTTGTGCCCCCCACCCCCGAAGCTGAATTTCCCCACAGGACTGTATATATCTTCCATGGAATGATGTGTTCCCTCACAGAATGGTGTAATCCGCCCTCCCCACCTCCCACCCCCACACAAGAGATGTGTTTCCACACAGGAGAGTGCATTTCCCACACAGAAAGCTGCGTACCCTACATGAAGGTGGGTTTCTTCACGGGAAGGTGTGTGTTTCACCCCATAAAAGATGTGTCCCCACATAGGAAGGTGCCTTCCCACCAGGAGTCTGCACTCCCCTAATAGGAAGGCGATTTTTCCCTCACATCAAGAAGGCTTCCCTCCAGTGAGGTGTGTTACCCATTAGGAAAGTGTGTTTCTGCCACAGGAACATGCGTTGTCTCACAGGAATATGCACTCCCCCCACACATGTGTTCTACCAATGGAGAAAGATTCCTCATAGAAGCATGTGTTTACCAATAGGAATGTGTGTTTGTCCACAGGCAATTTGGTTCTTTCTCAGAAAGATGCTTTTCCCCCCGCAGGAACATTATGTGACACGTAGGAAGATTAGCTGACCACCCAGGAAAATGGGTTCTCCCACGGGAAGGTGAATTTTGCCCACATAACGATGCATTTCCTCACAGGAAGTGGTATTTTCCGCAAGGGAAGAAGTGTTCCTAAAAGAGAAAGATGTGTTCCCCAACAGAGAGAAACATTGCTGCACAGGAATTGGAGTTTCCCCCCCCCACCCCCCGAGGAAGGTCCATTTCCCCCTATAGAGATAGGTTCACCAAAGGAAGGTATAATTTCCATTAGGAAGATTGTTACTCACAAGAATGTGCCTTTCCCAGACAGGAAACGGTGTTCCCCTAGAAGAAGGTGAGTTTCCCCACACAGTTGTTTTCTTGCTGACGGAAAGGAGGATTCCCACACCAGAGTATGTGTTTTCCCCACAGTAATATGAATTTACCCCCCAGGAAAGGAAATTACCTCCACACAAAGGTGTGTCCCTACACGTGATGTTGCCATCCCCCAGAGGAAGATGTGTGGCCCCGACAGGATCCAGGGTTCTTTCTTTCTACAGGAAGTTGCATTTGCCCCTCAGGAAGCATTCTCACACCGGAAATATGTTCCCCGCAAAGGAATTCTCCTTCCTTTAACTGGAAAGTGCCCGTCATCCATAGCAGGTGGATTCCTGCACAGGAAGGTGAGTTTTCATCACAGGAATATACTTTGCCCCACCAGCATATGTATTTCCCCAGAAGAAGGTGCAGTCTCTTGAGTGGAAGGTGAGTTTCCTCAGAGGAAGGGTTCCCTTACTTGAAAGTGTGTTTGGCCCATGGGAAGGTGGATTTCTGCCACAGGAACATGCCATACTCAAGGGAACATGCATTCCTCATGCGGGAAGACGTCTTCAACCAACAGAGAGGTTTCTAACACAAAGGCTTTTTCCTCCAACAGGGAATGTGTGTTTCCCACAGGAAGATCCAGTTCCTCCCAAAAAGGTGCTTTTATTCCCCCCCACGGGACTATTTTTTTTTTCTCTACAGGAACATTCTTCCTCCCCCCACGCCCCCAGGAAAATTAGGTGACCCTACCGAAAGAGTAGATTACCCCACAGAGAGGTGAATGTCACCCACATAGAGATGCATTCCCTCACAGGAATGTGCATTTCTCCCAACGGAAAAAGTGCTCCAAGGAGGATGATGTGTTCGCCCACAGAAAGGAGACTTCCTGCACAGGAAGCTGAGATTCCCCGAAGAGAAGGTTCATTTCGCATTTGAAAAGGAATTTCACCGAAACAATGTGTGTTCTGCAGTCGGGAATTGTGTTCCCTCACAGGAACTGCTTTTCCTCCAGAGCTGGCTGAATTCTCCTAGAAAGCGTGCTTCCCCACAACCAGTTCCTTTCCTTGACCGAAAGGACACCCGCACGGGAAGATGTGTTTCCCCCACTGGCAGATGAATAGATGCGACAGGTGGGTGAATTTCTTTATGGAAAGATGTGCTTCCACTCAGGAACGTGTTTTTTCCCCCTAAAGGCCGTTTTCCCTCAAATGCAGGGGCCTTTCCTTCACAGGAAGGGGCGTGCCCCCTACAGGATGAATGGTACCTCCCACACGAGGTTCTGTTTCCCCCACAACAAGTGTTTTCACACTGGAAATGCGTTCCTGCACTGGTCTATCTTGAATAGGAAGGTGATTTCCCACCACCACCACAATTCGGATCCTCACAGAAAGGCATGTTTCATAAGAGGAATGTGTGTTTCCACACAGTTGGATTCAGTCGCTATCCCCCCCACCCCCCAAAAAGTGCTTTTTACCAACAGGAATATTACATTCCCTTACAGGAAGGTGATTTTTTCCAACAGTAAGATCACATATAACACAGAAAAATAGATTCCCCCCCCCCCGCCCCCAAATAAAGAAGTGGAATTTCGCCACCATAAAGATGTGCTCCCTTACAGGAAATTGCTTTTTCCCCAAAGGAAGAAGTATTGCCAGAGAATAAGTTGTGTTTGCCCACCAGAAGAACAATTCCTGCACGGGAAACTGAGTTTCCCCACGCAAGAAGGTGCATTTCTGCACATGAAGGTCATTCAGCAAAGGGAAGTTGTGATACCCAGTAGGAAGATGTGTTCCCCTAGAAGAAGATACATTTACCCAGGAAAAGTAACTTTACTCCAACAGAAAGAGAACACCCACAGGGAAGATGAATTTTCCTCACTGGGAGATGAATCAACCCCACATGAAGGTGAATGACTACATGGAAAAATAGGTTCCTACACAAGAAGGTGTGTTTCACCCCATAAAAGACGTGTTCTGACATAGGTGGGTGCCCTTGCCCACAGGAATGTGCACTTCCCCAATGGGAAGGCAAGTCTCCCTCACAGGAAGAAGTGTTGCCTCCCGTGAAGTTGTGATTTCCCCATAGGAACGTGTGTTTCTGCCACGGCGACATGCCTTCCCTCACAGGAACATGCAGTTCCTTCAGGGGAATATGTGGTCTACCAAGGGCGAAAGGTTCTTCCCAGAAAGGTGTGTTTTCCATCAGAAATAGGTGTATCCCCACAGGAAGATTCGGTTTCCCGAAAGGAATATAGATTCCCCCACTTGGACGTGAGTTTTGCCCACATAATTATGTGTTCACCCACAGGAAGGTGCATTTCCCCAAGAGAAAGTTGTGTTCACACAGAAGAAGATGGGATAAGTCACAGACAGAAGAACTTCTTCATAGAAGGAGGGTTGTGCCCCCCACCCCCGAAGCTGAATTTCCCCACAGGACTGTATATATCTTCCATGGAATGATGTGTTCCCTCACAGAATGGTGTAATCCGCCCTCCCCACCTCCCACCCCCACACAAGAGATGTGTTTCCACACAGGAGAGTGCATTTCCCACACAGAAAGCTGCGTACCCTACATGAAGGTGGGTTTCTTCACGGGAAGGTGTGTGTTTCACCCCATAAAAGATGTGTCCCCACATAGGAAGGTGCCTTCCCACCAGGAGTCTGCACTCCCCTAATAGGAAGGCGATTTTTCCCTCACATCAAGAAGGCTTCCCTCCAGTGAGGTGTGTTACCCATTAGGAAAGTGTGTTTCTGCCACAGGAACATGCGTTGTCTCACAGGAATATGCACTCCCCCCACACATGTGTTCTACCAATGGAGAAAGATTCCTCATAGAAGCATGTGTTTACCAATAGGAATGTGTGTTTGTCCACAGGCAATTTGGTTCTTTCTCAGAAAGATGCTTTTCCCCCCGCAGGAACATTATGTGACACGTAGGAAGATTAGCTGACCACCCAGGAAAATGGGTTCTCCCACGGGAAGGTGAATTTTGCCCACATAACGATGCATTTCCTCACAGGAAGTGGTATTTTCCGCAAGGGAAGAAGTGTTCCTAAAAGAGAAAGATGTGTTCCCCAACAGAGAGAAACATTGCTGCACAGGAATTGGAGTTCCCCCCCCCCCCCCGAGGAAGGTCCATTTCCCCCTATAGAGATAGGTTCACCAAAGGAAGGTATAATTTCCATTAGGAAGATTGTTACTCACAAGAATGTGCCTTTCCCAGACAGGAAACGGTGTTCCCCTAGAAGAAGGTGAGTTTCCCCACACAGTTGTTTTCTTGCTGACGGAAAGGAGGATTCCCACACCAGAGTATGTGTTTTCCCCACAGTAATATGAATTTACCCCCCAGGAAAGGAAATTACCTCCACACAAAGGTGTGTCCCTACACGTGATGTTGCCATCCCCCAGAGGAAGATGTGTGGCCCCGACAGGATCCAGGGTTCTTTCTTTCTACAGGAAGTTGCATTTGCCCCTCAGGAAGCATTCTCACACCGGAAATATGTTCCCCGCAAAGGAATTCTCCTTCCTTTAACTGGAAAGTGCCCGTCATCCATAGCAGGTGGATTCCTGCACAGGAAGGTGAGTTTTCATCACAGGAATATACTTTGCCCCACCAGCATATGTATTTCCCCAGAAGAAGGTGCAGTCTCTTGAGTGGAAGGTGAGTTTCCTCAGAGGAAGGGTTCCCTTACTTGAAAGTGTGTTTGGCCCATGGGAAGGTGGATTTCTGCCACAGGAACATGCCATACTCAAGGGAACATGCATTCCTCATGCGGGAAGACGTCTTCAACCAACAGAGAGGTTTCTAACACAAAGGCTTTTTCCTCCAACAGGGAATGTGTGTTTCCCACAGGAAGATCCAGTTCCTCCCAAAAAGGTGCTTTTATTCCCCCCAACGGGACTATTTTTTTTTTCTCTACAGGAACATTCTTCCTCCCCCCACCCCCCCAGGAAAATTAGGTGACCCTACCGAAAGAGTAGATTACCCCACAGAGAGGTGAATGTCACCCACATAGAGATGCATTCCCTCACAGGAGTGTGCATTTCTCCCAACGGAAAAAGTGCTCCAAGGAGGATGATGTGTTCGCCCACAGAAAGGAGACTTCCTGCACAGGAAGCTGAGATTCCCCGAAGAGAAGGTTCATTTCGCATTTGAAAAGGAATTTCACCGAAACAATGTGTGTTCTGCAGTCGGGAATTGTATTCCCTCACAGGAACTGCTTTTCCTCCAGAGCTGGCTGAATTCTCCTAGAAAGCGTGCTTCCCCACAACCAGTTCCTTTCCTTGACAAAAAGGACACCCGCACGGGAAGATGTGTTTCCCCCACTGGCAGATGAATAGATGCGACAGGTGGGTGAATTTCTTTATGGAAAGATGTGCTTCCACTCAGGAACGTGTTTATTCCCCCTAAAGGCCGTTTTCCCTCAAATGCAGGGGCCTTTCCTTCACAGGAAGGGGCGTGCCCCCTACAGGATGAATGGTACCTCCCACACGAGGTTATGTTTCCCCCACAACAAGTGTTTTCACACTGGAAATGCGTTCCTGCACTGGTCTATCTTGAATAGGAAGGTGATTTGCCACCACCACCACAATTCGGATCCTCACAGAAAGGCATGTTTCATAAGAGGAATGTGTGTTTCCACACAGCTGGATTCAGTCGCTATCCCCCCCACCCCCCAAAAAGTGCTTTTTACCAACAGGAATATTACATTCCCTTACAGGAAGGTGATTTTTTCCAACAGTAAGATCACATATAACACAGAAAAATAGATTCCCCCCCCCCCGCCCCCAAATAAAGAAGTGGAATTTCGCCACCATAAAGATGTGCTCCCTTACAGGAAATTGCTTTTTCCCCAAAGGAAGAAGTATTGCCAGAGAATAAGTTGTGTTTGCCCACCAGAAGAACAATTCCTGCACGGGAAACTGAGTTTCCCCACGCAAGAAGGTGCATTTCTGCACATGAAGGTCATTCAGCAAAGGGAAGTTGTGATACCCAGTAGGAAGATGTGTTCCCCTAGAAGAAGATACATTTACCCAGGAAAAGTAACTTTACTCCAACAGAAAGAGAACACCCACAGGGAAGATGAATTTTCCTCACTGGGAGATGAATCAACCCCACATGAAGGTGAATGACTACATGGAAAAATAGGTTCCTACACAAGAAGGTGTGTTTCACCCCATAAAAGACGTGTTCTGACATAGGTGGGTGCCCTTGCCCACAGGAATGTGCACTTCCCCAATGGGAAGGCAAGTCTCCCTCACAGGAAGAAGTGTTGCCTCCCGTGAAGTTGTGATTTCCCCATAGGAACGTTTGTTTCTGCCACGGCGACATGCCTTCCCTCACAGGAACATGCAGTTCCTTCAGGGGAATATGTGGTCTACCAAGGGCGAAAGGTTCTTCCCAGAAAAGTGTGTTTTCCATCAGAAATAGGTGTATCCCCACAGGAAGATTCGGTTTCCCGAAAGGAATATAGATTC
The DNA here is from genome assembly GCF_964212035.1 of Myotis nattereri. Lineage (NCBI taxonomy): Eukaryota > Metazoa > Chordata > Mammalia > Chiroptera > Vespertilionidae > Myotis > Myotis nattereri. The sequence goes on along the minus strand of NC_138094.1, from coordinate 40,470,906 downwards.
CCCCACTTGGACGTGAGTTTTGCCCACATAATTATGTGTTCACCCACAGGAAGGTGCATTTCCCCAAGAGAAAGTTGTGTTCACACAGAAGAAGATGGGATAAGTCACAGACAGAAGAACTTCTTCATAGAAGGAGGGTTGTGCCCCCCACCCCCGAAGCTGAATTTCCCCACAGGACTGTATATATCTTCCATGGAATGATGTGTTCCCTCACAGAATGGTGTAATCCGCCCTCCCCACCTCCCACCCCCACACAAGAGATGTGTTTCCACACAGGAGAGTGCATTTCCCACACAGAAAGCTGCGTACCCTACATGAAGGTGGGTTTCTTCACGGGAAGGTGTGTGTTTCACCCCATAAAAGATGTGTCCCCACATAGGAAGGTGCCTTCCCACCAGGAGTCTGCACTCCCCTAATAGGAAGGCGATTTTTCCCTCACATCAAGAAGGCTTCCCTCCAGAGAGGTGTGTTACCCATTAGGAAAGTGTGTTTCTGCCACAGGAACATGCGTTGTCTCACAGGAATATGCACTCCCCCCACACATGTGTTCTACCAATGGAGAAAGATTCCTCATAGAAGCATGTGTTTACCAATAGGAATGTGTGTTTGTCCACAGGCAATTTGGTTCTTTCTCAGAAAGATGCTTTTCCCCCCGCAGGAACATTATGTGACACGTAGGAAGATTAGCTGACCACCCAGGAAAATGGATTCTCCCACGGGAAGGTGAATTTTGCCCACATAACGATGCATTTCCTCACAGGAAGTGGTATTTTCCGCAAGGGAAGAAGTGTTCCTAAAAGAGAAAGATGTGTTCCCCAACAGAGAGAAACATTGCTGCACAGGAATTGGAGTTCCCCCCCCCCCCACCCGAGGAAGGTCCATTTCCCCCTATAGAGATAGGTTCACCAAAGGAAGGTATAATTTCCATTAGGAAGATTGTTACTCACAAGAATGTGCCTTTCCCAGACAGGAAACGGTGTTCCCCTAGAAGAAGGTGAGTTTCCCCACACAGTTGTTTTCTTGCTGACGGAAAGGAGGATTCCCACACCAGAGTATGTGTTTTCCCCACAGTAATATGAATTTACCCCCCAGGAAAGGAAATTACCTCCACACAAAGGTGTGTCCCTACACGTGATGTTGCCATCCCCCAGAGGAAGATGTGTGGCCCCGACAGGATCCAGGGTTCTTTCTTTCTACAGGAAGTTGCATTTGCCCCTCAGGAAGCATTCTCACACCGGAAATATGTTCCCCGCAAAGGAATTCTCCTTCCTTTAACTGGAAAGTGCCCGTCATCCATAGCAGGTGGATTCCTGCACAGGAAGGTGAGTTTTCATCACAGGAATATACTTTGCCCCACCAGCATATGTATTTCCCCAGAAGAAGGTGCAGTTTCTTGAGTGGAAGGTGAGTTTCCTCAGAGGAAGGGTTCCCTTACTTGAAAGTGTGTTTGGCCCATGGGAAGGTGAATTTCTGCCACAGGAACACGCCATACTCAAGGGAACATGCATTCCTCATGCGGGAAGACGTCTTCAACCAACAGAGAGGTTTCTAACACAAAGGCTTTTTCCTCCAACAGGGAATGTGTGTTTCCCACAGGAAGATCCAGTTCCTCCCAAAAAGGTGCTTTTATTCCCCCCAACGGGACTATTTTTTTTTTCTCTACAGGAACATTCTTCCCCCCCCCACGCCCCCAGGAAAATTAGGTGACCCTACTGAAAGAGTAGATTACCCCACAGAGAGGTGAATGTCACCCACATAGAGATGCATTCCCTCACAGGAATGTGCATTTCTCCCAACGGAAAAAGTGCTCCAAGGAGGATGATGTGTTCGCCCACAGAAAGGAGACTTCCTGCACAGGAAGCTGAGATTCCCCGAAGAGAAGGTTCATTTCGCATTTGAAAAGGAATTTCACCGAAACAATGTGTGTTCTGCAGTCGGGAATTGTGTTCCCTCACAGGAACTGCTTTTCCTCCAGAGCTGGCTGAATTCTCCTAGAAAGCGTGCTTCCCCACAACCAGTTCCTTTCCTTGACCGAAAGGACACCCGCACGGGAAGATGTGTTTCCCCCACTGGCAGATGAATAGATGCGACAGGTGGGTGAATTTCTTTATGGAAAGATGTGCTTCCACTCAGGAACGTGTTTTTTCCCCCTAAAGGCCGTTTTCCCTCAAATGCAGGGGGCCTTTCCTTCACAGGAAGGGGCGTGCCCCCTACAGGATGAATGGTACGTCCCACACGAGGTTCTGTTTCCCCCACAACAAGTGTTTTCACACTGGAAATGCGTTCCTGCACTGGTCTATCTTGAATAGGAAGGTGATTTGCCACCACCACCACAATTCGGATCCTCACAGAAAGGCATGTTTCATAAGAGGAATGTGTGTTTCCACACAGTTGGATTCAGTCGCTATCCCCCCCACCCCCCAAAAAGTGCTTTTTACCAACAGGAATATTACATTCCCTTACAGGAAGGTGATTTTTTCCAACAGTAAGATCACATATAACACAGAAAAATAGATTCCCCCCCCCGCCCCCAAATAAAGAAGTGGAATTTCGCCACCATAAAGATGTGCTCCCTTACAGGAAATTGCTTTTTCCCCAAAGGAAGAAGTATTGCCAGAGAATAAGTTGTGTTTGCCCACCAGAAGAACAATTCCTGCACGGGAAACTGAGTTTCCCCACGCAAGAAGGTGCATTTCTGCACATGAAGGTCATTCAGCAAAGGGAAGTTGTGATACCCAGTAGGAAGATGTGTTCCCCTAGAAGAAGATACATTTACCCAGGAAAAGTAACTTTACTCCAACAGAAAGAGAACACCCACAGGGAAGATGAATTTTCCTCACTGGGAGATGAATCAACCCCACATGAAGGTGAATGACTACATGGAAAAATAGGTTCCTACACAAGAAGGTGTGTTTCACCCCATAAAAGACGTGTTCTGACATAGGTGGGTGCCCTTGCCCACAGGAATGTGCACTTCCCCAATGGGAAGGCAAGTCTCCCTCACAGGAAGAAGTGTTGCCTCCCGTGAAGTTGTGATTTCCCCATAGGAACGTGTGTTTCTGCCACGGGGACATGCCTTCCCTCACAGGAACATGCAGTTCCTTCAGGGGAATATGTGGTCTACCAAGGGCGAAAGGTTCTTCCCAGAAAGGTGTGTTTTCCATCAGAAATAGGTGTATCCCCACAGGAAGATTCGGTTTTCCGAAAGGAATATAGATTCCCCCACTTGGACGTGAGTTTTGCCCACATAATTATGTGTTCACCCACAGGAAGGTGCATTTCCCCAAGAGAAAGTTGTGTTCACACAGAAGAAGATGGGATAAGTCACAGACAGAAGAACTTCTTCATAGAAGGAGGGTTGTGCCCCCCACCCCCGAAGCTGAATTTCCCCACAGGACTGTATATATCTTCCATGGAATGATGTGTTCCCTCACAGAATGGTGTAATCCGCCCTCCCCACCTCCCACCCCCACACAAGAGATGTGTTTCCACACAGGAGAGTGCATTTCCCACACAGAAAGCTGCGTACCCTACATGAAGGTGGGTTTCTTCACGGGAAGGTGTGTGTTTCACCCCATAAAAGATGTGTCCCCACATAGGAAGGTGCCTTCCCACCAGGAGTCTGCACTCCCCTAATAGGAAGGCGATTTTTCCCTCACATCAAGAAGGCTTCCCTCCAGAGAGGTGTGTTACCCATTAGGAAAGTGTGTTTCTGCCACAGGAACATGCGTTGTCTCACAGGAATATGCACTCCCCCCACACATGTGTTCTACCAATGGAGAAAGATTCCTCATAGAAGCATGTGTTTACCAATAGGAATGTGTGTTTGTCCACAGGCAATTTGGTTCTTTCTCAGAAAGATGCTTTTCCCCCCGCAGGAACATTATGTGACACGTAGGAAGATTAGCTGACCACCCAGGAAAATGGATTCTCCCACGGGAAGGTGAATTTTGCCCACATAACGATGCATTTCCTCACAGGAAGTGGTATTTTCCGCAAGGGAAGAAGTGTTCCTAAAAGAGAAAGATGTGTTCCCCAACAGAGAGAAACATTGCTGCACAGGAATTGGAGTCCCCCCCCCCCCCGAGGAAGGTCCATTTCCCCCTATAGAGATAGGTTCACCAAAGGAAGTTATAATTTCCATTAGGAAGATTGTTACTCACAAGAATGTGCCTTTCCCAGACAGGAAACGGTGTTCCCCTAGAAGAAGGTGAGTTTCCCCACACAGTTGTTTTCTTGCTGACGGAAAGGAGGATTCCCACACCAGAGTATGTGTTTTCCCCACAGTAATATGAATTTACCCCCCAGGAAAGGAAATTACCTCCACACAAAGGTGTGTCCCTACACGTGATGTTGCCGTCCACCAGAGGAAGATGTGTGGCCCCGACAGGATCCAGGGTTCTTTCTTTCTACAGGAAGTTGCATTTGCCCCTCAGGAAGCATTCTCACACCGGAAATATGTTCCCCGCAAAGGAATTCTCCTTCCTTTAACTGGAAAGTGCCCGTCATCCATAGCAGGTGGATTCCTGCACAGGAAGGTGAGTTTTCATCACAGGAATATACTTTGCCCCACCAGCATATGTATTTCCCCAGAAGAAGGTGCAGTTTCTTGAGTGGAAGGTGAGTTTCCTCAGAGGAAGGGTTCCCTTACTTGAAAGTGTGTTTGGCCCATGGGAAGGTGCATTTCTGCCACAGGAACACGCCATACTCAAGGGAACATGCATTCCTCATGCGGGAAGACGTGTTCAACCAACAGAGAGGTTTCTAACACAAAGGCTTTTTCCTCCAACAGGGAATGTGTGTTTCCCACAGGAAGATCCAGTTCCTCCCAAAAAGGTGCTTTTATTCCCCCCAACGGGACTATTTTTTTTTTTCTCAACAGGAACATTCTTCCTCCCCCCACCCCCCCCCGGCAAATTAGGTGACCCTACCGAAAGAGTAGATTACCCCACAGAGAGGTGAATGTCACCCACATAGAGATGCATTCCCTCACAGGAATGTGCATTTCTCCCAACGGAAAAAGTGCTCCAAGGAGGATGATGTGTTCGCCCACAGAAAGGAGACTTCCTGCACAGGAAGCTGAGATTCCCCGAAGAGAAGGTTCATTTCGCATTTGAAAAGGAATTTCACCGAAACAATGTGTGTTCTGCAGTCGGGAATTGTGTTCCCTCACAGGAACTGCTTTTCCTCCAGAGCTGGCTGAATTCTCCTAGAAAGCGTGCTTCCCCACAACCAGTTCCTTTCCTTGACCGAAAGGACACCCGCACGGGAAGATGTGTTTCCCCCACTGGCAGATGAATAGATGCGACAGGTGGGTGAATTTCTTTATGGAAAGATGTGCTTCCACTCAGGAACGTGTTTTTTCCCCCTAAAGGCCGTTTTCCCTCAAATGCAGGGGGCCTTTCCTTCACAGGAAGGGGCGTGCCCCCTACAGGATGAATGGTACGTCCCACACGAGGTTCTGTTTCCCCCACAACAAGTGTTTTCACACTGGAAATGCGTTCCTGCACTGGTCTATCTTGAATAGGAAGGTGATTTGCCACCACCACCACAATTCGGATCCTCACAGAAAGGCATGTTTCATAAGAGGAATGTGTGTTTCCACACAGTTGGATTCAGTCGCTATCCCCCCCACCCCCCAAAAAGTGCTTTTTACCAACAGGAATATTACATTCCCTTACAGGAAGGTGATTTTTTCCAACAGTAAGATCACATATAACACAGAAAAATAGATTCCCCCCCCCGCCCCCAAATAAAGAAGTGGAATTTCGCCACCATAAAGATGTGCTCCCTTACAGGAAATTGCTTTTTCCCCAAAGGAAGAAGTATTGCCAGAGAATAAGTTGTGTTTGCCCACCAGAAGAACAATTCCTGCACGGGAAACTGAGTTTCCCCACGCAAGAAGGTGCATTTCTGCACATGAAGGTCATTCAGCAAAGGGAAGTTGTGATACCCAGTAGGAAGATGTGTTCCCCTAGAAGAAGATACATTTACCCAGGAAAAGTAACTTTACTCCAACAGAAAGAGAACACCCACAGGGAAGATGAATTTTCCTCACTGGGAGATGAATCAACCCCACATGAAGGTGAATGACTACATGGAAAAATAGGTTCCTACACAAGAAGGTGTGTTTCACCCCATAAAAGACGTGTTCTGACATAGGTGGGTGCCCTTGCCCACAGGAATGTGCACTTCCCCAATGGGAAGGCAAGTCTCCCTCACAGGAAGAAGTGTTGCCTCCCGTGAAGTTGTGATTTCCCCATAGGAACGTGTGTTTCTGCCACGGGGACATGCCTTCCCTCACAGGAACATGCAGTTCCTTCAGGGGAATATGTGGTCTACCAAGGGCGAAAGGTTCTTCCCAGAAAGGTGTGTTTTCCATCAGAAATAGGTGTATCCCCACAGGAAGATTCGGTTTCCCGAAAGGAATATAGATTCCCCCACTTGGACGTGAGTTTTGCCCACATAATTATGTGTTCACCCACAGGAAGGTGCATTTCCCCAAGAGAAAGTTGTGTTCACACAGAAGAAGATGGGATAAGTCACAGACAGAAGAACTTCTTCATAGAAGGAGGGTTGTGCCCCCCACCCCCGAAGCTGAATTTCCCCACAGGACTGTATATATCTTCCATGGAATGATGTGTTCCCTCACAGAATGGTGTAATCCGCCCTCCCCACCTCCCACCCCCACACAAGAGATGTGTTTCCACACAGGAGAGTGCATTTCCCACACAGAAAGCTGCGTACCCTACATGAAGGTGGGTTTCTTCACGGGAAGGTGTGTGTTTCACCCCATAAAAGATGTGTCCCCACATAGGAAGGTGCCTTCCCACCAGGAGTCTGCACTCCCCTAATAGGAAGGCGATTTTTCCCTCACATCAAGAAGGCTTCCCTCCAGAGAGGTGTGTTACCCATTAGGAAAGTGTGTTTCTGCCACAGGAACATGCGTTGTCTCACAGGAATATGCACTCCCCCCACACATGTGTTCTACCAATGGAGAAAGATTCCTCATAGAAGCATGTGTTTACCAATAGGAATGTGTGTTTGTCCACAGGCAATTTGGTTCTTTCTCAGAAAGATGCTTTTCCCCCCGCAGGAACATTATGTGACACGTAGGAAGATTAGCTGACCACCCAGGAAAATGGATTCTCCCACGGGAAGGTGAATTTTGCCCACATAACGATGCATTTCCTCACAGGAAGTGGTATTTTCCGCAAGGGAAGAAGTGTTCCTAAAAGAGAAAGATGTGTTCCCCAACAGAGAGAAACATTGCTGCACAGGAATTGGAGTTCCCCCCCCCCCCCCGAGGAAGGTCCATTTCCCCCTATAGAGATAGGTTCACCAAAGGAAGTTATAATTTCCATTAGGAAGATTGTTACTCACAAGAATGTGCCTTTCCAAGACAGGAAACGGTGTTCCCCTAGAAGAAGGTGAGTTTCCCCACACAGTTGTTTTCTTGCTGACGGAAAGGAGGATTCCCACACCAGAGTATGTGTTTTCCCCACAGTAATATGAATTTACCCCCCAGGAAAGGAAATTACCTCCACACAAAGGTGTGTCCCTACACGTGATGTTGCCGTCCACCAGAGGAAGATGTGTGGCCCCGACAGGATCCAGGGTTCTTTCTTTCTACAGGAAGTTGCATTTGCCCCTCAGGAAGCATTCTCACACCGGAAATATGTTCCCCGCAAAGGAATTCTCCTTCCTTTAACTGGAAAGTGCCCGTCATCCATAGCAGGTGGATTCCTGCACAGGAAGGTGAGTTTTCATCACAGGAATATACTTTGCCCCACCAGCATATGTATTTCCCCAGAAGAAGGTGCAGTTTCTTGAGTGGAAGGTGAGTTTCCTCAGAGGAAGGGTTCCCTTACTTGAAAGTGTGTTTGGCCCATGGGAAGGTGCATTTCTGCCACAGGAACACGCCATACTCAAGGGAACATGCATTCCTCATGCGGGAAGACGTGTTCAACCAACAGAGAGGTTTCTAACACAAAGGCTTTTTCCTCCAACAGGGAATGTGTGTTTCCCACAGGAAGATCCAGTTCCTCCCAAAAAGGTGCTTTTATTCCCCCCAACGGGACTATTTTTTTTTTTCTCAACAGGAACATTCTTCCTCCCCCCACCCCCCCCGGCAAATTAGGTGACCCTACCGAAAGAGTAGATTACCCCACAGAGAGGTGAATGTCACCCACATAGAGATGCATTCCCTCACAGGAATGTGCATTTCTCCCAACGGAAAAAGTGCTCCAAGGAGGATGATGTGTTCGCCCACAGAAAGGAGACTTCCTGCACAGGAAGCTGAGATTCCCCGAAGAGAAGGTTCATTTCGCATTTGAAAAGGAATTTCACCGAAACAATGTGTGTTCTGCAGTCGGGAATTGTGTTCCCTCACAGGAACTGCTTTTCCTCCAGAGCTGGCTGAATTCTCCTAGAAAGCGTGCTTCCCCACAACCAGTTCCTTTCCTTGACCGAAAGGACACCCGCACGGGAAGATGTGTTTCCCCCACTGGCAGATGAATAGATGCGACAGGTGGGTGAATTTCTTTATGGAAAGATGTGCTTCCACTCAGGAACGTGTTTTTTCCCCCTAAAGGCCGTTTTCCCTCAAATGCAGGGGGCCTTTCCTTCACAGGAAGGGGCGTGCCCCCTACAGGATGAATGGTACGTCCCACACGAGGTTCTGTTTCCCCCACAACAAGTGTTTTCACACTGGAAATGCGTTCCTGCACTGGTCTATCTTGAATAGGAAGGTGATTTGCCACCACCACCACAATTCGGATCCTCACAGAAAGGCATGTTTCATAAGAGGAATGTGTGTTTCCACACAGTTGGATTCAGTCGCTATCCCCCCCACCCCCCAAAAAGTGCTTTTTACCAACAGGAATATTACATTCCCTTACAGGAAGGTGATTTTTTCCAACAGTAAGATCACATATAACACAGAAAAATAGATTCCCCCCCCCCCGCCCCCAAATAAAGAAGTGGAATTTCGCCACCATAAAGATGTGCTCCCTTACAGGAAATTGCTTTTTCCCCAAAGGAAGAAGTATTGCCAGAGAATAAGTTGTGTTTGCCCACCAGAAGAACAATTCCTGCACGGGAAACTGAGTTTCCCCACGCAAGAAGGTGCATTTCTGCACATGAAGGTCATTCAGCAAAGGGAAGTTGTGATACCCAGTAGGAAGATGTGTTCCCCTAGAAGAAGATACATTTACCCAGGAAAAGTAACTTTACTCCAACAGAAAGAGAACACCCACAGGGAAGATGAATTTTCCTCACTGGGAGATGAATCAACCCCACATGAAGGTGAATGACTACATGGAAAAATAGGTTCCTACACAAGAAGGTGTGTTTCACCCCATAAAAGACGTGTTCTGACATAGGTGGGTGCCCTTGCCCACAGGAATGTGCACTTCCCCAATGGGAAGGTAAGTCTCCCTCACAGGAAGAAGTGTTGCCTCCCGTGAAGTTGTGATTTCCCCATAGGAACGTGTGTTTCTGCCACGGGAACATGCCTTCCCTCACAGGAACATGCAGTTCCTTCAGGGGAATATGTGGTCTACCAAGGGCGAAAGGTTCTTCCCAGAAAGGTGTGTTTTCCATCAGAAATAGGTGTATCCCCACAGGAAGATTCGGTTTCCCGAAAGGAATATAGATTCCCCCACTTGGACGTGAGTTTTGCCCACATAATTATGTGTTCACCCACAGGAAGGTGCATTTCCCCAAGAGAAAGTTGTGTTCACACAGAAGAAGATGGGATAAGTCACAGACAGAAGAACTTCTTCATAGAAGGAGGGTTGTGCCCCCCACCCCCGAAGCTGAATTTCCCCACAGGACTGTATATATCTTCCATGGAATGATGTGTTCCCTCACAGAATGGTGTAATCCGCCCTCCCCACCTCCCACCCCCACACAAGAGATGTGTTTCCACACAGGAGAGTGCATTTCCCACACAGAAAGCTGCGTACCCTACATGAAGGTGGGTTTCTTCATGGGAAGGTGTGTGTTTCACCCCATAAAAGATGTGTCCCCACATAGGAAGGTGCCTTCCCACCAGGAGTCTGCACTCCCCTAATAGGAAGGCGATTTTTCCCTCACATCAAGAAGGCTTCCCTCCAGAGAGGTGTGTTACCCATTAGGAAAGTGTGTTTCTGCCACAGGAACATGCGTTGTCTCACAGGAATATGCACTCCCCCCACACATGTGTTCTACCAATGGAGAAAGATTCCTCATAGAAGCATGTGTTTACCAATAGGAATGTGTGTTTGTCCACAGGCAATTTGGTTCTTTCTCAGAAAGATGCTTTTCCCCCCGCAGGAACATTATGTGACACGTAGGAAGATTAGCTGACCACCCAGGAAAATGGATTCTCCCACGGGAAGGTGAATTTTGCCCACATAACGATGCATTTCCTCACAGGAAGTGGTATTTTCCGCAAGGGAAGAAGTGTTCCTAAAAGAGAAAGATGTGTTCCCCAACAGAGAGAAACATTGCTGCACAGGAATTGGAGTTTCCCCCCCCCCCCCCCCGAGGAAGGTCCATTTCCCCCTATAGAGATAGGTTCACCAAAGGAAGGTATAATTTCCATTAGGAAGATTGTTACTCACAAGAATGTGCCTTTCCCAGACAGGAAACGGTGTTCCCCTAGAAGAAGGTGAGTTTCCCCACACAGTTGTTTTCTTGCTGACGGAAAGGAGGATTCCCACACCAGAGTATGTGTTTTCCCCACAGTAATATGAATTTACCCCCCAGGAAAGGAAATTACCTCCACACAAAGGTGTGTCCCTACACGTGATGTTGCCGTCCACCAGAGGAAGATGTGTGGCCCCGACAGGATCCAGGGTTCTTTCTTTCTACAGGAAGTTGCATTTGCCCCTCAGGAAGCATTCTCACACCGGAAATATGTTCCCCGCAAAGGAATTCTCCTTCCTTTAACTGGAAAGTGCCCGTCATCCATAGCAGGTGGATTCCTGCACAGGAAGGTGAGTTTTCATCACAGGAATATACTTTGCCCCACCAGCATATGTATTTCCCCAGAAGAAGGTGCAGTTTCTTGAGTGGAAGGTGAGTTTCCTCAGAGGAAGGGTTCCCTTACTTGAAAGTGTGTTTGGCCCATGGGAAGGTGCATTTCTGCCACAGGAACACGCCATACTCAAGGGAACATGCATTCCTCATGCGGGAAGACGTGTTCAACCAACAGAGAGGTTTCTAACACAAAGGCTTTTTCCTCCAACAGGGAATGTGTGTTTCCCACAGGAAGATCCAGTTCCTCCCAAAAAGGTGCTTTTATTCCCCCCAACGGGACTATTTTTTTTTTTTCTCAACAGGAACATTCTTCCTCCCCCCACCCCCCCCCGGCAAATTAGGTGACCCTACCGAAAGAGTAGATTACCCCACAGAGAGGTGAATGTCACCCACATAGAGATGCATTCCCTCACAGGAATGTGCATTTCTCCCAACGGAAAAAGTGCTCCAAGGAGGATGATGTGTTCGCCCACAGAAAGGAGACTTCCTGCACAGGAAGCTGAGCTTCCCCGAAGAGAAGGTTCATTTCGCATTTGAAAAGGAATTTCACCGAAACAATGTGTGTTCTGCAGTCGGGAATTGTGTTCCCTCACAGGAACTGCTTTTCCTCCAGAGCTGGCTGAAGTCTCCTAGAAAGCGTGCTTCCCCACAACCAGTTCCTTTCCTTGACCAAAAGGACACCCGCACGGGAAGATGTGTTTCCCCCACTGGCAGATGAATAGATGCGACAGGTGGGTGAATTTCTTTATGGAAAGATGTGCTTCCACTCAGGAACGTGTTTTTTCCCCCTAAAGGCCGTTTTTCCTCAAATGCAGGGGCCTTTCCTTCACAGGAAGGGGCGTGCCCCCTACAGGATGAATGGTACCTCCCACACGAGGTTATGTTTCCCCCACAACAAGTGTTTTCACACTGGAAATGCGTTCCTGCACTGGTCTATCTTGAATAGGAAGGTGATTTCCCACCACCACCACAATTCGGATCCTCACAGAAAGGCATGTTTCATAAGAGGAATGTGTGTTTCCACACAGCTGGATTCAGTCGCTATCCCCCCCACCCCCCAAAAAGTGCTTTTTACCAACAGGAATATTACATTCCCTTACAGGAAGGTGATTTTTTCCAACAGTAAGATCACATATAACACAGAAAAATAGATTCCCCCCCCCCCCGCCCCCAAATAAAGAAGTGGAATTTCGCCACCATAAAGATGTGCTCCCTTACAGGAAATTGCTTTTTCCCCAAAGGAAGAAGTATTGCCAGAGAATAAGTTGTGTTTGCCCACCAGAAGAACAATTCCTGCACGGGAAACTGAGTTTCCCCACGCAAGAAGGTGCATTTCTGCACATGAAGGTCATTCAGCAAAGGGAAGTTGTGATACCCAGTAGGAAGATGTGTTCCCCTAGAAGAAGATACATTTACCCAGGAAAAGTAACTTTACTCCAACAGAAAGAGAACACCCACAGGGAAGATGAATTTTCCTCACTGGGAGATGAATCAACCCCACATGAAGGTGAATGACTACATGGAAAAATAGGTTCCTACACAAGAAGAAATAAAAGGCATCCAAATAGGAATAGAAGAAGTAAAACTGTCCTTATTTTCAGGTGACATGATATTATACTTAAAAGACCCTAAAGACTCCATCAATAAACTATTAGACTTAATAAATGAATTCAGCAATGTAGCAGAATACAAAATTAACGCCAAGAAATCTATTGCATTTCTATACACCAATAGTGAATTTGCAGAGAGACTAAAATAGCAATCCCATTTACCATCACACCAAAAAAATTAAGCTACCTAGGAATAAACTTAACTAAAGAGGTAAAAGACCTCTTCTCAGAAAACTACAGGACGTTGAAAAAAGAGATAGAGGAAGACATAAATAGATGGAATAACATACTGTGTTCATGGATTGGTAGAATCAACATCATTAAAATGTCCATACTGACCTAAGCAATCTATAAATTCAACGCACTTCCCATTAAAATACCAATGGCATATTTCACAGACCTAGAACGTACTCTCCAAAAATTCATCTGGATTAAAAAACGACCCCGAATAGCTGCAGTGATCCGGAGAAAGAACAAAGTAGGTGGGATCACAATACCAGATATCAAGCTGTATTACAAAGCCACTGTTCTCAAAACTGCCTGGTTCTTGTGCCAGATCAATGGAATAGAATACAGAGCCCAGAAATCAGCCCCAAACAATACACTCAATTAATATTTGACAAAGGAGGCAAGAACATATAATGGAGTCAAGATAGTCTCTTCAGTAAATGGTGTTGGGAAAATTGGACAGATATATGCAAGAAAATGAAACTAGACCACCAACTTACACCATACACAAAAATAAACTCAAAATGGATAAAGGACTTAGTATACGATGGGAAACCATAAAAATACTAGAGGAATCCAAAGGCAACAAAATCTCAGACATATGCCAAAGCAATTTCTTCACTGATACAGCTCCTAGGGCATTGGAAACTAAAGAGAAAATAAACAAATGGGACTACATCAAAATAAAAAGCTTCTGCACAGCAAAAAACCATCAACAAAACAACGAGAAAAATCCACTGCATGGGAAAACATATTTGCCAATGTCATATCTGATAAGGGCCTAATCTCCAAATTTTATAGGGAACTCATACAACTTAACAAAAGGAAGATAAACGATCCAATCAAAAAATGGGAAAAGGATCTAAATAGACACCTTTCAAAAGAGGACATTCAGAAAGCCAAGAGACATATGAAAACATGCTCAAAGTCACTAATCATCCGAGAGATGCAAATCAAAACAACAATGAGGTACCATCTCACACCTGTCAGATTGGCTTTCATCAACAAATCAACAAACGACAAGTGCTGGAGAGGATTTGGAGAAAAAGAAACACTTGTGCACTGCTGTTGGGAATGCAGACTGGTGCATCCATTATGGAAGACAGTATGGAGTTTCCTCAAAAAACTGACAATGGAACTTCCATTTGACCCTGTGATCCCACTTCTAGGAATATATCCCAGGAAACCAGAAACACCAATCAGAAAGGATACATGCACCCCTATGTTCATAGCAGCACAATTCACCATAGCTAAGATCTGGAAACAGCCTAAGTGCCTATCAGTAGATGAATGGATTAGAAAACAGTGGTACATCTACACGATGGAATACTATGGTGCTATAAAAAAGAAGGAACTCTTACCATTTGCAACATCATGGATGGAACTGGAGAGCATTATGCTAAGTGAAATAAGCCAGTCAATGAAGAAAAAATACCACATGATGTCACTCATTTCTGTATAATAAAGACCATTATAAACTTTTGAACAATAATAGATACAGAGGCAGAGCTGCCTCGAACAGACTGTCAAACTACAGCAGGAAGGCCGGTGAGGGTTGGAGGGCAGAAGGGGTTGGGTAAGAGATCAACCAAAGGACTTGTATGCATGCATATAAGCAAAACCAATGGACATAAGACACTGGGGGGGTAGGGGAGGCCAGGGGATTGTCAAGGGTGGGGGTGGAAAAGGACACATATGTAATACTCTTTGTAATGCTTTAAGCAATAAAAAAAAAGATGCATTCCTCACAGGAATGTGCAATTTCCCCAAACGAAGATGTATTCCCACAGAAGAGTTTTCAACCAGAACAAGAAATATTCCTGCACAAGAAATTGATTTTTCCTCCAAAGTAGTTGTATTTTTCCATAGGAAGATCGTTCCCCAAAAGCAAGTCTCGTTCCCCAGTACAAAGATATGTTCCTTCACAGAAAGGTGCATTCGGTGTGGGGGAAACTGCATTCCCATACAAAAAGTTGCATTTCCGTACAAAAGTTGGTTTTTCCTGACAAAAGGAAGGGTTTTCACACAGGAAGATGTGTTTCCCCCACAGGAAGATGAATTTACCTACAGGAAGGGGTATTTCATTCACAGAAAGATGGTTTCCTTCACAGAAAACACAGAAAGGTGTGTTTTCCCCCCAAAAGATGTGTTTTTACATAAGAAGATGGGTTTCCCCACAGAAAGGTGCATTTGACCCATAGGAAGGTGAATTTCATCTGCAGGCAGAAGTGTTCTCTTGCTTCCAAGTGGTTTCTCTAGATAGGAAGTTGTATTTCTCACATGGGCATGAGTTCCCTCACAGAAACATGCACTTCCCATACAGGAAGGTTTGTTTGACAAAGGGAGAAGGGTTCTGAGGAATCACAGAAAGATTTGCTTCCCAACAGAATGTGTGTTTTCCCTCAGGAAGATTCGTTTCCTCCAAAGGAGGGTGCATTTCCTCTAAAGGAAGAAGTGTGCACACAAGAGGAAGATGGTTTAAACCACAGAAAGAAAAATTCCTGCACAGGAAGGTGAGTTTCTCCCAAGGAAGTTGCATTTTGCCATAGGAAGATCATTTACCAAATGCAAGGTTTGTTTCACAGAAGGAAGATATATTCCCTTATAGGAAGGCTTATTTCTTGTGGGAGAAACTGCATTCCAATACAAGAAGGTAGGTTTCCCTACAACACTTGGTTTTCCTGATAAAAGGAAGGATCCCAACACAGGCAGATGTGTTTCTCCCACAGGAAGATGAATTGACCCACAGGAAGGTGAATTACATCCACAGAATGATGTGTTCCTTTACAGAATGGTGTGTTTCCCCCTAAAATGATGTGTTCCCTCACAGGAAGGCATGTGTCCCATAAAGTATAAAGGTTTACCCCAAAAGTTTCACCCACAGGAAGTATTGTCACATAGGAAATGTGTTCCAGAACAGGAATTCTCTTAATTGCATATGAAGGTGCCTTTTCACCATAACAGGAAGGATTCCTGCCAAGGAAGGTGAGTTTCTCTAACAGGAAGATATTTTCCCCCACAGGAAAATGTAATTCCCCCACAGGAGTTGTGTCCCACCACATGAACATGCACTTCACCCATAGGAACATGGGTTTCTGCCACAGGAACATGTGGTTCCTCATAGGAACAAATAGTTCCAAACAGGAACATGTGTTTGACCAAGAGAGAAGGTTTCTTCACAGAAATGTGTGTTTCCAAACAGTAATGTGTTTTTTCCCCACAGTAAGATCCAGTGCTCCACAGGAAGGTGCGTTCCCCCAAAAGAAGTAGTATGCCACACAGGAAGATGAAATAAAGCACAGAAAGGAGAGTTTTGCTCCAAAGAACATATATATATATATATATATATATATATATATATATATATATATATATATATATATATATATATATTATATGAAGATCGTGTACCTTTTCAGGAAGGTGCATTTCCAGACAGGAAGCTTTATCACCATAGAAAAGGTGAGTTTTCCCACAAAATTATTTTTTTCCTGACAGAAAGAGGGATCCCGCACAGGAAGATGGTTTCACCCACAGGAATATAAGTTTACCCACAGAAAAGTAAATTTCCTCTGCAAAAAGTTGTGTTACTACAGATGGTGTCTTTCCTCCAAAAAAAGGTGCAAACACCTTACTGGATGAAGGATTACCTGCACAGGAAGTGGCATTTCCTCCACAGAGAGTGTTCTCATACTGGATATGTGTTCCTGCAAAGGACTCTTTCTTTCTTGAATAGGAAGGTGCCATTCAACCACAGGAGGGACGATTCCTGAACAGGAAGGTGAGTTTTAAGAACAGGAAGACACTTCTTCCACAAGAAGAAATATTTTCCCAACAAGAATGTGCACTTTCACCTTAGGAAAGTGAGTTTCCCCACAAGAAGAAGAGTTTCCTTGTATGAAAGTTTGCTTGCCCCATAGGAAGGTGCATGTCTCTCACAGGAACATGCCTTACCTCACAGGAACATGCACTTCCTCCAGAGAAAGATGTGTTCAACCAAGAGAGAAAGGTTCCTCACAGAAAGAAGTGTTTTTGCAACAAAGAATGTGTGTTTCCTCAAAGGAAAATTCAGTTCCCCCAAAAGAATCTGTTGTTTTCCCAAAAGGAATATTACATTTCCACACAGGAAGATGAATTTCCACCACAGGAAAATTAGGTGATCCCACAGGATAATACATTCCACACAGGATAGCAAAATTCATCCACATAAATATGCAAGCCCCAGAGGAAGATGCATAGCCCCAAAGAAAGAAATATTCCCAAGAAGCATATATGTTTCCCCTCTGAACTAGGAAGGTGAGTTTCCCCTGAGGAAATTGCATTTGGCCATTGTAGGATGGTACCTGAAAAGGAAGTGGATTTCCTCAATGGAAAGATGTGTTCCCTAACAGGAAGGTGCATTTCACACACAAGAAGCTGCATTCAACAACAAGAAGGTGACTTTGTTTAGAAAATGTTGCTGTTCTCTGACAGAAAGTAGGAATTCCACACAGGAATATGTGTTTTCACACAGGAAGATGATTAACCCCATAGAAAGGTGAATGTTCTCCCTAGAAATCTGTATTCCTCCAGAGGAAGGTATGTTTCCCATAAAAAGATGTGTTCTCAAATATGTAGGTGTTTTTCTCCCAAAGCAAGATACATTTCCCCAATTAGAAGGTGATTTTTCCTCGCAGGGAGAAGGGTTTCCTCACAGGGAGTTGCCTTGTCCCCAGGAAAGTGCTTTTCTTCCTTAGGAACATGCACTTTCTAAAATGAACAATCAATTATTGCACAGGAAGTTGTGTTCTACCTTATGAGAGGGGGGTCCTCAAAAAAGGTGTGCTTACCAACAGGAATGTGTGTTTCCCCACTGGAAATTAGGCTCTCCTGAGGAAGGTGCTTTTTCCGAAAAGAAATATTCCATTCCCCCCAGAGAAAGACTGGGTGACCCCAGAGGAAAATATATTCCCATTTTAGAGGGTGAATTTCCCCCACATAAACATGCATTTCCTCACAGGAAGTTGTGTTTTCCACAATGGAAGAAGAGTTCCCACTGAGGAAGATCTATTCACCAACAGAAAGAAGAATTTCTGCACAGGAATTTGAGTTTCCCCTGAGCAATTTGCATTTTTCTACATAAAGTTTGTTCCCCAAAAGGAAGTTATGGTACCCAATAGGAAAATGTGTATTCTCACTGAAGCTGGGTTTCCAGGACAGGAAGCCTTATTCCCTAGAAGAAGGTGAGTTTTCCCAAAAAAGATGTTTCTCCCTGACAGAAAGAAGAATTTCCACACAGGAAGATGTTTTTCCCTCACAGGAATTTGAATTTACCCCACAGGAAAGTAAATCTCCTCCATAAAAGATGTGCTCATGCTCAAGATGGTGACTTTACCACAAAAAAGGTGCAAATACTTACAGGATAAAAGTTTCCCCCCAATTGGAGGTTGCATTTACCTCACAGGAAGCATTCTCACACTGGTAATTTGTTTCCACAAAGGAATCCTCCTTTCTTTCATAGGAAGATGCCATTCAACCATAGGAGAAAGGATTCCTGCATAGGAAGGTGAGTTTTAATCACAGGAAGATACTTTTCCCTACAAGATTTATTCCCCACTCAAGAAAGTGCTCTTAACCAATAGGAAGGTGAGTTCCTCCTCAGGGAGAAGGGCTCTCTTACATGAAGTGTGTTCTCTCCTACTGGCCCCCGGCTGTGCCTGTCTTAGGTTGCCCCACCCTGTGGGGGTCTTACCTGTCTTTGACTACCAGCCATCTCTGGGCCAAGTAGGGTGATGTGAGGTTCAGTTCTGTATCCTTGGTAGCCTATGCCCCTGTGGCCTCCACGCCCAGCAACTGCCTTGGGATCCCCTTGCCTGCCACTTATCATGGGGAACCCAAGTTTTTTTTTCCAGGGAGGGCCCAGCTCATGCCATTGGGCGAGAGACAGATCCACAGCACCAGCCACCATGAGACTTCAACCTCAGCATGAACAGAGCTCAGGCTACAGCTGTGGGCAATTGGATTGTAAGAAGGGGGACCCTCTTGGCAAAAAGAGCAAAAAAGGTCAATATAGAATGCTCAAGTCCCTTCCCAGGGGGCCTTCCACACAGTGGAAGGGATTAAACCCTTTAATGTCCTTACTAAATTTCTGCCAAACATTCAAAGAATTAGTTTGTGAATTTGTTTGGGATAAATGTACAATATGCTATCCTAAAATATAATGACATTGTAGAATAATATCATGTAAAAATATTCTTTGCTCTAGGCCATGGCAATTTAATTTTAAGCTGGAAATGACGTTAATTAAATTTAAGGCCAAAACCCAAATTATTTACCTTTCTATATTAAACCTAGTACATTAAATTACAGTACTCCAGATGTTTGAAGGAAAAACCTCTTTCTATTATTTTCTTGCAGAGTAATTTCTAATCCGTATCCTCATCCTCTCTCAGTTGAGTTACACTTGGAGAATTTCAATTTAAAAAAAAATCTTTTTCTTTTAAACCAAGTAACCTACAAGGTTACTTCCTGGATGCTGACTGATAGTGCTGCAAGGTCATATATTTCAAGTCAAAGTCATTAAACATTTATGGTGACTGTACTTTCAGATTTGGTATTTTAACAGCAAATCATTAGATTATCCTATAAATATTAGTGGAAGGTATTTCAAAATTTTAAAATTTCTCCTTTTTATTAAATTTAAGATAATATGTTTAAACAGCATCCCCTTTTGGCTTATTCGCATATATGGAGGGGTCATGGGAAGCCTTCAGTAAGTTTTTTAGAAGAATTTTACTTTACTAGGATTCAATTGCTTACAAAGATACTGGCTTCTTATAATAGGTACAGTTAGTAAATTTAGTAGTTTTATGTCTGATTCACGAGGTGCAAATGCTGTCCCACCTGCAGCCTAATTTAAAATGCAGCGGCAAGGAGCTTTTGCTATTTTAAATTACATCTTAAAATTCTACTGCTGCATTTTAAGAAATATCAAACAAAATAACTTGTTTTGCCCTCTCTTAGAGGCAAAAACTTAAAATATATTTATTAATTTATATTTGATAAAGCTTTCATGTGATTTCAAGTATATTAAATTGGCTTTATTAAAAAATCCTTTAAGAAGAGAGAATAAACTTTGAAAACATTTCAGGGCCCATGAAATGTCCCAAAGTCATTCCTTGGTTATAGTTTTGAAATCCAACTTGAAAGACCATCAAACATATATGTGTATATATGATTTAAAGATTATATACCTTTTATAATTATTAAGAGATATCAATTAAATTAAAACTGATCTTTGTATATAAAAATTTCACTTGGGATTATAGAATTTATCCTCTTTTTTCAATTAGACCAATGAGTAACATATTTTGAATTCTAATTATTTCAGAGAAAACAAAAATTATTTTTTCAAAGGTAAATCTCTATACTTTAGGCATTTAGCTACCTCAATTACACAATTTTTTCCAATTCAATCCGAACCTTAAACTTTTAGCTAGCAAGTCAAATATTTAGCGTTTCTCAATCAATAACATTTTTAAGAATAAACTTCAAAAATACAAGACATAATCAATAGATTTGATTCTGTTTTTTAGATTTTTCATGAGGGAAATTTAGATTAATATTTTAGCATTTTGTTATTTCAGAATATCTAATTCAATTTAGCAAACTCCCAAAGCCTTGTGCCGCCATTGACTGGAAACAGGTAACCATTAAAATGCAAATTAGTTACATTATTTCTACCAAGGATGGGAAGCTGGGAAGCAAGCCTGTCTTTAGAAGTTGCCACTGGCAGGAAATTTTTGGTCTACCTGCTTGTTCTGTTGGGGGAAGGGAGGCTAGCCCTTCCTCCATTAGAAATTGCCTTGGGAAGCCAGCCTTAATTAAAGAGCGTGGCCATCCTTTACTGGGCTACTTAGATTTTTATAATTAATATAGTTCAATAATTCTTGAGATTCAAATCCCAATTATTTTTTTAAGGCATACTCTTTAGCAAATTTTTGTAACAGAGACAATTTTACTGAATTTCCTTTTCAGCCTTGAAGTTAACTTTTTAACACCCTTCATTAGCATTTCAAAAATCACTCTTAATTATCGAAATATACCAATCTTGTTGCTAGAATCTAGCCAGCATCTTTTTTCCTTTGGGTAAAATTTGCCATTTTTCTTAGGAAATAATCAGTCTTGGGTTTTATTCTGTACATCTGCAAAGACATTTCAGCTCAAAACTCTATCTAAATGTCCAAAATCAGATGATGCGCGCCTTAGTTCCAAGCCAGTTTTTCTCTTTACACGTGCACAGAAATCCCAGACACATTTTTAAATTTTGTAAAACTTTTCAATCACGAGAAGAGTCTAAGTTAGAATACTTGGGGAGGAGGCATCCATATTGGATCGCCATGTGCTCCCTTCTTTGCTTTCCCTACATCCTGCTTTGGGGGAAGTTTCAGCAAATGACTCAGATGGCATATTTTCCCCAAAGTCATGCTTAATAGAAAAATACATTTTAAATTTTTTCCTTTTTCGCTTTCCAAAGTTATGGCTAGCACCCAAGGTTATCTTGGCCAAATGTTGCACTTTCTGACATGTTCTCCAGTAATTTTTAAACAATACATTAAGTAATCTCATTGTGGGAGAGCTTATAGCTCTGCCCTCTCCTGCCACCTTTGAATCTCTCCACACCAGAGGCGGACTCAGCAGAAGGGTTTCATTTCTTATTACAGATTTTAGATTCCAAAGACAAATTAAGATTTTAATTTGAACTAGAAACCACATTGAAGTGACCATGGCACTCTTTTTTCAGCCTGATTTAAAAGAGTACCTTTTAATATTCCAATTTCTTTATAATTTGGCGTTTTAGCACAGGTGATTCTATTAATGGAGAAGTAAACATTTCAGGATTAGGACATGAAGGTGGAGGGAGCCATGAAGACCATTCATCCCATTTTTTCTTTCTTTCTGCTTCTCTTTAGGAGCGGAGGGTGTAAGGGGAGGGAGATTTATCCTCCTTGGCTTCTCTTAAAGGCTCTAGTAAATGAAATACTGTGTTTCACAAGGAAAAACAGTTTTTGGAGGCAAGTTTTTCCCTGCTGCTGACCTTTTTTCAAGTTCTAACTTTTTGGCAAACTTTTAAGATCTAATGTACCTTTTTCAAGAAAACAAAAGTTATATTCTATAACAACATGCAAAAACTATAAGAGATTACCTTCTGAAACTTTTATCTCCTTAAGCATGCAACTCAAAAGTCTATAATAAAGTTTCTTACTTTTTTTAAAAAAGCCCAATCTACTTTTTTAAAGCCGAATCCTGCCCCGTTAGCCTGGTTGAGAAAACGTTCCCACACTGCCTACAGCTCCGGACTACTGTAACTGATTGTGGCTGTTTGTGTGCGGTGAAATAACCCCTCACCTTTACGGTGAATTTTTCCTACCTTTACAGTGAATTCTTTGTTCTTCACTTTGCCTTCACTTCCAGAGTCCCCGTCGGGCGCCAGATGTCGTAAGTGTTTCCCTCCACGTCCTGCGTGATTCAGGGTTCGGGTCTGGAAGAGGAGCCGCACAACAAATGAAAAAGAAAAGACACAAGATAATTTGGGAATATTGGGGGACCAGGCAGCAAGTCCAACTCAAGAGGAAGGACTTCCACTGTGCTCAGGCCTCACCAAGCTTTTTATAGTGAGTGGTAAACAAGGTAGTGGTTACCAAAGTTACACTTTTCTTGGGAGTTTCACTTGTTTAAACCATGGTTATACTTCCTGCACTTCCTCAGCCCCTTAGCTTCCCAGATAAGATCTAGGGAGTGATGGACAGGGTTGAGAAGGAGAAACCAAGATGGCGGCATAGGTTAACACTGGAGATTGCTGCCTTGAACAACCACTTCAAAAAACAACTTAATGACGGAATGGACATCATCCTGAACCACAGGAAGGCTGGCTGAGTGGAAATTCTACAACTAGGAGAAAAGAGAATATCATACCCAGACGCAGAGGAGGCACAGTGCTGAAGTGAAATACTAAGGTGTGGAGTGCACGGCGAGTGGGCTGAATGCGGAGGGCGCGGTTGTTGTTTTCAATCAGGAGGGAGTTTCAGACTCTGAGCTCCAGATCCGGGCGAGTCTCTAGGGACCCAGACTCAAACGGGAGAAAAGGGACTGTCTGGCTTCGGTCAGAACTCGAAGGCAGCTTTCTCACCGAGGTTTGCAGCGATTGCTAGGACTCTGTGAGGCAGAGGCCTAGGGACTGAACTGAGAGCAGTCATAACTGCTCACTCCAGACCGCCCTGTAGATCCCCAGGGACCCGCCCCGCCCAAGCCCTGTGCAGAGCCATTTGCCGGGTAGCCTCAGGAAAAGGCTAGATTAGCACCACCCTAGAGATCCAGCACAGAAGCTCTCCCACTGCAGACAAAGAGGACTCTCATAGCCAGTTAGCCTGGAGGTCAAATCACCCCCGGAATTGCCGAAAACAATCAAGGCTTAACTACAACAAGACTGCGCACAAAGACCACTAGGGGGTGCACCAAGAAAGCATTAAAAATGCGAAAACAAAGAAACAGGACAAAACTGTCAATGGAGGATATTGAATTCAGAATCACACTTTTAAGGTCTCTCAAGAACTGTCTAGAAGCCGTCGATAAATGTAGTGAGATCCTCAAGAAATCTAATGAGACTCTCGATGTTATGATAAAGAACCAACTAGAAATTAAGCATACACAGACTGAAATAACAAATACTATACAGACTCCCAACAGCAGACCAGAGGAGCGCAAGAATCAAGTCAAAGATTTGAAATGCGAAGAAGCAAAAAACACCCAACCAGGAAGCAAAATGAAAAAAGAATCCGAAAATACAAAGATGGTGTAAGGAGCCTCTGGGACAGCTTCAAGCGTACAAACATCAGAATTATAGGGGTGCCAGAAGATGAGAGAGAGAGCAAGATATTGAAAACCTATTTGAAGAAATAATGACAGAAAACTTCCCCCACCTGGTGACAGAAATAGACTTACAGGTCCAGGAAGTGCAGAGAACCCCAAACAAAAGGAACCCAAAGAGGACCACACCAAGACACATAATAATTAAAATGCCAAGAGCAAAAGACAAAGAGAGAATCTTAAAAGCAGCAAGAGAAAGAAACTCAGTTACCTACAAGGGAATACCCATACAACTATCAGCTGATTTCTCAACAGAAACTTTGCAGGCTAGAAGGGAGTGGCAAGAAATATTCAAAGTGATGAATACCAAGAACCTACAACCAAGATTACTTTATCCAGCAAAGCTATCATTCAGAACTGAAGGTCAGATAAAGAGCTTCACAGATAAGGAAAAGCTAAAGGAGTTCATCACCACCAAACCAGTATTATATGAAATGCTGAAAGGTATCCTTTAAGAAGAGGAAGAAGAAGAAAAAGGTAAAGATACAAATTATAAACAACAAACATGCATCTATCAACAAGTGAATCTAAGAATCAAGTGAATAAATAATCTGGTGATTATAATAGAAAAAAAAAGATCTAGGGAGTGTTATAAGTTAAGCCTAATTATGCTAAGAGGACTGTGCCCTCTAAGCTGGGAATTGTTTGTGACTTTGCTGGTAGGTCAGTCCGAGGCTTAACACTGTATTAGTTTCCCACATACAGGAAAGTAAATCTCCTCCACAGTTGTGCTCATGCTTAAGAAGATGCCTTTACCACAACAAAAAATGTGTGAACCCTTACAGGATGAAGAGTTCTCCCCATAGGAGTTTTCATTTTCCTCATGGGAGGCATTCTCACACTGGTAATTTGTTCCCGCAAAGGAATCCTTTCTTTCATAGGAAGTTGTCATTCAACCATAGGAGGGTGAATTCCTGCATCGGAAGGTAAATTTTAATCACAGGAAGATAACTTCCTCCACAAGAAGATATATTTCCCCCACAAAAAAGTGCTCTTAACCAATAGGAACTTGAATTTCTCTTCAGAACCAAGGGTTCCCTTACATGAAAGTGTGCTTGCTCTACAGGAAGGTGCATTTCTCACACTGAAACATGCCTTCCTCACAGGAACAGGCAGTTCCCTAACAGGAAGATGTGTTCAATAAAGGGTAAAATGTTTCTCATGGAAAAATGTGTTTCCTAACAGGGAATGTGTGTTTCCTCACAGAAAGATTCAGTTCCCCCAACATAAGGTACTGTTTTCTGAACAGGAATTTTTTGTTTCCACAGAGGAAGATGATTTTTTCAAACGGGAAGATTAGGTGACCACACAGAAAAACTTTCTCCACAGGAACGTGAAATT
Organism: Myotis nattereri; assembly: GCF_964212035.1. NCBI lineage: Eukaryota > Metazoa > Chordata > Mammalia > Chiroptera > Vespertilionidae > Myotis > Myotis nattereri. The sequence goes on along the minus strand of NC_138094.1, from coordinate 40,445,797 downwards.
CGCCCACATAAATTTGAGTAACCCCACAGGAAGGTATGTTTCCTCAATAGAAGAAGTGTTAGCATGGAGAAATATGTGTTCAGCCACAGAAACAGAAATTCATACAATGGAAGGTAAGTTTCCCCAAAAAACAGTGCATTTCACAATAGGAAGAATGTACTGTAAAAGGAAGTTGTTTTCTACAGGAGGAAGATGTCTTCCCGCACAGGAAAGTGGTTTTTCACACAGGAAGCTGCATTCCTTACAAGAAGTTGGGTTTGTTTTGAAAAAGTTGCTTTCCCCTGACTGAAAGTAAATCTCCCACAACATGAAGATGTGTTTTCACACAGGAAGATGAATTTACCCCACAGGAGGAGGAATTTTCTCAACAAAAAGATGTGTTCCTTCACAATAAGTTGTTTCCCCCAAAAAAGATGTGGTCCTACACAAGTATGTGCCTTTCTCCCACAGAAAGGGGAAGTTTCGTTACTCACTAGGAAAGTACATTCAGCCACAGGAACAGGCATTCTCTCACAGGAACATGCATTTTCCCCACAGGCAGGTGTGTTCTAAACAGGGAGAAGTTTTCCTCACAGAAAAGTGTGTTTACAAACTGGAATGTGTGTTTCCCTACAGGCAATTAGTTTCCCCAATAGACAATTTTTTTCTCCAAGAGGTATACTCTGTTTCCCCATAGGTACATTAGGTGACCCAAAGAAACATGGCTTCTCTCACAGGAAATTTCCCTCCCCGCCTCCACAGGAATATGTGTTTGTCCAAAGGGAGAAAGGTTCCTCACAGAAAAGTGTGTTTCCCCGTGGGAAGATTCAGCTCCCCCAAAAGTAGGTGAGGTTTTCCTACAGGAATATTACATTTCCCCAGAGAAATGTGATTTTTCCCAACATGAAGATAAGGTGATTCCAAAACAAAAGAAATTCCCACTAAAAGAAGGTGAATTTCTCCTGCATAAAGGTATGTTCCCTTAAATGAAGGTGTTTTGTCACCAAAGAAATTCTTGTTCCCACTGAGGAAGTTGTGATCACACACTTGAATAAGACTTCCTACACAGGAAGGTGATTTTCCCCCTAAGGAAGTTGCATTTCAACATAGGAAGATCATACCCTATGAGGACGCAGTTTTCCCCTGTAGGAAGGAAAATATATGAAGCATCCCCCCAGAGGGAGATATAAATTTATATAAATTTGTTTTCCCCACAGGAATATAAATTTACCCCACAGGAAAGTAAATTACCTCCACTAAAAGATGTGTCACTACACATGAAGTTGCCTTTCTTCAAAGGAAGATGTGAGCTCCCTATAGGATGAATGGTTCCCCCTATAGGAAGTTGAAATTTCCCCACAGGAAGCATTCTCACACTGGAAATATGTTCCCGCAAAGGAATTCTTTCTTTTATTGTAAAGTTCCTTTCATCCATGGAGGAAGGATTCTAGGACAGGAAAGTGAGTTTTCATCACAGGAAAATACTTTGCCCCACAAGAATATGTATTTCCCCCAGAAGAAGGTGCCATTTCCTCATTAGAAGGTGAGTTTCCTTGGAGAAAGAAGGATTTCCTTACCTGAAAGTATGTTTGTCCCTTAGGAAGGTGGATTTCTTCCACAGGAACAAGCCTTACTCAAGGGAACATACACTTACCATTCAGAAAGGTGTGTTCGACTTAACAGAGAGAGGTTTCTAACAGAAAGGTTTCTTTACCCAACAGGGAATGTGTGTTTCCCACAGGAAGATTCAGTTCACCTCAAAAAGGTGCCCCCCCCCCAGGAATATTATATTTCTCAACAGGAACATTTTTTTCCCCAACTGGAAAATTAGATGACCCTACAGAAAAGTAGATTACCCCTCAGGAAGGTGAATGTCACCCACATAAAAATGTGTTCACCCACAGAAAGAAGTATTCCTGCACAGGAAGTTGAGATTCCCCCAGAAGAAACTGCATTTCACTTTAGAAAGAGCATTTAACAAAAGGAAGTTGTGATCCCCAGTAGGGAGATGTGTTCCCTCACAGGAAGCTGCTTTCCCTCCAGAGGTAGCTGAATTCCCCTAGAAGAAGGTGTGTTTCCCCACAACAAAAGTTCCTTTCTTTACTAATAGGATACCCATACAGGAAGATGTGTTTCCCCCGCTGGGAGATGAATATACCCTACAGGTGGGTGAATTTCTTTATGGAAAGATGTGTTCCAACTCAGAAAGGTGTGTCCCCCACCCCCCCGCAAAAAAAGCAGTGTTCCCACAAAAGCAGTGGCTTTCCTTCACAGGATGGTGCATGCCCCCTACAGGATGAATTGTTCCTCCCACAGGAGGTTGCATTTCCCCTACAACGTTTTCACACTGGAAATATGTTCCTGCACTGGTCTTCTATCTTGCATCGGAAGGTGATTTTCCACCACCACAAATCGGATCTTCACGGAAAGGTGTGTTTCATAACAGGAATCTGTATTTCCACACAGGAAGATTCAGTTCCCCCTACTCCAAAAAAGTGCTTTTTACCCAAAGGAATATTACATTTCCCCACAGGAAGGTGATTTTCCCCAACAGTAAGATTACATATAACATCGAAAAATAGATTCCCCCAAAAGAGGTGAATTTTGCCCCCACAAAGATGTGGTCCCTTACAGTAAATTGCCTTTTTCCCAAAGGAAGAAGTATTGCCACAGAAGAAGTTGTGTTTGCCCACAAAAAGAACAATTCCTGGACAGGAAATTGAGTTTTTCCCACCCAATAAGGTGCATTTTTCCATATGAAGATCATTAACCAAATGAAACTTGTGATCTCCAGTAGAAAAATGTGTTCCCTCACAGGAAACTTCTTTCCCCTAGAAGAAGGTACATTTACCCAGAAAAAGTTTCTTTCCTCACAGAAAGAGAACACCCACAGGGAAGATGTATTTTCCTCACTGGGAAATGAATCAACCCCACAAGAAGGTGAATGCCTACATGGAAAAATGTGTTCCTCCACAGGAATGTGTGTTTTCTCTCCAAAAAAGATGTGTTCCCACACAGATAGGTGCCTTTCTCTCACAGAACATGCACTTCCCCAACAGGAAAGTGAATATCCCTCATGGGAAGAAGGGTTTCCTCAAAGGAAGTTGTGTTTTCACCATAGGAAAGTGTCTTTCTGCAACAGGAACATACGTTCTTTAATAGGAACATGCACTTCCTCCACAATAAGATATGTTTGACCAAGGGAGAAAGGTTCCTCACAGAAAGGTGTCTTTCTCACCAGGAAATGTGTGTCTTCCTTGAGAAGGATCAGTTTTCCCCAAAAAAACGTGCTTTTTCCCCACAGGAATATTATGTGTCCCCACAGGAAGGTGATTTTCCCCAACAGAAATATTAGGTAACCCCACAGAAAAATACATTTCTCCTCAGCAAGGTGAATTTCTCCCACATAAAGATGCGTTCCCTCACAGGAACATGCCGTTTACCCATAGGAAAATGTGTTCTGCCAAGGGAGAAGAGTTCCTCACAAAAAGATGTGTTTTCATAGGGAAATGGGTATATCCCCACAGGAAGATGAGGTTTCCTCACAGGAATGTGGTTTCTCCCAAGAGTACTATTAATTTCCTGTACAAAGAGATCATTTTCCTCAATAGGAAGATTGGGTGTCCCCACAGAAAAATAGATTTCCCCACTGGCAGTTGAATTGTGCCTACATTAATATAAATTTACCCAAACGAAGGTGTGTTTCCACAAAAGGAATAAGTGCTCACAGAGAAGAAGTTGTGATCACCCACAGAAAGAAAAATTTCTGAACATGAATGTAAGAGTCCAGCTCCAGGATGAGGAGTTCACTCAACCGGAAGGTGTATATGTCCCACAGAAAGATTTGTTCCTTCAAAGGAAGGTGTGTTCCCCGTGCCCCCAAAAGATGTGTTCTCATGTAGGTAGGTGCATGTCCCACACAGGAAGCTGCATTCCTAGAAGAAGGTGGGTTTCTTCAAAAAATTTGCTTTTCCCTGACAGAGTAGGATTCCCACACAGGAAGATGTGTTTTCCCCAAGGAAAATGAATATACCCCAAAGGAATGTCTATTTCCTCCACAGAAAGATGTATTTTTTTATAGGGAGGTGTGTTTTCACCAAAAAAAAAAACCGATTTTTTTGCACACAGGTAGGTTCTTCCTCCCCCAGAAGGTGCATTTTGACAACAGAATGGTGAGTTGAGTTTCGCTCACAGGAAGAAGCGTCCCCTACAGGGAAGTTTAGTTACCACCTCGGATACATTGTTTAGCCACAGAATCATGCTATCTCTCACAGGAACATGCATTTCCCCCACAGAAAATGTGTTCTACCAAGGGAGTAGTGTTCTTTACCTAAAGTTGTGTTTACCAACAGGAATGTGTGTTTCCCAACAGGCAATTAGGTTCCCCCACAGGAAGATGCTTTTTCCCATCAGAAATATAACCTTCCCAATTAGGAAGAATAGGATTGGAAATAGGATTATGCCACAGGAAGGTGAATATCACCCACATAATGATGGGACCTCTTATAGGAAAGTGCATTTCCACCAAAGGAATTCATGTTTCCTTAGAGGATCATGTGTTCATACACAGAAAGAATTTCTACACAGGAAGGTGAGTTTGCACCTTGGAAGGTGATTACACCATAGGAAGGACATTCGCAAAAACCAGTTGTGTTCCCCAGTAGAAAGATGTATTCCCTCACAGGAAGATGCATTTCCTGGACAGGAAGCTGTATTCCTGTACAGTGGTTCTCAACTTTCTGGCCCTTTAAATGCAGTTCCTCATTTTGTGACCAAACCATAAAATTGTTTTTATTGCTATTTCGTAACTGTAATGTTGCTACTGTTATGAATCATAATGTAAATATCTGATATGCAGCATGATGTTAGGCGACTCCTGTGAAAGAGTCATACGACTGCCAAAGGGGTCTCGACCTACAGGTTGAGAACCGCTGCTAGAAGAAGGTGAGTTTCCCCACAAAATGTTGTTTTTCCTGACAGAAAGATTCCCTCACAGGAAGATGTGTTTCTTCCACAGAAATATGAATTTAACCAACTCGAAAGTAAATTTCCTCCACAAAAGATGTTTCCCTATACATGAAGATGCCTTTCCACCATATGAAGTAGTGAGCACCATATAGGAGTAAGGGTTCCCCCCCACAGGAATTTGCATTCCTTTCACCAGAAGTGTTCTCACACTGAAAATGTGTTCCCACAATGGAATCCTCCTTTCATGCACAGAAAGGTTTCTTTAACCACAAGAGGAAGGATTTCTGCACTGGAAGGTGAGTTTTACTCACAGAAAGATACTTTCTCCCATCAGCAAATGTATCTCATCCACAAGAAGGTGCACTTCCCCCAAAGGAAGGTGAGTTTCCACACAGGAGAAGGGTTCCCTAACATGAAAGTGTGTTTGCCCCATCGAAAGGTGCATTTCTCCCACAAGAACCTGCCTTCCCTCACAGGGATATGTTAGACAAAGGGAAAAAGGTTCCTTACAGAAAGGTGTGTTTTCCTACAGTTAATGTGTGTTTCCCACCAGGAAGTTTTAATTTCCCCTCAAGAACATGTTGTTTTTCCAACAGGAGTATTACATTCCCCCATAGGAAGATTAGCTGACCCCACAGGAAATGGATTCCCCAACAGAAAGGATAATTTTGACCACATAAATATAAATTCCCACACAAGAAGGTGCGTTTCATCCAAATGAAGAAGTGTTCCAACTGCGGAAGATGTGTTCACTGACAGAAACAGTAATTCCTACACAGAAAGGTGGTTTTTCCTTAAGAGAAGGTGAATTTCCCCAAAAGACAATTATATACTAAAAGGAAGTTGTTTTCCCCAGTGGGATGACGTGTTCTCTCACAGGAAGGTGCATTTCCAACAAAGGAATGTGTGTATGCCTACAGGAAGATTAGGTTTTCCCTCAGAATGGTACTTTCTCCCAAGAGGACCATTACATTCCCCCCCCAAAAGGGTGATTTTCCTCAACAGGAATCTTAGGTAGCCCCGCAGGAAAATAGATTTCTTCAATGGGAGGTGAATATCACCCACATAAATAGGCTATCCTCCACTGGAAGATGTTTCCCCAAAAGAAGGAAGTGTTCCCACAGAAGAAGATGTGATCACCCACAGAAAGAAGTATTTCTGCACAAGAAGGTGAGTTACCCAACCCAGGAAGATGAATTTACCCCACAGAAAGTTGTATATCTTCCATAGAAAACTGTGTTCCTTCAAAGGACAGTGTGTTTTTCCCCTAAGAAAAATGTTTCCACACAAGAAGGTGTATGTCCCACACAGGAAGCTGCATTCCCCTAAAAGAAGGTATGTTACTTCACAAAAATTTGCTTTTTCCTGACAGAAAGTAGGTTTCCCACATAGGAGGAAGTGTTTTCCCCACAGGAAAATGAATTTACCCCACAGGAAGATGAATTTCCTCCACAGAAAGATTTGTTTCCACAGGAAGTTGTGTTTTCCCCTAAAAAATATGTTTTCCCACACAGGTATGTGTCTTCCTCCTCCAGGAAGGTGCATTTGGCTAACGGAATAGTGAGTTGAGTTTCCTTCACAGGAAGAAGAGTTTCCTTACAGAAAAGTTTAGTTATCCCCTAGGACAGTATGTTTAGCCCCAGAAACATGCTTTTTTCTCACAGGAACATGCATTTCCTGTGAACATGTGTTTCAGTGAACAAGTTATGCTCCTCCCATATGAAAGTGTGTTTCCATATAGGAACATGCATTCCCTCACAGGAACATGCAGTTCCATCACAGGAAAATGTGTTCTACCAAGGCAGAAGAGTTCCTCACAAAATTGTGTGTTTTCCAAGAGGAATGGTTGTATGCCCACAGGAAGATTAGGTTTTCCCTCAGAACGGTACTTTCTCCCAAGAGGACTATTATAGTCCTCCACAAAAGAGTGATTTTCCTCAAAAGGAATCTTAGGTGCCTCCCCGCCCCCGGAAAATAGGTGGCCCCACATGTGTTTACCAGGGAGTATGGTTCTTCATAGAGAGGTGTGTTTCTCAACGGGAACTTGTGTTTCCCAACAGGCAATTAGGTTCCCCCACAGGCAGATGCTTTTTTTCATCAGAAAATAACCTTCTTTCATAGGAAGATTAGGTGACACCACAGGAAAATGGATTCCGCCGCAGGAATATGAATTTCACCCACATAAAGATGTGATACCTCCAAATAAAGTGCCTTTACACCAAAAGGAATTCATGTTCCCATACAGGAAGATGTGTTCACACAACAGAAAGAAGAATTCCTACACAGGAAGGCGAGTTTGCACCCAGGAAGGTGCATTTCTCCAAAGGAAGATTGTACCCGAAAAAGTAATTTTTTCCAGTAGGAAGATGTGTTCCCTCCCAGGAAGGTGTGTTACCCACACAGGAAGCTGCATTCCCCTACAAGAATGTGGGTTTCTTCACAAAAAGTTGCTTTTCCCTGACAGAAAGCAGGATTCTCACACAGGAAGCTATGTTTCCCCCTCAGGCAGATGAATTTACACCATAGGAAAATAAATTTCTTCCACAGGAAAATGTGTGCTTTGACAGGAAGGAGTGTTTTTCACAAAACAAGTTGGGTTCACACACAGGTAGGTCCCTTCCTCCAACAGGAAGGTGCAGTTCCCCAATAGGAAGGTGAGTTTCCCTCACAGGAAGAATGTTTTCCTCACTGTAAGTTGCATTACTCCCTAGGATTGTGTGTTTCTGCCACAAAAACATGCGTTCTCTTACAGGAACATGCACTTGCCCCACATGGAGATGTCTTCTACTAAGGGAGAAGTATCCCTCACAGAAAGGTGTGTTTACCACAGAGTGTGTATTTATCCACAGGCAATTAAGACCCTCCACAGAAAGATCCTTTTTCCCAACAGGAATATTACCTTACCCCACAGGAAGATTAGGTGACCACAGGAAAATAAATTCTTCCATACAAAGCTGAATTTTACAACATGAAGTTGGTTCCCTGAGAGGAAATTGCTTTCTCCAAAGGAATTCGTGTTCTCATTGAGGAAGATGTGTTCACACAGTAAGAACAATTCCTAGACAGGAAATTGAGTTTGCCCCAAGGAAGACTCATTTCGCCATAGAAAGATGGTATCCTAAAAGGAAGTTGTAGGAAGATGAGTTCTCCCACAGTGAGGAATGTTTTCTGCAAAGGAAGCTGCATTCTTCTACAGAAGGTGAGTTTCTACACTAAAGTTGTTTTACCCTGACAGAAAGGATGACTCTGGCACAGGAAGATTTGTTTCCCTAAAGAAAGATCAATTTTCTACATAAGAAGGTGAATAAACTTTGAGGAAACATGTGTTAAAACACAGAAAGGTGTGTTTCAGCCCACAAAAGTTGTGACATAAGAAGGTGCCTTTCCAAGAGAGCAATGTGCACCTCCACTATAGGAAGATGAGTTTCCCAGCAGGAAAAAGGTTTGCTTCACAGGAAATTGTGTTTCTTCCATAGGAAAGTGCATTTCAGCCATAGAACATGCATTTCCTCACTAGAACATGGAGTTCCATCACAGGAAAATGTGTTCTACCAAGGCAGAAGAGTTCTTTACAGAAAGATGTGTTTTCCAAGAGGAATGGGTGTATGCCCACAGGAAGATTAGGTTTTCCCTCAGGATGGTGCTTTCTCCCAAGAGGACTATTATGTTCCCCCACAGAAAGGTGATTTTCCTCATTAGGAATATTAAGTGTCCCCACAGGAAAATAGATTTAGAGGTGATCCCCCACTAGAAGATGTGTTTCTCCAAAAGGAAGAATTATTCCCAATGAAGAAGGTGTGATCACCCACAGAAAGAAAAAATTCTGCACAATACTGAGTCACCCACCTTAAGAAGATAAATTTACCCCACAGAAATGTGTTCATCTTCCATAGAAATATGTGTTCCTTCAGAGGATGGTGTGTTTTTCCCTAAAAGATATGTTTTTCCACACAGAAAGGTGCATTTTCCACACAGGAAGCTGCATCCCCCTAAAAGAAGGTGTGTTACTTTTCAAAAATTTGCTTTTCTCTGACAGAAAGTAGAATTCCCACACAGTAAGATGTTTCCCTCTCAGGAAGATGAATTTACCCACAGGAAGGTAAATTTACTCCACGGAAAGATGTGTTCCTTCACAGGAAGGTGTGTTTTACCCTAAAAAATGTTTTCCCACACAGGAATATGTCTTCCTCCCCCAGGAAAGTGCATTTGGCTAACAGAATGGTGAGTTGAGCATCCCTCACTGGAAGAAAAGTTTCTTTACAGAAAGTTTTGTTACCTGCTAGGACAGTGCATTTAGCCACAGGAACATGAATTTTCTCAGAGGAAGATGCATTTCCACCACAGGGAGAAGGGTTCCTCACAGAAAGGTGTGTTTACCAACAGGAATTTGTGTTTCCCAACAGGCAATTAAGATCCCCCACAGGAAGATGCCTTTTCCCATCAGGAATATAACCTTTCCCTATAAAAATTAGGTGACCCCCACAGAAAAATGGTTTCTACCACACGAAGGTAATTTTCACCCACCTGGAAATGGTTCCCTGAGAGGAGATTGCCTTACCACAAAGGAATTTGTCTTCCCATTGATGAAGATGTGTCCACACACAGTAAGAATTCCTAAACAGAAAGGTGAGTTTGCCCCAAGGAAGGTGCATATCACCATAGGAAGATGGTATCGTAAAAGGAAGTTGTTTTTTGTGTTTTTTGTTTTGTTTTTTTTGTTGTTGTTTTTTGTTTGTTTGTTTTTTTTTTTTTAGTAGGAAATGAGTTCTCTCACAGTGAAGAATGTTTTCAGCAAAGGAAGCTGCATTCCTCTAAAAAAGGCGTGTTTCCACAAGAAAGTTGTTTTGTCCTGATAGAAAATATGATTTTGGCACAGGAAAATTTGTTTCCCTACAGGAAGATTAATTTACTGCACAAGAAGGTGAAAAGGCTCTGTGGAAACATGTGTTTGAACACAGAAAGGTGTGTTTCACTCAATAAAAGTTGTGTTCTGACATAAGAAGGTGTCTTTCCTACAAAGGAATGTGCACCTCCCCTATAGGAAGGTGAGTTTCCTCACAGGAAAATGGTTTCCCTCACGGGAAGTTTGTGTTTCATAAATAAGTGCGTTTCTAACATGCAGTTACATCACAGGAAAATGTGTTCTACCAAAGAAAAAGAGTTCCTCAAAGAAAGGTGTGTTTTCCAAAAGGAATGGGTGTATGCCCACAGGACGATGAATTTACCCGACAGGAAGGTGAATTTCCTCCACGGAAAGAATTTTTCCTTCATAGGAAGATGTGATTCCCACAAAAAAGTATGTTTTTTCACACAGGTAGGTGACTTTCTCCCACAGGAAAGTGCATTTCCTGAACAGAATGGTGTTGAGTTTCCATCAAAGGAAGAAGAGTTCCCTCACAGAAAGTTTAGTTACCCCCAATAACAGTGTGTTTCTTCCACAGGAACATGCGTTTTTTTACAGTAACATGCATTTCCCTCACAGGATCTTTTTTTCTACCAAGGAGAAGGGTTCTTTACTGAAAGGTGTGTTTACCAATAGGAATGTGTGTTTCCCCACAGGTAATTAGGTAACCCCAAGGAAAGATGCTTTTTCTCTACAGGAATATTATGTTTCCCAAAAGGAAGTTGTGTTCCCTAGTATTAAGATGTGTTCCCTCACAGGAAGGTGCTTTTGCCCCCCAGGATTCTGCTTTCCCCTAGAAGAAGGTGTGTTTCCCCACAAAAAGTTCCTTTTCAGGACAGAAAAAAAATACCCACACAGGAAGATGTGTTTCCCCCACTGGGAGATGAATATATCCCCCAGGAAGGTGAATTCCTTCACAGAAAATTGTGTTCTTTCATAGGAAGGTGTGTTTCCTCCCCAAAAAGTGGTGTTCCAACAAAGAAGGTGCATTTCCCCCACAGGAAGGTTGGTTCCCACAAAAGGATGAAGAGTTCCCCACACAGGAAGTTGCCTTTCTCCCACAACAAGTGTTCTCATGCTGGAAATGTGTTCCTGCACAGGTCTTATTTCTTGCATAGGAAGGTACATTTCCAACAGAAAAAATAGTATTTCTGCACAGGAAGCTGAGTTTCCATCACAGGTACACACTTTCTCCCACAAGAAAATAGATATCCTCAACAGGAGGCCTTGCTCCCCCCACAGGAAGGCACATATCCCAAATAGGAAAGTGAGTTTTCCCTTCAGAATAAAGGGATATCTCATATAAAAGTGCCTTTCCCACTTAGAAAGGTGCATTTCTCTGACAGGAACATGCATTTCATCACTGCAACATTCATTTCCCCAGTGGAATATGTGCTGTACCAAGGGACAAGGGTACCTCACAGAAATGTGTTTCCCCTAAGGAAGATGAAGTTACCCAAAAGGAAGGTGCTTTTTTTCACAACAGGAATATTGTATTACATATCCCCACAGGAAGGTTAATTTCACTTACAGAAAAATAAGGAGATCCCACAGAAAAATAGATTCCCTCACAGAAAGGTGAATTCAACCACATAAAGAAGCATTCACTCACAGGCAGGTGTGTTTCCTCCAAAGGTATTTGTGATCCCACGAAGAAAGATGTGTTTCTTCACAGACAGAAGAATTTCTACAAATGAAGGTGAGTTTCCCCACAAGGAACTTCCATTTTGCCATAGTGAGGTCGTACCCTAACAGTAAGTACTTTTCCTCAGTAGTAAGTTGTGTTCCTTCTTCTGGGACAGGAAGCTTCATTCACCTACAATAAGGTGGGTTTATTTTTTTATTGATTAAGTTATTACATATGTGTCCTTATCCCCACGTTACCTCCTTCACCTACGCATGCCTTCATCCCCCTGTTCTCTGTGTCCAAGGCCTATACGCTTGCATATAAGTCCTTTGATTGATATCTCCCCTTTATGCCCACCCTCCCCTACCTTCCCTCTGAAGTTTGACAGTCTGATCGATGCTTCTCTGTCTCTGGATCTGTTTGATCATCAGTTTATGTTGTTCATTATATACCATAAATGAGTGAGATCATGTGGTATTTATGTTTCTCTGACTAACTTATTTCACTTAGCATAATGTTCTCCAGTTCCATCCATACTGTTGCAAATGGTAAGAACTCCTTTCTTTTTTTACCACAGCATAGTATTCCATTGTAGGTATGTACCACAGTTTTTTAATTACTCATTTACTGATGGGCTGTTTCCATATCTTAGGTGTGGTTAATTGTGCTTCTATGAACATAGGGGTGCATAAATCCTTTCAAATTGCAGTTTCTAGTTTCTTGGGATATATTCCTAGAAGTAGGATCACTGGGTCAAATGGGAGTTCCATTTTTAGTTTTTTGAGGAAACTGCATACTGTTCTCCACAGTGGCTGTACCAATCTGCATTCCCACCAGCAATGCACCAGGGTTCCTTTTTCTCCACATCCTTGCCAGCACTTGTCATTTGTTGATTTGTTGATGATAGCTGTTCTGACAGGTGTGAGAAGATACCATATTGTCATTTAGATTAGCATCTCTGGGATTAGTGACTTTGAGCATGTTTTCATATGTTTTTTGGCCTTTCTTCTGTCCTCTCTTGAAAAGTATCTATTTAGGTGATTGCCCATTTTTTGATTGGGTTGTTTATCTTTCTTTTGTTAAGTTGTATGAGTTCCCTATAAATGTTAAAGATGAAACTCTTATTGGTGATGACATTTGCAAATATGTTTTCCCATTCAGTGGGCTTTCTTGTTTTGTTGATGGTTTCCTTTGTTGCACAAAAGCTTTTTATTTTGATGTAGTCCCATTTGGTTATTTTCTCTTTAGTTTCTATTGCCCTGCAGCAGTATCAGTGAAGAAATTGCTTCAGCATATGTCTGAGATTTTGCTGCCTGTGGATTCCTCTAGTATTTCTATGGTTTCCTGTCTTATGTTTAAGTCCTTTATCCATTTTGAGTTTATTTTTGTGTATGGTGTAAGTTGGTGGTCTAGTTTCATTTATTGCATGTATCTGTACAATTTACCCAACACCATTTACTAAAGAGGCTGCCTAGACTCCACTATACATTCATATCTCCTTTGTCAAACATTAATTGAGCATAGTGGTTTGGGTCAATTTCTGAGTTCTCAATTCTATTCTCTTGATCTATATGTCTATTCTTGTGCCAGTACCAGGCTGTTTTGAGAACAGAGGCTTTGTAATACAGCTTGATATCTGGTATGGAGAGTCCATCTACTTTGTTCTTCTTTCTCAGGATTGCGGCAGTTATTTGGGGTCCTTTTTTAATCCAGATGAATTTTTGAAATGTTTGTTCTAGGTCTGTGAAATATGTCCTTGCCATTTTAATGGGGAGCGCATTGAATCTATAGATTGCCTTAGGTAGTATAGACATTTAAATGATGTTGATTCTACCAATCCATGAACACGGTATGTTCTTCCATCTGTTTATGTCTTCCTCTATCTCCTTTTTCAGTGTCCTGTAGTTTTCCACATGTAGGTTTTTTAACTTCTTAGTTAAGTTTATTCATAGGTATCTTAATTTTTTTGGTGCAACGGTAAACAAGATTGCTCTTTCAGACTCTCTTTCTGTCAGTTTATTATTGGTGTACGGAAATGCCATAGATTTCTTGGCATTAATTTTGTATTCTGCTACATTTATGAATTCATTTATTAAGTCTAAATAATTTTTAATGAAGTCTTTAGGATTTTCTATGTACAGTATCATGTCATGTGCAAATAAGAACATATTTTCTTCTCCTTTTCCAACTTGGATGCCTTTTATTTCTTTTTCTGGTCTGATTGCAATGGCTAGTACTTCCAGTACTATGTTGAACAGGAGTGGAGAGGGTGGGCATCCCAGTCCTGTTCCTGTTCTTAAGGAAAATGGTTTTAGTTTTTGCCCATTGAGTATGATGTTGGCTGTGGGTTTGTCATATATGGCTTTTATTATGTTGAGGTATGATCATTCTACTCCCACCTTGCTGAGAGTTTTTATCAAGAAAGGGTGTTGGATTTTGTCAAATGCTTTTTTTTTGGCATCAATTGGTATGACTATGTGATTTTTATCTCTCAATTTGTATGTGATGTATCACGTTTATTGATTTGCAGATATTGTACCATCCTTGCATCCCTGAGATAAATCCTACTTGGTCATGGTGTATTATCTTTCTGATATACTGCTGGATCTGATTTGCTAAGATTTTGTCGAGGATTTTGGCATCTATATTCATGACAGATATTGGCTTGTAAATCTCTTAAATTGTCTTGTCTTTACCTGGTTTTGGTATTAGGTTGATGCTGGTTTCATAGAATGTGCTTGGAAGTGTTTCTTCCTATTAAATTTTTTGGAATCATCTGAGGAGTATAGGTTTTAGTTCTTCCTTGCATGATTTTTAAAATTCCCCTATGAAGCTGTCTGGCCCCGGGCTTTTGTTTGCTGGATGCATTTAGATGACTTCTTCAATTTCTTATGTTGTTATTGGCCTCTTGAGACGTTTAGAATCTTCCTGATTGAGTTTTGGAAAGTTGTATTTTTCTAGGAATATATCAATTTCCTCCAGGTTGTCTAGTTGTTAGAATGGAGTTGTCCATAGTATTTTTTAACAATCTTTTGTATTTCTGTTGGGTCTGTTGTTATTTCCCCTCTTTCATTTCTGATTTTGTTTATTTGGGTCCTCTCTCTTTGCTTCTTGGTGAGCCTGGCTAGATATTTATCAATCTTGTTTATCCTTTCAAAGAACCAGCTCTTGGTTTCATTGATCTTCTGTATTGTTTTTTTGGTCTCTATGTTATTCATTTCTGCTCTGATCTTTATTATCCCCTTCCTTCTGCTAACTCTGGGCTTTTCTTGTTGCTCTCTTTCTAATTCTTTGAGTTGTAGAGTTAAATGATTTACTATCATTTTTTCTTTCTTTTTGCGGTAGGTCTGTAGTGCTATAAACTTCCCTCTCAGGACTGTTTTCATTGTGTCCCATAGATTTTGGATTGTTGTGTTTTTATTGCCATTAGTTTCCAGAATGTTTTTAATTTCTTCTTTGATCTCTTTGGTAATGCAATCATGGTTTAATAGCATGCTTTGCAGCTTCCAAGTGTTTGAATTTTTTGGATTGTTTTTATTGTAGTTTATTTCTAATATTATGCCATTGTGGTCTGAGAAGATGCTTGATATGATTTCAATCTTTTTGTATTTAGGAAGAAATTGCTTGTTACCCAACATGTGGTCTATTTTTGAAAATGTGCCATGTGCACTTGAGAAGAATGTGTATTCTGTGGCTGTGCAGTAAAATGTTCTGAAGATGCCAATTAAGTCCATTTGATCTAGTGAGTCATTTAGGATTGCTGTTTCTTTGTCTAGAGGATTTATCCAGTGATGTCATTGGTGTATTAAAGTCCCCAACTATGATTGTATTCTTGTCTATATCTCCCATTATATCTTCCAGGAGTTTTTCTTTATTTTAGGTATTTGGGAGCTCCTCCATTGGGTGCATATATGTTTATCAGAGTTATAGACTTTTGTTATATTGATCTCTTTACTATTATGAAGTGGCCTTTCTAATCTCTTGTTATGGCCTTCACATTGAGGTTTATTTTGTCAGATACAATTATTTCTACCCCAGCTTTTTTTTTTTTTTTCATTTCCATTCTCCTGAAAGATACTTTTTTTCCATTTTTTTTCACTTTCTTTCTGTGTGCGTCCCTTATTCTGAGGTGGGTCTCTTGTAGACAGCATATATATGGGTCATTTTTTTTTTTATCCATTCAGCCACTTAATGTCTTCTTATTGGAGAATTTAGTCTGTTTATGTTTAAAGTTTATTAAGAGGTATTTGTTTGTAGCCATTTTTATTTTTTTGTGCCTATTTTTTTTCTGAGCTTTTTATTTCTTCTTTTTGCACCAGTCCCTTTAGCATTTCTTGCATTGGTGTCTTGGTGGTGATAAACTCCCTTAGCCTTTTTTTTTGTCTGTGAAAGTTATTTCCTCTTTAATTTTTAATGATAGCCTTACACAATAGAGTGTTCTTGGATTCAGTCCCTTGCTTTGTATCACTTTGAAAATTTCCTTCCACTTTTTCTGGCCTGATGTGTTTCTGTTGAGAAATCATTTGATAATCTAATGGGAGGCACTGTATGTAACTTTCTGTCTCTCTCTTGCAGCCTTTAAAATTCTCTTTGTCCTGAACATTTGCCATCATAATTATGATGTGTCATGGTATGGGTCTTTTCCAGTTCATCTTCTTTGGGACTCTCTGTGCTTGTGTGACTTTTTTCTTCCCCAACTCAGGGAATTTTTCTGAAATTATTTGTTCAAATAGGTTTTCCAACCCTTGTTCTTCTTCTTGTTGTTCTGGCACTCCTATTATTTGTATGTTGCTTTGTTTCATGTTGTCCCATATCTTCCTTAGGCTCTCCTCTTGTCTTTTAAGTTTTTTCACCAATTGCAGTTCAGTTTAGGTGCGTTTTGCTTCCCTGTCTTCTAATTTGCTAATTCAATCCTCCATTTCTCCTAGTCTACATTTAAAACTTTCCAATGTGTTTTTTATTGCAGCTATATCACTCTTCATTTATTCTTTATTCTTACATAAGTTATTGATTTTTTCACCCATTTGTTCTTGATTCTTACATAAGCTTTTGATTTTTTCCTTCATCAGGTTTATGAACTGTATGACCCATAGTCTGAATTCTTTTTCTGACATATTGCATGTCTCTGTTTCACTTAGCTGCTTTTCTGGTGATTTCTCTTTTTCCTTCCCTTAGGGATTTGTTTGCCTACCCATTTTGGTCTCACCAACTGATCTAGATGTCCAGTCATGCAGGGGCTGCTCCTTGATGGCAGTGGTCCTTGGGCTTCAGTTGCCCCTCAGGTGGTCACAGAAGTGGCTGTTCCTCAGTTGGCAGCGTCTCCTCTGGTGGGTGTTGTTCGCAGTAGTGGTGTCTCCTCTGGCTGGTGGGGAAGGCTGCTCACACAGCTGCTGCTCCTTGGACAGGGTTGGGCTGATCATGAGGCTGCTGCTCCTCACATGGCGGTGGGATGTGTGCAGCTACTCTTCCTTGGATGGGGGCAGCCTGTTCACATGGCTTCTGCTCCTCGGATGGGGGCAGACTGATCACGTGGCTTCTGCTCCTTGGATCAGGGCTGGCTTGCACACTGCTGCTGTTCCTCAAATGGGGCGGGATGCTCAAGTGGCTGCCGCTTCTTGGACCGGGGCAGGTTGCTTACAGGGCTACTGCTTCTCGTATGGGTGTGGGCTGCTCATGTGGCTGCTGTTCCCTGGACATGGGCAGGCTGTTCACCCACTTTCTGCTTGTTGGACAGGTGCTGGCTGCATGTGGCTTCTGCTCCTTGGACCAGAACAGGCTGCACAGAGCTGCTGCTCCTCAGATGTGGGCAGTCTGCTCATGCGGCTGCTGCTCCTCTGGCGGGAGTGAGCTGCACGTGCAGCTGCTGCTTGGACTGGGGCAGGCCACTCACCAAGCTTCTGCTGCTTGGATCATGTTGGGTTTTATGGGGCTGCTGCTCCTCAATCATAGGAAGGCTGCTCATATGGCTACTGCTCCTCAGATGAGGCAGGATGCTCACGTGGTTGCTGCTCCTTGGATTGGGAAGTGGGCCTCTCACTTAGCTGCTGCTCCTTGGACAGGTACTGGTCACAAGAGGCTTCTGCAATTATGCCTGGGGAAGACTGCTTGTGGGGCTGCTGCTCTTTGGACAGGTGTGGGCTCCTCACGTGTCTGCTACTAGTGTGGCTGCAGTGCGCTGGGTTAAGGCATTGGGCCAGTCAGAGGGGAGCATTCTTCAGAACTCACAGGAGCCTTTGTCCAGTGTGGCTGGAGACTCATTGACCATGGGACCACAGCCGAGGTAGCAGGTCCCTGACAGGGGTGGCTATAGAGTCCCAGGTGTTATCTGAAGGCACCCTGGGTGGAGGTGAGGCTGGGCTTCCAGTTACAGAAGCTCTCCCCTTAAAAAGTTTAGGCCTCTGAGGACAAGCTGGCCTCCCAGTACTGTTTACTATGGTAGCAAAGGGTGCCTAGTTAGGTGAGCCCAGTTAGCTTGCCCCCGAAGGTCCTGCAGGATCTAACGGTGCCTCTCTCTCTCTCACTCTCCCTCACACACACACACTTCTCTTTTGCTCCCTCACTCCCTCACACTCTCTCCTGCACTGTGGCCTTCTTCCTGCCTCTGTAGTTGAGTCTGGTGTTATTGACCCATTCATGGATGTAGTTTCCTCTCCAGGTGTCTGGTTATGAGGCTCTCTCTCTAGCACCTGGCCAGACAGAGAAAAAATTCACCTCGACAAGACTCAACACAAAGAAAACAAGCAGGATTATACTCACGACAGGATAACCCCACTATAAGTGACCACCTGAGAAAAGAGAATTAGGGGATAGAAAAGAGAGCATAAATGATATCAAAGAGAGAGAAAAATATAAGACAGAAAAGAAAAAGGGAGGAAAATGGTGACCGGAAGGAAGGTATGGAGGGAGAGAGTGTGAGAGCATGAAGGAGCAATAGAGGAGTGTGTGGATGTGTTTGGTGTGTGTGTGTATGAGCTAAGGACAGGTATATTCTGCACGTCTATCAGGGACTGCCAAACCAGGCAGTCTTAGATGGTGGAGCCCTGCTCCCAGCACAGACACTCGTGCAGGCACAGAGACCACACCATCTTGAGAAACAGAGCTGCTTGAGACTATAATTTTGGCCTCAGCACCACCCAGTCTTGTCCCTGATGCAAACTAGGACCCTGCAGCCTCCGGGGACAGAGACCTGTGACCAGAGCTACAGACCCATATACACCAAGAATCTAGACATCCCCACGGTAGATTTCTGTGAGTAACAGTGCATCCCCCTCCCTGAAGTCATCAGGGTAGTGCCATAGTGTCTGATAGACCTGCCCCTCACACAGCCTGTGTTGGTGCAGGAATTTGAGCCTGAGAGCTTGCAGACACTGGGAATATGTTCCCTTCAGCACCTCTGCAGGAACTTGAGCCTAGGAGTGCTCAGACACTAGTAATTTGTTCCCCACAAGGTAATCGGGTGACCAAACCCGAAGCCCATGCAGGTTAGCAGTGCCACCTGACTTCAATTCTGGGAAAGTCATCACTGAAGTACCCAAACCTGATAGGGACCCTGATTCTCCAGGCGGGAGACCACACTAAACACCAGTGACTTGAGTGTTCTTATCACGCATGCCTTGGATCCCTGATTCCTAGTGCATTCACACTAAGAGCCATTGACTCTAAATCTTGGTGCATGAACCCACAGGGATCCTGAATCTCAGCGCGAGGCTGAGATACTGGATTCTTGGGGAAATCTGACTCCTGGAACATGCTAGGGGCTCTGATTTTCAACACATGCCTGGGGTAAGGGTCTCTGTTTCAGCATGGTGCAGGCAAGGTCCCTGATTCTAGATGTGCACATGAGGCTACAGTGAGCACTGATAATGCTGCCTCTGGGCGAGCCTGGTTTCCACCAACCCACAACAGTCACACATCTTAGTGTCAGAGCTCTTCAGCGACACTAGGGTGATGCGAAGCTCCCACAGCACACGCAACCCAACATTTGATAGTCAAAATGGGGAGATGACACAATCATCAGAGGGAAAAAAATGAGGAGTCACCAAAAGAGGAAATTAGTGAAACTGATGCATGCAACATGACAGAAAAAGAATTCAGAGAAATGGTGGTACAATTCATTCACCAGATGGAAGAGAAAATCAAAAACCTATGCAAGAATCAGGAAGAAATGAAAAGTGATATAGCTACAATCAAAAACACCATGGAAGGTTTCAACAGTAGACTAGAAGAAGCAGAGGATCAAATTAGTGAGTTAAAAAATAAGGTAAAGAAACAAGCTCAACCTGAACAGCAACTAAAGACAAACATAAAAGCAGAAGGAGAGCCTAAGGGAGCTTTGGGACAACATGAAATGAAGTAACATACACATAATAGGGCTGCCAGAAGGACAAAAAGAGCAGCAAGGATTAGAAAATATATTTGAAGAAATAATGGCAGAAAACTTCCCAGATATCGGGAAGAAAAAAGTTACGCAGGTACAGAGAGTCCCAAGCAAGATGAATCCCAAAAGACCCACACCAAGACACGTCATAATTGCAATGGCAAATCTTCAGGACAAAGAGAGAATCTTAAAGGCTGCAAGAGAGAAACAGAGAGTTACCTACAAAGGATCCTCCATCACATTATAAAATGATTTATCAACAGAAACACATCAAGCTAGAAGGGAATGGAGGGAGGTACACAAAGTGTTGCAAAGCAAAGGACTGATTCCAAGAATACACTATCCAGCAAGACTATCAATCAAAATTGAAGGGGAAATCAGGAGCTTCACAGACAAAAAAAAAAAAAAAAAGGCTAAGGGAGTTTATCACTACCAAGACAGCAATGCAAGAAATGCTAAAGGGAATATTGTAAAATGAAAAAGGTAAGAAAGAACACAGGCACAAAAATAGAAATGACTACAAACAAGTATCTTTGAATAAAATTTTAAATGTAAATGGACTGCATGCTCCAATCAAAAGGCATCTAATGGCTGAATGGATATAAAGACATGACACATGTATATGCTGTCTACAAGAGACCCACCTCAGAACAAGAGACTCACAGAGTGAAAGTGAAGGGGTGGAAAAATATCTTTCAGGCAAATGGAAATGAAAAATAAGCTGGGGTAGCAATACTTATATCTGACAAAATAGATCTCAAAGTGAAGGCCATAACAAGAAATAAGGAAGGCCACTTCATAATACTAAAGGGATCGATATAACAGGAGGATATAACACTGGTAAACATATATGCACCCAATGCAGGAGCACCCACATACATAAGGAAACTCCTGGAAGATATCAGGGGAGAGATCGACAACAATACAATCATAGTAGGGGACTTTAATACACCACTGACATCACTAGATAAATCCGCTAGACGAAAACTCAGCGAAGAAACAGCAATCCTAAATGACTCACTAGATCAGATGGACTTAATTGACATCTTCAGAACATTTCACCCCAAAGCCACAAAATATATGTTCTTCTCAAGTGCTCATGGGACATCTTCAAAAATAGACTACATATTGGGTCACAAACAAAGTCTCCCCAAATTCAAGAAGATTGAAATCATACCAAGCATCTTCTCAGACCACAAGGGCATAATATTAGAAATAAACTACAATAAAAACAATCCAAAAAATTCAAACACTTGCTAGCTGAATAGCATGCTATTAAATAATAATTGGGTTACCATTGAGATCAAAGAAGATATTAAAAACATACTGGCAACTAATGACAGCAAAAACACAACAATCCAAAATTTATGAGACACAATGAAAACAGTTCTGAGAAAAAAGTTTATTGCTCTACAGGCCTACCTCAAAAAAGACTTAGAAAGAGAGCAACAAGAAAAGCCCAGAGTGAGCAGAAGGAAGCAGATATCAAAGATCAGAGCAGAAATAAATGACATAGAGAACAAGAACAAAAATACAATACAAAAGATCAATGAAACCAAGAGCTGGTTCTTTGAAAGGATAAGCAAGGTTTTTGAACCTCTATCCAGACTCACCAAGAGGCAAAGGGAAAGGACCCAAATAAACAAAATTACTAATGAAAGAGGCAAAATAACAACAGACCCCACAGAAATACAAAGGATTGTTAAAAAATACTATGAACAACTTTACTCCAACAAACTAGACAATCTGGAGGAAAGGGACTAAACTTAACTAAGGAGGTAAAACAATATTTCTAGAAAAATATAACTTTCTAAAACTCAATCAGGAAAATTTTAAAAATCTCAATAACTATAGAAAAAATTGAGGCAGTCATGAAAAAGCTCCCAGCAAACAAAAACCAGGGCCAGAGGGCTTCACAGGGGAGTTTTACCATACATTAAAGGAAGAACTAAAACCTATGCTCCTCAGACTACTACAAAAAATTCAAGAGGGAGGAACACTTTCAAGCTCATTCTATGAAGCCAGCATCACCCTAATACCAAAAACAGATAAGGACAACACAATGAAGGAGAATTATAGGCCAATATCCCTCATGAATATAGATGCCAAAATACTCAATGAAATTCTAGCAAATCAGATCCAGCAATACATCAAAATGATCATACACCAAGACCAAGTAGGATTTATCCTGGGAATGCAAGGATGGTATAATATCCTCAAATCAATAAATATGATACATCACATAAACAAATTGAGAGATAAAAATCACATAGTCATATCAATTGATGCAGAAAAAGCATTTGACAAAATCCAACACACTTTCTTGATAAAAACTCTGTAAGGTGGGAGTAGAATGATCACACCTCAACATAATAAAAGCCATATTTGACAAACCCACAGCCAACATCATACTCAAGGTCAAAAACTAACACCATTTCCCCTAAGAACCGACACAAGACAGGGATGTCCACTCTCACCACTCCTGTTTGACATAGTACTGGAAGTAATAGCCATTGTGATCAGAAAAGAAGGAGAAATAAAAAGCATATGAATTAGAAAAGAAGTAAAATTGTCCTTATTTGCAGATGACATGATACTGTACACAGAAAACCCTAAAGATTCCATCAAAAAACTATTAGACTTAATTTATGAATTCAGCAATCTAGCAGCATACAAAATTAGTGCCAAGAAATCTATGTCATTACTTTACACCAATAGTGAACTTACAGAAAGAGAAACTAAAAAAGCAATCCCATTTACCATCGCACCAAAAAAATTAAGATACCTAAGAATAAAGTTAACTACAGAGGTAAAAGACCTATATGTGAAAAATTATGGGACACTGAAAAGCGAAATAGAAGAAGACATAAACAGATGGAAGAACATACCACGTTCATGGATTGGTAGAATCAACATCATCAAAATGTCCATACTACCCAAAGCAATCTATAGATTCAATGCAATCCCCATTAAAACACAAACCGCATATTCGACAGATCTAGAACAAACCAAAAATTCATCTGGAATAAAAAAAGACCTCGAATAGCTGCAGCAATCCTGAGAAAGAGAAACAAAATAGATGGGATATCAATACCAGATATCAAGCTGTATTATAAAGCCATTGTTCTTAAAACAGCTTGGTCCTGGCACAAGAAGTGACATACAGATCAACAGAATAGAATAGAGAACCCAGAAATAGACCCAAACCACTATGCCCAATTATATTTGACAAAGGAGGCAAGAGCATACAATGGAGTCAAGACAGCCTCTTCAATAAATGGTGTTGGGAAAATTGGACAGATACATGAGAAAAGATGAATCTAGACCACCAAATAACACCATACAGAAAAATAAACTCAAAATGGATAAAGGACTTAAACGTAAGACAGGAAACCATAAAAACTCTAGAGAAATCCATAGGCAGAGAAATTTCAGATATATGCCAAAGAAATTTCTTCACTGATACTGCTCCTAGGGCAATGGAAACTAAAGAGAAAATAACCAAATGGAACTACATCAAAATAAAAAGCTTTTGCATAGCAAAGAAAACTGTCAACAAAGCAACAAGAAAGTCCACTGCATGGGGGAACATATTTGCAAATGTCATCACTGTTAATGGTTTAATCTCCAGCATTTACAGGGAACTCAATCAACTTATCAAACGGAAGATAAGCAACCAAATCAAAAAATGGGCAATACAACTAAATAGACACTTTTCGAAAGAGGACATACAGAAGGCTGAAAGACATGAAAGCAGGCTGAGAGTCACTAATTATACGAGAGATGCAAATCAAAATGACAATGCTGTATCCTCTCACACCTGTCAGAATGGCTATCATCAACAAATCAACAAACAACAAGTGTTGGAGAGGATGTGAATAAAAAGGAACCCTTCTGCACTGCTGGTGGGAATGTAGACTCCATTTGACCCAGTGATCCCACTCCTAGGAATATATCCCAAGAAACCAGAAACACCAATCAGAAAGAATATATGCATCCTTATGTTCATAGCAGCACAATTCAATATAGCTAAGATTTGGAAGCAGCCTAAGTGCCCATCAGCAGATGAGTGGATTAAAAAAACTGTGGTATATCTACAAATGGAATACTATGCTGTGGATAAAAAGAAGTTCTTACCTTTTGCAGCAGCATGGGTAGAACTGGAGAGCATTATGCTAAGTGAAATAAGCTAGTCAGAGAAAGATAAATGCCACATGATCTTATTTGTGGAATATAGTGAACAACATAGGCTGAAGAAAAGGGATAGATCCAGAGATAGAGAAGCAGTGATAAGACTGCCACACCTCAGAGGGAATGTAGGGAAGGGTGGGCAAGGGGGAGATATCAACCAAAGGACTTCTATGCATGCATATTAGCCCAACCAATGGACACAGACAACAGTAGTGTGAGGGCATGAGTGGGGCAGGCGTTATGGGGGGAATCAGGTCACAATGTGTAATACCTTAATCACTACAGAAATTAAAGATTGAAAAAAATTAAATAAATGAATAAAATAAAACAAAATATCATCTAAAAAAAGGAAAAGGAGAATATATGTATATATGGAAAAAAAAAACAGAATCAATGGACAAACAACAGCAACACCTACAAAAAATACACAGCAACACCAACAAAAAATACAAATATCAAACACCCAACAAAGAGGGTGGGGTCAGAATCTGTAGAGGCTGAGCTTATATACAGAAAATATGGTTAAGCATTGGATGAATATGGGAGAGGATCTCAGTTCAGTATAGAGTAAGTAGAAAGGGGATGGGTGGATAAGAGGAAAGAGAATGAGAAGGAAATAGTAATAAATTTACAAAAAATGATTTCAAAAATGGTATAAAAATTAGCAAATATGCCAAAACCAGTTTGGCTCAGTGGATAGAGCGTTGGCCTGCGGACTCAAGGGTCCCGGGTTCGATTCCGGTCAAGGGCATGTACCTGGGTTGCGGGCACATCCCCAGTGGGAGATGTGCGGGAGGCAGCTGATTGATGTTTCTCTCTCATCGATGTTTCTAACTCTCTATCTCTCTCCCTTCCTCTCTGTAAAAAATCAATAAAATATACTTTTAAAAAAATTAGCCAATAAAATAGAGAAGACAGAACCAAGAGAGACAGAAGACAGAACCTACACAGAACCTAGAGACAGAAGAACTTCGCTGGAGAGAACATGGCAAAAGATCCTGGTCAGAAACTGGCAACAGAACCTAGAGACAGAACCTAGCAAGAGAACATGGCAAAAGATCCTGGACTGAACCTGACTACAGAAATTGGCAAGAGAACCTGACTAGAACCTGGTGACTGAACCTGGCTGGAGAACCTGGACAGAACCTGGCTGGAGAACCTAGCGAGGGAACATGGCTACAGAACTTGGCTGGAGAACCTGGAGAACCTGGCTGGAGAACCTAGCAAGAGAACATAGACACAGAACCTGGCTGGAGATCCTAACCAGAACTTCGCTGGAGATCCTGACCAGAACTTGGCTAGAGATCCTGGCTAGGCTGCTGATCAACTGAACGCTGTCTCCGTGTCATTCCTTCTTCGCCGACTCCGTCCACACCTTTGGGGACCCCTGCTTGGGTTGGACCCCAGCAAATTATAATAAAACTAGAGGCCCGGTGCACAAAAATTCATGCACTCAGGGGGAAGGGGGGTCTCTCAGCCCGGCCTGTGCCCTCTCGCATTCTGGGACCCCTCGGGAGATAACGACCTGCTGGCTAAGGCCTGCTCCCGGGTGGCAGAGGGCAGGCCCAATCCCTAGGTGCAGCCCCTGGTCGGGCTCAGAGCAGGGCTGATTGGGGAGTTGGGATGCCACCCCTGTCATGCACAGAGCAGGGCGTATCGGGAGGTTGCGATGCCACCCTCAGTCACGCTCAGGGTAGGGCCGATTAAGGGGTTGGGGCACTACCCCCTGTCACACTCAAGGCAGGGTCGATGGGTAGGTTGAGGCGCCACCCCCTGTCACACACAGAGCAGGGCCCATCAGGGGGTTTGGGAGCTCTCCCCTGTCACGCACAGAGCAGGGTCAATCAGGGGGTTGGGAGCTCCCCCCTGTCACTCACAGAGTAGGGCCGATAGGGGAGTTGGGGCACCGCCCCCTGTCAAACACAGAGCAGATGGATCAGGGGGTTGGGGAGCCGCCCTCTACACCCACAGAGCAGGGCCGATCAGGGGGTTGGGGTGCGGCCACTGTCATACTCAGGGCAGGGCCGATGGGGAGGTTATGGCTCTACCCTGTCACACACAGAGCAGGGCCCATGGGGGGGCGGGGTTGGGGTGCTGCAACCTGTCACACACAGAGCAGGGCTGATCAGGGGGATGGGGTGCTGCACCCTGTCACACACAGAGCCACAGGGTGATCAGGGGGTTTGGGCGCTGCCCCCTGTCACACTGATCCCATTGCCGGGAGGCCTCTCAGCTCCGCTGATCCCGGTGCTGGGAGGCATATTTCCCTTTTACTATATAGGATAGAGGCCTGGTGCATGGGTGGGGCTGGCTGGTTTTCCCTCAAGGGTGTCCTGGATCAGGGTAGGGGTCCCCACTGGGGTGCCTGGCCAGCCTGGGTGAGGGAATGATGGCTGTTTGCAGCTGGTCACACCCCCTTCAGGGTGGGGGTCCCCACTGGGGTGCCTGGCCAGTCTGGGTGAGGGGCTGAGGGCTGTTTTCAGGCTGGGACTGAAGCTCCCAACTGCTCCTTTTTTTTTTTTTTTTATTCTGGGCCAGGTTTAGCTCTGGCTCCAGCTCTGAGGCCTCTGCTGCTGAAAGCAGGTATCTGGTTTGTTTGGGTTCTATAATCGAAACAATGTATAACTCCAGCTCTGAGATCCCGGCTCACTGAAAGCAGGTTTCTGGGGTTTTGTTTAGCTTCTGTATTTGTTACAATGTTTCAAACTGCAGGCTCCGAGGCCGGCAAGGCAGGCGGGGAGCGTTGGTTTCCTCCATCACTGAAGCAAGCAAGTCTCATGTTAGTTTCAAGCTGCCTGGCTGCCAGCTGCCATCTTGGCTGGCAGTTAATTTGCATATCGCCCTGATTAGCCAATGGGAAGGGTAGCGGTTGTATGCTAATTACCATGTTTCTCTTTTATTGGATAGGATTATCTCCCTCAGGATTTGAGAGGAAACTAAACTGACAAATGTTGGGAAAAAACAGAGTCTTGGATTTTTTTGTCTTTAATAAAAAGTAAATGTAAACTTTTATTAATAATAGTTATCTGAAAAATAGCAACAACCAAATTTAAAGAGAGGGCTGAGAATAAAAGCACTTAACAATCACATACTTTACTTCTCTCTCTCTCATCTCATCCACAAACACCAAATATTCATAAGCAGTTTCCTAGCCTTTCTGTGCTTTCCACAACCAGGCCACACTCTCCCCTACTTTATTTATTTATTTATTTTTTAATTTTTCTTTTAATTAAATATTTATTGTTCAGATTATTACATTTGTTCCTCTTTTTTCCCCCCCCATAACTCCCCTCCTCCCAGTTCCAGCCCCACCCTCCACCCTCACTCCCCACCCACTGTCCTCATCCATAGGTGCACGATTTTTGTCCAGTCTCTTCCCTCATCTCCCACACCCCTTTCCCCCCCAAGAATAGTCAGTCCATTCTCTTTCCATGTCCCTGATTCTATTATAATCAACAGTTCATTCTGTTCATCAGATTATTTATTCACTTGATTCTTAGATTCACTTGTTGATAGATGCATATTTGTTGTTCATAATTTGTATCTTTACCTTTTTCTTCCTCTTCCTCTTCTTAAAGGATACCTTTCAGCATTTCATATAATCCTGGTTTGGTGGTGATGAACTCCTTTAGTTTTTCCTTATCTGTGAAGCACTTTATCTGACCTTCAATTATGAATGCTAGCTTTGCTGGATAAAGTAATCTTGGTTGTAGGTTCTTGGTATTCATCACTTTGAATATTTCTTGCCACTCCCTTCTGGCCTGCAAAGTTTCTGTTGAGAAATCAGCTGATAGTCGTATGGGTATTCCCTTGTAGGTAACTGAGTTTCTTTCTCTTGCTGCTTTTAAGATTCTCTCTTTATCTTTTGCTCTTGGTATTTTAATCATGATGTGTCTTGGTGTGGTCCTCTTTGGATTCCTTTTGTTTGGGGTTCTCCGCGCTTCTTGGACCTGTAAGTCCATTTCTTTCACTAGGTGGGGGAAGTTTTCTGTCATTATTTCTTCAAATAGGTTTTCAATATCTTGCTCTCTCTCATCTTCTGGCACCCCTATAATTCTGATGTTGGTACGCTTGAAGCTGTCCCAGAGGCTCCTTACACTATCCTCGCATTTCTGGATTCTTTTTTCATTTTGCTTTTCCAGTTGGGTGTTTTTTGCTTCCTGGCATTTCAAATCATTGACTTGATTCTTGCGCTCCTCTGGTCTGCTGTCAGGAGTCTGTATAATATTCGTCATTTCAGTCCATGTATGCTTAATTTCTAGGTGTTTCCCCAATATAAGATCAAGGGTCTCATTAGTTTTCTTGTAGATCTCATTAAGTTTATCTGCGGCTTCTAAACAGTTCTTGAGAGACCTTAAAAGTGTGGTTCTGAACTCTATATCTTCCATTGACAATTTTGTCCT
The DNA here is from genome assembly GCF_964212035.1 of Myotis nattereri. Classification (NCBI taxonomy): domain Eukaryota; kingdom Metazoa; phylum Chordata; class Mammalia; order Chiroptera; family Vespertilionidae; genus Myotis; species Myotis nattereri. The sequence goes on along the minus strand of NC_138094.1, from coordinate 40,417,349 downwards.
GTTTCTTTGTCTCCGCATTTTGTTATGCTTCCTTGATGCACCCCCTAGTGGTCTTTGTTCGTGGTCTTATAGTTAAATTTTGATTGTTGTAGCTAATTCCAGGGAGGGTTTGACCTCCAGGCCAAGTGGCTATGAGAATCAGCTGTGTCAGCAGTGAGAGAACTTCTGTCCTCTAGGGAGGTGCTAATCAGGCCTTTGCCTGAGGCTATCCAGCAAATGCCTCTGTGCAGGGCTTGGGTGGGGCGGGTCGCACAGGATCAACAGGGTGAGCTGGAGAGAGCAGTTATGGCGGATCTCAGTCCTGTCCCCAGGGGCTCTGCCTCTCTGAGTCCTAGCAACGGCTGCAAACCTCGGAGAGAAAGCTGCACTCGCTCTGACCGAAGCCAGACAGTCCTGCTTCTCCCGTTTGAGTCTGGTTCCCTAAAGACTCGCCTGTATCTGGAGCTCAGAGTCTGCGACTCCCTCCAGATTGAAAACGCCCACCACGCCCTCCGCCGCCAGCCTGCTCCGCACACTCTTGCCCTCAGAATTTGACTTCAGCACTGCGCCTCCTCTGAGTGTCCGTATGCGTTTCTCTTTCCTCCTAGTTGTAGGACTTCCACTCAGCCAGCGTTCCTGTGGTTCTGGGTGATGTCCCTTCCGTTTTCGGGTTTCACTTTTGAAGTAGTTGTTCAAGGCAGCAAACTCCGGTGTTAATCTATGGTGCCATCTTGGTTCTCCTCTAATCTGGGGACCCGTTTTTAATCTCTCCCCTACTTTAATTAAAAGCGATGATACATTGTTCCTCTAATAAAAAAGCCTGTCCTATGTCCAAGGTCCTTCCCAGCTAATGTTACGGGAGAAGGTATGACTACTTGATGAGAGGATTATTTATTACTCTCTGAGAATATTTGAATTTTAATAAAAAAAACTTAACCTAAGTGAGTGGATAACTAATGATGAGACTGAAGACAGAGGCAAACCAGGGAGAAGAGTTAGTTCTGTACTTTACAAACCTGTATGTTCTTAACTACTCCTCCCATAGCCTACATTGTTGAAGAGACAGTAAGGGAAGAAACATTTATATATAAAAAAAGAGAAAATAAAATAAAATAAAATAAGAGTGATGGAAAAAGAACGCGAAAAGAAATAGAAAATAAAGCCACCAATAAAAACAGGAAAACAAAGGAAAAAGAAGAAACAAAAAGAGATAAAATAATAAAAATGAAAAAGTGAAGTGTTCCTTTGGCTGGCTTAATATATCAGTCTTCTGTACTGTTTCTTAGGTTTCCAGTGTTGGGACTGATGGTCTCTCTTTAGTCCAGTCCCTTAGGACTTTCACGGACTATTTAGGTTTTTTAAAAATCCTTTGTACCATTCAGGGTGGAATCTTGGAGTGGCTGTACTGGTTGCCTGGATACTGGAGGGCAGAGCTATCTTTTCAGGACAACATGGCTGCCCAGGTCTTGGGATTAGGCATGACTCAGCACCAAACTTGCTGGCACTTCTCCTGGACACCCCTTACTCCCCAGATTCCTCAAGTCTACACCTTCTCCCATAGTCCAGCCACAGGTATGTGTGCGTATCCAAAAGGTCCTATGTACTAGGCTCAATGAAGAAAGGCACAGGCCCCAGAGTGGGGGAGGCTGCACCTTTACCTTCTCTTCTCCTGCCAGCTCTCCTTTTCAGTCTTTCCTGACTGTGGACCCAGATATAGAGTCCCTTGCGATCCAGCAGTTCTGTGGACCATCTTCCCACAGTTAGACACTGTGCCATTCCAAAGGGACGTAGCTCACTGCCAGTGCCTTGTGGATTTCCTCTGACCCTCAGGGCTCAGGGGTCTGGCAGATAGTCCTTCCCAGAGCCTCGATTTTACCTTTCTGCAGGAATCCTCTGCCCTTCCTGGCTGCAAACCGTCTCTCAGCTGAGTCTCCTTCACCAATTCAGGCTGGACGTTACATTTTATCTGCTTACCCTATCTGCTCTGGGACAAGGCTCAGGACACATCCATCTATACTGCTGCCATTTTGTCTCTCAAGAAGGTGAGTTTCTTCACAAAAAGTTGCTTTTCCTAACAGAAAGTATGACTCTCAGACATGAAGATGTGTTTTCCCAATAAGAAGAATTTACCCCACAGAAAGGTTAATTTCCTCCACAAAAAGATGTGTTCCTTCACAGGAAGGTGTGTTTCCCACAAAAAAAGATGTGTTCCAGTGAAGGATACTGAAGGATACTGTGCCTTCACAGGAAAATGTGTTCCTTCATAGGAAGGTGCACTTCCCCAATAGGAAAGTGAGTTTCCCTTACAGGAAGAAAGGTTTCCTGAAGGGAAGTTGTGTTTCTCTACTAGGAAAGTATCTTTCTGCCACAGGAACATGTGCTCTTTCACTGGAAAATGCTATCCCCCTATAGGAAGATGTGTTCTACCATAGGAGAAGGATTCCTCACAGAAAGATGTGTTTACCAACAGAAATGTGTGTTTCCCCACAGGCAATTAGGATCCCCAACAAGAAGATGCTTTTTCCCAACAGGAATATTACCTTCCCCCATAGAAAAATTAGGTGACCCCTCAGGAAAATTGATTCTGCTACAGAAAGATTAATTTCACCCACATAACAATGCATTCCCTCAGACCAAGGTGCCTTTCCCCAAAGGAATTCATGTTCCCATTAAGGAAGATTTGTTCACACACAGAAAGAATTCCTACACAGGAAGGTGCATTTCGCCATAGTAAGATTGCACCTTAAAAGGCAGTTGTTTTCCCCAATAGAAGATGTGTTCCCTCTCTGGAAGGTGCATTTCCCACACAGGAAGGTGCAATCTCTTACAAGAAGCTGTGCTTCTTCACAAAAAGTTGCTCTTCACAGTTCTCTGACAGAACAGAGGATTCCCACACAGCAAGATGTCTTTCCCCTACAGGACAGTCAATTACCTCACAGGAAGGTGAATTTTCTCCATGAAAAGTGTTCCTTCACAGGAAGGCGTGTTTCCAACAAAATAAGATTATTCCCACACAAGTATGTACTTTTCTCCCACAGGAAGGCGCACTTCCCCAATAGGAAGGTGAATTTCCCTCACAGGAAGAACGGTTCCCTCAGAGGAAGTTGCATTACATTCTGGAAAAGTGTGTTTCTACCACAGGAATATGTGTTCTGTCACAGGAATTTGCAGTTATCCCACAGGGAGATGTGTTCTACCAAGGGAGAACAGTTCCTCACAGAGAGGAGTGTTTACCAAAGGAATATGTGTTTCCACACAGGCAGTTAGGTTCCTCCACAGAAAGATGCTTTTTGCCAACAGTAATACTATGTTCCCCCATAGGAAGATAGGTGGCCACACAGGAAAATAGATTTTCCCCCCAGAAAATTGAATTCTGCCCACATAAATGTGCATATTCTATGAAGGGTTTTGTAATCCTACAGAGGAAGATGTGCTCAACCACAGAAAGAAATATTCATGCAAAGGAAGGTGAATTTCCTCCTGTGTATGATGTATTTTGCCATAGAAAGGTCATTCCCCAAGATTAATTTGTGTTCCCCAGTTGGAAAATGTGTTCCCTCAAAAAACATGCCTTTTGGAAACAGGAAGCTGAATTCCCTAGAAGAATGTGAGTTTCGCCACAAAAAGTTGCTTTTCCCTGACAGAAAGGATTCCCACATTAGAAGATGTATTTCCTGCCTCAGGAATATGAATTTACCTCACCGGAAAGTAAATTTTCTCTAAAGAAAGATGTGTTCCATCACAGGAAGGTGTAATTCCAGCCATAAAAGATGTGTTCTCCCACAGGAAGGTGCTTGTCCCCTACAGGATGAACGGTTCCACCAAGAGAAAGTTGAGTTCCCCCCACAGGAAGTATTTTCACACTGCAAATGTGTTCCCGCACAGAAAATCATCTTTCTTGCATAAGAAGGTGCTTTTCCACTGCAGCAAGAATAATTTATGCATAAATAGGTGAGTTTCCCTCACAGGAAGATACTTTCCCCCACAAGGAGATGTATTTTCTCCACAAGAAGTTGCACTTCCCCCATAGGAAATTGAGTTTACCACAGGAAGAAGGTTTCATTACCCTTCCTGTGGTAATAAAACACCTTTTCATTACATGAAAGTGTGTTTTCCCCATAGGAAGGTGCCCTTCTCCCACAGGAACTTGCCTTCCTTCACAGGAACATGCACTTTCCCCACAGGAAGATGTTTTCCACAAAGGGAGAAAAGTTCATCACAAAAAGGTATGTTTCTCAATGGGCAATGTGTGTTTTCCCAATAGGAAGATTCAGTTCCTCCAAAAGTAGGTGCTTTCCCCCCGCCCCAACAGGAATATTACATTCCCCAACAGGAAGATTAGGTGACCCCAGAGATAAATAGATACCCTCCACTAGAAGGTGACTTTCACCCACATATAGCTGCATTCCTTTACAGAAAGGTGTTTCTTCAAAAGGAATGTGTTCCCACAGGAGATGTGTTTACCCCCAAAAGAATTCCTACACAGGAACCTGAGTTTTCCCCAGATAAAGGTGCATTTCACCATAGAAAAACATTTTCCCTAAAGGAAGTATTCCCTAGTAGGAAGATGTATTCCCTCACAGGAAGCTGCTTTCCCTCCACTGGAAACTGAATTCCTATAGAAGAAGGTGCATTTCCCCACATAAATTTGCTTTTCTCTGACAGAAAGAAGGATACCCACACAGGAAGATGTGTTTCCCCCACTTAGGAGATGAATAAACCCACAGAAAAGTGAAGTCCTCTATGGAAAGATGTGTTCCCTCATAGGAAGCTGTTTTCTCTCCCCAAAAAGATGTGTTCCCACACAAGAAGGTGCCTTTCCCTCACAGAAAGGTGTGTGCCCCCTGCAGGAAGAAGAGTTCCCCAAAAGAAAGTTGTGTTTTCCCCTCAGAAAGTGTTCTCACACTAGAAATGTGTTCCTGCACAGGTCTTTCTTCATAGGAAGGTGCCTTTCCATCACAGCAAATAGTATTCCTGCACAGGAAGGCAAGTTTCCCTCACAGGAAAATCCTTTGCCCCAAAAGAAAATGTATTTCCCTCACAGGAGGACTTGTTCCCCACAGGAAGGGCATAGGATACCCTTTTTTTCTGACAGAAAGAAGGATATCCACACACAAGATGGGTTCTCCCACAGGAAGATGAATTTACACCATAGGAAGGTAGATTTTCTCCACAGAATGATGTGTTCCTTCACAGGAAAGCATGTTCCACCCCCCCTCCCCCCTGCCAAAAAAAAATGTGTTCCCATATAGGTAGGTGCCTTTTTCCCACTGGATGGTGCACTTACCCCATAGAAGGTGAGTTTTCCCGCAGGAAGAAGGGTTCCCTTACATAAAAGTGTGGTTGCCCCATAGGAAGGTGCATTTCTCCCACAGAAACATGCCTTCCATCACAGGAAATGCACTTCCCCCACTGGAAGATGTGTTCAATCAAGGAAGAAAGGTTCCTCTCAGATTGGTGTGTTTCCCAATACGAATGTGTTTAACCACAGGAGACTTGGTTTTCCCACAGGAAATTTCCTATTCCCAACAGGAATATTCCATTACCTCACAGGAAAGTGATTTTCCTCAACAGGAAGATTAGGGGACCCCACAGGAAAACAGATTCGCGCATAGGAAGGTGAATTTTGCCTACATAAAGATGAATTCCCTCACAGGAAGATGCGTTTCCCCACAAAGAAGAGGTGTTCCCACAGAGGAATATGTGTTCTCCCTCAGAAAGAATTCCTACATAGGTAGGTGAGTTTCCTTCCAAGGAAGGTGCCTTTCTCCATAGGGAGATAGCTTGCCAAAAGGAAGTTGTGTTCCCTATTAGGAAAATGTGTTCCCTCACAGGAAGCTGCATTTTCCTAGAAGAAGTTGCATTTTCTCAAAGTAGTAGCTTCCTTTTGACAGAAAAAAAGTATTCCCACACAGGAAGAAGTGTATTCCTCACAGAAAAATGAATTACCCCACAGGGAGATGAATTTCCTCCACAGAAATATTGTTCCTGCACAGGAGGGTGTGTTTCCCCACTAAATGATGTGTTCCCACACAGGAAGTAGCCTTTCCCCAACAGGAAATTGCATCTACCCAAGAAGAAGGTGAATATTCCCCACAGAAACAAGTGTGCCCCACAGAAGTGGAGATTCCCCCATAGCAAGGTGAGTTTCTGCTGCAAAAACATGCGTTCCTTCTCAGGAACATGCATTTCCTCAGTAGGAAGATGTGTTCACCCACAGAAAGAACAATTTCTGCACAGGAAGGTGAATTTCCCTCATAAAAATGTGCATTTTACCATAGGAAGATCATTCCCCAAAAGGAAGTTTTGTTCCTGAGTCAGAAGATGTGTTCCCTCACAGTAAGGTCCTTTTTCTGTAGAGGAAGCTGCATTCCCCACAATAAACTGCATTTCCCAGAAAAAAAAGTTGCTTTTCCCTGACAGAAAGAATGATATCCACTCAGGAAGATATGTTTCCCCACAGGAAAATGAATTTACAGCACTGGAAGGTGAATTTCCTCCATGGAAAGATGTGTTCAATCACAGGAAGTTGTGTTTCACCCAAAAATAAATGTGTTCCCCCACAGGAATGTGTCTTTTCCCCACTAGAAGTTGCATTCCCACTAGAGGTTGTAGGGTTCCCCCCACAGGAAGGTGCATTTTTCCCAAGGAAGCATTGTCACACTGGAAAAGTGTTCCCACACATGATTTCTTTCTTGCATAGGAAGTGTCTTTCTACCACAGAATGTTGGATTCTTGCACAGGAAGGTGAATTTCCCTAACAGGAAGATACTTTGCCCCAGAGGAATGTGTATTTCTTTCTCAGGGAGGCTTCCCTGCCCCCCCTCCCCCCAGGAAAGTGCACTTCCCCAATAGGAAGGTGAGTTTCTCCTACAGAAAGTAGGGTTCTCTCACAGGAAGTTTTGTTTCCCCTAATGGAAGGTGCGTTTCTACCATGGGAACATGCATTCCCTATCAGGAACATGCATTTCCCCATAGGAAGTTGTGTTCTACCAAAGGAGAAGAGTTCCTCACAGAAATGTGTGTTTCCCAACAGAAATGTATGTTTAACCGCAGGAAGATTAGGTTTCCCCACAGGAATGTAACTATTACCAACAGGATTATTCCTTTCCCCCACAGGAAGTTTATTTTCCCCAATAGGAAGATTAGGTGATCTCACAGGTAAATTATTCGCAAACAGGAAGGTGAATCTCACCCACATAAATATACATTCCCTCACAAGAAAGTGTGTTTCTTCCCAAAGAAGAGTTGTTCCCACAGAGGAAGATGTGTTCACCCACAGAAAGAATTCCTGCACAGGATGGTGAGTTTCCCCTCGAGGAAGGTGCAATTTCCCATAGGGTGATTGTTCCCCAAAAGAAAGTTGTGTTCTCCATTAGAAAAATGTGTTCCAAGAAGGAAGATGGCTTCAGACAGGAAGGCAGACTGCAAGATAGTATGTGAGTGAGAGAACAAAGAGAGAGTGTGTGGTCACATGAGGAGTGTTTGTTTCTGAGTTGAGGGATAGCTATACTCCAGGAGACTGTGGGGGGTTGCCAGATGGGGTTCTCCTGACCAGACAGCTTCCACTGATGCTGGGATCCTTACTGGAGCACCAGCTCTGATGCAGAGATTGTGCCATCTTGGAGGGGAGAGTGGATGTTGTTGGAAACCTGAAAATCCCAGGGATCTAAAAGGCACCCAGTGAACAGCTGCGAACCAGGGAACACTGTTCCCCAAGCAGCGCAAGCATGCAGATTTGGAAGAGCCCTGCACCCCACATGGAAAGGTCAGATATCGCCTATGATAAGGTGAAGTCTGTGGTCTGGACAGGAAAAATCCGTGGCTGCTGGGTCTGGAGTGATCCACGAATGTGGAAGGGGATCTGCAGGGCTGCTAACATAAGGGAACTCTTAAAAAAAAGAACCCATAGCTGAACTGGGCACAAATGGGCAGTGTAAAAATTTTAACAGTGTGCCAGCTGCTTAGACCTAAGGGCAAAAAAGAGTGCACAGATTTGCACCGGAATGCTGAAGTTTGCAGACTTACTCTGACTCATTTTCTCTTTATTTATTTTTTCCTCTTTAAAACCTTGTTTTTGTTTTGTGTGTGTGTCTGTGTGTGTGTGTGTGTTTTCTTTTTTTTTTAATTTTTTTTTATTTTTATTTTTTAATTTATTGCTTAAAGTATTACAAAGGGTATTAAATATGTGTCCATTTTATCCCCCCGCCCTAGACAGTCCCCTAGCCTCCGCTATCCCCGAATGTCTTATGTCCACCGGTTATGCTTATATGCATGCATACAACTCCTTTAGTTGATCTCTTACCCCCCTACCTCCTGCCCCCCAACCCTCCCTGGCCTTCCCGCTGCAGTTTGACAATCTGTTTGAGGCAGCTCTGCCTCTGTATCTATTATTGTTCAAAAGTTTATAATGGTCTCTATTATCCATGAATGAGTGAGATCATGTGGTATTTTTCCTTCATTGACTGGCTTATTTCACTTAGCATAATGCTCTCCAGTTCCACCCATGACGTTGCAAATGGTAAGAGTTCCTTCCTTTTTAGAGCAGCATAGTATTCCATCGTGTAGATGTACCACAGTTTTCTAATCCATTCATCTACTGATGGGCACTTAGGCTGTTTCCAGATCTTAGCTATGGTGAATTGTGCTGCTATGAACATAGGGGTGCATATATCCTTTCTGATTGGTGTTTCTGGTTTCTTGGGATATATTCCTAGAAGTGGGATCACAGGGTCAAATGGGAGTTCCATTTTCAGTTTTTTAAGGAAACTCCATACTGTTTTCCATAGTGGCTGCACCAGTCTGCATTCCCACCAGCAGTGCACAAGTGTTCCTTTTTCTCCACATCCTCTCCAGCACTTGTCGTTTGTTGATTTGTTGATGATAGCCAGTCTGACAGGAGTGAGATGGTACCTCATTGTTGTTTTGATTTGCATCTCTCAGATGATTAGTGACTTTGAGCATGTTTTCATATGTCTCTTGGCTTTCTGAATGTCCTCTTTTGAAAGGTGTCTATTTAGGTCATTTGCCCATTTTTTGATTGGATTGTTTATCTTCCTTTTGTTGAGTTGTATGAGTTCCCTATAAATTTTGGAGATTAGGCCCTTATCAGATATGACATTGGCAAATATGTTTTCCCACACAGTGGGTTTTCTCATTGTTTTTTTGATGGTTTCTTTTGCTGTGCAGAAGCTTTTTATTTTGATGTAGTCCCATTTGTTCATTTTCTCTTTAGTTTCAAGTGCCCTAGGAGCTGTATCAGTGAAGAAATTGCTTCGGCATATGTCTGAGATTTTGTTGCCTTTGAATTCTTCTAGAATTTTTATGGTTTCCTGTCATACATTTAAGTCCTTTATCCATTTTGAGTTTATTTTTGTGTATGGTGTAAGTTGGTGGTCTAGTTTCATTTTCTTGCATATATCTGTCCAATTTTCCCAACACCATTTATTGAAGAGACTATCTTGGCTCCATTGTATGTTCTTGCCTCCCTTGTCAAATATTAATTGAGCATATTGGTTCGGGCCGATTTCTGGGCTCTCTATTCTATTCCATTGATATATATGCCTATTCTTGTGCCAGTACCAGGTAGTTTTGAGAACAGTGGCTTTGTAATACAACTTGATATCTGGTATTGAGATCCCACCTACTTTATTCTTTTTCAGGATTGCTGCAGCTATTCGGGGTCTTTTATTATTCCAAATGAATTTTTGGAGAGTTCGTTCTAGATCTCTGAAGTATGCCGTTGGTATTTTAATGGGAAATGCGTTGAATTTATAGATTGCTTTGGGTAGTATGGACATTTTAATGATGTTGATTCTACCAACCCATGAACATGGTATGTTCTTCCATCTGTTTATGTCTTCCTCTATATCTTTTTTCAACGTCCTGTAGTTTTCTGAGTAGAGGTCTTTTACCTCTTTAGTTAAGTTTATTCCTAGGTAGCTTAATTTTTTTGGTGCGATGGTAAACGGGATTGTTTTTATAATCTCTCTTTCTGAAAGTTCACTATTGGTGTATAGAAATGCCTCAGATTTCTTGGGGTTAATTTTGTATCCTGCTACATTGCCAAATTCATGTATTAAGTCTAGTAGCTTTTTGATGGAGTCTCTAGGGTTTTGTATGTATAATATCATGTCGTCTGCAAATAAGGACAGTTTTACTTCCTCTTTTCCAATTTGGATGCCTTTTATTTCTTCTTCTTGCCTAATTGCAATGGCTAACACTTCCAGTACTATGTTGAACAGGAGTGGTGAAAGGGGGCATCCCTGTCTTGTTCCTGTTCTTAGGGGAAATGGTGTTAGTTTTTGTCCATTGAGTATGATGTTGGCTGTGGGCCTGTCATATATGGCTTTTATTATGTTGAGGTATGATCCTTCTACTCCCACCTTGCTAAGAGCTTTTATCAAAAATGGGTGTTGAATTTTGTCAAATGCTTTTTCTGCATCAATTGATATGACAATGTGGTTTTTTTCTTTCAATTTGTTTTTTTTTTTCTTTTTTTTTTATTATTAGTTAAGGTTTACAAATGTGTCCTCATCCCCCCCTTTAACCCCCAACCTCCCCCCTACACACAAACTCATGCTCCCATCACCCCGTTGTCCATGTCCATTGGTTTGGCTTATATACATGTATACAAGTCCTTCTGTTGATCTCTTCCCCTTACCCCCGCCCTCCCCTACTTTCCTTCTGGGGACTGATAGCCTGATCGCTGTTTCTCAGTCTTTGGGTCTGTCCTTTTTCATCAGTCTATGTTGTTCTCTATAATCCACAAATGAGTGAGATCATGTGGTATTTATCTTTCTCTGACTGGCTTATTTCACTTAGCATAATGCTCTCCAGTTCCATCCATGCTGTTGCAAAAGGCAAGAGTTCCTTTTTTTTTTACTGCAGCATAGTATTCCATTGTGTATGTGTACCACAGTTTTCTAATCCACTCATCTGCTGATGGGCACTTAGGCTGTTTCCAAATCTTAGCTATGGTGAATTGTGCTGCTATGAACATAGGAGTGCATATATCCTTTCTAATTGGCGTTTCTGGTTTCTTGGGATATATTCCTAGGAGTGGGATCACAGGGTCAAATGGGAGTTCCATTTTTAGTCTTCTGAGGTAGCTCCATACTGTTCTCCACAGTGGTTGCACCAGTCTGCATTCCCACCAGCAGTGCAGAAGGGTTCCTTTTTCTCCACATCCTCTCCAACACTTGTTGTTTGTTGATTTGTTGATGATAGCCATTCTGACAGGTGTGAGATGATAACGCATTGTCGTTTTGATTTGCATCTCTCGTATAATTAGTGACTTTGAGCAGGTTTTCATATGTCTTTCTGCCTTCTGTATGTCCTCTTTCGAAAAGTGTCTATCTAGGTCCGTTGCCCATTTTTTTATTGGATTGTTTATCTTCCTTTTGTTAAGTTTCATGAGATCCCTGTATATGTTGGAAATTAAACCCTTATCGGTGGTATCATTGGTAAATATGTTCTCCCATGTAGTGGGTCTTCTTGTTGTTTTTTTGATGGTTTCCTTTGCTGTGCAAAAGCTTTTTATTTTGATGTAGTCCCATTTGTTTATTTTCTCTTTAGTTTCCATTGCCCTAGGAGCATTATCAGAGAAGAAATTTCTTCGGCATATGTTTGCGATTTCGCTGCCTGTGGATTCCTCTAGTATTTTTATGGTTTCCGTCTTACGTTTAAGTCTTTTATCCATTTTGAGTTTATTTTTGTGTATGGTATGAGTTGGTGATCTAATTTCATCCTTTTGCATGTATCTGTCCAATTTTCCCAACACCATTTATTGAAAAGACTGTCTTGACTCCATTGAATGCTCTTGCCTCCTTTGTTGAATATTAATTGGGCATAGTGGTTTGGGTCGATTTCTGGGGTCTCTATTCTATTCCATTGATCTATATGTCTGTTCTTGTGCCAGTACCAAGCTGTTTTAAGAACAGTGGCTTTGTAATACAGTTTGATATCTGGTATTGAGATCCCACCTACTTTGTGTTTTCTCAGGATTGCTGCAGCTATTCGGGGTCTTTTTTTATTCCAGATGAATTTTTGGAACGTTCGTTCTAGATTTGTGAAATATGCCTTTGGTAATTTAATGGGGATTGCATTGAATCTATAAATTGCTTTGGGTAGTATGGACATTTTGATGATGTTGATTCTACCAATCCATGAACACGGTATATTCTTCCATCTGTTTATGTCTTCCTCTATCTCTTTTTTCAGTGTCCTGTAGTTTTCAGCATATAAGTCTTTTACCTCCTTAGTTAAGTTTATTCCTAGGTATTTTAATTTTTTTGGTGCAATGGTAAATGGGATTGCTTCTGTAGTTTCACTTTCTGTAAGTTCACTATTGGTGTAAAGAAATGCCATGGATTTCTTAGCATTAATTTTGTATCCTGCTACATTGCCGAATTCATTTATTAAGTCTAATAATTTTTTGATGGAGTCTTTAGGGTTCTGTATGTACAGTATCATGTCATCTGCAAATAAGGACAGTTTTACTTCTTCTTTTCCAATCTGGATGCCTTTTATTTCTTCTTCGTGTCTGATCGCAATGGCTAGTACTTCCAGTACTATGTTGAACAGGAGTGGTGAGAGGGGGCATCCCTGTCTTGTTCCTGTTTTTAGAGGGAATGGTTTTAGTTTTTGCCCCTTGATTATGATGTTGGCTGTGGGTTTGTCATATATGGCTTTTATTATGTTGAGGTATGATCCCTCAATTCCTATCTTGCTGAGAGTTTTTATCAAAAATGGGTGTTGAATTTTGTCAAATGCTTTTTCTGCATCAATTGATATGACTATGTGGTTTTTTTCTCTCAATTTGTTTATGTGATGTATCACGTTTATTGATTTGCGGATATTGTACCATCCTTGCATCCCTGGGATAAATCCTACGTGGTCATGGTGTATGATCTTTTTGATGTACTGCTCGATCCGATTTGCTAGGATTTTGTTGAGGATTTTGGCATCTATGTTCATGAGGGATATTGGCCTATAATTCTCTTTCATTGTATTGTCTTTATCTGGTTTTGGGATTAGGGTGATGTTGGCTTCATAGAATGAGCTGGGAAGTGTTCCTTCCTCTTGGATCTTTCGACATAGTCTGAGGAGGATAGGTTTTAGATCTTCCTTGAATGTTTGGTAAAACTCTCTTGTGAAGCCATCTGGCCCCGGGCTTTTGTTTGCTGGAAGCTTTTTGATTACTGCTTCGATTTCCTCCATAGTTATTGGCCTATTGAGATTTTTAGATTCTTCCTGGTTAAGTTTTGGAAGGTTGTATTTATCTAGGAATATGTCCATTTCCTCCAGGTTGTCTAGTGTGTTGGAGTAGAGTTGTTCATAGTATTTTCTAACAATCCTTTGTATTTCTATGGGGTCTGTTGTTATTTCTCCTCTTTCATTTCTGATTTTGTTTATTTGGGTCCTCTCTCTTTGTTTCTTGGTGAGCCTGGCTAGAGGTGTATCAATCTTGTTTATCCTTTCAAAGAACCAGCTCTTGGTTTTGTGGATCTTTTGTATTGTTTTTTTGGTCTCTATGTCGTTTATCTCCGCTCTGATCTTTGTTATTTCCTTCCTTCTGCTTACAGTGGGCTTTTTTTGTTGCTCTCTTTCTAATTCTTCGAGTTGTAGAGTTAGGTCATTTATTCTCATTGTTTCTTATTTCTTGCAGTAGGCTTGTAGAGCTATGAACTTTCCTCTCAAGACTGCTTTTGCTGTGTCCCATAGGTTTTGGATTGTTGTGTTTTCATTGTCACTTGTTGCCATGATGTTTTTTATTTCTTCTTTGATCTCACTGGTGACCCAGTCATTGTTTAATAGCATGCTACTTAGTCTCCATGTGTTTGATTTTTTTTGGATTGTTTTTGTTGTAGTTGATTTCCAGTTTTATGCCTTTGTGGTCTGAGAAGACACTTGATATGATTTCAATTTTCTTGAATTTGAAGAGACTTTGTCTGTGACCCAATATATGGTCTATCTTTGAAGATGACAAATGTGCACCTGAGGAGAATGTATATTCTGTGGCTTTGGGGTGAAATGTTCTGAAGATGTCAATTAATTCCATCTGATCTAGTGAGTCATTTAGGATTGATGTTTCTTTGCTGAGTTTCTGTTTAGAGGATTTGTCCAGTGGCGATAATGGGGTGTTAAGGTCCCCTACTATGATTGTATTGCTGTCAATCTCTCCCTTGATCGTCTCCAGAAGCTTTCTTATGTATTTGGGTGCTCCTATATTGGGTGCATATATATTTACCAGAGTTATTTCTTCTTGTTGGACTGCTCCCTTTAGTATTATGAAGTGGCCTTCTTGATCTCTTTTTATGTCCTTCACTTTGAGATCTAATTTGTCAGATATAAGTATTGCTACCCCAGCTTTTCTTTCACTTCCATTGGCCTGAAAAACCTTTGTCCATCCCTTCACCATCAGTCTGTGTGCGTCTTTTTTTCTGAGGTGGGTTTCCTGTAGACAGCAGATATATGGGTCATGTTTTCTTATCCACTCATTTACCCTATGCCTTTTGACTGGGGAATTTAATCCATTTACATTTAAAGTTATTATTGATAGAAACTTGTTAGTCGCCATTTTTGTTCTTTACCGCTGCGTTCCTTCTCTGTTTCTTGTTTTTTCTATTTTCAGCAGACCCTTTAGCATTTCTTGCATTGCTGGTTTGGTTGTAATAAACTCCCGTAGACCATTTTTGTCTGTGAAGCTCCTGATTTCACCCTCAATTTTGATTGATAGCCTCGCTGGGTATAGTATTCTTGGATTCAGACCCTTCCTTTGCATGACTTTGTATATTTCATTCCATTCCCTTCTTGCCTGATGTGTTTCTGTTGAGAAATCGGTCGCTAGTCTGATGGGGGATCCTTTGTAGGTAACTTTCTGTCTCTCTCTGGCTGCTTTTAAGATTCTTGCTTTGTCGTTGGTGTTTGCCAATTTAATTATTATGTGCCTTGGTGTTGGTCTTTTCGGGTTCATTTTGTTTGGGACTCTGTGAGCTTCTTGGATTTGTGTGAGTTTTTTCCTCCCTATATCAGGGAAATTTTCTGTTACTATTTTTTCAAACAGGTTTTCTATTCCTTGCTCAGTTACCTCTCCTTCTGGCACCCCTATTATTCGGATGTTGTTTCGTTTAGCATTGTCCCAGAGTTCTCTTAGGCTCTCTTCCTGCTTTTTAATTTTTTTTTCTAGAAGCTGTTCTGTTTGGGTATTTTTTTCTACCTTGTCTTCTAGCTCGCTGATACGGTCCTCTGCTTCTTCTAGTCTACTGTTGATGCTTTCTATTGAGTTCTTTATGGCAGTGATGTCGTTTTTCATTTCTTCTTGGTTTCTCTTCATTTCCTCTTGGTTCTTCTTCATTTCCTCTTGGTTCCTACACATATTGTTGAATTGGTCTTCCATTCTTTTCATCCACCTTGTGACCATTACTCTGAATTCTTTCTCTGACAGGTTGCTTGCCTCCATTGCCTCTATTTCGTTTACTTCCTTTTCTGATGATGCCTGTTTTTCTTTCATATTTGGGTTGGTTCTTTGTTTCACCATGATTTCTCTTCTCAAGGTGTTTGGTTATGTAGATCTCTCTCTGTTGCGCTGATTCAAAGGCACAAAATACAACACAACAAGGCACAACGTACAAGGCACCGAACTAAATGCATTCACGATATTAATAACCCCAAATAAAGGTGACCCCCCCCCCCGAGCGAAGAGAATTAGGGGATAAAGAAGAAAAAAGAGAAAAATATTAGAGAGAAAAATAAAAAACAAAAAGGAGTGCCGAAATGAGATTGGGAAAAGGGAGAGAAAAAAAAAACACACAAAAAGACCAAAAAAACCCCCAAAAAAAACAACAGCAACAAAAACAAAAAAATTAAGACAATGAAATAGAGGTGGGGAAGAGGTATTTGTATGGGGAGAGCGAGGGATTGGAAATTAGATATATAAGTAGGGTGAAATTTAGACAGTGGGTAGAAAGAAGGAATAGGTAAAATCCAAAGCAGGAATAGAGAAACAGGACAACAAAAGGGGAAAAGTGAGGAAGAGAGTTTTGGCTTAAGGGTAAATGTGAGATAGAGAGAAATGATGCTAAAGGAACGATGAAAATAGAGTGTACAACACTAATCCCAAAATAAAATAAAGAAAAATAAAAAAATAATAAAAAATAAAATGACCCTTGAAAAAATGGTAAAAGGATAGCAATAATAATGGTTAAATAATGTAGTAATTAAAAAGGTAAAATCAGGTGATGAAAAAAATAAAAAATAAATAAAATAAATAAAATAGGTTCTTAATGAAATGGTGAAAAAAGAATTAAAAAAATATATATATATAAAAATATTCGGAAGTGAAGGTGCTTCAGATCTTCCACTCTTCTTTTTGGCACGCCTCAGTCCTGCCAGGCATTCAGGGGAGTGTTGAACTTCCCTGCGATACACTGTCCCTCCGTGCAGTAAACCACAGACCTGATTTTAAGGCAGGTTGTATTTTTTTACCAGACTGCCTTTATTTGTGATCGCAAAAGAGACAGTTCGTGGCTCTGCCTCTGGGTGGCAGTGTGTCTGGATTTACCTCCAAGGCTCTAAGTCCTCTCTATCAGTAGGGTTTTGTCCTCTATGGTTTTTGGAACTGATTCAGGAAAGACCACTGCCCAGAGCTGGTTCCTTGCCACTGTCCGCTGTTTCCCAGGCTCCCCAAAAAGAACTTTCCCCTACAGGCTCTGCGAATGACCCCAACTGGGGAATCCCATGCGCTGGGTTTAATAATCAAATGCACGGATCTAAGGGGAACTGTAACAAGAGCCTGATAGTTGTGCGAATTCGCAAGCCTCCACCTTCCAGGTCTGCGCACAGTCTCCGCACGCAGTCTCCACGCGCCCACTCGCCCCTGGCACCAAGCAGCCAGCAGATTGGCAAAGTCCAAGGCTGCTCCTTTACATCCAGTCCAGCTATGGGCTCATTTTTCGCGTTCCCTTCTGCCAGCAGCCCTGTGGGGCCCCTTCCCCACTCGCGGGTCACGCTGGTCCCAAGGGCTGCGGACTCTGTGGGGCGCAGATTCCGCCCCGCGTGCGCGAGCTCGGTCCTCCCTCCAACCCGAACTGCAAACCGCACCTTTAGGGGATGTCCAACCTTTCAGTGAGAAGAAGCAGTGCTCGTCTGAGTTCACACAGTCACGCTGCTTGAGATCCCTTGTTTCCAGGTTAGTAGCTGGTCTCTGGATGCTGGCAACAACCACCCAAGATGGCGCAGTCTCCGCTGCTTAGCTGGCGCACCAGGAGAGGCTTCAGCCGCAGTCTCCAACCGTCCTTTTTTTTTCCTGGGGGGTTCTCAGTCTTTCCTAGCTGCAGACAATCTCTCAGCAGAAAATCCTCTACCTATTTGGGCTGAATGTTACCCGTTTCAGCTGCTCACCCTTATCTGCTCCAGGACAAGGCACAGGACATGTCCGCTTATACCTCCGCCATTTTCCCTCCTCCCTTTCAATTTGTTTATGTGATGTATCATGTTTATTAATTTGCGGATATTGTACCATCCTTGCATCCCTGGGATAAATCCTACTTGGTCATGGTGTATGATCTTTCTGATGTACTGCTGGATCCGATTTGCTAAGATTTTGTTGAGGATTTTGGCATCTATGTTCATGAGGGATATTGGCCTGTAATTCTTTTCATTGTGTTGTCTTTACCTGGTTTTGGTATTAGGGTGATGCTGGCTTCATAGAATGAGCTTGTTTTTGATTCCCAAAACATGGGATCACCAAATTGGGGACACTTTAAGAAACTGCAGGGGAAAGTTGTTTTTGTGGAACCTGGTGATCAGAGCAGGGAATAAAGGTCAGAGAAACAGCTCTGGGGCAGCCCATTCCACCAAACCAGTATTAAGTGCCACAGGGAAAACAAAGTCTAAACACTAGCTAGAGAGGACCTATAGACCCGGAGGTCAATCCAGAAACACTGCCACCCAGGGATTGAATCACAAATTGACTCTTGTGTAAATACAAATAAAGGAGCATAAGAAACAATGAAGTACTGCCTGCTTGAAAATCAGGACTGTGGCCTGCAACAGTGAGGAGCAGTGGAACACAGGGAGCTTCCATATTGTCCTTACTGGGAAATGTACGTGCCAAACAGAACAGTAGAGGAAGTGAATGACCCTCACTACTGCACATTTTTATTTTTATTTTTTTCATCTTTTCCTTAAGAAACTAAACTGTAGGTCAGTGTTAGTCAAACTCATTACATTCTGCTTGGATTTGCTTTATTGTAGGCTGATTAGATGTATTGTGAGTTTAGTGACTGGATAAAGCCCATTGACCATGCCACCAGTGGATCCAATGTCTCTAATTACATTTAGGTGTTCCCATGGAGACGGCTCAATTTCCAACGTCTGGTTTTCATAGAAGAGTCATCACACATCTGTTCAAATATGCTATTTCCAGTGATCAATATATTTCTCAATGTATTGGTAAAAGGTATGCCATGTGAACACTCCCAGAGTGGGCAATGGGATTCACACGACCAATCCATTCCAACATTCCTGACTTCCTAAGCTTTCAATCTGCTTCTTCTTTATTTAAAAGAAGAAACAGTGGGCATTTCCATGTCACACTTATTGGGTCATTGTTGTGTGCTTTTGTCACCCAACAATCCCAATAAACTGGTAGTCTTTTATAATGACCCCCACTTCAGATATAAATGCAGAATCTGTTTGTTGGTACCAAATTAATAGGTTCCCTCTCATCTAAATTTATGTTTATTTGAACATTTTCCCCCACCATTAACGATTCCCACACATATTCCATATTTACTTTTCTTGTGTACATAACAGCATCTAAATCCCCAACAGTCTTGCCCACCCAGTATGGCTCAGTGGTTGACATTGACCTATGAACCAGGAGGTCATGGTTTGATTCCCAGGTAGGGCACATGCTTGGGCTGTGGGCTTGATCCCCAGTAGAGGACATGCAGGAAGCAGTTGATCCATGATTCTCTGTCATCATGGATGCTTCTCTCTCTCTCCCTCTTCCTTCCTCTCTGAAGTCATTAAAAATATTATTTTTTAAATTTTCAACAGTGTTACTCAAATATGGGACAGAAGCATAAAAATACTTCCTATAAATGTGATGTCATGCCAGCTCCTTGAGGTTATGTGGTGATGACATGCCAGCCCCTACATGTTACAAAGCTGAATCTCCAGTATCTCTCTGTGTAGGTCATAAAGCCCAAGGTGTCAACCTGGCCAGTGGGACTCAGCTGGTTGGGCATCATTCTTTGCACCAAGATGTTGCTGGTTTGATTCTGGGTTAGGGCACCTTCTGGTGTTGTAGGCACAATCCCCAGTAATAAAATAAAACATTTATCTCATGGAAAATTTAATTTTACATTCTTATTCAAAATGGGTTAGCCTGGCCAGGTAGATCAGTTAGTTGGAGCATCTGTACACCAAAAGGTTGGGGATATGACTCCCAGTCAGAGCCCATACCTGGGTTGTGGGTTTGATCCCCTGTCGGGGAGCATATGGGAGGCAACTGATTCTCTCTCTCTCTCTCTCATCTCTCTTTTTCCTCTCTCTCTAAAAATTAATAAACACGTATCCTCCAATAAGGATATTTTTAAAAGGTTAGATTACCAAAATAAAATTAAAGCTTTTCTTCAGGTGACCAAGTGATTTGATTCTGTTCCTTAATGAAGAAGGCTGGTGCTCAGACCCTGATCTGTGCCAGCCCATGAACCCTGGGCATTTTGTCTCATCCCACTTCACCAAACAACCCATTTCCCAAAAATGTCCTGGGAAGTCACTCTTCACAATGGCACCCTAAGCTCCAGAAGCCTCCTGTGCATCATAGTGCACTGTTTCACATGCACCTCCCTGATCCCCTGAAGGCCAGGGCAGCCTCAGAATCCTCCAGTTCCAGTGGAAGGGGCATGGCTTTGGGAAAGAGGTGGGGCTTTGCATCCCCTGGGATTGCTCTGAGAGAAATGTCTGATGATCCCCTTGTTCTCTGCACTCCCCTACTATTTAAATTGCATCAACCAACCCTGGCTTGTTTGGCTCAGTGGATACAGCATCCACCTGTGGACTAAAGGGTTCTTGGTTTGATTCCAGTCAAGGGCACATACCCAGGTTGTGGGCTCGAAGGGGTATGCAGGAGGCAGCTGATTTGTGATTTTCTCTCATCATTGATGTTTCTATCTCTCTCTCCCTCTCATTTCCTTTCTGAAATGAATGAAAATATATTTTAAAAATAAATAAAAGTATATAAAAAAGAAAAAGCACATGTGGTAGAATGCAGCTATAAATCATCAGCACACTAGTCTTCCCTGTTGCATGCAACTCTGCCTCCCCAGGGATGGGGGGGGACAGAATTCTGTCCCCAGAAGTGGAGCCTGGGTTGAGACATGTCGCCACTGCACCCAGAGCCTCCAGAGCCGAGCTCTCCTGCGCCAAGGGAAGGAATGGGACGATGAGGCCCTACTGGCCACTTCCCATGGTCCTCCCTGGCCTCGTATGAACAAGGGCCTGCTTTCAATTAATTCCCTTGTGGACTCACCTACAGCAGAAGAGCCAAGCTCATTATCCTGGTTCCAATTTCCAGTTGGATCAGCAAGCACTGGTACAAGAAATGGGATGGCCAGTTCTCAAGGAGGCAACTTTGAGCCCTAGCTGGTGTGGCTCAGTGGATAGAGCACCAGCCCATGGACAGAACTGTCCTGGGTTCAATTCTAGTCAAGGGCACGTAGCTGGTTTGTAGGCTCAATCCCTAGCTCCAGTCAGGGTGCATGCAGTAGGCAACCAATCCTGTCTTTCTCATGTCAATGTTTCTCTCTGTCTTTTCCTCTTTCTTCCACTCTAAAAATGAATGGAAAGCTTTAGTTGATTTGGCTCAGTGGATAGAGTGTGGGCCTGTGGACTGAAGGGTCACAGGTTCCATTCCCATCAAGAGCACATGCCTGAGTTGCGAGCTGGGTCCCCGGTAGGGAGTGTGCAGTTGGCAGCCAATCCATGATTCTCTCTCATCATTGATGTTTCTATCTCTCACACACTCTCTTCCTTTTTCTTTCTCTCTGAAATCAATAAAAATATATTTTGAAGATATTTTTCCATTCATTTTTATAAAATAAGGAGACAAAGTTGAAATCCTCCTGGGAGCCCTGTGTCTGCTACCACAGGACAAACCACCCCCTCACCCCAACCATACATTGCAAATTTTAAATCTATTATGGCTACTTGCATCATGTTGCCATAGAGTTGGATTCTGGCACAAGATGCTTCAACTCTCTGCTGAAAAGGGATTTATCAGACATTCCCCCCCTTTCTCTGTGGTTTCACTGTCCATGCTTGGCACACAGGGTAATTCACACATTCACAAATATTTAAGGGGGAAAATAAACAATAAACTTGTTGTGGACCAACATTCGAGAGAATAAGACCACTGACTCCAATTAGGTCTTAAACAGCAAGCGAGGATTTATTGAACTGGCCAGTGACTGCCACAGGCTTTCTCCTGTAACAGCCCCGAGTTTTGTGTTCCACAAGGTTTTATACACAGAAACCACAAACGTCCTTGATTTACAGCTACAAGGCTCTAACATCTTGACGCACAGATGTCAGGGAGTGGGAAACTTGGAGTTATGCCTGGTTACCTATCCTTGACCCCATCCTTGTTAAAATTTTTTACTGACATTTAATTCATCACACTCCCTACTGGTTTTAAGAGATGAATTCAGACCCTGGATTCGTCGCTAGTATCCACTAGCTGAGAGTACTGGGTATGCAGAACCATGAGTTAAAACTCAGAGCCCTGGCTCGGGCCCAGTCTGGAGGTTTAGGGAGAGTATGCAGAGGGTGATTACAGTGGTGCATGCCCACTAGGTACCATTAGGGGCCACCAGGTGCCAGGGGGTCCCGGACCGTGGTCTTTCCGGAAGTTAGAGTGTCTGGTTACAATTTTCTGCATAGGGGGAATTGGGGAGGGAGTAATTGGCAGATGTGACACACAGCCCAGCTGTAGTAATATTTCCTAAAGTTAATCCCCTCCTCCCATTTCCCCATGCACACAGTAACCCGGGGTTTCTGCATTCGTGGACACATTGTGGACGTGGGCCGCACTTGCCCCAAATGGAGCCCAAGCTCTGATCCCTACATAATAGGGGGGCTCTGAGTTCACTTGGGCACATGCCTGGCATCTCTGAGCCACATGCTTGGCCATTCTCTGTAGTCCTGGAACGTAGCAATCCTTGCGAAGAAGCTCAGCCAGCTTGGTGCCTCCGAGATGGGTGTCCCTATGGGTCAGCTCTATGATGATTCTGCCCAGACTTTCTGGAAGGAACAGACGGTGGTCTGGGAGTTTCATCCATCCTCCCCTTGTTACCTGGGCCCCTAGTCCTTTTGCTTGCTCTTTTTCCTTCATGGTGTAGGTTGGGGTGTCTGGCAAGCTGGCGGTCTGGGAGGGCCACTAAGACCTGTATGGGCCCACTGGTATTTTGGTGGCTTCCTTTGCTGCTTGATCAGAGCAAGTTGATTGGCCAGGTCTATTGTCTTCTTAAGGATGATCCGAAGCGGGTGTGTCTTGTCAGAGGTCACCTTCTACTCAGGCTGGGCATCACTCGGCTGGTGGGCTGCTGCAGCCCAGAGGCAAGTAAGTCACCTAAATACTCAAATGCAAAGGGGTTAAGTTTTTTGGACAAATAGTCTACCAACCTTTTCTAGGGGCTCAGACTTTAGGTGAGTACCTCTTTGGCTATGCCCCTTGTTTCACATACCTAGAGGTGGAAATAGTTATATCTGGTAGCACTAGTTGGCCCATCGTCCTTCCTCTGCTCATGTCTAACTGCCTAATATTACCTCAAGGATCCTGGCTCTGAATTCTTTCAGGGAAAATGGGCATTGGATTTCTTTTCTGTAACTGCTTTGTGCTGAGGAGGGACAGAGTTTTCTCTCAGTAAAGAGATCCTTGCTGTCTGTCAGAGGGACGATGAGGCCTGGGCACAGAAGGAGGTGGGCTTGTGACCTGATGGAAAGAAAACATTTCAGTTTTAATAACCTCTATTGAAAGAGTTTTTCTCCTCAAAATTACCTCTGTGTTTATCAGAAAACCAAATTAAGACCAATTTATCTATTGTATTCAATTTGGCCTGATGTTTGCATAAGCACAAGAATGGTAACTGATTACCTTTGCCAGAATTTCATGATTGAATCTTAATGTGCCCCATAGAGCCAGGAAGCCAAGCCATCCAGCTGCCATCAGGCCTGCCTGCAGTATCTGCTGAGTTAGGTGAATCCCTCACCTGTAGCCACTCCACCTGGGCCCACGCCCTAGGCTTTAAGGCCCATCTCAGTAGCCCTCCTACTCATCGCGGCCCAGAGTGCATGGGGGTTCAGCAGGGATGCAGAGACATCCTTATTGCTCCCCTTCTACTCTGACCAACTGCCAGTGATGGTAGGGCATGGGCCTGATGCTCCAGCACCAGTCATCTTCAGGGTTCCCAAGCAGGATACCAGGCTTTTCCTGTGGCACTATTATTGGCTTCAAGTCTTCAGAGTCCAGACAGGTCTCTTTAAAACATGATACTCCAGTCAAAGTTTTTGGTTAATAAAACCACTATTTGAAACCAGTCTTATTGAATATATGCAAAGAAATATATTGCCATGATTTATTAAGCATTGCCAAATTTCGGAGGAATTATATAAGGAGAAAAACATACTAACCTGCTCTAAGATTTTCTGATTTTCCTTGCCAGTCCCTTTTCATGGACTCTTCAGAGTAATTGTCTTTAAATGGCAAGAGGAAATTTACAATGTGTCTATATTCAAATAGATAGTGACAGCTGTCCCTGTAGTAGGGTTCCCCTTACTTGTTCTCTCAGAATGGACTAAGGGAGATTTATTTCCTTATGGGGTCTTACATATCACTGGACTTCACAGGGTCTGTAATTCCTGTAACAGAGGGCTATTACTCACCACCTCACTACTTCCTTCTGTTCAAAACAGGCCTTCCCCAATTTCCTACAGTTGAGGTTTTGTGCCACCCCTGACATGGGCATGGTCACACAGGCCTGCAAAGACAGTATACATGCTGCCAACTATCAATTGTCTCTCAATAGATACCAAAACCTGATGGGTATTCTTCTTTTCCCAGTTTGGCACCTGCCCTCTTTGCATCTAGGCACTCTCTACTTTTGAGGTTCCCCCACCTTCTTTGATCATTCACTCCCCAATCTGGTCTGGAGCTGGGGAATGGCACCTCGATCCACCTTACATCCCCAGAGAGCTGCCTGTCTGGCCTGAGAACCAATTTCTTCCCCTCCGCCTTCACCCTCCCTCTCTCTCTCTGAGGTGAAGAGGGTCTGCAGTAACTGCTGGCAGTCATCCCACATGGGTTGGTCGGTAAAAAAGTCTGACTCCAGCAGAGAGATCAGACCCTGAGGGTTCTGAGAAATACAGGGATTTGATTCTTCCAATTATACAAATCACTAGTTGAGAAAGGGACATAAATCATGAAAGGCTGGCTGTCTGGGCCCAGGTCCAGTGGCCCAGCCTGCCTCAGGTGCAGGAGGGGTGCTGAGGCCACCGGCTCAACACCCCTGGAAGCTCCATATTCTGTTCCCTGTATAGTATGAGATGGACTGAATGGGTTGGAGGATGACAAAGCCCCTCCCGTCTGTGGGTCCGGAGGGAAGACAATTGGCGTTGGGGGAGGTAGGGGCTCCAGGTCAAGAGCTGGTGGCATGGCCTGGGCCTAAGGCCATGGCTCACCCAGATCCGGTGCCGGGGGAGCATAAGGGGCGGCTGTCTAATGGGTTCTTCCTGCTCTCCCTGAAGGACTGGGGGAGCTTTTCCCTTCTGGGGCCAGGCCAAAAGAATTGTCTGTCTCTGTCCCGATTTTCCCCTCGGGAGGCATGTCCTCATCCACTGGGGTTTCTTGGACAATATGTCAATCCAAACCTGAATATAAGGAATTTGATCAGGATGCCCTGGGCAGCCGTATATGACATGATGGACCCGGTAGGCAGTGGTCAGATCAAAAGACCCTGCATCTGGCCACCCCACCTGGAAAGTGGGCCACTCCTGTTCACAGAATTGCTGTAAATCAAAATCATTAACATCATATCCATAGCCTCCAGCTCTCTTCTTGAAGTCCTGAAAATTCTTATGAAAACATTGCAGCAGGGCACACACAGAAGCAGATGATGACTGTCCCATTTTGACAACAAACACTAGACAAAAAACACTAGACAACAAACACTAGACAACAAACACCAGACAAGTCCTGTGCTGTGGCCACCATCGTGGCCACCAGCTGGAGTCGGGAGGTAGTGCTGCGTCCAGCCCTCCCCTTGACTCCCCTGTGAGATCTCACCCCACTCACCTCCTTACCTCCTGCAGGATTTTTTCAATAAGTCCTCACCGCTTGCCCAGTGATGGATGGGGAGGAGCCTCCTGCCTTAGATAGGGGGTCCCTCTCACTCCTGCCGCCAGGTGAGAGCCTCCTGCCCTAAATTGGGGTCCCTCTTACCCCTGCCAGGTATCCCGCTGCGGCCTCCAAATGTTGTGGACCAACATTAGCGAGAATAAGACCACTGACTCCAATTAGGTCTTAAACAGCAAGCGAGGATTTATTGAACTGGCCAGTGACTGCCACAGGCTTTCTCCTGTAACAGCCCCGAGTTTTGTGTTCCACAAGGTTTTATACACAGAAACCACAAACGTCCTTGATTTACAGTTACAAGGCTCTAATCAGGACCTTGATGCGCAGATGTCAGGGAGTGGGAAACTTGGAGTTATGCCTGGTTACCTATCCTTGACCCCATCCTTGTTAAAATTTTTTACTGATATTCAATTCATCACAAAACTGCCTGAAACTAACATAATGCCTACCAGTCTTTGCAGTGAGGAATTTTACATTAACTTTGATCTGCAATCCCCCTGGGATCCTGGGCTTGCCACAGAGCTCACTTTGGAGCATGATTTTAATTTACCTCCTTGGATCACCATCTTATTAAATCGTAGGCACATCTGTCCTACTTAAACCTATGGCTTTTGCCAACAGGACAAACATGAGGCTCAGAAGCATCACTGTTTTGTTTTTTATGTTCATCAGTGGTGTTGGTTTTGCAAGCTGTGTGAGCCCTCCATGAGAGAGGCTGCAAAGAATTAGTTTCCTTAACAAGAGCAGCCCTTGCTGCTCCATTTGGCCAGGCTGGGGACCTGCCAAAACCTCCCTTGCATCCGGCCATGCACACCCCTTTGTGGGAGCACAGGTGACATGCCTGTCCCTGCAGCATCCCTTTCCACCTGGTGCCCCATGGAGCTCTAGTTCAGCCTCCATGCTGGGGTCCTTTCTGCTGTGGGGCAGGGCCGCTGAGTCTTAATTCAACCTGGGTGTGCCTCTGTGTGTGTGTGTGTGTGTGTGTGTGTGTGTGTGTGTGTGTCTGTCTGCATGAGCGTGTTACTAATTAGGACCCTGACGACCCCTATGCCCCTCAGTTTCAGATCCACCTCCAATGGCAGCTTTGGTTTGGGTTGATGGGGAACCGGGAAGGGGAGACCACCTCCAACAGTAGCACTTTGATTTTGAGGGGGTGGGGGACTGGGAAGTAGGGGTCCACCTTCAACTGCAGCACTTTGGTTTGGGGGTTTGGAAAATGGGGGACCACATCCAATGGCAACACTTCAATTGGGGGATGGGGGACTGGGAAGTGGGGGACCACCTCCAACAGAAGCACTTTAGTTTGGGGAGAGTTGGGAGCTGGGAAGTAGGGGACTACCTCCAACAACAGCACTTTGGTTTGGGGGCAGAGGGGGGCTGCGAAGTGGGGGACCACCTCCAAAAGCAGTTCTTTGGCTTGGGGTCAATAGGGGGGCTGGGAAGTGGGGTACCACCTCCAAAAGCAGCGCTTTGGTTTGGGGGCAGATGGGGACTGGGAAGTAGGGGATCAACTTCAACAGCAGCATTTTAGTTTGGGAACAATGGGGAGCTGGGAAGTGAGAGACCTCCTCCAAAAACAGCACTTTGGTTTGGGGGCAATGGGGGGTGCTGAGAAGTGGGGGATCAACTCCAAAATCAGTGCTTTGGTTTGTGGGCAATTGGGGGCTGAGAAGTGGGGGACCACCTCCAAAAGCAGTGCTTTGGCTTGGGGTCAATGGGGGGTGCTGAGAAGTGGGGGATCAACTCCAAAAGAAGTGCTTTGGTTTGTGGGCGATTGGGGGCTGAGAAGTGGGGAAAAACTTCCAACAGCAGCACTTTGGTTTGGGGAGCTGGGGGGCTGGGAAGTGGGGGACCACCTCCAACAGCAACACTTTGGTTTGGGGGCAATTGGGGGCTGGGAAGTGGGGGACAACCTCCAACAACAGCGCTTTGGTTTGGGGGGGGGTGGGGGCCAGGAAGTGAGGGCTTATTTTCTGGTTAGTGTTAAGAATTTCACACCCAGCTGGTGTGGCTCTGTGGGTGAGCATCAACCTAAATACTATGAGGTTGAGGTTTGATTCTTGTCAAGGTACATGCCCGAGTTTTGGGCTCCATCCCCAGGCAGCTGATCCATGATTCTCTCTCATATTGATGTTTCTCTTTCCCTCTCCCTTCCTCTCTGAAATCAATAAAAATACTTTTTTTTCCATTTTAACTTTAATCTGAGAAGGGCAGCTGGGTCTGGTTTCCAAGCCCAGAATATTCTCCCACTTCGATCCCACACCCCTGGTCCCAAACCTGCCTGATTACCCACAGTTTCCACAGAAGTGCAGCAAGAAATGAGAACATGTACTACAACATGGAAGAGCCTCAAAAATAATACAAGAACACTAGATGGTTTGACTCAGTGGGTAAAGCATTGGCCTGGGGACTTAAGGGTTCCAGGTTTGATTCTAGTCAAGGGTACATGCCTGGGTTGTAGGCTCAATCCTAGTATAGGGCTTGCAGGAGGCAGTCGATCAATGATTCTCATCATTGATGTTTCTCTCTCTCTATTCCTCTTTCTCTCTCTCTCTCTCTCTCTCTCTCTCTCTCTCTCTCTCTCCCTCTCCCCCCCCCCTTCCCTATCTCCCTTCCTCTCTGAAATCAATAAGAATATATATAAAACTAGAGGCCCAGTGCACTGGTAGGGTCCCTAGTGGCTGCCATCTGCCAGCCTGGTACTCCCTCCATTCTGTCGCTGGCAGGGGGTCTCCCTCCCTTCCCCCAACTGTCCCTGCCCCCTGGTCGAACTCCACGTTGAACTCCCAGTTGAGCGGACAATTTGCATACTATGCTTTTATTATATAGGGTGTTTTATTATATAGGGCGATCCTATATAATAAAAGGCTAATACGCAAATTGACTAAATGGTAGAATGACTGGTAACTATGACACACACTGACCACCAGAGGGAAGATACTCAGTGCAGGAGCCCTTAGCTGCTCAGCCAGAAGCCCTCACCCACCACCACGGCAGCATGGGTAGTAGGCCTAAGCCATCAGTCAGACATCCCTCAAAGTAGGGCTCTCAGACTGCGAGAGGGCACAGGCCAGGCTGAGGGACAACTGCCCACCCCCCAAGTGCACAAACTTCATGCACTGGGCCTCTAGTAATAATAACACAAGAAAGAAGGCAGACACACAGACCAGAAAAGAGAAAACAAATGGGTGGGTGCCACGGACCAGAGCACTTCATCCTCATGTTAATGGGAGTAAGCCAGTTCTCACATGCTCCTCTGTTGAGTAAGACTCCCTCCATGTTCTGTGTGGAGTAGGGTTCGGTATCTGAAAGAGGAGCCGCACAACAAATGAGAGAAAAAGACACGAGATAATTCTGCAATATTGGAGGACCAGGCAGCCAAATCCCAAAGGACTTCTCCGTGCTCAGGCCTCACCAAACTTTTATTGATCTGGGATGCACCCATAGCATAGCCCTTAGGCAGGTGAACCCCTAGTAACCAGCAGACTAGCCCATCAGCAAGGATTTACATAATAATAAATGGGGGAGTAGTTTCAGCTACCACTGTCTGGACAAACAGAGGTGGCGCCTAGCTCCGAGCTTTGCTAGGGCTTCAAAGGCACCCAGCCTTCGGGGGGTTTCGGGGAGTTTTCTGTATATGTTTATCAGATAGTGAAGGCAATAAACAGTTTCCCACATCTCCCCCTTTTTTTTCTTTAAAAAATAATCAAGTCCCAATTTCAGTGTCCAAAAGTTCTGAGTCCATGTTTCAATGTCCAAAAGTTCATGTGTACATGCCAGCAATGAAATGTTGGTTCTGGATGGGGGAAAATGCAGGTCTGGCCCTTTCTGGTCTGGTCCTGGGCACCCTGCAGCGACGCACAGCTGCTGACTGCTAGCATGGCAAGGCATCTTCCACCATCTCCATCTCTGAACTGTCTCTTCTGTCTTTGTGGCTGGCTTTCTGTGATCCGTTGTTACAGGAATCCACATGGTCTTGTAGCTGTTCTCTGAAAGTATACAAACATATTTTCGACCAAAGGTTAAAGGAAAAAAAACCTTACTTGGGGTCTTTTCTTTAACATGATCTTTCCCTGGCTTACCCTGGCATAATGTGCAGTTTTTCTGTGTGTCTCACTATTAGCATTATAAACGAAAATTTTTTTTCTAAATGTAATTTAGTTACAGGATCTATTTCCTTACATGGTATTCTTCCACTATATTTTTCCACTATCCCCCCCCCTTTTTTTTTTATTTAATTAGGAGACTTCTTGGAAATTTTATAATGCAGTCTAGATAGCTTTAAATATTAATTTTTGCACGCAAAAAAAAACCTGAACCTGAACATGCTTTAGGTTCATAGCATGTTTACCATGAAATGAAAATTTTTGTTAATACTTTTTGAATAATTACTTATTTCAAATAGCCAAATTAATTAATTTGAAAACTTCAATTTAATTAATTTGAAAACTATTTTGCTGTCAAATTTAATATTTTAACAATAATCTTAATTTACACTGTAAATATTAATGAAAAGGATCACTTTACATCCTTGTGAAGGCTCTGAGCATTCCTGTTGTTAGGCTAGATTTAGACATAGGGTCTGTTAGCCAAGCCTCCGTTTTTCTGGATTCTGATTTCAGCTGGACCAAATCTCTTCTGTTATTTGGTTCCTGATCTGGGCTGGGCATGGGAAGCAAGAAGCAGCCATGGGGACAGGAGACCTTCCTCAGAAGGGCCGAGTGTTCAAATCCCTGCACCATTGGGGGGGGGGGTCTGTGCCCCACATTTGTTGCACCCCAAGTTTTCTCCTACTGGCCCCCAGCTGTGCCTGTCTTAGGTTGCCCCACCCTGTGGGGTCTAACCCATCGTTGACTACCAACCATCTCTGGGCCAAGTAGGGTGATGTGAGATTCAGTTCTGTCTCCTTGATAGCCTATGTCCCTCTGGCCTCTATGCCCAGCAACTGCCTTTGGATCCCCTCACCTGCTGGCAGGGTCCCGGCATTGATCATAGGGAACCCAGGTTTCTTCTCCAGAGAGGGCCCAGATTATGCCATTGGGCCAGAGACACATCCATGGTACCAGCTTTTCATGATCCCAGCTTGAACAGAGAGCTCATGTGACAGCTGTAGGCAATTGGATTCCTCTTGGCAAAAAAAGTCAAGATAGGTCAATACAGAATGCCTAAGTGCCTTCCCCAGTAGGGAATAAATCCCTTCATGTAAAACATTCAAATTCATTTGTAAATTTGTTTGGGATAAATACACAATATACTGTTGTAAAGCATCAAAAATTATTAATGAAACTTGTAGAATAATACCATGTAATAATATTCTTTGTTAAAGATCATGACAACTTAATTTTAAACTGGCTGTCTCAAGGTTTGGAATGAGGAACCTAGTATTCAAAAAAAAGAAGAAATCTACAGAAGCAGAGACAGTATGCTATCTAAATTACAGTTCTGGGTCTCCAGAGCACTGAGTTGACACGCTAACTGGAGCCTTCTGACTTTGGGATAGCTGTGCTGTCCTTCCCAGTTAAAGGAAAAATGTGCCTTCTAAGGCCAGTATGAAACTACAATTTTTACCTGAAAGGATTGTTACCATACTTCCCTTTACCATGCCCCAGCTGGTCTCTGGGCTGTTTGTTGTCTGGTTTGTCTTCCTCCTACTCCTCATCTTCGGTGGACTGCTTGGAGTCGCTGCTCTCTGTGGCTGAGGTAGTTGACTGTTTACAGCTACATGTTATGGCTCCAGGCGCAAGATCTTCAGTCTGGCTAGATTCCTGATGCAGTTTAATATTTCTAGCAGGAATCCATACGGGTTTGGAAAAATTCTCTGGGAATATACAAGCGTACCCTCTGCCAAAGGTTAATAATGGGTCAGGTCCCTTCCATAAACCAGATTCGGGATCCTTCCATTTAACTAGACCATTTTCTTTTGTTTTATTCTGACACCAATGTAGCTCCATAGGTGTCTTTCCATCATCATCACAAGTGAAAAAATTTAGAGTAATTATGGCTTGATGCAGCCTACCCTGCAGGTGATTTCTCCATCATCCCCCTTTTTTGTTTTTCAAGTTGGGATTTTTAAAAGCTGATGAGACTTTGAAGCCTCTTTTAATAAAGCAACCAATTGATCAGCATGTGCATTTCCCTTAGTTAATGGGCCAGGTAATACACTGTGAGCCCTGATGTGAGTGATATAAAAAGGGTATTTTCTCTGCTGCACAATCTGCTGAACCTGCTTAAATAGTAAGAATAAACTTTGGTCACTAAGCCATTTCAGCCGGGCAGTTTCAATTCTACTTACTAGGCCCGAAGCATAAGTGGAATCAGAAATTATGTTAACAAGCAGTTGGAAATCTTGCAATGCAGCCTTAATAGCTTCTAATTCAATTCTTTGCACAGAAGTATGACTGGTCAGTATGACTTGGTCAGAATTTATAGTATGATAGGCAACTTTCCCATTTGATGACCCATCAGTAAAAACAGTTAAAGCTCCAGGAATTGGTTCCTGCCTAGTGTTTTTTGGTATAATGATCGAGGTCTTATATAAAAATTGTAGTAGTTTATATTTTAATAGGTGACAACTAAGTTCCCCTGAATATCCACTTAACCCAATTTGCCAATTTAAGTCAGTTTGAAATAACATTTATTCTTTTAACTTTACTTGTCCTAAGTTATGGACAGTAAATGACATTAATTAAATTTCTGGTATTAGTCTTGAAGTAAATTTACATAAACTTTGTTTAAGGAGGCAAAACACAAATTACTTAATTTAGCTTATGAGGCCCAATATATTGATTTTTAATTTTAGTTAGACATCTGAAGGAAACCTCTTTTTAGTTCCGACAGCTTTCTTTCTCACACAAGCAACAAATGTAAGGAACATGGTTGCCTTTTGAGATTTTAACAAATACTGTCACAAAGCTATATAGTTCAAGTGATTTTTCATTTATGGTGACTAATTATTGTCAGATTTAGTATTTTAACAACAATCTGTAAATGTTAGCAATTATATTTTTAAAGAGTATACCCTTTGGCTTATTTTCATATACAGAGGGATTATGGGAAGCCTTCAGTAACTTTTTAGAAGAATTTTACTTTACTAGGATTCAATTGCTTACAAAGATTAGTAAATTTAGTAAAGTTTTATTTTGATACACGAGATGCAAACGCTGCTTCACTTCCAGCCTACTTTAAAATGCAGTGGTGAGGAGCTTTTAAATAAAGACTTTGCTACTAATTAATCAATTCTTTCTTTTATTTGGCAGAAATTCCTTATGCAACCAAGCATGCTATATTTTGAAATATTGCACTCGGGAAAAACTTCCAAATACATATCTAATTAAAACATTTTTAACTCTTAAAAACAGTTTTCAACATAATAGGATCTAGTCTTGACCATGGAATCAATTACTCTTAATTTGTTTATGATATATGCATCTAACTGTGGTTCTACTGAGAATTTAAGATATCTTTTAAAAATGTCTCTATTTACAAGCCTTTTAAGAAATACGAGCTCTATTGTCGGCCCTTATAAAGCCAACTGCTTAAAACATTGGTCTATCATACCACTGAAATTATATTAAGACCATGATTGCTAATTTATTAAGCATTGAAGATATCTTCTTAAAAGTAGTATTAAATAAATCCATGAGGCAAGCACACTTTTTACCCCATCCGCATTTCTGCAGTAAAACTCTGTCTTAAAACTCCACCCTGAAATTCTATCCTGCTTCAGTAAGCAGACATTCCTTTTGTGATAGGCTAAGTCAGAGGGATGGGCCTTTTTGTTCCAAGATGGCGGCCCCCAGGGGCGCAATGTGCCATGAGGCCAACATGGCGGCTGCCAAGTCACACAGCCCAACATTGTGGCTGTATAAACTGTTCTCTGACAGAAAGCATGATTTCCTTATTCTCACAATAAACAAGGGAAGAGCAAACCAAAATCCCTAAAAGATAGATGGCCAACATTATATTGTAGACAAACAAAAATCTCATTAGCTGTTTATACCCTTTATAATTATCCTAATATCAATTACATTTGAACTGGTTTTTGTATTAAAAATTTTCAGTTGAGATCTTAACAATTAGTCCTCTTTTTAAAATCAGACCCAGAAGTAACATATTTTGAATTCCTAATCATTTAAGAGAAAACACATTTTATTATTTCAAAAACAAGTTATATATTAGATATTTCATTAATTTCTCCCGATTCAATTTGCATTTTAAACTTTCAGAGCTTTAAATCTTAGGAAGCAAATTAAATTCTTAGCATTTTTCAAATCAATACTTTTGCATTTAAGGATACATTTCAAATAAAATATAAGGCATTTTCTTTTTTTTCATGTTAGATTTATTTATTTATTTATTTTTTATTTATTGTTGAAAGTATTACAAAGGGTATTACATATGTGTCTATATTATCCCCCCGCCCTAGACAGTCCCCTAGCCTCCCCTATTCCCCAGTGTCTTATGTCCATTGGTTATGATTATATGCATGCATACAAGTCCTTTAGTTCACCTCTTACCCTCCTATTTTCTGCCCCCCAACCCTCCCCGGCCTTCCTGCTGAAGTTTGACAATCTGTTTGAAGCAGCTCTGCCTTGTATCTATTATTGTTCAAAAGTTTATAATGGTCTCTATTATCCATGAATGAGTGAGGTCATGTGGTATTTTTCCCTCACTGACTGGCTTATTTCACTTAGCATAATGCTCTATAGTTCCATCCATGCTGTTGCAAATAGTAAGAGTTCCATCTTTTTTAAAACAACATAGTATTCCATTGTGTAGATGTACCACAGTTTTCTAATCCATTCATCTACTGATGGACACTTAGGCTGTTTCCAGATCTTAGCTATGGTGAATTGTGCTGCTATGAACATAGTGGTGCATATATCCTTTCTGATTGGTGTTTCTGGTTTCCTGGGATATATTCCTAGAAGTGGGATCACAGGGTCAAATTGGAGATCCATTTTCAGTTTTTTAAGGAAACTCCATACTGTCTTCCATAGTGGTGGCACCAGTCTGCATTCCCACCAGCAGTGCACAAGTGTTCCTTTTTCTCCACATCCTCTCCAGCACTTGTCGTTTGTTGATTTGTTGATGATAGCCAGTCTGACAGGTGTGAGGTGGTACCTCATTGTTGTTTTGATTTGCATCTCTCAGATGATTAGTGACTTTGAGCATGTTTTCATATGTCTCTTGGCTTTCTGAATGTCCTCTTTTGAAAGGTATCTATTTAGGTCCTTTGCCCATTTTTTGATTGGATTGTTTATCTTCCTTTTGTTAAGTTGTATGAGTTCCCTATAAATTTTGGAGATTAGGCCATTATCAGATATGACATTGTCAAATATGTTTTCCTACACAGTGGGTTTTCTCATTGTTTTTTTGATGGTTTCTTTTGCTGTGCAGAAGCTTTTTATTTTGATGTAGTCCCATTTGTTCATTTTCTCTTTAGTTTCAAGTGCCCTAGGAGCTGTATCAGTGAAGAAATTGCTTCGGCATATGTCTGAGATTTTGTTGCCTTTGGATTCTTCTAGAATTTTCATGGTTTCCTGTTGTACATTTAAGTCCTTTATCCATTTTGAGTTTATTTTTGTGTATGGTGTAAGTTGGTGGTCTAGTTTCATTTTCTTGCATATATCTGTCCAATTTTCCCAACACCATTTATTGAAGAGACTATCTTAGCTCCATTGTATGTTCTTGCCTCCATTGTCAAATATTAATTGAGCATATTGGTTCGGGACGATTTCTGGGCTCTCTATTCTATTCCATTGATCTATATGCCTATTCTTGTGCCAGTACCAGGTAGTTTTGAGAACAGTGGCTTTGTAATACAACTTGATATCTGGTATTGAGATCCCACCTACTTTATTCTTTTTCAGGATTGCTGCAGCTATTCGGGGTCTTTTATTATTCCAGATGAATTTTTGGAGAGTTCGTTCTAGATCTCTGAAGTATACCATTGGTATTTTAACGGGAACAGCATTGAATTTATAGATTGCTTTGGGTAGTATGGACATTTTAATGATGTTGATTCTACCAATCCATGAACACGGTATGTTCTTCCATCTGTTTATGTCTTCCTCTGTATCTTTTTTCAACGTCCTGTAGTTTTCTGAGTAGAGGTCTTTTACCTCTTTAGTTAAGTTTATTCCTAGGTAGCTTAGTTTTTTTTTGGTGCGATGGTAAACGGGATTGTTTTTATAATCTCTCTTTCTGAAAGTTCACTATTGGTGTATAGAAATGCCTCAGATTTCTTTGGGTTAATTTTGTATTCTGCTACATTGCCAAATTCATGTATTAAGTCTAGTAGCTTTTTGATGGAGTCTCTAGGGTTTTGTATGTATAATATAATGTCGTCTGCAAATAAGACAGTTTTACTTCCTCTTTTCCAATTTGGATGCCTTTTATTTCTTCTTCTTGCCGAATTGCAATGGCTAACTGTTCCAGTACTATGTTGAACAGGAGTGGTGAGAGGGGGTATCCCTGTCTTGTTCCTGTTCTTATGGGAAATGGTGTTAATTTTTGTCCATTGAGTATGATGTTGGCTGTGGGCCTGTCATATATGGCTTTTATTATGTTGAGGTATGATCCTTCTACTCCCACATTGCTGAGAGTTTTTATCAAAAATGTGTGTTGAATTTTGTCAAATGCTTTTTCTGCATCAATTGATATGACCATGTGGTTTTTTTTCCCTTTTAATTTGTTTATGTGATGTATCACTTTTATTGGCTTGCGGATATTGTATCATCCTTGCATCCCTGGGATAAATCCTACTTGGTCATGGTGTATGATTTTTCTGATGTACTGCTGGATCTGATTTGGTAAGATTTTGTTGAGGATTTTGGCATCTATGTTCATGAGGGATATTGGCCTGTAATTCTCTTTCATTGTGTTGTCTTTACCTGGTTTTGGTATTAGGGTGATGCTGGCTTCATAGAATGAGCTTGGAAGTGTTCCTTCCTCTTGAATTTTTTGTAGTAGTCTGAGGAGGATAGGTTTTAGTTCTTCCTTGAATGTTTGGTAAAACTCCCCTGTGAAGCCGTCTGGTTCTTGGCTTTTGTTTGCTGGAAGCTTTTTGATGACTGCTTCAATTTCTGCCATAGTTATTGGCCTGTTGAGATTTTTAGATTCTTCCTGATTGAGTTTTGGAATGTTGTATTTCTCTAGGAATTTGTCCATTTCCTCCAGGTTGTCTAGTTTGTTGGAGTAGAGCTGTCCATAGTATTTTTAAACAATCATTTGTATTTTGTGGCGTCTGTTGTTATTTCGCCTCTATCGTTTCTGATTTTGTTTATTTGGGTCCTCTCTCTTTGCTTCTTGGTGAGTCTGGCTAGAGGTTTGTCAATCTTGTTTATCCTTTCAAAGAACCAGCTCTTGGTTTCATTGATTTTATGTATTGTTGTTTTGGTCACTATGTCATTTATTTCTGCTCTAATCTTTATTATCTCCTTCCTTCTGCTCACTCTGGAGTTTTCTTGTTGCTCTCTTTCTAATTCTTTGAGTTGTAGAGTTAGATGATTTACTACCATTTTTTCTTGTTTTTTTTTTAACTTTTTTTTTATTATTATTAGTTAAGGTATTACAAATGTGTCCTCATCCCCCCCTTTAACCCCCAACCTCCCCCCCCACACACACAAACTCATGCTTCCATCCCCCTGTTGTCCATGTCCATTGGTTTGGCTTATATACATGTATACAAGTCCTTCTGTTGATCTCTTCCCCTTACCCCCGCCCTCCCCTACTTTCCTTCTGGGGATTGATAGCCTGATCGCTGTTTCTCAGTCTTTGGGTTTGTCATTTTTCATCAGTCTATGTTGTTCTCTATAATCCACAAATGAGTGAGATCATGTGGTATTTATCTTTCTCTGACTGGCTTATTTCACTTAGCATAATGCTCTCCAGTTCCATCCATGCTGTTGCAAAAGGCAAGAGTTCCTTTTTTTTACCGCAGCATAGTATTCCATTGTGTATGTGTACCACAGTTTTCTAATCCACTCATCTGCTGATGGGCACTTACGCTGTTTCCAAATCTTAGCTATGGTGAATTGTGC
The DNA here is from genome assembly GCF_964212035.1 of Myotis nattereri. Lineage (NCBI taxonomy): Eukaryota > Metazoa > Chordata > Mammalia > Chiroptera > Vespertilionidae > Myotis > Myotis nattereri. The sequence goes on along the minus strand of NC_138094.1, from coordinate 40,379,906 downwards.
TGCTATGAACATAGGGGTGCATATATCCTTTCTAATTGGCGTTTCTGGTTTCTTGGGATATATTCCTAGGAGTGGGATCACAAGGTCAAATGGGAGTTCCATTTTTAGTCTTCTGAGGTAGCTCCATACTGTTCTCCACAGTGGCTGCACCAGTCTGCATTCCCACCAGCAGTGCAGAAGGGTTCCTTTTTCTCCACATCCTCTCCAACACTTGTTGTTTGTTGATTTGTTGATGATAGCCATTCTGACAGGTGTGAGATGATAACGCATTGTCGTTTTGATTTGCATCTCTCGTATAATTAGTGACTTTGAGCAGGTTTTCATATGTCTTTCTGCCTTCTGTATGTCCTCTTTCGAAAAGAGTCTATCTAGGTCCGTTGCCCATTTTTTAATTGGATTGTTTATCTTCCTTTTGTTAAGTTTCATGATATCCCTGTATATGTTGGAAATTACACCCTTATCGGTGGTATCATTGGTAAATATGTTCTCCCATGTAGTGGGTCTTCTTGTTGTTTTTTTGATGGTTTCCTTTGCTGTGCAAAAGCTTTTTATTTTGATGTAGTCCCATTTGTTTATTTTCTCTTTAGTTTCCATTGCCCTAGGAGCATTATCAGAGAAGAAATTTCTTCGGCATATGTTTGCGATTTCGCTGCCTGTGGATTCCTCTAGTATTTTTATGGTTTCCCGTCTTACGTTTAAGTCTTTTATCCATTTTGAGTTTATTTTTGTGTATGGTGTGAGTTGGTGATCTAGTTTCATCCTTTTGCATGTATCTGTCCAATTTTCCCAACACCATTTATTGAAAAGACTGTCTTGACTCCATTGAATGCTCTTGCCTCCTTTGTCAAATATTAATTGGGCATAGTGGTTTGGGTCGATTTCTGGGGTCTCTATTCTATTCCATTGATCTATATGTCTGTTCTTGTGCCAGTACCAAGCTGTTTTAAGAACAGTGGCTTTGTAATACAGTTTGATATCTGGTATTGAGATCCCACCTACTTTGTGTTTTCTCAGGATTGCTGCAGCTATTCGGGGTCTTTTTTTATTCCAGATGAATTTTTGGAACGTTCGTTCTAGATTTGTGAAATATGCCGTTGGTAATTTAATGGGGATTGCATTGAATCTATAAATTGCTTTGAGTAGTATGGACATTTTGATGATGTTGATTTTACCAATCCATGAACATGGTATATTCTTCCATCTGTTTATGTCTTCCTCTATCTCTTTTTTCAGTGTCCTGTAGTTTTCAGCATATAAGTCTTTTACCTCCTTAGTTAAGTTTATTCCTAGGTATTTTAATTTTTTTGGTGCAATGGTAAATGGGATTGCTTCTGTAGTTTCACTTTCTGTAAGTTCACTATTGGTGTAAAGAAATGCCATGGATTTCTTAGCATTAATTTTGTATCCTGCTACATTGCCGAATTCATTTATTAAGTCTAATAATTTTTTGATGGAGTCTTTAGGGTTCTGTATGTACAGTATCATGTCATCTGCAAATAAGGACAGTTTTACTTCTTCTTTTCCAATCTGGATGCCTTTTATTTCTTCTTCGTGTCTGATTGCAATGGCTAGTACTTCCAGTACTATGTTGAACAGGAGTGGTGAGAGGGGGCATCCCTGTCTTGTTCCTGTTTTTAGGGGGAATGGTTTTAGTTTTTGCCCATTGATTATGATGTTGGCTGTGGGTTTGTCATATATGGCTTTTATTATGTTGAGGTATGATCCCTCAATTCCTATCTTGCTGAGAGTTTTTATCAAGAAAGGGTATTGGATTTTGTCAAATGCTTTTTCCGCATCAATTGATATGACTATGTGGTTTTTTTCTCTCAATTTGTTTATGTGATGTATCACGTTTATTGATTTGCGGATATTGTACCATCCTTGCATCCCTGGGATAAATCCTACGTGGTCATGGTGTATGATCTTTTTGATGTACTGCTCGATCCGATTTGCTAGGATTTTGTTGAGGATTTTGGCATCTATGTTCATGAGGGATATTGGCCTATAATTCTCTTTCATTGTATTGTCTTTATCTGGTTTTGGGATTAGGGTGATGTTGGTTTCATAGAATGAGCTGGGAAGTGTTCCTTCCTCTTGGATCTTTCGACATAGTCTGAGGAGGATAGGTTTTAGGTCTTCCTTTAATGTTTGGTAAAACTCTCCTGTGAAGCCATCTGGCCCCAGTCTTTTGTTTGCTGGAAGCTTTTTGATTATTGCTTCGATTTCCTCCATAGTTATTGGCCTATTGAGATTTTTAGATTCTTCCTGGTTAAGTTTTGGAAGGTTGTATTTATCTAGGAATATGTCCATTTCCTCCAGGTTGTCTAGTGTGTTGGAGTAGAGTTGTTCATAGTATTTTCTAACAATCCTTTGTATTTCTATGGGGTCTGTTGTTATTTCTCCTCTTTCATTTCTGATTTTGTTTATTTGGGTCCTCTCTCTTTGTTTCTTGGTGAGCCTGGCTAGAGGTGTATCAATCTTGTTTATCCTTTCAAAGAACCAGCTCTTGGTTTTGTGGATCTTTTGTATTGTTTTTTTGGTCTCTATGTCGTTTATCTCCGCTCTGATCTTTGTTATTTCCTTCCTTCTGCTTACAGTGGGCTTTTTATGTTGCTCTCCTTCTAATTCTTCGAGTTGTAGAGCTAGGTAATTTATTCTCATTGTTTCTTGTTTCTTGCAGTAGGCTTGTAGAGCTATGAACTTCCCTCTCAAGACTGCTTTTGCTGTGTCACATAGGTTTTGGATTGTTGTGTTTTCATTGTCACTTGTTGCCATGATGTTTTTTATTTCTTCTTTGATCTCTCTGGTAACCCAGTCGTTGCTTAATAGCATGCTATTTAGTCTCCATGTGTTTGATTTTTTTGGATTGTTTTTGTTGTAGTTGATTTCCAGTTTTATGCCTTTGTGGTCTGAGAAGATACTTGATATGATTTCAATTTTCTTGAATTTGAAGAGACTTTGTCTGTGACCCAATATATGGTCTATCTTTGAAGATGACAAATGTGCACCTGAGGAGAATGTATATTCTGTGGCTTTGGGGTGAAATGTTCTGAAGATGTCAATTAATTCCATCTGATCTAGTGAGTCATTTAGGATTGATGTTTCTTTGCTGAGTTTCTGTTTAGAGGATTTGTCCAGTGGCGATAATGGGGTGTTAAGGTCCCCTACTATGATTGTATTGCTGTCAATCTCTCCCTTGATCGTCTCCAGAAGCTTTCTTATGTATTTGGGTGCTCCTATATTGGGTGCATATATATTTACCAGAGTTATTTCTTCTTGTTGGACTGCTCCCTTTAGTATTATGAAGTGGCCTTCTTGATCTCTTTTTATGTCCTTCACTTTGAGATCTAATTTGTCAGATATAAGTATTGCTACCCCAGCTTTTCTTTCACTTCCATTGGCCTGAAAAACCTTTGTCCATCCCTTCACCATCAGTCTGTGTGCATCTTTTTTTTGAGGTGGGTTTCCTGTAGACAGCAGATATATGGGTCATGTTTTCTTTCCACTCATTTACCCTATGCCTTTTGACTGGGGAATTTAATCCATTTACATTTAAAGTTATTATTGATAGAAACTTGTTAGTCTCCATTTTTGTTCTTTGCCGCTGCGTTCCTTCTTTGTTTCCTGTTTTTTCTATTTTCAGCAGACCCTTTAGCATTTCTTGCATTGCTGATTTGGTTGTAATAAACTCCCGTAGACCATTTTTGTCTGTGAAGCTCCTGATTTCACCCTCAATTTTGATTGATAGCCTCGCTGGGTATAGTATTCTTGGATTCAGACCCTTCCTTTGCATGACTTTGTATATTTCATTCCATTCCCTTCTTGCCTGATGTGTTTCTGTTGAGAAATCGGTCGCTAGTCTGATGGGGGATCCTTTGTAGGTAACTTTCTGTCTCTCTCTGGCTGCTTTTAAGATTCTTGCTTTGTCGTTGGTGTTTGCCAATTTAATTATTATGTGCCTTGGTGTCGGTCTTTTCGGGTTCATTTTGTTTGGGACTCTGTGAGCTTCTTGGATTTGTGTGAGTTTTTTCCTCCCTATATCAGGGAAATTTTCTGTTACTATTTTTTCAAACAGGTTTTCTATTCCTTGCTCAGTTACCTCTCCTTCTGGCACCCCTATTATTCGGATGTTGTTTCGTTTAGCATTGTCCCAGAGTTCTCTTAGGCTCTCTTCCTGCTTTTTAATTTTTTTTTTCTAGAAGCTGTTCTGTTTGGGTATTTTTTTCTACCTTGTCTTCTAGCTCGCTGATACGGTCCTCTGCTTCTTCTAGTCTACTGTTGATGCTTTCTATTGAGTTCTTTATGGCAGTGATGTCGTTTTTCATTTCTTCTTGGTTTCTCTTCATTTCCTCTTGGTTCTTCTTCATTTCCTCTTGGTTCCTACACATATTGTTGAATTGGTCTTCCATTCTTTTCATCCACCTTGTGACCATTACTCTGAATTCTTTCTCTGACAGGTTGCTTGCCTCCATTGCCTCTATTTCGTTTACTTCCTTTTCTGATGATGCCTGTTTTTCTTTCATATTTGGGTTGGTTCTTTGTTTCACCATGATTTCTCTTCTCAAGTTGTTTGATTATGTAGATCTCTCTCTGTTGCGCTGATTCAAAGGCACAAAATACAACACAACAAGGCACAACGTACAAGGCACCAAACTAAATGCATTCACGATATTAATAACCCCAAATAAAGGTGACCCCCCACCCCCTGAGCGAAGAGAATTAGGGGATAAAGAGGAAAAATGAGAAAAATATTAGAGAGAAAAATAAAAAACAAAAAGGAGTGCCGAAATGGGATTGGGAAAATGGAGAGAAAAAAAACCACACAAAAAAAGACCAAAAAACAAACAAACAAACAAACAAAACAACAACAACAAAAACAAAAAAAAGTTAAGAGAATGAAATAGAGGTGGGGAAGAGGCTATTTTATGGGGAGAGCGAGGGATTGGAAATTAGATATATAAGTAGGGTGAAATTTAGACAGTGGGTAGAAAGAAGTAATAGGTAAAATCCAAAGCAGGAATAGGGTAAGAGAAACAGGACAACAAAAGGGGAAAAGTGAGGAAGAGAGTTTTGGCTTAAGGGTAAATGTGAGAGAGAGAGAAATGATGCTAAAGGAACGATGAAAATAGAGTGTAGAACACTAATCCCAAAGTAAAATAAAAAAAATAATAAAAAATAAAATGACCCTTGAAAAAATGGTAAAAGGATAGCAATAATACTGGTTAAAAAATGTAGTAATTAAAAAGGTAAAATCAGGTGATGAAAAAAATAAAAAATAAAAAAATAAATAAAATAGGTTCTTAATGAAATGGTGAAAAAAGAATTAAAAAAATATGTATATAAAAATATTTGGAAGTGAAGGTGCTTCAGATCTTCCACTCTTCTTTTTGGCACGCCTCAGTCCTGCCAGGCATTCAGGGGAGTGTTGAACTTCCCTGCGATACACTGTCCCTCCGTGCAGTAAACCACAGACCTGATTTTAAGGCAGGTTGTATTTTTTTACCAGACTGCCTTTATTTGTGATCACAAAAGAGACAGTTCGTGGCTCTGCTTCTGGGTGGCAGTGTGTCTGGATTTACCTCCAAGGCTCTAAGTCCTCTCTATCAGTAGGGTTTTGTCCTCTATGGTTTTTGGAACTGATTCGGGAAAGACCACTGCCCAGAGCTGGTTCCTTGCCACTGTCCGCTGTTTCCCAGGCTCCCCAAAAAGAACTTTCCCCTACAGGCTCTGCGAATGACCCCAACTGGGGAATCCCATGCGCTGGGTTTAATAATCAAATGCACGGATCTAAGGGGAACTGTAACAAGAGCCTGATAGTTGTGCGAATTCGCAAGCCTCCACCTTCCAGGTCGGCGCACAGTCTCAGCGCGCCCACTCGCCCCTGGCATCAAGCAGCCAGCAGATTGGCAAAGTCCAAGGCTGCTCCTTTACATCCAGTCCAGCTATGGGCTCATTTTTCACATTCCCTTCTGCCAGCAGCCCTGTGGGGCCCCTTCCCCACTCGCGGGTCACGCTGGTCCCAAAGGCTGCGGACTCTGTGGGGCGCAGATTCCGCCCCGCGCGCACGAGCGCGCGAGCTCGGTCCTCCCTCCAACCCGAACTGCAAACCGCACCTTTAGGGGATGTCCAACCTTTCCGTGAGAAGAAGCAGTGCTCGTCTGAGTTCACACAGTCACGCTGCTTGAGATCCCTTGTTTCCAGGTTAGTAGCTGGTCTCTGGATGCTGACAACAACCACCCAAGATGGTGCAGTCTCCGCTGCTTAGCTGGCGCACCAGGAGAGGCTTCAGCCTCAGTCTCCAACAGTCCTTATTTTTCCCTGGGGGGATCTCAGTCTTTCCTAGCTGCAGACAATCTCTCAGCTGAAAATCCTCTACCTATTCGGGCTGAATGTTACCCGTTTCAGCTGCTCACCCTTATCTGCTCCAGGACAGGGCACAGGACACGTCCGCTTATACCTCCGCCATTTTCTGAGCTTCCTTTTCTTGTTTTTTGAGATAGGCCTGTAGAGCTATAAACTTCCCTCTCAGGACTGCTTTCATTGTGTCCCATAGGTTTTGGATTGTTGTGTTTTCATTGTTATTAGTTTCCAGGATGTTTTGAATTTCTTCTTTGATTTCATTGGTAACCCAATCAATATTTAATAGCATGCTATTCAGCTTCCAGGTGTTTGAGTATTTCTGGTTGTTTTTATTGTAGTTTATTTCTAATATTATGCCATTGTGGTCTGCGAAGACGCTTTTTATGATTTCAATATTCTTGAATTTGGGGATACTTTGCTTGTGTCCCAATATATGGTCTATTTTTGAATATGAGTTATGAGCCCTTGAGTAGAATGTATATTCCGTGACATTGGGGTGAAGTGTTCTGAAGATGTCTATTAAGTCCATCTGATCTAGTGAGTCATTTAGGATTGCTGTATCTTTGCTGATTTTTAGTGCTGTCAGTGGTGTATTAAAGTCCCCTACTATGATTGTATTGTTGTCGATCTCTCTTTGATACCTTCCAGGATTTTTTTTTTATGAATTTGGGTGCTCCTGCATTGGGTGCATATATGTTTACCAGGGTTATATCTTCTTGTTGTATTGATCCCTTTAGTATTATGAAGTGGCCTTCCTTATCTCTTGTTATGGCCTTCACTTTGAGGTCTATTTTGTCCAATATAAGTATTGCTACCCCAGCTTTCTTTTCCTTTCCATTTTCCTGAAAGATATTTTTCCATCCCTTCTCTTTCAGTCTGTGTGAGTCCCTTCTAATGAGGTGTTTTTCTTGTAGACAGCAGATGTATGGGTCATTTTTTTTTATCCATTCAGCCACTCGATGTCTTTTGTTTGGAGCATTTAGTCCGTTTGCGTTAAAAGTTATTATTGAAAGGTACTTGTTTGTAGCCATTTCTTTTTTTGTGTGGCTGTTTTCTTTCTGAGCTTTTTATTTCTTATTTTTATACCAGTCCCTTTAGCATTCCTTGCATTGCTGGCTTGGTGGTGATAAACTCCCTTAGCCTTTTTTTTTTTTTTTTTTGTCTGTGAAGCTTCTTATTTCCCCTTCAAGTTTGAATGATAGCCTTGCTGGATAGAGTATTCTTGGATTCAGTCCTTTGCTTTGCATCACTTTGTAAATTTCTGTCCATTCTTTTCTGGCCTGATGTGTTTCTGTTGAGAAATCATTTGACAATCTAATGGGAGATCCCTTGTATGTAACTTTCTGTCTCTCTCTTGCAGCCTGTAAGATTCTCTCTTTGTCCTGAACATTTGCCATGGTAATTATGATGTGTCTTGGTGTGGGTATTTTCGGGTTCACCTTGTTTGGGACTCTCTGGGCTTGTGTGACTTTTTTCTTCCCCACCTCAGGGAAGTTTTCTGATATTATTTCTTCTAATAGGTTTTCTAATCCTTGTTCATCCTTCTGTTGTTCTGGTACCCCTATTATTCGTATGTTGTTTCGTTTCATGTTGTCCCAAAGCTCCCTTAGGCTCTCCTCCTGTCTTTTAATTTTTTTCTCCAATTGCAGTACATTTTGGGTGTGTTTTGCTTCCTTGTCTTCTAATTCACTAATTCGGTCCTCCGCTTCTCCTAGTCTACTGTTGATACTTTCAATGAAATTTTTCATTGCAGCTCTATCACTCTTCATTTCTTCTTGGGTCTTACTTATGTTGTTGATTTTTTCATCTGTTTCTTCTTGCTTCTTTCAGAGGTTGTCGATTATTTCCTCCATCCAGTTTATGCACTCTAGGACCCCTATTCTGAATTCTTTTTCTGTCATGTTGCATGCGTCTGTATTACTTAGCTGCTTTTCTGGAGAGTCCTCCTTCTCTTTCCTTTGGGGGTTTCTTTGTCTACCCATGTTTGATCTCACTGACATATCTAGACGTTGAGTCGTTCAGTGGTTGCTCCCTTGGTGGCAGTGACTCCTTGGTCTGTGGTTGCTCTTCGGGCGGTTTTAGTAGCAGGTGCTCTTCAGTTGGAAGCAGCTCCTCTGGTGGGTGCTGTTCACAGCTGTGGTGGCTCTTCTGGCTGGTGGGGCGAGGTTTCATGTACAGCTGCTGTTCCTCAGCAGAGGGTGTGGTGCTCAGGAGGTTGCTTTTGCTTGGATCTGCTGCGTTGATTTAAAGGCACAAAATACAACACAACAAGGCACCATGTACCAGGCACTATACACAAATATATCCACGATATTAATAACCCCAAATAAAGGTGACGACCCAGATTAAGAGAATTAGGAGATAAGGAAGAAGGAAGAGAAAAAGATAAAAGAGAAAAAAGAAATGAAAAGTAGGGACCAAAAAATGGAGTGCAAAAATGAAATTGGGAAAAAGGAGGGGGGAAAATAAAAGCGAGAAAAGAAAAGAAAAGAAAGAGAAAAAAAAAGAGCGAAAAGAGAGAATGAAGTGGAAGAAGGGAAGAGACTTTTTATATGAGGAGAATACTCCTATAGACCAGCCATTAATCCCTACAAATTCCAGCAACAGCTCCCGGGAGATGAATTCAAACTGGAAACAACTAATAATATAACGATGAAAATAGAATGGTGAACACTAATACCAAAATAAAATAAAGAGAAAATAAAATGTCACTTTAAAAAATGGTAAAATGGTAGCAGTAATAATACTGGTTAAAAATAAGAAGGTAGTAATTAAAAGGGTAAAATCAGGTGATGGAAAAAGAAGAAAAAGAAGAAAAGAAGAAAAAGAAGAAGAAAAAAAAGAAAAAAAATGGTTTGTTAGTTAAACGGTGAAAAAAGAAAAAAAAATTGCAGTAGTGAAGTAGTGAAGGTCCTTCGGTTCTTCTATTCTTCAGTGTGGCTCGCCTTAGACCTGCCAGGTATTCAGGAGAGTGTTGAGTTTCCCTGCAATACACTGTTCCTGTGTGTTGTAAACCACAGTCCTTATTTTAAAGCAGGCTCCATTTGTTTCCCAGACTGCCTTATTTTGTATATAGCAAATAGTCAGTTTGTGGGTCAGCCTCTGGGTGGCAGTGTTCTGGGGTTGGCCTCTGATGCTATAGGGCCTCTCTGTCCAGTGGAAGTTCACTGCCCAGAGCTGGCTGCGTAATAGTTAGTTACCGGCGCTGTGTTGTTGCTGGGATTGAAAATCCCTCTATAGGCCAGACCCTGTTAACTCCCAGGGACTGATCACGTTATTTTAATCCTTGATCTCCTACAGGGTGGAATCTGGGTGTGGTCGCTCTCCTTGCCTGGGGGCTAGGGGGAGGAGTCTCACGCTCCAGAGAGAATGGCTGCCCCAGTCCTGTGCTCAGGGGTGTCTCAGCACTCAATTCGCTGCCACCTCTCCCAGCCCCCCTTCTCTCCTCAGTCTCTCCCCAAATTCCACTCCTCCGCACACTCTCCCTCTCTTCAGCACAGGTGAGTGTCTGTATCCGAAATGTCCCATGAACACGATTCAGTGAAAACAAACAAACGCCGCCCGCGGAAATGGGGAAGGCTTGGTTTCTGTAAGCTTCTTCTCTTGCTGGGACTGCATGGTCTGGTCAGCTCTTCAGGCTGCCCCCTTTAGGCTCAGTCCTCTGTGATCACAGAACCCAGCTCTCAATTCCCCCGGCAGCGCCAGGAATCTCGCGGTTCTCCTTTCCCCAGTCAGGGGCTGTGCCTGTCCCAAGAGATGCGGCTGTCTGCCACGCGATCTCCCTCCAACTCTCTGGGCTCAGAGGTCTGGCAAACTTTCCTGCCCAAATCCCTGGTTTTTTTTACCTTTCCAGGGATGTTCTGCTCTTCCCGGCTGCAAACCGTCTCACCAGCTGAGCAATTTCCCCAATTCGGGGTGGGTGTTATTAGTTTCAGCTGCTCACTCCATTTGCTCTGGGGCACGACCTGGGACGCATCTGCCTATATCGCAGCCATCTTCCATCTCCGGTATTTTCAATTAATAGATTAACTTCTATCTTCTAGGCTTCACAATAGGCATACTCAGATCAACATTTCAGTATTGTAAATCTCAATACTTTTAGATGATTTGAACTTAAAAGTTTTAAGTTTCCAGCCAATAAGCCTGGCATAGCTGCTTAATTTCAAAATGGTCACAATTTTCCTGCTGGAGAAGTCAAGAAGCAAAACCATAGCTATTCATATGTAAACTTGACTATCAACTTCCTGGTGGTACTTGCCTCAGGGCAGGAAATTTCAAAAGAGCTACTTTAAATGGCTTTGGGAAACCAGCCTGTATTTCTTTCTTAGGTTCAACTTCGCCATTTTTAAGGCCAAAACAGTCTCGGGGTTTTATTCTGTACACAGCAAAAGGTCAAGTTCAGCTCAAAACTATGCGCACTCGTTTTTAAACTGGCCTTTTCCCTTTACATGTGCACAGAAATCCCAGATGCATTTATAAATTTGTAAAAGCTTTTCAATTACAAGAAGGACTTTAATTTTAGAATACTTGGAAAGGGGGCGTCCAAATTGGATCGCCACGTGCTCCTTCTTCCCTTTCCCCACATCCTGCTTTTGGGGGAAGTTTCAGCAAATGACTCAGATGCCATATTTTTCCCAAAGTCATGCTTAATAGAAGACATTTTAAGTTTTTCCCTATTTTGCTTTCTAAAGCAATGGCTAGCACCCAAGGTTATCTTAGCCAAAGTTTGGTTGTCATAAGATGTTCTCCGGTAATTTTTAAATAAAACATTAAGTAATCTCATTGTGGGAGAGCTTATAACTCTGCCTTTTCCTGCCACCTTTGAATCTCTCCACACCAGAGGTGGACTCGGCAGCAGGGTTTCATTTCTTATTACAGATTTTAGATTCCAAATACAAATTAAGATTTTAATTTGAACAAGAAACCACATTGAGGTGACCATGGCACTCTTTTTTCAGCCTGATTTTAAGGAGTACCTTTTAATATTCCAATTTCTTTATAAGTTGGCCTTTTTGCATAGGAGATTCTATTAACGGAGAATTAAACATATCAGGATTAGGACATGGAGGTGGAGGGAGCCATGAAGGCCATTCCTCCCATTTTTTCTTTTCTTTCTGCTCCTCTTAAGGAGTGTAGGGTGCAAGGGGAGGAGATTTATCCTCCTTGACCTCTTCTAAAGCCTGTAGGAAATGAAATGCTGTGTTCCACAAGGGGAAACAATTTTTGGCAAGTTCTGATTAACGTTTTGGCAAACTTTTAAGATCTAATGCCTTACTTTTTTTAAAAGCCAAATATACCTTTTTAAAGTCGAATCTACTTTTTTAAAGCCAAATCCTGCCCCGTTTGTTAGCCTGGTTAAGAAAACGTTCCCAGTGTACTTACAGACCCGGGCTTCTGTAGTTGATCCTGGGCATTGCGTGCGGTGGACTTCCCCTCACCTTTTTTTGGTGAGTTTTCCACACGTTTTCAGTGAAAACTTCCTTTTCTCCCTCCAGCGAGACCTGCACTTCCAGATTACCCGTTGGGCGCCAGATGTTGAGTGAGACTCCTTCCATGTTCTGCGTGGAGTAGGGTTCGGTATCTGAAAGAGGAGCCGCACAACAAATGAGAGAAAAAAACACGAGAAAATTTTGCAATATTGGGGGACCAGGCGGCAAGTCCTGAAGGACTTCTCCATGCTCAGGCCTCACCAAGCTTTTATTGATCTGGGATGCACCCATAGCATAGCCCTTAGGCAGGTGAACCCCTAGTAACAAGCAGACTAGCCCATCAGCAAGTATTTACATAATAATAAATGGGGGAGTAGTTTCAGCTACCAATGTCTGGACAAACAGAGGTGGCGCCTAGCTCCGAGCTTTGCTAGGGCTTCAAAGGCACCCAGCCTTCGGGGGGTTTCGGGGAGTTCTCTGTCTATGTTTATCAGATAGTGAAGGCAATAAACAGTTTCCCACACTCCTCCACCTCCCACTTGCTCTTCCTACTCCCACCTGCTTCTCCATCTCCTACTTTCTCCTCTACTTCCCACATGCTCTTTCATAACCCCCTGTACTTCCACCTTCCATCTGCTCTTCCCCAACCATCTGCTCTTCCACCTCCCACAGACTTCTCCAACTCCTACTTGTCCTTCCTTCTCACATCTGTTTGTTCAATCCCAACCTGCTCTTTTCCCTCCCACCTGCTTCTTCACACCTCACCAGCTCTTCCCCCTCCCACCAGCTTCTCCACTTCCCTCCTGCTCTTCCTCATCCTAGCTGGCCTTACAACTCCTACCAACTCTTCCTCCTCCCACCTGCTTCTCCACCTCCAACCTTCCTCTCTTCTTCCCACCTGCTTCTCCATATAACATCTGATTTTCCCCTTCTACCTTATTTTCCCCTTTCCGTCTGCTCTTCCACCTCCTTCTTGGGCCTGAACAGTCCTCTCTCCCCTTTGCCTTCGATTCTCTCTCTGTCATTTTTCCTCTACCTTAAGCATTTCTTACCTGGTGAGCTACCTTGGTAACACACATGTGTGGCACCCCAGTATGCACTATGGTGATGTCCCTGAGCCATCCACAGAAATCATGGTCCCTCTACCTGGAAAGAGCCACAGAAATGATTATTCCCATTAACATGAGAATTGATGTCCACTGAGTACAAAGCTTGGGTATCCGGGTTGCTCAAGAAGAGGATCAGCATCTGTCCATGGGAATGGGCCGGGAAGCACAGCACAGCGCACAGCACATGCTCAAGCCCTGGCCAGGTCACTGGGTGTCCTTGTCCTCGGGGACTGCGTGTTTTCTCTGTAAGTAGAGCTGTGGGGGCAATTCACCACCCAGGGTCCTTTCCGATCTCCCCTTTCCCAGGAAGTCCCAGCGGTCACTACACTTCCCCCCACACACAGAGGCAAGATCCATCTCCCTTGTTCTTCTGAGACACTGCCTGTTCCCAGATGGGATATGCAAGTCAGGTTTCCCCTGGGCAGAGGCGCAAGAAGCTGGGCATTTCCCCTCTTGCTTTCTTGCCTCACCTTGCTCCCAGGTGAGCAGTGTTTCCTATATACAGGAATAACCTGCAGGTGCTTGCCGGAGTCCATTCATTGTCTTCACTAGCTGAGTTTAGACAGAGACCCCCCCAAAAGCTAGTAGCCATTGAAAGTCCTAGCAAAGGTCAGGGCAGTGCACCACCCAGTTAATCTAGGAACTACTCAGTTAATTTAGGTAATAATAGTTAAATCATCCCCACCTTAGTTCCCTTAATTCCTTAGATACTTATGCATATCCTTGTTGACTATTGTTAATCAGTACTCCCAGAAATCTATTGATAAGCTAATCAGATACTCTGCCTACATTCGGAAATCTATTGATGAGTTAATCAGATACCTTGACTATTCCTGGAAATTGTCTGCTGATCTGTGTGCCATTGAAACTTCCTTACCCTAAGGGCTACTCCAGATCAATAAAAGATTGGAGCAGCCTGAGCATGGGTGGAAGTCCCTCTCCTTGAGTTGGACTTGCCCGCCTGGTCCTCCAATATTGCAAAATTATCTCGTGTCTTTTTCTCTCATTTGTTGTGCGGCTCCTCTTTCAGATACCGAATCCTACTCCACGCGGGACGTGGAAGGAAACACACTCAACATCTGGTGCCCCACGGGTAATCTGGAAGTGCAGTCCTCGCTGGAGCGAGAAAAGGAAGTTTTCACTGAAAAGGTCTGGAAAACTCACCGAAAAAAGTGAGGGGAAGTCCACCGCACGCAATGCCCAGGATCAACTACAGAAGCCCGGGTCCGTAAGTACACTGGGAACGTTTTCTTAACCAGGCTAACAAACGGGGCAGGATTTGGCTTTAAAAAAGTAGATTCGGCTTTAAAAAGGTATATTTGGCTTTTAAAGAACTAAGAAACTGTATTATGTGCTTTTGATTTGCATGTTTAAAGTGTTAAAATTTTAGAAGGTAATCTTTTACAGTTTTTGCATGTTATTATAGAACATAACCTTTGCTTTTCTTGAAGAAGGTACATTAGATCTTATAAGGTTGCCAAAAAAGTTAGTTAGAACTTGAAAAAAGGTTAGCAGCAAGAAAAACCTCATCTCAAAAATCTTTTTCAATGGGGAACATAATATCGCATTTGCTAAAGCCTTTTACAGAGGCTGAGGAGGAGTCTCCTCAACTGGTTCCCTCTGCTCCTCCTAGTGAGGACTGGGAAGACACGTTAGAGGAATGGCCTTCACGGTCCTCTCCACCTCCGCATGCACATCCTAATCCTGATAAGCTTAATTCGCTGTCATTTGAATCACCTGTGCAAAAAGCCACCAGAGAAGGATTGAGGGAAATACCGGTGGAAGAAAGGCTGGCTTTCCCTATCATAGAGGTACCTGATCCACAGCTACTGAATCAGGTAATCAGACAGCATGTAAAAATTGACTTTAAAATTATAAAGGCCTTACGTGAAAGTGTAGTCCAAAATGGTCCAACAGCTTCTTTTACAGGAGAAATTATGCATAGTATTTCTGAAGCTTTCCTAATCCCTCATGATTGGTATTCTCTAGCACGTGCAACTCTGGATGGAGGAGATTATTTACTATGGAAGGGAGAATTCTTGGAGAAATGCCAGGAGCAAGCCCAAATAAACCGCAGGCTGAATACTCAAATAACTTATGAAATGCTAGCAGGACTGGGACAATACAACCATGTGCGAACCCAGTTAGATTATGTAAAACTGGCATATGAGCAAATTAGAGCTTGTGGAAGGAAAGCGTGGTGGACTTTACCAGCAAAAGGGGACTCTAAGGGAGTTTTTAGTAAATGTTTACAGGGGCCTTTAGAATCATTTTTGATTTTTTGGCTCATCTCACTCGAGCAGTGAGACGACAGATTCAACATGAGGCAGCAGGAGACATTTTAATTCAACAATTAGAATATGAAAATGCCAATGATGATTGTAAGAAATGCCTGATGCCTCTGAGAAAAGGTAGTACCATTACAGAAATGATTCGAGCATGTCAGAATGTGGGGTCAGGCACTTTTCAAGTGAATTTACTCACTGCCACTGCTACTGTAAATAAAAGGTGTCATAACTGTGGAAACATAGGGCATTTTAGAAAAGAATGTAGACAACCAAGAAGGACACAAGGAGGCGCTCCAGGGAAAGGCACTAACATTTTGCCTAGTGAGCTGATCAAAACAGATCCAACCTCTCTGTGACCTAGATGCCAGAAGGGCTACCATTGGGCCAACCATTGTAAATCGAGATTCCACAAAAATGGGCAGCCGTTAAATCAAGACACAGGGTATGGCCAACCACAGGGAAACGGCCAATGGGGCAACCCACAGCCCTATCAATAAAGGGGAGATCTGCGCTGCAAAGCCCACAGTGGAATCTCTGATTTGGGCCACTCCAGGAAGTACAAGCCTAGATCTTAACAGTACTATAGCGGTCACTTTGACCCCTGATATGGCTCGGCAAGCTGTTCCTACAGGAATCTGGGGACCTGTGCCATCAGGAACTTTAGGATTAATTTTAGGGAGAAGTGGAAACACTCTGAAAGGATTAACTGTTTTGCCTGGAGTCATAGATTCAAATTATGTGGGAGAAATTAAAGTAATATTGGAATGCAATCATATTATGCAAATTACTCCAGGACAAAGAATTGCTCAAATACTACTTCTACCTTATGCTCAACAAGGCAAGGCTATAAATAGGAAAAGAGGAATGCAAGGACTTGAAAGCTCAGACATCTATTGGATACAGGAAATTAGCAAAACTCGTCCTATGATTAATTTGAGAATAGAAGGAAAAATGTTTAAAGGCCTAGTAGACACTGGGGCAGATGTCAGCGTTATCAGCAAAGAATTCTGGCCTCCTAGTTGGTCCATGGTAGAAGCTATGGACTCAATTAGAGGGGTGGGAGTTCCTGATAACACACAACGTAGTGCTGCAGTCTTAAAATGGCAAGATCAGGAAGGACAGACAGGATGGTTTCAGCCCTATATTGTCTCTGAAATTACAGTCAATTTATGGGGCCGGGATGTCTTAGAAGGTTTACAAGCTTGTATTATTACCAGCAAAGGTCAGCAGCTTGTAACTCAGATGGGACATCAGAGTGATCAAGGTGTAAAAAAACCAGGAAGGCGAGGATATCAACCTTTTTAGGAGTGGTCACTGCTCAGTCTCCTCGCCCCCATGCTGATCCTATACAATGGAAAGATGATAAACCTGTAAGGGTGGATCAGTGGCCATTAACCAAGGAGAAATTAGGTCATATTCATGGATTAATACAGGAACAAATAGAAGCTGGTCATATAGAGCCTTCCAATAGCCCTTGGAATACGCCTATATTTATTGTACCTAAAAGGTGGCAGGGAAATGGTGATTGATACATGATCTCAGAGCAATTAATGCTACTATGCATACCATGGGAGCTTTGCAACCTGGACTCCCAGCGCCTTCACAAATCCCTTTAAATTGGTCTCTCATAGTAGTAGATCTTAAGGATTGTTTTTTCACCATTCCCTTGGCACCTCAAGATAAAGAAAGATTTGCCTTTTCAGTGCCATCTATTAATAATATAGAACCCATGAGAAGATATCAGTGGAAAGTTTTGCCTCAAGGAATGGCCAATAGCACTACCTTGTGCCAAAAATATGTGGCTCAAGCTGTTCAATCTTTAACGGATAGATATTCCCGATGTTACATTATCCATTACATGGATGACTTGCTCTTAGTAAGTCCACGGGAAGAGCAGACTTTAGAAATATTTTTCCAATTAGAGAAGGAGCTCCCTAAATGGGGCTTAAAAATTGCTCCAGAAAAGGTACAAAAACAAACACCTTTTAAATATCTGGGAACCATAATTGAAAACCAATGCATTAGGCCACAAAAGGAGGAACTAAGAAAAGATTGTCTTAAAACTTTAAATGATTTTCAGAAATTATTAGGGGACATTAACTGGCTAAGACCCTACCTAAAAATCTCTACGGGAGAAATGACAAATTTATTTGCTATACTTAGGGGTGACTCTGACCTTTCCTCACCCAGAACACTAACAGATGATGCCAGAAAGGAGTTGCTAAGAATTGAACAGGTGATATCCTCAGCTCAAGAAGCACGGATACAGCCTGAATTGCCTTTATTGGAACAGATTAACCATACTGCAAATAGTCCCACTGGAGTCATCTTCCAAAATTAAGACTCCCGCTATTATTGAATGGGTACACCTAGGCCATCAGTCCTCTAAAACTGCTATTACTTATATAGAACTGATGGCTCAATTAATATATCAGCTTAGGAAGCTTTGCAGGCAGCTTAGAGGAGAAGAACCTAAATGCATCTATCTTCCCCTCACTGGAAAGCAATTAGAAATGTTGTTTCAAACTGACGTAAATTGGCAAATTGGGTTAAGTGGATATTCAGGGGAACTTAGTTGTCACCTATTAAAAGATAAACTTTT
The DNA here is from genome assembly GCF_964212035.1 of Myotis nattereri. Classification (NCBI taxonomy): domain Eukaryota; kingdom Metazoa; phylum Chordata; class Mammalia; order Chiroptera; family Vespertilionidae; genus Myotis; species Myotis nattereri. Next base: position 40,362,118 of record NC_138094.1, on the reverse strand, counting down.
ACAATTTTTAAATAAGACCTCCATCATTATACCAAAAAATACTAGGCAGGAACCAATTCCTGGAGCTTTAACCGTTTTTACTGATGGGTCATCAAATGGGAAAGCTGCCTGTCATACTATAAATTCTGACCGAGTCATACTGACCAGTCATACTTCTGTGCAAAGAATTGAATTAGAAGCTATTAAGGCTGCATTGCAAGATTTCCAACAGCCTGTTAACATAATTTCTGATTCCTCTTATGCTTCGGGCCTAGTAAGTAGAATTGAAACTGCCCGGCTGAAATGGCTTAGTGACCAAAGTTTATTCTTACTATTTAAGCAGGTTCAGCAGATTGTGCAGCAGAGAAAATACCCTTTTTATATCACTCACATCAGGGCTCACAGTGTATTACCTGGCCCATTAACTAAGGGAAATGTACATGCTGATCAATTGGTTGCTTTATTAAAAGAGGCTTCAGAGTCTCATAAGCTTTTACATCAGCCTGCTAAAATGTTGTCCAAACAATTCTCAATCTCTCGACAGAAAGTAAAACAGATTATCAAGGAATGTCCCACTTGCATGTTACATCTACCTCAAGGGCCTAACACAGAGTCAACCCTAGAGGTTTGCTAAGGGACCATATCTGGCAAATGGATGTAACACATTATACTCCTTTTGGACATCTTGGGGCATTACATGTCTCTGTAGATACTTTTTCAAAGGTCCTATGGGCCACTGTATCTACAGGAGAGATGGCAAAACAGGTTATTATCATTGCCTAGCTGCTTTTGCCATCATGGGAATTCCAAAGATTATTAAAACTGATAGTGGACCTGCTTATACAAGCTGTCAATTCCAGAAATTTTGTAAAAAGTGGAAAATTCAGCACATTACGGGAATACCATATAATTCCCAAGGACAGGCCATTATTGAACGTCAACACCAAAGACTGAAATCTCAATTAGAAAAACAAAAAGGAGGGATGACGGAGAAATCACCTGCAGGGTAGGCTGCATCAAGCCTTAATTACTCTAAATTTTTTCACTTGTGATGATGATGGAAAGACACCTATGGAGCTACATTGGTGTCAGAATAAAACAAAAGAAAATGGTCTAGTTAAATGGAAGGATCCCGAATCTGGTTTATGGAAGGGACCTGACCCATTATTAACCTTTGGCAGAGGGTACGCTTGTATATTCCCAGAGAATTTTTCCAAACCCGTATGGATTCCTGCTAGAAATATTAAACTGCATCAGGAATCTAGCCAGACTGAAGATCTTGCGCCTGGAGCCATAACATGTAGCTGTAAACAGTCAACTACCTCAGCCACAGAGAGCAGCGACTCCAAGCAGTCCACCGAAGATGAGGAGTAGGAGGAAGACAAACCAGACAACAAACAGCCCAGAGACCACCTGGGGCACGGTAAAGTGAAGTATGGTAACAATTAATTCAGGTAAAAACTATAAGTTTCATACTGGTCTTAGAAGGCACATTTTTCCTTTACCTGGGAAGGACAGCATAGCTATCCCAAGGTCAGAGGGCTCCAGTTAGCGTGTCAACTCAGTGCTCTGGAGACCCAGAACTGTAATTTAGATAGCATACTGTCTCTGCTTCTGTAAATTTCTTCTTTTTTTGGAAAACTAGGTTCCTCATTCCAAACCTTGAGTTTAAAATTAAGTTGTCATGACCTAGAGCAAAGGTCATGGTATTATTCTACATGGTATTATTCTACAAAGTTTTATTAATAATTTTTGATGCTTTACAACAGTATATGGTGCATTTATCCCAAACAAATTTACAAATGAATTTGAATGTTTTACATGAAGGGATTTATTCCTTTCCACTGTGTGGAGGGCCTCCTGGGGAAGGCACTTAAGCATTCTGTATTGACCTCTCTTGACCTTTTTTTTTTTTGCCAAAAGGATTCCAATTGTCTACAGCTGTTATCTAGGCTCTCCATTCAAACTGGGATCATGAAAAGCTGGTACCATGGATCTGTCTCTGGCCCAATGGCATAAGCTGGGCCCTCTCGGGAGAAGAAACCTGGGTTCCCTATGATCAATGCCAGGGCCCCGCCAGCAGGCGAGGGGATCCAAAGGCAGTTGCTGGGCATAGAGGCCAGAGGGACATAGGCTATCAAGGAGACTATCACCCTACTTGGCCCAGAGATGGCTGGTAGTCAACGATGGGTAAGACCCCACAGGGTGGGGCAACCTAAGACAGGCACAGCTGGGGGCCAGTAGGAGAAAACTTGGGGTGCAACAAAGGTGGGGCACAGACCCCCCCAATGGTGCAGGGGTTTGAACACTCGGCCCTTATGAGGAAGGTCTCCTGTCCCCATGGCTGCTTCTTGCTCCCATGCCCAGCCCAAATCAGGAACCAAAGAAAGAAGAGACTTGGTCCAGCTGAAATCAGAATCCAGATAAATGCAGGCTTGGCTAACAGACCCTATGTTTAAATCTAGCCTAACAACAGGAATGCTTGGGCCTTCACAAGGATGTAAAGTGATCCCTTTCATTAATATTTACAGTGTAAATTAAGATTATTGTTAAAATATTAAATTTGACAGCAAAAATAGTTTTCAAATTAATTAAATTTGGCTAATTTGAAATAAGTAATTATTCGAAAAGTATTAACAAAAATTTTCATTTCATGGTTAAAATTGCTTATCTTGCTATGAACCTAAAGCAGTCATATTTTTGTGCAAAAAATTAATATTTAAAGCTATCTATACTGCATTATAAAATTTCTAAGAAGCCTTCTAATTACATTAAAAAAAAGAGGGATAGTGAAAAAATATAGTGGAAAAATGCCATGTAAGAAAATAGATTTTATAACTAAATTAAAATTTTTTCGTTAGCGAGACTTCCAGAAAAAACACACAATATGCCAGGGTAAGCCAGGGAAAGATCCTTTTAAAGAAAACACCCCAAGTAAGGTTTTTTCCTTTAACTTTTGGTCGAGAATATGTTTGTATACTTTCAGAGAACAGCTACAAGACCATGTGGATTCCTGTAACAACGGATCACAGAAAGCCAGCCACAAAGACAGAGATGGAGATGGAAGATGCCTTGCCATGCTAGCTAGTCAGCAGCTGTGCGTCGCTGCAGGGTGCCCAGGACCAGACCAGAAAGGGCCAGACCTGCATTTTCCCCTATCCAGAACCAACATTTCATTGCTGGCATGTACACATGAACTTTTGGACATTGAAACATGGACTCAGAACTTTTGGACATTGAAATTGGGACTTGATTATTTTTAAAGAAAAAAAAGGGGGAGATGCCGGAGTCCATTCATTGTCTTCTCTAGCTGAGTTTAGACAGAGACCCCCCAAAAGCTAGTAGCCATTGAAAGTCCTAGCAAAGGTCAGGGCTGTGCACCACCCAGTTAATCTAGGAACCACTCAGTTAATTTAGGTAATAATAGTTGAAGCATCCCCACCTTAGTTCCCTTAATTCCTTAGATACTTATGCATATCCTTGTTGATTATTGTTAATCAGATACTCCCGGAAATCTATTGATGAGCTAATCAGATACTCTGCCTACACTCGGAAATCTATTGATGAGTTAATCAGTTACTTTGACTATTCCTGGAAATTGTCTGCTGATCTGTGTGTCATTGAAACTTCCTTACCCTAAGGGCTACTCCAGATCAATAAAGATTGGAGCAGCCTGAGCATGGGTGGAAGTCCCTCTCCTTGAGTTGGACTTGCCCGCCTGGTCCTCCAATATTGCAAAATTATCTCGTGTCTTTTTCTCTCATTTGTTGTGCGGCTCCTCTTTCAGATACCGAACCCTACTCCACGCGGGACGTGGAAGGAAACACACTCAACAGATGCTAGTGCACACTCCCACTGAAAATACAGGATCATCATGCCTCTTTGGATTAATTTTCATGTTTACATTTAAAAATAGTGTATTTCATATAGCAATTTTAACAAAATTACATAAAAATAGTGATTTGTTTGCATCAAATAAATGAAAATGACACACTGTGATGTTAACAGTCATTGTTGCTTGGTGGACCATGGCTCATTCATTCTTGAAACTTTATATACTTTCCAACTTGTCTATAAGGAGAAATTTTAAATATTTCATCATTTAAAATTGTTATTTTCCATCTTTCTTTTGCTGTCATTGTTAATCCTCACCTGAGGATAGTTTTCCATTGATTTTTAGACAGAGTGGAAGGGAGAGAAGGCAAAAGAGACAAACATTGATGTGAGAGAGCCATATGGATTGATTGCCTCCTCACATTCCCCATTCAGGGGCCAGTATGAACCTGCATCTGAGGTACATGCCCTTGACTGGAATAAAACACATGACCTCCCAGTCCAAGGGTTGACACTCTAACCACTTAGCAACCCCAGCTAAGGCTCATTTTTGAAATAAAAAATGGAAATCTTTAAAAACATAGTTCCTGAACTCGTAAAATCTGTTATACCCAGAATTCAAGATCCCCAAGAAACCACGCCAGGGAGCCAGTCCGATGCAAAAGCAGAAGGTCCTTTATTGAGTTAGCTAACCCGACCCGGGCCTCCAGTCGACGCAGCGACCGGAAACTGAGTGCCACCCATGAGAAAATCAGGGCTTTAATAGTGAGGGGAGGGGAGTTGACTGTGGGCCCTGCCGATTGGCCAGGCGCAAGTCGGGTCTTGTTACACAGGATGTGGTCATCTCTATGGCGCGCACATCCCTTGCTTGTCATTGGTTAGTTCAAAGAAATCCCGGGCGTGGCCAGCAGGGGGCTGGGCTTCCGGGAAGAAGGCACTCTTCTGAGCACATGGCCTCTGCCCCAACATGGAGAATCCAGGGTAAGATGGAGGGCATAGCCCTCGCCCTTTCATTCCCCCCTTGTCTTGGAACTTCCGGCTCCATCATGAGACGGACTGCACTTTTATTTCATCGTTGCTAGGGGCCCGTAGTGAGCACACAGATCTATCAACTGAACTATTTTATACACTTAACAAATGGTCCGGTGGGAGGGAAAAAAAACCTTTTAGCTTTAACAACTTCTATTGAAACAGGATTTTTCTTCTTAAAATTCCTCCATGGCTATTAAAAAGCCAAATCAAGATTAATTTATTTACTGTCCTGATGTTTGCATAAACGCAACAAGAATGGTAACTGACTACCTTTACTGGAATTTCATGGTTGAACCTTAATGTGCCCCATAGGGCCAGAAAGCCAAGCCATCCAGCTGCCATCAGGCCTGCCTGCAGTATCTGCTGAGTTAGGTGAATCCGTCACCTGTAGCAACTCCACCTGAGCCCACGCTCCAGGCTTTAAGGCCCATCTCAGTAGCCCTCCTACTCGTTGCAGCCCAGAGTGTGTGGGGGTTCTGCAGGGATGCAGAGGCATCTTTACTGCTCCCCTTCTACTCCTACCAACCGCCAGTGATGGTAGGGCATGGGCCTGACGCTCCAGCACCAGCCATCTTCAGGGCTCCCAGGCAGGATACCAGGCTTTCTTCATGGCATTCTTAGTGGCTTCAAGTCTTTAGAGCTCAGATAGGGCTCTTCAAAACATGATACTCCAGTCAAAGTTTTCCGTTAATAAAACCACTATTAGGAACCAGTCTTACTGAATCTATGCAAAGAAACGTACTTACTTAGCATTGCCAGATTTCGGAGGAATTACATAAGGAGAAAAACATACTGATTTACTCTAAGATTTTCTGACTTTCCCTGCTAATTTCTTTCATGGATTTAAAACAAAACAGCAATTGTTGGTATAAAACCTTCTTTCTATGCATAACCATGCCTCACACTTTCTAGTCTAAACAGGCTTTTTTCCAGCTTTACTACCCCTGACATGGGCATGGTGACTCAGGCCTGCAAGACATTATTACAGGCTGTCAACTGTTAGCTGTCTCTCAACAGAGACCAAAACCTGATGGGCACCCTTCCCTGCCCAGTTGGGCACTTGTCCTCTTGGCAGCTAGACACCCTTTACTTTTGGGGGTCACTCCGCACAGCTCCCTTCCAGGACAGTCAACATACATTCAAACCTGCAAAAGAATCAAAGGTTAATATAACATATCAATACAATGAAACATAATATTGGCATCATGGCCGCTTCAGGTAGCCAAATCTACCACTAAACATGTGATCCTATAAATGGTCCTTGTATCTTTGGAGCCATGTCCATGAAGATGCAGGCATTATCTAAGTGTATTACACAGTATTGTGGGGGCTCCTGGTGACAGGAGCGATCGCGAGTCATGTTACCGGCATCAGGCAGGTCAAGCACTCCGTAGCTTGAGCTTGAGCGGGTTGCGTTGATCTTGATGGATCGATGCTCCATTTGGTGATGAAGTCTTTCCGGATGGACCCAGGTCGTGATGCTGTCTACCTTGAGAGTGGTGGGGGTCTTCAGCACCACAGTGTAGGGACCCTTCCAACGTGGCTCTAGGGTCTCCCAGCAGTGCCTTCTGATGTAGACCCAATCTCCTGGTCTGTGCTGATGAGGAGTTGGGGTTGGGCTGGTCCCGTAGATGGCGCGGAAGCGCAGCCAAATGTCCTTGTGAACCCTCTGGAGCCCTCTCAAGGAAAGGGATTGTTAAAGAAAAGCCACCCAGTCCTCACCAGTCTCGGAGTCAGATTCCTCCTCTCTTGGAGAACTTCAAAGTTCTGATGGCTTCTAGGTAATCCTGTTTATCAGTTACAGCACTCTGCTTTTTTGTCTTTCTACCAGTTCCCTTTGTGGCAGAGCAGCAACCAGGCCTCTTTCAAGGGAGTGCGCTAGAAGTGGGTATCAGCCCCTCCTTAGCTAGCAGCAACAGGTACCAAACTCTTTCAGTACATTTGACCAGCTTCATTCCCGCCCACCTTTACGGATTCTAAGGTCCATTGTTTTCCTTTAACCAGCAAGCTAAATGACACTGGCCTGTATTATTTAATTCAGCACAGGCAGGGAGAAGGGCCCATGGAATCTCTGCCCTGAGGAACTGTGAGCCCCACCCTTTAATGTCCCAATCAGACTAGAAAAGTCACAAATATCTTTTAAATCTACCCCAGAATTCCAAAATCCCAACCTAGCACAGAATATATTTCCACACGTACATAAACAAATACAGTCTTGGGATCTTGAGCAGGTAACAGGAACACCTCCCAAGTCCCCTGATGGGGGTCTGACAGGAACAGATGTGGGGGCCTCCCTTTCCCACGTCCCAGGATGGGATTCTTGACCTATGTCTCATCCAGATAGAAACGGTACTCATATTGAACAAGGAAATCAAGACTAAATAGACATAACTAGATACATTCCCCATTAAGAACTTTGAGGTGCATGCCACATTTATACCACAAAATACCAACAAATCAGTTACAGTTGTGTCAAGATACAGAACAAGTCCCTGAACAGAGGCAGTAGAAAACTGTCTAGGAATGCTTCTTTTCTATCTTTCTAAAACCCTTAGCCAGTCCGAGTTTCGACTTCCCTTTGGAAGTCCCAGAGACGGTGAATACCATCTAGAAGCCATTCCTCCATATACAGGACAAGTCCCTTAGAGATTCTTGATAATCTACATCAGTATTCCATTTATACAATCCCCTAAAAGTTAAAGAGGAAGGAAAGAACCATTCAATGTCCTTCAAGAGGATTAAACACATTGGATCCTCTGACGTTTCAGGGGTACCAAGGAAGGAGAAATTAGGCCATGTTCAGCCCTTCTCACAATCCATCATTAGTGACCAGTCCCAGCTCACTGGTATATTATTCACTTAACATTTCTTTTTTTTTCTCCTATGCACCAAGGCCATGCTTTCCAGGTAGCTAGAACTCTTAGCCTTAATTCTTAGGTGATTAGCAATACATTTTAAGAGACACAGAAAAAAGAAAAATCTTTCTTGGGTAACCTAGGTAAAACTTAGGAAAACATTTTCAACACTTAAAAACAGTTCTCAACATAATAGGATTTAGTCTTGACCATGGAATCAATTACTCTTAATTTGTTTATGATATTATGTATAACTGTGGTTCTACTGCTATCATACCACTGAAATTATATTAAGACCGTGATTGCTAATTTATTAAGTATTAAATAAATCCGCGAGGCTAGCACACTTTTTGCCCCATCCGCATTTCTGCAGTAAAACTCCGCCTTAAAACTCCACCTCTGAAATTCTATCCTCCCTTAGTAAGCAGACACTCCTTTTGTGATTGGCTAAGTCAGAAGGGGGGCCTTTGTTGTTCCAAGATGGCGGTACCCAGGGGTGCGGCAAGCCATGTGGCTGACATGGCGGCTGCCAAGTCACACAGCTCAACATTGTGGCTGTCTACACTGTTCTCTGACAGAAAAGATGATTTCCTTATTCTCACAATAAACAAGGGAAGAGCAAACCAAAATCCCTTAGACCTCATATTAGGCATATTTAGATCAACATTTCAGTATTATAAATGTCAATGCTTTTAGATGATTTGAACTTAAAAGTTTTAAGTTTCCAGCCAATAAGCCAGGCATAGCTGCTAAATTTCAAAAATGGTCACCCTGCTGGGGAAGTCATAGCTATTCATATGTAAACTTGACTGTCAACTTCCTGGTGGTACTTGCCTCAGGGCAGGAAATTTCAAAAAGAGCTACTTTAAATGGCTTTGGGAAACCAGCCTGTAGTTCTTTCTTAGGTTCATCTTCGCTATTTTTAAGGTCAAAACAACCTAGGGTTTTTATTCTGTACACAGCAAAAAGTCAAGTCCAGCTCAAAACTATGCGCACTCATTTTTAAACTGGCCTTTTCCCTTTACATGTGCACAGAAATCCCAGATGCATTTATAAATTTGTAAACGCTTTTCAATTACAAGAAGGATTTTAATTTTAGAATACTTGGGGAGGGGGTGACCTGTTTCCACAGACCCTCACTCAGGCGGCTTCCCGACCACCACACAAAGGAAGGGTGAGAGCAGTCCCCCTCCCTCCACATTCATACACTTTCACCAGACATTCATTCAGAGTTTAAACAATCCATTCAATTCCTAACTACTTCCCCATTCCTGAGGGATTTCTAAAGCCTCCCCCAATCTCCTTGAAATTATTAATCCAGCAAGTCCACAAAATAAAACGGAAACACAAACAACTAAATGGCCCAAAAAAGTACAGCCTTCCAACTCCATGAAGCAAAAACCAAAAGGTAGACGATGGCTGCGCGCCAACCAGCAGGAGCGACCTGCCTTTTCTCAGATTGAGGGGTTCCTACAGACCTTCCGACTCCGCGGAAGCAAAATTTCCCCTCTTCAGATGGAGGATCGAGGCGCCCCCCGACTCCTCTTGCCTGTCTCAGATTAGGGGGGTTTCTACAGACCTTCCAACTCCGCGGAAGCAAAGCTATACCCCTTCAGATGGAGGATCGAGGCGTCCCCGGGCTCCTCCCACCTGTTGATCCTGTGCATCCACTGAGATCATTATTACAGGCATTTACAGGCATTTACAGATTTCAGAAGTGAGCTCACACTGGATAGATACAAAACAAAACACACAAGACACAAACAAGACCTACCGCGGTCAGTCAGGCCCTCCGGACTGGGGGTCCCCTCGATGGTGTTGGGGATCCTGGCGAGCCCCCAAAATGTTATGCCCAGAATTCAAGATCCCCAAGAAACCACGCCAGGGAGCCAGTCCGATGCAAAAGCAGAAGGTCCTTTATTGAGTTAGCTAACCCGACCCGGGCCTCCAGTCGATGCAGCGACCGGAAACTGAGTGCCACCCATGAGAAAATCAGGGCTTTAATAGTGAGGGGAGGGGAGCTGACTGTGGGCCCTGCCGATTGGCCAGGCGCAAGTCAGGTCTTTTTACACAGGATGTGTTCATCTCTATGGCACGCACATCCCTTGCTTGTCATTGGTTAGTTCAAAGAAATCCCGGGCGTGGCCAGCAGGGGGCTGGGCTTCCGGGAAGAAGGCACTCTTCTGAGCACATGGCCTCTGCCCCAACATGGAGGATCCAGGGTAAGATGGAGGGCAGAGCCCTCGCCGTTTCAAAATCCAAATAACATCTGGAGTTTCATTAGCAGTACTGTGACAAATGTCACCAGAGTTGTGTAAGAGGTTAATTTTAGGGGAAGCTGAGTATCTGTCTATAGAAACTCTCAGCACTATATTTGCAAATCTTATGTAAATGTGAAATTGTTTCAAAGTAAAGTAAAGCGTTTAATAAACATACTCCTGTGAGTCTGTTAGAACTGTCACTGGGAGGTGACGAGGAGAGCATGGTGGTGTCTTGCCTTGCTTTTCGCTCACCTGGCTCTGCTCCAGAGCTCACCTGCTGTGATCCCCTTCCCTGTCCCTCAGTAGACGTCTCTCATGAGCATTATGGACATGTCCCTCTCTTCACAGTGGCCTCCTTACTAAAAGGGAGACAATGTGTCTACATGGAGAGGGAGAGGCAGATAGGAACCAAGATCAAGACCAAATTTTTCAAAATCATGCTGGTTTTCATCTGGTAAGCTTTCTTCTGTAAGCCACTGGCCAATTTGCTTTTCCACGAGGGACCTGAAAGTTCCAGAGGGCAGAGTCTTTGGGGAGGAAACCTTTGGCTCTGTGCTAGGGGCCCTTAGAAGGAAATTCATGCAGGACAGGAAGACAAGTCCACAATTCAACCTCTGAAAAGAGTCATATGTACTGAAATTCAATGGGAAGCCCTTAGAACACAATTCCAGCTTCACAATCCCAGTCACAGGCATCTGGGGCTGTTACTCCTGCTAGGGTTACCATGGAAACATAGTGCTTGGTGCTGCCTTCTGAGTCCACCCACTTGTATCAATCTTGGCACCAGATATATTAATCTAAGACTATCTAGGGGTGAGGGCACCTCTTTGATGTGACACCTTCAAGCTCAGTCCAGAAGGTAGAGAGCAATTTTTCCCTCCTCTGTTTTCCCACTGGAGGTATTCTGTACCAAGGAGAAAGCTTTGAACATAGACCTATAACCCATGCACAGCAACAGATTGGAATGATAAAACCTTTGCTGCCATGACGCAATGCTTTGCAGGATGGGGACTGCCTTTATGGGCATGATCACTTATCTGATATCAGGAGGGTCAGACACTGTGCTAGGATAGGCATAAATTATTTCTCTTAAAACACCCCACGCTGGCCTTGCCAGTCTCCACTGGCCTCCCAACAATAACATAAAAATATTTGGACAACAAATGTCAAGATAAGGCTTGCTTTGGTCTCTGTCCAAACATTATGTCACTAAGTTTTGTGTTATTTGATGGAGGGGTTGTCTGTCACTATGCGGGATGGGGAGAAGCTATGGGTCTTCTGTCCAATTCTGATGGTTGGGGCAGTCTTTGCAACCACCTCCCAGAGGACCATTAGTACTGGGGATACATATCCCCTGCCCCCAGTACTTAAAAACATACTCTGCACCTGATCTCCTTACCCACAGGGTGGGGCCATTGTCTTTCTCACAGTTGGTTGTCAAACATCATCAGTGAAAGCCTTATATTCTATCTTGAGATGCAACCAGACATCAATGGAGGCATTTCTCAGAAATGCAGTCAAGGCCATGTGATTTATTATGGTATATCAATCTTGATCTTAAATTTTCTTCTTGAAAAACAAAACCAAAACCAGAAGAAAAGAGAGAAAAGAAAAGAAAAGAAAAAAGAAGAAAAGAAAAGAAAAGAAGAGAAAAGGAAAGAAAAAAAGAGAAAAGGAAAAAAGAAAAGAAAAGAAAAGAAAAGAAAAGAAAAGAAAAGAAAAGAAAAGAAAAGAAAAGAAAAGAAAAACAGCTCTGGCTAGTGTGGCTCAGTTGGTTGAGTGTCATCCCATGCACCAAAAGAATGCCAGTTAAATTGCTGGTCAGGACAGTTCCCCAGTGTGAGGAGTGCAGGAGGCAGCCCATAGGTGTTTCTGTTTCATTGATGTTTCTATCTCTCTCTTCCTCTCTCAAATATGAATGTAAAAATATTTTTTAAAAAGATTATAAATTTAGCCCTGGCTGTTTTGGCTAAGTGGTTGGGAGTCCACCTGAGGATGAAACGTTGGCAGGTTCAATTCCTGATCAGGGGCATATACCTCAGTTGCAGGTTCCTGGCCTGTTGGAGGCATGTGCAGTAGGTAACGAATTGTTGTGTTAATGTGTCTCTCTCAGGCCAATGTTTCTTCTCTTCCACTCTCTGGAAATCAACAGAAAAAGTATCCATGGGTAAGGATTTTTAAAAAATATTATAAATTCAAAAATTATACTAAATACAGCTACCTAATAACACACATATCAAAATATGTTGGCTACAGGAGGATTGTCACGGGCGGGGGAAAAAAAGGACACATATGTAATACCCTTTGTAATACTTTAAGCAATAAAATAAAATAAAAATATGTTGGCTAGAAATACATACAATGATCAGGTAGAAATGCCCTGGGTGGATCCCCACCCCGCCCACCATGCTTCCATTACTAGTAGACTGAATTGCCTATCTAATAATAGACAAACATAGTAATTAACCATACCTCTGCTATGCTTCCCATTGGCTAATCAGGGTGATATGCAAATTAACTGCAAACCAAGATGGCGGCCGGCAGCCACGCAGCTGAAGGGAATGTGAGGCTTGCTTGCTCCAGTGATGGAGGAAGCCAAGGTTCCTCGCCTGTAGCGACTGGGCTCTGAGCTGCACTCTAAGCAACAATGTTGCAATTATAGAAGCTAAACAAACCCCAGATACCTGCTTTCAGCCAGCTGGCCTTGGAGCTGGAGCTGCAACAAAGTTTCAATTACAGAAGGTAAATAAATCCCAGAATAAAAAAAAAAAGAAAAGAAAAAAGGGATAGGCTGGGAGCTTCAGTAGCAGGCTTGGCCCGCCTGAAAACAGCTCTCAGCCCCTCATCCATGCTGGCCAGGCACCCCAGTGGGGACCCCCACCCTGAAGGGGGTGCAGGCAGCCTGAAAACAGCCATCAGCCCCTCATCCAGGCTGGCCAGGGACCCCAGTGGGGACCCCACCCTGAAGGGGGTGCGGGCAGCCTGAAAAAAGCCATCAGCCCCTCACCCAGGCTGGCCAAGGACCCCAGTGGGAACCCCCACCCTGAAGGGGGTGTGACCAGCTGCAAACAGACATCAGCCTGTCATCCAGGCTGGCCAGGGACCCCAGTGGGGACCCCCACCCTGAAGGGGGTGTGACCAGCTGCAAACCGCCAACACCCCATCATCCAGGCTGGCCAGGGACCCCAGTGGGGAGCCTCACCCTGAAGGGGGTGTGACCAGCTGCAAACAGTCATCAGCCCCTCATCCAGACTGGCCAGGCATCCCAGTGGGGGCCCCCACCCTGATCTAGGACACCATTCAGGGCAAACCAGCCGGCACCCACCCATGCACCAGGCCTCTATCCTATATATTAAAAGGGTAATATGCAAACTGACCCTAACAGCAGAAAGAATGGGAATGACTAGTCACTATGACACACACTGACCACCAGGGGCAGACGCTCAATGCAGGAGCTGCCCCTGGTGGTCAGTGAGCTCCCACATAGAGGAGCTCTGCTCAGCCACAAGTCAGGCTGATGGCTGCCAGTACAGCAGTGGTGGTGGGAGCCTCTTCTGCGTCCTCAGCAGCGCTAAGGATGTCCGACTGCAACTTAGATCTGCTCCCCGCTGGCAAGTGGACATCCCCCAATGGCTGTCAGACTGCCAGAGGGATGTCTGATTGACAGCTTAGTCCCAATCTCCAGGGGAGCAGGCCTCAGCCAGCAGATGGTCATTCCCCGAGGGGTCCCAGATTGTGAGAGGGCACAGGCCGGAGTGACGGACCTTCCCCCTGATCCCACCCCCCCGCAGAGTCCACAAATTTTTGTGCACCAGGCCTCTAGTCCTATCTAATAAAAGAGAAACATGGTAATTAGTGTACGACTGCTACCCTCCAATTGGCTAATCAGGGCAATATGCAAATTAACTGTCAGCCAAGATGGTGGCCGGCAGTCAGGCAGCTTGGAACTAACATGAGGCTTGCTTGCTTCAGTGACGGAGGACTCCAACATTCCCTGCCTGCCGCTGCAGGCCTCTGAGCTGCAACTATAAGCAACTATGTTACAAATATAGAAGCTAAACAAAACCCCAGAAACCTGCTTTAGTCTGCCCGGCTACAGCCAGCAGGATCGCAACATTGTTTCAAATACAGAAGGTAAACAAAGGCCAGAAACCTGCTTTCAGCAGCGGAGGCCTAAGAGCTGGAGCAAAGCCTCAAAGCTAAAGCTGGCTCAGAATAAAAAAAAAAGAAAATAAAGGAGCAGTTGGGAGCTTCAGTCACCTCACCCAGACTGGCCAGGCACCCCAGTGGTGACCCCCACCCAGAAGGGGGTGTGACCAGCTGCAAACAGCCATCACCCTCTCATGCAGGCTTGCCAGGCACCCCAGTGGGGACCCCCACCCTGATCCAGGACACCATTCAGGGTAAAACAGCCAGCCCCACCCATGCACCAGGCCTCTATCCTATATAGTAAAAGGGTAATATGCCTCCCAGCACCAGGATCAGCGGACAGGGGGCAGCACCCAAACCCCCTGATCGCCCTGCGGCTCTGTATGTGACAGGGGGCGGGGCCACAACCTCCCTATCCGCCCTGCTCTGTTCGTGACAGGGAAAGGCGCCCCAACCCCCTGATCAGCCCTGCTCTGTGCCTGATATGGGGGAGCTCCCCAAACTCCTGATCAGCCCTGCTCTGTGTGTGACAGGGGGCAGTGCCCCAACCCCCTGATTGGCCCTGCTCTGTGTGTGATGGGGTAGAGCCATAACATCCCCATCGACCCTGCCCTGAGTGTGAGAGTGGCAGTGCCCCAACCCCCTGATCGGCCCTGCTCTGTGGGTGATAGAGGGCGGTGCCCCAACCTTCTGATCCGCCTTGCTCTGTGTGTGACAGGGGGCAGTGCCCCAACTCCCCTATCGGCCCTACTCTGTGAGTGACACGGGGGAGCTCCCCAAGCCCCTGATGGGCCCTGCTCTGTGCGTGACAGGGGGTGGCGCTGTAACCTCCCCATCGACCCTGCCTTGAGTGTGACAGGGGTCGGTGCCCCAACCCCCCAATCGGCCCTACCCTGAGCGTGACTGAGGGTGGCATCACAACCTCCTGATCCACCCTGCTCTGTGCATGACAGGGGGTGGGACCCCAACTCCCCAATCGGCACTGCTCTGAGCCCGACCAGGGGCTGAACCTAGGGATTGGGCCTGCCCTCTGCCACCTGGGAGCAGGCCTAAGCCAGCAGGTCATTATCTCCCGAGGGGTCCCAGACTGGGAGAGGGCACAGGCCTGGCTGAGGGACCCCCCCTCCCCCCGGAGTGCACAAATTTTTGTGCACCGGGCCTCTAGTATAATAATAAAAGTGTAATATGCTAATTAGATGGGACAGCAGAATCACCTTCTGGAGGAAGCCCAACATCTAGGGTGGAGGCATTGGGCCTCTAGTACTATCTAATAAAGAGGGAATATGCTAATTGACCCTCACACTGTCACAAAGATGGAGGCTCACTCAGCCAATAAGGATGGAATATGCTAATTGACTGCCACACCCTCAAAGATGGCGGTGCCCACAGCCACAAGATGGCGGCACCCAGTACCCTCAGCCCCCCAGCCGACCACGATTGGTTCAAGGCATAGGCAAGCCTTGGATGTTGGCTGCCTAGCCACCCAGGGCCACCTGAGGCTCAGGTAACAAGGGCTAGCTGAGGCTTGCACTGCCAGCAGTGGCAGCAGCAGAGGTGTGATGCTTTCCCCTGATTACCTGCCCCTGAGGTCTCTTGGACTGTGAGAGGGGGCAGGCCGGGCTGAGGGGGGGGGGGGGTCCCTCATGAATTTTCATGCAACGGGCCTCTAGTTTATAATAAAAATACAAATGTGAGATGTTAGAATTGAAGGATATCTGGTTAGTGAGGGCTCGAAAGTAGATCAGAGCTCCTGTCTTCCCCTGGGTTATGTTGGGCAGTGCCACCTGATGCCTTGGTTCAGAAGCTCTTGTGTGGGTACCTCACAGAAATGAGGATCGCTTCCAGCTTGTGGTTGCCTCAGGAGCCTGTGACATTGACCCACCTGGCCATTTCAGGCGAGGCTAGCAGTGGGTGTGTGACCTCCCTATCGCCTTGAGGGCATACTGAATCCTGCCCAAGAGTTCCTCTTGTTGCTGGCCTTCTATGGCTGGACCAGATGCTGCCTGGACTTCCAGTTTCCCAGGAAGGAGATCTAGTGGGAGCCCATGACCAGCTTGGCTGTCTAGTGGGGACGCCCCACCCACCAGGGCTCCTGTGTGCCTGGTGACAGCCCTGTTTCCAGAAAGGTGACACATGTGAGCGGGCACAGTTCAGATGAAGCCCTGAACATGCTGTCTGGAGGTGAGGCCCAGGCTGCGAGACAAGAGAGCTGCAGGGTCCAGGGTCCCTCAAAGCCCTTCAGCAAACAAGGTGACGTGGGGTGGAGGTGGTGTCTGTGACCTCCCTCATGCCCATCAGGGTGTACATGGAACATCACAGTGCCCCACACTGATGCCAGTCTTGTATTTCATTATTCAACTTCTGTTTTCTTATTAAGCACCAGAGCCTCACATTCATTCTCAAAGCCCACCTGGGGCTAGTGGCATTTTGAGTAGCAGATCACTTGTTCCTTGGCCCTTCAGTAGCCTTGCTGGCAGCAGTGGGCGGCAGGACGCTTTCTCTGCATGTCACAGCACATTGGATGTATTCCCCGACTTGGGGGCATTTAAGAAGCAAAGCCAGTCAGCCAGTGTGGGCTCCTCAGAAAGGCCCTTTTCCTTTAAAGACCCCTGCCATAATCTTCTCCTTGTGCCCTTTAGGACCTCACATGGTCTCAGGCATCTAGGAAATCATTCAAATCCATTCCAAGATCCAGATGAAAACCTGTGAGCAGTGCACATGCTCAAGTGTGTTGGTCACATCTCCCCCATCCCCCAGGCCCAGAGACTCATTAATGCTTCTGACCAGAGCCAGCCTGCTCTCAGTGAAGACCACCTGGGATGGCAAGACGAGCTCCCTAAGAAGCCTTCCACTTCAGCTCCTCGGCATTTACAGCCAAATATCCTTGATACACTGTAAGCAAATCAAAACACAAAAGGTTGGATGTTTAGGTTGATGGCGACATCTTGGAGACCAGTGTTTGATTTTAGAGTTTCATGTTGACTAAAGCAGCCCTAATAGTTAAGATCACAGTTGTGTTTTTTTCTACAATCTAGATTATAACTAATGAATAAATTTTGGCTGATGGACTGCTCTCTTCTGTTTGTTAGGGGTCCTTGTAAGGTTTAGTCTCAGTAAAAATGTGTTCTTTGATGAAAAAATGTTTTGAAAGTCATCACTGTGACATCCACAAAGCTTTAATAACTGATGATTTGGGATGGACAGGCAGAGTGACCCTCGAGAGAGGAGGCCTTTGGTAGCTATAGTTTTAGAGGAGACCCCGTGGCTGTGTAAAAAAAAGAAAATTGGGGAGTTGAGAGAGTTAGGATGCTTAAGAATGGTAAGTGAGTATAGTATATCCAGGTGTTGAAGCTGCTTTTCCTCCCTCAGTGGCCTTGGGGTTGCATAAGGGGTTCCCAAGTTCTTGGTTCAGCCCTGTACCTAGCCAGGTTCTGTCTTCACAATGGTTCTCATCCTCAGCCTGGTGGGCTTCAGAGTGGGTGGTTTTCTGTATGTGGGGGTGTGCATCCTGTGCTCTGGATTGTGTGAGCAGCACCCTGTCTTCCACCCATGGATGCTAGGGGCACTTCCCTGGGGAGCACAATGACCGGAGGTCAGGACCTGTGTCTCAGAATAAGTAGGCTTTCCAAAGCTCAAATTTACGGATTTGCTTTCCCCAACATGATGTCTGAGCTAAGTGCAGACACACACACACACACACACACACACACACACACACACACACAGAGCCAAACACTATAACCCAAACTCTGTACTGAAACAACATAATTTAGAGCTAGAACATATGTGTGACTTCTGAGGTTCATCTCCTTATCCATTCATACTATCCACATACATTGAAGAAAGGTTTGTTTTTAAGTGACCAGCTTGATTTATACTCTGTTTCCTGGAGAAGAGTCTGGTCTGGTATAATCAGTGCCTCAAAGGGAAGAAGCAGTTGTTGCTGAAGCTGAAAGACAGAGGCTGAGTGTTTACAGACCTCCCTCTACTCAGCTCTTTCCTCAGAGATGAGGGAATTCCCAGTTCAATTTCCTTTAAGGTGGTGCCTTCTGGGGAATGAGCCAAACATTTTACCTTGGACTGTAAGGCCACCATTCTTGATGGCTTCCATCTCTGTATTTCCCATGCAGCCTAGAACCTGGCACTCAGGGGGTATTTCAGATGAAGGAACCATTCTGATGCCTGTTCCAAAGGACTTTCACAGGTTCTAGTGGGAGGTGGGCTCTTGGAATGATTGCCCTGCTTCCAAGGTGATCCTCAGCAGGAAACATTTGCTTTCATTCTACTGATAACTCACGATTCTCCTTCCAAACATGTGGCATCATCTATGAAAAGAGCACTCAGAGGTGTCTGAGTTTGACACTTCCTCTCTCATTGGGCATCTCCTGGAGTTGGGCACAGGTGGTCAGGCAACCACAACATGCACTGTGATCTCATTCATAAATGAGACATTGCTGAAGCCCATGGAACACCTCCCAGGTCATAACACTATCACAGCTTTTTCTCTTTTCCTCTCCAGGTTCTGATGCCAGCACAATCAAAATCCATATTGCAAGTGGGTCCTACCATGTGAATAAGGTTCAATCTCTTCCAAAACTCCAGGGAGACCTGTGAGAGGGATGTGGCTGTCACAATCTCAAATCCTCCTACTCTATATTTCTCATTCTTCAGAATTGTGTTCTCACCTTCCCATTTCCACTGTCACTGTGTCCTGTCCCCTAGTCTCACTCTCATCACCATGTTAGAGCAGGATGAAAAGAGAAATGATGTGTGTATATTTGGGAATGGAAGGTTGACTTCTAGACCAGTGATTTTCAACAGTTGAGCCAAATGGATATTTATGACATTCAACACCTGACTATTTAGTCAGGGGCACTGACCTCTTTCCCTTAGATTGTCATATTTAAAAAGTGACAACAGCCAACACAACAATAGCTTTCAGGTGTGAATGAATCAAAATTATAGCTATATATTTTTTGTCAGATGGGCATATTATATATATTTGGAGGTGCTGCATAATTTTGTTAATTAGTTTATGTGTACCTTTAGTCCATCCCCACATGGGGCAGCATTTCCTTTGTTCACCAAAAGAGTGTGCAGAATAGACATCTCCCACCAATAATACAGCCTTTGGTCCCCTTGCTGGGTATAAGTTATCTGTGCACCACAAGAGAACTCCCATCAGGAATTCAGCCTTTGTTTCCCATGTAGGGTTGTACATTTTTTGTGCACCACAAGAGGGAGCAGAAAAGACAGCTTCCATGAAGAATTCAGTCTTTGATCCACACATGGGGGTGCATGATGTCTGTGAGTGACAAGTAGGCACAGAGGAGACAGGTCCCTCAGGTATTCAGAGTTTGGTCTGCCTGCCAGATTGCATGCATGTTGTTTCGTGTACACTATCAGAGGGCATAGAAGAGACAGATCCCATAAAAAAACTCAGCCTTTGGTGCACTTATTGGGCTGCATATTCGCTATACACCACAACAGGGCACAGAAGAGGCTGCTTTGATCAGGAATCGAACGTTTGGTTCTAAATATGAGGCTGCATGTTTTCTGTTCATGTTCAACATAGAGGGCAGGGAATAGGCATTTCCCATCAGATAGTCACCGTTACTCACCACAGGGGTTTGCATGTCATTATTTCTCCACAAGTGGGCATGGTGGAGATAGCTCCTATCAGGAATTTTGCCTTTGGTCCACACATGGAACTGTATGTTCTCTTTGCCTGACAAGAGGGTGCAGAAGAGACAACTACCATCATGAGTTCAGACTTTGGTCACCACATTGGCCTCATGTGATTAGTTTGCCACAAGAGAACAAAAAAGAGCCAACTCCCATCAGGAATTCAGTCTATGGCCACCACATGGGGCTAAATGTCCTTTGTTCACCATCCATAAGAGGGCAAAGAAGAACAGCTCTAATTAGGAATACAGCCTTTTGTCCCCACAAGGAATTGCATTTTCTTAGTTCAGCACAAGAGGATGAAGAAGGGATACCCCTAGTCAGACTTTTTAAAATTAAATCTTTATTGTTCAGATTATTACAGTTGTTCCTCTTTTCCCCCCCATAGCTCACCTCCACCTAGTTTCCACCCCACCCTCTTTCCTTACCCTCCCACCCCGTCCTCATCCATAGGTGTATGATTTTTGTCCAGTCTCTTCCTGCACCCCTACACCCCTTTCCCACTGAGAATTGTCAGTCCACTCCCTTTCTCTGCCCCTGATTCGATTATATTCACAAGTTTATTCTGTTCATCAGATTATTTATTCACTTGATTTTTAGATTCACTTGTTGATTGATGTGTATTTGTTTTTCATAATTTGTAACTTTACCTTTTTCTTCTTCTTCCTCTTCTTAAAGGATACCTTTCAGCATTTCATATAATACTGGTTTGGTGGTGATGAACTCCTTTAGCTTTTTCTTATTTGCGAAGCTCTTTATCTGACTTTCAATTCTGAATGATAGCTTTGCTGGGTAAAATAATCTTGGTTGTAGGTTCTTGATATTCATCACTTTGAATATTTATTGCCACTCCCTTCTGGCCTGCATAGTTTCTGTTGGGAAATCAGCTGACAATCATACGGGTACTCCTTTGTAGGTAACTGACTGTTTACCTCTTGCTGCTTTTAAGATTCTCTCTTTGTCTTTTGCTCTTGTAATTTTAATTATGATGTGTCTTGGTGTGGTCCTCTTTGGATTCCTTTTTTTTTATTGCTTAAAGTATTACAAAGGGTATTACATATGTGTCCATTTTATCCCCCCGCCCTAGACAGTCCCCTGGCCTCCCCTATCCCCCAGTGTCTTATGTCCATTGGTTATGCTTATACTCATGCATACAAGTCCTTTAGTTGATCTCTTACCCCCCTACCTCCTGCCACCCAAACCTCCCCGGCCTTCCCGCTGCAGTTTGACAATCTGTTTGAGGCAGCTCTGCCTCTGTATCTATTATTGTTCAAAAGTTTATAATGGTCTCTATTATCCATGAATGAGTGAGATCATGTGGTATTTTTCCTTCATTGACTGGCTTATTTCACTTAGCATAATGCTCTCCAGTTCCATCCATGACGTTGCAAATGGTAAGAGTTCCTTCCTTTTTAGAGCAGCATAGTATTCCATCGTGTAGATGTACCACAGTTTTCTAATCCATTCATCTACTGATGGGCACTTAGGCTGTTTCCAGATCTTAGCTATGGTGAATTGTGCTGCTATGAACATAGGGGTGCATATATCTTTTCTGATTGGTGTTTCTGGTTTCTTGGGATATATTCCTAGAAGTGGGATCACAGGGTCAAATGGGAGTTCCATTTTCAGTTTTTTAAGGAAACTCCATACTGTCTTCCATAGTGGCTGCACCAGTCTGCATTCCCACCAGCAGTGCACAAGTGTTCCTTTTTCTCCACATCCTCTCCAGCACTTGTCGTTTGTTGATTTGTTGATGATAGCCAGTCTGACAGGTGTGAGATGGTACCTCATTGTTGTTTTGATTTGCATCTCTCAGATGATTAGTGACTTTGAACATGTTTTCATATGTCTCTTGGCTTTCTGAATGTCCTCTTCTGAAAGGTGTCTATTTAGGTCCTTTGCCCATTTTTTGATTGGATTATTTATCTTCCTTTTGTTAAGTTGTATGAGTTCCCTATAAATTTTGGAGATTAGGCCCTTATCAGATATGACATTGGCAAATATGTTTTCCCACACAGTGGGTTTTCTCATTGTTTTGTTGATGGTTTCTTTTGCTGTGCAGAAGCTTTTTATTTTGATGTAGTCCCATTTGTTCATTTTCTCTTTAGTTTCAAGTGCCCTAGGAGCTGTATCAGTGAAGAAATTGCTTCGGCATATGTCTGAGATTTTGTTGCCTTTGGATTCTTCTAGAATTTTTATGGTTTCCTGTCGTACATTTAAGTCCTTTATCCATTTTGAGTTTATTTTTGTGTATGGTGTAAGTTGGTGGTCTAGTTTCATTTTCTTGCATATATCTGTCCAATTTTCCCAACACCATTTATTGAAGAGACTATCTTGGCTCCATTGTATGTTCTTGCCTACTTTGTCAAATATTAATTGAGCATATTGGTTCGGGCCGATTTCTGGGCTCTCTATTCTATTCCATTGATCTATATGCCTATTCTTGTGTCAGTACAAGGCAGTTTTGAGAACAGTGGCTTTGTAATACAACGTGATATCTGGTATTGAGATCCCACCTACTTTGTTCTTTTTCAGGGTTGCTGCAGCTATTCGGGTCTTTTTTAATTCCAGATGAATTTTTGGAGAGTTCGTTCTATATCTCTGAAGTATGCCATTGGTATTTTAATGGGAAGTGCATTGAATTTATAGATTGCTTTGGGTAGTATGGACATTTTAATGATGTTGATTCTACCAATCCATGAACACGGTATGTTCTTCCATCTGTTTATGTCTTCCTCTATATCTTTTTTCAATGTCCTGTAGTTTTCTGAGTAGAGGTCTTTTACTTCTTTAGTTAAGATTATTCCTAGGTAGCTTAGTTTTTTTGGTGAGATGGTAAACGGGATTGTTTTTATAATCTCTCTTTCTGAAAGTTCACTATTGGTGTATAGAAATGCCTCAGATTTCTTGGGGTTAATTTTGTATCCTGCTACATTGCCAAATTCATGTATTAAGTCTAGTAGCTTTTTGATGGAGTCTCTAGGGTTTTGTATGTATAATATCATGTCGTCTGCAAATAAGGACAGTTTTACTTCCTCTTTTCCAATTTGGATGCCTTTTATTTCTTCTTCTTGCCGAATTGCAATGGCTAACACTTCCAGTACTATGTTGAACAGGAGTGGTGAGAGGGGGCATCCCTGTCTTGTTCCTGTTCTTAGGGGAAATGGTGTAAGTTTTTGTCCATTGAGTATGATGTTGGCTGTGGGCCTGTCATATATGGCTTTTATTATGTTGAGGTATGATCCTTCTACTCCCACCTTGCTGAGAGTTTTTATCAAAAATGGGTGTTGAATTTTGTCAAATGCTTTTTCTGCATCAATTGATATGACCATGTGGTTTTTTTCTTTCAATTTGTTTATGTGATGTATCACGTTTATTGATTTGCGGATATTGTACCATCCTTGCATCCCTGGGATAAATCCTACTTGGTCATGGTGTATGATCTTTCTGATGTACTGCTGGATCCAATTTGCTAAGATTTTGTTGAGGATTTTGGCATCTATGTTCATGAGGGATATTGGCCTGTAATTCTCTTTCATTGTGTTGTCTTTACCTGGTTTTGGTATTAGGGTGATGCTGGCTTCATAGAATGAGCTTGGAAGTGTTCCTTCCTCTTGAATTTTTTGTAGTAGTCTGAGGAGGATAGGTTTTAGTTCTTCCTTGAATGTTTGGTAAAACTCCCCTGTGAAGCCGTCTGGTCCTGGGCTTTTGTTTGCTGGAAGCTTTTTGATGACTGCTTCAATTTCTGCCATAGTTATTGGCCTGTTGAGATTTTTAGATTCTTCCTGATTGAGTTTTGGAATGTTGTATTTTTCTAGGAATTTGTCCATTTCCTCCAGGTTGTCTAGTTTGTTGGAGTAGAGCTGACCATAGTATTTTTTAACAATCATTTGTATTTCTGTGGGGTCTGTTGTTATTTCGCCTCTTTCATTTCTGATTTTGTTTATTTGGGTCCTCTCTCTTTGCTTCTTGGTGAGTCTGGCTAGAGGTTTGTCAATCTTGTTTATCCTTTCGAAGAACCAGCTCTTGGTTTCATTGATTTTCTGTATTATTTTTTTGGTCTCTATGTTATTTATTTCTGCTCTAATCTTTATTATCTCCTTCCTTCTACTCACTCTGGGGTTTTCGTGTTGCTCTCTTTCTAATTCTTTGAGTTGTAGAGTTAGCTGATTTACTACCATTTTTTCTTGTTTTTTTGAGATAGGCCTGTAGAGCTATAATCTTCCCTCTCAGGACTGCTTTCATTGTGTCCCATAGGTTTTGGATTGTTGTGTTTTCATTGTTATTATTTCCAGGATGTTTTGAATTTCTTCTTTGATTTCATTGGTAACCCAATCAATATTTAATAGCATGCTATTCAGCTTCCAGGTGTTTGAGTATTTTGGGTTGTTTTTATTGCAGTTTATTTCTAATATTATGCCATCGTGGTCTGCGAAGACGCTTTTTATGATTTCAATCTTCTTGAATTTGGGGATACTTTGCTTGTGACCCAATATATGGTCTATTTTTGAATATGTGTCATGAGCACTTGAGTAGAATGTATATTCCGTGGCACTGGGGTGAAGTGTTCTGAAGATATCTATTAAGTCCATCTGATCTAGTGAGTCATTTAGTATTGCTGTATCTTTGCTGATTGTTTGTCTATAGGACTTATCCAGTGATGACAGTGGTGTATTAAAGTCCCCTACTATGATTGTATTGTTGTCGATCTCTCCTTTGATATCTTCCAGAAGATTTTTTATGTATTTGGGTGCTCCTGCATTGGGTGCATATATGTTTATCAGGGTTATATCTTCTTGTTGTATTGATACTTTTAGTATTATGAAGTGGCCTTCCGTATCTCTTGTTATGGCCTTCACTTTGAGGTCTATTTTGTCCGATATAAGTATTGCTACCCCAGCTTTCTTTTCTTTTCCATTAGCCTGAAAGATGTTTTTCCATCCCTTCACTTTCAGTCTGTGTGAGTCCTTTCTAATGAGGTGGGTCTCTTGTAGACAGCAAATGTATGGGTCATGATTTTTTATCCATTCAGCCACTCGATATCTTTTGGTTGGAGCATTTAGCCCGTTTACATTTAAAGTTATTATTGAAAGGTACTTGTTTGTAGCCATTTCTTTTTTGTGTGTGTGTGGCTGTTTTCTTTCTGGGATTTTTATTTCTTCTTTTTACACCAGTCCCTTTAGCATTTCTTGCATTGCTGGCTTGGTGGTGATAAACTCCCTTAGCCTTTTTTTGTCTGTGAAGCTTGTTATTTCCCCTTCAATTTTGAATGATAGCCTTGCTGGATAGAGTATTCTTGGATTCAGTCCTTTGCTTTGCATCACTTTGTAAATTTCCGTCCATTCTTTTCTGGCCTGATGTGTTTCTGTTGAGAAATCATTTGATAATCTAATGGGAGATCCCTTGTATGTAACTTTCCGTCTCTCTCTTGCAGCCTGTAATATTCTCTCTTTGTCCTGAACATTTGCCATGGTAATTATGATGTGTCTTGGTGTGGGTCGTTTCGGGTTCACCTTGCTTGGGACTCTCTGGGCTTGTGTGACTTTTTTCTTCCCCACCTCAGGGAAGTTTTCTGATATTATTTCTTCCAATAGGTTTTCTAATCCTTGTTCCTCTTTCTGTTGTTCTGGCACCCCTATTATTCGTATGTTGTTTCGTTTCATGTTGTCCCAAAGCTCCCTTAGGCTCTCCTCCTGTCTTTTAATTTTTTTCTCCAACTGAAGTACAGTTTGGGTGTGTTTTGCTTCCCTGTCTTCTAATTCACTAATTCGGTCTTCCGCTTCTCCTAGTCTACTGTTGATACTTTCAATGGTGTTCTTTATTGCAGCTATATCACATTTCATTTCTTCTTGGGTCTTAGTTAAGTTGACGATTTTTTCATCTGTTTCTTCTTGCTTCTTGGATAAGTTGTCGATTTTTTCCTCCATCCGGTGTATGCAGTCTAGGACCCTTATTCTGAATTCTTTTTCTGTCATGTTGTATGCCTCTGTATCACTTAGCTGCTTTTCTGGTGAGTCCTCCTTTTCTTTCCTTTGGGGATTTCTTTGTCTACCCATGTTTGATCTCACTGACGTATATAGATATTGAGTCGTTCAGTGGCTGCTCCCTAGGTGGCAGTGGCTCCTCGGGCTGTGGTTGCTCCTTCGGCGGTTGTGGTAGCAGCTGCTCCTCTGTTGTTAGCGGGTCTTCTGATGGGTGCTGTTCACAGCTGTTGTGGCTCTTCTGGCTGGTGGAGGGAGGCTTCACCCACAGCAGCTGTTCCTCAGACAGAGCGTGTGGAGATCAGGAGGCCGCTGTTGCTTGGATCTGTTGCGTTGATTTAAAGGCACAAAATACAACACAACAAGGCACAACGTACCAGGCACTGAACACAAATGAATTACGGTATTAATAACCCCAAATAAAGATGGCCACCCGAGCTAAGAGAGTTGGGGGGTAAGGAAGAAAGAAGAGAAAAAGATAGAGAGAAAAACAGAAAAAAGAGAAAAAAAAAGAAGAAAAACAAAAAAAAAGAAAAATAGAATGAAGTAGAAGAGGGGAGGAGACTATTCATATGAGGAGAAAACTCCGATAGAACCGCCACTAATCCCAACAAATTCCAGCAACGGATCTCTGGAGTGAATACAAACTACAAACAGCCAATAATATCAAGTGAGTCAAGGGAAAGCAGAAGCACAAATATAACTGGCCGGGGGGGTGAGGGGGTGGGGAGGGGGAATGGGAGACAGAAAAAGAAAAAGAAAAAGCAGAACAACCTCACATACAATCCTTAAAGAAAAGAAAAGAAAAAAAATCACAATATACTCAACAATCGAGCAAGCAACAACAGAACAATAGAGAAAAGGAGAGAATAAAAAATTTGGATAGTGAAGAAAGATAAGGGAGAGGTGGATAAGGATTTAGAGCAGGTGATTGGAAAAGGGATATATAAGTAGGGTGAAATTTAGACAGGGCGTATGAAGAATAGGGAAAATCTAAAGCAGGAATAGGGTAAGAGAAACAGGACAGCAAAAGGGGAAAAGTGGGGAAGAGAGTTTTAGCACAGCAGCACAATTGAGGTAGAGGAAATTAATTGGGTAGCCCCAAAATAAAATAAAGAGAAAATAAAATGACACTTTAAAAAAAAAATGGTAAATTGGCAGCAGTAATAATACTGGTTAAAAATAAAAATGTAGTAATTAAAAGGGTAAAATCAGGTGATGAAAAAAGAAAATAAATGGTTTCTTAGTTAAAAGGTGAAACAATAATTAAAAAAAATAATTAAAAAAAAATGGGCTGTAATGAAGGTGCTTCAGATCTTCTGCTCCTCTTTTTGGCACACCAGGTATTCAGGAGAATGTTGAATTTTCCTCTGATACACTGTTACTCTGTGTTGTAAGCCACAGTCCTGATTTTAAGGCAGGCTACATTGGTTTCCCAGACAGCCCTTATCTGTATTTACAGAAGAGTCAGTTCGTGGCTCTGCCTCTGGGTGGCAGTGCGTCGGGATTGACCTCTGAGGGTATAAGGACCTCTCTGACCAGGTGTTCTCTATTGTACCGGAAGCTGGTTTGGGAATGTCCTCCGCCCAGAGCTGGTTTTCCAGTAGTCACTCCCAGCTCTGTTTCCCAGGCTCCCCCAAAACAGCCTTCCCTTACAAGCTCTGTGACTGACCCCAACTGGGTAGTCCCTTGCACTGGGTTCAACAATCAAACGCACAGATTTAAGAGCCTGGGAAGTTGTGCGAACTCGCAACGCTTCACCTTCCAAATCTGCGCGAAGTCTCTGCGCGCGCTCTGGCTCCTGGCACCGAGTAGCCGGCAAACTGGCGTAATCTGAGGCTGCCCGTTTGTGACCTGTCCAACTGTGTGCTTATTTATAGCGTTCCCTTCTGCCAGCAGCCCTGGGGGTGCCCTTCCACACTCGTGGGTCATGCTGGCTCCAACGGCCACGGTCTTTGTGGGGCGCAGAGCCCCCACCCCCCTGCGCGCGTTCCACTCTCCAACCTAAACTGCAAACCGCACCTTTGGGGAAAGTCTAACCTTTCTGTGGGGAGAAGCAGAGTTCCTCTGAGTTCACGTAGTCGCGCTGCTTGAGAGCCGTTGTTGCTGGGTTAGTAGCTGGTCTCTGGATGCCGGCGACAGTCACCCAAGATGGCCTGGATTCCTTTTGCTTGGGGTTCTCTGCGCTTCCTGGACTTGTAAGTCTATTTCTTTGACCAGGTAGGGGAAGTTTTCTGTCATGATTTCTTCAAATAGGTTTTCAATATCTTGCTCTTTCTCTTCTTCTGGCACCCTCATAATTTGGATGTTGGTATGCTTGAAGTTGTCCCAGAGGCTCCTTACACTATCTTCATATATTTGGATTCTTTTTTCTTTTTGTTTTTCTGGTTGGTTGTTTTTTGCTTCTTCGTATTTCAAATCTTTGACTTGATTCCTGGGATCCTCTAGTCTGCTGTTGGATCTCTGTATAATATTCTTTATTTCATCAGTGTATGCTTAATTTCTAGTTGGTCCTTTTTCATATCCTCGAGGGTCTCACTAGATTTATGGAGGGTCTCACTAAATTTGTTGGCAGTCTCTCGGAAATTCTTGAAAAACCTTATAAGTGTGGTTGTGAACTCTATATCCAGTAGTTTGCTTTCCTACATTTCTGTCATTTGTGACCTGGTTATTTGTCTCCTCATTTTGGCTGCTTCCCTGTGTTTATAGAGTGGCTTTCTGTGCTAGGTGCCATAGAGGGCCCAGTGGCTCAGCCTCCCCAATTACTTGAGGTGGGCACTCTTGGTGAACCCCTTTGTGGGCTTCATGTACAATATTGTTGTAGTTAAGCCTTGATTGTTGTAGGTATCACTGGGAGGAAGTGACCTCCAGGCCAATTGGCTGTGAGAATTCGCTGTTTCTATGGTGGGAGAACTTCTGTACTGGAGACACCCTTATGGGGCAAGACTTGCTTTAGTAGTGCTTTGGTGCTCACTGAATCTGCCCCCTGAGTGTGTCCCTTAGGGATCTGAAGAGTTGTAAACTGGATGGTCCCATTCTGACCACTGGGTACACTGACTCTTGGATCTATAAGGAGGTTCTAATTTAGCCTCTGCCTGAGGCTACCCAGAAGGAGCTACGGAGATATCTGCAGATTCCTCTTCCTTGTTTGGGGTTTGAAGGTGCCCAGATGAGGCCCAGCTGTGAAGCAATGCAAGCTGCTGTGGAGCCTTGGGCCTTCTTTTGGATGTTCTGGGTCTCTCTAACCCCGCTGCAGTTTGTTGGTAATTTTATATTGCAAAGGACCAGGCCATTCATATGCAAAAGCCTCTGAGCACAGCTTGGGTGGGGCAGGGTCTCAGGGAATCAACAGTGCAGAGCAAACAGCTATGGCTGATCCTCAGTCCTGCCCTAAGAGACCCCAGGTCTCAGTTTTCCTCGGTAATCGCTGTAAGCACCTCTGAGAGAAAGCCTGCCCTCGAGTTTCCCCCCGATGCCAGACAATCCATTTTCGCCCTGTATGAGTCTGGATCCCCAGAGACTCACCCAGAACTGGAGTTCAGAGCAGCCTGAGACTCCCTCCCAATTGAAAAAGACAACCATGTCCTCAGTTGCCAGCCCTTTCTGCGTGCACCTCCTTACCTCTGCACTTTACTTTCGCACCTCCTCTGAGTCTCAGTGTGCTTTTCCCTTTCTTTCTAGTTGTAGAATTTCCACTCAGCCAGCCTTCCTGTGGTTCTGGATGATGTCCGTTTTGTCTTTTAGTTGTGTTTTTGAAGTGGTTGTGCGAGGCAGCAATTTCCAGTGTTTACATATGTTGCCATCTTGGTTTCTCTATCCCAAAGTCCCTCTTGATTCTCTAATCAGACTTGTTGTCCCCTTGCTGGTTGTATGTTCTCTGTACACCACAGCAGGGCATGTACAGAGACAGCACACAAAAGAGACAATGCCCATTAGAAATTCAGCCTTTGGTCCACACAGTGGGTTGCATATGCTTTATTCATCACAGAAAGGTGTAAAAGAGGTGGTTCCTATCAGGAATTAAGCTTTAGTCCCCATGTTTGGCTGAATGTTCTCTCTGCGTCAAAGGAGAGCACAGAAGAGGCAGGTTTGATCAGGAATTCAGTGTTTCATCCCCACTTGAGGCTGTATGTCCTCTGTGTACTACAAGAGGCTCAGAAGAATCAGATTTGATGAGAAATTAAGAGTTTGTGCCCAAGTGAGGCTCCATATTCCCTGTGTACAAGAAAAAAGCACAGAAGGGACATGACCCACCAGGAATTTAGCCTTTAGTCCACATGTGAGAGTGCCTTTCCTTCATTCATCAAAAAAGGGCTCAGAAGAGGAGGCTTCCTATAGGAATTCAGCCTTAGGACTACAAAGAGGTTGCATGTCTTTAGTTCATAAAAGGACACAGAAGAGATACCTCTTGTCAGGAATTCAGCCTTTGGTCCCTTTGTTCTCCATGCAAGAGAGCTCCCATCAAGTATTCTGCCTTTGCTCCCTGTGTTGCCTGCATTTTTTCATGAACCATAGGAGAGCGCATAAGAGGAGAGTTTGATCAAAAATTTATCATTTGAAGCCCACATGGTGCTGCATTTACTTCATTCACCAGAAGGCACAGAAGTGATAGCTTCCATCAGAAATTTTTGCCTTTGGTCCTGACAAGGAGCTGCATTTCTTAAATTCACCACAGAGGGTGCAGAAGAGACACCTTCCATGAGTCTTCATGTCTTCAGTTTAGTACAAGAGGTTGCTGAAGAGATGGAGGCCTATAGGAATTTGGCTTTTGGACCACACAGGAGATTGCATTTTCTTCATTCACTATAAAAGGGTGCAGAAGAGGCTGCTCCCATCAGGCATTCAGCATTTTGTCTCTTTGCCATTTGCATGTTCTCTGTACCCCAAAGAGGGCACAAAAGCGAAAGTTCCCATCATGAATCTACCCTTTTGTCCCCACAGGGTCTGCATGTTCTTCATGCATCCCAAGTGGGCCTAGAAGAGAGAGCTCCCAAGAGAAATTCAGGCTTGGTGTCCACTTGAGACTGTAAAATCTCTGTTCACCCCAAGAGAGCACAGATGAGACAGTTTCCAAGAGGAATTCAGCAGTTGGATCACATATAGGGTTGTATGTCCTTAGTTTACCACAAGAGGGTGCAGAAGAGAAATTTCCCCATCAGGAATTCAGCTTTTGGTTCCTTTGTTAGGTGCATGTTCTCTGTGCACCACAAGAGAGCTCCCATCAACTGTTCAGTCTTTGATCCATATGTGGTCAGAAATGTTTTTGGGGTTTTTTTGTGGACCACAGGAGAGTGCAGAAGAGAGAGGTCCCACCAGCTATTCATTCTTTGTTGCTTCGTGTTTTTATTTCACCACAAGAGGCCACATAAGAGACAACCCCCATGAGTAATTCTGCCTTTGGTCCACTCATGGGCCTGCATGTACTTCATGCACCACAAGATGGTAGAGAAGAGACAGCTGCAAACATGAATTCACCTGGGCCTGCATGTTATTTCATGCATTGAAGGATGACTCAAAAGAAGCAAGTTTGATCAGGAATTCAGCCGTTGGTCCACACATGGAGCTGAAAATCCTTTGTTCCCCACAGTTGTCAGCTTTCATCATGAATTCAGCATTTAGGCTCCACATGGCGTTTCATGTACTTATTTTGGATCCAGGGAGTGCAGAAGAGGCAGCTCCCATTTAGCTGTTGATCCCCACATGGGGGTACATGTCCTTAGTTCACCAAAAAAGGCACATAAAAGTCATTTCTTATCAGGCACCAGCTTTTTGTCATTTTTCTGGTTGAATGTTCTCTGTGCTACAAGAAGACACAAAAGCAACAGCTCCCATCTTGAATTCAGCCTTTGGTTCCCAGATGGGCTTGCATGTTCTTCATGCACCACAAGGACAGCCTAGAACAGACAGCTTGAGGAGAAGTTCAAGATTTTGTCCACGCAATAGGCTGCATAGTCTCTGTGCACCATAAGAGTGTGTAGAAACAACTCCATCAGGTAATCAACATTGGTCCTTACATAAGGCTGTATTATCTCTGTGTCCTACAAGAGGACACAGAAGAGACAGCTAGCCACATGAGCGTAACCTTTATTCCTGACATGAGGTTACATGGAGTTCCTCACCAGCAGGTGCAGAAGAAAAACCTGCCATTAGGAATTGAGCCTTTGGTCCCCACATAGTTGTCTACAATCCTTCAATCACAAGAGTGGAAAGACGATACAGCTCCTATCATAAATTCAGCCTTTGTTCTCCACATGGGGCTGCATGTTCTATGTGCACCACAAGAGGGCCTAAAAAGAAGAGCTCCCAAGAGAAATTCATGCTTTGGTTCACACCTGGGGGTGCATGATCTCAGTGGACCACAGAGGTTGCAGAAGAGACTGCTCCTATCAGGAATTCTACTTTTAGTACCCCTATGGGTCGGCATTTCCTTTGTTCACAAGAGGACACAGAAGAGACAACTCCCAAGAAGAACTCAGCCTTTAGTGCACACCTGTGGTTGTATGTCCTTCATTCATCAGAAAAAACAACTCCCATGGAAGAATTCAGACTTTGGTCCCTTTTTGGGTCCATGTTGTCTGTCAACCACAATAAAGCTCACATCAGGTATTCAGCCTTTGTCTCCAGTTGAGCCTACATTTTCTTTAGTGCCCCCACAAGAGGGCACACAAGAGATAGGTTTGATAAAAAATTCAGCATTTGTCCCCCACATGGGGCTGCATTTACTTCATTCACCAGACGAGAGCACAGTAGAGATAGCTCCCATCAGGAATTCAGCATTTGGTCATCCCACGGTGTTGCAAATCCTTTGTTCCCAACAGGAGAGCACAGAAGAGTTAGCTCTCATCAGGAATTAGTCCCCAAATGGTACTGCATTTCCTTTGTTTACCCCAAGATGGTACACAAGAGACACTTTCCATTCAGCCTTTTGCCTTCTTGTCTTCTTGTCAGTTGCATCATCTCATGCACCACAAGAGGGCATACAAATATTCTCTGCACATCAAAAGAGGGCACAGAAAAGTCAGGTTTGAGCAGGAATTCAGCATTTGGTCCCCACATGAGGCTACATGATCTCTGCACACCACAAGAGGGTGCAAAAGAGATAACTCCCATCAGGAACTCAGCCTTTGTTCACCACATGGGGCTACATGTAGTACCTCAATAGGGTGCAGAAGAGTTGGTTCTCCTCATGAGGTCAGCCTTGGTCTTTAGAGGGGCCTGTTTGGCCTTTGAGCATGGAAGAGATACCTCCCACCAGGAATTGAGCCTTTTATCTCCACACTGCAGTCTACAAATCTTTCATCCCTCAAAAGAGGGCACAGAAGAATCATCTCTCATTAGGAATTCAGCCTTTGGTCCCCACATGGGGCTGCATGTCCTTAGTTCACCACAGGAAGACACAGAGGAGGCAGCTCCCATTATGAATCCAGCCTTTGATCTCCACAAGGTCCTGCATGTTATTTATGCACCATAATAGGAAGAGAGAGCTCCCAAGAGAAATTCAGGCTTTGTTTCTCCTGTGAGTCTGCATATTTTCTGTTCATCAAAGAGGGCGCAGAAGAGACATCTCTAATCAGGAAATGAGCCTTTGGTCCCTACATGGGCTTCTTGATCTATGTGAACCACCACAGAGTTCAGAAGAGACAGCTCCACCCTGAGTTTCAGCCTGTCTTCCATACATGAGGCTGCATGTTCTCTCTATACCACAATAGGGCGCATAAGATACAGGCCCCATCATGAGTTCAGACTTTGCTCCCTACACGAAGCTGCATGGCATTAGAACATCACAAGAGGGAACAGCAGATACAACTCTGATTATGTATTGAGATTTTTGACCTCACACAGCGGTATGCCAATCTTTTATTCCCTCAGAAGTGAGCACAGAAGAATCAGATCTCATAAGGGATTCAGCCTTTAGTCTTCACTTGGGTTTACATTTCCGTCTTTACTACAAGATGGCATAGCAGAGAGAGGTTCCATCAAGAAATTAACCTCTTTTGTCCATCTTCGGATGCATGATCTCTGTGCACCACAAGAGGATGTAGAAGAGGAAGCTCCCATCAGGAATTCAGCCTTAGGTCACACATGTGGCTGCACATCCTTATTTTGACACAAGAGTGTGCAGAAGAGACAGGCTTGATCAGGAATTCTGCATTTGGTCCCCAGATGAGGACACAGAAGAAGCAGCTTCCATCAGGAATTCAAGCTTTGGTGGCTACATGGAATGGCATGTTCTTTGTGCACCACAAGAAGTTGCAAAATAGAGAGTTCCCATCATGAATTCATGCATTGATGCCCATTTGGGGGTTGCATGTTTTTAGTTCACCACAAGAGGGTGCAGAATAGACAATTCCAATCAAGAATTTAATCTTTGGTCTTCTCATTGGTCTGCATGTTCTTCATGCACCACAGGAGGGTTTAGATGAGACATCTCCCAAGAGAAATTCAGGCTTTGGTCCCCACATGGGTATTCATGTCCTTAGTTCACCACAAGAGATTGGAGAGAGGCAACTCCCATGAGGCATTCACACTGTTGTTCTTTTGCTGGTTTCATGTTCTCTTTGTACTATAAGAGGGCACAAAAGAGACACCCTCCATTAGGAATTGAATCTTTGGTCTTCCAAAGAGACAATTACCATCAGATGTTGAACCTTAGACCGCACATGGGTAGGCATGTCCTTAGTTCTACACAAGAAAGTAAGGAGAGAGTTCCCATGAGAAACAAAGCTTTTGGTTAAACTTAAGATGACAAAGAAGAAACACCTCCCATCAGGCATTCAGCATTTTGTCCCCTTTTCTATTGCATTTTCTCTGTGCACCATAATAAAGTGTAGAAGACACCTTCTAAAAGTAACTCAGTGTTTGGTGCTCTATGGATCTGCATATCCTTTATTCACCAAAGGAGGAACAAAAAGGTTGGCGGCTATCATGAATTCTGCCTTTGGTCCCCTTATAGGACTGCACATTCTCTGTGAACCACAAGAAGGCTCATAAGAGTCAGGTTTGAGTAGGCACTCAGTGTTTGGACCCCTTAAGGAGCTGCATGACCTCTGTGCACTACCAGAGGTTCCAGAGGAGACACTTCCCCTCAAGAATTCAGCTTTAGTCTGCTCATGAGTGTGCACATTCTCTGTGTACCACAAGAAGACCTAGAAGAAAGAACTTTGATCAGGAATTCAGCCTTTAGTCTACACAATGGGGTGCATTTCCTTTGTCCATCACAGGAGGATGAATAGAGACAACTCAGATCAGAAATTCCACCTTAGGTCTGGACATGGGTCTGCATGTCCTTAGTTCAGCATAAGAAAAAGCAGAAAACAGCTCCCATTAGTAATTCAACCTTTGGTTCCCACATGGGGATGCATGTTCTTTTTTCACTACAAGAGGGCACAGAAAGGAAAGGTTCCCTGAGGAATTAGGCATTTGATCGCCACATGGGGTTTTATGAACTTTGTATACCACAAGAAGACACAGAAGACACACATTCCACACAGGTAGTCATTGGTCCATACATGGGTATGAAGGTTCTTTGTGCAACACAAGAGGGCAGAGAAAAGAGAGAGGTCTCAGCAAGAATTCATCCTTTGGTCCTCATTTTGGACTGCATGTTATTAGTTCAACACAGGGTAAAGAATAGACAACTCCCATTAGGAATTTAGCCTTTGCACATCTCATAGGCGTGCATGTTCTTTTGTGTGTCAGAAGAGGACTAAGAAGAGTCAGGTTTCATCAGGAATTCAGCCTTTGGTCCACTCATGTGGGTTCAAATACTGCTTTCCCCACAGCAGGTGCAGAAATGTCAGCTCTCATCATGAATTCAGTTTTTAGTCCCCACATGGGGTCACATGGCCTTGTTTCAGCACAAGAGGGTACAGATGACGCAGCTTCCAGGAGAAATTCAGTCTTTAGTCCCCACATTGGGATACATGTCCTTAGTTTATCACAATAGGGTACAGAAGAGGCAGTTCCCATCAGGCATTCATTCCTTTGTCCCTTTGATGGTTATATGGTCTCTGTGTACTACAAGAGGGCAGAGCTCCCATCATGAATTCAGTCTTTGGTCCTCAAATGGGCCTGCATGTTCCTGGTGCACCACAAGATTGTCTGGAAGAGAGAGCTCCAGAGAATTTAGGTTTTGGTTCCAATGTGATGCTGCATATTATCTGGCACACAAGAGTACACAGATGAGATAGTTCCCATCTGGAAATGGGCCTTTCATCCTCACATAGCATTGCATGATCTCCAAGAACCACAAGAGGGTGCAAAGGAGACAGCTCTCATCATGAGTGCAGACTTTGGTCCCTACATGGGCTGTATGTCCTAGAGCACCACAAGTGGGCACAGAAGAGAAACCTCCCATCAGGAATTGAGCCTTTGATCCCCACACAGGTACCTACAAATTGTTCATCCCCTCACAAGAGGGTAAAGAAAAGACAGTTCCCATCAGGAATTTAACCTTTGGTCCTCACATAGGAATGCATGGACTTTATTCACCACCAGAGGGCACAGAAGAGAAAGGTCCCATGAGGAATTAAGAAGAGGCAGGTGCATCAGAAGAGGACTAAGATGAGGTAGGTTGGATCAGGAATTCAGTTTTTGGTTCATATATGGGGCTGCAAATCCTTCATTTCCTATAAGAAGGTGCAGAAATGCCAGCTCACATCATGAATTCAGCCTTTAATACCCACATGAGATTGTATGTCCTAATTTGGACATAACAGGATGCAGATGAGGAAGCTCCCATTGTGAATTCAGCCTTTAGTTTCCACATCAGGATGCATTGTCTTAGTTCAACACATGAAGGCACAGAAGGGAAGACTTCCATTTGGCCTTCAGCATTTTGTCCCTTTGCTGATTGCATAAACTCTATGCACCAAAAGAGGATAAAAAAGTTACAGCTCCCATCATGAATTCAGCCTTTGATCCCCATATGGGCCTGCACTTTCTTTGAGCACCAAAAGAGGTACCCTAAAGAGAAAGTTTCTAAGATAAATTAAAGCTTTGGTCCCCACATGAGGTTGTATATTCTCTGTGCACACAAGAGGCCACAAAAGACACAACTCCCTTTAAGAAATGAGCCTTTTCCACAACATGGTGCTTCATGATCTCTGTGCTCCACAGGAGAGTTCAGAAGAGATAGCTCGCATCAGGAATTCAGATTTTAGTCCCCATATGGGGCTGCATTTTCTTCGTTCACTACAAGAGGGCATAGAAGAGAGCACACTATCAGGAATTCCAGGTTTTGGTCACACACTGGGATGCATGGCCTTTGTTCACCACAAGAGGGCACAGAAGACAATGCTCTCATGAGGAATAAGCATTTGCTCCCCATATAGAGGTGCATGTTCTTTATGCATCACAAGAGGTCAAGGAAGACACAGCTTCCATCAGGAATTCTGCCCTGGGACCATACATGGTATTGCATGTTCTTTATGTACCAAAGAGGGCACAGAATAGAGGAATCCCATCAGAAATTCTTCCTTTGTTCCCCAATTGAGGCTGCATGTTATCAGTTCACGACAACAGAGTGCAAAATAGATAATGCCCATCGGGAACTTAGCCTGTGGTCCTCTCATGACCTGCATGTTCTTCTTTCACCAAAATATGTCCTTGAGTAGACAACTCCCAAGAGAAATTTGGGATGTACATCATTAGTTCACCACAAGAGCGTGCAGAAGAGTCAGCTCTCATCAGGCATTCAGGCTTTTGTCCCTTTGCCAGTTGCATGTTCTCTAGTCCCCAGGTGATTTTCCGTTTTTTCTGTGTAGCACAAAAGGGTGCTGAAGAGACACCTCCCTTAAGGAATTTAGCCTTTGATACCTTTGTTGGGTGCATATTCTCTGTGCACCACAAGAGAGGTCCCTCCAGGTATAAAGCCTTTGACACCAGATGGGTTTTCGTGTTCTTTTGTGTACCACAGGAGAGCGCAGAGGAAGTAGTTTGATCAGGGATTCAGCATTTGGCCCTCATGAGGTTGAATTTACTTCACCAGAAGAAGTAATGAGAAAGCTCCCATTAGGAATTGAGCCTTTGGTTTGGTCCCTACACAGTACTGCAAATACTTCATTAATCACAAGAGAATGCAGAAGCGACACCTCCCAGCATGCACTGAGCCTTCCCCCTACCCCACTACCTGTTGCATGTTCTCTATGCACACAAGAAAGCACAGAAGAGACAGCCTTTGGTTCCTATATGCAGCTTCAAGTCCTTTAAAAAAAAAAAAAAAAACAACAACACAAAAACACAGGTAGTTATTAAAGTAACAGCTCCTATCAGGATTTTGCCTTTAATCCACACATCAGTCTATGTTCTTCATTCTCCACAAAAGGGTGCAGAAGAGACACCTCTACTGAGGAATTCAGCCTTTGGTCCCCACATGGGTCTGCATGTCATTAGTTTGACACAAGAGGGTGCAGAAGAGCATGTTTAATCAGGAATTCAGCCTTTGGAGCCATGTGTGGCTCCATTTATTCACTCACCAAAAGTGGATTAGCTCCCATCAGAAATTCTTTGTTCTCCAAAAGAGGGTACAGAAGAGCCAGTCCCATGAGGAATTCAGCATTTAGTCCCAACAAGGGGCTGCATTTTCTTTGTTCCCCACTAGAGGGCACAGAAGAGGCAGCTCCAATCAGAAATTCAGCCTTTGGTCTGCACATTAAGGCTTCATATTTTTATTTCGACACAAGAAGGTACAGAAGGGACAGCTTCCCTTAGAAATTCAGCCTCTGGTTCACATATGGGGATGCATTTCCTTGGTTCACAACAAGAGGACCTAGAAGAAACTCCTCCCATCGGGCACTCAGCCTTTGTCCCCTAGCTGGTTGCATGTTCTCTGGGTACCACAAGAGAGTGTATAAGAGACAGTTGCAAACAGGAAATCAGCCTTTGTACCCAATGTGGGCCTGCGTATTCCTCACAAGAGGCCTTAGAAGAGACAGGTTTGAACAAGAATTCAGCCTTTGGTCCATATATGGGGCTGCATGTCCTTCATGAACCAGAGGAGGGAACAGAAGAGACAGTTTCCATCAGGAATTCAGCCATTTTCCCCACACATAGGTAGCATGTTCTCTGTGCACAAGATGGCCAGAAGAGAGAGCTCCCTTCAGGAATTCAGTCTTTGGTCCCTATGTGAGGCTGCATATTCTCTATGCACCACCAGAGGGATTCAGAAGAGACAGTGCCAATCATGAATTCATATTTGTCCAAAGATGGTCCTGTATGTTCTATGAGCAGCTCCCATCAAGAATTCAGCCATTGGTCCACAAATGGGCTGAATGTCCTCAGTTCAACACAAGAGGGTGCAGAAGAGTCAAGTTTGATCAGCAATATAGTGTTTGGTTCCCACAGGGGGCCAATGGTTCTTGTTCTCCAGAAAGTGGTCAGAAGAGATGGCTCTCATCAGGAATTCAGCCTTTGGTCCATGCAAGGGGCTGTATGTCCTTTATACACTACAAGAGGGCACAGAAGAGACAGCTCCCATAAATAATTCAGCCTTTGGTCCCCACATGGGGCTGAATGATCTCTGTGCAGAAAAAGACAGCTCCCCTCAGGAATTCAGGCTTTGGTCCCTATGTGAGGCAGCATATTCTCTGTGAAACACAAGAGGGGACCAGAAGAGACAGCTCCCATCAGAAATTCAGCTTTTAGTCCAAATGTGGTGCTGTATGTTCTTTGTGCACAAGAGGGCACAGAAGAGACCACTCCCATCTGGAATTCAGCCTTTCATAAACACACGAGACTGCAGGTTCTTTGTTTACTATAAGAGGGTACAGAAGCAGCAGCTAACATGAGGATTTTAGCCTCTGGCTTGTTTGTTGTGTTGCATGTTCTCTGTGAACCACAACAGGTGGCATAAGTGACAACTCCTATCAGGAATTCAATCTTTCATACCCAGGTTGACTTCCATGTTTTTTTGTGCCCCAAAGGACAGCACAGAAGATGAAGGTTTGAGCAGGATTAAGCTTTTGGTCACCTTATTGCAGTGAATATTCTCTCTACACAACAAGAGGGCTTAGGAGATAGAGCTCCCATCAGGAATTCAGCTTTTGACCTCACATGGGGCTGTATGTCATTTGTGCACCACAAATGGCAAGAAAAACAGCATGGAAATGGCAAGCCCCTATCAGGAATTCAGCCTTTGTCCCCCACATTGGCCTTTTCTTTCAGGCATCACAAGAGACTCAGAAGAGGCAGGTTTGATGAGTAATTCAGCATTTATTCCCCAAAAGGGGCTGCATGGTCTTTTGCACCTCAAGAGGGTGCAGAGTAGACAGCTCCCATCAGGAATTAAGACATTGGTTCCAAATGGATATGAATAACCTTCAGTCAACACAAGAGCCAAAGAAGAGACAGCCTCCATCAGGAATTAAGCCTTTGGTCCCCACATGGGGCTACATGTTTTCTGTGCACCACAAAACCAAGCCAGAAGAGACAGCTCTCATCATGAATGAGCCTTTGGTCAGTTTGTTGGGATGCATTTTCTCTGTGCACCACAAGAGGGAGCAGAAGAGGCAGCTCCCATAAGGAATTTAGGCTTGGATCCTCAGGTGAGGTTAGGGAATTCAGCCCTTGGTCCAAATGTGTTGCCATGTGTTCTTTGTGCACCACAAGAGAACACAGACGAAGCAGCTACCATCAGAAATTGAGTATTTGGTTCCTACATGGGACCTTATGTTTTTCCTGTACAAGAGGCTCACAAAAAAAAAAAAAAAAAACAGTGCCCGTCAAGAATTCAGCCTTCAGTGCCCACATGGGCCTGTATGTCCTTTGTTCACTGCAAGAGAGCACAGTAGAGACAGCTCTCTTAAGGAATTTAGCCTTTGGTCCTCACATGAAACTGCATGATCTCTGTGCACCCAAAAGGGTGCAGAATTGGCAAATGCCATCAGGAATTCAGCCTTTGGTCCCCAATTGGAGCTTCATGTTCTTTTTTCACCACAAGAGGGCACAGAAGAGAATTCCCATGAGAAATTTGGACTTTGGTTCCACCCCACCCCCCCATGATGTACCATGTTCATCATCCACCAGAAGAGGGCGCAAAAGAGGCAACTGCCATTAGGAATTCAGCCTTTGTTGCCTACATGGGGCTACACGTTCTTCAGGCACAATAAGGGGTTACAGAAAAGATAGCTCCAATCATGAATTCAGACTTTGTTACATACATGAAGCTGCATGTTCTTCATTCATGTTAAAAGGCCCAGAAGAGACAGCTAACATCAGGAATTCAGCCTTTGGTCCACACATGGCACTGAATGATATATGTGCACCCCAAAGGGTGTGTGAGTGGCAGCTCCCACCAGTAATTTAGTATCAGGTCCCCGTAGTGGGCCTGCATGTTCTTTTGTTCATCATAAGAGGCAGGTTGATCAGGAATTTCAGTGTTTTCACGCAACATTGGACTGCATATTTTCCGTGCACTACAAGAGAGCACAGAAGAGACAGCTCCAATCAGGAATTTGGCATTTTTTACCCATGTGGGGAGGCATGTCCTTTGTTAAACACAAGAGGACACGGAATGAGGACAGTTCAATGAGGAATTCATCCATTGGTCCCCAGAGGAAACCTGCATTCGTTTTTGCATGCTAATAATGGGCTCAGAAGATGCAGGTTTGATCAAGAATTAAGCTTTTTAAAAAAATTTTATTGTTTACAGTATTATGTAAGTCTCTCTTTCCCTGCACTGATCACTCCTTGGCCACTCCACCCCCCATCCCCCCCTCCACCCCCAGGAACATGTCCTCACCCTGCTACTGTCTGTGTCCATCGGTTATACTTATATGTGTGCATACGAATCCTTTGGTTGATCTCTTACATGCCTCTACCCCACCCTCCCCGGCCTTCCCTCTGAGTGTTTGGCAGTCTGTTCCATGCTTATATGTCTCTGAATCTATTTTTGTGCATCAGTTTGCATTGTTCATTAGATTCCACAAATGAGTGAGATCATGTGATATTTATCTTTCTCTGACTGGCTTATTTCACTTAGCATAATGCTCTCCAGGGTTATCCATGCTGTTGGGAATGGTAAGAGTTCTTCTTTTTTTTTTATTTATTTATTTATTTATTTATTTATTTTCATTTTTAAAATTTTGTTTTATTGCTTAAAGTATTAAAAAGTAGTACATATGTCTCCTTTTTCCCCCGTTGATCTTCCCCCGGCCTTCCCTACACCCCAGTATCTTGTGTCCATTGGTTATGCTTATATGCATGCATACAAGTCCTTCAGATGATCTCTTACCTCCACGGCAAACCCTCCCTAGCCTTCCTGCTGTAGTTTGACAGTCTGTTAGATGCTTCTCTGCCTCTGTATGTATTTTTGTTCATCAGTTTATAATGGTATTTATCATCCATAAATGAGTGAGATCATGTGGTATTCTTCTTTCATTGACTGCCTTATTTCACTTAGCATAATGTTCTCCAGTTCCATCCAATCTGTGGCAAATGGTAGGAGTTCCTTCTTTATTTACAGCAGTGTAGTACTCCATTGGGTATATGTACCATAGTTTTCTAATCCATTCATCTGTTGATGGGCATTTAGGCTGTTTCCAAATCTTAGCTATGGTGAATTGTGCTGCTATGAACATAGGGATGCATATATCCTTTCTGATTGGTGTTTCTGGTTTCTTGGGATATATTCCTAGAAGTGGGATAACTGGGTCAAATGGGAGTTCCATTTTTAACTTTCTGAGGAAATTCCATACTGTCTTCCATAGTGGATGCACCAGTCTGCATTCCCACCAGCAGTGCAGGAGGGTTCCTTTTTCTCCGCATTCTCTCCAGCACTTGTTTGTTGATTTGTTGATGATAGTCTTTCTGACAGGTGTGAGATGGTACCTTATTGTTGTTTTTACTTGCATCTCTTGGATGATTAGTGACTTTGATCATGTTTTCATATGTCTCTGGGCTTTCCGAATGTCCTCTTTTGAAAAGTGTCTATTTTGGTCCTTTGTCCATTTTTTGATTGGATTGTTTATCTTCCTTTTGTTAAGTTGTAAGAGTTCCCTATAAATGTTGGAGATTAAACCCTTATCGGTGATAACATTGGCCAATATGTTCTCCTATGGAGTGAGGTTTTTTGTTGTGTTGTTTATGGTTTCTTTTGCTGTACAAAATCTTTTTATTTTGATGTAGTCCCATTTGTTTATTTTCTGTTTAGTTTCCAATGCACTAGGAGATATATCGGTGAAGAAATTGCTTCAGCATATGTCTGAGATTTTGTTGCCTTTGGATTCCTCTAGTATTTTTATGGTTTCCGGTCTTACATTTAAGTCCTTTATCCATTTTGAATTTATTTTTGTGTATGGTGTAAGTTGGTGGTCTAGTTTCACTTTTTGCATGTATCTGTCCAATTTTCCCAACACCGTTTATTAAAGAGACTGTCTTGACACCATTATATGTTTTTGCCTCCTTTGTCAAATATTAATTGAGCACAGTGGTTTGGGTCAATTTCTGGGTTCTCTATTCTATTCCATTGATCTATATGTCTGTTCTTGTGTCAGTATCAGATAGCTTTGAGAACAGTGGCTTTGTAATACAGCTTGATATCTGGTATTGAGATCCCTCCTACTGTGTTCTTCTTTCTCAAGTATGCTGCAGCTATTCAGGGTTGTTTTTTTTTTAAATTTCAGATGAATTTTGGGAGAGTTCATTCTAGGTCTGTAAGTATGCCATTGGTATTTTAATGGGGAGTGCATTGAATTTATAGATTGCTTTGGGTGGTATGGACATTTTAATGATGTTGATTCTACCAATCCATGAACATGGTATGTTCTTCCATCTGTTTATGTCTTCCTTTACCTCTTTTTTCAATGTCCTGTAGCTTTCTGAGTAGAGGTCTTTTACCTCCTTAGTTAGGTTTATTCCTAGGTATGTTAATTGTTTTGTGCAATGGTAAATGGGATATTTTAAAAAATATCTCTT
This sequence comes from Myotis nattereri, assembly GCF_964212035.1. Classification (NCBI taxonomy): domain Eukaryota; kingdom Metazoa; phylum Chordata; class Mammalia; order Chiroptera; family Vespertilionidae; genus Myotis; species Myotis nattereri. Next base: position 40,318,429 of record NC_138094.1, on the reverse strand, counting down.
TCTGTAAGTTCACTCTTGGTGTATAAAAATGCCATGGATTTCTTTGCATTAATTTTGTATCCTGCAATGTTGCTTAATTAATTTATTAATCCTAATAATTTTTTGATAGAGTCTTTAGGGGTTTCTATGTACAGTATTATGTCATCTGCGATAGGACAATTTTACTTCTTCTTTTCCAACTTGGATACCTTTTATTTCTTCTCCTTATCTGATTGCATTGGCTAGCTCTCCCAGTCCTGTGTTGAACAGGAGTGGTGAAAGCAGGCATCCCTGTCTTGTTCCTGTTCCTAAGGGAAATGGTTTTATTTTTTTCCCTTTGAGTATGATGTTGGCTGTAGGTTTGTTATATAAGGCTTTTATTATGTTGAGGTATGATCCTTCCATTTCCACTTTCCTGGTCATTTTTATCCGAAAAGGGTGTTGCACTTTGTCAAATGACCTTTTCTGCAACAAATGATATAATTATGTGATTTTTGTCTCTCAAATTGTTTATATGGTGTATCACGGTTATTGCCTTGCATCCCTGGAGTAAATCCCACTTGGCCATCGTGTATGATCTTTCTAATGTAATGCTGGATCCAGTTTGCTAGAATTTTGTTGAGGAATTTAGCATCTATGTTCATCAGGGAACATGGCCTGGAATTCTCTTTCCTTGTGGTGTCTTTATCTGTTTTGGGATTAGGGTAATGCTGGCTTCATAGAAAGAGCCTGGAAGTGTGCTTTTCTTTTGAATTTTTTGGAATAGTCTGAGAAGGATTGGCTTTAGTTCTTTGAATGTTCAGTAAAACTCCCCTGTGAAGCCATCTGGTCCAGGGCTTTTGTTTGCTGGAAGCCTTTTTATGGCTGTTTCAATTTCATCAGTAGTTATCAGCCGATTCAGGTTTTCTGATTCTTCTGATTGAGTTTTGAGAGCTTATATTTTTCTAAGAATGTGTCCATTTTGTCAGGGTTGTCCAGTTTGTTGGTGTAGAGGTGTTCATAGTATTTTTTTATTTTTACAATCCTTTGTATATGAGTGGGATCAGTTGTTACTTCACCTCTTTCTTTTCTGATTTTGTTGATTTGGGTCATCTCTCTTTGCTTCTTGGTGAGACTGGCTAGAGGTTCATCAATCTTGTTTATTTTTTCAAAGAACCAGCTCTTGGTTTCATTGATCTTTTGTATTGTTTTTTTTGTTTTCTATGTCAGTTATTTCTGCTCTGATCTTTATTATCTCCTTCCTTCTGGATATTGTGGGCTTTTCTTGTAGCTCTCTTTCTAATTGTTTAAGTTGCAGGGTTAAGTAATTTATTACCATTTTTTCTTGTTTTTTGAGGTAGGCCTGTAGAGCTATAAACTTCCCTCTCAGGACTGCTTTCATTGTGTCCCATAGATTTTAGATTGTTGTGTTTTCATTGTCATTTGTTTCCAGGATGCTTTTTATTTCTTCTTTGATCTCTTTGGTAACCCAATCATTGTATCATAGCGTGCTATTTAGCCTCCAAGTGTTTGCTTTTTTCCCATTGTTTTTATTGTAGTTGATTTCTAGTTTTATGCCATTGTGATCTGAGAAGATGCTTGTTATGATTTCTAGTCTCTTTAATTTGAAGAGACTTTGCCTATGTCCTAATATGTTGTCTATCTTTGAAAATGTTCTGTGTGCACTGGAGAAGAATGTATATTCTGTGGCTTTGGGGTGAACTATTCTGAAGATGCCAATTAAATTCATCTGATCTAGTGAGTCATTTATTGCTGTTTCCCTGCTGATTTTTTGTTTAGACAATTTATCTAGTGGTGTCAGTGGGGTATTAAAGTCTCCTACTATGACTGTGTTGCTATCGATCTCTCCCTTGATATCTTCCAGTTTTTTTATGTATTTGGGTGCTCCTGTATTGGGTGCATATATGTTTACCAGCGTTATATCTTCTTGTTGGATTGCTCCCTTTAGTATTATGTAGTGGCCTTCCTTATCTCTTGTTATGACCTTTACTTAAGGGTCTATTTTGTCAGATGTAAGTATATTTCATTCCATTCCCTTCTTGCCTGATGTGTTTCTGTTGAGAAATTAGTCGCTAGTCTGATGGGGGATCCTTTGTAGGTAACTTTCTGTCTCTCTCTGGCCGCTTTTAATATTCTTGCTTTGTCATTGGTGTTTGCCAATTTAATTATAATGTGCCTCGGGGCCAGTCTTTTGTGGCTCATTTTGTTTGGGACTCTGTGAGCTTCTTGGATTTGTATTTTTTCTTCCCTATCTCAGGGAAATTTTTTCTCATTTTTTTCCAATAGGTTTTCTATTCCTTGCTCAGTTTCCTCTCCCTCTGACACCCCTATTATTCTAATGTTGTTTTGTTTTATGTTGTCCCAGGGTTCTCTTAGGCTCTCCTCCTGTTTTTTAATTTTTTTTTCTAGAAGCTGTTCTCCTTGGGTATTTTTTCCTACCTTGTCTTCTAGCTCGCTGATGCTGTCCTCTGCTACTTCTAGTCTACTGTTGATACTTTCTATTGAGTTCTTTATAGCATTGATGTCATTTTTCACTTCTTCTTGGTTTTTCTTCATTTCCTCTTGATTCTCACACATATTGTTGAATTTGTCTTCCATTCTTTTCATCCACCTTATGGCCATTTCTCTGAATTCTTTCTCTGACAGGTTGCTTGCCTCCATTGCCTCCATTTCGTTTACTTCCTTTTCTGATGATACCTGTTTTTCTTTCATAAGTGGGTTGGTTCTTTGTTTCACCATGATCCCTCTTCTCCAGGTGTTTGGTTAGGTAGTTCTCTCTCTCTGCGTTGATTCAAAGGCACAAAATACAACACAACAAGGCACAATGTACAAGGCACTAAAAACAAATGTATTCACGATATTCATAACCCCAAATAAAGGTGACCACCCAATCGAAGAGAATTAGGGAATAAGTAGCAAAAATTTAAAAAAAAGATAGAAGAGAAAAAGAAAAAAAAAGGAGTGCAGATATGAGATTAGGAAAAGGGAGGAAAAAAATAACAGAGAGAATGAAATAGAAGGGGGAAGAAATTAATTATATGGGGAGAAAACTCTAATAGAACCGCTACTAATCCCAATGAATTCTAGCAACAGATCCCTAGAGATGAATGCAAACTACAAACAACCACTAATATCAAGCGAGGCAAGGGAAAACAGAAGCACAATAATACCCGGAGAAAGAAAAAAAATCAAAACAGAAAAATAAAAATAAAAAACAAAACAATCTCACAAACAAGCATAAGAAAAACCAATATACTCAAAATAAAGCAAACAATAGCAAAACGACAGAGAGAGAGAGAAAATGGAAAAAAAATTGGATAGTGAAGAAAGATAAGAGATATGTGTATATGGATTTAGAGCAAGGGATTGGATATAAGATATATAATTAGGGTGAAATTTAGACAGTGGTAAATAGAAGGAATAGGGAAAATCTAAAGCATGAATAGGGTAAGAGAATCAGGACAACAAAAGGGGAAAAGTGAGGAAGAGAGTTTTGGCTTAAAGGTAAAGTTGAGATAGAGAAAAATGATGATAAAGGAACAATGAAAATAGAGTGTAGAACACTAATCCCAAAATAAAATAAAGAAAAAACAAAATGACACTTTAAGAAATGGTAAAATGATAGTAATGATACTGGTTAAAAATAAAAAATGTAGTAATTAAAAAGGTAAAATCAGGTGATGAAAAAAGATAATAATAAAATAGGTTCTTAATTAAAAGGTGAAAAAGGAATTAAAAAATAAAATAAAATAAAAATGTGTAGTAGTGAAGGTGCTTCATATCTTCTACTCTTATTTTTGGCATGCCTTACTCCTGCCACATATTCAGGAGAGTGTTGAATTTCCCTGTGATACACTGTTCCTCCGTTTTGTAAACCACAGTGTTGAGTGTTTCCTTCCACGACTCGCGTGGAGTAGGGTTCGGTATCTGAAAGAGGAGCCGCACAGCAAATGAGAGAAAAAGACACGAGATAATTTCGCAATATTGGGGGACCAGGCGGCAAGTCCTGAAGTACTTCTCTCTGTGCTCAGGCCTCACCAAGCTTTTATTGATCTGGGATGCACCCATAGCCTAGCCCTAGGCAGGTGGCCCCCTGCAACAGGCAGACTAGCCCATCAGCAAGGATTTATAGAATAATAAATGGGGGAGTAGTTTCAGCTACCACTGTCTGGACAAACAGAGGTGGCGCCTAGCTCCGACCTTTGGGAGGGCTTCAAAGGCACCCAGCCTTCGGGGGGTTCTCCGTCTATGCTTATCAGATAGTGAAGGCAATAAACAGTTTCCCACACCACAGTCCTGATTTTAAGGCAGGCTGTATTTGTTTCCAGACTGCCATTATTTGTATTTACAGAAGAGTCAGTTCGTGGCTCTGCCTCTGGGTGGCAGTGTGTCTGGATTGACCGCTGAGGCTATAAGTCCTCTCTATCCAGTAGTTAGGGTTTATTTTCTCTATTGTACTTGAAACTGATTTGGAAAAATCCACTGCCCAGAGCTGGTTCTTTAATCATTACTCCCCGCTCTGTTTCCTGGGTTCCCCAAAAAGAACTTTCCCCTACAAGCTCTGTGAGTGACCCCAAGTGGGCAATCCCATGTACTGGGTTTAATAATTAAACGCACAGATTTAAGGGGAAGTGTAAAAACAAGAGCCTGAGAAGTTGTGCGAATTTGCAAGCCTCCACCTTCCAGGTCTGCACACAGTCTCCATGCACCCTCTCGCACCTGGCACCAAGTAGCCGGCAGACTGGCAAAATCTGAGGCTGCTTTTTTGCATGCAGTCCAGCTATGGGCTTTTTTTTTAGCATTCCCTTCTGCCATCAGCCCTGCGGGAGCCCTTCCACACTCGCAGATCATGCTGGCCCCAATGGCCGCGGACTTTGTGGGGCCCAGATTTCCCCCCGTGTGCGTTCCTCAATCCAACCTGAATTGCAAACCGCACCTTTAGGGGAAGTCTAACCTTTCTGTGAGAAGAAGCAGTGTTTGTCTGAGTTCACGTAGTCACGCTGCTTGAGATATGTTGTTTCCAGGTTAGTAGTCAATCTCTGGATGCTGGTAACAGCTACTCAAGATGGCACAGTCTCCGTGGCTGAGCCAGCACTCTGGGAGAGATTTCAGCCACAGTCTCCAACCAGGAGTTCTCTTTTTCCAGGAGTTCTCTGTCTTTCCCGGCTGCAAACTCTCTCTCTGCTGAATATCCTCTGCTTATTTGGGCTGTATGTTACCCATTTTAGCTGTTCACCCTATCTGCTCCAGGTCAAGGCACAGGACACGTCCGACTATACCTCCGCCATTTCCTTTTTTTTTTTTTTTTGTTATGTTATTTTTGATAAGTCCTTGTTTGTTTTCATTTTTTTTTATTCTTAATATTTGTGTTTCTTCTTGCCTTTCTGCTTCTTCCTTTTTATACCATCCCCTTTAGCATTTCTTGCATTGCTGGCTTGGTGGTAGTAAACTCTTTTAGACCTTTTTTTTGTCTGTGAAGCTCCTGATTCCACCTTCAATTTTGAATGATAGCCTTAGTGGGTATAGTATTCTGGGATTCAGCCCATTGGTTTGCATCACTTTGTATATTTCACTCCATTCCCTTCTGGCCTGGTGTGTTTCTGTTGAGAAATCCATCAATATACTAATGCAAGATCCCTTGTCTGTAACCTTCTGTCTCTCTCTGGCCGCTTTTAAGGTCCATGCTTTGTTGTTGATGTTTGCCAATTTAATTATGCGTCTTGCTGTTGTTCTTTTTGGGTTCATCTCTTTTGGGACTCTATGTGCTTCTTGGATTTGCGAAGTTTTTTTCTTGTTAATATTGGGGAAGTTTTCTGTCATTTCTTTGAACAGATTTTCTATTCCTTGCTTCTCTTCCTTTCCTTCTGGTACCTCTATTATGTGGCTGTTGTTTCATTTTGTGTTGTCCCAAAGCTCCCTTAGGCTCTCCTCTTGCTTTTCAAATTTTCTTTCCAGTTGCTGCTGTGTTTGTGTGTTTTTTCCTACCTTGTCTTCTAGCTTGCTGATGCAGTCTTCAGTCTCTTCTAGTCTACTGTTTAGCCTTCCCTTGTTTTCTTTATTGCAGCTATGTCGTTCTTCATTTCCTTTTGGTTCCTTTTCATATTGGTGACATTCTCATTCAGCTCCTTATAATTCTCATTGAGTTGTAATTGTCATTGAGTTGTATTTGTCATCCAGCCATTTGAGCATTCTTATAACTATTACTCTGAATTCTTTCTCTGAGAAGTTACTTGCCTTGATTTCATTTAACTCCCTTTCTGATGATTTCTCTTTTTCTTTCTTTTGGGGATTGCTTTTTTGTTTCCCCATAATTTGCTCTAACATTTTGTTTCTGTGTCCTAGATCTGACTGCTTTGCTACCAGGTTCTTTTGAGGATAGTGCTGCTAGTGTGATCTCTCGGGTCTCCTGAGTTTGGTAATCTAGCATAGCTCCCTACTTGAGATATTTGGGTTTTCTTGATGTAGGTCTGCAAGCTGGAAAGGTGCAACTGTGGTGTCCAGATGTCAGCGGCTGGGGAGAGGGATGTCCCAGTTTTTGCTTCCTTGTGTCCTGGGTTGAAATCGCATGTGCCCAGCAGTGGCTTGCAGAAGTACCCAGGAGCTGCCTGTCAGGATGGTGGGGCTCAAGAGGCCTGCACACTGGAAAGGCACGACTGTGGTGTCCAGAGTTCTGTAGTTTTAGGGTGGGAAGACTCAGTTTTTGATGCTCTGTCTGTGGTTAGATACACATACTCCCAGTGGCAGCTCACAAGGGCAGCTGTGGAGTGCTTGCCAGCATGGTGCCCTGACGCACTCTGAAGGGCCCTGGTTGAAGCCAACAATTGAGGCATCTATGGGCAGGTATCCAGGACGAGAGTATTCAGAATTTCTACTGCTGGGGAAGTGCATCCTTCTTTGGATACGAGCGTTCCCAGCAGGGACTCACAGTGCCACTCAACACCTGCCTGTGGAGCAGTGGGCTCAGGAGGTCTGTGCAATAAAGAAGCACAATTGTAGTGTCTAGAGTTCTGCAGCTTTGGGGTGGGAAGACAGGTTTTGCTGCTATTGCTGTGGTTGTATACACACATTCCAAGTGGCAACTCAAAGGGATACCCATATGTGTTTGCTGCACTGAGCTCTGATGTATTCTGAGGGGCCCTGCTGCTGAAGTTGTGCAACAGTGTCTTGGGCAGTTATTCAGGAAGAGTCAATCCAGAATTTCTTCTGCAAGGAAGTGAACCCCTGTTTGCACAATATCACACTCAGGGAGGCTCACAGTGGCTCCCAAGATCTGCCTGTGGGGTTGTGGGCTCTGGATGCCTACCTGTGGGAATTGCACATCTATGCCAGTGCATTTGTGGTGCAGAGCTCTGACGCACCCTGAGGGACCCTGGCACTGAAGTTGTGTAACAGTGTGGGCAGTTACTCAGGAGAGTGAATTCAGAATTTTTACTGTGGTGTAGTGGACCCCTGTTTGCACAATGTCTCACCCAGCAGGGGCTTGCAGTGGCTCCCAAAAACTGCCTGTGGGGTGGTGGGCTCCAGAGGCTTGCACACTGAAAACGTGTGAATGTGGCATCCGGAGGTCTGCTACTGGGGAGGGGGAAGCTACACTTACTGCTGCAGGAGTGGTGCTCCTTTGGAGGTGGAAGTCCTAAGGTCTGTGGGTCTGTGGGTGGGGCTGCAGAATTTTGACTGGAGTAGCTGCTGGGTCATGGACAGTGTCTAAGGACTGTCTGGGTGGTGGTGTTGATGCGTTCCTAGACGAGGCTCTCCCCTTCAAGAGACGTGGATTCTGTGCCCGAGTTCCACAGCCTGGGGAGTGTCTGTGGTGATGGTAGGTGTTCCTTGTCCAGGAGAGTCTGGTCTGCCAGCCCCTGCTACTCCTGTTGGATTTAACTGTCCCTCACTCACTCACACACACACCACACACATACAGACACGCTCCCTTCACCCTCTCACTCACTCACACCCTCTCCTTCACCTCCTTCCTGCCAGCCACTATCTTCCTCCTCTCTAAGAGTTCTTTAATTTTTACAGCATCAGAGTATTCTATTGTGTCGATGTACCACTGTTTTATAATTCAGTCATCTTCTGATGGGCAATTAGGTTATTTCCAAATATTAGCATTGTAAATTGTGCTTCTATGAACATAGGGGTGTATGTATTCTTTCTGATTGATGTTTCTGATTTCTTGGGATATGTTACTACAAGTGGGATTACTGGATCAAATGGGAGTTCCCATATTAATTTTTTGAGGAAACTTCATACTGTTTTTCAAAGTGGCTGCACCAGTCTGCATTTCCACCAGCAGTGCAGGAGGGTTCCTTTGTCTCCACATTCTCGCCAGCACTTGTTGTTTGTTGATTTGTTGATGATAGCCATTCTGACAAATGTGAGATGGTATCTCATTGTTATTTTGAATTTCATCTCTAGGATGATTAATGATTAATGAGTATATTTTCATATGTCTCTGGGCCTTCTGTATGTCCTCTTTTAAAAAGTGTCTATTTAGGTCCTTTGCTCACTTTTTGATTGGATCGTTATCTCCCTTTTGTTAAGTTGTATGAGTTCTCTGTAAATTTTTGAGATTAAACCCTTATCAGAAATATCATTGGCAAATATATTCTCCTATTCAGTGGATTTCTTGTTGTTTTGTTGATGGTTTCTTTTGCTATGCCAAAGCTTTTTATTTTGATGTGGTCCCATTTATTTCCTCCTTAGTTTCCATTGTCCTAGGAGCAGTATTGGTAAACATATTGGTACAGTTATGTCTGATATTTTGCTGCATATAGATTTTTCTAAGATATTTATGATTTTCCATAAAAGGACAAGTCCTTTATCCATTTTGAGTTTATTTTTGTATATGGTGTAAGTTGGAGGTCTAGTTTCATATTTTTGCAGGTATTTGTCCAATTTTCCCAACACCATTTATTGAAGTGACTATATTGGGACTCTACTGTATGCTCTTGCCTCCTTTGTCAAGTATTAATTGAGCATAATGGCTTGGGTCTATTTCTGGGTTCTCTGTTCTGTTCCATTGGTCTATATGTCTCTTCTTGTGCCAATACAAGGCAGTTTTGAGAACGGTGGCATTGTAATATAGCTTGATATCTGGTATTGTGATCCCTACAAATTTGTTCTTCTTTCTCAGGATTGCTGTGGCTATTCGGAGTCCTTTTTGTTCCATATAAATTTTTGGAGAGTGTTTTCTAGGTCTGTGAAATATTCTGTTGGTATTTTAATGGGAGAGTGTATTGAATATATAGATTGCTTTGAGTAATATGGCCATTTTAATGATACCAATCTATGAACATGGTATATTATTCCATTTGTTTATGTCTTCCTCTATCTGTTTTTTCAACATCCTTTAGTTTTCAGAGTACAGGTCTTTTACTTCCTTAATTAAGTTTATTCCTAGATATCTTAATGTTTTTGTTGCAATGGTATACGGGATTGTTTTTTTATTTCTCTTTCTGTGAGTTCATTATTGGTGTATAAAAATCCCATAGATTTCAGGGTGTTAATTTTGTATCTTGCTACATTGCCAAATTCATTTACTAAATCTAGTAATTTTTGATGGAGTCTTTAGGGCAGTGGTTCTCAACCTTCCTAATGCTGCGACCCTTTAATACAGTTCCTCATGTTGTGGTGAACCCCAATTTCATTGTTACAAATTGAACATAATTAAAGCATAGTGATTAATCACAGAAAATATGTAATTATATATGTGTTTTCCGATGATCTTAGGCAACCCCTGTGAAAGAGTCATTCGACCCCCAAAGGGGTTGTGACCCACAGGTTGAGAACCGCTGCTTTAGAGTAATCTATGTACAATATCATATCATCTGAGAATAATGACAGTTTTACTTCTTTTCTAATTTGGATGCCTTTTATTTTTCCTTCTTGTCTGATCATTATGGCTAGCACCTCCACTTCTATGTCAAACAGGAGTAGTGAGAGTGGGCATCACTGTCTTGTTCCTGTTCTTAGGGGAAATCGTTTTAGTTTTTGCCCATTGAGTGTGATGTTGGCTGTAGATTTGTCATATAAAGCTTTTATGACAAGAAACTATTGCCCATCTTGCTTAGAGGTGTGTGTTTTTTTAATCAATAAAGGGTGCTGGATTTTTCTGCATTAATTTATATGATTATGTGATTTTTATTTCTCAATTTTTTATCTTATGTATAATGTCTATTGATTTGTGGATTGATTGTATCAGCCTTGCATCCCCAGAATATATCCCACTTGCTCATGGTGTATGATCTTTCTAATGTAATCGTGGATACAAATTTCTACAATTTTGTTGAGGATTTTAGCATATATGTTCATCAGGGATATTGGCCTGTAATCCTCTTTCTTTGTAGTTTATTTATCTGGTTTGGGGATTAGGGTAATGCTGGCTTCATAGAAAAAGCTTGGAAGCATGCCTTTCTCTTGAATTTTTTGGAACAGTCTGAGGAGGATAGGTTTTAGTTATCCTTTGAATGTTTGGTAAAACTCCCCTTTGAAGCTATCTGGACCAGGATTTTTGTTTGCTGAAAGTTTTTGCATTACTGCTTCAATTTCATCAGTAGTTATCAACTTGTTCAGGTTTTTTTTCTTCCTGACTCAGTTTTGGAAGATTGTATTTTTTCCAGAATATGTCCATTTCTTCTAAGTTGACCAGTTCGTTGGAATAGAGTTGTTCATAGTACTTTTTACAATCATTTGTATTCCTGTGGGATCTGTTATTTCTCCTTTTTCATTTTTAATTTTGTTTGTTTTGGTCCTCTCTCTTTGCTTCTTGGAGAGCCTAGCTAGAGGTTCATTAATCTTATTTATCCTTTCAGAGAACCAGCTCTTGGTTTTGATGATCTTTTGTATTTTTTTTTTCTCCATGTCATTTATCTTTGCTCTGATCTTTATTATTTCCTTCCTTCTGTGCACTCTGGGCTTCTCTTGTTGTTCTCTTTCTAATTCTTTAATGTGTAGGGTTAGGTAATTTATTACCAGTTTTTCTTATTTTTTTTGAGGTAGGCCGGTAGAGCTATAAATTTTCCTCTCAGGACTATTTTCACTGTGTCCCATAAATTGTGATTGTTGTGTTTTCATTGTCTTTTATCCAGTATGCTTTTTATTTCTTATTTGATCTTTTTGGTTACACAACATTCTACATAATAAAAGCCTAATATGCTAAGTGTCTGGTCAACCAGTTGGCCATTCAACCAATCAAAGCGTAATATGCTAATGATATGCTAAGGCCCCTCAACTGTTTACTATGACATGCACTGACCACCAGGGGGCAGATGCCATGACCCATAGGTTATCTTGCTGCTGGGGTCCAGCCAATTGGGACTGAGCAAGACATGTCAGACATGTTTTGGAGCCCTTCTATGGTCCCTCTCCAGCTGGCCAACCTCCCGTGCCCCTCCCTGGCCCCAAACGTGCACTGTAGGTGTCCCTTGGCCTGGCCTGTACCCTCTCGCAATCCGAGACTCCTCAGGGGATATTGGAGAGGTAGTTTTGGCCCAATCCCACAGTGGGGGCACTGCTCAGCCAGAAGTTGGGCTCAGGGCTGGCAAGTATAGCAGCAGTGACAGGAACCTCTCCTGCCTCCACAGCAGCAGTAAGGATGTCTGACTGACGGCTGAGGCTTGCATCCCAGACATCCTCCAAGGGCTTCCAGACTGCAAGAGGGTGCAAAGTGGGCTGAGGAATCCAACCCCCTCAAGTGCCTGTATTTATTTAATAATATGCTATTTAGTCTCCAGGGTTTGGGTTTTTTAATTTTTTTGTAGTTTATATCTAATTTTATGCCATTGTGATCTGAGAAGATGCTTGATATGATTTTAATTTTCTTGAAATTTTAGAGACTTAGCCTGTGCTCTAGTATGTGGTCTATCTTTGAAAATGTCCCATGTGCACTTTAGAAGAATGTATATTCCATGGCTTTGGGGTGAAGATGTCAATTAATTCCACCTGATCTAGTGAGTCATTTAGGATTGCTGTTTCTTGGTGACTTTTTGTCTAGAAAATTTATCCAGTGCTGTCAATTGGATATTAAGGGCCCTACTATGATTTTATTGCTGTTGATGTCTCCCTTGATATCTTCCATGTTTTTAAAAATGTTTTTGGGTGCTCCTGTATTGGGTGCATATATGTTTAGCAGAGTTATACCTTGTTGTATTGATTCTTTCAGTATTATGAAGTGGCCTTCCTTATCTCTTGTATGGCCTTCACTTTGAGGTCTATTTTGTCTGATATAAGTATTGCTACCCCAGGTTTTTTTTGTCATTTCCATTGGCCTTAAAATTATTTTTTCATCCTTTCTCCTTCAGTCTATGTGAGTTCCTTGTTCTGAGGTGGGTCTATGGGTCTTATGACAGCGTACATCTGGCTTATGTTTTTTTTAATACATTCAGTCACCTGATGTCTTTTGATTAAAGCATTTCATCCATTAAATTTGAAGTTATTATTGAAAAGTACTTGTTTGTAGCCATTTTACTCTTTATGTCTGTGTTTTTTCTTCCCTTCCTATGCCTTCTTTTTACAGCATTCCCTTTAGAATTTTTTTTTTTGCATTGCTCAGTAGTAATAAACTCCCTTAGCCTGTGTGTGTGTGTGTGTGTGTGTGTGTGTGTGTGTGTGTGTGTGCAAAGCTCCTAGTTTCTCCTTAATTTTGAATTATACCCTTGCTGGATAAAGTATTATTAGATTTAGGCCTTTGCTTTGCTTCACTTTGTATACTTTATTCCATTCCCTTCTGGTCTGATGTGTTTCTGTTGAGAAATCATTTGATAGTATATGAGAGATTCCTTGTAGGTTAATTTCTGTCTTTCTCTTGCAGCCCTTTAGAGTCTCTCTTTGTTATTAATGTTTACCATTGTTATTACAATGTGTCTTAGTTTGGGTATTTTGGGTTCATTTTGTTTGGGACTCTCTGTACTTGTGTGACTTTTTCTTCCCCAGATCAGAGAAGTTTTTGTCATTATTTCTTCTAATAGGCTTTTTTTATTCCTTGCTCCTCTTCTTGTCTTTCTGGCACCTCTATTATATGGATGTTGCTTTGTTTCATGTTGTCCCAAAGCTCATTTAAACTCTCCTCCTGCTTTCTTATTTTTTTCTCAAATTGCTGTTCAGATTGGGTGTGTTTTCTATCCTGTCTTCTAACTCACTGATTTTGTCCTCTTCTTCTTTAGTCTACTGTTGAAATCTTCCATCATGTTTTCTATTGTAGCTATATCATTCTTAATTTCCTCTTGGTTCTTACATATGTTGATTTTGTAAGAACTCATCCAGCCTGTTTAGGAACTTTATGACTCTTACTCTGAAATCCTTCTCTGACAAATTTCTTGTCTCCATTTCATTTAGTTCCTTTTCTGGTGATTTCTTATTTTCTTTCCTGGGGGTTGTTTCTTTGCCTCCCCATTTTTTATGGCTCTTTCTGTCCCTGGGAACCCTGCTTGGGGTTTGAAAGGGTAAAGACCTATCAGGCCAATGGTCCAGAAACTTTTAGTCCAGGAGACATAGAGGCTGGGTCTGCCTTGGGTCTCACACCTTATTGTCTCTGCTCTGAGCTGTACTCCATTTTCCCATGGATATGGTCTCTCAGTTGTCTACTTCAGATCCTCTAGTGTTGGGTGCATATGCACAATTCCTCTGGTGTGTGACTCCCTGTGAGGACCTAGAGCCCTCTGACATGCAATTTGCTGTGTAAGCCTGGCATCTGTGACAGTGTGGCACCCAATGCCTCTTTGGCAGTGCACTTGCAGTGCAGTCCTTTGGCCTTTGGCTAGATACACTGAATTTCTCGCAGTCTGTGCTCTTCTGTGGCCCAGAGTGAGATGCATGTTTGGTTGCTCCAGCAACACACTCCTTGGCCCAAGTGGGGTGCATGCTGGGTTGCTCTGGGTAGCCCCAGAACTGGGTTGCTCTGGGAAGAACTGTCCTGGGGCTGGGGTGGAGCAGGTTCCAGTTGCTCTAGGTTGCACAGTCAGAGCTCTCCTGTGGCCCTGAGTTGGGTGCACACTGTGTTACTCCAGACTTCCCCAGCAGCAAGTCCCTGGGCTTGGAGTGGAGCAGGCATGGGTTGTTCTGGTTTACACTGTTCTCACTTTCCTGTGGCCTGTATTGAGGCACATGCTGGGTTGCTCCACTTCACTCCTCCCTAGTGTGGAGTGGGGGTGGATTGCTCTGGGTCACACAGGCCATGCTCTCATGTGGCCTGGAGTGAGTCGTGTGCTGAGTTGCTCTGGTTTAGCTTGGCAGGACTGTCCCAGGGGCCTGGGTGGAGTGGTTGCCAGTTGCTTTGGGTACACACTCTATGCTCTCCTGTGGCCCAAAGTGGGGCATGAACTGGGTTTGTCCAGATAACTCTGGCTGCAGCTCCCAGGAATCAGGGTGGAGGGGGCACCTGGTGGCTCTGAGTAAGACTGGCAGTATGGTTCTGAGTTCTGGGGCAGGGGTGAGGACAGGGGTACCCTGGCTTGCACTCACTATAGGGTCCTGGAGAAGATCCTGGGATTCTGGGTCCTGGCAGGCTGGTAAGGAGGCCTGGTGTGAGAAGTCAGTCTGGCAAGTGCTCACTGCAGATATATGGGACCCTGCCAAAGATAGTGCATCACTCACTGCCAGGGCATTGTGGTGGTTCTACGAGGGTTATAGCTGGCAAGCAGCATTCTCCAGGTGTCCTCTGCCATTCTTTATTGAAAAATGTCTCCTCAGCTGTGTCTAATTTGTTAATTCTGCAGGAATATTCTCTACTTTAGTTGCTTTTCTTGTCTGGCCCCAGGAGTGCAACACTTCTATCTATTTAGCCACCATTTTGAAATCTTTAGTAATTAAGCCTTCAGTCCCCTTGTGCTGCATATTCTCTGTGCAAGAAGTCTCAGAAGTGACAGCTGCCATCAGGAATTCAGCCTCTGCTTCCCACATGGGAGATGCATGTCCTTTGTTCACCAGAAGAGGGAATAGGAGAAACAGCTCCCATAAGAAATTCATCCTTTGGTTTCCACATGGGTTGCATGTCTTTGTGTACTACAAGAGGGTGCAGAAGAGGTAGCTGCCACCAGGAATTCAGCCTATGTTGCTTACAGGGTTCTGCCCGTTCTTCACATACCAGAAGAGGGTGCAGAAAAGAGAATTCTAATCAGAAATTCAGCCTTTGTTACCAACATGGACCTGCATGTACTTACTTCATTCAACACAAGAGAAAGCAGAAGAGGCAGCTCCTGTGTAGATTTCAGCATTCGGTCCCCACATATGGCTGAGTGTAGCTCTTTCATCACAAGATGACATAATAGAGATAACTCCCATCAGGAATTGAGTCTTTGGTTTTTACATGCAGCTGCATGTCCTCAGTGTAACATAGGAGGATGCATATGATATATCTATCACCCATTAGGGATTTAGACTTTGGTTCCCACACAGGGTTGAAAATACTTCATTCCACATAAGTGGGTGCAGAATACTCAGCTCACATTGGGAATTCAGACATTTTTCCCCAGAAGGGGCTGCATGTTCTTTGTGAATCACAAAGAGAATAGAAGTGGCAGCTCCCATTTGGAATTCAGGGGTTGGTCACCACATGGTGCTGATAATCATTTGATCAACACAAGAGGCCACAGAAGAGACAGTGCCCATCAGTAATTCAGTATTCAATCCTTGTTTGTGGCTGCATATCTGTTGTTTACCACAAGAGGATAAAGAAGAAACAGCTACTATACTGAATTGTCTTTGGTCCCCACATAGGGTAGCATGTTCTTCTTTCACCATAAGAGAGTGCAGAAGAGTCAGCCTCTCTCAGGAATCAGATTTGTTGTGTACAATGTGCTGCATATCCTTCCTTCACTACAGAGGGTCCAGAAAAGACAACTCCCATCAGTAATTCAGACATTGGTCCCAGAAGGGGCTACATGTTCTCTGTGAATGAATAAAGGCATGGAAGTTGTTTCTCTCATCAGGAATTCAGCCACTGGGTACCAAATCAGGCTGCATATCCTTCAAAAAGACCACAGAAGAGACATCCCATCAGGATTTCAGTCATTGGTCCCCACATTGGGTTGCCTGTCCTGTGTTCACCAGAAAAGGGCCCACATGAGACAGTTTCCATGAGAACTTCAGCCTTTGGTCAAAATATAGTGTCTGTTCCTTGTGTACCACAGGAGGCCACAGAAGAGGCAATTCTCATAATGAATTCATCTTTGATCCTTACATGAGCTGAATGTCCTTCCTGTAGAATAAAAGGGTGAAGAAGAGACATTACCCATCCAGAAATCAGGCTTTGTTCCCATTGTGAGGCTGCATACCCCTGGTCTTGTGCATACCCACAAGAGAATGCAGAAGAGACAGCTCCAATCAAGAATTCAGCCTTTAGCCCTACATAGGCCTGCAAGTTCTTTCAGGCATCACAAGAGAGATCAGAAGAAGCCGTTATGATCAGGGATTCAGCCTTTGGTCCCCACACAGGGCTGAGCAGTCTTCATTCTCCACAAGAGGGTGCAGAAGAGATAGCTCCTATGAGAAATTCAGCCTTTTTCCTCCACTTTGGGTTCCATGTTCTCTGTGCACCACAAGATGGCTCAGAGAAAGAATCTCCCATCAGGAATTTAGCTTTAGTTACCTACATGGCATTTGATGTTCTTCCTGCACACAAGGGGACACAGAAAAGACTAGTTTGCTAAGGAATTCAACCTTTGTTCCCAACATGAGGCTGAATGTCCTCTGTGCAACACAAGGGGGTGGAACAGAGGCCATTCCCATCAGGAATTTAGCCTTAGATCCCTATATGGGGCTGCATGTTCTTCATATACCACAAGAGAGCAATGATTATACAACTCCTCTCAGGATTTAGCCTTTGGTCCCTACATGGGCGTGCATGTCCTTTCATGCATCACAAGAGAGTTCAAAAGAGGCAGGTTAGATCAGGAATTCAAGCTTTGGTCCAACATGTGACTACATGATCTCTGTGCACTACAGAAGGGCCACAGAAGAGACAGTTATACTCTGCAATTCAGTCTTTGGTCCCCACGTGATTCTACATGTTCTCTGTGCACAACAAGAGGGTACAGGAGAGGCAGCTGCCATCAGGAATTTGGCCCTTGGTCCCCATATTGGGGCTTTATGATCTCTGTGCACTATACAGGGGCACAGAAAAGACAGCTCCCATGAGGAATCATTCCTGCACAAGAAGAGGGCACTTAAGAGAGAGTTCCCATCATGAATTAAGCCTTTTGTTCCCACATGGGGCTATATGTCCTTAGTTTGTTTCAAGAAGATGCAGAAGAAACAGCTCCCATCAGCAATACTGCCTTTGGTCTCCTTGAGGGCTACATGTTCTTGGTGCTCCAGAATAGGGTGAAAGGGAGACAACTCCTAACAGGAATCCAGCCTTTCATGCTCTTTGGATGAATATTTTCTGTGCAACAGTGGAGGGTGTGAAAGAGGAAGTTTTGATCAGGAATTCAGCCTTTGGTCCAAACATAGGGCTGACAGTCCTCTGTGCAACACAAAGGGTCGAGGGGGGGCAATTCCCTTCATGAATTCAACTTTTAGTCCCTTTTTGTGGCTGCATGTTCTTTGTGCATCACAAGTGGGCATAGAAGACACAGCTCCACTTAGGTATTCAGGCTTTGGTCTCTTCCTAGACCTGTATGATCTCTGTACACCACAAGAGAGCACAGAAGAGTCAGCTCTCATCAGAAATTCAGCCTTTAGTCCCCTCATGGTCCTACATAATCTCTGTGCACCATAACATGATGCAGAAGAGGAAGCTCCAGAAGCAACTCAGCCTTTGGTCCCCAAATGGGGTTGCATGTCCTCTGTGCACCACAAGAGATCATGGAAGAGACAGCTCCCATGAGCAATTCATTCTTTGGTCCCCACTTGGGAATGTAAATCCTTCATTCACCACAAGAGGGTAAAAAAGAGACAGCTCCCATCAGGAATTTATCCTTTGGTTCATACATAGGGCTACCATTTCCTTCCTTCACCACAAGGAGGGCAAAGAAGAGATACCTCCCATCAGGCATTCAGCCTTTGGTTCCCTTACCAGGTTGAATTTTCTCTGTGTACCACCAGATGGCACAAAAGATACAACTCCATAAGGAATTCAGACATTGTTCCCCAGAAAGGGCTGCATGTTCTGTGTGAACCAAAAGGGGACACAGAAAAGACAGCTCCAACGAGGAATTCAATCTTTGGTCTCCACATTGGGTTGCATGTTCTTTGTTCACCAGAGGGCACAGAAGAGATGGCTCCCATCAGGAATTCAGCCTGTTTCCATTATGAGCCTGCATGTTCCTTGTGCAACACAATAGGATGCATTAGTGGCAGCTCCCATCATGAATTCATCCTTTGTGGTTGCATGTTCTCTGTGAACCATGAGAGGGTTCAGAAGAGAAAGCTGCCATTAAGAATTCAACCTTTGTTTCCAACATGGGGCTACAAGTTCTTTATATTACATAGGTCACTAGTATGTGAGTAAGAAGAACCTTTGAACACTGAAAGAAAGCTGGAGGAAGTTTGTGCCTCACACTGTCATAGGAACGTGCCTTGCTTTGCCCACACACCTTTGGAGCTGCTATTGGATGGGGTAGCCTGCAGGCTATCCTGATCTAAGGAATAGCAGAGCCTTGAGGAGCCAAGGCAGGAAGTTAGTAAGTTCTCTTCACACCCAGGAGAGTGTGTAGAACTCACCTGTGAGCTAAGTGTGCTGAAAAGTAGAGCGCTGGGTGTATGCATGGAGTGGCTTACAAGGGCTCACTCATCACCCAGGAGGCAGATGTCCAGGGATGCAAAGCAAGGGCAGCATGAGGTTAACCTGCAGGTGCAATGAAGAGACTGCATCTGGTGGGGAGGAACCCAAGGAATCCCAGGGCAGTGGGCCAGGCTTGGAAGGCATGGCTGGATTACACTTCACATTCCTTCTAGACCCTTCCAGGCATGGCTGTTTTAGTTGGCATGAAGTTGTCACAGAATTGTTTCTTATAATCATAACTGTAATGATTTAAAACACTCAAATGCTACTTTGATTCCAGTGTGGAATATGCAGGTTCATTAGTGGAAGGCACTGAAGATTCCAGGAAAGCCCTTCATTGAGGTCACTATTTGCTCTGAGAAAATGAAAGTAGGAGAGAAAAGGATGTCTGGGAGGAGGGGCTTCAACCACCAGTGATTCCTGATTGTGACTGCATTGCAGTTCAGAGTCACACCCTGCTGTGGGCTTCAGGCTGTGTTGGAATTCCATTTTTGGTCCCCAATGAAGCTGCATGTTCTCTGTGCAACACAAGAGTAGAAGAAACAGCTCCAATCAAGAATTAAGTCTTTGGCCCTAGCCATTTGGCTCAATGGAGAGAGCATCAGCCTGTGGACTGAAGAATCCCAGGTTTGATTCCAGCCAAGGGCACAAACCCGAGTTGCAGGCTCAATCCCCAGTGTGGGGTGTGCAGGAGGCAGCCAAAGGTTCTCTCTCATCATTGATGTTTTTATCTCTCTCTCCCTCTCCCTTCCTCTCTGAAATAAATAAAAATATATGTTTTTAAAAAGAAAAAAGGGACATGGGGCTGCATGTCCTTTGTGCACTACAAGAGGTCCCAGAAGATTGCTCCATGAAGAATTCAGCCTTATTCCCCAGGAGATGCTGCACATTCTCTGTACACCATAAAAGGTCACAAAAGAGAAACTTCTCCTCTATTTGGGCACCTCCTGGAGTTGAGCACAGGTGGCCAGGCAACCACAACATGCACTGTTATCTCATTCATAAATGCGACATTGCTAAAGTTCATGGAACAGTGTCCTTCCAGGACACGACACCATCACTAGCCTTTTTGTCTTTCCTTTCCAGCACATTCCAATGCCAGCACAATCGAAATCCATATTGCAAGTAGGTTCCACCTTGTAAATGAGGTCAAATTGGTTCCCAAAATCCAGGGATACCTGTGAGAGAAATGTGAGATTCTGACTCACATCCTCTGACTTTGCATTCCTCATTCTTCAGAATTGTGTTCTCACCTTCCCATCTTCACTGTCAGGGTGTCCATCCCCTGATCCCATTCTCATTACAATTTTGGAGCATCTTCCCATGATCCTCGTTTTGAAAAGAGAAATGATGGGAATGGAAGATTACCTTCTATACAAGTGATTTTCAACAGCTGTGCCACAAGAATGTTTACAACATACAGTACCTAACTGAGAAAATAATTGGTACAACTACTGTTGAAAACAGTACATACACATATATATTTGTAAAAAAAAACAAAACTATTATTGACATCTTAAATTGTGTTGTTTTGATTGTTTATTACCAAGAACCAGTAATTCACATGTTGCAATTTGCCTAAGAAATAATCTTAACTTCAGAAAAAGCTATGTATATATTTACAATATTGCTACATTAGTGAAAAATTACCTAAACATTCAGAAACATTGAATATATTATTAATTTACCATAAAGCCATTTAAGTAGTAATGGTAAAATTATTGTTAAAAGACAATTTTCAGTGAAAATGAGTCTTTTAAAGTAATATACAATATGATGTGAATGTACAATCTACATTGGAAATACATATATAAAAATAATAGTTATATTAGGATGTTGAGACAGACTAATTTCTTTCTTCTCCTTTTTCCTATTTTCCCAATGTTCTTGTGCTCTTTTTATGTTACTTGTAGGATAAGAAGCGACTTTTTAAAAACCATTAAAAATTTGAAATTATTCTATATCCTTCTAGAAAATTATTATGATAAAGAGCTCAATAAGGGGAAAATATGGGCTGAGTATAGACCACAGCGAAAGGCTGAATAATGCTCCTCTTGCCAAATATGTTGTCAACTGGAAAAATGACATTGATTAGGTGTTTCATCACAAAAAAGAATTTATTCAAAGAAAAAATAAAGGGTCCCAACCCAGTACAAGCAGAAATGTCAAGCTATGTGCATACTCTGGCCTGCACACCAAGATGGAAGAGAATTTATAGAAGGGACAGGAAGTTAAGGTTAGGGGAATTTAGACCCATAGAGCTTCATTATAAAGATTTTAATATTGCTATTTCCTCTTTCTCTATAATAGAAGTGTGAGAGATGAAAGGAAGTTAGTAAAATGTATATGAAAATAATCTATAAATTTATTAATAAATGAACAGTAACAAAAGGATATAACAACAACAGAGGCAGGATATAAAAACAAAAAAACATGATATGAAAACAACAAAAACATGATATAATAACAAGTGATACAAACAATGACTGATAAAGTGATTAAACTTACTCTAATATCTCCTTGTATACCGCATTAGTGAAAACACTTTCAGAGTGCTTGACTAATTTCCCTTGTGTTGAAGTACTTAGAACTTTAACATCACATGCTCTTTGAACTTGAGAAAAAGCAACATATAACTGACCATGTGTGAAAACGGGTTCAGGTAGGAATATGCCTACTCTGTCTAGAGTTTGTCCTTGTGATTTATTAACAGTCATTACAAATGCTGGCATCATGGGAAACTGTCGTTGAATCAATTTAAATGAGAGGTCTGTGTCAGATGGGGACAAATTAATTCTTGGAATCAGAACAACCTTTCCCTCTAAAGATCCTGTTAATATTTCCATTTTGATAATGTTAGGTCATAAGCTTTTGGTAATAAATCTGGTACCATTACAAAGACCCTATTTACTATTAAGATTTCTCAATAGCATGATGATTGCACCCACTTTCAATTTTAATTTGTGACATGACATTCCCAAAGGAGTAATACTATTAAGTAATTTGATGGGGAAATTTTCCTTTTCAGCATCATCTGTGGAATCAATGGAATCATAACTCAAATATGTGTGAAAATCTCCATTGAGTATATCTAAAATTTCTTCATTTAATTTTTGAACGTGCTCATTTTTTGGACAAAGAATTACACATTTAGATATATTTTTAAAATTATCTATAAAGTATTTCCAAAGTTAGCTTCAATAACAGATCCATTACAAATTATTTCACAGGGGATTTCAGTAATATCCATTCCTAAATGAAAACTGCTATCAAGTTTGCCATCTCCAAGTTTTACGAACCATTCACTATAAGCAGAATCCTCTGATCTAATATTTGTTGTAAGAGACAACTTTCTGAAACATCCCCAAACATTGCAGTACTTTAAACTCATTTGTACTATGGCCAATTGCATAGCATGCAGTACAATACTGAGACATTGTTGAAAATCCCCTCATAGAAGAATTTTCACACCAAATATAACATTCAAATTTCTTAGTAATTTGTCTATGGTGTTTATAGCATCACTGGATGCCATGGTGCATTCATCAATAAGGAGAAGTTGGGCCTTTTTCGTAGTTTTAGCCACTTCAGTGTTTATATGGAGTCTAGAAATTAAAGTTTTATTTAGTGGAATGTGTAATTTATATTGGGAATGAAAGGTGCTTCCACCGAGAAGTAAATTTGCAGCAATTCCTGTAGATGCCATGGGTAAAACAGTACTACCACAACCTTTATATAATGTATGAAAATTTTATAAAGATATGCCTCCGCACTCAGAGGGTCGGTTCCTGCCTCAATCCTTGCCCTCCCGGGAAACAGCTCAGAGAGGGTGCAGCCCTTGGCAATGCAACCCAGGACTCAGTGCGTCCACGCTCCAAAAGCCGGTTCCTTCCTCAAACCTTGCCCTTACCGGAACCAGCTCAGAGAGGGCACAGCTGTGGCTAGGAGGACCCAGGACTCAGTGCATCCATGCTCTGAGGGCGGGGTCCTGCCTGAAACCTAGCTGCCCTCATGGGAATCAGCTCGGGGAGGGTGCGGCCATTTCCAAGACAACCCCTGCAGGACTGACTTCCTTCCTGTTGGTCAAGCCTCAGTCGTGATGTTACACCCAGGGTTTTTATACAAACAGAAAAGCATTAGGTGTTGGGTTATTTATTCACTTACTAAAAGCCTGATGCATGAAATTCTGGCACGAAGGTGGAAAGACCCTCATTCTTGACTGTGCCCTCTCACAATCTGGGACCCTTCACTCCTAACTGCCCATCTGCTTGCTCCTTACCACCCTCCTGCTCACTTCTTACCATTTGGCTTGCCAATCCTTAATGCTGCTGCAGAGGCAGGAGAGGATCCCACCACCACCGCTCTGCTCACCAGCCATGAGTCTGGCTTCTAGCTGAGTGATATTCCCACTGTAGGAGCACACTGACCACCAGGGGGAAGCTCCTGCATTGAGCGTCTGCTCCCTGGTGGCCAGTGCACATCATAGTGACTGGTCATTCCAGTCATTCTGTTCATTCCATCATAACAGTCCTTTAGGCTTTTATATGTATATACATATACTAGAGGCCCAGTGAACAAAAATTTGTGCACTCTGGGCTGGTCTCTCAGATTGGCCTGCACCTTCTTGCAGTCCGGAAACCCGTGGGGGATCAGGCCTAAGCTGTCAGTCAGACATCCCTCTGGCAGCCCAGTCATTCTGCCATTAGGGTCAATTTGCATATTACTCTTTTATTATATAGGATAGATTATTATTTTCTAAATTGTTGAAATTATTTTTATATTGTTGAAAACATTTTATACTTCCCCTTTTCCTCTATTGTTCTTTGGTTGAGCTCATATTCCCATTCTTGCTCACCCTTCACCAACTTCACTCTGAGATTTTCAGAGTACAGGTCTTTTATCTCCTTGGTGAAGTTTATTCCTATGTATATTAATTTTTTTGTTGCAATGGTAAGTGTGATGTTTTTTAGTTTCTCTTTCTGAGAGTTTACTATTGGTGTATAAAATTGCTATGGATTTTTGGGTGTGAATTATATATTCTGCTAGATTTCTGAATTTATTCATTTATTTTTTAATTTAAATTCTTTATTGTCCATTTCCCTCATTGAACTCTCCCCAGCCACTCCCCACCCCCAGCTCATTTCCCTCACCCCCAAATGTCTGTGTCCATTGGTTATGCTTATATTCATGCATACAAAAAGTCTCTTACTCATCCTTTGATGTCTTCCCTCTGAGGTTTGAAGGTCGGTTTGATGCTTCTCTGTCTTTGGATCTATTTTTGTTCATAAGTTTATGTTGTTTATTAGATTCCACAAATGAGTGAGATCATATGCTACTTATCTTTCTCTGACAGACTTATTTTGCTTAGCATTATGCTCTCCATGTCTATCCATGTTGTTTCAAATGGTAAGAGTTCTTTCATTTTTACAGAAGCATAGTATTCCAGTGTGTAAATGTAACACAGTTTTTAATCCACTCTGCTGATGTGTACATAGGCTGTTTCCAAATCTTAGCTATTGTAAATTGTGCTGCTATGAACATAGAGATGCATGTATATTTCCTGATTGGTGCTTCTGGTTTCTTGGGATATATTCTTAGAAGTGGATTACTGGGTCAAATGGCAGTTCCAATTTTAATTTTTGAGAAAACTTTATATTATTTTCCACAGTGGCTGCACCAGTCTGCATTCCCACCAGCAGTGCACAAGTGTTCCCTTTTCTCCACATCCTCTCCAGCACTTGTTTGCTGATTTGTTGATGATAGGAATTCTGACAGTTATGAGATGGTACCTCATTGTTGTTTTGATTTATATCTCTTTGAGCATTTTTTTTCATGTTTCTTAACCTTCTGTATGTCCACTTTTGAGAATTGTCTATTTAGGTCCTTTGCCCATTTTTTTAAATGAATCATTTATCTTCCTTTTGTTAAGTTGTATGAGTTCCCTATAAATTTTGGAGATTAATCCCTTATCAGATATAACATTGACAAATATGTTCTCCCATGCAGTGGGCTTTCTTGTTGTTTTGTTGATGGTTTCTTTTGCTGTGCCAAAACTTTTTATTTTGATGTAGTCATATTTCTTTATTTGCCCCTTCACTTCCATTGTCCTAGGAGATGTATCAGTAAAGATATTGCTATAAATTATGTCTGATATTTTGCTGCCTATGGATTCCTCAAGGATTATTATGGTTTCTCATTTTACATTTAAGTCTTTTAACCATTTTGAGTTTATTTTGTGTATGGTGTAAGTTAGTAGTCTAGTTTCATATTTTTGCATGTATCTGTCCAATTTTCCCAAAACCATTTATTGAAGAGACTCTCTTGACTCCATGTATGCTTTTGCCTAATTTGTCAAATATAAATTGAACATAATGGCTTGAGTCAATTTCTGGGTTTGCTGTTCTTTTCCACTGGTCAATATGTCCATTTTTGTGCCAACACTAGGCCATTTTGAGAACAGTGGCTTTGTAATATAGCATGACATCTGGTCTTGTGATCCCTCCAACTTTGTTGTTCTTTCTCAGGATTGCTGTGGCTATTTGGAGTCTTTTTTGTTTTAATTCTATATAATTTTTTGAGAGATTTTTTCCATGTCTTTGAAATATGCCATTGATCTTTTAATAGTGTTGCATTGAATCCACAGATTGCTTTGTGTAGTATGAACATTTTAATGATGTTGATTCTATAAACCCTTGAATACAGAATATTTTTTCACTTGTTTCTATCTTCTTCTATCTATTTTTTCAATGTCCTATAGTTTTATGAGTATAAGTTGTTTGCCTCCTTAATTAACTTTGTTCCTAGGTATCTTAATTATTTTGGTGCAATGGTAAATGGGATTGTTTGTTAATTTTCTCTTTCTAAGAGTTAATTATCCTATCTAATAAAAGAGAAACATGGTAATTAGCCATACCTCCACTACCCTTCCCATTGGCTAATCGGGGCGATATGCAAATTAACTGCCAGCCAAGATGGAGGCTGGCAGCCAGACAGCTTGAAGCTAACATGAGGCTTGCTTGCTTCAGCGACGGAGGAAACCAACGTTCCCCGCCTGCCTTGCCAGCCCCTGAGCTTGCAGTTTCAAACGTTGTAACAAATATAGAAGCTAAACAAACTCCAGAAACCTGCTTTCAGCCAGCAGGGATCTCAGAGCTGGAGTTGATACAGTGTTTCAATTATAGAACCCAAACAAACCAGATACCTTCTTTCAGCAGCCTCAGAGCTAAAGCTGGCCCAGAATTTAAAAAAAGAAAAAAAGGAGCAGTCGGGAGCTTCAGTCACCTGCCAGCCTGAAAACAGCCCTAGCCCCTCACCCAGACTGGCCAGGCACCCCAGTGGGGATCCCCACCCAGAAGGAGATCTGACCAGCTGCAAACAGCCATCATCCCCTCATCCAGGTTAGCCAGTGAGGACCCCCACCCTTATCCAGGACACCCTTCTGGGCAAACCAGCCAGCCCCCACCCGTGCACCAGGCCTCTATCCTGTATAGTAAAAGGGTAATATGCCTCCCAGCACTGGGATCAGTGGAGCTGCGAGGCCTCCCAGCACTGGGATCAGCGTGACTAGGGGCAGTGCCCAAACCCCCTGATCGCCCGGTGGCTCTGTGTGTGACAGGGGCGGGGCCACAACCTCCCTACCCGCTCTGCTCTGTTCATGACAGGGGAAGGCGCCCCAACCCCCTGATCAGCCCTGCTCTGTGCCTGATAGGGGGGAGCTCCCAAATCCCCTGATCGCCCTGCAGCTCTGTGTGTGACTGGGTGTGGCGCCCCAACCCCCTCCCCCCAACAGGCCCTGCACTGTGTGTGAAGGTGTAGAGCCATAACCTCCCCATCGGCCCTGCCCACAGTGTGACAGTGGTGGCGCCCCAACCCCCTGATCGGCCCTGCTCTGTAGGTGATAGAGGGCAGCGCCCCAACCCCCTGATCTGCCCTGCTCTGTGTGTGACAGGGGGTGGTGCCCCAACTCGCCTATTGGCCCTACTCTGTGAGTGACAGTGGGGAGCTCCTCAACCCCCTGATGGGCCCTGCTCTGTGTGTGACAAGGGGGAGCTCCCCAACCCCCTGGTTGACCCTTCTCTGTGCGTGACAGGGGGCAGCGCCCCAACCCCCTGATTGGCACTGCTCTGTGCATGACAGGGAGCATTGCTCCAACCCCCTGTGCTCTGTGCTTGACAGGGGGTGGTGCTGCAACCTCCGCATTGACCCTGCCTTGAGTGTGATAGGGGGCGGTGCCCCAACCCCCCAATCAGCCCTACCCTGAGCATGACTGAGGGTGGCATTGCAACCTCCCGATCCGCCCTGCTCTGTGCATGACAGGGAGTGGCACCCCAACTCCCCAGTCAACCCTGCTCTGAGCCCGACCAGGGGCTGCACCTAGGGAGTGGGCCTGCCCTCTGCCACCTGGGAGCAGGCCTAAGCCAGCAGGTCGTTATCTTCCGAGGGGTGCCAGACTGAGAGAGGGCACAGGCTGGGCTGAGGGACCTCCCCTCCCCGCCGAGTACAGAAATTTTTGTGCACTGGGCCTCTAGTCTACTTATATAAAAACCATGGGTGGTGTTCGTCACATACGAACAGCTGTGACCAAGCAGAAGGAAGTCAGTCTTACAGGGGTTGTCTTGGCAATGGCTGTGCCCTCCCCAAAGCTGTTGCCTGGAGCTGTTTCCTTTAAGGGCAGAGTTTGAGGCAGAAACCCGTCCTGGGAGCGTGGAGGCAGATCTTTCTAAAGTGTGCCATGCCAGCATGGGGTGAACCTGAGTGGGGCAGCTGAAAGGCTTAGAAATGACAGACAAGAGAATGAAAGCTGGGTCTCAATGGGACGCTGCTTCTCTGAGAGACAGCGACCATGCCCACAGCCATGCCTTTAGTTTATAGCAGATGTTACGAGGCAAAGTAAGGGCATGACCAAGATGTTTACAAACATTCTCCTGGGTTTCAATCCTACTCAACTACATGCACCTGAACTCTATCAAGCCCACATCACTCAGACACGTGGGGCCACATGTTCAGACCATAGGTTCAAGCTTGCAACTACAGCTATTGCTATAATTGTGCTGGGAGGGCCCTGCCCTCCAAGCTGGGTCTTGCACGTGGCAATGAGAGGACTGTGCCCTCTCATCAGTCCAAGGCTTAAACCTGTCCAAAACACTGTAGCAGCTCCCCAAAATAAAGTTTTAATTCTGTTTCTTTGTTACTAATGTTGTGGCCCCACCCCATAACAAAGAAACAAAGAAAAATTTCCCCATCGAATTTCTGAATAGTATTACTCCTTTGGGAATGCCGTGTCATAAATTAAAATTGAAAGTGGGAGCAATCATCATGCTATTGAGATATCTCAGTAGCAAATGGGGTCTTTGTAATGGTACCAGATTTATTATCAAAAGATTATGACCTAACATTATCGAAGCTGAAGTAGTAACAGGATCTGCAGAGGGAGAGGCTGTTCTGATTCCAAGAATTAATTTGTCCCCATCTGACACTGGCCTCCATTTAAATTGATTCAATGATGGTTTCCCATGATGCCAGCATTTGTGATGACTATTAATAAATCACAAGGACAAACTCTAGACAGAGTAGGCATGTTCCGACCTGAACCCATTTTTGCACATGGTCAGTTATATGTTGCTTTCTCTCAAGTTTGAAGAGCATGTGATGTTACAGTTAAAGTTCTAAGTACTTCATCACAAGGGAAATTAGTCAAGCACTCTGAAAGTGTTTTCACTCTTAATGTGGTGTACAGGGAGATATTAGAATAAGTTTAATCACTTTACCAGTCATTGTTTGCATCACTGTTGTTTTTATATCATGTATTTATTGTTTTCATATCATGTTTTTGTCATTTTTATATCATGCCTCTGTTGTTATATTTTTTGTTACTGTTCATTATTAATAAATTTATATATTATTTTCATATACATTTTACTAACTTCCTTTCATCTCTCACACTTCTATTATAGAGAAAGGGCAAATAGTAATATTAAAATATCTCTGCTAATTAATTCCCTTTTTAAAAAATATATTTTATTGATTTTTTTACAGAGAGAAAGGGAGAGGGATAGAGAGTTAGAAACATCAATGAGAGAGAAACATCAAACAGCTGCCTCCTGCACACTCCCCACTGGGGATGTGCCCACAACCAAGGTACATGCCCTTGACTGAAATCAAACCTGGGACCCTTGAGTCCTCAGGCCAATTCTCTATCCACTGAGCCAAACTGGTTAGGGCAATTAATTCCCTTTTAATGTGCATGAATTTCATGCACCAGGCTACTAGTCCTATATATAAAAGCCTCATATGCTTGTGTCTGGTTGACCAGTTTGACATTCAGCCAATCAAAGCAAAATATGCAAATGATATGCTAAGGCCATTCCACTGCTTGCTGTGTTGTGCACTGACCACCAGGGGGCAGGGTTGATGCTCCCCCTGGCAGGTTAGCTTGCTGCTGGGGTCTGGCCAATCAGGACTGAGTGAGATGGGTTAGACATGCCATGGGGCTTTCCTGACGTCCCTCCCCAACTGGCCAACCTCCTGCATCTCTCTCCGGCCCTGATCATGCACCTGTGGGGTCCTTTGGCCTGGCCTGCACTCTCTCACAATCTGGGACTCCTTGAGGGATATCTGAGAACCTGTTTCAACCCAATCCCAGAGGCCAGGCTGAGAAACCCCACTGGTGTACGAATTCATGCACTGGGCCTCTAGTTGGTATACACAAATGCCAGAGACTTCTGGGTGTTAATTTTGAATCCTGTTATATTGCCAAATTCTATTATTAAATTTAGTAGTTTTGAAAAAAAGTCTGTTAAGGGGAAGACAAAATGGCATGAATACATGGACACCCCTGTGCTTTCTGACAGAGCAGATAGAAGGAACAGCTGAACTGAATAACATCCACTGAGAATTGACAAATTAAACACAGCTGGTGATGCAATCCATGGACGGAAATGTCAGATATCACCTAGATAAAGGTGAGATCTGGGATACAGACTGGAGGGAGAAATGGGCCAGAAATGCGCATGAAACATGCACAGTAGGAACTAGAGTCTCAGAGAAAGACTGCGCCCCACATAACCCATGGATGTTGGGATCAGTGTAGCCCTTGAATGTGGAAGCGGGTCCACATGGCTACTGGCAGAAGGGGACTGTAAAAATTAACCCACAGCAGGGCTGGGCCCAGAAAGGCAGCCTAAAGTTCTACCAGTATATCAGGTGTGAAGTACCAAGGGGGAAAAGACGCAAGTCTGCGCGCGTCCTCTGGATTTATTTATTTTTTTTTTCGTTTTAAATCCTTGCTGTTGATTGCTAAGTCCAGTTAATAGCATCTTCCAATTTAAAACACTCACCAAGACTACAGGGGAAAGTTGTTTTTGTGGAACCTGGTAACCAGAGTGGGACAAAAACCAGCTCTGGGACAGTCTGTCCCTCCAACCCAGTATTAAGTGCTGCAGGGAAAGCAATCTAAACATTGGGTAGAGGGGCCTTTTAGTCCTGGATATTAATACAGAAACACTGCCACCCAGGAGTTGTATCAAAAATTGACTCTTGTATAAATACAACTAAATGCAGGCTGAGAAACAGAGAAATCCCACCAGCATGAAAACAGGACTGTGCCTTATGACACAGAAGAGCAGTGGATCACAGAGAACTTCAATACTGTGTTGTCTACCTGACAGGATACAGACCTGCCAAGCAGAAAAATAGAGGAAGTGAACAACCTTCACTTGATTTCACATTCCTTATTATATTTTTATTTTAAATATTATTAGTACTACTACTATCTTACCTTTTTAAAGTTTTCTTTTCTTTTTTCAAATTAAATATTTATTGTTCAGATTATTACAGTTGTTCCTCTTTTTTTCCTCCCATAACCCTCATCCATCCGGTTCCCACCCCACCCTCTGCCCTTACCGCATCCCACAATGTCCTCATCCATAGGTGCACGATTTTTGTCCAGTCTCTTCCCACACCCCTCACACACCTTTCCCCCTGAGAATAGTCAGTCCACTCCCTTTCTATGCCCCTGATTCCATCATATTCACCAGTTTATTCTGTTCATCAGATTATTTATTCACTTGATTTTTAGATTCATTTGTTGATAGATGTGTATTTGTTGTTCATAATTTGTATCTTTACCTTGCTCTTCTTCTTCCTCCTCTTAAAGGATACCTTTCAGCATTTCATATAGTATCATTTTGGTGGTGATGAACACCTTTAGCTTTTTCTTATCTGTAAAGCTCTTTATCTGACCTTCAATTCTGAATGATAGCTTTGCTGGATAAAGTAATATTGGTTGTAGGTTCTTAGTATTCGTCACTTTGAATATTTCTTGCCACTCCCTTCAGGACTGCATAGTTTCTGTTGAGAAATCAGCTGACAGTAGTATGGGTACTCCCTTGTAGGTGACCGTTTTTCTCTTGCTGCTTTTAAGATTCTCTCTTTGTCTTTTGCTCTTGTCATTTTAATTATGATGTGTATTGGTGTGGTCCTGTTTGGATTCCTTTTGTTTGGGGTTCTCTGTGCTTCCTGGACTTGTAAGTCTATTTCTTTCACCAGGTAGGGTAAGTTTTCTGTCATTATTTCTTCAAATAGGTTTTCAATATCTTGCTCTCTCTCATCTTCTGGCACCCCCATAATTCAGATGTTGGTATGCTTAAAGTTGTCCCAGAGGCTCCTTACACTATCTTCACATTTTTGGATTCCTTTTTCCTTTTGTTTTTCTGGTTGGTTGTTTTTTGCTTCTTCATATTTCAATCTTTGACTTGATTCTTGGGATCCTCTAATCTGCTGTTGGAACTCTGTATAATATTCTTTATTTCAGACAGTGTATGCTTACTTTCTAGTTGGTCCTTTTTCATATCCTCAAGGGTCTCATGAGATTTCTTGAGAGTCTCATTGGAGTTCAGAGCAGCTGATAGCTTGAGACTCTCTCCCGATTGAAAAAGACTACCGTGTCCTCAGTTGCCAGCCCTTTCCACATGCACTATCATACCTCTGCACTTTACTTCCACACTGCACCTTCTCTGAGACTCAGTGTGCTTTTCTCTTTCCTTCTAGTTGTAGAATTTCCATTCAGCCAGCCTTCCTGTGGTTCTGGATAATGTCTGTTTGTCTTTTAGTTGTATTTTTGAAGTAGTTGTGCGAGGCATCAATTTCTGGTGTTTACCTATGCCACCATCTTGGTTCCTATCTATTTTATATTTTCTTTATCTTATTTTAATTTGGAATTAGTGTTCTACATTCTAATTTTATTTTTCCTTTAGCATTATTTTACTCTATCTCAATTTTTCCTTTATGCCAACACCTTCTTCTTAAATTTTCCCCATTTTAGTCCTGTTTCTCTTACCCTATTCCTGCTTTAGATTTTCTTTTTAATCCATATTAAAAATTGATATTACTCATATACCTAAATTTGGCTCCCCTGCTCTAACTCCATACACATGTCTCTCTTATCTTTCTTCACTATCCAAATTTTCTTTTTCTTCCTTTTTCCCCCTCTTTCTTTCTTTCTGTCTTCTTGTTGTTGTTGTTTTTGATTGTTGATTAGTTTGTTTTCTTTGCTTGCTTTTTTTTTCTTTATTTCTCTTTTTTTGCTTCAGTTTTTCCTCTTCTTGTTCTATTCTTTTACTAATTGCTTAATTAATTCCAATCACCAACTCAGGCCTATCTACTCTCTATTCTCCTTTTCCAATAATAGATGAGTATATAAATAGATAAAGAAAGGGAGGAATATATATATATATATATATATATATATATATATATGTATATATTTACTTTTCTTCTTATACACTCATTCTCTTTCTAACTCCTCTATACTGAATTGTGGCTATTTACCCATTCATTCAATTCATTGACCTTAACTTCTGGAAATAAGCTCTGCTTCTTCAAATTCATCTGGATATTTTTTTGTTTGGGTGTTTGTAATTTACATATATTGGAGTAGTTGTTGTTTGTAGTTTGTATTCATCTCTGGGTGTTGTTGCTTGCATTTTTTGGATTATTTATTTTATTGGAGTTTTCTCCCCATATACATATATTTTCCTCCTTCTTTTTTCTTCTCTTTCTTTTCACTCTTATATTTTTTCTTTTTCTCAATATCAATTTTGCATTTTTTTCTTTCCCCTAAATCTCTTTGTTCTGGTGGTAAACTTTACTTGGGGTTATTAGTATTGTGAATATACTTGTGTTTGGTGCTTTGTACATTGTGTCTTGTTCTGTTGTATTTTATGTCTTTAAGTCAAAGCAGGAGAGAGAGAGCTCCATAACCTGA
Organism: Myotis nattereri; assembly: GCF_964212035.1. NCBI lineage: Eukaryota > Metazoa > Chordata > Mammalia > Chiroptera > Vespertilionidae > Myotis > Myotis nattereri. Next base: position 40,285,469 of record NC_138094.1, on the reverse strand, counting down.
CACCAAGATGGTATTAATCATGGAAAGACAAATAGCTGCTTACAAAAGAAAGAAAAGGAAGTGAATGAAATGAAGGCAAGAAATATGTCAGAGAAAGAATTCACAGCAATGGTCATAAGGTCGCTGAAATGGATGGAAAACAAATTCAACAATGTGTGTAAGAACCAAGAGGAAATGAAGAATCAAGAAGAAATGAAAAATGACATCGATGCAACAAAGAATTCAATAGAAAGCATCAATAGTAGAATAAGAATCCGAGAACTGCATCAGTGAGCTAGAAGGCAAGGTAGAAAAAAATACCCAAGCAGAGCAGTATCTAGAAAAAAATTTAAAAACAAAAGAAGAGCCTAAAGGAACATTGGTACAACACCAAACAAAAAAAAAACATCCACATAATACGGGTTCCAGGAGAAGAGATAACTGAGAAAAAAATAGAAAACCTATTGAAAAAATAATGACAGAAAACTTCCTGGATATAGGGAAAAAAAAAACTCACACAGGTCCAAGAAGCTGACAGAGTCCCAAACAGGGTGAACTCCAAAAGACCGACAATAAGACACATTTTAAGTAAATTGGAAAACACCAACAATAAAGTAAGAATCTTAAAGGCTGCCAGAGAGAGACAGAAACTTATATTGAAAAAATGATCTTCCATCAGACTAGTGACTAATTTCTCAACAGAAACACACCAGGCCATAAGGGAATGGAATTAAATATACAATGTCATTCAAAGCAAGGGTCTGAATCCAAAAATACTGTACCCAGCAAGACTGTCAATAAAAGTTGAGGGTGAAATCAGGAGCTTAACGAAAAATAATGACCTAAGAGAGTTTATTACCGTCAAACCAGTAATGCAAGAAATCTGCTGTAAAAAGAAGACATAGGAAAGGAAGAAGGAACACAGGCATACAGAATTAAAATGGCAACAAACAAATACCTATCAATAATAACTTTAAATGTAAATGTATTAAATGCCCCATTCAAAAGACATAGGGTAGCTGAGTGGATAAGAAAACATGACCCATATATCTGCTGTCTACAGGAAACCCACCTCAGAACAAAAGACTCACAAAGACTGATAGTGAAAAGATGGAAAAATATTTTTCAGGTGAATGGAAATGAGAAAAAAAAAAAGCTGGGGCAGCAATACTTATATCTGACAAATTAAACCTCAAAGTGAAGGCCATAACAAGAGATCATGCAGGCCACTTTATAATACTAAAGGGAGCAATTCAACAAGAAGACATAATTCTGGTAAACATATATGCACCCAATACAGAAGCACCCAAATACATAAAAAAACTTCTGGAGGATATCAAGCGAGTGATTGACAGCAATACAGTCATACTAGGGGATTTAATACTTCACTAACACCACTGGACAAATCCTCTAAACAAAAAAGTAAGCAAAGAAACATCAATTCTTAATGACTCAATAAATCAGGTGGATTTAATTGACTTCTTCAGAACATTTCACCCCAAAGCCAAAGAATATAAATTCTTCTCAAGTGCAAATGGAACATTTTCAAAGCTAGACCACATATTGGGACATAGACAAAATTTCTACAAATTCAAGAAGATCGAACATCTTCTCAGATCACAATGGCATAAAACTAGAAATCAACTACAATTTTAAAAAAAAGGAAACACCTGGAGGCTAAATAGCATGCTATTAAACAATATTTGGGTTACCAAAGAGATCAAAGAGGAAATAAAAATCATCCTGGAAACAAATGACAATGAAAACATAACACTCCAAAATTATGGGAAAAAATTATGAACACAGTGAAAGCAGTTTTGAGAGGGAAGGTCATAGCTCTACAGGCCTATATCAAAAAACAAGAAAAAATGGTAACAAATTACCTAACCATACAACTCAAAGAGTTAAAACGTGAGTAACAAGAAAAGCCCAGTGTAAGCAGAAGGAAGGAAATAATAAAGATCTGAGTGAAGATAAATGACATAGAGACTAAAAACAACAATGCAAAAGATCAACAAAACCAAGAGCTGGTTCTTTAATTGGATAAAAAAGATTGATGAACCTCTAGCCAGGCTCACCAAGAAGCAAAGAGAGAGGACCAAAATAAACAAAATCAGAAATGAAAGAGGTGAAGTAACAACCAATCCCTCATAAATACAAATGATTATGGAAAAATACTATGAATAACTCTATTCCAAGAAAATGGACTACCTAGATGAAATGGACATATTCTTAGAAAAATATAAGCTCCCAAAACTCAATCAAGAAGAATCAAAAAACCTGAATAGCTGATAACTACTGAAGAAATTGAAACAGCAATCAAAATTTTTTCAGCAAACAAAAGCCCTGGATGGCTTTACAGAGTTCTACCAAGCATTCAAAGAAGAACTAAAACCTATGCTCCTCAGACTATTTCAAATAATTCAAGAGAAAGGCACACTTCCAGGCTCTTTCTATGAAGCCAGCATTACTATAATTCCATAACCAGATCAAGGCACCACAGAAAAATAGAAATACATTGATGAATATAGATGCTAAAATCCTCAACAAAATTCCAGAAAGTCAGATTCAGCAATACATTAGAAAGATCATACACCATGACAAAGTGGTATTTATTCCAGGGATGCAAACATGGTACAATATTCACAATACAATAAATGTGATAAATACCATAAACAGAGACAAAAATCACATAACCATATCAACCAATGCAGAAAAAGCATTTGACAAAGTCCAACACCCTTTCTTGAAAAAGAAAAATCTCAGCAAAGTGTGAATAGAGAGATTATACCAGAACATAATGAAAGCATATATGACAAACCTCCAGTCAACATCATAATCAATGGGCAAAAATTAAACTCATTTTACCTAAGAACAGGAACAAGATAGAGATGCTCACTTTTACCACTCCTGTTCTATATAGTACTGGAAGTGCTAGCCATAGTGATTAGACATGAAGGAGAAATAAAAGGCATCCAAATTGGAAAGAAGTAAAACTGTCCTTATTTGAAGATGACATGATAGTATATATATAGAAAACCCCAAAGACTCCATAAAAAACTACTAGGCCTAATAAATGAATTTGGCAATGTAGCAGGATACAAAATTAACACCCAGAAATTTATGGCCTTTTTATACAGCAATAATGAACTCACAGAACGAGAATGAAAAAAACAATCCCATTTACCTTTGCACCAGAAAAACTAAGAATTACAGAAAAAACTCTTAACTAAGGAGGTAAAACACCTGTACCCATAAACTACAAGATGTTGAAAAAAGAGATAGAGGAAGACAAACAAATGAAAGAATATACTATGTTCATGTATTTTAGAATCAACATCATTAAAATGTCCATACTACCCAAAGCAATTTACAGATTCAATACAATTCCCATTAAAATACTAATGGCATACATTAAAGTCCTAGAACAAACTTTCCAAAAATTCATCTGGAAAAAAAAGAATGCAAATAGCCACAGCAACCCTAAAAAAGAACAAAGTCAGAGGCATCATAAAACTAGATAGCAATCTATATTATCAAGCCATGGTTTTCAAAAATGCCTGGTACTGGCACAAGAACAGACATATAGACCAATGGAACAGAACAGAAAACTGAGAAATTGACCCACGCCATTGTGCTCAATTAATATTTGGCAAAGGAGGCAAGAATATACAATGGAGTCAAAACAGTCTCTTTAATAAATGGTGCTGGGAAATTTGGACAGTTAAGTGCAAAAAAATGAAACTAGATCAACTTACAGCAAAAACAATCTCAAAATGGCTAAGGATTTAAATGAAAGACGGGAAATGATAAAAATACTACCAGATTCCATAGGCAGCAAAATTGCAGACATATGTTGTAGCAATATCTTTACAGACACAGCTCCTAGGGCAATGGAGACTAAGGAGAAAAAAAGAAATAAATGGAACTACATTTAAATAAAAAGCTTCTGCACAGCAAAAGAAACCATCAATAAAAAAACAAGAAAACCCACTGCATGAAAGAACATATTTGCCAGTGATATTTCCAATAATGGTTTATTCTCCAAAATTTACAGAGAACTCATACAACTTAACAAAAGGAAGACAAATGATCCAATCAAAAAATTGGCAAAGGACCTAGACACTTTTCGAAAGAGGACATACAAAAGGCACAGAGACATATGAAAACATGATCAAGTCACTAATCATCTGAGAGATGCAAATCAAATCAACAATGAGATATCATCTCAAAACTATCAGAATGGCTATCATCAACAAATCAACAAACAACAAGTGCTGGCAAGTATTTGGAGAAAACGGAAACCTCCTGCACTACTGGTGGGAATGCAGACTGGTGCAGCCACTGTGGAAGATGGTATGGAGTTTTCTCAAAAAGTTAAAAATTCACTCCCATTTGTTCCAGTAATCCCAATTGTAGGACTATATTCCAAGAAACCAGAAACACCAATCAGAAAGGATATATGGTACACCCATGTTCATAGCAGCACAATTTACAATAGCTAAGATTTGAAATCAACCTAAGTGCCATCAGTAGGTGAGTGGATTCAAATATTGTGGTAAATCTATACAATGGAATACTATGCTGCTCTAAAAAAGAAGGAATTTTTACCATTTGCAACAGCATGGACGGAACTGGCGAGCCTTATGGTAAGCAAAATAAGCAAGTTGGAGAAAGATAAATATCACATGATCTCACTCATCCTATCTAATAAAACAGAAACATGGTAATTAGCCAAACCTCCACTACCCTTCCCATTGGCGAATCAGGGTGATATGCAAATTAACTGCCAGCCAAGATGGCGGCAGGCAGCCAGGCAGCTTGAAGCGAACATGAGGCTTGCTTGCTTCAGTGACTGAGGACTCCAATGTTCCCCGCCTGCTGCTGCAGGCCTCTGAGCTTGCAATTTGAAACACTGTTACAAATATAGAATCTAAACAAACTCCAGAAACCTGCTTTTAGCCAGCCGGGATCTCAGAGCTGGAGTTGATACAGTGTTTCGATTATAGAACCCAAACAAACCAGATACCTGCTTTCAGCAGCTGAGGCCTCAGAGCTGGAGCCAAGACTCAGCGCTAAAGCTGGCCCAGAATTAAAAAAAAGAAAAGAAAAAAAGGAGCAGTCGGGAGCTTCAGTCACCCGCTAGCCTGAAAACAGCACTAGCCCCTCACCCAGACTGGCCAGGCACCCCAGTGGGGACCCCCACCCTGAAGGGGGTGTGACCAGCTGCAAACAGCCAACAGCCCCTCATCCAGGCTGGCCAGGCACCCAAGTGGGACCCCCACCCTGATCAAGGACACCCTTTAGGGCAAACCAGCTGGCCCCCACCCGTGCACCAGGCCTCTATACTATATAGTAAAAGGGTAATATGCCTCCCAGCAATGCGATGAGTTTAGCCACAAGGCCTCCTGGCACCGGAATCAGCATGACAGGGTGCAGTGCCCCAACTCCCCTATCGGCCCTGCTCTGTGTGACAGAGGGGAGCTCCCCAACCCCCTGATCGACCATGCTCTGTGCATGACAGGGTACGGAGGCCCAAAACGCCTGATGGGGCCTGCTCTGTGAGTGACCGGGGGCAGTGCCCCAACCCCCTGATTGGCCCTGTTCTGTGCGTGACAGGGGGTGGCGCCACAACCTCCCCATTGACCCTGCCTTGAGTGTGAAGGGGGCGGTGCCCCAACCCCCCAATCGGCTCTACCCTGAGTGTGACTGAGGGTGGCATCACAACTTCCCAATCTGCTCTGCTCTGTGCATGACAGGGGGCGGCGCCCCAACTCCCCAATCAGCCCTGCTCTGAGCCCGACCAGGGGCTGCACCTAGGGATTGGGCCTGCCCTCTGCCACCCGGGAGCAGGCCTAAGCCAGCAGGTCATTATCTCCTGGGGGGTCCCAGACTGCGAGAGGGCACAGGCTGGGCTGAGGGACCCCCCTCCCCTCAAGTGCACAAATTTTTGTGCACCAGGCCTCTAGTATCCTATATAATAAAGAAATAATATGCAAATTGACCATCACTCCAACTCACAAGATGGCCACCCCTATGTAGTCAAAGATGACCGCCCCCATGTGGACACAAGATGGCCTCCACAAGATGGCTTGCAGGGGAGGGAAGTTGTGGGAGATCAGGCCAGCAGGGGAGGACAGTTAGGAACAAACAGGTCTGCATGAGAGGACAGTTAGGGGTGAACAGGCCTGCAGGGGAGTGCAGTTGGGAGTGACCAGGCTGGCAGGGGAGGGCAGTTAGGGGTCACCAGGCTGGCAAGGGGGGAGCAGTTAGGGGTGACCAGGCCAGCAGGGGGGGTCAGTTGGGTGTGACCCAGGCCTGCAGCAGAGGGTACTTGTGGGAGACCAGCCCTACATGGGAAGGTAGTTGGGGGGGCAATCTCCAGGGAAGGGCTGTTGTGATCAGAACTGCAGGGGAGGGCAGTTAGGGATGACTAGGCCAGCATGGGAGGTCAGTTGTGGGTGATCAGACCAGCAGGGGAGGGCAGATGAGAGGAACCAGGCCAGCAGGGGAGGGCAGTTGGGGGTTGTTACTTCAACACTTTCACTGCTGAATTTGTTTATTAGGGTGCTCTCTCTTTGTTTCCTCGTGTGTCTGGCTAGAGGTCCATCATGTTGTTTATCCTTTCAAAGAACCAAATCTTGGTTTTATTGGTTTTTTTGTATTGCTTTTTTGGTCTCTATGTCATTTATTTGAAATCTAATCTTTATTACTTCCTCCCTTCTACCTATTCTGGGCTTTATTGTTGCTCTTTTTCTAATTCTTTAAGTTGTAGTGTTAGCACTACAACTTATTACCAGTTTTTCTTGTTTCTTGAGGTAAGACTGTAGTGCTATGAACTTCCTCTCGGGACTGCCTTTATTATGTCCCATAGATATTGGGTTGTTGTGCTTTCATTGTCATTTGTTTCCAGGATTATTTTTGTTTCTTCTTTGATCTCTTTGGTAACCTATTAATTGTTTAATAGCATGTTATTTAGCCTCAATATATTCAATTGGTATTTAGCGTTTTTATTGTAGCTCATTTAAAATTCCATGCCTTTTTGATCTGAGAAGATTCTCTTTCTATTTAAAGTGTTTTATTTATTAAAGTATTAAAGAGAGTATTACATATGTCTCCTTTTTCCCCCGCCCTTGACAATTCCCTGGCCTCCCTACCTCCCAGTGTCTTATGTCCATTGGTTATGCTTATATTCATGCATACAAATCCTTCAGTTGATCTCTTACCCTCCCCTCATGCCCCCCAACCCTCCCCGGCCTTCCCCCTGTACTTTGACAGTCTGTTTGAGGCTGCTCTGCCTCTGTATCTATTTTTGTTCATAAGTTTATAATGGTCTTTATTATCCATAAATGAGTGAGATCATATGGTATTTTTCCTTCATTGACTGGCTTACTGCACTTAGCATAATGCTGTCCAGTTCCATCCATGCTGTTGCAAATGGTAAGAAATCCTTTTTTTTTTTTACAGCAGCATAGTATTCCATCGTGTAGGTGTACCACATTTTCTAATCCATTCATCTACTGATGGACACTTAGGCTGTTTCCAGATCTTAGCTATGGTGAATTGTGCTGCTATGAACATATGGGTGCATATATGTTCCTTTCTGATTGGTGTTTCCGGTTGCTTGGGATATATTCCTAGAAGTGGGGTCACGGGGTCAAAAGTGAGTTCCTTTTTAAGTTTTTTGAGGAAATTCCATAGTATCTTCCAAAGTGGCTGCACCAGTCTGCATTCCCACAAGCAGTGCACCAGTGTTCCTTTTTCTCCACATCCTCTCCAGCACTTTTCATTTGTTAATTTTTTGATGATAGCCATTCTGACAGGTATGAGATGAAACCTCATTGTTGTTTTGATTTGCATCTCTTGGATGATTAGTGACTTTGAGCATGTTTTCATATGTCCCTTGGCTTTCTGAATGTCCTCTTTTGAAAAGTGTCTATTTAGGTCCTTTGTCCACTTTTTATTGGATTGATTATCTTCCTTTTGTAAAGTTGTATGAGTTCCCTATAAATGTTGGAGATTAAACCCTAATAGGTGATAACATTGGCAAATATGTTCTCCCATGTAGTGGACTTTCTTGTTGTTTTGTTGATGGTTTCTTTTGCTGTGCAGAAGCATTTTATTTTGATGTAGGTGCATTTGTTATTTTCTATTTAGTTTATAATGCCCTAAGAACTGTATCGGTGAAGAAATTGCTTTGGCATATGTCTGAGATTTTGTTGCCTTTGTATTCCTCGAGTATTTTTATGGTTTCCCGTTTTACACTTAAAGTCCTTTATCCATTTTGAGTTTATTTTTGTGTATGGTGTAAGTTGGTGGTCTAGTTTCATTTTTCGCATGTATCTGTCCAGTTTTCCCAACACATTTTATTAAAGAGACTATCTTGACTCTGTTGTATGTTCTTGCCTCCTTTGTCAAATATTAATTGAGAATATTGATTTGGGTCGATTTCTGGGCTCTCTGTTCTATTCCATTGATCTATATGTCTATTCTTGTGCCAATACCAGGCAGTTTTGAGAACAGTGGCTTTGTAATACAGCTTGATATCTGGTATTGAGATTCCACCTACTCTGTTCTTTCTCAAGATTGCTGCAGCTATTTGGGGTCTTTTTTTATTCCAGTGAATTTTTGGAGAGTTCGATCTAGGTCTGTGAAATATGCCGTTGGTATTTTAACAGGAAGTGTGTTGAATTTATAGATTGCTTTGGGTGGTATGGACATTTTAATGATGTTGATTATACCAATCCCAGAACATGGTATGTTCTTCCATGTGTTTATGTCTTCCTCTATCTCTTTTTTAAAGGTCCTATAATTTTCTGAGTAGAGGTCTTTTACCTCCTGAGTTAAGTTTATTTCTAGGTATCATAATTTCTTTTGTGCGATGGTAAATGGGATTGATTTTTTTAGTCTCTCTTTCTGTAAGTTCACTATTGGTGTATAGAAATGCCATAGATTTCATGGAGTTAATTTTTTAGCCTGCTACATTGCCAAATTCATTTATTACATCTAATAATTTTTCATTGGAGTCTTTAGGGTTTTCTGTGTACGGTATCATGTCATCTGCAAATAAGGAAAGTTTTACTTCTTCTTTTCCATATTGGATGCCTTTATTTCTTCTTATTGCCTAATTGCAATGGCTAATACTTCCAGTACTATGTCAAACAGGAGTGGTGAGAATGGCATGCTGATCCTGTTCCTGTTCTTAGGGGAAATGGTGTTATTGTCCATTGAGTATGTTGTTGGCTGTGGGTTAGTCATATATGGCTTTTATTATGTTGAGGTATTATCCTTCTATTCCCACCTTGCTGAGAGTTTTTATCAAAAATGGGTGTAGGATTTTGTCAAATGCTTTTTCTGCATCCACTGATATGACTTTCAATTTGTTTATGTGATGTGTCACGTTTATTGATTTGCGGATATTTTACCATCCTTGCATCCCTGGGATAAATCCTAGTTGGTCATGGTGTATGATCTTTCTAATGTACTACTGGATCCAATTCGCTAAGATTTTGTTGAGGATTTTGGCATCTATGTTCATGAGGGATATTGGCCTGTAATTCTCTTTCATTGTGTTGTCTTTACCTGGTTTTGGTATTAGGGTGATGCTGGCTTAATAGAATTAGCTTGGAAGTATTCCTTCCTCTTGAATTTTTTGTAGTAGTCTGAGGAGGGTATGTTTTATTTCTTCCTTGAATGTTTGGTAAAACTCTCCTGTGAAGCGGTCTGGACCTGGGCTTTTGTTTACTGGGAGCTTTTTGGTGACTGCTTCAATTTTTTCCATAGCTATTGGCCTATTGAGATTTTTAGATTCTTCCTGATTGAGTTTTGGAATTTTGTATTTTTCTAGGAATATGACCATTTCCTCCAGGTTGTCCATTTCTGTGAGGTCTGTTGTTATTTAGCCTCTATCATTTCTGATTTTGTTTATTTGGGTCATCTCTCTTTGCTTCTTGGTGATACTGGCTAGAGGTTTTTCAATCTTGTTTATCCTTTCAAAGAACCAGCTCTTGGTTTCATTGATTTTATGTATTGTTTTTTAGGTCTCTATGTCATTTATTTCTCCTCTAATCTTTACTTTCTCTTTTCTTCTGCTCACTCTGGGCTTTACTTGTTGCTCTCTTTCTAGTTCTTTGAGATTTAGACTTAGATGATTTACTACAATTTTTTCTTTTTATATATATATATATATGTCTGTAGAGCTATAAACTTCCCTCTTAGGAGTGCTTTCATTGTGTCCCATAGGTTTTGGATTGTTGTGTTTCATTGTCATTAGTTTCCAAGATGCTTTAATTTTTTCTTTGATATCTTTGGTAACCCAACTATTATTTAGTAGCATGCTATTCAGCTTCCAAGTGTTCAAGTGTTTTGGATTGTTTTGATTGTAATTTATTTCTAATATTATGCCATTGTGATCTGAGAAGATGCTTGGTATAATTTCAATCTTCTTGAATTTGGGGAGACTTTGTTTGTGATCCAATATGTAGTCTATTTATGAATATGTTCCATGAGCACTTGAGTAGAATGTATATTCCGTGACATTGGGGTGAAGTGTTCTGAAGATGTCAATTAAGTCCAGCTGATCTAGTGAGGCATTTAGAATTGATGTTTCTTTGCCATTTTTTTTTTGTCTAGAGGATTTATCCAGTGATGTCAGTGGTGTATTAAAGTCCCCTACTATGATTCTATTGTTGTCAATCTCTACCTTGATATCTTCCAGGAGTTTTTTTATGTATTTGGGTGCTCCTGCATTGGGTGCATATATGTTTATGAGGGTTATATCCTCTTGTTGTAACACTCCCTTTAGTATTCTGAAGTGTCCTTCCTTATCTCTTGTTATGGTCTTCACTTTGAGGTCTATTTTGTCCCATATAAGGATTGTTACCCTATTTTTTTTTCATTTCCATTTGCCTTAAAGATATTTTTCTATCCCTTAACTTTCAGTCTGTGTGAGTCCCTGATTCTGAGGTCAGTCTCTTGTAGACAGCAAATATATGGGTCATGTTTTTTCATCTATTCAGCCACTTGATGTCTTTTGATTTGAGCATTTAGTCCATTTACATTTAAAGTTATTATTGAAAGGTACTTGTTTGTAGCCATTTCTTTTTTTGTGTGGCTGTTTTCTTTCTGAGCTTTTTATTTCTCCTTTTTACACCAGTCCCTTTAGCATTTCTTTCATTGCTGACTTGGTGATGATAAACTCCCTTAGCCTTTTTTTGTCTGTGAAGCTTCTTATTTCCGCTTCAATTTTGAATGTTAGCCTTGCCTGAGAGAGTATTCTTGGATTCATTCCTTTGTTTTGCATCCCTTTGGATATTTCCATCCATTCTTTTCTGACCTGATATGTTTCGGTTGAGAAATCATTTGATAATCTAATGGGAGATCCCTTGAATGTAACTTTCCGTCTCTCTCTTGCTGCCTTTAAGATTTTCTCTTTGTCCTGAACATTTGCCATGGTGATTATGATGTGATTTGGTGTGAATATTCTCCTATTCACCTTGTTTGGGACTCTCTGTGCTTGTGTGACTTTTTTTCCCCCTCACCTCAGGGAAGTTTTATATTATTTCTTCAAATAGGTTTTCTAACCCTTGTGCCTTTTTCTGTTGTTCTGGCACCCCTATTATTCATATGTTGTTTTGTTTCATGTTGTCCCATAGCTCCCTTAGGCTCTCCTCCTGTCTTTTAATTTTTTTCTCCAATTGTAGTTCAGTTTTATGTGTGTTTTGCTTCCCTGTCTTCTAATTCACTAGTTCGGTCCTCTGCTTCTCCTAGTCTACTGTTGAAACTTTCAATGGTGTTTTTTATTGCAGCTATATCATTCTTCATTTCTTCTTGGTTCTTACATAATTTGTTTATTTTTTTATCCGTTTCCTCTTGCTTCTTGCATAAGTTGTTGAGTTTTTCCTCCATCTGGTTTATGCATTCTAGGACCCTTAATCTGAATTCTTTTTCTGTCATGATGAATGCTTCTGTTTCACTTAGCTGCTTTTCTGGCGAGTCCTCCTTTTCTTTCCTTTGGGGTTTATTTGTCCACCCATGTTTGATCTCACTGACATATCTAGATGTTGAGTTGTTTAATGGCTGCTCCTTGGGTGGCAGTGGCTACTCGGGCTGTTGAGGGTGGCTTCATACACAGCTGCCATTCCTCAGACAGAGGTGGTGCTGATCACGAGATTGCTTTTCCTTGGATGGGGGCGGGCTACACACCAACTGCTACTCCTTAAACTGGGGCAGACTGCTAACGAGGGTGCTGATCCTTGGATAGGGTCTGGCTGCATGCTGCTGTTGTTCCTCTGATGTGGTGGGCTGCTTGTTGGGCTACTGCTCCTGGGACTTGGACAGGTTGATTGCAAGTCTGCTGCTCCTCGGATGGGAGTGGGCTGCTTGCGAGGCTGCTGTTCTTTGGATGGGAGTGAGCTGCACATATGGCTGCTCCACCTCGGATGGGGATGTGCCACTCACCTGGCTGCTGCTCGTTGAACAGGTGCAGGCTGTTGTGGCTCTACTCCTCGACCATGCGTGCTGCGCAGAGCTGCCGCTCCTTGTACATGGGAGATCTGCTCGTGTGGCTGCTGCTCCTCAGAATGGGTTGGCTGCTGCTGCTCATTGAATTGGGGCGGGCTGCTTGCAGATCTGCTGCTCCTCGGATTCAGCAGGCTGCTTGTGCAGCTGCTGCTGCTTGGATGAGGGCAAGATGCTTGTGAAGCTGCTGCTCCTCAGACTAGTCCTGAGTGTGTGAGCTGCTGCTCCTCAGATGGGGGCAGGGTTCACAGGGCTGCAGCTCCTCAAACCTAGGAAGACTGCTCGTGCGGCTGCTGTTCCTGGGACAGGTCGGACTGCTCTCATGGTTGCTCCTCCTCGGATGGGGAAGTGGGCTGCTCTCACAGCTGCTGCTCCTTGGACAGGGGCAGGCCACATGAGCCTGCTGCTCTTAGGCTCGAGGCAGGTTGCTCATGGGGCTGATGCTCCCTGGATAAGAGGATGCTGCTCACATATCTGCTGCTCAAGTGTTTGAAAAAATAATGTGAAAAGAAGTAGGAAATAAAGGAACAAACAAAAAAAAAGAACAAAGAAAAAAGCAAAAAAAAAAACAAAAAACAAAAAAAACAAAAACCAAACACCAAAAACCTAACAAAATAATAATAAAAAAATGAAAAATTGAAATGTCATTCCTTTGGCTGGCTTAAGTTCCCAGTTTTCTGGAATGTCTGTGATTTTGTTGTTGTTGTTGTCGTCGTTGCTGGGACTCCTGAGAAGATTCTTGATATGATTTATGTCTTCTTGAGTTTGTAGACTCCTAACATGTGGTCTATCTTTGAAAATGTCCAAAGAGCACTTTAAAAGGATGTTATTCTGTACCTTTGGGTTCAATGTTCTGAAGATGTCCATTAGTTCCATCTGTTCTAGAGTATCATTAAGATAGCTGTTTCCTTTTTAGCTAAAAGATGTATCCAGTCACTTAGGTGGGGAATTAAAGTCTACTAAGTTTATATTGCTTTTGATCTCTCCCTTGATATATTCTAAAGGTTGTTTTATATATTTTGATGCTCCTTTAACGGATGCACCTATGTTTACCAGAGTTGCATCAATCCCTTTACTGTTAAGAAATGTCCTTCTTTACCTCTTTGGATGTCCTTCATATTGAGGTCTATTTTGTCAGCTATAAATATTACTACCTCACTTTGGTGGTAATAGAGTCCCTTGGCCTTTTTCTGTCTGTAAAGTTCCTGATTTCACCTTCAATTTTGAATGATAGATTTTCTGGATAGAGTATTCTTGGAATCAGTCCCTTGCTTTGTATCACTTTTTATACTTCATTCCTTTTCTTTCTAGCTTGATGTGTTTGTGTTGAGAAATCAGTTGGTAGTCTAGTGGGAGATCCCTCATGGGTAACTTTCTGTATCTCTCTGGCTGCCTTTAAGATTCTTACTTTGTTGTTGATGCTTGCCCATTTAATTACAATGTGTCTTAGTGTTGGTCTCTTTTTGGGTTCATCTTGCTTAGTACCCTCTGTGCTTCTTGGACTTATGTGACCTTTTTCTTCCCCAAATCAGGGAAGTTTTCTGTCATTATTTCTTCAAACAGGTTTTCTATTATTTGTTCTGCTTCATCTCCTCTGGCACACCTATTATGCAAATATTGTGTTTCCTGTTGTCCCAAAGCTCCCTTAGACTCCCCTCCTGCTTTTTAATTTATTTTTTTCAGTTCCTGAGCTGGTTGGGTGATTTTTCTACCTTGTCTTCTAACTTCCTGATTTGGTCCTCAGCTTCTTCTATTCTATTGATAAACCTACCATTATGTTCTTTATTGTAGCTATATCATTTTTTCAATTCCTCTTTATTCTTTCATATGTTGGCATATTTCTCATTCAGACATTTTAGCATCCTTACAACCATTTCTCTGACTTCTTTCTCTGACAAATTGCTTGCCTCTATTTCATTTAGTTCCTTTTCTGGTGATTTCTCTTTCACTTTCATTTGGGGATTGTTTCTTTGGCTCCCGCTATTTTTGTTGTTCTCTTTTAAATGTTTCTATGCATTAGATCAAACTGTTATGCCACTAAAATTTTTTGAATGAGTCTTATGTAGTAGATGTTTTGTGGGACCCAGTGGTGCAGTCTCCCACATCTCCTGCATTAGGAAGGCCATTTGAGATACTTGGGTCCTCTGGATGTAGTTGGGTCATGAGTGTTATTGTCTCATTTGTAGATTGAGTCTCCTCTCAGGGTGTCTGCTTATGTGGCTCATTCCCTACCAAGTCATGCCACTATTGTGGAGGCACTGAGTGAACAGCACAAAATACAACATAAGACATGACACAGAAGGAACAGAACACGAATATACACAAGACACCTATAACCCCAATAAAGTGACAACCAGAGAAAAGAGAATTAAGAAAGAAAAAAGAGAACAAAAATTATAGTGATAAAATTTTTTAAAAATAAATAATATGAGGAGGAAACACAAGAAAACAAATAAACCAAAGAGCAAAAACAAAAACACCCAAGAAAGGGGAAGTGGCAAAATCTGTAGATGTGAAACTTAAATAAAGAAAATAATATGAAATTAGTTGATTAAGGGAAGGACTATGGCTTAAAATAGAGGAGGATAAAAGAAATGAGTGAGCAAATAGTACTAAATTTAAGAAATGAAACAAGTTTAAAAATTAGGAGAAGAATTGAACAAGAGGATAGAAAAAATGAAAAAACTGAGTAGTGAAGAAGAAGATAAAAGAGGGGAAAATGGAATATGAGCAGGGAAGAGAAAAATAGGCATATGAGGGGCTAGCTCTTCTGGGGAGAAATTAGATGTATGAACAGACTAGAAATAACACATCAATAAAGCAGATAAAGAAGATCAATTTTTTAAAAGGTGAAGAAAAAAAGGAAAGAGAAAAACTGAAATGTGGGAGGGAGAAGAGAAATTGGAGAACTAAAGAGAAGAGAGGAATAAAAGGGTTCAAAAACTAAAAATAAAATAATATTTTTTGTAATTAGCAAATAAAAAAGTGGTATCATTCGCTTCAGCCAAGTTTTAATGCCCCATAGTGGCTGGTTAAGGACCCCAATCTTTTGTTATGTCGGCTAATGCTGAGCTTCCTTTTAGGTACTTAGGTACTGGACACTGTTAGGCACCATCTTTTGGTCTTTAGTTCCCTGCTTGAAGGTCCAGGTGATCCACAGATCCTCTGCTTGTGACTGTCTCCACAGGCTTTGGTTGCAAGCAGGTAGGACCAATCTGCCAGTTGTCAATCTTAACCATTCAAGTGTCTGTTTTTGACATGGCTTTAGGTGGGGTTGTATTGTTTCACTTTAAGAGGTTTTTTTTCCCTGACACATAGTTACTTCTCCACTAGTGGCCCAAAATATTAGTCTGCCTTTTATTGGTTAGAGATCCATGTATGGAGACCAATGGGGTTGGCTGGCAACCAGGAGTTTTACCTGGCTGGTTCCCAGAATAGCAAGGAAGATGGCTCCTCTTCCAATCCTGTCACTGAGGGCCTATTTTGACCATTCAGACCTGTAAGCTTGGCCTCTGTCTTTTTTTCCTCTGTAAAGCTCAAGTTGCATGGATTGGAAGGCTGCATCACCTGACTTGAAGCTACTGTGAGGGGCTAGCTCTTCTGGGACTAAATGGCCTCTTAGATTTGGAAGCTTAAGTATGTCCCAATGCAGGACTCCTGCCCATGTCTCCTGACCCTGCTTACCTCCTTCAGCCTCTCCTCACTGACTGGCTTATTTCACTTAGCATAATGCTCTCCATTTCCATCCTTGCTGTTGCAAATGTTAAGAATTCCTTCTTTTTTATAGCAGTGTAGTATTCCATTGTGTAGATGTACCACAGTTTTCTAATCCACTCATCTGCTGATGGGCATTTAGGCTGTTTCTAAATATTAGATAATGTAAATTGTGCTACTATGAACAAAGGGGTGCATATATCCTTTCTGATTGGTGTTCCTGGTTTCTTGGGATATATTCCCAGATGTGGGATTACCAGTCAAATGGCAATTCTATTTTTAATTTTTTGAGGAAATAGCATATTGTTTTCCACAGTGGCTGCACCAGTCTGCATTCCCACCAGCAGTGCATGAGGGCTCCTTTTTCTCTGCATCATCTCCAATTTGTCATTAGTTGATTTGTTGATAACAGCCATTCTGACAGGTATGATATGGTACCTCATTGTTGTTTTGGTTGCATCTCTCAGATGATTAGTGACTTTGAGCATATTTTCATATGTCTCTTGGCCTTCTGTATGTTCTTTTGAAAAGTGTTTATTCAGTTCCTTTGTCCATTTTTAATTGAATTTCTCATCTTCCTTTTGTTAAATTCTATGAGTTCCCTATAAATTTTGCAGATTAAAACCTTATTGGAGATAACATTGATAAATATGTTCTCCCATGCAGTGGGCTCTCCTGTTGTTTTGTTGATGGTTTCTTTTGCTGTCCAGAATCTTTTTATTTTGTTGTAGTCCTATTTGTTTATTTTCCCCTCAGTTTCCATTGCCATTGGAGTTGTATCAATAAAGATATTGCAATGACACATGTCTGAATTTTTGCTGCCTAAGGAGTCTTCTAAGATTTTTATGGTTTCCCATCTCATGTTTAAGTCCTTTATCCATTTTGAGTTTGTTTTTGTGTATGGTGTAAGTTGGTGGTCTAGTTTCATTTTTTTCCATCTATCTGTCCAATTTTCCCAAAAACATATATTGAAAGGACTATCTTTGGACTCCATTGCATGCTCTTGCCTCCTTTGTCAAATATTAATTGAGCATAGTGGCTTGTGTCAGTTTCTGGGTTCTCTATTCTGTTCCACTGGTCTATATGTCTGTTCTTGTGCCAGTTCTGGGAATTTTCTTGAACAGTGGCTTTTTAGTACAGCTTGATATCTGGTATTCTGATCCTTCCAACTTTGTTCTTCTTTCTCAAAATTGCTGAGGCTTTTTGCGGTCTTTTTGTACTCCAGATGAATATTTGGAGAGTTTGTTCCAGGTCTTTGATGTATGCCATTGGTATTTTAATGGGGATTGCATTGAATTTACAGATTGCTTTGGATAGTATGGACATTTTAATGATGTTGATTCTACCTACCCATGAACATGATATATTATTCCATTTGTTTATGTCTTCCTCTATCTTTTCTTTCAACATTCTGAAATTTTCTGAGTACAGGTTTTTTATCTTCTTGGTTAAATTTATTCTTATTTATCTTAATGTTTTTGTTGCAATAGTAAATGGGATTTTTTTTTCTTTTTTTAGTTTCTATTTTTGTGAGTTCACTATTGGTGCATAGAAAAGCCATAGGCTTCTGAGTGTTAATTTTGTTCATGCTACATTGCCAAATTCATTTATTAAGTCTAGTATTTTTTTATGGAGTCTTTGAGGTTTTGTCATATGTGAATAAGGACAGATTTACTTCTTCTTTTTCAAATTGGATGCCTTTTATTTCTTCTGTTTGTCTGATCACACTGGCTAGTACATCCAGCACTATGTCAAATTGGAGTGGTGAGAGTGGGCACCCTCTATTATTACTGTTTTTAGGGGAAATGGTTTTAGTTTCTGCCCATTGAGTATGATGTTGGCTGTGGGTTTGTCATATATGACTTTTACTCTGTTGAGGTATGATCCATTTCCACCTAGCTGAGAGTTTTTATCAAGAAAGAGTGTTGAATTTTGTCAAATGCTTTTTCTGCATCAATTGATATGATTATATGGATATAATCTCTCAGTTTATTTATTTCGTGTATCTTAGTTATTGATTTGTGCATCCCCAGAATAAATCCCACTCTGTCATGTAATGCTTGATTCGATTGCATCCCCAGAATAAATCCCACTCTGTCATGTAATGCTTGTATCCCCAGAATAAATCCCACTCTGTCATGTAATGCTTGCATCCCCAGAATAAATCCCACTCTGTCATGTAATGCTTGATTCGATTTGCTAGAATTTTGTTGAGAATTTTGGCATATATGTACATGTGGGATGTTATCCTTTAATTCTCTTTCTTTGTATTGTCTTTATCTGGTTTGGGGTTAGGTTAATCCTGGCTTCATAGAAAGAGCTTAGAAGTGTCCCTTCCTCTTAAATTTTTTTTGGAATAGTCTGGGGAAGATAGGTTTTATTTTTTCTTTGAATGTTTCATAAAACTCCTCTGGGAAGCCATCTGGTCCAGGATTTTTGTTCATTGGAAGTTTTTTTTTATTACTTCCTCAATTTTCTTCATAGTTATCAGCCTATTCAGATTTTTTATTCTTCCTGTATGAGTTTTGTAAGGACATATTTTTCTAGGAATATGTCCATTTCTTTTGTTTGACCAGTTTTTTTGGACTAGAGTTGCTCATAGCATTTTTTTTTTTTTTTATGATTCTTGGCATTTCTGTGGGGTCTGTGGTTATTTCTCTTTCATTTCTTATTTTGTTTATTTGGGTCCTCTTTTATTGATTCTTGGTGAGCCTAGCTAGAGGTTCATCAATCTTATTTATCCTTTCAAAAAACCAGCTCTCTGTTTCATTGATCTTTTGTTTGTTTTTTTTTGTTTTTTTTTTTGTTTTTTTTTTTGGTCTCTGTGTCGTTTATTTCCACTATTTTCTTTATTATATCCTTCCTCTGCTTGTCTGGGCTTTTCTTGTTACTCTCTTTCTAAGTTGCAGAGTTAGATGTTTTATTACCAGTTTTTCGTGTGTGTGTGTGTGTGTGTGTGTGTGTGTGTGTGTGTTCTTGTTTTTGTTTTGTGGGGGTTTTTGTTTGTTTTTAGTTAGGCCTGTAATGCTAAGAAGTTACATCTCAGGACTGCTTTCACTGTGTTGCAAAGATTTTGGATTGTTGTGTTTTTATCGTCATTTATTTCTTGGATGTTTTTTATTTCTTCTTTGATCTCTTTGATAACCTAGTCATTCTTTAATACTATGCTATGCAGCCTCCAAGTGTTTGAATTTTTGTGATTGTTTTTAATGTAGTTGATTTCTAATTTTATGCCATTGTGATCTAAGAAGATTTTGATATGATTTCAATCTTCTTGAATTTAGAGTGACTTTGCCTGTGTCCCAATATGTGGTCTATCTTTGAAAATGTCCCAGTGCACTTGAGAATAATATTCTGTAAATTGGGGGCGGAATGTTCTAAAGTCGTTGATTAAGTCCACTGGATCTAGTGAGTTATTTAGGATTGCTGTTTCTTTGTTGATTTTTTGTCTAGAGGATTTATCCAGTGTTTTTAATGGGGTATTAAAGTCCCCTGCATGATTGTATTGCTGTAAATTTCTACCCTTATACCTTCCAGAAGATTTGTATGTATTTTGGTTCTCCTGCAATGAGTGCATATATGTTTACCAGAGTTACATCCTGTTGTTGTATCGATCCCTCTAGAATTATGAAGTGTCCTTCCTTGTCTCTTGTTATAGTCTTTACTTTGAGATCTATTGTGTAAGTTATAAGTATTGCTACCCCAGCTTTTCTTCATTTTCTTTTTCCTGAAAGATATATTTTCATCTCCTCACTTTCAGGCTGTGTGAGTCCCTTGTTCTGAGGTGGGTCTCCTATACACAGCATATGTATGGGTCATATTTTCTTATCCATTCAGTCACTCAATGTCTTTTGATCGGAGCATTTAATCCATTTATGTTGAATGTTGTTTTTGATAAGTACTTGTTAGTAGCAATTTCTGTTCTTTATGCCTTTATTCCTTCTTTTCTTTCTATGCCTTCTTTTTATAACATTCCCTTTAACATTTCTTGCCTTGGTAGAGATAAACTCTCTTAGCCCTTTTTTTGTTGGCAAAGCTTCTAATTTCCCCTTCAATTTTGACTGAAAGCCTTCCTGGATAGAGTATTCTTGGATTCAGTCCTTTGCTTTGCATCATTTTGTATACTTCATTCCATTCCCTTCTGATTTGATGTGTTTTTATTGGAAAATAATTTGGTAAGTGGAAAGAGAATTTTTTTAGGTAACTCTCTGTCTCTTTCTTGCAGAGAGAGAGAGTGGGTATTTCGGGGTCTATCTTGTTTGGGACTCTCTGTACTTGGTGGCGGTTTTTCTTCTCCATAACAGGAAAGTTTTCTGTCATTATTTCTTTAAATAGAATCTCTAATCCTTGATGCTCTTCTTGTCATTCTGGCACCACTATTATATGTATGTTACTTCATTTCATGATGTCCCAAAGTTCCATTAGACTCTCCTGCTTTTAATTTATTTATTTTTTTAAATTAAATCTTCATTGTTCAGATTATTACATTTGTTCCTCTTTTTCCCCCCAAAACTCCCCTCCTCCCAATTCCCACCCCACCCTCCACCCTCACTCCCCACCCACTGTCCTCATCCATAGGTGCACGATTTTTGTCCAGTCTCTTCCCGCATCCCACACACCCCTTCCCCGCAAGAATAGTCAGTCCATTCCCTTTCTATGTCCCTGATTCTATTATAATCACCAATTCATTCTGTTCATCAGATTATTTATTCACTTGATTCTTAGATTCACTTGTTGATAGATGCATATTTGTTGTTCATAATTTGTATCTTTACCTTTTTCTTCTTCTTCCACTTCTTAAAGGATACCTTTTAGCATTTCATATAATATCGGTTTGGTGGTGATGTACTCCATTAGCTTTTCCTTATCTGTGAAGCTCTTTATCTGACCGTCAATTCTGAATGATAGCTTTGCTGGATAAAGTAATCTTGGTTGTAGGTTCTTGGTATTCATCACTTTGAATATTTCTTGCCACTCCCTTCTGGCCTGCATAGTTTCTGTTGAGAAATCAGCTGACAGTCATATGGGTATTCCCTTGTAGGTAACTGAGTTTCTTTCTCTTGCTGCTTTTAAAATTCTCTCTTTGTCTTTTGCTCTTGACATTTTAATTATGATGTGTCTTGGTGTAGTCCTCTTTGGAGTGCTTTTGTTTGGGGTTCTCTGTGCATCCTGGACTTGTAAGTCTATTTCTTTCACCAGGTAGAGTAAATTTTCTGTCATTATTTCTTCAAATAGGTTTTCAATATCTTGCTCTCTCATCTTCTTGCACCCCTATAATTCTGATGTTGGTACGCTTGAAGCTGTCCCAGAGGCTCCTTACACTATCTTCGTATTTTCAGATTCTTTTTTCATTTTGCTGTTCCAGTTGGTTGTTTTTGCTTCTTCGCATTTCAGATCTTTAACTTGATTCTTGCTCTCCTCTGATCTGCTGTTGGGAGTCTGTATAATATTCTTTATTTCATTCAGTGTATGCTTAATTTCTAGTTGGTCCTTTATCAAAACATCGAGGGTCTCATTAGATTTCTTGAGGATCTCACTACATTTATCGGCGGTCTCACCAGTCTTTTCGAGGGCCTTACTAAATTTATCAGCGGCTTCTAGACAGTTCTTGAGAGACCTTAAAAGTGTGGTTTTGAGCTCTATATCCACCATTTTGCCTTCCTCCATTTCTGTCCTGTTTCTTTGTCTCTGCATTTTTTATGCTTTCTTGGTGCACCCCCTAGTGGTCTTTGTGTGCTGTCTTGTTGTAGTTAAGCCTTGATTGTTGTAGGTAATACTGGGGCGGGCGGGGGTGGGGGGGATTTGACCTCCAGGCCAACTGGCTGTGAGAATCAGCTGTGTCTGCAGTGGGAGAACTTCTGTCCTCTAGGGAGATGCTAATCTAGCCTTTGCCTGAGGCTAACCAGCAAATGCCTCTGTGCAGGGCTTGGGCAGGGAGGATCCCAGGGAATAGCAGGGTGGGCCAAGCGAGCAGTTATGGCTGCTCTCAATTCCATCCCCAGAGGCTCTGCCTCTCATTGTTCCAGCAACCGCTGCAAGTACCTCGGAGAGAAAGCTGCCCTCAAGTTCCGACCGATGCCAGACAGTCCTGCTTCTCCCATTTGAGTCTGGGTCCCAAGAGACTTGCCTCAAACTGGAGCCCAGAGACTGAGACTCCCTTCCTATTGAAAATGACAACCGCGCCCTCAGCTGCCACCCGCTCCGCACACACCTCCGCACCTTTGTATTTTACTTCCTCCCTGTGCCTCCTCTGAGTCTCGGTATGCTTTTCTCTTTCCTTCTAGTTGTAGAATTTCCCCTCAGCAAGCCTTCCTGTGGTTCTGGGTTATGTCCATTCCGTCTTTTAGTTGTATTTTTGAAGTGGTTGTGCAAGGCAGCAAACTCCGGTGTTTACCTATGCCGCCATCTTGGTTTCTCCTCTCCTCCTTTTTAATTTTTGTTTCCAGTTGCTCTTCCAATTGGGCTTGTTTCTCTATCTTATCTTCTAACTCACTCTCTGTTCTCTGCTTCTTCTAGTTTACTATTGAAACTTTCTATTGTGTTTTTGATTGTAGCTATATCACTTTTGATCTTTTCCTGATTTTTGCATAGGTTTTTGATTTTCTCATTCATCCGGTGTATGAACTGCACATCCATTACTCTTAATTCTTTTCCTGTCATGTTGCATGCTTCCACTTCATTAATTTCATTTCTTGGCAACTCCTCTTTTTCTTTCCTCTGGGTATTGTTTTTTCTGTCTCTCCATTCTCCCAGTCACCTGAAGGTCCAAGTGCCAAGTTGCAGGGGCCTGAGCTGAGTGAAGTGGGAGTGTTACACCACCCAAGTGTCACACTAGAGCTCCAACTCTGAGATGTGTGGCTGCTGTTGGTGGGCAGTAGCCACATGCACCGAGAATCAGAGTCACTGGACTTCAGTGTGGCCTTGTGCATTCACCTAGAATCAGGGTCCCTGCACGTGCCACACTGAGAAAGAGTCCCCACAATTGTGTGCTTAAAATCAAAGTACTCATGTGTGCACACCGAGAAATGAGAATAAGAGTCTCTGTTGCTTTGTGCATCCTCAGGCTGAGAATCAGAGTCCCTATGCACGCATATGCTGAGAATTGGTGCTCAGTGTGCACACACCAAGAATCAGGGTTCCCGTAAACATGCAAAGAGAAACAGAGTCCCCGCATGTGCACACCGAGAGTCAAAGTCACTGGTGCTCACTGTGGCCGCTAGCACAAAGAATCAGGATCCCTGGTATGCTTGGGAGGTCAGAGTGCACAGTTGTCTTGTGTCAGCGGGTGTCCTGCCCATACATTGTGGAAAACAGACTCCCATGTGCGAGAGCTCAGAGTCAAAGTCAGGTAGCACAGCCACACTGTGTCAGCGGGAGGCCTGTTTGCATGCCATGGGAAAAAGACTCCCTGTGTATGCATGCCTAGAGTCAAAGTCAGATAGCACAGCAGAGGCCTGCTCACACGGTACAGATCTAGCAGGTCCTATGCTGCTGCAGCAGGCCGGCAGGGAAGGGGATGGGCTCTAGACTCACAGAAATCTGCATTTGCAGCCAGGATGTCTGGAGTCTTGGCATCCATGGGTCTGCAGCTGTGGTAGCAGGTTTTTGTCCCAAGTGGCTGTAGGGTCCTGGTTTGCATCTGAGGCAAGACTGGGCGGTAGTAAGACTATGATCCTAGTCGCAAGCAGTTCTGCCCTTCAAGATGGAGTGGTTTCTGTGCTAGCACTGACTGCCCTGGGGTGTTCGCAACAGCAGCAGAGTTTCACAGTGTAATACTGCCGAGTCTACCAGCTCCCCAAAAGTCCTGCAGGATCAAACTGTCCGTAGCTCAGACAACACTCACCACACAGATCCACACACTCCTCTATTGCTCCCTCACTCTCTCACCCACTCTCCCTCCCAGTCTTCTTGCTGGTCACCATCTTCTCCCCTGAGTCCATGTATTCTTCTAAATTCTCCCATTCGACTATGCCAGGGCTGGTTCCTGCTTGACACCTGTCCACTGTACTAACTATTGGGAAATTAGTCCAAGTTTCTTCTTTATCTTCTGTGCCGTGCCAGCACAGTCAAGGGTTTGGTGACCCTGAGGGGGAGGGTGAAGTATTAAAGAAAATACAGACAAAGAGAATAAGCTGAGTCTCAGTGGATCCTCTGTGCCTAGCTGAGGCCACAGAGAGTGATCCAGATGGCAAGCTGATGCTTTATTTTATAGTCAGAGGTAAACAAGGTAGGGGTCACCATAGTTAACAATGTTCTTGTGAGTTTCACTTGTTTTGGCAGCACTTGCTGCCCCTCTCACAGCTCATTAACTACCTAGGAAGGATCTAGGGAGTGTCACAAGGTCAAGCTTAATTATGCTAAGAGGGCTGTGCCCTCTAAGCTGGGACTTCTTTATGGCTTTACCATAGGTCAATCCAAGGATAACCCTATAGCTGATCCCTACAATCTTCTGCTCATTAAACAGCAGGTATTGGGTCTGAACCCATCTCCCTGGGTCTGGACCTCCAAAGATGCTGGGTCTTAGATGGAGAAGCCATGAGAGGTTGTGGGTATATAGAATGAGTCTTTATTGAAGAAGCCAGGACATAGAGCCATCATATAAGAACAGTCCTCATAGCAAAGTCCATACAGTCAGGCATCCAGACACCAGCTGGTGAACATGTATCTTTCCCATAAAGCAGCATTAGTCTCTGTACCCACAGCTGTTATCTGAGCAGTGGCACACTGCCTCCTAGACTCACCATCTCACATCATAGTGGTATCTGAGCTTCCTAGCTCAGCAGCTTCTCCTGTCTCTCCTGCCCAGCTGCTCTCTCTAGCAGACTTCTTCACATACTTCACACTGGCTTCTCTCTCCATACTCCAGCCTACTATCTGGTCAGTAACCTACTTCTATACCATTTAGACAAAGAAGGCTTTGTGCCAATGGTATATTTGTGCCAGTTATATCAATCATATTGGCTACTAAAGGCCACAGTGTACTGTGAGAGTGCTGTGGCCTTGCAGCTGCTCATGGTATCTTGGCCGAATTAGGATTTCCAGGCTCAGAGTCCTTGAACATCCCATTTAGGCACATGTCCAGAGCAGCCTTTGGCCATTCTAGTGTGATGATAACAAGGCCTTTGTGATCCCGCCAGCTTTGACTATATGGAGCCTGGCATGGTTCCCACACGTAAAAACAGAGATTGTTGGAAAATCTGGGGACATAATCCCCTAAACAAGTTCTCTGTATTGTGACCCTTGTCTCACTTTTGACTGTCGTATTCCTTTGGTTTTGCTCCTGCTTACTTGCATTTGTCTGTGTTCAATCCATAGCCATGTGGCCCTTTGGAACCTACATGCAATGGACTGATGGACTTCAGTGGGGAACAAAAATTATGATAGCCTGATGCTAAACTGGACCTGGCTCCAACATGGATTGGAAACTCTGGGCACTGACTCTGATTTTAGCCCAATTAAATCCACAGCTACACTTCTTCATGGCAGGACTGAGAGGGGCACTTGGAAAATCAGTGGTTTGATTCCACACAAATAAAAACTTTCTGTTATAATATCCTCTTATGTGAGTTTCAGAAACTTCCTTTTATCAAGGTATTGCAAGAAATATACTCCTATGAGCAATGCATGGGGATGAAGGTCTCTCCCTACTGGTAACATCATTACACCATGAACATTTTTTTCTTTAGTCTTAAATAACTTCACAGCTTCCTCTTTATCTGAGAATAAAAGCCAGTATGTATACAATGACCTATAAAATATTTGACCCACTTACTTTTAAAATCTCATCTTCTATAATTATTCCTGTGCTTTTTGTCCACACTAATTCATTGTTATTCTTGGAACACCCAGTTATCATCCTATCACAGGGACCATGCTTTTTATGTTCTTAGTAGAGGCCTAGTTCATGGATTGATACACCACTGGGGTCCCTCAGCCTGTCTTGCAGGTATCAGTGGACTTCCATGCTTCTACTGCCTGGCCTTATCTGCCAGCTCATCAGGCCCTAGCCTGCTGTCTGCATCAATCCTGCAAAACATGAAGTAGTGTGTGAAGCAGCAGGTGGCTGGGGAGGAGCCCAAGCCCAGGCTGGGTGCCATGCTATTCCTGCTCATCCCAGCCCCACTTCACCGGCCACCGCCAATTGGGCACACATGGGGAGTGGCAGGAGAGGCTTGCACTGCTGCAGATGTGCTCACCAGCTGTGAGCTTGGCATCTGGCTGAGCAGTGCTACCCATGTGGAGTGCACTGACGACCAAGGGGAAGCTCCTGTGTTTAGCATCTGCCCCTGGTGGTCAGTGCATGTCATAGTGACCAGTTGACCAGTCATTCAGTCGTTTGGTCACTTAGGCTTCTACACTAAGAATAGACAAATATGTAAATTGACCATATCTTCATGATGTCCCACAATCAATCAGGTGTTAGTCTGTAAACCCAACAAAGATGGTGGGCCTGTGAGCAGCACTCACATGTGTAGGCACCAATTGGCCAGGGGGTGGGGCAGGACACTTGCGTCATCACCATGGCATTCTGCACCGTCCCCGCTGCTCCGGGCCTCTGGGCAGTGTGAGAAGGTAGAAAGGTGGCTCTGGGCTGGAGCAAAGATGGAAAGGTGGTTCCAGGCTGAAGCAAAGGCAGAAAGGTGGTTCAGCTGGAGCGAAGGCGGTGCCGGCATCCAGGGGAAGGAAGTCCCATTCTTGTACGAATCTTCATGCATTGGGCTTCTAGTTTATATACATACTAGAGGCCCAGTGCACAAATATTTGTGCTCTTTGGGGGGTCCCTCAGCCTGGCCTGTGCCCTCTCACAGTCTGGGAAACCTTGGGGGATGAATACCTGCTGGCTTAGGCCCACTGCCTGGGGGATTGGGCCTAAACTGGCAGTCAGACATCCCTCAGGCAGCCTGGGAGCCCTCGGGAGATGTCCACTTGATAGCAGGGAGCAGGCCTAAGCTGCAGTCAGACATCCTTAGTGCTGCTGAGGAGGCAAGAGAGGCTCCCTCCACCACCGCTGTACTGGTAGCCATCATACTGGCTCGTGGCTGAGCAGAGCACCTCCTGTGGTAGTGCACTGACCACCCGGGGGCAGCTCCTGCATTGAGCATCTGCCCCCGGGTGGTCAGTGTGTGTCATAGTGACCAGTCATTTCCAGTCATTCTGCTTTTAGGGTCAATTTGCATATTACCCTTTTATTATATAGGAGTGCCTGGCCAGCCTGAGTGAGAGGCTGATGGCTGTTTGCAAACTGGCCACAGCCCATTCAGTGTGGGGGTCCCCACTGGGGTGCCTGGCCAGCCTGGGTAAGAGGCTGAGGGCCATTTTGAGGTTGGTCACACCCCCTTCAGGGTTGGGGTGTCCTGCTGGGGTGCCTGGCCAGTCTGGGTGAGGGGCTGATGGCTGTTTGCAGGCTGGCAAAGATCCGCAGTGGGGGCCCTCACCCCATGAGGGTGTGGCCATCCTGGGTGAGGGGCTGACGGCTGTTTGCAGGATGGCCACTGCCCCCAGCCACCCAAGCTACCAGTGGAGGCTGGCTGGAAGCAGGTATCTGGGATTTATTTGTCTTCTATAATTGAAGTTTTGTTGCCATGAGCGGAGGCCGCAGCCAACTCAGGGTCTGTGGGAAGCTTGACTTCCTCCATCACCCGGGCAACCAAGCCTCCTGCTTGCTACAGGTCCATGGCTTCCAGCCACCATCTTGGTTGGGTTAATTTGCATATAGTTGCTCTGATTGGCTGGTGGGCATGGATTAGGGCATAGGGAAGGTACAGTTAATTAGCATCTTTGTCTTTTATTAGTATAGATAGATTTTTTTAGGTCAATATTGAGGCAATAGCAATGGTCTCCTAATTAGTGTCTCACTCTTACAATTCTGTTACAGATCTCTTGATTCACCTATGCCACTGTTATGGTAGATAGTTCTGAGAGTGCACATGAAGTTGTACAGGAAGAATACAATTTTACACATATTCAAGGAGCTTCTTACTTTTTCACAGTGTTCTTATAAAAAGATAGCTCATAAGGTGAAAGTTTACAATTCCAAGAACAAGTTTCAACCAATAGGGACAAAGTCCTGTGAAAAAAGCTTTAGCTATCCTTTCTAAGGGCCAATTCTAAAATGCATTATTTCACTGTGCAAGAACCTGAGTAATTTGAACCCGCATTGACTTTGACAATGACTATGATAATGTACTCTTTTTAAAATTTATTTTCATTGTTTACACTATGTCCTCATTTCCTCCCCTTCACCCCCTTTACACAGCCCCACCTCCCTTTCCTTTGGCTTTCACCATACTGTTTGTTGTATGTGTCTATGGGTATGCATGTATGTTCTTTGTCTAATCCCTTCTTCTTTCATGTGGTATCTTCTCCCCAAAATCCTTCCTCTTTGACAGCTGTCAGTTCTATGTTTTTATGCCTCTGTGTTGTGAGAGTGAACCAGTGATCTTTTCTGTCAAAGAAAGGAGCTTACTGCCCTACTAGATCCCACTATTTTGATCTGACCTTCAGGCTATCAGAGTGCCACCATCTTAGCTCCGCCTTACCCCTCCTCTTCCTCTGAATTAGCCAATCATGAAATAATGTGAACCTGAGCTCTGAGCCATGACCAATCAGGCCAGAGTACAGAGTGAGGCACAGGGCAGACCCACATCAAGAAACAAAAGCCAAATGGACTTCACATTCATTGTTTTCTGCCCCTGATTTCCAGCTGGCAAAATCACCCTTTGGCACAGGAGGGTGCAATGAAGTTTTGAGTGTCTGTCTCATTCCAGTGACATTGTTGAGAGCATTTCTAACAGTGTCCATTTTATTAATCAGTTCATTTTGATCATTAGATTAACACATACAAGTGAGATTATATGGCATTGACTTGGCATAATAATCTCCTCTGATATTGGCTTTTCCCCTTCCCTGTCTTATTTTCTAAGCTCTCTCACTTCTGTTTCCTTCAATTATGTCCCAAATAAACTTTCCAGTTTTTTTTCTTTAATTAGTTCCATGTAAACTAGTGGCACTCAAATTCTTATTTTCATATTTTATCTAGAGAACTAGAGGCCTGGCGTATGAATTCATGCATGTGTGAGGTACAGCTGGCTGGGGGGGCGGGTGGCTGTGACAGCAGGGGGAGAGGGACCAAGAGAGTTAGAAGGGGGTGCTGATCGGGCCCCAATCAGTCTGGTTGGCTGCTGCAGTGTACATCATAGGGACTAGTCATAGTGGTTATTCGGTCATTCCAGTCACTTGGCTTTTATATGTGTAGATAATCCATGGCAACAGAAGCTAAAATACATATTCATAGATATTCACATTGAAGTCAAGGATATATTTCTAAAATAGATATCTCCAGTCATCCCTAGCCAAATAATTTATTAATTCTCTCTCACCTAGCCTAAAATCTCCCATATTAAGGAAGTCTATAAGATTCGAATAAGAGGCTTGTGTAGCCTGCACCCATCCAAGGAACAGCAGCCTCGTGATAGGCACACCCTCTGTCTGAGAAACAGCATCTGTGTGTGAAGCCTCCCCCCACCAGCCAGAGGAGCCACCGAGACTTGGAACAGCACCCACCAGAGGAGCTGCTGCCAACTGAGGAGCAGCTGCTACCACAACTGCCAGAGGAGCAACCGCAGCCCGAGGAGCCACTGGCACCCAAGGAGCAGCCACTGAATGACTCAACATCTAGATATGTCGGTGAGATCAAACATGGGTAGACAAAGACACCCCCAAAGGAAAGAGAAGGAGGACTCTCCAGAAAAGCAGCTAAGTGAAACAGGCATTCAGCATGACAGAAAAAGAATTCAGATTAAGGGTCCTAGAATGCAGAAACCAGATGGAGAAAAAACTCAACAACTTATGCAAGAAGCAAGAGGAAATGGATGAAAAAATAAATTATGTAAGAACCAAGAAGAAATGAAGAGTGATGTAGCTGCAATAAAAAACAACATTGAAAGTTTCAACAGTAGACTAGGAGAAGCGGAGGACATATGGGACATATTCAAAAATAGACCACATATAGGGTCACAAACAAAATCTCCCCAAATTCAAGAAGATTGAAATCATACCAAGCATCTTCTCAGACCAGGATGGCATAATATTAGAAGAAACTACAAAATGCTCAAACATTTGGAGGCTGAATAGCATGTTATAAAATATTGATTGGGTTACCAATGAGATCAAAGAAGAAATAAAAACATCCTAGAAACTAATGACAATGAAAAAACAACAATCCATAACCTATGGAACACAATGAAAGCAATCCTGAGAGGGAAGTTTATAGCACTACAGGCCTATTTCAAAAAAACAAGAAAAAATGATAGTAAATCATCTAACTCTACAACTCAAAGAATTAGAAAGAGAGCAACAAGGAAAGCCCAGAGAGAGCACAAGGAAGGAGATAATAAAGATTAGAGCAGAAATAAATGACATAGAGACCAAAAAAAAAAAATACAGAAAATCAATGAAACCAAGAGGTGGTTCTTTGAAAGGAAAACAAGATTGATACACCTCTAGCCAGACTCACCAAGAAGCAAAGAGAGAGGACCCAAATAACCAAAATCAGAAATGATAAAGGCAAAATAACAACAGACCCCACAGAAATACAAAGGATTGTTAAAAAATACTATGGACAACTCTACTCCAACAAACTAGACAATCTGGAGGAAATGGACATATTCTTAGAAAAATTCAATATTCCAAAAATCAATCAGGAAGAATCTAAATATCTCAATAGGCCAATAACTATGGAAGAAATTGAAGCAGTCATCAAAAAGCTTCCATCACACAAAAGCCCAGGACCAGACGGCTTCACAAGGGAGTTTTACCAAACATTCAAGGAGGAACTAAAACCTATTCTCCTCAGACTACTACAAAAAATCCAAGAGGAAGGAACACTACCAGGCTCATTCTATGAAGCCAGCATCACCGTAATACCAAAACCAGATAAAGACAACACAATGAAAGAGAATTATAGGCCAATATCCCTCATGATCATAGATGCCAAAGTCCTCAACAAAATCTTAGCAAATCGGATCCAGCAGTACATAAGAAAGATCATACATCATGACCACGTAGCATCTATCCCAGTGATGCAAGGATGGTACAATATCTGTAAATCAGTAAACGTGATACATCACATACACAAATTGAAAGAAAAAAACCACATAATCATATCAATTGATGCAGAAAAAGCATTTGACAAAATCCAACACCCATTTTTGATAAAACCTCTCAGCAAGGTGGGAATAGAAAGATCATACCTCAACATAATAAAAGCCATATATGACAAACCTACAGCCTATATCATACAGAATGGACAATAACACCATTTCCCCTAAGAACAGGAACAAGACAGGGATGCCCACTCTCATCAATCCTGTTCGATATAGTACTGGAAGTATTAGCTATTGCAATTAGACAAGAAGAAGAAATAAAAGGCACATAAAGTGGAAAAGAAGAAGTAAAACTGTCCTTATTTGCAGATGATATGATATACATAAAAAACCTAAAGACTTCATCAAAATAGTATTAGACTAAATAAATAAATTTGGAAACGTAGCAGGATACAAAATTAACACCAAGAAATCTATGGCATTTCTATATACTAATACTGAACTGACAGAAAGAGAGACTAAAAAATCAATCCCATTTACCATCACACCAAAAAAACTAAGATACCTAGGAATAAACTTAACTAAGGAGGTGAAAGACCTCTATTCAGAAAACTATAGGACATTGAAAAAAGAGATAGAGGAAGACATAAACAGATGGAAGAACATACCATGTTCTTGGATTGGTAGAATAAACATCATCAAAATGTCCATACTACCCAAAGCAATCTATAAATTCAACGCACTTCCCATTAAAATACCAATGGCATATTTCACAGGCCTGGAACAAACTCTCCAAAAATTTATCTGGTATAAAAAAAGACCATGAATAGCTGCAGCGATCCTGAGAAAGAACAAAGTAGGTGGGATCTTAATAGCAGATATCAAGCTGTATTACAAAGCCACTGTTCTCAAAACTGCCTGGTATTGGCACAAGAACAGACATATATATCAATGGAATAGAATAGAGAGCCCAGAAATTGGCCCGAACCAATATGCTCAATTAATATTTGAAAATGGAGACAATAACATGCAATGGAGTCAAGATAGTCTCTTCAATAAATGGTGTTGGGAAAATTGGAGGGATACATGCAAGAAAATGAAATTTACCACCAACTTACACCATGCACAAAAATAAACTGAAAATGGATAAACGACTTAAATGTACAATGGGAAACCATAAAAATACTAGAAGAATCCAAAGGCAACAAAATCTCAGACATATGCTGAAGCAATTTCTTCACCGATACAGCTTCTTAGGTATTGAAAACTAGGGAGAAAAATAAACAAATGGGACTACATCAAAATAAAAAGCTTCTGCACAGCAAAAAAATCCTTCAACAAAACAACAAGAAAGCCCACTGCATGGGAAAACATATTTGCCAATGTTATATATGATAAGGGCCTAATTTCCAAAATTTATTGGGAACTCATACAACTTAACAAAAGGAAAATAAACAATCCAATCAAAAAATGGGCAATGGACCTAAGTAGACACATTTCAAAAGAGGACATTCAGAAAGCCAAGAGACATATGAAAACTTGCTCAAAGTCACTAATCATCTGAAAGATGCAAATCAAAACTACAATGAGGTACCATCTCACACCTGTCAGAATGGCTATCATCAACAAATCAAGAAACGACAAGTGCTGGAGAGGATGTGGAATAAAAGAAACACTCGTGCACTGCTGGTGGGAATGTAGACTGGTAACACTGACTCTGGGTAAGCCTGGTTCCCACCAACCCACGACAGCCACACATCTTAGTGTTGGAGCTCTTCAGTGACACTAGGATGGTGCGAAGCTCCCACTGCACACAGTCCAGGCCCTCACAACTTGACGTTTGAACCTTCTGGTGATAGTCAAAATGGTGATACAACACAATCCCCTGAGGAAAGAAAATGAGGAGTTGACAAGAAAGGAAATTAGTGAAATTAAAGCATGCAACATGACAGAAAAAGAATTCAGAGTAATGGTTGTACAATTCATTCACCGGATGAATGAGAAAATCAAAAACCTATGCAAAGATAAGGAAGAAATGAAAAGTGATATAGCTACTACCAAAAACATCATGGAAGGTTTCAACAGTAGACTAGAAGAAGCAGAGTACTGAATTAGTGAGTTAGAAGATAAGGTAGAGAAACAAGCTCAATCTGAACAGAAACTGGAGAAAAAAATTTAAAAAACTGGCAGAGAACCTACGGGAGCTTTGGGAAAACGTGAAATGAAGTAACATACACATAATAGGGCTGCCAGAGGACACGAAGGGAAACAAGGATTAGAAAATCTATTTGAAGAAAAAATGACAGAAAACTTCCCAGATATGGGGAAGAAAAAAGTTACGCAGGTACTGAGACTCCCAAGCAAGATGAATCCCAAAAGACCCACACCAAGACACATTGTAATTGCAATGGCAAATATTCAGGACAAAGAGAGAATCTTAAAGGATGCAAGAGTGAAACAGAAAGTTAACTACAAAGGATCCTCCATCAGATTATAAAATGATTTCTCAATAGAAACACATCAAGCAAGAAGGGAATGGAAGGAGGTAAACAAAGTATTGCAAAGCAAAGGACTGAATCCAAGAATACTCTATCCAGCAAGGCTATCAATCAAAATTAAATAGAAAACCAGGAGCTTCACAGCAAAAAAAAAGGCTGAGGGACTTTATCACTACCAAGTTAGAAATGCAAGAAATGCTAAAGGGAATGCTGTAAAAAGAAGAAATAAAGAGGTAAGGAAGAACACAGGCACAAAAATAATGAGTACAAACAAGTACCTTTCCATAATAACTTTAAATGTAAATGAACTAAATGCTCCAATCAAAAGACATTGAGTGGCTGAATGGAAAAAAGACATGGCCCATATATATGCAGTCTACAAGAGACCCACCTCAGAACAAAGGACTCACAAAGACTGAAAGTGAAGGGATGGAAAAATATCTTTCAGGCAAATGGAAATGAGAAAAAAGCTCGAGTAGCAATACTTATATCTGACAAAATAGACCTCAAAGTGAAGGGCATAACAAGAGATAAGGAAGGCCACTTCATAATACTAAAGGGAGTGTTACAACAAGAGGATATAACACTGTAAATATATATGCACCCAATGTAGGAGCAACCAAATACATAAAAAACTCCTGGAAGATATCAAGGGAGATATCGACAACAATACAATCATAATACAATCAAACTTAAACACACCACTAACATCACTGGATACAGACAACAGGGGGGTGAGGGCATGAGTGTGTGTGTGGGGGGGTGTTATGGGGCAATGAAGTTACATATGTAATACCTCAATAAAGAAATTAAAGATTGAAAAAAATTAGAATAAAAAAATATATTGAAAATTTTTTAAAAATCATATAATCATATCAATTGAGGCAGAAATGGCATTTGACAAAATCCAGTACCATTTTGTGATGAAAGCTCTCAGGAAAGTGAGAGTAGAGGGATGATACCTCAACATAATAAAAGCCTTGTATGACAAACCTGCAGTACATCATACTTAATGGTAAAAACTAAAACCATTCCCCCTAAGAACAGGAGCAAGACAGGGATGCCCACTTTCACCACTTCTGTTTTACATAGTACTGGAAGTACTTGCCATTTCATTCAGACAAGAAAAAGAAATAAAGGGCATCCCAATTTTAAAAGAAGAAGTAAAATTGTCATTATTTGCAGACGACATGATATTGTACATAGAAAACACTAAAGACTCCATCAAAAATAACTCCTAGAACTAATGAATTCAGCAGTGTATACAAAATTTACACCCAGAAATCTATTGCTTTTTTATACACCAATAATGAACTCACAGAAAGAGAGTAATGGTTGTACAGTTTTGTACAATGGTTGTACAATGGTTGTACAATAGTTGTACTAATAAAAACAATTCCATTTACCATTGCAACCAACACATTATGATACGTAGGAATTTAACCAACGAGATAAAGCACCTGTACTCAGAAAATTACAGGACGCTGAAAAAAAAAGAGAGAGAGATACAGGGAGACATAAACAAATGGAAGAATACACCATGTTCATAGGTTGGTAGAATCAACATCATTAAAATGTCCATACTACCCAGAGTACTCTATAGATTCAATGCAATCCCCTCTAAAATGCCAACGACATACTTCAAATACCTAGAACAAACTCTCCAAAATTTCATCTGGAATAAAAAAAAAGACCCCAAATAGCTGCAGCAATTATGAGAACAAACAATGTTGGAGGGATCACAATACCAAAAATACTACAAAGCACGAGAACAGACATATAGACCAATGAACATAACAAAGAACTCAGAGATTGATTCAAGACATTATGCTCAATTAATATTTGACAAAGGAGGCAAGAGCATAAAATGGAGTGAAAAACATCTCTCCAATAAATGGTGTTGGGAAAATTAACCAGATTAGAAGCAAAAAAATGAAACTAGACCACTAACTTAGACTATACACAAAAATAAACTCAAAATGGGTAAAGGACTTAAATGTACAACCAGAAACCATAAAAATACTAGAGGAATCTAAAGGCAACAAAATATCAGACATAACTCATAGCAATATGTTTACTGATAAAACTTCTAGGACAAGGAAAACTAAGGAGAAAATAAACAAATGAGACTACATCAAAATGAAAAGTTTCTGCACAGCAAAAGAAACCATCAACAAAACAACGAGAAAGACCACTGCATGGGAGAACCTACGTATTTGCCAATGTTATATCTGATAAGGGTTTAATCTCCAACATTTACAGGGAATTTATACAATTTATCAAAGGAAAGATAAATAATCCAATTTAAAAAATGGGCAAAGGACCTAAATAGACACTTTTCAAAAGAAGACGTACAGAAGGCCAAGAGACATATGAAAACATGATTAAAGTTACTAATCATCTGAGAGATACAAATCAAAACAATAATGAGGTACAACCTCACACAAGTCAGAATGGCTATCATCAACAAATCAATAAGTGACAAGTGCTGGAGAGGATACGGAGAAAAAGGAACCCACTTGCACTGCTGGTGGGAATGCAGATTGATGCAACCAGTCGAAAACAGTACGGCATTTTCTCAAAAAATTAAAAATGGAACTCCCATTTGACCCAGTAATCCCACCTCTAGGAATATATCCCAATAAATCTGAAACACCAATTAGAAAGGATATATACACCCCTGTGTTCATAGCAGCACAATTTACAATAGCTAAGTTTTGGAAACAGACTAAGTGCCAAGATGAGTGTATTAGAAAACTGTAGTACATCTACACAATGGAATACTACACTGCTGTAAAAAAAAAAAAAAAAAGAAAGAAAGAAAGAAGGATTTCTTACCATTTGCAACAGCATGAATGGAACTAGAGAGCATTATGCTAAATGAAATAAGCCAGTCAGAGAAAGATAAATATCACATGATCTCACTCATTTGTGGAATATAATGAACAACATAAACTAATGAACAAAAATAGAGCCATAGTCATAGAAGCATCGAACAGACTGTCCAACCTATAAGGGAATACAGAGGGTGAGGAGGTAAGAGATCAACCAAAGGACTTGTATACATGTATATGAACATAACCAATGGACACAGATAGGGTGGCGTTGAGGGCAGCTAAGGAGAGGTCAATGGGGGAAAAGGGAGACTTATGTAATAGTTTAAACAATAAAGAATTTAAATGAAAAAAAGAAGAGTTATAACTGGACATGGACTGGCCCAGAGCAGGTTTGCCTCAGAGCAGCCATGCAGGAAAGATTTCACAAAATAAGTTCAGGTGATTTTGAGATTACATTTATTAAAGCTGTAAATATTGAAATGAAGGAAGGACTCTTGGTAAAAGAAGCAACAGGAGAGAGCCCAGGCAATTCTTTTCTTAGCTCTCTAGAAATGTTATAGGAAAGAAGTGAGTCAAGGCGGGACTGCTTTTATCCCACTGAGAAGTCAGAAAAGAATGGGCCTTAGAGACACGATCAGTGGGTAAGCCAAGGATGAGCTGCCACTGCCCACTGATCTCTCCATTGCAGGTCTCATGAGGACACTTAGAGTTTAGGAGGAAGGAAAACGTTTTTGGCAGACAACAGCATGGGCTTTCTCTAGTCTAGAGTGAACCCACACATATCATTGGATTGATTGTTTAATTTTCCTTTGGGGGTGAGAATCTTAGGGGGGATTTCATCAAAATATTCATTAGCTTTTCAGGTACTTTACAAATATGCTAGTGCATTAAAATGACCATATATGGATTATTCTGTCGTCTGCTTTACTATTTTACTTTTATCTTGGGTCTACCTGGATCTAATTGGGATTTTGTTATTGTCCCCATGACTTTATTTGTCCTTAAGTTTAGATAGAACA
The DNA here is from genome assembly GCF_964212035.1 of Myotis nattereri. Lineage (NCBI taxonomy): Eukaryota > Metazoa > Chordata > Mammalia > Chiroptera > Vespertilionidae > Myotis > Myotis nattereri. The sequence continues at coordinate 40,247,799 of NC_138094.1, read as the reverse complement.
AAGTCATTAATTGACTTTCTATTCTCTATTTTCCTGACCAGAGTGATTTAAGCTATGTATTACCTATTTGTGGAGGAGAGGTATAAACCATTGGTTCTCAAGTGTCCTTGGTTGGGGAAAATATGGTCTTAGGATTTACTAGCTGGCTTTAAGTTGTTCAAAGTGTTTGGCCCATTTAATCTTCTTATCTCAGTTTTTCTATTCCACCTGCCTGCGGATTTTCCTGCCTCTGTATGAATATGCGCTGACAAACTGGGTAACTTAGGTAAAATGGACAAATTCCTATAATCAGAAAAATTACCAAGACTATACCACAAAGAAATAGAAGATCTGAATAGACCTATAAATAGTAAGACTTTTCAATCAGTAATAAGAATATATCTCCCAATAAATCAAAGCTCTGAATCTGATGGCTTCACCAGAGAATTCTACAAAGTCTAACACCAATTTCAAAAACTAACACCAGTCCTTCTTAAATGTTTTTAAAACTTGATTAGGAAAATTACTTCCTAACACTTCCTAATTCATTCTATGAATCTTACATCACCCTGACACCAAAGCCAGACAAAACCACAACAAGTAAAATCACAGACCAATAGCCAATATTTACAATGATACAAAATTCTTAACAAAATTCTAGCAAACTGAATTCAGCAACATATTTTAATGTTTTTCACCATGATCAAGTGGGATTGATTCCTTGAATGAAAATAAGGTTCAATGTAAGAAAATCTACCAATGTAGTCTACCACATTGACATAATAAAGAAGAAATAAATATAATCATTAAAAGGACATGATACAAGGAAAGGATTTTTAAAAAGTCAACACTGATGACATAAGAATTATAAAAGTAGGAATAGAAGAGAACTATTTCAACATCATAAAGGCTACGTATGACAAACCTTTATGTAATATCATACTCCATGGTGAAAGATGAAGTGTAAGACAAGGATTCCCTCTCTCACCACTTATATTCAACATAGTACTTGAGCAATTAGGCAATAAAGGGAAATAAAAGGCATCCAAATTGGAAAGTATAAAGGAAAATAATCTATCTTCATATATTATGCAAATAGACCAAATGGCAAAGGACTGGCAGAATGACTGGTTGCTATGACATGCATTGACCAACAGGGTGCAGATACTCAATACAGGAGCTGCCACCAGCCCATAGGCCTCAGGCCAGCCAAGGTGGGTGCCATCAGGCCCCGCGACCCCCGATTGCCCTGCTGGTTGCTCCACTGATAGGCCTGATCACCAGTCAGGCATGGATTTCATGCACCAGGCCTCTAGTAAAAATATAAATGACAACAAAAAAGTACCTATCAATAATAACCTTAAATGTAAGTGCTCCAACCAAAAGACATAGGGTAGATTAATGGATAAGAAAACATGACCCATATATATGCTCTCTATAAGGACCCACCTCAGAACAAGGACTCACACAGGATGAAAGTGAAAAGATAGAAAAAATATTTTCCAAACAAATCAAATTGGGGGAAAAAAAGATGGGTACCAATATCCATATCCGACAAAATAGACTTCAAAATAAAGGCCATAAAAAGAGACAATGAAGGCCACTTCCTAATACTAAAAGGAATGATTCAACAAGAGGATATAACCCTGGAAAACATATAAGCACCCATTATAGGAGCAGCCAATTTATAAAAAAAAAAAAAGAAAAGAAAACTTCTGAAGGATTTAAAAGGAGAGTGTCGCCGAAACCGGTTTGGCTCAGTGGATAGAGCATCGGCCTGCGGACTGAAAGGTCCCGGGTTCGATTCCGGTCAAGGGCATGTACCTGGGTTGCGGGCACTTCCCCAGTGGGGGATGTGCAGGAGGCAGCTGATCGATGTTTCTCTCTCATCGATGTTTCTAACTCTCTATCTCTCTCCCTTCCTCTCTGTAAAAAATCAATAAAATATATTTAAAAAAAAAATAAATAAAAGGAGAGTGTCAACAACAATACAATCATAGTAGGGGACTTTAATGCTCCACTGACAACACTAGATAGATCTTCTAGACCAGTGGTTCTCAACCTTTGGGTTGTGACCCCTTTGGGGGGTCAAATGACCCTTTTACAGGGGTCGCCTAAGACCATGAGAAAACACATAACATAATTACATATTGTTTTTGTGATTAATCACTATGCTTTAATTATGTTCAATTTGTAACAATGAAAATACATCCTGCATATCAGATATTTACATTATGATTCATAACAGTAGCAAAATTAAAGTTATGAAGTAGCAAAGAAAATAATTTTATGGGGAGAAGAAAATGGCAGAGGTATAGACGGACATGTCCTGTGCCTTGTCCCGGAGCAGTTAAGGGTGAGCAGCTGAACGGGTAACATACAGCCCTTATAAGCAGAAGATATTCAGCTGAGAGACAGTTTGCAGCTGGGAAAGGCGGAGGACTCCCGGAAAAGGGGACAGTTGGAGACTGCGGCTGAAATGTCTCCCGGAACGCCGGTTCAGCTGCTGGAGACCACGCCATCTTGAGTGGCTGTTATTGGAAGCATATCCATCAAAAGACCCGGCATCAACAGCATCCAGATATCGGCTACTAACCCAGAAACAACGGGTCCCAAGCATCGAGGCTACATGAACTTAGAGGATCCCTGCTTCTCCCTATGGAAAGGTCAGATTTCCCCTAAAGGTGTGGTTTGCAATTCAGGTTGGAGAGAGGAACATGCATACGTGCAGGGGAAATCTGAGCCCCACAAAGTCCACGGCCGTTGGGGCCAGCATGATCTGCAAGTGTGGGAGGGCTCCTGCAGGGCTGCTGGCAGAAGGGAAAGCTAAAAATAAGTCCATAGCTGAACTGGATGCAAAAAAGCAGCCTTTGATTTTTCTAGTGTGCCGGCTGCTTAGCACTGGGGAAGAGAGGGTGCACAGAAGGGAATGCACACAGAGCTGAAAGGTGGGGGGTTGTGAATTTGTGCAACTTCTCAGGCTCTTGTTCTCTCTCTTCCCCTTAAATCTTTGCATTTGATTATTAAACCCAGTATATGGGATTGCCCAGTCAGGGTCACTTGCACAGACTGCAGGGGAAAGTTGTTTTTGTGGAACCTTGGAAACAGAGTAAGAGTAACGATTAAAGAACAGGGTCTAGGACAGTCGACTCTCCCAAACCAGTTTTAAGTGTGATCGGGAAAATAAACCCTAACTGCTGGACAGAGAGGACTTATAGCCTCGGAGGTCTATCCAGAAACATTGCCACCCATGTGCTGACCCAGAACTGACTCTTCTGTAAATACAAATAAAGGCAATCTGGGAAACAAATACGGCCTGCCTTAAAATCAGGACTGTGGTTTACAACACAGAGGAACAGTGTATCGCAGGGAAATTCAGCACCCTCCTGAAAACCTGGCAGGACTAAAGCATGCCAGAAAGAAGAGTAGAGGACCTGAAGCACCTTCACTACTGTACATTTTTATTTTTAATTCTTTTTTCACCTTTTAATTAAGAAACTATTTTTTTTCTTTTTTCATCACCTGATTTTACCTCTTTAATTACTACATTTTTATTTTAAACCAGTATTATTACTACTACCACTTTACCATTTTTTAAAGTGTCATTTTATTTTCTCTTTATTTTATTTTGGGATAAGTGTTCTACATTCTATTTTCATCGTTCTTTTAGCATCATTTTTCTCTACCTCAACTTTACCGTTATGCCAAAACTCTTTTCCTCACTTTTCCCCTTTTGTTGTCCTGTTACTCTTACCCTATTCCTGCTTTAGATTTTCCCTATTCCTTTTTTACCCCCTGTCTAAATTTCACCCTACTTATATATCTAATTTCCAATCCCCTGCTCTAAATCCATATATACCTCTCTCTTATCTTTCTTCACTATCCAAATTATTTTCTTCTCTCTGTTGCTTAGTTTTGTTTGCTTGATTGTTGAACATATTGGGTTTTTTATGCGTGTTTGTGAGATTGTTTTGCTTTTTCTTTTTTTTTCCTATTGGTATTTTTTTCTCCGGTTATTTTTTACTTATGTTTACCCTTGCCTCCCTTGATATTAGTGGTTGTTTTTAGATTGCATTCATCTCCAGGGATCTGTTGCTGGAATTGGTTGGGATGAGTGGTGGTTCTATTGCAGTTTTATCACTATATAAATAGTGTCTTCCCCTCTTCTATTTCATTCTCTCTCTTTTCTCTCTTACTTTTTTATCTCCCTTTTCCCAATTCCATTTTTGCACTCCTTTTTTTCCCTTTTCTCTTTTATCTTTTCCTCTTCTTTCTTCCTTATCCCTTAATTCTCTTTGCTCAGTGACCACCTTTATTAGGGGTTATTAATATCATAAATACATTTGTGTTCAGTTCCTTGTATGTTGTGCCTTGTTGTGTTGTATTTTGTGTCTTTAAATCAACACAACAGAGAGAGAACTACATAACCAAACATCTGGAGAAGAGGGATCATGGTGAAAAAAGAAACAAAGAACATATGAAAGAAAAACAGGCAACACCAGAAAAGGAAGTAAACGAAATGGAGGCAATGGAGGCAACCAACCTGTCAGAGAAAGAATTCAGAGAAATGGCCATAAGGTGGATGAAAAGAATGGAAGACAAATTCAACAATACGTGTAAGAATCAAGAGGAAATGAATAAAAACCAGGAAGAAGTGAAAAATGACATCACTGCATTAAGGAACTCAATAGAAAGCATCAACAGTAGACTAGAAGAAGCAGAGGACCACATCAGTGAGCTAGAAGACAAGGTAGGAAAAAATACCCAAACAGAGTAGCTTCTAGAAAAAAAAATTAAAAAACAGGAAGAGAGCCTAAGAGAACCCTGGGACAACACAAAATGAAAGAACATCCGAATAATAGGGGTGCCAGAGGGAGGGGAAACTGAGCAAGGAATAGAAAACCTGTTTGAAAAAATAATGACAGAAAACTTCCCTGACATAGGGAAGAAAAAACTTACACAAATCCAAGAAGCCCACAGAGTCCGAAACAAAATGAACCCCAAAAGACCAACGCCTAGGCACATTATAATTAAATTGGCAAACACCAATGACAAAGCAAGAATCTTAAAAGCAGCCAGAGACAGAAAGTTACCTACAAAGGACCCTCCATCAGACTAGTGACTGATTTCTCACCAGAAACACATCAGGCAAGAAGGGAATGGAATGAAATATACAAAGTCATGCAAAGGAAGTGTCTGAATCCAAGAATACTGTACCCAGCAAGGCTATCAATCAAAATTGAGAGTCAAATCAGGAGCTTCACAGACAAAAAAGGACTACGGGAGTTTATTACCACCAAACCAGCAATGCAAGAAATGCTAAAGGGTCTGCTGTAAAAAGAAAAAATAGGAAACAAAGAAGGACCGCAGCGGTAAAGATCAAAAATGGTGAATAACATGTTTCTATCAATAATAACTTTAAATGTAAATGGATTAAATGCCCCGATCAAAAGACATAGGGTAACTGAGTGGATAAGAAAATATGACCCATATATCTGCTGTCTACAGGAAACCCACATCAGAAAAAAAAAAAGATGAACACAGAGTGAGGGTAAAGGAATGGAAAAAGGTTTTTCAGGTGAATGGAAATGAAAACCAAAAGCTGGGGTAGCAATACTTATATCTGACAAATTAGATCTCAAAGTGAAGGACATAAAAAGAGATAAGGAAGGCCACCTCATAATACTAAAGTGAGCAATCCAACAAGAAGAAATAACTCTGGTAAACAAATACGCACCCAATATAGGAGCACATAAAAATGTAAGAAAACTTCTGGAGGAGATAAAGGGAGAGATTGACAGCAATACAATCATAGTAGGGGACTTTAACACCCCATTATCACCATTGAACAAATTCTCTAAACAAAAAATCAGCAAAGAAATATCATTCCTAAATGACTCACTAGATCAGATGGAATTAATTGACATCTTCAGAACATTTCACCCCAAAGCCACAGAATATTCATTCTTCTCACGTGCTCATTAGTCATTTGCAAAGATAGACCATATATTGGGTAACAGGCAAAGTCTCCTCAAATTCAAGAAGATTGAAATAATATCAAGCATCTTCTCAGACCACACTGGCATAAAACTAGAAATCAACTACAACAAAAACAATCCAAAAAAATCAACACATGGAGAATAAATAGCACACTATTAAACAATGACTGAGTGACCAGAGAGATCAAAGAAAAAATAAAAAAACATCATGGCAACAAATGACAATGAAAACACAACAATCCAAAAGATATGGGACACAGGGAAAGCAGTCTTCAGAGGGAAGTTCATAGCTCTACAAGCCTACTGCAAGAAACAAGAAACAATGACAATAAATTACTTAACCCCACAACTAAAAGATTTAGAAAGAGAGCAACAAGAATATCCCAGTGTAAGCAGAAGGAAGAAAATAAAGATCAGAGCGGAGATAAAAGACATAGAGACCAAAAAAAAAAAAAAAACATTACAAAAGATCAACAAAACCAAGAGCTGGTTCTTTGAAAGGATAAACAAGATTGATATACCTCTAGCCAGGCTACCAAGAAACAAAGAGAGAGAACCAAAATAAACAAAATCAGACCTGAAAGAGGAGAAATAACTACAGACCTCACAGAAATACAAAGGATTGTTAGAAAATACTATGAACAACTCTTCTAACAAACTAGACAACCTGGAGAAAATGGGCATATTCCTAGAAAAATACAACATTCCAAAACTCAATCAGGAAGAATCTAAAAATCTCAACAGGCCAATTACTATGGAAGAAATTGAAGCAGTCATCAAAAAGCTCCCAGCAAGCAAAAGCCCAGGGCCAGATGGCTTCACAGAGGAGTTTTACCAAATATTCAAGAAAGAAATAAAAGTTATCCTCCTCACACTATTCAAAAAAATTCAAGAGGAAGGGACACTTCCAAGCTCGTTTTATGAAGCCAGCATCACCCTAATACCAAAACCAGATAAAGACAACACAATGAAAGAGAATTACAGGCCATTATCCCTCATGAACATAGATGCCAAAATCCTCAACAAAAATCTTAGCAAATCATGTCCAGCAATACATCAGAAAGATCATACACCATGAACAAGTAGGTTTTATCCCAGGGATTCAAGGATGGTATAATCTCCGCAAATCAATAAACGTTATACATCACATAAACAAATTGAGAGGAAAAAACCACAGTCATATCAATTGATACAGAAAAAGCATTTGACAAAATCCAACACCCTTTCTTGATAAAAACTCTCAGCAAGGTAAGAATAGAAAAATCATACACCAACATAATAAAAGCCATATATGACAAACCGAAAGCCAACATCATAATCAATGGACAAAAACTAAAACCATTCCACCTAAGAACAGGAACAAGATAGGGATGCACCTCTCACCACTTCTGCTCAACATAGTAATGGAAGTACTAGCATTAGCGATCAGACAAGAAAAAGAAATAAAAGGCATCCAAATTGGAAAAGAAGTAAGACTGTCATTATATGCAGATGACATGATACTGTACATAGAGAACTCTAAAGACGCCATCAAAAAATTATTAGACTTAATAAATGAATTCGGCAATGTAGCAGGATACAAAATTAATGCCAAGAACTCTATGGCATTTCTTTACACCAATAATGAACTTATAGAAAGTGAGATTAAAAAAGCAATACCATTTACCATCGCACCAAAAAAATTAGAATACCTAGAAATAAACTTAACTAAGGAGGTAAAAAACTTATATGCGAAAAATGCAGGGCACTGAAAATAGAGATAGAGAAAAACATAAACAGATGGAAGAACATACCATCTTCATGGACTGGTAGAATCAACATCATCAAAATGTCCATACTACCCAAGGCAATCTATACATTCAATGCAATCCCCATTAAATTACCAACGGCATATTTCACAGACTAGAGCAAATGTTCCAAAAATTCATCTGGAATAAAAAAAAGACCTCGAATAGCTGCAGCAATCCTGAGAAAGAAGAACAAAGTAGGTAGGATCTCAATACCAGATAATAAGTTGTATTACAAAGTCACTGTTCTTAAAACAGCTTGGTACTGGCACAAGAACAGACATCTAGATCAATGGAATAGTTTAGGGAACCAAGAAATTGACCCAAACAACAATGCCCAATTAATATTTGACAAAGGAGGCAAGAGCATACAATGGAGTCAAGACGGTCTCTTCAATAAATGGTGTTGGGGAAATTGGACAGATACATGCAAAAAGATGAAACTAGACCACCAACTCACACCATACAAAAAAATAAACTCAAAATGGATAAAAGACTTAAACGTAAGATGGGAAACCATAAAAATACTAGAGGAATCCAAAGGCAGCAAAATCGCAAACATATGCTGAAGGAATTTCGTCTCTAATAATGCTCCTAGGGCAATGGAAACTAAAGAGAAAATAAACAAATGGGAATACATCAAAATAAAAAGCTTTTGCACAGCACAGGAAACCATCAACAAAACAACAAGAAGAATCAATGGAATAGAATATAGAGCCCAGAAATTGACCCTAACCAATATGCTCAATTAATATTTGATAAAGGAGGCAAGAACATACAATAAAGTCAAGACAGTCTCCTCAATAAATGGTGTTGGGAAAATTGGACAGATAGATACATGCAAACAATGAAACTAGATGACCAACTTACACCATGCACAAAAATAAACTCAAAATGGATAAAGGACTTAAATGTACGACGGGAAACCATAAAAATACTAGAAGAATCCAAAGGCAACAAAATCTCAGACATATGCCAAAACAAATTCTTCACCTAGGGCATTGGAAACTAAAGAGAAAATAAACTAATGGGACTACATCAAAATAAAAAGCTTTCGCACAGCAAAGAAAACCATCAATAAAACAACAAGAAAACCCACCGCCTTGGAGAACATATTTGTCAATGTTATCTCCAATAAGGGTTTAATCTCCAACATTTACAGGGAGCTCCTACAACTTAACAAAAGAAAGATAAACAATCCAATCAGAAATGGACAAATGATCAAAATAGACACCTTTCAAGAGAGTACATTCAGAAAGCCAAGAGACATATGAAAACATGCGCAAAGTCACTAATCATCAGAGAAATGCAAATCAAAACAGTCATGATGTACCATCTCACACCTGTCAGAATGGCTATCATCAACAAATCAACAAATGACAGGTGCTGTAGAGGATGTGGAGGAAAAGGAACTCTTGTGCACTGCTGGTGAGAATGCAGACTGGTGCAGCCACTATGGAAGACAGTATGGAGTTTCCTCAAAAAACTAAAAGTGGAACTCCCATTTGACCCCATGATCCCACTTCTAGGCATATATCCCAAGAAAACAGAAACACCTATCAGAAAGGATATATGCACCCCTCTGTTCATAGCAGCACAATTCACCATAGCTAAGATCTGGAAACAGCCTAAGTGCCCATAAGTAGAAAAATGGATTAGAAAACAGTGGTACATCTACACGATGGAATACTATGCTGCTGTAAAAAAGAAGGAACTCTTACCGTTTGCGACAGCATGGATGGAACTGGAGAATATTATGCTAAGTGAAATAAGCCAGTCAATGAAGGAAAAATACCACATGATCTCACTCATTTCTGGATAATAAAGACCATTATAAACTTATGAACAAAAATAGATACGGAGGCAGAGCAGCCTCAAACAGACTGTCAAACTACAGTGGGAAGACCGGGGAAGGTTGTGGGGCAGAAGGGGGTGGAGTAAGAGATCAACCCAAAGACTTGAATACATGCATATAAGTATAACCAATGGACATAAGACAGTGGGGGTACAGGAGGCCAGGGGATTGTTAAGGGCAGGAAAAAAGAAGACATATGTAATACTCTTTCTAATATTTTAAGCAATAAAACAATTTAAAAAAATAAAAAAAGAAAAGCAGAGAAGTAAAAGAAACAACAAGAAGACCCACTGCATGGGAGAACATATTTGGCGATGATATCATGGATGTTTATTCTCCAACATTTACAGAGAACTCATGAAACTTAACAATAGAAAGATGAAAAATCCAATCAAAAAATGGACAAAGGACCAAAATAGACACTTTTCAAAAGAGGACATACAAATTATATGAGAGATGCAAATAAAAAAGACAATGCGGTACCATCTCACACCTGTCAGAATGGCTATCATCAACAAATCAACAAACAACAAGTGCTGGAGAGGATGTGGAGAAAAAGGAACCCTTCTGCACTGCTGGTGGGAATGCAGACTGGTGTGCCACTGTGGAGAGCTGTATGGAGCTTCCACAAAAAAACTAAAAATGGAACTCCCATTTGACCCCGTGATCGCACTTCTAGGAATATATCCCAAGAAGCCAGAAACACCAGTCAGAAAGGATATATGCACCCCTATGTTCATAGCAGCACATTTTACTATAGCTAAGATTTGGAAACAGTGTAAGTGCCCATCAACAGATGAGTGGATTAAAAAACTGTGGTAGATTTACAGAATGGAATACTATGCTGCAGTAAAAAAGAAGGAACTCTTGCCTTTTGTAACAGAATGGATGGAACTGGAGAGCAGTATGCTAAGTGAAATAAGCCAGTCAGAGAAAGATAAATACCTCATGATTTCACTCATTTGTGGAATATAGAGAAGAACATAGACTGATGAACAGGGACAGATCCAAAGAGTGAGAAACATCGATCAGGCTATTAATCCCCAGAGGCAAAGTAGGCGAGGGAGGGGGCAAGAAGAATTTATCAACCATTGGACTTGTATGCATGCATATAAGCCAAACCAATGGACATGGACACCAGGAGGATAAGAGCATGAGTAGAGGGAGGGGGAGGAGAAAGGGGGCTTAATGGGGGGGGATGAAGACACATTTGTAATACCTTAACTAAAAAAGAATTTTTTAAAAAAACAAATCAACTACAATAAATACAATCAAAAAATTCAAACACTTGGAAGCTGAATAGCATTCTATTAAATAATGATTGGGTTGCCAAAGAGATCAAAGAGAAATTAAAAACATCCTTGATACAAATGACAATCCATTGTTGTGAAAACACAACAATCCAAAATCTATGGGACACAGTGAAAGCAGTTCTGAGAGGGAAGTTTATAGCTCTACAGGCCTACCTCAAAATAAACAAGAAAAAATGTTAATAAATTATCTAACTCTACAACATAAAGTATTAGGGAGTAGCAAGGAAAGCCCAGAGTGAACAGGAGGAAGGAGATAATAAAGACCAAAACAAAAATAAATGACTTAGAGACCAAATATATATGGTCAATGAAACCAAGAGCTGGTTCTTTGAAAGAATAAACAAAATTGATGAAAATCTAGGCGGCTCACCAAGGAACAAAGAAATAGGACCTAGATAAACAAAATCAGAAATGAAAGAGGCAAAATAACAACAGACCCCACAGACATACAATGGATTGTTAAAAAAAAAAAATACTATGAAAAACTAGACAACCTAGAGGAAATGGACATATTTCTAGAAAAATAAGACCTTCCAAAACTCAACCAAGAAGAATCAAAAAATCTCAACAGGCTGATAACTAAGGAGGAAATTGACCTGTACTCAGAAAACTATAGAACGTTGAAAAAATAGATAAAGACATAAATAGATAGAAGAACACACTTTGTTCATGGATTGGTAGAATCAACACCATTAAAATGTCCATACTATTCAAAGCAATCTATAGATTCAATGCAATCCCCATTAAAATACCAACAGCATATTTTGCAACCTAGAGAAAACAACAATTCATATAGAATTAAAAAAACTCCAAATAGCCACAGCAATCCTGAGAAAGAAGAGCAAAGTGGGTGGGATCTCAATACCAGATATCAAGCTACATTACAAAGCCACTGTTCTCAGAGCTGCCCAGTACTGGCACAAGAACAGACATATAGAACAATGGAATAGAATAGAGAACCCAGAATTCTACCCAAGCCAGTATGCTCAATTAATATTTGACAAAAGATGCAAGAGCATACAATGGAATCAAGACAGTCTCTTCAATAAATGGTGTTGTGAAAATTGAACTGAAACATGTAAAAAAATGAAACTAGACCACCAATGTACACCGGACGCAAAAATAAACTGAAAATGGATAAAGGACAGAAATGTAAGACGGGAAAACATAAAAATCTTAGAGGAATCCACAGGCAGCAAGATCTCAGACATATGCCGTGATTTTTGATAAAAACCATCAGCAAAGTGGGAATAGAGGAATCATAGCTCAACATAATAAAAGCAGTGTCTTCACCAATACAGATCCTAGGGCAATGGAAACTAATAAGGGAATAAACAAATGGGACTACATCAATATAAAAACCTTCTGCACATCAAATGAAACCATCAACAAAACAATAAAAATGCCCACTGCATGGGAGAATATAGTTGCCAATGTTATTTCAGATAAGGGTTTAATCTCCAAAGTTTACAGGAAGTCATACAACTTACCAAAAGGAAGATAAACAATCCAATCAAAAATGGGGAACGGACCTAAATACAGTCAATCCTTGGGTTATGTAGGTCTCGACTTACCGTTTTGTGGTTAGTCTTCATCTCCCATTTATTTATAAAAAAATGTTTCGTCATTTCGATGTATGTACATATGTGCTTTATGTTTTTTATTATTTATTTACCACAAGTAAAGGTCAGGAATTGCCGGGCTGAGGTAACCCTCCCACCCAAATACATGAATTTTTGTGCACTAGGCCTCTAGTCCTATATAATATAAGCCTAATATACAAATTGTTTCCTCGACTAGAGTTTGGCTGGGAGTTTGACAGCTTAACCAGTCTCTATGACATGCACTGACCACCAATGGGCAGACGCTCGGACCAGTAACTTAGCTTGCTGCAGGCGCTGGTGGGGTGGACTGGAAAGTGAGGTGTGAGGAGAGAGCTGTCAGGAAGCTCCCAGGGTTTGGCCGCTGGATTGATGAGGATGGCAGTGGGAGTCAGGAGGGATGGAGCGGGAGGGGAGGCTGCTACACTTGATTCAAGAGCCCTCTGCAGCCTGTGGCATTCTCAGTGCACGATTTATAATATTCAGAGATGCTTATTTTTATTTGTTAAGTTTCACTAACTACTCCAGGAGAGTGGGTAGCACCATTACAGGGGGCAGGCCAGGCATACCTGCCCAAAGCCAAGGTGCAGCTTTGGGCCCCTGGAATGCAACAAAGAGAGGGGTGGGGCTGTCAGAGAAACTGAGTCCAAAACTTGAAGTGGAGGCATCAAGGGGTGGAGGGTGATAGTTGTGCAGGGGTCTAGAAAAGCTAATGGGTGGGGGCAGCTGAGGAGCTCAATGCCTCTCTCATGGGACAAGCACCACATCTCTCCCTCCTCCTCCCGGTGACTTGTCACCCCAGCTCTTCTCCAAAGCTTGGGCTTGCCCCACACAGCTCTCCACCACTGCACACCCCACACTGCTTTGCCTGCCCCACTCCACTCTACACAACCCCCCTCAATTCCCACACAGCCTTTGGAGAGCTCCACTCCCAGAGGAGAAAGTGGGAGGCTGTAGACAGGAGGTCACATGAGGAGGGGGCAGAGCAGGGCCCACCAAGTTAGATGGAGGGGAAGGAGAGAAACCCCACAGGACTGGGGGCAGAGACAGGCGGGGAAGGAGGGCCATGTGGAAGCTTTGCCCTTGGTTGAAGTAGAAATCCTGACCCCATTTTACAGACCCTAGCAGAGTGTGTGTGTGGGGAGGGTCAAAGACAAAAGAGGGTTTGAGGGGACTGGATGGAGAGCAGCAACATTTGATTAATGGCCTATTTATTATTTTTGTTAATATATTTTTTTGATTTCAGAGAGGAAGGCAGAGAGAGAGAGAGAGAGATAGAAACATCAATGATGAGAGAGAATCGATCTGCCTCCCACACACCACCTCCTGGGGATTAAGCCTGCAACCCAGGAATGTGCCCTTGACTGGAATCAAACCCAGGACCCTTCAGTCCACAGGATGTGGTTCTATTCGCTGAGGCAAACCATCTAGGGCAATTCATGGCCTATTTAAAACCACTGAAGTAGGCTGAGGAGGAGTCTTACCATGATGGTGTTACCTGATAATGAGGGTGTCTCTCCTTATGTTGGAGTAATTGGAACTGCAGCTAAGTTAAGACACATTCATGGAGCCTGCAAAGGGTTTACACACACACAATTCAATTTACTTCATGTGGCAGCTGATGATGGTGAGCAGAGCCTTGGAAAGACATGCGGTCTCCAAGACCAGGGGCAGGAGAAAGTGCATGCGGGGCATTCCGCACCATGAGTTACTATCTATTCCTATATAATAAAGATGTAATATGCAAATTAACCCTCACACCCTCACAAGACCAGGCCAGCAGGGGGGATAGTGAGGGACAACCAAACAACTGAACAAGCAGTCGCATGGTGTGACCAGGTCGGCAGGGGGGTTAGTGAGGGATGACCAAATAAATAAACAGCAGGCTGCGTTGGGCGACAAGGCCAGTGGGGGAGGAGGCATCAGTGGTGACCAGGCTGGCAGGGGGCACAGTTGGGGGCAACCAGGCCAGCATGGGGGCAGTTGGGGGCGGCCAGGCCGGCAGTAGGAGGCACTTAGGGGCAACCAGGCAGGCAGGCATATGAGCGATTAGGAGCCAGAGGTCCAAGATTGTGAAAGGGATCCCAGATTGGAGAGGGTGCAGGCTGGGCTGAGGGGACCCCCCTCCCTTGCATGAATTTTGTGCACTGGGATTCTAGTCTTATCTAATAATAGAGAAACATGGTAATTAACAGTAACTTCGCTACCCTTCCCATTGGCTAATCAGCAAGATATGCAAATTAACTGCCAACCAATATGGCAGCCGGCAGCCGGACAGCTGAAGCGAACAGGAGGCTTGCTTCAGTGAAGGAGGAAGCCAATGTTCCCCGCCTGCTGCTGCCAGCCTCTGAGCTTGCACTCTAAGAAACAATGTTGCAATTATAGAAGCTAAAAAATCCCCAGAAACCTGATTTCAGGTGTCAGAGCTGGAGCGAGCAGGACCGCAAAAGTGTTACAATTATAGAACCCAAACAAACCCAGATAAATGCTTTCAGCAGCCAAGGTCTCAGAGCTGGAGCCAAGCCTCCGAGCTAAAGCCGGCTCTCAGCTCCAGTGACAGCCATAGCAGGTAAATAAATCCCAGAATTAAAAGAAAAAAAGGAGAGGTTTGGAGCTTCAGTTACCTGCCAGTCTGAAAATGGCCCTCAGCCTCTCACCCAGACTGGCCAGGCACCCCATTGGGGACCCCCACCCTGAACAGGGTGTGACCAGCTGAAAACAGCCATCATCTGCTCATCCAGGCTGACCAGGCACCCAAGCAGGACCCTCACCCTGATCCAGGACACCCTTCAGGACAAACCAGCTGGCCCCCACCCATGTACCAGGCCTCTATCCTATATAGTAAAAGGGTAATATGCCTCCTGGCACCGGGATCAGCATGACAGGGGGCAGCGCCCAAACCCCCTGATTGCTGTGTGGCTCTGTGTGTGACAGGAGGCGGGACCACAACCTTCCTATCCGCCCTGCTCTGTTTGTGACAGGGGAAGGCGCCCCAACCCCCTGATCAACCCTGCTCTGTGCCTGATTGGGGGAGCTCCCCAAACCCCTGATCGCCCTGCAGCTCTGTGTGTGACAGGGTGTGGCACCCCAACCCTCTGATCGGCCCTGCTCTGTGTGTGACAGGGTGTGGCGCCCCAACCCCCTGATCGGTCCTGCCCTGAGTGTAACAGAGTGTGGCGCCCCAACTCCCCTATCAGCCCTACTCTGTGTGTGACAGAAGAGAGCTCTCCAAACCCCTGATCGACCCTGCTCTGTGCGTGACAGGTTACGGAGCCCCAACCCCCTGATGGGCCTGCTCTGTGCATGACAGGGGGTGGCGCCGCAACCTCCCCATTGACCTTGCCTTGAGTGTGACAGGGGGCGGTGCCCCAACCCCCCAATCATACCTACCCTGAGCGTGACTGAGGGTGGCATTGAAACCTCCTGATTCGCCCTGCTCTGTGCATGACAGGGGACAGCAACCCAACTCCCTAATCAGCCCTGCTCTGAGCCTGACCAGGGGCTGCACCTAGGGAGTGGGCCTGCCCTCTGCCACCTGGGAGCAGGCCTAAGCCAGCAGGTTGTTATCTCCCGAGGGGTCCCAGATTGCGAGAGGGCACAGGCCGGGCTGAGGGACCTCCCCTCCCCCCAAGTGCACAAATTTTTGTGCACAGGGCCTCTAGTATATATATAAAGCCTAATATGCTAAGTGTCGGACTGTGCAGTTGACCGACTAGTCACTATGACATGTGCTGACCACCAGGGGGCAGATGCTTGGACCACTAGGTTAATTTGCAGCTTGAGTCCCGCCAATTAGGACTGGGTGAGATTAGCCCAGACAGGCCCTGGAGCCCTCCCTTGGTCTCTCTCCAGCTACTGGCCCCAATCAGAAGTGGGTGAGATAGCCCTGATCAGCCCCAATCATTGGACAGGCAGAGGGACCCCAACCATGCATGGATTCATGCAGTGTTGAGTAAGTGTGATGAAAGTGGACATCCTTTTCTTATTCCTCTTGTTAAGGGAAACACTTTTAGTTTTTGTCCATTCAGTATTATGTTGTTTTGTTATATATGGCCTATATTATGTTGAGATAGGATCTCTCTATTTCCACTCTTTTGAGAGTTTTTATCAAAAAAGAGTGCTTGATTTTATCAAATCCTTTTTCTGCATCTATTGATATGATCATGTGGTATTTATTTTTCAATTTATTTATGTGATGTATCACACTTATTGATTTGCAAATATTGTACCAGCCTTATAACCTTGGAATAAATCCCACTTTATCATGGTATATGATCTCTAATAATAAAAGCATAATGTGCTAATTGGACTGGACAGCTGAACAACCTTCCTCGCATCCTTCTAGATGGCCTTCTGGACGAAGCCAGGACTGTGAGGCCTAGGCAAGCCAAGGCAGCTGCAAGGGCCAAGCCCCTTGCACAAATTTTGTGCTTGGGTCTCTAGCCTTTTCAAAATATTGCTGGATCTGATATGCTAATATTTTGCTGAGGATTTATTTTTTATTTATTTCATTTATTAATACTTATTGTTGAGATTATTACAGATGCCCATCTTTTTTCCCCCCATAGTTTCCCTCCACCCAGTTCCCACCCTACTCCAGGCCCTCGCCATCCTATTGTCTGTGTCCATAGGTAATGCATATAAGATCTTTGTCTAATCTCTTCCCACCATCCCTCCAAATCCCCTTCCCTATAAGAATTGTCAGTCTGTCCCATTTCCATGCCTCTAATTCTATGCCATTCACCAGTTTAATTTGTTCAGCAGATTTTTTATTCATTTGATTTTTAGATTCAATTGTTGATAGATATATCTTTGTTGTCACTTTGATGCTCATATTTTTTATCTTTACCCTTTCCTTCTTCTTCCTCTTCTTAAAGAATACCCTTCAGCAATTCATATAATACTAGTTTGGTGGTGATAAACTCTTTTAGCTTATTCTTGACTGAAGCTCTTTATCTGACCTTCAATTCGAAATGATAACTTTGCTGGGTAAACTTGGTCATAGGTTCTTGCTATTCATCACTTTAAATATTTCTTGCTTCTCCCTCTGGCCTGCATAGTTTCTGTTGAGAAATCAGCTGAGTCATATGGGCACCCCTTGTAGGTAACTAACTTGCTGCTTTTAAGATTATCTCTTTATCTATAGCCTTGGCATTTTAATTATCATGTATCTTGATGTGGTCTTCTTTGGATTCCTCTTCTTTTGGGTTCTCTGAGCTTCCTGGACTGGAAAGTCTGCTTCTTTCACCAGGTAGGGGAAGTTTTCTGCCATTATTTCTTCAAATAAGTTTTCAATATCTTGCTCTCTCTTTCATCTTCTGGCACACCCATAATTTGGATATTGGTGCACTTAAAGTTGTCCCAGAGGCTCCTTACTCTATCTTCATATTTTTTAATTCTTTTTTCTACAGCCACTTGGCCTGGAGGTCAAACCCTCCCTGGTATTAGCTACAACAATCAAGGCTTAACTACAAGACTGCGCACAAAGACCACTAGGGGGTGCACCAAGAAAGCATAACAAAATGCGGAGACAAAGAAACAGGACAAAATTGTCAATGGAAGATATAGAGTTCAGAACCACACTTTTAAGGTCTCTCAAGAACTGTTTAGATGCCGCCGATAAACAATGAGACCTACAAGAAAACTAATGAGACCCTCGATGTTATGATGGGGAACCAACTAGAAATTAAGCATACACGGACTGAAATAACGAATATTATACAGACTCCCGACAGCAGACCAGAGGAGCGCAAGAATCAAGTCAATGATTTGAAATGCGAGGAAGCAAAAAACACCCAACCGGAGGGGCGGAATGAAAAAAGAATCCAAAAATGCGAGGATAGTGTAAGGAGCCTCTGGGACAGCTTCAAGCGTACCAACATCAGAATTATAGGGGTGCCAGAAGATGAGAAAGACCAAGATATTGAAAACCTATTTGAAGAAATAATGACAGAAAACACCCCCACCTGGTGAAAGAAATGGACTTACAGGTCCAAGAAGCACGGAGAACCCCAAACAAAAGGAATCCAAACAGGACCACACCAAGACACATCATAATTAAAATGCCAAGAGCAAAAGACAAAGAGAGAATCTTAAAAGCAGCAAGAGAAAGAAACTCAGTTACCTACAAGGGAATACCCATACGACTGTCAGCTCATTTCTCAACAGAAACTTTGCAGGCCAGAAGGGAGTGGCAAGAAATACTCAAAGTGATGAATACCAAGAACCTACAACCAAGATACTTTATCCAGCAAAGCTATCATTCAGAACTGAAGGTCAGATAAAGAGCTTCACAGATAAGGAAAAGCTAAAGGAGTTCATCACCACCAAACCAGGATTATATGAAATGCTGAAAGGTATCCTTTAAGAAGAGGAAGAGGAAGAAAAAGGTAAAGATACAAATTATGAACAACAAATATGCATCTATCAACAAGTGAATCTAAGAATCAAGTGAATAAATAATCTGATGAACAGAATGAACTGGTGATTATAATAGAATCAGGGACATAGAAAGGGAATGGACTGACCATTCTTGGGGGGGAAAGGGGTGTGGGAGATGCGGGAAGAGACTGGACAAAAATCGTGCACCTATGGATGAGGACAGTGGGTGGGGAGTGAGGGCGGAGGGTGGGGCGGGAACTGGGAGGAGGTGGGTTATGGGGGGAAAAAAGAGGAACAAATGTAATAATCTGAACAATAAAGATTTAATAAATAAATAAATAAATAATTTCTTTTTTTTTTTTTTTTTTTTGCTCTTCTGGTTGGGTGTTCTTTTGTTTCCTCATGTTTCAAATCATTGATTTGATTCTTAGGATTCACTAGTCTACTACTGAATCCCTGTATATTATTTTTTATTTCAGTGTATGGTCCTTTTCAATTTTCTTGGCATTCTCACTAAGATCCCTGAAAGTTTCACTAAGTTCCTCAGAGGTTTCTAGAAGATTCTTGAGTCATCTTATAACTGTGATTTTGAACTCTATATCTAGTAGTTTGTTTTCTTCCATTTCTTTCATGTGTGACATGTTTCCTTGTCTCCGCATTTTGGCTGCTTTCCTGTGTTTGTTTCTATGTATTAGGTTGCTGCTAAGTCTCCTTGAGTTAGTAGAGTGGCCTTGTGTAGTAGGTGTCCTATAGGGCCCAGTGGCTCAGCCTCCCCAATCACCTGATATGGACACCCTTTGTAGGCTGTGTGCACAGTTTTGTTGCAGGTAAGCCTTAATTGCTGTTGGTGTTATTTAGAGGAATTGACCTCCAGGCCAATTGGCTGTAGGGACCAGCTGTGACTAGAGTGCGAGAGCTGGTGTGCAGGAGACACCCTTATGGAGCAGGATTTGCTTTAGTGGGACTTTGGTGCTCACTGAGTCTGCCCCTTGAGTGTATCTCTTATGGATGTGAAACGTTGTAATCTGGTATGGTCTCACACTGACTACTGGGTACACTGGTTCTTGGGAACAATGACCACTGAGAGTTCCTCCATCTGGAAGAAAGCCACCTCCGAGTTCCTGCCCTGCTGCTAAACAGTCCCATTTCTCTCCGTATATGTCTGGGACCACGACAGCCTCATCCAGCAGAGGAGCTCAGAGCTTATAAATGCAGTTTGTGGTGTCAGCCTTTTAAGAGGAGCAGCTAGGTCTCCAGCAACCTGTATGTTACTCAGCCCCAATCCACACTGGTTTTTACAGCCTATATTTCTTACTTCCTGTAGGGACCTCTTTCCCCAGCTCTGGAAACCTGGGCTGGGTGTCTGATATGGGGCTGGGACTCCTTGCTCCTCCAGGTGGCCTCTGCAGAGGCAATCTCCCTCCTGATTAACAAAGTGGCACACCTAGGTGCCAGACAAGCCCGTTCCATGCCTCTGAACCTCCTATCAGTCTCAATGCACTTTCTTCTTTACCTCTCTAGTTGTAGTATTTCCACTCAGCCAGTTTTCTCATGGTCTGGAGGATGGTTGTTCTGTATTTTAGCTGTAATTTTGATTTGGTTGAGGGAGGCAGCAAGTACAGGCATTTACCTAACCTGCCATCTTGATTCTCCTCTTGCTGAGGATATTAGCATCCGTGTTCATTAGGGTTATTGTCCTATAATTCTCTTTTTTTTTTTGTAGTGTCTGGTTTTGGAATTAATATAATGCTGGCTTTGTAAAAAGAGCTTAGAAGTGTTCCTTCTTCTTGAATTTTTTTGAATAGTTTCAGGAGGATATGTGTTTGTTCTTTGAACATTTGGTAAAATTCTTCTGTAAATCCATCTGGCCTAGGACTTTTGTTTGCTGGAAGTTTTTTTATTATTATTATTGCTTCTATTTCATCAATAGTTATTGACCTACTCAGCTTTTCTGGCTCCTCTTGATTGAATTTTATAAGATTGTATGTTTTTAGGGATTTGTCCATTTTGTTGGCATATAATTGTTCATAGTATTTGTTTACCATTCATTGTATATCTGTGGTGTCTGTTATTATACCACCACTTTCATTTCTGATTTTATTTATTTGGATCCTCTCTGATTCTTGATGAGTTTGACTAAGGATTCATCAACTTTATCTTGTAAAAAAAACAACCACCCAGCTCTTATATTCATTAATCTTTTGTACTGTTTTTTTATTCTCTACATAATTTAGTTCCATTCTGGTCTTTATTATTTCCTTCCTTCTACTTCCACTGGGCTTTTCTTTTTCAAATATATTTTATTGATATTTTACAGAGAGGAAGAGAGAGGGATAGAGAGTTAGAAACATTGATGAGAGAGAAACATCAATCAGCTGCCTCCTGCACACCTCAAACTGCGGATGTGCCTGCAACCAAGGTACATGCCCTTGACCAGAATCAAACCTGGAACCCTTCAGTCTGCAGGCCGACACTCTATCCACTGAGCCAAACCAGTCAGGGCACTAGGTTTTCTTGCTGTTCTCTTTCTAGTTATGTATTGCGGGTTAAAGAGTTTATTAGTGTTTTTTCTTGTTTCTTGAGGTAGGCCTATAGCATCTATTTTTTTGTGTTTTCTGGTTTTCATGTTGTGATTAATGTCAAGTTTCATAGCATTACGATCAGAGAAGAAGCTTGATATGCTTCAATCTTCTTAAATTTATTGAGGCTTATTTTGTGTCCTAACATGTGTCTGACCTATAAAATATTTCAAGTGCACTTGAAAATAATGTATATTGTACTGCTTTGGGTGAAATTTTCTGAAGATATCAATTAAATCCATCTGATCTGGTGTGTCATTTAAAGCCACCATATCCTTACTGATTTTCTGATTGGAATATCTATCCATTGATATCTATGAGGTGTTTAAATCCCCTACTGTGACTGTATGGCTGGTAACCTCCTGCCTTATGTCCATCAAGATTTGCTTTGATATTTTAGTGCTCCTATATTTGATACATAAATATTTACAAGGATTATATCCTCTTGTTGGATTGCTATTGTTATCATTTTATAGTGTTTTAGTTGTATTAACTATAACTTTTGCTTTAAAATATATTTTATCAGATATAAGTTTTGCCACCCCAGCAAGTTTTTCTATTCGTATGAAATATCTTAAAAAATTTTTTTTTTGCTTTCAGTGTATGTATTTTTTGTAGACAGCATATGCATTATTTTGTGTCCTTATCTATTCAGTTATCTTATGTCTTCTGTTTGAAACATTTAAGCTATTTACATTTAAAGTAATTATTATGTTTCATATATATTGCCATTTTAGTCTTTTAACTATGTTCCTTTGTTTTTCTTCTTTACCTCTTCCTCTTCCCTTTCTCTCCTCCTTCTTAATGCAGCCCCTTTAACATTTCTTGTAATACTTAGTGGTAACAAACTCCTTTTGATTTTCCTTGCCTGGGAAGCTTTTTCCTTTAATCCTATCTAATAAAAAAGAAACTTGCAAATTAACCATCACTCCATTCCACCCACAAGCCATGCCCAGCAGCCAATCAAGAGCAAGTATGCAAATTAACCCAACCAAGATGGTGGCAGCCATGGAGCTGGAATGAGCAGGAGGCTTGGGTTACCCCTGGTGATGGAGGAAGCCAAACTTCTGGCCTGCCCTGACAGTCCCTGGCCTCCCTCAAGGCTACAAAGTTTCAATTATAGAAGGTAAATAAATCCCAGATACCTGCTTCCAGCCGGCAAGAAGGGGCTAGGAGCTTGGGTCACTGGGGCCATGGCCATCCTGCAAACAGCCATCAGCCCCTCACCCAGGCTGGCCAGGCACCCCAGGGAGGACCCCCACCCTGAAGGGGATGTGGCCAGCTTTAAAAAAGCCTTCAGCCCCTCACCCAGGCTGGCCACACTCCCCCAGCAGGGATCCTCACTCCATGGGGGCATGACCGGCCTGCAAACCACCACAAGCCACTTACCTAGGCTGCCCCATGAATGAAGAAAACCCCTACCCTGATCCAGGACACCCTTCAGGGCAAACCAGAAGGCCCCCACCCATGCACCAGGGCTCTAGCTAATCTAATAAAAGAGAAACATGCAAATTGACCGTACCTCTGCTACACCCACAAGCCACGCCCATCAGCCAATCAGGAGCAAATATGCAAATTAACCAGATTCAGATGGCGGCGGCCACGGAGCTGGAGCAAGCAGGTGACTTGGGTTGGCCCCGGCAATGGAGGAAGCCAAGCTTCCAGCCTGCCCTGCCGGCCCTGAACTCTGCTCAAGCCTACAAAGTTTCCATTCTAGAAGATAAATAAATCCCAGATACCTGCTTCCAGCAATGGCCGTGGCCAGCCTGGAAACAGCCATCAGTCCCTCACCCAGGCTGGCCAAACCCCCATGGGGTGAAGGTCCCCACTGGGGGACTTGACTAGCCTGCAAACAGCCATCAGCCCCTGACCCAGGCTGGCAGGCATCCCATAGGGACCCCCACCCTGATCCAGGACACCCTTCAGAGCAAACCAGCCAACCCCTACCCATGCACCAGGCCTCTATCCTATATAATAAAGGGGCAATATGCAAATTGACCCTAACAGCAGAATGACTGGGAATGACTGGTCACTATGACACACACTGACCACCAGGACGCAGATGCTCAATGCAGGAGCTGTACCCTGGTGGTCAGTGCACTCCCACAGGGGGAGCTCTGTTCAGCCACAAGCCAGGCTGACGGCTGCCAGTACAGTGGTGGTGGTGGGAGCCTCTCCCACCTCCTCAACAGCGCTAAGGATTTCCAACTGCAGTTTAGGCCTGCTCCCCACTGGCAAGTGGACAACCCCTTAGGGCTCCCGGGTTGCCAGAGGGATGTCTGAGTGACAGCTTAGGCCTGATCCTCTGGGGAGTGGGCCTAAGCCAGCAGGTGGACATCCCCCAAGGGGTCCCAGACTACAAGAGGGCACAGGCCAGGCTGAGGGACCTCCCCCACCAAGGTCACAAATTTTTGTCACTGGGCCTCTAGTCTATACTAATAAAATGGTACTATGCTAATTACTGGGAGACCTTCCAGGAGATCTCTGGACATTCTTCTGGACAAAGCCATGGTGGCAAGGCTGAGGTAGAGGTGGTTAGAGGCCAAGAGGGGAGGGCATTTGTGGGTGATCAGGCTGGTGGGGGGCAGGGCTATTGGGAGTAACAGACCAGCAGGGGGACCAGTTGGGGCAAGGAGGGCATCAGTGGGGGTCAGTTGGAGATGACCAGGACAGCACGGGGGGAGGGGGGACGGGGATGGCAGTTTGGAGTGAGCAGACCAGCAGGGGGGCAGTTGGGGGCAAGCATGCCAGTGGGGAGGGAAGTTGGGGACAAGCAGGCCAGCAGAGGGGGAAGTTGAGAGTGAGCAGGCTGCCAGGGGAGGAAGTTGGGGGCAAGCACACTGGCACAGAGGGTAGTTGGGGGTGACTAGGCTGGCAGAGGGGGCAGTTGGGGGCAATCAGGCAGGCAGGCAGTTGAGCAGTTAGGGGTCAGCTGTCCTGGATTGTGAGAAGGATGTCCAACTGCCATTTTAGGCCCAATCCCTTTGAGCGGTCCCAGATTGGAGTGGGTGCAGCCTGGGATGAGGAACACCCCCTACTCATTGCACGAATTTCGTGCACCAGGCCACTAGTTTTAAATAATTGCATTTCTTGATAATGTAGCCTTGTTTGTAGGTCCTTTATCTTCATCACTTTGACTATTTCATGCCAATCCCATCTGACCTGGTGTTTCAGCTGATACTCCTATGAGACCTCCCTTGTAGGTAACTATCTTTATCTTGAAGCTTTTAAGATTTTCTATTTGTCCTTAACCTTTGCAGTTTTAATTATTATATGTCTTGGTGTGGGCTTCTTTAGTTCCTCTTGTTTGGGACTGTGCTTCATGACTGTGCTGTTTTTCTTCACCAGGCTAGTATAGTTTTTGTTCATTAATTCTGAAAATAGGTTCTCATTCCCTTACTCAATCCCTTCTCTTTCTGGTTCCTCTGTGATGCAGATGTTGGTACATTTTATATTGTCCCTAAGTTCCCGTGAATTATCCTCTTCCTCTCTCTCTCTCTTCTCTCTCTCTCTCTCTCTCTCTCTCTCTCTCTCTCTCTCTCTATCCTCACCTAAGAGTATTTTTTCCATTGCTTTTCAGAGCATGAAAAAGAGAGAGATCAATGTCAGACATATCAACTGATTGCTCCTGCATGCATTCTAAACAGGGGCAGGGACAAACCCTCAACCCAGGTCAATCCAGGCCCATGTCCTCAACCAGGAACATGGTGTGCAGGTTGATGCTCTAACCAATCAGCACACCAGCCAGGGCTAATTATCATTTTTTTTGTTCATCTGATTGTGTTTTATATACCCCATCTTCCAAATTGGTGAATCAAACCTCTGCTTCATTTAACCTACCATTTCTTTCTTTCAGTGTATTCCTCATTTCAAATATCATACTAGTATTCTTTTTTTTAATGAGCAGTTAAAAGTGAGGTATTTTTAAATGTATTTTCAGGAGAGAGAAATGTCAGTGTGAAAGAAAAATAATTGATTTCCTTCAAATGTACCGATTGGAGATTGAACCCACTTTTAGTTTATGAGACAATATTCCAACTAATTTAGCCACTGGCCAGGTTCAGATATTGTATCCTTTATTTCTGACTGGTTATTTCTTATGGTTTCTATATTCTCTTTCATGTGGTTGTAGTTTTCATTAAGTACCTTGTAGTTCTAAGTTCTTTGAGCATCCTTATAACCTTTTCCTGAACTGTCAGATAAGTTGTTTGCCTCAATATTACTTAGCTCTTTGATTACATGGATCACTACCAAATAAATGCCCCTTGAATAAATCAGATAAAGATTTGAAGTAAAATAAAGACCACCCATTTATTTTCTGTGATAAAGGACTTTTATGGATGGGTCTGTTCTTCCCCCAACACAATCTTTCCTTGCAGAGCCCACAAAATTGGTAACTGTAAATTCTTTTTGAGTAGTAGCTGATTTATCAAAGCCAGTTCTCAAATTACATGTAAGATTTTTATGGGAAGAAAAACTGTTCCTGGATCTGAAAGTGTTAAATATGTTGAAATATAAGGAACTTGAAATGTAGATTTTTGTAGGAAAGATGAGGGGAATAAATGTGAAAAAGTGTTGCCACATCAACTGTAAAAATTCCCAATCAGAATT
This sequence comes from Myotis nattereri, assembly GCF_964212035.1. Lineage (NCBI taxonomy): Eukaryota > Metazoa > Chordata > Mammalia > Chiroptera > Vespertilionidae > Myotis > Myotis nattereri. The sequence continues at coordinate 40,221,694 of NC_138094.1, read as the reverse complement.
TTTAAATTTTTGGAATGAAATAGTTATAAAATGAAAAATGTATTTTTACTACTAGAAATTAGTTAACACAGACTGCATGCTTTGCTTGTAATTTTTAAGTTTGATTTTGAAATTCACTTAATTATTTGATGTTAATTATGAAGCTATTATTTACCCAAAATAGACATTGTTTACATTTTTTAGGTCTTTCGTGTAATTGATTTTTATTGTGTAAAAGACCTTTCATAGGAAAGATATTTGCTCTACAGTTACTTGAAAATAACCACAATGTTTCTTAATTTCTGCATTAGTTTATGAAATTACTCTATGGTAAAAGCACCCTCTTGTTTTATATTTGCCTTTTCTTAAAAACTTTGGCCACTTTTCCAAGTGCATTATATCTGTAAAACTTTTCTTTTACCTTTTAATATTGACTCTACTAGAACATGCTTTCAGTATCTGATGCCTCTGATTGCAGAATGAGTATTGAACTTGGGTGGAGCAGCAGAGCCTAATCCCAGGTCCCCGCCACAGCCCACTTGGGCGGAGCCAAGACTGACAGGCGGAGCTGCCGGGACTCTGGGGCCCATCACAGGAGGAGATATATAGATCAGAGCCTCCCCACTAGTTGAGTTCCGGCTTTGAATCTGGAATTCCTTGGACTAGCAGATCTGTGAAATAAAGGTTAAACTTTACTCCCTCAGAGTGTTAACTGATTGTTCTCCCATGATTTCTGCCACATTTTTGCTGTACAGAAGCTTTTTGGTCTTTGGTAGTCTCATTTGTCTCTTTTTCCTTTGTTTCTCTTTCCTTGGAGACAAATAAGAAAATATATTGCTTCAAGAGATGTCTGCTGCCGAAACCGGTTTGGCTCAGTGGATAGAGCATCGGCCTGCCGACTGAAAGGTCCCAGGTTCGATTCCGGTCAAGGGCATGTACCTGGGTTGCGGGCACATCCCCGGTGGGAGATGTGCAGGAGGCAGCTGATCAATGTTTCTCTCTCATCGATGTTTCTAACTCTCTATCTCTCTCCATTCCTCTCTGTAAAAAATCAATAAAATATATTAAAAAAAAAGAGATGTGTGAAATTTTACTACTTGTAATCTTCTAAGATTTTTATTATTTTACAACTTACATTTGTCTTTAATCTATTTTGAGTTTGTTCTTGGGATTGGCTTAAGATGGTGGTCTAGTTTCTTTTTTTTTTTTTTTGCATGTATCTGTCCAGTTTTCCCAATATTTATTGAAGAGACTGTCTTTACTCCCTTCTATGCTCTTTCCCCCTTTGTCAAATATTTATTGGCTATAAAGGCGTGGATTGAATTCTGGGCTCTCTATTCTATTCCACTGATCTATGCCTGTTTTTGTGCCAATACCAGTTTGTTGAGACACAACAATGGCTATATATGACAAATCCACAACTAACATCATACTCAACAGTGAAAAGCTGGAAGCTTTTCCTCTAAAATCAGAAGGATGTGTACTCTTGTAACTTTTATGCAACACAGGATGAAAGACCCAGCCAAAACAATTAGGAAATAAATAACCCACCTATCCAAATCAGAAAGAAGTAAAAGTGTCTCTATTTGCAAATGACATGGTATCATATATAGAAATCCCTAAGTACCCTACTACTGTTGGAACCAATAAGAAAAATCTGTAAACGATGAAAAACCAATATATAAAAATCAATGCACTAACAATGAAAAATCAGAAAGAAAAATTAAGAAAACTATCATTTACAACAGTATCTACACCAATAAAAGAGAAACATGCAAATTGGTGTCACTAAGCTACACCTACCAGCCAATCAAGGCGAGTATGCAAATTAACCCAACAAAGATGGCAGCAGCCATGGAGCAGGAGGCTTGAGTTGCCCCCGGTGATGGAGGAAGCCAAGCTTCCCCCCTACCCTGGCCACGCTCAAGGGAACGAACAACACGCAGCCACGGCCAGGAGCCTGAGAGATCAACACAGAGGGGTGCCTGCTCCAATCCTCAGCAGTGTGGCTGGGGGCAGGCCCCCAGTGGACACGGACACACACACACACACACACACACACACACACACACACACACAGAGGGCCTGCTCCGAGCCTCTGCTGCCAGACTGTGGCTTAGGCCCACTCCCTGTCAGTAGGACATCCACTAGGGCTCCCGGACTATAAGAAAGGGCAGGCTGGGCTGTGGGACCCCCGACTCCCAGTGCAAGAATTTCATGCACTGGACCTCTAGTAAAAATAAGAAAATACTTAGGAGTATATTTAACAAAGATAAAACATCTATACATTGAAAACTGTAAGACACTGGTAAAAGAAACTATAGACACAAATACATGGAAAATATTCCATTCTCAACTGGAAGAATGCTGGTAATATGTTCATATTACCCAAAGAGATCTAAAAATTCAATGTAATACTTATCAAAATTACAAAGTCATTTTTTTTCATAGCAATAGAAAAAAATACTAAAATTTGTATAAAATCACAAAACAACAAAAATCTGAATAGCTAAAATGATGTTAAGAACATAATTGGAAGCATCACACTTCTGATTTCAAAATATGTTACAAAGATATAGTAATCAAATAGTATGGTATTAGCATAAAAATATACATAGATCAATGAAACAAAATGGAGATCCTAGAAATAAATCCATGCTTATATGGTCAATTAAGTTATGACAAAGCAGCCAAGAATGTACAATAAGGAAAGAAGTCTCTTCAACAAATTTTATCGGGAAAGTTGGGTAGGCACATGCAAAAGAATAAAAATTGGACCGCTATCTTACACCCTATACAGAAATCAACTCCAAATGGAATACAGACTTGAATGTAAGACCTGAAACAGTAAAATTCCTAGAACAAAACATAAGCAAGCTCCTTAACAGATCTGGCAATTATTTTTTTTTTGGGGGGGGGGGCGTTAAGACCAAAAGCAAAGCTAACAAAGCCAAAACACATAAGTGGGACTACATCAAAGTAAGCTTCTGCACAGCAAAGAAAATCATCAACAAAATAAAAAGGCAAACTAGATAAGATGGGAGGAAGTATTCGCAATTCATCTACTATTATATGATAAGAGGTTAATATCCAAAGTATATATTCTGTCCCTTTCATACAACTCAACAGCAAAACAAATTAAAAACAATTAATCCAGGCACTAGGAGCTACAGCTGGCATGGACCCTGCAGGGCTGGATGGCGGTGGCGGTGGCGGCAGCCATAGTGGGGAGGACAGACCCCACTCCCAGTGGCCATTCAGGACCTTTACCTGACGGGCCCATCACTCGGGATCCAGCTGCCATTTTGCTCAAGACAGGAAGGCGTCCCAGGGCTGCAGGTACTTCAGCGAGGATTCTGCTTCCATGGAGATTGGTGCAGCTATCAGCACCCGCAGCCCCCGGGCCACTTGCAGTGGGGGCCACCGCCTGTCACCCAGCCAGGACCCCCGCTCGGGCTGACCCGCAGGGGCTCCGAGCCCACCTACTTGCCCACAGTGGCTGTGGGTTGGGGAGGGGCTGAGGCCGAGGCTGAGGCCATCTGGGACACGGAGCCTGGCCTCGAGGGGCTGGCCAGCCGGAATGAGGAGCTTGGTTGCTGACATCACCTGATGGAGATCACGGCTACTCCCAGAAGTCTCGGCCTAAGTCAGACCCTGCCCAGGGGCTCTGGGCCCCACTTCAGAGCACGGACCTTGCGAGGGAACAAGACAGCTGCGATGTCGTGTGTGGCATCTGCATGGACAAGGTGTGGGACAAGCCGGAGGGCAAGCGGATCTTCGGCATCCTGCCCAACTGCACACAAGCCCACTGCCTGGGCTGCCTGAGCACCTGGCGGATGAGCCGCCAGCACTTCCCGCTGAATGTCATCAAGGCCTGTCCCCAGTGCCCTGTCTATTCCAGCTACATCATCCCCCACAAATTCTGGGTGAGTGAGGGGGGCAGAGAAGGTGCAAATCATCAGGAACTTCAAGGCTCGGACCAGCCAGATCCGATGCTGGTACTTTGCGCGGGGGAATGACCGCTGCCCCTTCAAGTCTGACTGCATTTACCTGCACCAGCTCCCGGACACGGCCCCATCCTCGGCTTCTCCCTGCCCATCCTCGGCTTCTCCCTGGCCCAGATTGCACATAGCCGGCCTCCGGGAGTGAGATGGTGCTGGGCTCCGCAGTGCTGCTGGAGGACGGATGTTCCTGGATTATAACCTGGCCGCGGCCTTCTTGGGGTTAGAACTCCTGCTGGATGGCACCAGTTCTTAACGACGGGCTCCTGCAGCCAGGACCAACGTGTGAGGGGTGGGGTTGAGGGGCAGGGTGTGTTAGGGGGAAGGTCTTTCCCCTTTTGGGGTTTCTAACACGTCTGTGACAAATGTAAAACTTGTATGGTATCTATGACGTTAACGGAGCCCACTAAGTGGGATGGAATTAGCCCCCTCTCCACCTCCATGAACATGAGAAGGGTGGAGGGCTCTGGGTAAAGGGGAGGGTTCTCACTGCCTTACTAGGGACTTGGATTTTAACTTTGCCCTTTTGTAGAAGGATTCTGACAGAAAACCAATAAAATGCACCTAAGCCAAAACAAACAAAAAACAATTAATCCAAAAAATAGGCAGAATTGAAGACGTTTTTCCAATGATAACATACAAATCGCTAACAGGTACATGAAAATGTGTTCAAAATCACTAATCAGGGAAATGCAAAATCAAAACCACAATGAGCTATAACCTCACACATTTAGGTTGGCTATCATAAAGAAGACAAATGTTGGTGATAATATGGAGAAAAGGGGAACCCTTGTGCACTCTTGGTAAGAATGTAAATTGGTCCAACCACTATGCAAAACAATATGGAGGTCCCTCAAAATATTTAAAATAGAACTACCATATCATCAGCAATTCCACCTCTGGGTATTATCAAAAGAAAATGAGAACAGAATACTGAAGACTCTGCACTCCAATGTTAGCAGATATAATGCAGCATTAATCACAATAGCCAAGATATAGAAACAATCTAAGTGCCTAGTGTCTATAAGGGATGAATGGAGAAAAATATGTGTGGGTGTGTGTAAGAGACTACTATGAACAATTATAGGCCAACAATTGAACATCCTGGATAAATTCCTAGAAACACAGCCATGAGAAGACATGGAAATCCTCGCATATGCAACAACATGGATGATTCGTATGCTAAGTGAATAAATTACAGAGACAAATGCTAAATCTCTATATGTGGAATCTTAAAAAGAACTCATATAAACAGAGACTAAAGTAAGGGTTTACCAGAGGCTGAGTAGTGGGCAAAAAGAGATGTTGGCCAAAAAGCATATACTCCCTGTTAGGGAATGAGTAAGATTGGGAAATCTATTATGTGTTATAGTAACTATAGTTATAATGCTATGTTGTATAATTGAATATTGATGAGAGTAGGTCTTAAATGTTCTCACCACAAATATTTGATAATTATATGACATGATGCAGGTGTCATTGAATGCCATGGTGGCAAACATTTTGCAGTAGTGTGCCAAATGAACACATTATATACCTTACCTTAAACTCACAATCTTCTGTCAATTTTATCTCAATAAAGCTGGAAGAAAAATAATGTTATCTAAGAGCTGTTGCAAGAGATGTCAAATTCTTGGTGGCAACATGAGTAAATGTTTTGCTTATGCTAAGTGTGACAAAAAAAAAAGTGCATAAATTCTTTCAATTACTTTCCAAAATATTCTTCAAAAGCCCTGGCTGGTGTGGCTCAATTGGTTGGAGTGCACCAAAAGTTCACAGGTTTGATTTCTTGTCAGGGCACATACCCAGGTTGCAGATTTGATCCCTGGTCAGGCACGTAGGGGAGGCAACCAAATTGATGTTTCTCTCTGTCCCGGTCTCTAAAATTAAAAAAACTAAGAAATGAAAAACATTGTCAAGGATTAAAAATACTTCAAAGATAAATTTCTTAAATCCTAAAGAATAACACTAAAAACCCTTATCATTTTGTTGTAGAACTCAAGGGCTAGACAAGTATTAATGGCAAAAACAATTCAGCTTAGCTTGTATTTGTAAAGGAAGATGATCCACTCCAGGATTTTCATGGAAGGACTGACCAGATAAATCCTTCCTGTGTTAGGCTGGATTTGGGTGAAATGCATTTTCTAAAGGCCATTCTGGAAGAGCTTCTAGGGGCTGAGCCATTCCCAGTCCTGGGAGGTATTCCATAGAAGCAGCTCCAGCACAGCCCAGGCTAGAGGCAGCTATGCTGGTCTAGACACCTGGGTCCTGGCTGCACAACTGGATGGTCACAAGACCTTGGTCAAGTCTCTAACCTCTGTGTCCCACGTTCCCTAGTCTATAAAATGCAGGCAGTCACACTTCATATGGCTGATATGAGCACTAAGTGAGTTAATACAGGTACAAGTTTAAAGAATACCTGACACACAGTAAGTGCTCAGTAACTGTTACCTTTTCTTCTCAGGGTTTGGGTTCATTCTCAAGACAAAGATGTCAGAAATAAAGCCCAGTGTACTATGCTATTTCTGGCACCTAGAATGAAAAACCTTTGTCTTTATTTTGAGCGACAAATCAGAAGGATGGTGCTGGGGAAGATGGCCTCTGGTTTGTCAGGCAATAGCCCAACTCTGGAGAGCAAGGAACACAGAAGAAACGACCAAAATGCAGTCCTGAAATTTGACCAATAACATGATTTTCAAAGAAATATCTAACACAAAAATGGAGGAAAAAAACACGTAACAGCTCATTCTAGTGTAATGAAAGGTTTAAGTATGAGAAATTCTGATTATTTTTAATTTTATACACTAGAGTACCAAATGAAATGATGAAAAAGAAACCACCCTGTATTAAACAAACATTTTTTATTGAGAATTGTATTTATTACATCGTGTTACATGAGAAAAAAGCTGGGCAGCATAGGTGGTTACCAGAAGTCATCTGGTTCTTCATGAGACAGGCCTGTGAAACTGAATTAGAGAAAGACAAAAATTTTAAAAATTTGTTAAATTCTTGTCAGTTCATTAGGGGACCTTTCTAATGCTCTCATTCCTTTCCTAATCAGTAGCCATATCATAACTTCAAAATGTAAAAGATTCTTTTGGCAGTCAGTAATTTTGATTAATTCAATAGTTTCTTAAAGGCAGACCTCAACATATGAACAGTGCCCTTGGGCTAACAAAGTCAGCAATATGATAAATGATTTGCATAAGAACACGATGTTGGGGAAAGCATACCTTTAATCTTTATCACTAGGGAGCAGCTTGTCCACTTGTGAGTCTTCTCTGACACTCTTTATTGAGCTCTGAAAAGAGGAGAAAGAATAATTTTGAAATTAGAGGTGTATTAATGTATTAATTTTATTAAACAACTAGGGGCCCGGTGCACAAAATTCGTGCACTGGGTGTGTGTGTGGGGGGAGTGTCCCTCAGCCCAGCCTGCCCCCTCTCACATACTGGGAGCCCTCAGGCGTTGACCCCCATCACCCTCCAATCGCAGGATCGGCCCCTTGCCCAGGCCTGACGCCTCTGACAGAGGCGTCAGGCCTGGGCAGGGGACCCTCATTTCCCCCCACCACTGGTTCTGCCCCTAGCCCAGGCCTGATGCCTTTGGCCCAGGCGTCAGGCCTGGGCAGGGGACCCCCAGACCCCTCCGATTGCTGGCTCTACCCCTTGCCCAGGCCTGATGCCTCGGCCAGAGGCGTAGACCCCCATCACCCTCTGATCGCCTGATCGGCCCCTTGCCCAGGCCTGACGCCTCCGCCAGAGGTGTCAGGCTTGGACAGGGGACCCCCACCTCCCCCCGATCACTGGCTCTGACCCACGCCCCGGCCTGAGGCCTCTGGCCCAGGAATCATGCCTGGGCAGGGGACCCCCATCTCCCTCTGATCGCTTGCTCCACCCCCCGCCCAAGCCTGACGCCTCTGACCCAGGCTTCAGGCCTGGGCAAGGGGACCATCATATCCCTCCAATCCCCGGCTCCGCCCCCCACCCAGGCTTGATGCCTGTGGCCTAGGCATCAGGCTTGGGCAGGGGACCCCCAGCCTCCGCTCAGGCCTGATGCCTCAGCCAGAGGAGTTGACCCTCATCACCCTCCGATCACCAATCACCAGATCGGCCCCTTGACCAGGCCTGAGGCCTCCGGCAGAGGTGTCAGGCCTGGGCAGGGGATCCCCAGCTCCCGCGGTTGCAGGCTCCGCCCTTGCCCAGGCCTAACTCCTCTGGCTGAGGCATTAGGCCTGGGCAGAGGACTCCCAGCTTCCCGCAATCTCCCACTCTGCCCCTGCCCAGGCCTAACACCTCTGGCCGAGGCATTAGGCCTGGGAAGCGGACCCCCAGCTCCCACGGTTGCAGGCTCTGCCCCTGCCCAGGCCTAACGCCTGTGGCCAAGGCATTAGGCCTGGGCAGGGGACTCCCAGCTCCCTGCGATCTCCCACTCTGCCCCTGCCCAGGCCAACGCCTCTGGCCAAAGCATTAGGCCTGGGCAGGGGATCCCGAGCTCCCCGTGGTGGCAGGCTCCGCCCCTGCCCCGGCCTAACACCTCTGGCTGAGGCTTCCGGCCCAGGCAGCGGGGACCCGCAGTTGCAGTGGCCCCGCGATCGTGGGCTCCGCTTTAGGCACAGGCAAGGGACCCCTAGCTCCCGGGACTGCCAGCTTCGACTGTCCCCAGCTCCCATTGCTGGCTCCACCCCTACTTCCTGCTATCACTGGCCAGGGCGGCAAAGGCGCCTGATTCTCTGATCATGGCTGGGGGGCAGGGCAAAGGCGGCCCACCTCTTAGCTCCCCCCTAGGCTTCCGATCACTGTCAGTGGCAGGGGGCTTCTTCCTGCTTTCCGTTTCTCATCCCTGCATTGTGCCTACATATGCAAATTAGCCGCCATCTTTGTTGGCCGTTAACTGCCATCTCAATTGGCAGTTAATTTGCATATAGCCCTGATTAGCCAATGAAAAGGGTAGCGCCATACGCCAATTTCCATTTTTCTCTTTTATTAGTGTAGATTTTGATTTCTCTGAAACTCTTAAAAAAATGATTTTGAAAATATCAGATCACAGACATTCCAGAACTGGGATCTTAAGCCAGCCAAAGGAATGACATTTCAATTTTCAATTTTATTTATTATTTTGTTAGCTTTTTTTTTCTTTTTCGTTTTCCCCTTTTTGTTTGTTGCTTTTTTTTCTTTCTTCTTTCTTTGTTCTCCTTTTTTTTTGTTTGTTTGTTCCTTTATTTCCTACTTCTGTACACATTATTTTTTCAACCACGTGAGCAAAAGACATGTGAGCGGTGCACTCTTGTCCAGGGAGCATTAGCCCCGTGAGCAGCCTGCGTCGAGCCAAAGAGAGGCAGCCTCATGTGGCCTGCCCCTATCCAAGGAGCAGCAGCTGTTTGAGCAGCCCACTTCCCCGTCCGAAGAGCAGCTACCACATGAGCAGTCTGACCTGTCCAAAGAGCAGCAGCTGAACAAGCATCTTGCCCTTGTCCAAGCAGCAGCAGCCGCACAAGCAGCCTGCCCAATCCAAGGAACAGCAGCTGTGTGCCCATCCGAGGAGCAGCAGTTCTGCAAGTGGCCCGGCCCCATTTGAGGAGCAGTGGCAGCCCAACCTGGTCCGAGAAACAGCAACCACATGAGCAGACCGGCCACATCTGGTGAGTGGCAGCTCTACACAGCATGCACCGGAGGAGCAGAGCCACAACAGCCTGCACCTGTCCGATGAGCAGCAGCCGATACTAGGAGCAGTAGCCCCACAAGCAGCCCACCACAGAGGAACAACAGCAGCATGCAGCCAGACCCCAATCAAGGATCAGTAGCCACGTGAGCAGTCCGCCCCAGGTCAAGGAGTAGCAGCTGCGTGTGTAGCCGGCCCCAACCAAGGAACAGCAGCTTCGTGATCAGCACATCCTCTGTCTCAGGAACAGATTCTGTGTGTAAAGCCTCCCCCCACCAGCCAGAGAAGCCACCACAGTAGTGACCAGCACCCATCAAGGGAGCTCCTGCCAACTAAGGAGCAGCTGCTACAATAACCGCCAGAGGAGCAACCGCAGCCCGAGGAGCCACTGCCACCCAAGGAGCAGTCGCTGAATGACTCAACATCTAGATATGTCGGTGAGATCAAACATGGGTACACAAAGAAACCCCCGAAAGAAAGAGAAGGAGGACTCGCCAGAAAAGCCGCTAAGTGAAACCGAGGCATGCATGACAGAAAAAGAATTCAGATTAAGGGTCCTAGAGTGCATAAACGGGATGGAGGAAAAACTCAACAACTTATGCAAGAAGCAAGAAGAAACAGATGAAAAAAATCAATAAATTATGTAAGAACCAAGAAGAAATGAAGAGTGATATAGCTGCAATAAAAAACACCATTGAAAGTTTCAACAGTAGACTAGAAGAAGCGGAGGACCGAATTAGCGAATTAGAAGACAGGGAAGCAAAACTCCCAAACTGAATTGCAATTGGCGAAAAAAAATTAAAAGACAGGAGGAGAGCCTAAGGGAGCTATGGAACAACATGAAACGAAACAACATGCGAATAATAGGGGTGCCAGAACAACAGAAAGAGGAACAAGACTTAGAAAACCTATTTGAAGAAATAACATCAGAAAATTTCCCTGAGGTGGGGAAGAAAAAAAAGTCACACAAGCACAGAGAGTCCCAAACAAGGTGACCTTAAAAGACCCACATCAAGACGCATCATAATTACGATGGCAAATGTTCAGGACAAAGAGAGAATCTTAATGGCTGCAAGAGAGAGATGGAAAATTACATACACGGAATCTCCCATTAGATTATCATATGATTTCTCAACTAAATACATCAGGCCAGAAAAGAATGGACGGAAATTTACACAGTGATGCAAAGCAAAGGAATGAATCCAAGAATACTCTATCCAGCAAGACTATCATTCAAAATTGAAGGGGAAATAAGAAGCTTCACAGATAAAAAAAGGTAAGTTAGTTTATCACCAACAAGCCAGCAATGCAAGAAATGCTGAAGGGACTGGTGTAAAAAGAAGAAATAAAAAGCCCAGAAAGAAAACTGACACAAAAAATAGAAATGGCTACAAACAAGTACCTTTCAATAATAACTTCAAAGGTAAATGGACTAAATGCTCCAACCAAAAGACATTGAGTGGCTGAATGGATAAAAAAAAAACATGACCCATACATTTGCTGTCCACAAGAGACTGACCTCAGAATCAGACTCACACAGCCTGAAAGTGAAGTGATGGAAAAATATCTTTCAGGCAAATGGAAATGAAAATATAGCGGGGGTAGCAATACTTATATCTGACAAAATAGACCTCAAAGTGAAGGCCATAATAAGAGATAAGGGAGGCCACTTCATAATACTAAAGGTTTCACTATACAGAGGATTTAACCATGATAAACATATATGCACCCAATACAGGAGCACCCAAATACATAAAAAAACTCCTGGAAGATATCAAAGGAGAGATCAACAACAATAAAATCATAGTAGGGGACTTTAATACACCACTGACATCACTGGATAAATCCTCTAGACAAAAAAATTGGTAAAGAAACAGCAATCCTAAATGACTCACTAGATCAGATGGACTTAATTGACATCTTCAGAACATTTCACCCCAAAGCCAAGGAATATACGTTCTTCTCAAGTGCTCATCGGACATATTCAAAAACAGACCACATATTGGGTCACAAACAAAGTCTCCCCAAATTCAAGAAGACTGAAATCATACCAAGCATTTCCTCAGACCACAGGGCATAATATTAGAAATAAACTACAATAAAAACAACTCAAAATTCTCAAACACTTAGAAATAAAAACACTTAGAAGCTGAATAGCATGTTATTAAATATTGATTGGGTTACCAATGAGATCAAAGAAGAAATTAAAAACATCCTGGAAACTACTGACAATGAAAACACAACAATCCAAAACCTATGGGACAAAATGAAAGCAGTCCTGAGATGGAACTTTATAGCTCTACAGGCCTATGTAAACAAACAAGAAAAAATGGTAGTAAATCATCTAAATCTACACCTCAATGAATTAGAAAGAGTGCAACAAGAAAAGCCCAGAATGAGCAAAAGGAAGGAGATAATAAAGATTAGAGCAGAAATAAATGACATAGAGACCAAAAAAACAATACATAAAATCAATGAAACCAAGAGTTGGATCTTTGAAAAGGATAAACAAGATTGATGAACCTCTAGCCAGGCTCACCAAGAAGCAAAGAGAGAGGACCCAAATAAACAAAATCAGAAATGATAGAGCCGAAATAACAACAGACCCCAGAGAAATACAAGTGACTGCTAAAAAATACTATGGACAACTCCACTCCAACCAGACAACCTGGAGGAAAAGGACATATTCTTAGAAACATACAACATTCCAAAATTCAATCAGGAAGAATCTAAAAATCTCAAAAGGCCAATAACTATGGAAGAAATTGAAGCAGTCATCAAAAAGCTTTCAGCAAACAAAAGCCCAGGACCAGACGCCTTCACAGGGGAGTTTTACCAAACATTCAAGGAAGAACTAAAACCTATCCTCCTCAGACTACTACAAAAAATTAAAGAGGAAGGAACACTTCCAAGCTCATTTTATGAAGCCAACATCACCGTAATTCCAAAACCAGGTAAAGACAACACAATGAAAGAGAATTACAGGCCAATATCCCTAATGAACATAGATGCCAAAATCCTCGACAAAATCGTGGCAAATCGGATCCAGCAGTACATAAGAGAGATCATACTTCATGACCAACTAGGATTTATCCCAAGGATGCAAGGATGGTACAATATCCCCAAATCAATAAACATGATATACCACATAAACAAACTGAGAGAAAAAAAACACAGAGTCATATTAATTGATGCAGAAAAAGCATTTGACAAAATTCAACACCCATTTTTGATAAAACCTCTAAGCAAGGTAGGAATAGAAGGATCATACCTCAACATAAGAGAAGCCATATATGACAAACCCACAGCCAACAGCCTACTCAATGGGCAAAAACTAAAACCATTTCCCCTAAGAACAGGAACAAGACAGGGATGCCCACTCTCACCACTCCTGTTCGACAGTGTACTGGAAGTATTAGCCATTGCAATTAGACAAGAAGAAGAAATAAAAGGCATCCAAATTGGAAAAGAAGAAGTAAAACTGTCTTTCTTTGCAGATGATATGGTATTATACATAAAAAAACCTAAACACTCCATCAAAAAACTATTAGACTTAATAAATGAATTTGGCAATGTAGCAGGATACAAAATTACTGCCAAGAAGTCTATGACATTTCTATGCACCAATAGTGAACTTACCGAAAGAGAGACTAAAGAAACAATGTCATTTACCATCACACCAAAAAATATTAAGCTACCTAGAAATAAACTTAACTAAAGAGGTAAAAGACCTCTATTCAGAAAATATTCATGTTCTTGGATTGGTAAAATCAACATCATTAAAATGTCCAAAATACCCAAAGAAATGTATAAATTCAAGGCACTTGCCATTAAAATACCAATGGCATATTTCACAGACCTAGAATGAACTCACAAAAAATTCATCTGGAATAAAAAAAGACCCCAAATAGCTGCAGCGATCCTGAGAAAGAACAAAGTAGGTGGGATCTCAATACCAGATATCAAGCTGTATTACAAAGCCACTGTTCTCAAAACTGCCTGGTACTGGCACAAGAACAGACATATAGATCAATGGAATAGAACAGAGAACCCAGAAATTGACCCAAACCAATATTCTCAATTAAAATTTGACAAAGGAGGCAAGAACATACAATGGAGTCAAGATCGTCCCTTCAATAAATGGTGTTGGGACAATTGGACAGATACATGCAAGAAAATGAAACTAGACCGCCAACTTGCACCATACACAAAAATAAACTCAAATGGATAAAGGACTTAAATATACGACCAGAAACCATTAGAATATTAGAAGAATCCAAAGGCAACAAAATCTCAGACATATGTCAAAGCAATTTCTTCACCGATACAGTTCCTATGGCATTGGAAACTAAACAGAAAATAAACAAATGGGACTACATCAAAATAAAAAGCTTCTGCACAGCAAAAGAAACTATCAACAAAACAACAAGAAAGCCCACTGAATGGGAGAACATATTTGCCAATGTTATCACCGATAAGGGTTTAATCTCCAACATTTATAGGGAACTCATACAACTTAACAAAAGGGAGATAATCCAATCAAAAAATTGGCAAAGGACCTAAATAGACACCTTTCAAAAGAGGACATTCAGAAAGCCAAGAGACATATGAAAACATGCTCAAAGTCACTAATCATCCGAGAGATGCCAATCAAAACAACAATGAGGTACCATCTCACACCTGTCAGAATGGCTATCATCAACAAATCCACAAAACACAAGTGCTGGAGAGGATGTGGAGAAAAAGGAACACTCGTGCACTGCTGGTGAGAATGCAGACTGGGGCAGCCACTATGGAAGACAGTATGGAGTTTCTCAAAAAACTACAAATGGAACTCCCATTTGACCCTGTGATTCCACTTCTAGGAATATATCCCAAGAAACTAGAAACACCAATCAGAAAGGATATACACACTCCTATGTTCATAGCAGCACAATTCATGATAGGTAAGATCTGGAAACAGCCTAAGTGCCCATCAGTAGATGAATGGGTTAAAAAACTGTGGTACATCTACACGATGGAATACTATGCTGCTGTAAAAAAGAAGGAACTCTTACCATTTGCAACAGAATGGATGGAACTGGAGAGCATTATGCTAAGTGAAATAAGCCGGTCAATGAAGGAAAAATACCACATGATCTCACTCATTTCTGGATAATAAAGACCATTATAAACTTATGAACAAATATAGATACAGAGGCAGAGCTGCCTCAAACAAACTGTCAAACTACAGCAGGAAAGCCGGGGAGGGCTGGGTGGCTGGAGGGGGGTGATAAGAGATCAACTGAAGGATTTGTATGCATGCATATAAGCATAACCAATGGACATAAGACACTGGGGGTAAGCGAGGCCAGGGGATTGTCAAGGGCGGGGAAAAAAAGGAGACATATGTAATACTCTTTGTAATACTTTTAGCAATAAAACAATAAAAAATACTAAAATAAAATAAAATAAAATAAAATATCAGAGAGGAATGGAGAGGGAGAGATAGAAACATCAACAATGAGAATCATTGATTGGCTGCCTCCTGTACGTCCCTCACTGGGGATCGAGCCAGCAACCTGGGTTAAGTGTCCAGACCAGGAATCAAACTGTGACCTTCTGATTCATAGGTCAACACTCAATCACTGAGCCATGCTGGTTGGGCTGAAAACTTTTTGAAATATACAGTAGGTCCTCGGGTTATATCGCGACATAATGCGATTTTCCCCGTTAAGTCGGAACTCACCTATAGAAGCACCTACATCACTCACATGGAGCACATACACAGCAGTAATGAAGTGAAAGAGTAAAAAAAAAAATTAAAGCAAGATAACAATTCCTGACTTTTAGTTGTCGCAGATAATAAAAAACAAAGCACATATGTACATATGTCGAAATGACGGAACTTTTTTTATTAATACTGTAAATGGAAGATAGTGATGTAACCACAAAACAACATGCATCGAGTTCAACATAACCCGAGGACTGCCTAAATATAATTTGAGTCCAAAAAGTTGACTTTTAGATGTGAAATTTAGCAAGCACTCTAACTATCCTGTGCGCATTCTCAATAGCCATAGTATTCTAGACTTATGTAATATATTAGAGGCCCAGTGCATGAAATTCGAGCACTCAGGGGGTCCCTCAGCCCGGCCAGAACCCTCTCACATTCTGGGAGCCCTCGGGGGATGTCCCACTGATCGCCTTCACGCTGCCACAGAGGTGGGAGAGGCTCCCACCACCACCGCTGCGCTCGCCAGCCATGAGCCCTATGGGAGCACACTGATCACCAGGGTGCAGCTTCTGTATTGAGCATCTGTCCCTGGTGGTCAGTGCCCATCATAATGACTGGTCATTCTGCGGTTCAACCATTTGCATATTAGGATTTTATTATATGGAATTCATGTCTCAGATAGTACCAATCCATTTGTTTTTCATTGATAGCACTTTCATTCTTGTTCTGAAAATGAGATAGCTCAAATTTTACAAACCTTACCAATCAAGATTTATTCCTTCTTTGGCCCAAGCAAAGGAGATAAAATTTTGTCAGAAGTGTAATATACATACGACTTGAGGCTCCATTTGAATTTTGGATTTCCTCTGCTGTTACCTTTTGTCTCCAACTCCTGTCCCAAGGTTTTCTAACAAACCACAGAAGCCCTCACATCCTCACATACAGACCACTGGTCCATAGCATCAGTACCTTATCCACCTTCTTCAGGTCTTGGCCCTTTTGGGTGATATGCATGTATTTCTTTAAAGCATATTCACCACAAACAGATTTGTCTTTCATTTCCTGAGCACTCACTTCTAATTCTTTCTCCATTTCCGTCTTGAAAGACTCTTCAATAATCTGCTGTAAATAGATGACCAGCAAAATAGGAGGTACACATATACATTTTAAAAACACATAGTTTTATGTGACATGTGCATGACAGAAAACTGTTTCATTCGTTGCGACTATCAAAGTGGAACAAATATATCATGTAATGAAGAATAGGAATTACTGTGCCTAAAGTGTCTGTGTTCCAGATCAAATGAGCCAGGAATTCAAGGAACATGATACAGAAGATTAATCTACGTAAGGTCCAGCAGGCATGAGAAGTAGCAGGGTAATCCATCTGCCTGGGACCAGAATCAGGACATAGAAAGTCAAAGACAATGAGGAGGGAGGAGGGCAGGGCAGCCTGAGGAAGCCACCAGATTGGCAGCCACCTCCCCCAGTTTCTTCTGGTCCTAGCCAGCTGACCTTGAAACCCCTTACACAGGGAAGTTCTACAGCAAAGCAGAGTCCATCTCCTTTCCGAGTGTGTTTTCAGGAACATGAGAATGCATGCTCACAGACTTGCAAAGCTCCCTTTTCCTATGAGACTCCTATTATGCCCATGTACAGCCCTTTTCAGTGGGCTTAAGCACAGGAGAGGATTGGGATGCCTGCAGCAAGCTTTTTAAAAGTTACCTACTAGCATGGAGAACTGAGCTATGCTTATTATACCTTTTCTCGATCCAGTTTTTCTAGTTTTCTCCGTTCTCTTTCCAAAGCTTTCTGTTCATTCTGCCTTCTTTCTTCTCTCAGCTTCTGTTCTTTCAGCAGGTTCCATATTCTTGCTTCTTCACTCTCTTCTCTAACTTCTTTCTCATCTGCACCTAAAGAGACAGAAAATAAAGAGCAGAGGCCCAGGGAGACTGCTCGACTCTCAGTTGATTGTGTTGGCCTGCTGATCCATCTTCATGGTCTCGCAGCCTCCAGCCCCACACCTGGCACAGCATCTGCCTTTTACTTTACTTCGATGAAAACAAGTCACCCTTGCCATGAACAACTTCAACTGTCCTCCTGCCACAACACATTTCCTTATCTTCCTCACCCCTTCTTCTGTACTCTGCCCTTCGCAAGCCTTGCATTTCTGCCTCTATCCTCAGTTGTAACTCTCTATTTAGGATTCTAACTTAAACATTAGTCTGTATTTATACAGCAGTTGTATAACTCTTCCCCTAATTCCCACAAAAGCAATCGAGCCTCTCCCGCCCAGAACAGTACAAAATTAGTACAAAACCAGCACCCCGCCCCTGAACCCCCTAGTCATCTTACCAACATTTCCCACTTGCCCTGGGCCGATCCCTTCCTGGAGTTTTAGCTATTAGCTCTGCACTGATCATTCCCACATCTTTTTCTCTAGCACAGATCTCTCCCCCAGTCTCATCCGCATTTCTGGCCAGTTCCCTACCATCAACACTTGGAAATCCCACAGCATCAGCTTCAGACCTGAAGTTATCATTCCTGTCCCTTTTTATCATGCCTTTCTACACTACATTCACTCATCCACCAGGGCTTACAGGCTGTAACTCCCCCAGATACTACAATAAGACTACCTCTCACCTTTTACCTGGACAGCTGAGCTGAAATAACCTAATCAATGTTCTCACCCTGACATCAGTCTCTCTGCCTTCAAGCAACCACCATCAGCAGCACCCTTCATTTCCTGTAAAGAAGACCTGGATTTCTGTTGCTGTCTCTGCTCTGGTGGTGTCCACACCTTCTTTCCAGACTGACCTGAAATAGTACACTACTTCTGCACTGGAACACTGCACCTCCAGCAGCAGACTCATGCTACCTGGATATATCTGTGCCTCCCTTGCTCTGTGATTTGCTTTCAATCTCTTCCTAACCTAATACTCACTTCCTCCCACCTCTCCCACACAACCCCACCACTGAGCAAGCGCCCAGGACCCTGAAAAAAGAGATAAACGAACAGAAGAATATACCATGTTCATGGACTGGTAGAATTAATATCATTAAAATGTGCCTACTATCCAAAGCAATCCTTAGATTCAATGCAATCCCTATTAAAATGCCAAGTGCATATTTCACAGATCTAGAAATATGCAAAAAATTTATATTTGCATATAAATTTGAATGTTCTGAACATTCAAATGAGATACAGAACACTGAAAAAGACCCCAAAATAGCCACAACATTCTTTTTTTTTTTTTTTTTTTTTTTGGTATAGCAAAGGCGGAGATTTGTTAAAGAACAAGTACAGACTCCAAAGTGGGGAGGGGGAAAGAGTACCACAGAACAGACTCCCACATAGGGAGTGGGGTAGGGTCCCCTAGCCTCAACATTCTTGAGAAACAGGAACAAATGAGACTATATTGAACTAAAAAAAACTTCTGCAAAGCAAAAAAAAATCAGCATCAAAATGAAAAGGGAATCCACTGTATTGGAGCACATATTTGCCAATAATACATATGGTAAGGGGTTAATTTCCAGAACACATAAAGTACTCCTATAATCCACCAAAAGAAAAACAACCCCATTAAATGTGGACAGAAAATCTAAATAGATACTTCTCCAAAGACAACATACAAGTGGCAAGAGACATGAAGATAGGCTCAATGTCACTAATTATTAGAGAGATGCAAATTAAAATGACAATGAGGTGCCACTGCAAAACAGCCAGAATAGCTACCATTAATAAGTCATACAATAAGTGCTGGTGAGGTTGTGGATAAGAAGGAACCTTAGCACACTTCTGGCTAAGGAATACAAGATACAGCCACTAAGAAAAACAGTATTCCTAAAGTGACACCTCTCCACCACCACATTTACACAGTATTTTGTACCTGCCTTCTCACAACCACATGAATCTGTTTGTTCTACATCTATTGTTCCAGGCTTTATTTGCCTATTCCCTGTAGCTCAAAGCAAAAGTCCTCACCTGTCACAGGTTTAACTCAATGTCAATCCCACAGATGGCTATGCTTGCCTTTCTCCTCTGGCTCTGGAAGAGCCTAAACTTTTGTAGGCTACACTTTCCCCCCAGCAATGCTAAGAGACAAATTCATAGGTTCACCAAAGGATTTTGAAGGTTTTTGCTAACAGGACAGAAACAACACAGTCATTTCGGACTCATACTCCTGGTCATGAAATTCAAATACCAGAGGAGGCAGTTGATCATTTTCACAGGCAGAAATGCAATCTTCTTCTTGCTTGCAGACCTAAATGCCATCACTTTATCACATGGAATAGCAATCTCAAAATAGAAATGCTGTTTGGTTGCTGACTTTAAACAATAAAGAAGAAAAAAGGACTATATCTTTGCTGTGCATTGCATAACAACATTTCGTTCAACAGACCACATATATGACAGTGGTCCCATCTTCTCTCTATATAAAAGTCCAAGCAACGGTTAAGACTGGCCGGTAGCTATGATGTGCACTGACCACCAGAGGGCAGATGCTCAAGGCAGAATCTGCTCCCTGGTGGTCAATGTGTTCCCACAGCCAAGCTCCCATGACCAGACAACTTCCCATGATTGCTCCCGCGACCCCACCCCTGCCAGTAGGCCCCGATCAGGAGTGGACAAGATGGCCCTGTTCACCAGCCAGGCCAAGGGACCCCACAAAATCATGCACCAGGCCTCTGGTAAGATTATAATGGAGCTGAAAAATCACTACTTCTAAGTGGTGTGGCTATCACCACATGGTAATGTAATACAATGCATTACTCCTGTGTCTATGGAGATGCTAATGTAAACCAACCCACTGTGCTGCCAGTCATATAAAAGTACAGCACATACAACTACGTCTAGTACCTAATACTTAATAAATATAATAAAGGACCATGTCACTGGTTTATGTATTTACTACACTACCCTTTTAATCACTGTTTGATAGTGGTTTTTTTTTTTTTTCGAATGATAAAGAAAAGTGTGCTGTGAAACAGCATCCCATGTTATATGGGCAGCAACTTCATATACCTCATGTTTATTACATCTCTCGATGGCGTCATTTTCTCCTGTGCTTGATTTAATCTTGTTTTGTACAGTAACATGCTGTATGTGCTTGTACCGGAGGGGCAATAGGCTACTGGATGTACAGGAGGCTGTACCACCTAGATTTACAAAAGTGCACTCTGATGTTCACACAACAATGAATTCCCGAAGGACACATTTCTTAGAATATATACCTGCTGTTAAATGGTGCATGACTGTACTTTGTAGCTACCTAATTAGTATTTCCACTGGACATCTCAAAGATACCAAGTTTTGGATTTTTTCACTTCCCTTTGTATCCAAACGAAGAGGGGAAATGATGATTATAAGAGAATTTTTCAATGATCAATGTAAACATTACTTAAGAATAATTTTAAAAGCCCTTGTTATAATTTTCATTCTATCTCTGAGATAGAACACCTATGAACTCAGTTGGTTTCCTTTATTGTATTATTTTTATTTCCTACTCACCCAGGTCTCTGCGAAACAACCTATCACAGCCACTCTTGGGTGGCCACTGCCCCTACTCAGTCCCTATCCCATCAGAGGTCTTGGTGATGGCTAGCTGACTGCTGACTTTCCCACTAGAAGCTCCATGAAGAAAGGGCTTGGGTTGGCCCACTGCAGTATGCCCAGCACCCAGCACACAGGAGGTGTTTGTTTTTCTTTTTTCACAATTAAATCAATGAGGTGATATTGGGTGATAGAGTTTTCATATATGAAGTGAAGGTTCTCAATGAAGTCTCGCTGAATGAGTGCTTTACAGGATGGTGTACCCTGGAATCAGTGAGAACAATCCTTTCAAAGTCTCTTGTTTCGTTTGGCAATTCCTCATCTCCCTGAGTATGCTGACTTAAACCAAGAAACTACTTACAAGAGGCGTTGAACATGATAGTCCCATCCAAACACTGGAAAAACAAGAGGTGGTTTTACTTAAGAAATCTCCTTTCAAGCTTGCGGCTTAAACTCTTTAGTTCAAGGAGAAAAAGATCTGGCTGGAGTATGAGACAAAGCTCTAATCTCCCCCTAAAGCTTTCCTCCCTGATTCCACACAGGGGAGGGAAGTGTGTAAATTAGAGACAGTAAGAAGAAAGAGAAAGTGGGCCAGACAAGTTTGATGACGAGTTTTCCTCCAATGTCATCAGCTCTTCTGAAAACTGAAATATAAAGGTTCTTCTGTCCTTATTTTTTTTTTAAAGACATGAAGGAAACAAAGAATTATTAACATACTACAATCACATTGAAGATGTATATGGGTATTAACCGCCATTTCAATTTTATACTATGATTTCCCAAAATGGAATGGTTTCTGAAGAACTGTCTTAAGCAAAAAGGTAACTGCTTTGTCAGACTATGGACAAATAAGAAAAATACAATCTTCCAAAACTCAATCAGGAAAAATCAGAAAACCTGAATAAGCCAGTAAGTACTGATGGAATTGAAGCAGTAATTAGATAACTTCCAGCAAACAGAAGTCCTGGTTCAGATGGCTTCCTAGGGAAGTTTTATCAAACATTCAAAGAAAAACTAATACCTAATCTCCTCAACTATTCCAAATATCCAAGGGAAGGGAACACTTTCTATGAGGACAGCATTACCCTAATCCCAAATCCAGATAAAGCCACTACAAAGAAAGAGAATTATCCCTGATGAATACAGACCCTAAAATCTTCAACATAATTTTAGCAAATGAGATCCAGCAATACATTAAAAAGACCATACATCATGACCAAATGGCATTTATTCTAGGAATGCAAGGCTGGTACAATATCCACAAATCAATAAATGTGATATATCACATTAACAGACTGCAACACTCAAAAATCACATGATCATTTCAATCAATGCAGAAAAAGCATGACAAAATCCAACACCCTTTTTTGATAAAAACTTTCAGTAAAGTAGAAATAGATCATACCTCAACATATTAAAAAGCCATATATTACAAACCTACAGCCAATATCATACTCAATGGCTAAAAACTAAAACCATTTTCCCTAAGAATAGGAAGACAGGGATGCAACATAACAGGATATAAAATTAACACCCAGTAAACTATGGCATTTTTATATACCAATATTGAACGCTCAGAAAGAGAAATAAAAGAACAATCCCAATTAGCACTGCAACAACAACAAAAAATTGAGACTTATGAATAAACTTAACCAAAGTGGTAAAATACCTATACTCAGAAAACCATAGCACATTGAAAAAAGAGGTAGAAGAAGATATAAACTAGAGGAAGAATATACCATGTTCATAGATTGGCAGAAATAAATACCATCAAAATGTCCATACTACCCAAAGCAATCTTTAGGTTCAATGCATACCTATTAAAATACCAATGGCATATTTCACAGACTTAGAAAAATACTCTAAAAATTATACCAAAAAAGACCTCAAAAGCTGTAGCAAGCTTGAGAAAGAGAAAAGTTGGAGGAATAACAATACTAGATATCAAGTTATACTAGAAAGCCACTGTAATCAAAATAGCCTGGTACTGGTACAAGTATCGCATACAGATCAATGGAACAGAACTAAGAACCCAGAAATTGACCCACACCACTATACTAAACTAGTATTTGACAAAGGAGGCAAGAGCATACAATGGAGCAGAGGCAGTCTCTTCAAGAAATGGTGTTGGGATAATTAGACAGATATATGCAAAAACATGAAATAAGACCAACTTACACCATACACAAAATAAACTCAAAATGGATAAAAGACTTAAATTTAAGTTGGGAAACCATAAAAATCCTAGAAGAAATCACGGGCACCAAAATCTCAGCCATCTTACACAGCAACATGTTTATGGATACAATGCCTAGGGCAAAGGAAACTAAGAAGGAAATAGACAAATGGGGCTACATCAAAATAAAAAGCAGCTGCACAGCAAAAGAAACCATCAAGAAAATAACAAGAGCCCTGACTGGTTTGGCTCAGTGGATAGAGCGTTGACATGTGGACTGAAGGGTCCTAGGTTCGATTCTGGTCAAGGGCATGTACCTTGGTTACAGGCACATCCCCAGTGCGGGGTGTGCAGGAGGCAGCTGATCGGTGTTTCTCTCTCATCGATGTTTCTAACTCTCTATCCCTCTCCCTTCCTCTCTGTAAAAAATCAATAAAAGTATTTTTTTTAAAAAGAAAATAACAAGAGAGTCTCCTGCATGGGAGAACATATTTGCCAATGATACATCCAATAAGGAGTCAGTTTCCAAAATATATAGAGAACTCATACAATTTAACAAAAACAAGGTAAACAGTCCAATTAAAAAATGGGCAAAGGACATAAATAGACACTTCTCCAAAGAGGACATACAGAAAGCCAAGAGACATATGAAAAAATTCTCAAAGTAACTAATCATCTGGGAAATGCAAATCAAAACAACAATAAGGTACCAGCTCACACCTGTCAGAGTGGCTATCATCAAGAAATCAAATGACAGCTGTTGGCGAGGATGTGGAGAAAAGTACACTGCTGGTGGGAATGCAGACTGGTGTAGCTACTGTGGAAAACAGTATAGTTTCCTCAAAAAATTCAAAATGGAACTCCCATTTGACCCAGTGATCCCACTTCTAGAAATATATTCTAAGAAACCAAATGCACTCATTAGAAAGAATAAATGCACCCCTATGTTCACAGCAGCACAATTTACAGTAGCTGAGATTTGGAATGAGCCTTAAGTGCTCATCAACAGATGAGTAGATAAAAAAAACTATAGTACACTTACACAATGGAATACTGTGTGGCAGTAAAAAAGAAAGAACTCTTACCATTTGCAACAGCATGGATGGACCTGGAGAACATTATGCTAAGTGAAGTAAGCCAGTCAAAGAAAGATAAGTATCACATGATCTCCTCATGTGTAGAATCTAATGAACAAAATAAACTGATGAACAAAAATAGACCCAGAGACATAAAAGCATGGAACAGACTGTGAAACCTCAGAGGGAAGTCAGGGGAGGGGAGGTGGGTAGGAAGAGCTCAATCATTGAACTTGTATGCATATATGCATAATGAGTGAACACAAATAATGGGATGGTGAGGGCCTGTGTGTGTGTGTGTGTGGGGGGGGGCGGGCGTGTGCCAGGAGCAGGCTGGAAGAGGTCAATGGGGGAAAGAAGGGGACTTCTGTAATAGTTTCAACAATAAAGATTTTTTTTAAAAAGCCACTGCTGGGGAAGATTAATGAGAAGCAACTCCTTTAATTTTCTCCTCTTTACATGTTCAAATTTATTTCAGAAATATATTAACAATGGCAATACTCAACTCTAAGACTTTGAATAATTTATGCTTATAAAGGTCCTCCCTCAATAAATGAAATAACTCACTAGGAACAGGCTGGCATTTAGTAGCTATCATACTATCTGTAGTTACAACCAAGGAAAACTTACTTGGGTAATGAGAGGAGATAGGTCTGGCAGGAGGAGCACCCAAGGCAGTTCCCAAGGGAGGCATGTCACCAGCAGGATGGAGGCCGTTCACTTCAAACTGTATCGGCATGTCTGCTGCATCTATAATAGGTACAAATGAGTGTCCCAGGAGTCCTTAACAACAGCAAAAGAAGGCAGGGCAGTATGGGGGTAACTTTGGCTGCGCTCAAGTCTCAGCCAAAGCAACCAATCCAGATCTTTTCCTACAGAATTAATTCTAAGACTTTCAGCATACCACTTGACAATGTGTTTGCTTCTCAAAGTGTTATTACACTTAAAAGAATTAGATTTGTTTCCAAAACTAGATTTATAACCCAACAGGAAAGTGACAGAATTCACCTGACTTGCTGATAATTATATGAACTCCATTTAGATAGTAAAGCCTTAACAAAATTGTTAAAAAGTTAGTTGCAAAGAATTTACCAATTTTACTAAGCTCTTTCATTTAACTGTTCAAAGTAGAGTACTTTCAGATTTGACAATGAAGCTCACAATGCAAAACTACAGATTATATACAAATATAAAGATTTCCTAGGCTAGAGAGAACCTTAGAGCTGACAGACTTCTATATCCTAATTTTATACTTAAGCAGTATTCTCCCAGAGAACAATCTAAGGCAGAGCCAGAGCCAGGCCTCCAGTTTTCAGACAAGGAAGCTAATATACTTTCACCTCCATTCATTCACTAAGAATGAGGTTTCTACATCTGATGCAGTCATCAGAATCTGTATAACTTAAATAACTTAGCATCTTCATATTCCATAAAAAGAAAAAAAAATTAAAAATCAGGTATTTTAATCTGAGGCAATCCCAAACTTGGTAAATTAAGTTAAGGGTTCACTTGTGAGCTTAGCTCCAACTTTGAAATTATTGGTTATCTTGAAAATTAAAAAAAAGTAACACTCAAATAGACCCATCAAAATCTGTGATATAAAAAAGGTAATACATCTGTATCCATGTTTTTATCACAAAATACAAATGTTGTAATTTTTAAGGCCTTTGATTTAACAATGGATATATTTCACCAAGACTTAGCTTTCTACATTTTCAACTGTTAAAAACTGGTACTTACATTTAAACTTGCGTTCAAAAGATGATCCAAATTCCTCATTATCCTCAAAAGATAGTTCATCCACATTTGAAAATTTATGTCTGTCTTGAACTTCAGTTTGTCTTTGATAAAGACTGGGTTGAAAGAATAAAATTCATGAGTGTGAAGTTGTAATAAGGTAAAACCAAGAGCACAGGGCTATGAAAAGCCTTTGTGACTCTGGAAAAGGCTCTAGAGCGGTGGTTCTCAACCTTCCTAATGCCGCGACCCTTTAATACAGTTCCTCATGTTGTGGTGACCCCCAACCATAAAATTATTTTCGTTGCTACTTCATAACTGTAATTTTGCTACTGTTGAGAATCGTCATGTAAATATCTGATATGCAGGATGTATTTTCATTGTTACAAATTGAACATAATTAAAGCATAGTGATTAATCACAAAAACAATATGTAATTATATATATGTTTTCCGATGGTTTTAGGCGACCCCTGTGAAAGGGTCATTTGACCCCCAAGGGGTCTCGACCCACAGGTTGAGAACTGCTGCTCTAGAGAATGAACTGTGCTCTGTGAAAATGAAAGCTGTCCTGCACTGGGCACGCTCCATGCAACTGGCATCATTCCAAGTAATCAAGACATTAGCTTGGGCACTCTGCAGAACCACCTTACACTGTGAGGCAGGTATTATATTGCTGACAAGAAATAATGTGGCACTCTCAATGCTTTTATATTTTCAAGAACCACAAAACGTTTTTGAAAAGAACAAATTCTGCACAGCATCAGTATGAGTCAGCTGAAGATGCAAAACTACAAGCCCCATGTGCATCCAAGTGCCCTAACTCCCACATGGGTGTGCTGTTTCTCCTCTTGGCTTTATCATGAGAAAGCAATATAAATAAATGCACATTACACGCATTAGGACCATGATGGACACATGTGGCAGTTTTCAACTCTGTACACTGGGAGTGAATCAAAATATGCAGACAGATGTCCAGCCTGGAGCCCAGAACTAAGGAGTCAGAGTGCCGTCCATATGGATCAAGCACAGACAGGAGTCTCCTATGCGCCTCAATCCCAGCCTGGGTGACCCGCCACCCAACTTCTACATACGCCATTCTACTTCAGCAATCAGACCCTACAACCCACTACCAATTCAGTATTTATCTCAACAGACAAATTAGACTTTTGTTTGGACTAAATGCCCAAATATTTTTTAACTGACTTATTTTTTTTGAAGGACTTTAAAATTAAAATGTGTGAAACTACTTCAAGTTTAAAAATAAACTGAATTTGCTTTTGTAGATTTTGTATGTTGCTTTTTTATTTCTATAAACCAAGTCTATTCATAGAACTATGAAAATGCTTACTGCTACCATAGTGCACTGTGCACACATCAGGTTTAGCAAACAAGGAAAAATTAATTATTTGCTAAAAGGAATTTTCCCCAAATAATTCAGATGATTCTTGAAGATTACACATCATCTTACAATCTGATTCTACACTCCACATGGTCTTGAGCGTCACTTTAAAACAACGCAAAGTCAGGGCCATTCAGCTAACCAGACTTGGCTGGGCCAATCAGAATGTGGAACTTACTTGGCTTTCTGCTCCAGAAGGCTTGAGAGTGAATGGATGGAAAGGCTGTGCCTAGATTCAGTTGCTGAAGGCGGGAGCATTCTTTCAGGACAAGGACTGGGAAAAGCAAAGGACTGGGATTGGTCCAGACCTAAAGGGCAAAAGGTATCAGGACAAGAATATTACAAATTACACAGTGAAAACAGCAACATGGTTCCTAAGGAGTTTAATTTGAAAAGAAATTCTATTATCCTTGCAAATAGTTGACTATGATGTATAACTGACCCACATTATTAAGGATTCAGCATTAATAATAAAACTAATCAGCAGTAAGGGAAAAGCCATTGATTACCATTCTCTGAACACGTCTGCATGTCAAGCAAAATGCTGAACTTGCTCTAACCCGTT
The DNA here is from genome assembly GCF_964212035.1 of Myotis nattereri. Taxonomy (NCBI): domain Eukaryota; kingdom Metazoa; phylum Chordata; class Mammalia; order Chiroptera; family Vespertilionidae; genus Myotis; species Myotis nattereri. Next base: position 40,193,828 of record NC_138094.1, on the reverse strand, counting down.
GCCTCCCACAATGTTATGTCACAGGGGAGAAGTCTCTGGTAAGCAGGCAACCATAGGTGCAGTGAGGATGAAGCTACTCAGGCTAAAGATTTCCCAGGTCCAGCAAGCATAGACTTCTCCTCCTTCTTGCTCTCTACAGCTCACTCACTAGTACTCAGATAAAAGGACCATGAAAGTCCTGAAACCCTTTCTGCAGAAGCTTACCTAAATGAGTGGAGGCAGACTCTTAGATGCTAGTGGGCTTCTAGCAACAGAATACCGAAGAAAGCCTTTTCTAAGCAATCAATCTCTTGCTCTAGCTCTTTCATTCTTGCCTTGGTGTGATTACAAACTAAAGATCAGAAATGTGGGAGCAAACAACTGTGCTTGTATTTGGATGATTTATGATCTTTGGTGTAACTGTCTCTCCCATCAGCTTTTCCTGTTTGAGATGATTTTTTTCAAGAAATCCCTGCTTGTTTCACCAGTAGGAGACACCATAAATCTGCTGGCAGAATGATGAAACAGAGATGGCTTTGGCTGGGGGCTAAATGAAAATAATGTGACCAATGAGCAGGAAAAAAAATTCAAATATGCTTGATATTTTTTTTTAAATGAAGAGAGAGGTATTAATAAGAACAAATATGCACACTAAACAATTTCTGAAGCCAATTCTTATTAGCATTTTTTTGAGAGCTTTATGTACCAGTTATAACTTCATAGACCTTGTTTTTAGGCCTTTTTTTTAGTCCTCATTTAAAGATGTATTTTCCATTGAAGAGTGAAAGGGAAGAGTAGAGGAATAGGGAGAGAGAAGAGAAACACTGATGTGAGAGACACCTCAACTTGGCCTCCCACATGCACCCCCAACCAAAGATGGTGAGAAAACCCACAACTGAGGTATATGTGGTTGACAGGAATGGAACCCACCATCTTTTGGTCTGCAAGCCATTGCTCTAACCACTGAACAAAATTAGCCAGAGCTAGGCCTTCCTTCTTAATGCATGATATTATTTCACAACCCACGATCCACAATCATATTCATAAATTTGGTAACAAAGCCTAAGCAGACATGAATTCACTGTTGATAAACTTTACCTGAACTGATGCAAATCCATTCATTACCTTTATTTATTCTACCCAGCATGGATAGTCACATATTTGACTGCAAACATGGTTCACTAAAGGATGCTGCCCCAGAACTCCCAGGGCTGTGGCAAAACCACTATAGGGCCCAATCTATCTATGCTAATATAAGTTTATGTGGTTGTTAAGCCCTCACGCCGCAATGCCCTCATGCCCATCACATCCATCATCAGGAGGCTGCGTGCACAGGTGGGCGCAGACTTGATGCTGTGTGCACGGAGGTGGGGCCTGGCAGCTAGCTCCACATGGCGTGGCCTGGGGTGCCGCAGTCTTTTTGCATCAAGGGTTCAGGAATTTGGAGAAGGGGCTGACACATAAATGGATACACTGGACAAGAAGTATAAATTTGGAAGGCATGGGGGAAAGCCAGGCGGAAACCAGCTCTCTAGTGGAGTGGCTTGCCGAATTTCTGGACCCATGGCTTTTTATTTACACATTTTGCCCTTTAACAAAATAAACACACATATCAAAGGTCAGGTTTGATAAACAGTAAAAAATTATCAGGTTAGGGGAACTGCTTTTGGCCTTTCATCTAGCAGCAGGTAATAATTTGCAGATTTTCAGCCCTGCTGAATATCGAAGCCCATCAGCCTTCTGGTGAACTTCTCGCAATTATTATGACCTGCTGGTCTTAGCTTCTAGCACTGGGGGTCCCGAGGCTTTACATGCCATGCAGGCAGGGACCCTACTCCAGTCTACCTCTTTGGGGCAATTCATCCAGGAGCCTACATCTTTGGGGCAATCTATCGTGGGGCTCCAGAACTGAGAGGGCACAGGTCAGGCTGGGGGGCCCCTCCCGCCTGACTGCAGGAATTTTGTGCACCAGGCCTCTAGTCGATAATAAAAACATAATGTGCTAATTAGACCGGACAGCCGAATGACCTTCCAGACATCCTTCTGGACAACCTTCCGGACAAAGCCACAGCTGCGAGGTCCGAGGTGAGCCACCGAAGGTGAGTGCACAAATTTCATGCATCAGGCCTCTAGTTTTCAGATAAGGGTATGAGGACCTGCAGCCACAACAAGACTAACAACTCTGCTCCTCCCACATTACACCTGGGGAGCTAAGGCTAGGTCATACAGGTAGGGAGGTGTACAGATGCTGGGACTCCCTAAGCAAAACCTGAACATGCATAGCCAGTCTTGTGGCCGCTACTCTCCAGCAATGCCTCCAGGGCAATGCATGTGTTTGAAAAGGTTCCATCCTCAAACTATTCATCTTTCGAGATCACTGTGATTTCAGCTGTGGGCAGTTTAGCAAATAGGCTTGAGAGAAAATAAGGAACAGGGAAGGAGTCAAGAGATAAAAATGAAACTAGTGTGGAAGATGGGAAAAGGAACTGAGGAGGAGTGAGTACAAATAGGAACTGAGGAAGGCTCCAGGCCAGGAAATGTGGAAACCAGTTCAACTGCTAACACACAGAAACTTTCTTTTTGAGCTTTGTATCTCAGCTTCAGTACACCTGTTATGAAGAAGAGGCAGGCAGTATGCATCCTCAGGGCAAACATGCAGTAACATGATAGCAGTAATCCTTCTGAGTATCTGATGTGTTGCAGGCACTCAACTGAGAGCCATCTCATTTTGCCTTCTTCACCATGGCAAAGTAGATATTCATATCCCCATTGCAAATGAGGAAACTGAGGTCCAACTGTAGCTGGAGAAATCACTGGGTCAAATTTTTCCGACTTTAGTGGTAGTGGGTGGCTCTTGCAGTATCTTTAGAAAAAGACTTTTCTAAGACTCCCATGGGAGAATGAATGTATTTTATTGGTGTGTAATTATATTTTCTGGTCTGCAGGGTTCAATGTCCCTTAGCCTAGTCCTGAAAAGAGTGCAGACAGGGCTTCAGCAGAATCAAAGAGTAGGGCCAGTATCCAGAGTGTCCATTCCATGGTGGAGCAGGGCATGATTTAGTGTCAGGCTACATTTAGTACATCAGTACACTGTGTGAAGTCTACATGGCTGTGGGTCACAGGGTGAGTAGAGGGAGGTAAGAACACCATAAGCTGGGAATCTGAGGTGAGCAGCGAGAGAGAGGGGCTTCTTTGTTCAGGAGCTTAAAAATTAAATATTCCTGTACTTGCGGTGGCATGCCTATTTCTGGCTACTGACTTATTCCCTGGTGTGACTGACTAACAGATAAGCAACATCCCACGTCATGCAGACCTCACTGGGCATGGGTCCATTGTCTAGTGCCTTCCCACAGTGATCTTTAGGTAATAAACTTGGAGACTATTAACTGCAATTCCCTGGCAAAGCTGTATAAATGGCATGTCTCTATTACCTAATCTTCCTTTTACTCCTTCCCTGTTAATAACCAGGTTATTATAATGGTTATCGCAAAGAAGTTAAATGTGTCCAACCAAGGTTAATCAGTAACTTCAAAATTGAGGTGCAAAAACATAAACATTGTATATAATCAATGTGATATATACTAACCTCTATCTAAAGCAACTGAATGACAGGTCCACCAGTCACTCTGACATGTACTGAAACCAGGGGGCAGACACTCAACGCAGGAGCTGCCCCCTGGTGGTGAGTGCGCTCCCACAGGGGGAGTGCCGCTCTGCTGACTGACCTGTTCCTGGAGGCCCACCAGCCAGCAGCAGTAGCCACTCACTCCCTCAGTAGTCCTGCAGGTCCAATCTCTAGAGAACAGGCCAGGCACCAACAGACCAGTACCACTAGCACAGGGCCACTAGCCTCCTGAAAGTTGGCCTCAGGCACCGCAGCTGCTTCCCCTCCCTAGACACTCTGCAAGGAAGAAATCTTGACAATCCCTGCGAAAGTCAGGGACAGATCTGGATCCTGGGCAGGCAAGGGCATCCCACCACCTGCCCAAAGGGCAGATTGCGTTCTCTCCCCACTGCCCCTCCATCCCATACCCTTTGGGACAGGCGCCAGATGCAGGCAAGCGCCACTGCAGCAGACGAGCTTCTCCCGATCAGGACTGACTGGGCGTGAGCCTGCGGCAGGTGCAGCAGGATCAGGATGAGCGAGAGTGGTAGGCAGTAGCAGCAGGTGGCGCTGGACTGCCAGTTTCAGCACAATCCCCACAGGCCACACTGAGGGACCCCACCCATGCACAAATTCATGCACCAGGCCTCTAGTGTGACATAAGTCACCCTGCTTCTCACATATTTTACTCATCTCTCAAGGAACACGTAAAAACCCTGAAGGGTCAGATTGATCTTATTATCAAGGTAACAAATATAAAAGAAAAACCAAGGTCCATGAATTTGGGAACCTCTGTGCCATTACACCTTTCTTATTTGGGGTACAAGGCTCTTCCAAGCCAAAGGAACCTATAAAAGCAAGTCACGTTAGCTGATGACTGACTGGTTGGTATTCCTGAAATGGACAGAGTTTTTACTTCTAAGATGACATATTTCTATGGCTTTTCCCCTACTATGAGAATTACTGAAACTTCAGTAATGATCATTACATTTCCATATATACTGGAAGTTTTACACATACACATTTGTAAGTTAAAAATCTCTCTAACCTGTCTCAATCTGCTTCAGTTGCAATTTTAAATCAGCCACCTGCATAGTTAACCTCCTTACAGAAGCATCATAATTTAATATCTGGGCCTTCAGCTTTGCAGAATGCTCAATCTGAAAAGATTTAAAGAAGGGAAGAAATCAATGTAAAAGAAATCCCAGTTCACTTAAAAAGGAACAAGTCTTTTATAGGGCTTATTCTCTTCTCCATTTTGTCCATTCTGAGCAGCTTCATGCCTGTAGTCCACAGGTCCCTAGAAAACAATAGAGCACACAAACAAGTTTGCCACCTCCATTTGCACTCATCTCTAAGAACAGTTCTATAAGGTATGAGGCAGACACCAGAGTGTCAACAATTCTAAGTCACAGGGCAAGAATCAAGAGACATTACTAGAGGGCACAACCGAGACTGGGACAATTTTTGTTTATGAGTGCGCTTTCCTTGGGATTTTATTACTGTTATAAATATAGTTATATCATCACCCAAGAATTTCTCAGGTGAGAAGGTTACCTTAGAATAGTGGGGGGATAATTTTTGATGTTAAAACCAATCTGATTTACACTGGTGTGACACACACCAAGCTTACATGTATACACAGTGGATCAGACTAACACCTGACCAAATAAAGATCAGTACTCACTTCACTTTGCAGCTGTCTCTGCAGAGCCTACTTGTGAGTTTCAAACTTCTTATGCCCTAAAACGAAAGCAGTTCCTGCTTCCTTCAACTGTTTCTGCAAATTTACCAGTTCAGGAGGTGGTTGAGCTATAACGAAGAAGGTAAAAAAGCCTAGTGATTATCAACAGTAAGTTTTCCCATCTCACTTAGCAAAAGCAGCTAAAGATATTTTAAATTGTTCTTTCTTTTCTTTGTACACATGTAGTTAATACCATATTAATTCTATGGAATGGACTAAGAGCACAAATTTCAGAAGAGTTTAATGCATGCAGAGGCAAACTTCACTACTCTTTTCTAATGCAAATGAAAGAAATTCTTTCAAATCCTTTAACTAACCTGAAAGCCCACCTCTTTCCTCTATCACACACAGGAGGCATAAAAGGAGTTCTCCATCAAAACCTGTTAAGTACCCCTAGGTCTAATCTGATCTGTGCACCAGTCAGCAACACTCAGGGTTCAAGCAGACATCAGATGGAGTTCCACCATTTCAGTCACTGAAGAACCACTAAAGGGTGATTCATGTAGGTTAGCCACTAAGGGTGGTATAGTTCTCTGGGCTAGTAATGGGAACATGCTGTTAACTCCGTGGGCCCAAAGTAGGAGTGGGGAAACTTTCTTCTGCCAAGGGCCATTGGGATATTTATTTTTAGTTAGTTATTTATTTTTAAATATATTTTATTGATTTTTTACAGAGGGGAAGGGAGAGAGATAGAGAGCCAGAAACATCGATGAGAGAGAAACATCGATCAGCTGCCTCCTGCACATCCCCCATTGGGGATGTGCCCGCAACCCAGGCACATGCCCTTGACCGGAATCGAACCTGGGACCCTTCAGTCTGCAGGCCGACGCTCCATCCACTGAGCCAAACCGGTTTTGACATGGATATTTATAACATCATTTGCAGGTCATACAAAATTATCAACTTAATTAGCCTCCAATATTTGGTCAAATATTTAATTAACTCACCCCTAATGCCTTGGCAGGGCCAGATCAAAAGATTTTATGGGTCTTCTATAGCCTGTGGGCAGGACAGTCTCCACACTTGGCCTAAACCATCAGGGAGGGAAGAATTCCCAGAATTGGGAGAGAAAGATCTGGCACAGGCACAGAGCAATGGTGAGAGGTCATCCTGTAAGCACTGGATCTTGCCTTGCTGAGAGGCACAGGGCCAGCCCACAGCCAATATATACAGTGGGGGTGAGGATGCAATGGTGGAGAGGGAATAATAACCTCAACCTCACTCTCATTCCTCCTTCTCAATGGCCAAATCTGAGCAGCAGAAAGTGAGGGGAGATTTGTACAACCCAGAAGGCAGATTTGTAGTTTAAAGATACTTCTTAGTGACACTAATAATATACTATAGTAACAGCAAGCAAAAAAGGAAGTAACTTCAAATTGAGAATCTTAATTTTATAAAAATTTTCCTGATTGAAGCCTTCCTTACAGATACAAAGCATAGTGTCATAATATTAAGCTAATATGAATTACAAAGACATGCAAATCAGGAAAAAGACAAACGGTTAAAAAGATGCAAGTTTTCATTTCTGCTCTCTTCCAGTTGTTGTTTAAGTAATTTATTTTGAGCCTGAAGCTCTAATTTCTCTTCTTTTAGAAGCGAATAGCCACTCATCTCTTTCATCTCTTCATTCAGCAGGTGGTTTTGCTTGGTTATTGCCAAGAACTGGGCCTTGAGAGATTCGAGTTCAAGCTGGAATTGAAAAAAAAACTTGCATTTGAACAGTTACTGCAGTACTTCTTATGCAAAAACTGGCAGGCTGCTATAAACTGGGTGTCATAGTAAGTAAGGTCACTGGACAGAGGACTCATTCTCTGCAGTAAGAAGAACCTGATTCCAACATGGAAGCTCATCTTTGCCCTAGAAGGGGCGGGGGAAGTTCATCCAACCTTATACTTATGCAGAACCCTGGCCTACAAAGCAAGTGCTTCAGATTAAGTTTGTTGCCCATTTTCCAGATACAACTAAGGTCCCAATAGCAATCACAGACTGCAGCAATGTTTATAAAAATGAAAAGCTGAGCTATCACAAACATGCTGTGGTGCTTTCCTTTTCATGTTTACATACAAAAGTCTACAATGTTCTCAAATAAATAGATCATTACAGCTGCAAAAATACATTTTATGTGCAGGATATATCCAGGTACATCAAGTTCCAGCTCTGTCCTTCAGAGAGCACACGTGATGAACAGCAAGAAAATAAATGGCATGTGAAAAACACATCTCATTCTGTTTTATCCTGTAAGATCCCAATGTAATGACAGGAATGTTCACCTTCTGCTGATGGGAAGGAAGGAGAGGCTAAGGCAGAAACTAAAAGCACTGGCCACCTGCTATGGGCTAGGCACATAGGTCAGCTCACCACGGAACCTCAACCACCCCAATGTTTAAGGAACTTGTTCGAGGCAACAAGCAGGAAGGACTAAAAGGAAGAACTACTAAATTAACTTAAGTTGGGCCTTCTTAGTCATAAAATAAACAGTCTAAACACATCAAGCTAAATAATGTATGGCTGAAACTAAAATTTCATCTACTGCCTTGGAGTTTTATCGACTTCAAAAAACAATAGGCTTAGCAATTACCTCAAGTTCTTTCACACGAGTTGCAGAATGATTGCATTCTTCTTCCTGTTTTGAATTGGTAGCCATGGACTGCTCTTGCAAAAGAATAGGTTTTTCTGAAAGAGAAAGCCAACCAATTTAAGATGTTTTTCTAGTGAATAAAAACTCATTTAAGAATTTATGTACAATGTCAGACCTAATGACGATTATTTCATCATCTAAAATAGCAGGTGTCATAGTCAAAAATCAGTAGGGAAAGTAAGAAATAAGTCCTATTACCCAACAGGTGATGGGAAGTCTTAATGGTCACATATATTGTGAACTTTCTTCCACTACACATACCAACCAGTTGCACCAGCTGCTCAGAGCCCTCATACCCAAAGATCTGAATTTCCTTAAATACAAAGATTTGTCTTATGATTTTAGTGTCTATTTCATCATTTTCACTTCATTCAATATGAGTCTTTGCAGATATATCATTTAAAAAAAATTAGCTGACTACATGATGGTACTAATTCCTAAGAAGTATTAGTCTAGTTTTCACAAGATAGTCACAGAGGAGCAGCCACACACTGGGTGACCTTATGGGTCTTTATCAAGTACCCAGCTCTGGTTCCTTTGAAATTTCTACTTAAGTTCACTTCTTTTCATAGACAAGTTTCTACAAATATACTGAGACATAAAATATCAAGAGATTGAAAAATTATTCAACTTTCCTACTCCTGGGTTAGTTATAAAACAGTTTAGGAAGTTATATGTCAGGTAAAAATATCATGAGGCATAAACATATGTTACAAGTAAAAGAAATAAGGAAACAGGTCACAGGGAATGGAGAAGTTAAAATTTTCCATAAGTAAAAAATGAAGTCTCTCATGCTTAAAACCACAATGAGATATCACCTCCCACCTGTTAGAACAGCTATCATCAATAAATGGATAAATAACAAGTGCTGGCCAAGATGTGGAAAAAAGAGAACCCTCATACACTGTTGGTGGGAATGCAGATTGGTGCAGCCACTATGGAAAAACAGTGTGAAGTCACTCTCCCCACCCCCACCCCCCCAAAAAAAATAATAATAAGAGCGGCCATATGTTCTAATAATTCTACTTCTCAGTATATGTAAAAAACAACAACATGCCAATTTGAAAAGACATACATGTGCACCCACATGTTCACTGCACCATTACTAGTAACAGACAAGATTTGGAAGCAACCTAGACTACCATCAATAAATGAATGTGTGGATACAGAAGATGTGATATATTACTCAGCCACTGAAATGAATAAAATCTTGCCACCTGTGACAACATGGACGAACCTAAAGGATATTATGATGAAATAAGTTACAGAGAAAAACAAATACCTTATGATTTAACTTACATGTGGAATCTTAAGAAATAAAAATAAACAAAACAAAACAGACAGGCCCATAAATATAGATAACAAGCAAGTGGTGGTCAAAGGGGAGGGAGGAAAGTAGATGGGGGAAGAAAAACCTCCTGAATACCCTACCTCTCTCAGGTTAAGGTCATTTTTGATACGTAAAATTAAAAGAACAAAATAATGATTAATTTTGTAGTAAGAGTAAAATGTAAGCTACACACACACATATAAATTTAGAACAGGCCCAATTTAGGAAGCTAATAACCTATACCAGAAATTTACAAATGCAGCTTTCTTCTCCACAAGAATCAACTTTATTCTTCCTGTCCTCTTCACCCAGTCTGTTAGATCTATCGATGTAGTCATCCTTTAGCTCAAGTTGATACCTGAGAATTAGAATGACCAAAATGATTTTCTTGTCACTTTCCTGAACAGATTCCTATCAATGTATGGGTTTCTGTGGCACCCGGGCACCTAAGGGCATGAACATGGCCATGCATAACTTCAAGGACTATCAGTACCAAAGCCCAGAGATCCAAATTCTGAATATAAAACCTGCTACAATCCTTTAATTTGGTCCCCAAAACTCGTTATTGTGAGGTTATTGAGAACAATTATTCCATGGTGGTCTGGATTGGCACACAAAAGTAAATTAAGTTCAATTTACACTGGTACAACTGACTCTAAATCCCAAGAACAAGAAGTCAGTCACATCCACCTGCCTTGCCTTGCACCCCATCCCCACCCCAAAGAACGTTTGCCCTCAAGGGCTGGGCATAGGGTTCGGGGCCAACTTCGACCACGCTCATATCTGGGTTAGCAATACCAAAAGCACACTTTCAAGTTTTACTTATCTCCACCAACTGCCACTAGCAGACGTTTCAGTTGAGAGAGATGGTGAGTATCCTGTGAATTCCCACCCTTGCTCAAGTCATAGAGGATACCCAAACCAGACAACATCAAACAGTACATCATCTGCGAAGCAGTGGGAAAATTAACATACACATTTACTCATTCATTTATTCCTAAGGGTTTAACAACTACAGACATGTCAGCACTTGCTATTACACTCGAGAAGCTGACATACTATATGTATGTCATCATTTCAAAATCTATACATGGAAAGGTACTATATTTTAATTAGAATTCTTTTAAAGAATAAGCTCAGTACTATGTAATGTAAGTACTATGTAATGTAATCTCATGACAAATTACGGGCAAGGCAGTAAAAAGAGACCACTTATTAAGACATACCAAAAGTTAGTTGAGTCATCTCTTCACCACAAATTCATTTACTCAATGAATATTATATGAACACCTGTGTGCTAGACACTACACTGAGCACTGTAGAGAAAAGTTACCATATGGGCTTGATGTCTGCACTGAGTAGTTAATCACTGCAACACATTAAAACTCAGATTATAGGGAAGTCATAGTAACCATAGTTATCATATTTTCCTTTTCCTGTATAATTTTTTTGCTCCATTGTTAATTTCTATTTATTTCTTTTGATTCTGGCTTTGCAGAATCTTGAAGGAATACAGGGCACATGTTACCTGATAAGCACTAAAACCACTAGGCAGAATAATTTATAAATTGCTAGATCCCTCCATCATAGTGGCAAGTATGAGGCGGGAGAGGAAAAGAGAACTAAAAGGGATTATAATTCCAGCCCTGGTCAGCCTGATTCAGATGGTTGAAGCACTGTCCAGTGCATTGGAAGGTCATGGGATCAATTCCTGATCAGGGCACATACAGGAGGCAACAGATCAATATTTCTCTCTCATGCTGATTTTTATCTGTCTCTCTCCTTTCCTCCCTAAAATTATTTTTTTTAAAAAAGTGAATTTTTAAAAAGTTGATCAACCTGTGGGTCGCGACCCCTTTGGTGGTTGAACGACCCTTTCACAGGGGTCGCCTAAGACCATCCTGCATAACAGCTATTTACATTACGATTCATAACAGTAGCAACATTACAGTTATGCAGTAGCAACGAACATAATTTTATGGTTGGGTCACAACATGAGAAACCGTATTTAAAAGGTCAGAAGGTTGAGAACAACTGCCTTAGATCAACCACTTTTATAGTTTATCTACAATGTGAGCTGAGCAACTCACAATGTGCCATAAAATGAAAGCAAATCACAGACCCTCAATACATGTTAGAAAAGCTATGAGTAAGAAAGAGCAGAGGATGCTATTCCCTATACTGTAACTCTGTAAAATTATCTTAAATATTCATGGGAAAGGCTTGACTGTCAATAAAAAACACGTATTTTTTTAAACACTATCACCATAAAATGTTAAGTCTTATCTACTTCACTAGTATTGCTGTGTTTCCATCAACTTATTCCAAATCTATTACTTGTTTAAGAACACCAAACAATTTCTTTAGAATTTCATTCTTGAGCTTTTGGTCACAGGTCTCCTCCATGCTCTTTATATTCAGGATCCTGTCTCCTAAGTGCATCAGCCACACTTTTATGATTTTCTTCTGTAGCCTCTGATATTAGCAAAAATATAAAAAGCAAAAAAAATAAAACTGTAATTGCTGAAGTAAAGACTTTAGGAGAAAAAAATAACATAATTTTAGCTCCACAAGCTAAAACTGTTATGTGACTGTCACTGCTGGGAAGTAACTGGAAAGAGCTGGAGTTCTCCATCTATTTTATGAACTGACCAAGTTATGTGGGATCTGAAGTAGCAGATGGAGCAGCATGGTGCACCAGGCTGCAGGGAGTGTGCAAGTTTCAAGACCAAAGTGCTTTTCATAGAAGATGATGAACACTTAAAAAATGATTGCAGGTAATAAATGGCCATAATAAATTCAGAGAAAAGCTACATACCAAACTTAAGTTAGTGTACTTTTGCTTTAGTACTTATTTCTTCAGTAAGATTATTTCTGTGAGGTTTAACTGATCAGCCCATAGGTATGAAAGACAAAAGATTTGTTTCTGATATTTAATAATCTAGTGATTGAATACTGAAGAGTGCTGAACAATAGAAAAAGATAGATAGGTCAATCAGAACTTCCAAATACTGAAGAATGGAATGGTCTTCCCTTTGATCGAGCCAGGTAAGTGCTAGGGAATGCTGACCATTCCAAGCAAAGGATAAAAGCTCTATGTGTTAGCACCCTCTGCTGACTAACATGTAAAGCAAAGGAGCAGTAAACAATACTTATTAGCTTACTAGATGCCTGGTGCACAAATTCATGAATGGCAGGGGTCCCTCCACCTGGCTGATCACGGTGGTCTCACACAGTCCTGATCTTCTCACCCAGTCCCAATTGGGGCTGGGGTGGGATCACAGGAGGGCTCCAGGGCAAGTCTGGTCCTGTCTTGCCTGGTCCTGATGGGCCCCACCCCAGCAGCAAGCAACTTACTGGTTGGAACATCTGCCCCCGGGTGGTCAGTGCAAGTCGTAGCGACCAGTCAGTTGACCACTCGGTCAGACACTTAGCATATCATGCCTTTATATATATAGGTTGTAACTCACAGCACAGAATGTTCAGCATGAACTTTCCCCTGCCCCTGGTCTTGGAGACCGCATGTTCTTCTAAGGCTCTGCTCACCAAATTCAGCTGCCACATGAAGTAAATTGCATTGTGTGCGTGGAAACCCTTTGTAGGCTCCATTGCTGTGTCTTTACTTCGTTGCAGTTCCAATTACTCCAACATAAAGACAGACACCCTCATTATCAGGTAACATCATCATGGTAAGACCCCTGCTCAGCCTACTGCAGTGGTTTTTAAATAGGCCATGGGTCGCCCTAGATGGTTTGGTAGAGTAGGTACAGCCACAGCCTGCGAACTAAAGGGTCCTAGGTTTGGTTCCGGTCAAAGACACATTCCTGGATTGCGGGCTTAATCCCCAGTATGGAGCACATACAGGAGGCGATGGATTCTCTCTCATCATTGATGTTTCTCTCTCTCTCTCTCACTCTGCCTTCCTCTCTGAAATCAATAAAAATAGTAAGTAGGCCATTAATCAAACGTTGCTGCTCTCCATCCAGTCCCCTCAAACCCTCTTTTGTCTTTGACCCTGCCCACACACACACTCTGCTGCGGTCTGTAAAATGGGGTCAGGATTTCTACTTCAACCAAGGGCAAAGCTTCCACATGGCCCTCCTTCCCCGACTGTCTTTGCCCCCAGTCCTGTGTGGTTTCTCCCTCCTTCCCCTCCATCTAACTTGGTGGGCCCTGCTCTGCCCCCTCCTCATGTGACCTCCTGTCCGCAGCCTCCCACTTTCTCCTCTGGGGGCAGAGCTCTCCAAAGGCTGTGTGGGAATGGAGTGGGCTGTGCAGAGTGGGGTGGGGCAGACAAGGCAGTACAGGGTGTGCAGTGGTGGAGAGCTCTGTGGGCCAAGTCCAACCTTTGGAGAAGAGCTGGGGTGACAGGTCACTGGGAGGAGGAGGGAGGGATGTAGACCTTGTCCCGTGGGAGAGGCACTGGGTTCCTGGGCTGTCCCCACACAGCAGCTTTTCTAGGCCCCTGCACAGCTATCATCCTCCACCTCTTGCTGCCTCCGCCTCAAGTTTTGGACTCAGTTTCTTTGACTCAGCCCCACCCCCCTCTCAGCTGCGTTCCAGAAGCCTGAGGCTGCACGTTGGCTTTGGGCAGCTATGCCTGGCCTGCCCCCTATAATGGTGTTACCCACTCTCCTGGAGTAGTTAGTGAAACTTAAATAAATATAAGCAGCTCTGAAGATTATAAATTGAGCACTGAGAAGGCCACAGGCTGCGGAGGGCTGCATAGTCCAGGCTCTCAGCATAGAAGCCTCCCCAGCCAACCGGTCCCTGCTGGCTCCCGCCCCCACCTGCCTCTGCCCAGGGCTCAAGACAAACCCCAGGAACTTCCTGACAGCTCTCACCTCACATCTCACTTTCCAGTCCAGCCCACCAGTGCCCACAGCAAGCTAACCTACTGGTCCGAGCGTCTGCCCCCTGGTGGTCAGTGCACGTCATAGTGACTGATCGACTGATCCAGTGGTCAAACTCACAGTGGAACTCCAGTAGAGGGAATAATTTGCATATTAGGCTTTTATTACGTAAGATATCAGCGATTTTCAACCTTATTTATCTCTGACACACATAAACTACTAAAATTCTGCAGCATGCCAAAAATATATTTGCCCATTTAAAAAAAACACAACAGGTATATTTTTGAATCGTTCACAATGAACCGCTATTTTGTGTTGACTGTTGTCTTTTTTTTTTATTTGAAAATCTAAGGAAAAAGAGGTTAATGCCCTTGACTACAGTCAGGTATGTCATGTTTTATATATTCTTGCAGCACACTAGTTGAAAATCGATGGCTTATTTGTCACTTTCCTTTTCTGTCATGATCAATTTACCACTTCAGTACTGCTTAGAACAGAGTAATGTAGCAGAGATGAAAAATAAAATGAATTAAAGCCTATATAAATGATCTAACCACATTAATGAAGACCAGGACAAATCCACTAAGGAAGTAAGAGTCAACTAATAGTAGAACCTAATGGAAATGAAACCTGTTTCATAAACTAGACTGGTGAGCTTGCCATTAATGGCAGGTACAATGTGAAGAATGAAATAGTGGTGAGCACTTAGTACACACACATCCATCACCCAGTACAAATCAAGTCAGAGCCACTGCATTGAGTTACTACATGCACATGGAACCGTTAGATCTCAATGACTAAACATAAGTGTGTGACTGAACATAATTTGTTAACAGTTGTTAGCTTCTTCAAAGTACTGGTCTGGTTTTACTGTAGCCTGATGATGGTGTCTCACTGCTTTTCATCCCAATAACTAATATTTCAAAAGCAAAATCCTAGTCTTTGTTTCTCTCAACTTATGCCTTTTAAAACTAGCCGAATGCACCTTTACAACCAAGAACTCTACTTGGCAATTAGCATTAGAATAATTAGTAGTATTGGTTTTAAACTCACAGACTCTGAATAGTCAAAATGAAAACATTACTTACAAATCAAAAGCTTAAATTCTTTGCTTCAGTTCTGCTTCTCTGCCTCTTAGGAAATCGATATCTTTCAGCAGAAGCTGTATTTGAGCATAAAGTTCTTTTGTTTCCATCTGTAGAGGAAAGCATTAATTGTAGCAAGCAAGCTGAGGAAAATAAGACAGGTTTGAACTAATGGACTGCTTCCTACATTCCAGAGAACAAAGTACAGACATTTAGAGGAACAATTTCACTTTTAAAACATTCCATCTCAAGGTATGCATTTTGCCTATTCTAGTTACACAAGAATTTACCTCCTAGTCCAGGGGTGGGCAAACTTTTGGACGCGAGGGCCACAATGGGTTCTTAAACTGGTCCGGAGGGCCGGAACAAAAGCATGGATGGAGTGTTTGTGTGAACTAATATAAATTCAAAGTAAACATCATTACATAAAAGCGTACGGTCTTTTTTTCTTTTAGTTTTATTCATTTCAAACGGGCCGGATCCGGCCCGCGGGCCGTAGTTTGCCCATGGCTTCCCTAGCCCAATGACTGTTACGCTATATTACCCTAATATCCCTTGTGCAGAATATCCTGACACTTCCTTAACATTTTTGTAAGTTCTCCAGAAAAAAAAACAAAAAACAAAATGGGGGAACTTAACAAAGTAGAATCCACATGGTTCAATAGTCGTCTGAAAGTTTCAATTCATGGGCGGTTCTGACTCAGAATGAACAAGCTGGAATGAAACTGTGAAAAATAGATCACACTTACATCTGCGTGTTCACTGAGCAAGGATTTACTGAATATCATGTCAAAAAGCACAGTGAGCTGGATATGAAAAGATGAACAGCTACAGTCCCCATCTTTTAAAAAATTCACAATTTACTGAGGGAGAGAGAAATAATACTACAATGTGATAATTTCACAACCAGAGTCCAGTCTCCATGGCAGGAATGATGCCTAAATGAGTCTATCAATGGGATTCAGGGAAGGCGTCACCAGGAAGCATCATTGAAGCTAAAGTTTGAAGGACAGGACAGTTTTATCAGGGAGAGAAGGGGGTGAACAGTCGGGTGGCAGAGTAAAAGTATGGTGCCTTTTATGAGGATGCCAAGCTTCTCCAGTGCCTTCAGAGAATCTGACTGAATGGAGACAGGCTGTCAACTGGTTGATCTGATCTAGTCAGTCACTCATTTTAAGGTTCAAAGTGTTAGTCTGAACATAACCCATCATCTCAAAGACCAGTGCTTCCATTTATTTTTATAGCTAAAATTAACCCAATTCCCAGAAATGCCAGAAAAAATTGTAGAGGGGGTGTGGTCACCATTAATAACTGGGTTTTACTGAGAAGCTCCAAGAAAGGCTGACACTGGGAGGAAGCCTTTTAACTTCAACCATCTCCTGGTATCAGTAGTCCTGGCTGAGGAAACCATGACCCCAACCTAGTTAGGTCTGACAACCCTTGGGAAAGGAACTGTTTTTCCAAAAGAAACAATCCAATCTCTTTTGCTGGCATGCACTCCCCACCATTCCTCAACCTCTTCATGTCCTGTCCAGTCATTTTCTGGGTGACAAGATCAAATGGCCACTGGATGACACTTATAAGCCCCAGACCCTTCTACTGCAGGGACCTTTGCCTTTGCTCAGATGGAAGCACATTGCATTTGGTTTCCAACTTCACCTAGAACCCCAACCTGCAACTCTGTCCTGTTGGTCCACCCTTATTCTTCCATCTGTCTGTATCCCCAGACTTACTCCTTGATGTCTGAGACTGCCACGTAGCTCTCCCTTCTCTCCTGGATTATTAGTCATCCACACTCTGCTCTGGTTCCGCTCACCATCATGCTGAACCCCAATGTCTTCAACTAAACAGGCTGCCTTTCTCAAATGAAATAAATTCAGCTCTATAAAGCTACACTCCTCAACTACGACCATTTTTCTGCCCTCATTGACCTTCCAAATCCTCCCAAGAGCTGCAACAGAACAATCACCTACAACAAGCATGTCAAACGCATGGCCCACAGGCCGCACATGGCCCACAATGAATATTTTTGTGGCTCAGTGAATATAACAGTATGTAGCGTTTTAATAAAAATTTCGTAACCTGATTTTTACAATAACCTGTTTTACATAATTATTAATTACTAACTACATTTGCTAATGACTGATTATAACTGTGTTGCATTCATTTCCCTTATGTGCCTTATGCGAGGCGTGCCATTTCTCTCCATTAATACTAGCAGACAATATTTTAGCACCCGATGGCCACATCATTAGTCTTGTACTGACTTGTTTGGTATGTGCAACAGGAAATACTTTGCTTTTGGAGAATGAGAAAAGTAGGTTTATTTGCATTGTGCTTATTAATCTGTCCAGTTATTCAGTGTCTGGGAAGTTAATGTTCAATGCAAAATACTAATTTTTATTAAAACGTTCTATTATTTTTTGTTAACGATTACTCATTTATTTCAGCCCTTTGTATTCAGCATGTCTTTATCGAAATAAACCTTTCTATGAAAATTGAAGCTTTTGTTTTGCAGCCCACATAAACTTGGTTCGTGTTAGTGTTTGAAATTCTTCACCTACATGCACTTGGTCTGGTCTACTTCAATTCCAGGTTGCCCACTTCAGCAGTACCCTCAAAACAGCTCGAGAATCCTGTCAGCTTCAGAGAGCTGCTCTGCTCCTTCTGCAACCCCCCGCCACCCAGTGGCCATTCCATACCTCTGGTCCTCTCCTCAAAGGTCACTTATCACTTAATTCTCACATCTGCTGCAATTTTAGTGAGGTTGTCTCACGCCCCTGACTCGGACATTCACTTCCACTCTTCCTTCCAGTAATCTCGAAAAAAGAAGTCTTAGTATCCTTTTCAAAGCTGATTCTTCCAGGTGTATTCTTGACTGCAGTCCCTACTAGTCCTCTAGGCCAGTGATGGCGAACCTATGACACGCGTACCATTTTGGGTGACACGCATCGACAGAGACAAAAAATTGCGTATTCATATATTTGTCTCTCGCAATGGCCAGAGCTGGGCATCACTCGAGTAATATTATTACTCATGTTACTCATGATCAATTACACAATTCTAAAACCAGATGTAAGCATGTACATCAGTGTTGCGTAGCAAAGATACATTGTGAAAACATCCAAGATACACTGTTCCAATATTGGCATTAATATGAAAAGGTTAAGAACTGCACTATAAAGAGATTAATCTTTACTCAAGACACTTTATTTTTACTCGAGTGACAAAATGCCCAATTCTGGAAACGGCCTCATTATTGTCAACATGTGCCTCGGGTAAGCTTCCTGTGCGTTCCGGTGCATTCGGCAAATGGATGCACTTGATCGCCATGTTCATTAGGAGACAGGAGTGGGAAGGTTAGAAGAAAAAGATATAAGGGGAGAAAAATGGCGGAAGTATAAACGGACGTGTCCTGTGCCTTGTCCTGGAGCAGATAAGGGTGAGCAGCTGAAACGGGTAACATACAGCCCGAATAGGCAGAGGATATTCAGCTGAGAGACAGTCTGCAGCTGGGAAAGACAGAGAACTCCCAGAAAAAAAAGGACGGTTGGAGACTGCGGCTGAAACGTCTCCCTGTGTGCTGGCTCAGCAGCGGAGACTGTGCCATCTTGAGTGGCTGTTACAGACAACCAGAGATCAGCTACTAACCTGGAAACAAGGGATCTCAAGCAGCGTGACTGCGTGAACTCAGACGAGCACTGCTTCTTCTCACAGAAAGGTTAGACTTCCCCTAAAGGTGCGGTTTGCAATTCAGGTTGGAGAGAGAACCGCGCTGGGTGAAATCTGCGCCCCACAGAGTCCGTGGCCCTTGGGACCAGCGTGACCCTCAAGTGGGGAAGGGGCCCCACAGGGCTGCTGGCAGAAGGGAACAATAAAAATAAGCACATAGCTGGACTGGATGCAAAAAAGCAGCCTCGGATTCTGCCAGTCTGCCGGGTGCTTGGTGCCAGGGGCGAGTGGGTGCGTGGAGACTGTGCACAGACCTGGAAGGTGGAGGCTTGCAAATTCGCACAACTTCTCAGGCTCTTGTTGTTACAGTTCCCCTTAGATCCGTGTGTTTGATTATTAAACCCAGTGAATGGGATTCCCCAGGTGGGGTCATTCACATAGCCTGTAGGGGAAAGATCTTTTTGGGGAGCCTGGGAAACAGAGCGGGGAGTAATGATTAAAGAACCAGCTCTGGGCAGTGGACTTTCCCAAACCAGTTTCAAGTAACATAGAGAAAATAAACCCTAACTACTGGATAGAGAGGACTTATAGCCTCGGAGGTCAATCCAGACACACTGCCACCCAGAGGCAGAGCCACGAACTGTCTCTTCTGTAAATGCAAATAAAGGCAGTCTGGTAAACAAATACAACCTGCCTTAAAATCAGGACTGTGGTTTACAGCACGGAGGGACAGTGTATCGCAGGGAAATTCAACACTCTCCTAAATGCCTGGCAGGACTAAGGCGTGCCAAAAAGAAGAGTAGAAGATCTGAAGCACCTTCACTACTGCACATTTTTATCTTTTTTTCTTTTTAATTCTTTTTTCACCATTTCATAAAGAACCTATTATTATTTTTTTTCATCACCTGATTTTACCTTTGTAATTACTACATTTTTTTAGCCAGTATTATTGCTATCATTTTACCACTTTTTCAAGTGTCATTTTTTTTTTCGTTATTTTATTTTGGAATTAGTGTTCTACACTCTATTTTCATCGTTCCTTTAGCATCAGTTCTCTCTATCTCACCTTTACCCTTAAGCCATAACTCTTCCTCACTTTTCCCCTTTTGTTGTCCTGTTTCTCTTACCCTATTTCTGCTTTAGATTTTCCCTATTCATTCTTTTTACCCACTGTCTAAATTTCACCCTACTTATATACCTAATTTCCAATCCCTTGCTCTAAATCCATATACACCTCTCTCTTATCGTTCTTCACTATCCAATTTTTTTTCTCTGTCGTTTTGCTAGTGTTTGCTTGATTTTGAGTATATATTTTTTTAATGCTTGTTTGGGAGATTGTTTTGTTTTTCATTTTTATTTTCCTGTTTTGCTTTTTCTTTGTCTGGTTATTTTTGTGCTTCTGTTTTCCCTTGCCTCGCTTGATATTAGTGGTTGATTGTAGTTTGCATTAATCTCCAGGGATCTGCTGCTGGAATTCATTGGGATTATTTGTGGTTCTATTAGAGTTTTCTCCCCAAACAAATAGCCTCTTCCCCACCTCTAATTCATTCTCTCACTTTTTTTTTCTTCTTTCTTTTCTCCCTTTTCCCAATCTCATTTCGGCATTCCTTTTTGTTTTTTTCTTTTTCTCTTTAATTTTTTTCTCTTTTTTCTTCTTTATCCCCTAATTCTCTTCGCTCAGTGGTCACCTTTATTTGGGGTTATTAATATCGTAAATACATTTGTTTTCGGTGCCTTGTATGTTGTGCCTTGTTGTGTTGTATTTTGTGCCTTTAAATCAATGCATCAGAAAGAGAACTACATAACCAAACACCTGGAGAAGAGATATCATGGTGAAAAAAGAACCAACCCACATATGAAAGAAAAACAGGCATCATCAGAAAAGGAAGTAAACGAAATGGGGGCAATGGAGGCAAGCACCCTGTCAAAGAAAGAAATCAGAGAAATGGCCATAAGGTGGATGAAAAGAATGGAAGACAAATTCAACAATATGTGTAGGAACCAAGAGGAAATGAAGAAAAACCAAGAAGAAATGAAAAATGACATCACTGCTATAAAGAACTCAATAGAAAGCATCAACAGTAGACTAGAAGACGCAGAGGACCACATCAGCGAGCTAGAAGACAAGGTAGGAAAAAATACCCAAACAGAGCAGCTTCTAGAAAAAAAAAAATTAAAAAGCATGAGGACAGCCTAAGAGAACTCTGGGACAACACTAAACGAAACAAAATCCAAATAACAGGGGTCCCAGAAGGAGAGGAAACTGAGCAAGGAATAGAAAACCTGTTTGAAAAAATAATAACGGAAAATTTCCCTGAGATAGGGAAGAAAAAACTCACACAAATCCAAGAAGCTCACAGAGTCCCAAACAAAATGAACCCAAAAAGACCGACACCAAGGCACATAATAATTAAACTGGCAAACACCAACGACAAAGCAAGAATATTAAAAGCAGCCAGAGAGAGACAGAAAGTTACCTACAAAGGATCCTCCATCAGACTAGAGACCGATTTCTCAACAGAAACACATCAGGCAAGAAAGGAATGGAATGAAATATACAAAGTCATGCAAAGGAAGGGTCTGAATCCAAGAATACTGTACCCAGTGAGGCTATCAATCAAAATTGAGGGTCAAATCAGGAGCTTCACAGACAAAAACGGTCTACGGGAGTTTATTACAACCGAACCAGCAATGCAAGAAATGCTAAAGGGTCTGCTGTAAAAAGAAAAAATAGGAAACAAAGAAGGAACGCAAGGGTAAAGATCAAAAATGGTGACTAACAAGTTTCTATCAATAATAACTTTAAATGTAAATGGATTAAATGCCCCAGTAAAAACGCATAGGGTAAATGAGTGGATAAGAAAACATGACCCATATATCCGCTGTCTACAGGAAACCCAACTCAGAAAAAAAGACGCACACAGACTGATGGTGAAGTAATGGAAAAAGGTTTTTTAGGCCAATGGAAGTGAAAAAAAAGCCGGGGTAGCAATACTTATATCTAACAAATTAGATCTCAAAGTGAAGGACATAAAAAGAGATAAAGGCCACTTCATAATACTAAATGGAGGAGTCCAACAAGAAGAAATAACTCTGGTAAATATATATGCACCCAATATAGGAACACCCAAATATGTAAGAAAACTTCTGGAGGAGATCAAGGGAGAGATTGACAGCAATACAATCATAGTAGGGGACCTTAACACCCCATTATCACCATTGGACAAATCCTCTAAACAAAAACTCAGCAAAGAAACATCAATCCTAAATGACTCACTAGATCAGATGGAATTAATTGACATCTTCAGAACATTTCACCCCAAAGCCACAGAATATACATTCTCCTCAACTGCACATTTGTCATCTTCAAAGATAGAGCATGTACTGGGTCACAGATAAAGTCTCTTCAAATTCAAGAAAATTGAAATCATATCCAGCATCTTCTCAGACCACAAACGCATAAAACTGGAAATCAACTACAACAAAAACAATCCAAGAAAATCAAACACATGGAGACTAAATAGCATGCTATTAAGCAACGACTGGGTTACCAGAGAGATCAAAGAAGAAATAAAAAACATCATGGCAACAAACAAAAATGAAAACACAACAATCCAAAACCTATGGGACACAGTGAAAGCACTCTTGAGAGGGAAGTTCACAGCTCTACAAGCCTACTGCAAGAAACAAGAAACAATGAGAATAAATGACCTAACTCTACAACACAAAGAGTTAGAAAGAGAGCAACAAAAAAAGCCCACTCTAAGCAGAAGGAAGGAAATAACAAAGATCAGAGCGGAGATAAACAACACAGAGACCAAAAAAAACAATACAAAAGATCAACAAAAACAAGATCTGGTTCTTTGAAAGGATAAACAAGATTGATACACCTCTAGCCATGCTCACCAAGAAACAAAGAGAGAGGACCCAAGTAAACAAAATCAGGAATGAAATAGGAGAAATAACAACAGACCCCATAGAAATACAAAGGATTGTTAGAAAATACTATGAACTCTACTCCAACACACTAGACAACCTGGAGGAAATGGACATATTCCTAGAAAAATACAACATTCCAAAACTTAATCAGGAAGAATCTAAAAATTTCAATAGGCCAATAACTATGGAGGAAATCGAAGCAGTAATCAAAAAGCTTCCAGCAAACAAAAGCACGGGGCCAGACGGCTTCACAGGGGAGTTTTACCAAACATTGAAGGAAGAACTAAACCTATCCTCCTCAGACTATGTCAAAAGATCCAAGAGGAAGGAACACTTCCCAGCTCATTCTATGAAGCCAGCATCACCCTAACACCAAAACCAGATAAAGATAACACAATGAAAGAGAATTATAGGCCAATATCCCTCAAGAACATAGATGCCAAAATCCTCAACAAAATCCTAGCAAATCGGATCCAGCAGTACATAAAAGATCATACACCATGACCAAGTAGGATTTATCCCAGGGATGAAAGGATGGTACAATATCCGCAAATCAATAAATGTGATACATCACGTAAACAAATTGAGAGAAAAAAACCGTATAATCATATCAATTGATGCGGAAAAAGCATTTGACTAAATCCAACACTCTTTCTTGATAAAAACTCTCAGCAAGATAGGAATTGAGGGATCATACCTCAACATAATAAAAGCCATATATGACAAACCAATAGCCAACATCATAATCAATGGGCAAAAACTAAAATCATTCCCCTTAAAATCAGGAACAAGACAGGGATGCCCCCTCTCACCACTCCAGTTCAATACAGTACTGGAAGTACTAGCCATTGCGATCAGACAAGAAGAAATAAGAGGCATCCAGATTGGAAAAGAAGAAGTAAAACTGTCCTTATTTGCAGATGACATGATACTGTACATACAGAACCCAAAAGACTCCATCAAAAAATTATTAGACTTAATAAATGAATTCAGCAATGTAGCAGGATACAAAATTAATGCTAAGAAATCCATGGCATTTCTTTACACCAAAAGTGAACTTACCGAGAGTGAAACTACAAAAGCAATCCCATTTACCATTGAACCAAAAAAATTAAAATACCTAGGAATAAACTTAACTAAGGAGGTAAAAGACTTATATGCAAAAAACTACAGGACACTGAAAACAGAGGTAGAGGAAGACAGAAACAGATGGAAGAACACACCGTGTTCATGGATTGGTAGAATCAACATCATCAAAATGTCCATACTACCCAAAGGAATCAATAGATTCAATGCAATCCCCATTAAGTTACCAATGGCATATTTCACAAATCTAGAACGAACGTTCCAAAAATTCATCTGGAATAAAAAAAAGATCCCGAATAGCTGCAGCAATCCCGATAAAGAAGAACAAAGTAGGTGGGATCTCAATACCAGATATCAAACTGTATTACAAAGCCACTGTTCTTAAAACAGCTTGGTACTAGCACAAGAACAGACATATAGGTCAATGGAATAGAATAGAGACCCCAGAAATCGACACAAACCACTATGCCCAATTAATATTCGACAAAGGAGGCAAGAGCATACAATGGAGTCAAGACAGTCTCTTCAATAAATGCTGTTGGGAAAATTAGACAGATACATGCAAAAAGATGAAACTAGACCACCAACTCACACCATACACAAAATTAAACTCAAAATGGATAAAAACTTCAATGTAAGATGGGAAACCATAAAAATACTAGAGGAATCCACAGGCAGCGAAATTGCAAACATATGCCCAAGGAATTTCCTCTCTGATAATGCTCCTAGGGCAATGGAAACTAAAGAGGAAATAAACAAATGGGACTACATCAAAATAAAAAGCTTTTGCACAGCAACGGAAACCATCAACAAAACAACAAGAAGACCCACTGTATGGGAGAACATATTTGCCAATGATACCACCGACAGGGGTTTAATTTCCAACATTTACAGGGGTCTCATGAAACTTAACAAAAGGAAGATAAACAATCCAATAAAAAAATGGGCTACGGACCTAGATAGACACTTTTCAAAAGAGGACATACAGAAGGCCGAAAGACATATGAAAACATGCTCAAAGTCACTAATTATAGGAGAGATACAAATCAAAACGACAACGCGTTATCATCTCACACCTGTCAGAATGGCTATCATCAAAAAATCAACAAACAAGTGTTGGAGAGGATGTGGAGAAAAAGGAACCCTTCTGCACTGCTGGTGGGAATACAGACTGGTGCAGCCACTGTGGAGAACAGTATGTAGCCACCTCAAAAAACTAAAAATGGAACTCCCATTTGACCCAGTCATCCCACTAGTAGGAATATATCCCAAGAAACCAGAAACACCAATCAGAAAGGATATATGCACCCCTATGTTCATAGCAGCACAATTCACCATAGCTAAGATTTGGAAACAGCCTAAGAGCCCATCAGCAGATGAGTGGATTAGAAAACTGTGGTACATATACACAATGGAAAACTATGCTGCGGTAAAAAAGAAGGAACTCTTGCCTTTTGCAACAGCATGGGTGGAACTGGAGAGCATTATGCTAAGTGAAATAAGTCAGTCAGAGAAAGATAAATACCACATGATCTCACTCATTTGTGGATTATAGAGAACAACATAGACTGATGAAAAGGGACAGATCCAAAGACTGAGAAACAGCAATCAGGCTATCAATCCCCAGAAGGAAAGTAGGGGAGGGCGGGGGTAAGGTGAAGAGATCAACCGAAGGACTTGTATACATGTATATAAGCCAAACCAATGGACATGAACAACAGGGGGATGGGAGCACGAGTGTGCGTGGAGGTTGGGGAGGTTGGGGGTTAATGGGGGGGAAGAGGACACATTTGTAATACCTTAACTAATAAAAAAAAAAGAAAACAAAAGAAAAAGATATACAGTGCAACAGTGCTCGACGAGACATTCTGCATGTCAGATAATTGATTACAGCACCATATATTTGTTGGTTATACATACTGTTTTTGAATTGTTTTGCACCAGGAGTCAGTGCTACAACACTGCAAAAAGTTAACAGGTAAGAAAACTATCAACCTTTTATAAAAAATGCTGTCATTTATATTTATTTTGCAGCCTTGTGATGGAGAATCAAAAAAATAAAAAAGCAAGATTGAATGATAAGGGAAGTGGAAGTAGCAGTAGCCGACCCTTTCAAGACATATGCACCGAGATGTACGGGATTGTCAACAGAAACAACAATTCATTGTGCATACTGTTTAATGAAACAGTAGTAAGCAGAACGTGGAATGTAAAGAGACATTTTGAAACTAACCATTGTCAGTGCTTGAAAAAAAAGTATTGATGAGAGGAAGGAATGCATTTCTAGGCAGCTACACCTCTATAAAAGTCAATCAAATTCCATCATTAAATTTGTAAGATGCTCTACAAATTTAATATCAGCAAGTTACTATATTGCTCTCTCCATAGCTCAGCATGGAAAAAGCCCTCAGTGATGGAGAATTTAGTAAGGAAACATTTCTAAGAGGTGCACCAGCTCTATTTCACGATATGAAAAAAAAGATGATCTTATTAAAAGAATTTCTAAGTTACCACTCAGTAGAAATAATATCAAAGGCAGAATAGCTCTCATAGCCAGTTAGCCTGGAGGCCAAATCACCCACGGTATTGCCGACAACAATCAAGGCTTAACTACAACAAGACTGCGCACAAAGACCACTAGGAGGTGCACCAAGAAAAGATAAAAAAATGCGGAGACAAAGAAATAGGACGCAAATGTCAGAAATGGAAGATATAGAGCTCAAAACCACACTTTTAAGGTCTCTCAAGAACTGTCTAGAAGCTGCCGATAAACTTAGTAAGGCCCTCGAAAAGACTGGTGAGACCGCCGATAAATGTAGTGAGATCCTCAAGAAATCTAATGAGACCCTCGATGTTGTGATAAAGAACCAACTAGAAATTAAGCATACACTGACTGAAATAAAGAATACTATACAGACACACAACAGCAGACCAGAGGAGCGCAAGAATCAAATCAAAGATTCGAAATGCGAAGAAGCATAAAACACCCAACAGGAAAAGCAAAAAGAAAAAAGAATCCAAAAATACGAAGATAGTGTAAGGAGCCTCTGGGACAGCTTCAAGCGTACCAACATCAGAATTATAGGGGTGCCAGAAGATGAGAGAGACCAAGATATTGAAAACCTATTTGACGAAATAATGACAGAAAACTTCCCACACCTGGTGAAAGAAATAGACTTACAGGTCCAGGAAGCACAGAGAACCCCAAACAAAAGGAATCCAAAGGGGACCACACCAAGACACATCATAATTAAAATGCCAAGAGCAAAAGACAAAGAGAGAATCTTAAAAGCAGCAAGAGAAAGAAACTCAGTTACCTACAAGGGAATACCCATACGACTGTCAGCTCATTTCTCAACAGAAACTTTGCAGGCCAGAAGGGAGTGGCAAGAAATATTCAAAGTGATGAATACCAAGAACCTACAACCAAGATTACTTTATCCAGCAAAGCTATCATTCAGAACTGAAGGTCAGATAAAGAGCTTCACAGATAAGGAAAAGCTAAAGGAGTTCATCACCACCAAACCAGGATTATATGAAATGCTGAAAGGTATCCTTTAAGAAGGGGAAGAAGAAGAAAAAGTTAAGATACAAATTATGAACAACAAACATGCATCTATCAACAAGTGAATCTAAGAATCAAGTGAATAAATACTCTGGTGATCATAATAGAATCAGGGACATAGAAAAAAAATCGTACACCTATGGGTGAGGACAGTAGGGGGTGGGTGTAAGGGCAGAGGGTGGGGTGGGAACTGGGTGGCGGGGAGCTATGGGGGGAAAATAGAGGAACAACTGTAATAATCTGAACAATAAAGATTTAATTTAAAAAAAAAGTTAGAATAACAGATCTTGACAAAAACGTACAAAGTCAATAAAAAAAAGACAAATAGATGTAAATATTTTTTGATTTCTCTTGATGAAACTACTGATGTCACATCATATGCTCAGTTGGCCATTATTGCTAGATATTCTGATGGTCTCACTATGAGAGAAGAGTTGATAAAGTTAGAATAAGTGCCAATGAGTACATCAGGAAACCAAATATGTAAAGTTGTTATAAAAACATTCAGTGGCCTAAACATTGATATCTCTAAAATTGTGTCAGTCACGACAGACGGGGCACCAAAGATGGTGGGAAAAAAGTGGGATTCCTGAAATTGTTTATGGAAGCTATTAGACATCCACTTGCACCTTTTCATTGCATTATCCATCAGGAGGTGTTGTGTGCCAAATCGGGATTCTCTGAGTTGAATGATTTAATGTCAGTTGTAACAAAAATTGTGAATTTTATAGCTTCTCGACCCCTTCACAAGCGAAAATTTTCTGTACTTTTACAGGAAGTTGATTCAACCTACAGTGGACTACTGATGTTCAATCGTGTGAGATGGCTAAGTCGAGGAAAACTACTTGAGCGATTTGTGGAGTGCTTTGAAGAAATTATGGTATTTATTGAGAATAAGGATCTGGCAAACTTTCCTCAGATCAATGATCATAAGTGGGTCAGCAATTTGATGTTTTTTACAGATCTCTCTGTTCATATGAATGAACTGAACTTAAAATTACAAGGTTTTGGCAAAAATATTGACGTTATGTTTGGATACATCAAATCTTTTGAAAGTAAACTTAAAATTTTCAAGCGAGATATTGAAACTAAAACTCGTATTTTCCTCAGATGAAAAAGTATTTCGAGAAGGCTACTACAAGTGTAATGGAGTCTATACTTATGTACCAGAATATAGTAAACACGTTCTTTGAACAGTTCAGTGAAAGATTCAACCAATTTAGAAGCCTAGAACAGACCATTAAAATAATTAAGTATCTGGATGTAGTTTACAGTACTTTGGAATTGAATAATTTCCAATGGATGCAAATTGATGATTTAGAGATGCAACTTGCAGATTTTCAAGGTAGCATTTGGACTCGTGTTTGCCGACTTAAGGTCGAAACTTGAAAATCTGGAACGAAATCGTTTGAAACATGAAGAGTGCAACTATGAAGAAGAAATTTTGAGTGCTTGGAACAGAGTTCCTGACACTTTTAGCAATATAAAAAATCTAGCGATGGCTTTGCTAACAATTTTTTCATCAACATATTTTTGTGAGACTTTGTTCTCAGCATTAAATAATATTAAAATGAACAAAAGGAACCGGCTAACATGATGTTAGTGGCGCTTGCTTGGCTTTGAAGTGCACCAAGTATGAACCTGCAATCGAAGAATTAGCAAACTTCAGCACCAAAAAAGTCACTAATTTCTAGTTTTCGTACCATTTGATTATCATTGTTTTTTTTTTTTTAATTTTTTATTTATTTATTTATTTTAATTTATTTATTTTAATTTATTGCTTAAAGTATTACAAAGGGTATTACATATGTGTCCACTTTATTCCCCCGCCCTAGACAGTCCCCTAGCCTCCCCTATCCCCCAATGTCTTATGTCCACTGGTTATGCTTATATGCATGCATACAAGTCCTTTAGTTGATCTCTTACCCCCCTACCTCCTGCCCCCCAACCCTCCCCGGCCTTCCCGCTGCAGTTTGACAATCTGTTTGAGGCAGGCCTGCCTCTGTATCTATTATTGTTCAAAAGTTTATAATGGTCTCTATTATCCATGAATGAGTGAGATCATGTGGTATTTTTCCTTCATTGACTGGCTTATTTCACTTAGCATAATGCTCTCCAGTTCCATCCATGACGTTGCAAATGGTAATGATTATCATTGTTTTTATTATTATTTTTTCTTAAATGTACATTGTTTTTCTGTTTTTGTTCATTTTATACATATTTTTTGGTTGATTTTTCTTTGTTAAATGGCATTTAAATATATAAAATAAATATCAAAAATATAAATCTTTTTTTATTATGGTTGCAAATATCAAAAAAAAAATATGAATATTTCTATATGTGACATGGCACCAGAGTTAAGTTAGGGTTTTTCAAAATTTTGACACGCCAAGCTCAAAACGTTCACCATCACTGCTCTAGGTCCTCAACTGTTCCAGCAAATGTCTCATCTCACCCCTGGACTTTTAGCAAACCTACAAGCAGCTGCAGGAAGGAGCCATCAGTAAATGATTTTAAAATATTGCCTTCTGGTGCTTTTGAATTCTCTCAAGGAACATCTTTTCCCAAGAAGGCTTCCGATCTTGCTTGACAAGCTCTCCAACATCATTCCCAAACCACTAACTCCTCAGACTTTCCTTTCTCTTCCATTTTAATTTGTACTACTTCAGTATTTTTAAAATGCTTCAACTGCAAATGGACTACAAATCATTGTAAATAATAATACTAAACAATTAGTAACAAATTCTCCATGTTTAAGTTCAATATTCATTAATTATACAGGGTATCCCCCCCAAAATGTATACACACTCTAACAGCCGATAGCTCAATTGTGAAAATGTTGTTTCATATACACTGCCTTTATAATTATTCAAGGTGTGTTTATATATTTTTGGGACACCCTATATTTATAGTTTAATTCATCTTTGGTCTCATTAACTGTTCCTGTAAAACTCATTCAAAAGGCAAAAAGAAACAACAGCAAGTGGAAAGAAAAATAATAACATGCACAAGAGTATATATCATATTAACTATATAATAAAAGCCATATATGCAAATTGTCCCCTTCACCGGGAGTTCAAGCAGGGGCGGGGCTGGCCAACCACCTGCAGCCCGTCCCCTGAGACCAGCCCCACCTGGCAGCAGGTGGCCAAGGAAAGGGAAGCCCCACCAGCAGGTAGCTACTAGGGAACCTACACATGCACTGGGCCTCTAGTTTATTAAAGATTCTAGATATTTTCCTATATACCTAAGATTAAGAATGAAAAGATAAGCAAAAATACCACTTTTGTTAACAGCAACAAGATAAACTTACCCTTTCATGCATTTCTGCCTGAAGCTGCTGTTCTAGTTCTCTCTTATATTCATTTAACTTTATTTCTAAAGTTCCTAATGTTGGATGCTAAGGGTAAGCACCTGAAACTGATCATCAATATGTTGAAGCTTCTCAGCTATTAAAAAAAACACAAACAGGGCAGAGGACTCAGGGTAGGTGAGCAAGAAGTCTGTTCAAAAGCAAAGAGTACAGGGATACGGACAGGGGGCATCTGCAATTTACTCTGAACCAATTCAAAAAATTGAGATAGATTACTGGATGAACAGAAAGTGATCAAGCAAACATAATACAAACTTACTGGTGAACTGTAAAACTTTCAACTTTTTTGAATGCTGGAAAATTTCCATCATAAAAGTCAGGGGAAAAGAAAGCAAAAGGTAGGTCAGAAAACAATGGCATCTTTTTCCAGTCTCCAAGTGCCAAAGAGTTCTTTTATGGTCTTTGGTGAAAGCTGAGTCACATGTTCAAAACACTGATCTTAAAATGAATCAGAGATTATTAGTTTTAAGTCTTCCATTTTACAGAGGACACAGGTGCCCACACAGTGTAGGTGACTCCCAGAGGGCTTAGCAACTACACAACGGCATAACTGGGACAAAAGCCAGGTCTGCTATTTCTCTCATTCCAGTGCTCTCTGCAGCAGACCTGAAGCCCTCAAACCAAATGTGGATTAGAATCAAACATTAACAGAGTGCAAAACCCACACGAGAGTGCAATCTCAATCATGTAAACACCAGTGCCCACTAAAAAGTATGCACAGGAAAAAAAGACTGGCAGAATCAGATTAAGATATTTGAATTTATTGTCTAACAAGTTATTGCTTTTAATGAGTAAGGAGGAGCCAGGATTAATCACAGCATTTTAGCCACCTGTTTCCCTTCTGAGCATACGCCTAAAGGCAGGATGGTACTGTATGTAGAAAGGCTGTCCCATGGAAAAGGATCTGGATCATGGACCAGAAAACTTGGACTCCAGTATCACTTTTCCTTCATCTGGTGACCTTGGTTTCCTCAACTATAACATGCCACTGACTTCTCTAGTTTTCCGCAATGCAAATAGTCTAGGATCTTCTCACGTTAATGGCTATACGATAAAGTTAGATGAGTCACAGGGAAGAGCCTGCCAGTTGAGGGGTTGACCCAACAAACAAGAACATGGGCCTTTGCATCCACCTGGTGATCACAGAGGGAGGGGCAGCACTGAAGGTAGGACTGTGCTGACACAATGGGAAATGAGCACTCCACCTGCACACAGTTTAGGAACACACACAACATAGGAAAGCAGATCTTTTTCTTCATTCAAAAAGAAAATAGAAACCTGGAATCATGAAAAAAGCCCGAAATTACCAAGAGAGTCTTTGCTAGGCAAAATTGCACTTGTCTGAGGGTCCATGTCACAAGTCTCTTTAGCCTGATGATATTCTGCCATTTCTTTTAAAAACTCCAAAAAACACAATGTACATAGTTTTGTCTCACAACTTTCATTCAACCATTACTCAGTCACTTTATAAATTTTGGACTTATGACATTATCCTGTTGTACGTTATGTATCTCTTAAGAATAATTTCTGAAGGAAGTCCTTCCCAAGCATGATACAAAAATCTAGAAGTGATAAAGAGAAATATTTAATAACATAAAAATTAAGAACTTATATATGGCATGAAATAAAGTCAAAAGACAAATGACACACTGGAAGAAAATATTTGCTATAATGAGGAGAAAGCACACTAACTTTCATAATATTAAAGAGATCTAATAAATCAGTAAGACAATTTAATGTCGATAAACAAAATCCTAAGAAAATGCAAATTAATACTAAAACAAAGAGGTCCTATTTTCCCAATAAGACTGCTAAGATTAAAACTCTCATCATACTTGAAGTGCTGGCAAGAAAGCAGGGAAGTCGGCAGGTTCAATCACTCAGGAGGGAAATTTGTTAGTGTTTGTGTATTCAAAAAGACATGTGTTCTTTAACCTAGTCTTTTCACCTCTAGGAATTCACACAGCTACACTTCCACAGGGAAACAAAGAGTGTACACTGCACACCGCTTCTAATGGCAAAACCCAAACAATAAAACAACAAAATCTCAATCAACAGGTGCTTAATTAACTATGCTCTTCACGATTAATTCATTTAAATATATAATACTAGAGGCCCGGTGCACAAAATTCATGCATGGGGTAGGGGGAAAGAGTGGGGTAAGGGAGTGGTGAGGGAGGATCCCTCAGCCTGGCCTGCACCCTCTCCAAATCAGGACCCCTCGGGGAATGTGCAACTGCCAGGAATGGGTCTAAACCGGCAGTCCAATATCCATCTCCCAATCTGGAACCACTGGCTCCTATCCGCTCACCTGCCTGCCTGATTGCCCCAACTGCTCTCCCCTGCTTGCCTGATTGCCCCTAATTGCCTCTGCCTCGGCCCTCACCAACATGGCTTTGTCCAGAAGGATGTCTGGAAGACATCCAGTCTGATTAGCGTATTACCCTTATATTAGTACTAGAGGCCCGGTGCACAAAAATTTCTGCACTGGGGGGTGGGGGGGGGGGGGAAGAGGGGATGCCTCAGCCCAGCCTGTGCCCTCTCGCAGTCTGGGACCCCTCGGGAAATAACAACCTGCTGGCTTAGGCCTGCTCCCGGGTGGCAGAGGGCAGGCCCAATCCCTAGGTGCAGTCCCTGGTCCTGCTCAGAGCAGGGCCGATTGGGGGGTTGGGGCACCGCCCCCCGTCACACTCAAGGCAGGTCTGATGGGGAAGTTGCGGCGCCACCCCCTGTCACACACAGAGCCGGGACAATCAGGGGGTTTGGGCGCTGCCCCCTGTCACGCACAGAGCAGGGCCCTAATCTGTGTGTGACAGGGTAGAGCCGCAACCTCTCCATCAGCCCTGCCCTGAGTGTGACAGGGGGCAGCACCCCAACCCCCCAATCGGCCCTACCCTGAGCGTTACTGAGGGTGGCATCACAACCCCCTGATCGGCCCTGCTCTGTGCATGACAGGGGGGAGCTCCCTAACCCCCTGATGGGCCTTGCTCTGTGTGTTGACAGGGTACGGAGCCCCAACCCCCCTGATGGGCCCTGCTCTGAGCGTGACAGGGGGCAGCGCCCCAACCCCCCAATCGGCCCTACCCTGAGCGTGACTGGAGGTGGCATCACAACCTTCTGATCTGCCCTGCTCTGTGCATGACAGGGGGCGGCGCCCCAACTCCCCTGTCTGCCCTGCTCTGAGCCTGACCAGGAGCTGCGGTGCAGGCATCTAGGGATTGGGCCTGCCCTCTGCCACCCGGGAGTGGGCCTAAGCCAGCAGGTCGTAATCTCCCGAGGGGTCCCAGACAGTGAGAGGACACAAGTGGGGCTGAGGGGCACCCCCCACCCCCGCCAGTGCACAAATTTTTGTGCATCCGGCCTCTAGTAACTATGTAATTGACTATTGCTCAGGCAAACTTAAATACAGCATATTTAAGTTTCAAGTTTTTCAAATACTAACACTGTTCAAGATTTCTTAAAACTTCTGAATAAGAAACTTTTGGACAACTACAGCTAATAGAAAGAGAATTAAAACATAGGGACAACATAAAGAGTGCACCCTAATGTTAATTATGGATTTTAGGTGACAATGATGCCACCATGTAGGCTCATTGACTGTAAAAATGTTGATCATGGGGAAGGCTGTGCATGAAGGAGGAGGAGACATACAGAAACTCTCTGTTCTGTTCAATTTTGCTATGAAACTGCTCTAAAATATTAAGTCAATTTAAAAAATATATGGAAAGTTTGCTATATCTGCCTTTAAGATAAAATGTAACTAATATGTTCAAAGGCAATGGTGTAGGAATATAGTTAAAATAATTAAGAAGTGGTAAACATATGTTTTAATACTTGAGGATTAAAACAGGTTTCAAAAAAAATTAATGTATTCTTTATTTCTCTTATCTAAAGAGCACATTTTAGAGATCTAGATTTACTGCCCTGTGTTGCCATCTTGAAATCCTGTGACCTTAAGCAAATTACCCACTTCTGCAGACTCTGGTTTCTCATGTAGGACATAGGTATACCTGCCTATTAAGAGGGCGCTCCTGCCCTGGCTGGCTTGGCTCAGTGAATAGAGCGTTGGCCTGGGGACTGACGGGTCCGGGTTCGATTCCAGTCAAGGGCACATGCCCAAGTTGTGGGCTCAATCCACAGTGGGGGGGCATGCGGGAAGCAGCCAATCAATGATTCTCTCTCATCATTGATATTTCTCTCTCTCTCTCCCTCTCCCTTCCTCTCTGAAATCAATAAAAATATGTTTTAAAAAGAAGAGGGCACTCCCTTCCACTGAAATGGTGGAGGACTTCCACTCAATACAGGGTGCATCAATTCGTGAATGACCTGCTTTTTCAGTTGTGTCTAGCTCAATGACAAAAAAGAAAAAAACAACAACAACAAATGGGAACAAACTTTCAGGTTTGCTGCACTAGGAATACACAGATTTGCCACGCAAATTAGAATCGTTTTATTAGAATTGTTTTATTTAGGCCTGCTCCCCGGTGGCAGAGGGCAGGCCCAATCCCTAGGTGCAGTCCCTGGTCCGGCTCAGAGCAGGGCTGATTTGGGAGTTGGGGCGCCGCCCCCTGTCATGCACAAAGCAGGGTGGATTGGGAGGTTGTGATGCCACCCTCAGTCACGCTCAGGGTAGGGCCGATTGGGGGGTTGGGGCACCGCCCCCCGTCACACTCAAGGCAGGTCTGATGGGGGAGTTGTTTTAGATCCATGGCCAAAAGTTAGTACTACTCTGCTGCACACTTTGTCTTACTCTATGAGATAAGCAGCCCATGGATTCTGGCCAGAGAAGCTGTTTTCACCTGCTTCCAAGTGAATTGCTGGTTAGTCAGAACACATGAAGACTCTAACTATCTTCCCTATGAGTCCATTTCAGCAGTCTTTGATTCAGATAGCATGTATAAGAGAAAATTCTGTTGCTTCCTCAACTCTCTGTGGATTGATGAAGAATATGAAAATAATATTGGAAGAAATATTGGGTGCTGGTTTCGATTCTGGTCAAGGGCACATGTCCAGGTTCCAGGACACCACCTCCAGCTGAGGGTGTGCAGGAGGCAGCTGATCAATGATTCTCTCTCATCATTCATTTATCTATCTCTCTCTTCCTCTCCCTTCCTCTCTGAAATCAATAAAAATATATTTTTAAAAATGCACTTCCATATATATTATTTACATCTCAAGACACCGTGAAATACAGTAATTTTCCCACATTTTACAAATATGAAAACTTAGGTTCAAAGTGGGTAATTTTCTTCAAGGTTATAATGTGTTAGTTTTCCTTTGAGTTTTAAGAAAACCTCTAAATTAACTGAACTACTGAATATTGTCCTAATCTACTTTGCATATAATCTGGAAACATATTAATTGAGCAGAGCTCAAGACTATGTTGCCTATATCCACGCAACGTATTCATATCAATACTATACAAGCAGGAAGCAAATAGAGTTGCTATACCTCTATCTTCTATCCTACACCTGAAAAGAACAAGAGTATATAACTACAAGTTCAGAACAGTACTTATACATCAAAAATCCTATAGTACAAAAGACATTTATACTGAGAAGAATACACATGCTCTGCCAAAGAGCCTTAAAAAAAATGCTTTGCCCTAACCCAGTGGTCAGCAAACTCATTAGTCAACAGAGCCAAATATCAACAGTACAACGATTGAAGTTTCTTTTGAGAGCCAAACTTTTTAAACTTAAACTATATAGGTAGGTACATTGTTATTAACGTAACTAGGGGCCCGGTGCACGAAATTCGTGCTCTGGGTGTGTGTGTGGGGGGAGAGTGTCCCTCAGCCCAGCCAGCTCCCTCTCACATACTGGGAGCCCTCAGGCGTTGACCCCCATCACCCTCCGATCGCCTGATCGGCCCCTTGCCCAGGCCTGACGCCTCTGCCAGAGGTGTCAGGCTTGGACAGGGGACCCCTATTGCCCCCCGATCACTGGCTCTGGCCCCCGCCCAGGCCTGAAGCCTCTGGCCCAGGAATCATGCCTGGACAGGGGACCCCCATCTCCCTCTGATCGCTTGCTCCACCCCCCGCCCAGGCCTGACGCCTCAGCCAGAGGAGTTGACCCTCATCACCCTCCGATCACAAATCACCGGATTGGCCCCTTGACCAGGCCTGAGGCCTCTGGCATAGGTGTCAGGCCTGGGAAGGGGAACCCCAGCTCCCCACGGTTGCAGGCTCCGCCCCTGCCCAGGCCTAATTCCTCTGGCCTAGGTGTCCGTCCCGGGCAGCGGGGACCTGCAGTGGCAGCGGGGGGCGCCGCGATCGTGGGCTTCGCTTTAGGCCCAGGCAAGGGACCCCTAGCTCCCGGGACTACCAGCTTTGACCGTGCCCAGCTCCCATCGCTGGCTCCACCCCTACTTCCTGCTATCACTGGCCAGGGCGGCAAAGGCGCCTGATTCTCCGATCATGGCTGGGGGGCCCGGGCTAACCTCCAAGGAAACACTTTGCATATTAGCCTTTTCTATATAGATAAAGTCATACAAGAATGTAAGAATGCCACGTAACCTAGGCAAAAATCAGAAATGCAACTGAAGGATGCACAGACCTGGTTATAACCTATTCAGCATTTATATTTCAGATATACTTCTGAAATATATGTAGTAATGAAAACACATTTAAACCAATTCTATTCCTGATGTTACTTTACATGTAAAGTGTATTAGTAAATTATTCTCTGCCAAGATTAAACATTCACCAGGGACTGCTACATAAATTACACATACATCCAATCATGGGACACTTAAATGGAGGGTTTCAAGGAACTTTTCGGGTCACAGGAAAATGCTCACTATACAACAGTGAACTAAGAATACACACACACACCACTGTGCCAATAATAGCTGAATCAGAAAAGACTCTCTTCCTCTATGTTTTTATGGGTTTTTCAGATAGGTATAAAGTGTTCTGTTTTGTTTTTTAAGTTACGAAAACAATGGGGGAGAAGGAAAAACTCAGTATTTCCCCTGATAAGTGTAAAATACACGTCTAACTGTATATAGTAATGAAAACACATTTGAGGTAACCCTACTCCTTGCTGTTAATTCATACTAATACGTATGTGCTGCCCAAGTGAAACCTTCAGAGCTTTCATTATATTTTAAAGAAAAAAGCTGTCATTCTCCAGACTATTGTACTGTAAGCAGTACACAATGCTTATTATATTGTCTCAATATCCTTCATCCAAACATGACTATTACAAAACCACGTATTAATTCAAAAACCTACAAACCAGTTTCACAAAACTTGCCTTGTTGCTAAAATGTTTTCATTTTATACAGCTACTCGCTCCTACCTGAATGTCAGTCAATAAATCTATTTGAATATGAAGACCGGGCAAACTCTCAACCGTTTGAGAATGCTCTCCAGGATAACGAGTTCTACAAAACATAAAAGCGTCACTCCCCAATACCACCTGCATATCATATTATTTTTAAAACCAAGACCCAGTGGGTTTAAATGCGGACTCCCTGTCACCGCTTCCACTTGTAAAAGTTACAGAACAGATATGCCTCAAGCCGACACCTTGAGGGAGTCCAGGATACCTCGGCGCTTGAAGGTCTGGGACAGCTTTGTGCGTAGTTCGTCTTGACTCAACACGTCATATTTGGGGGGCACGGTGAGCTGGAAGAGAAGATGCCAACGGTTACCAGGCAGGCAGCGGGCACGGGAATTTCTGAAGACGGAACAGTGGCTGACCTTCGGGAAAGCGGGAAAGCACGAAAGCCCAGCGGGGACGGCGCTTGCACGACAACAAGCAAGAAGGTTCGCCTCCTCACCCGCGCACCGGGTTGGTGCTTTAACGGAAACAAACAAGATGCTACATCTCCTCACGTGTGCTCCCGGTACTTTTTCCTCACCTGTCCTCAGAGCCCAACCGCGGGCCGGGAATCAAGAGGAACGGGTATACCTCAAGGCTCTCCCGCCCACTCGAACTAGGAAATGGCGGATAAACACATTTCCTCCCCTCGGCTTGCCACGGGTGAGCGGGTTGTGTACCGGGCGCGACTCTCACCAGCGGCTGGAGAGTAGAGATACGGAGCGAGGCTGTGAAACCCGCGGCCCTGGAAGTGGAGGCACCTCGCGGCGGGTGGGGGCCTCACAGCCGATCCCGCCCTCTCCCCGAGACCCAGCCAGCCCAGCACGGGAATCCAGGAATCCGGGAATCTGGGAACCCAGAGCTTTACAGCCAAGTCAATGCCAACAACCGCCGTAAGCTCCGCCCACTTCTCGCGAGAGCTTGGCCTCCGAGTCCCGCGAGGACCCCTGGGCTGGAGCGGGTATTGGAGGAGAAGCCATGTGCTCTGCACCACATCCGGGGCCTGCGGGATCTGGGTGTTAACCCTGTGTCTTCATCCTGTTGGGCCTAGGGCGCTGGACCCAACCTGGCTATCCCCTGGCCAGCTGGTCCCATCACAGCCCAGGCATTGCACCCAGCGAGCTCCGCCAGCTCGGGCTTTGCTTATTTTGCCTTTCATTAAGTCACTCAGTAACCGCGGCACTGTTGCCTTTTGGGACCCGAAAACCCTTTGTAGGGGGCTCCGTCTTGTGCACCGCCGGGTGATTTAGCAGCATCCCTGGCCTCTCTGCCCACTAAATGCAGCGCCTCTTACCAGTTCTGACCTTACTGAATGTCTCAGACATTGCCTGATGTTCTTGGAGAGGCAAAAGTCACTGGTTGAAAATCAGTGAGCTAAACTTTAAGTATCTACCTTTTTATCGTTTTTTGGTTTTTGGTTTTCTTTGTACCTCTCCCAAGGAGTAAGGACATATTTTCCATTGATTTTAGAGACTGGAAGGAAGGGGGGGTGGCAGGGGGAGGGGAGTCAGAAAAACATCAATGTGAAAGAGACATCTATAGGTTGCCTCCTGCAGCACCCCCATTCCACTCCACTGTGGGCTTGGACTTGCAACCCAGGTATGTGCCCATGGCCAGGAATCCAATAGGTGACTCTGCTGCTCAGGTTGATGCTCTAACCACCGAGCAACACAGGCCATGGCAAGTACCCACTCTTGTGCATACCGAGGAAGATAAAGGTAAGCTGGCTTACCAAGATGCTGTGGGTGAAAGGGGCCACATGGTAACCTGACAAGCTCAGGGAAGGCCTGTATGATGGTCTTGCAAACTCAAAGACCTGAAGTAACCACAGAGGACGATCGGAAATTAAACTTTAACCAAAAGCAGTAATAGTGGGTAGTTACATTCTAGGACATTATCTTCACTGAGCCTATCTGTCTTTTTGCATCTATAATAACATTAGAGGCCTGGTGCATGAATTTGTGCACATTGAAAGGAAATTAATTAGAAGAAATATTTTAATATCCCTGTTCACCCTTTCTCAATAATAGAAGTGTCAACCAAATTCATGATCGACAATGACAGATTGAAATGCATGTGATTGCTGCCAATGAGAGCTTTATATGTATCACCCATGTGCGAGTCAACTTAGCCTTTTATAGATATAAAACAAACTTGTTAATTAGAGCTGCTTTCTGATTTAGCTAAACTTTTTCCAGCCCAGTGAAGCACTCCAACTTCTTTTTCAGGTAATTGTCAGCAACACAACAGTAAATATCAACATGAAGAAGCACATTATTATTGTAGATCACGCAGGGAGAACAAAGGGTAAAATATTTAACTTGCAGCAGTGTTTGACTATATTTTGTGCAGTGAAAAAACCTGAAGTCATTTTTAAGGTCCACCATTTCTTTTCTTTATTTCTTTTTGAGCGGGGGAGGGAGGGGGCGGAGGGTGGGGAGGGCCCACCATTTCTTAATTCTTTTCAGTTGGGTCGAGTTTCTAAACTTTCTAAATCTTCATTTTCTGTTTAATGAAAAGAAAATAGGATTCTACCAAGTCTCCGATCTACCTACTCCAGGACTTGTGTGAGGATCAAATGAGATGAGGCACAGGAAAATACTTCACAGACATTTGGTTAACTGTGAATGTTTCTACCTGGCTATAAAGCAAGTTGTGTTCCTGGGCTGAAGAAACTTCTAGGAGGCTAGTCGCTAGGGAGAGGAAGCTGGGCATTGCGACATAATGTATTACCCTGACGGCAGGACACTTAGCATATTAGTCTTTTATATATATAGACTAGTAGCCTGGTGCACAAAAATTTGTGCACTCGGGGGTGAGGGTGAGGGGTGGGGTCAGACCCCTCAGCCCGACCTGCACCTTCTGTCATGTTCCAGGACCCCAGCCACTCCTGGCCTAGGCACAGGCCTACAGGCTTGGGGCGGCCTGGCTCCCGAGGCCCCATTTTATCAAGAGAACAAAGTCGGCATTAGTTACTGCTCTCACTGAACCCAGTACACTGCATCTGTGCGTACAACTGCCTTGTTCATGTGCCTGCTTCGCCCTACTGAATTACTAACATCTTGAGGACATTGCTCTGTCTTATCCTGCTTCAACTTCAGTGCCTGGCCTGGTGCCAGGGATCTGAGAGGGTTTGCTGAGTGAGTGAGTGAGTGAATAATGGGTGAGTGAATGAATGAGCGAGTAAGTGAATGAGCAAGCAGCTACGAGGTGGGAACTTCTGCCGCATTGCCATGACAATGCAGCAGAAGTTCCCGCCCCGCTCCCAGCTGCCTGATGCAAACCCAGGGAAGTTCCCGCCCTGCTCCGAGCAGCCGCACACCCCTCTCCCAGCTGCATAGTTCATGCAGGGCAAAGGCGGCCCAGGTTCTCCACCTTTGCCCTGCCACCCGGCTCTTGCCTGCTACCTGGGTTTCCGATCACTGTCAGCATCAGGCAGCTTCCTCTGTCCTTCCCCTTTCGCCTCCCATCATTGTGCCTATGTATGCAAATTAACCACCATCTTTGTTGGCAGCTAATTTGCATATCGCCCAGATTAGCCAATGGGAAGCATAGTGGAGGTACGGTTAATTACCCTTTTGTCTTTTATTAGCTAGGATACCCTTGAAATATCTGGGTAACTTGTAACTTCCCTTTTTCTGGGCCCCTTGTGGCACAACCTAATGTGCTTGGGCTCCCGGACAGTTACCACTAATTCCTTCATTGTTATCATGTTAATTGTTGACTGTTGGCTATCCTACACCCTTGTAAGTATGTGTCTATCATTTTATTTTTTATCCAGTCCCACAGGTTCTCTCCCTCACCCCCAAGCCCCCTTTGGTTTCTCCCACCTCTCTAATCTATCACCAATGAATTTCTTGTAACCTACCTATGTCTCCTCCTTTGGTTGTAATGTATAAAAATAGAAGAAAACCCACCACTCTCCAAAGCACTTTCCCAATCCGTTGAGGTACTGCTTCCAGGCACTTGTCGACAGTTTGCTCAAATAAACACAAAATTCTTTACAGGTTTGAATGTTTCTTATGTTAACACGGTAATAAAACATAGCCAGAGAATGGTATAAGAACTAAGATGCACTGAAGCCTTGTGGGTGTTGTTCAGTAGTTAGAGAATTGCAACATACCCAAGGGTCCTGGGTTCAATTCCCAGTCAGAGGTACCTACTTTGGTTGCAGTTTGCTCCTCTACTCCCCTAATCCCCAGATTGGGATAATGTGGGAGGCAACCAGTTGATGTCTCTCTCTCTGCCCTCACTCCCTCCTTTCTACTCTCAGAATCTTTCTCAGCACCAGGTCCTGGGAGTCACTACCAGTTGATTAGAACTGGCTCAGGAAAGGAAACCCATTTGCCATTCCTAGTCCACTCCCTTTTCCATTATGCAGCATATCCTCTTTACAGATGAGATGAAAAACAAAATAAAACAGTTTAAACATCCCCAGTTCCTTCACTAGCTTTTGTGCAGAATATTCCCTAGGCTAGATCCCACCCTTCTCCCAACACACAGTTCAGTTATTGATTCTTTTAAAATGTGATTCCCAGAACTGAGTATGGTCCCCAGGATGATATTATTTGTGAAGAGGACATTGTCTTCTCTTAATGCAACTTAGAATTGCATTAGCTTTTTGGGACCACTGTTTCAGACTGCTGCCTCTTGTTGAGCTTGCAATAAACGAAAATGTGTTTTTGTAGATGCACTGGTCTTAAACTAGGTTATCCTGTTGTGCAGGTTTTTGTTTTTTTTTAAAGCCCTAGTACGAGACTTTATTTTGCATCCTATTAAATTCTACTTTGTTAATTCCCCACCTAATTCTGCTAGTAGGGGAGATATTTTTGAATCTTGACTTTTGCCATATAATAAATTTGTGGTCTTTAGCATGTTATCTTTGTTTTTTTCTGTTTGTTTATATTTTTAATAGTGGCCCGGTGCATGAAATTCATGCACGGGGGACAGTGTGTTCCTCAGCCTGGCCTGCACCCTCTCCAATTTGGGACCCCTCGAAGGATGTCCTACTGCCAGTTTACAGCAGTCACACATCCCTCTCGCAATCTGGGACTGCTGGCTCCTAACCGCTCACCTGCCTGCCTGCCTGCCTCATTGCCTCTAACCACTCTGCCTGCCGGCCTGCTCGACCCCAGCTGACCTCCCCCCGCCCCCCCGCTGCTGGCCTGCTTGCACCCACATGCCCCCCCCCCCCACGAGCCTGATCACCACAAACTTCCGCCCCTGCTGGCCTGCTTGTCCCTCCCTTCCCTCCCCACTGGCCTGCTCATCCCCAACTGTCCCCCTGATGGCCTGCTCACTCCAAACTGCCCCCCACCCCCGCTATCCTGATCACCTCCAACTGACCCCCACTGATGGCCTGCTTGCCCCCAACTGGCCCCTCTGCTGATCTGCTTACCCCCAAACAGCACCGCCCCCCACCAGCCTG
Organism: Myotis nattereri; assembly: GCF_964212035.1. NCBI lineage: Eukaryota > Metazoa > Chordata > Mammalia > Chiroptera > Vespertilionidae > Myotis > Myotis nattereri. Next base: position 40,150,204 of record NC_138094.1, on the reverse strand, counting down.
ATCACCCACAACTGCCCTCCCCTCTTGGCCTCTAACCGCCTCTACCTTGGCCCCACCACCATGACTTTGTCCAGAAGAACATCTGGAAGGTCTCCTGGAAGGTCTCCCAGTCTAATTAGCATATTGCTCTTTTCTTAGTATAGATATATTTGTCTGAAAATATGATTATGATTGCAGATATGAGTAGGACCAGGTAAGGTTTTATAGAATGGGCCTTTTATTACAGATGGTTTGCCAGGTATGCATTTTTTCTAAAGAAGTAAAAATTACTTTAGAAAATGTTTCAGGAAGACTTTGAGAAATTTACAGTATCTGCTTTTCTTCCAAGAAAGTTGTCACTTTTATGCCAGAGTGAGAATTATTTGTATGCTTTGTATGTCAGCATTGGGCCACTGTGACTGGGGGGCACTTAGCTTGACTTGAGAGTAATTGTCTTGCTCACTGGCTGGGAGGGAGGGTGTGTGGCAGAGGAGATAAATACTGGGTTCTGGATTACTCATAGATTGCTGATTTTCTGGATTGATTGTGCAAGCCCCTCCTTTTATTCATGTCCACCTTCTGTTGACAGACATCTACCCTGGGAGAGAAATTAGATGAAACTCTCTTTCTTGTCATTGTAAAAAGCATTTGATTTCCTAAGGTGTGATAAGGCCACCCAGCCATCCTCAGTCAAGGTACACATTTTCATGGAGGATGTTCCCACTCTTGAATAAAGTAAAACAATTATTTTTTCTCTTAATTTAAACTTTCTTCTATAACTGTTTTCTTGCTACTTAAAAGCTAGTTGTTGTTGTTTTTTTAAACTGCTTTCAAAGCTTTTCAAGCTGTATATGTCCTTGGAATGAATTTATAAATAAGAATTGAGCCCGGCCAGTGTGACTCAGTAGGTTAACATCAACCTATGAACCAGGAAGTCACAGTTTGATTCCAGGTCAGGCCACATGTCTAGGTTTTGGCCTGATCCCTAGTACGGGGTGTGTAGGAGGCAGCCGACCAGCGATTCTCTCTCATCATTGATGTTTTTATCTCCCTCCCTCTCCCTTCCTCTCTGAATCAGTAAGAATATATTTTAAAGAGAAAGAGAAAGAGAGAGAGAGAGAGAGAGAGAGAGAGAGAGAGAGAGAGAGAGGAGAGAGAGAGATAGAGAGAGAGGAGTATATATGTTTATAAATAAAAAAAAACATGTATTTGATGCTCTTCGAAAGTCTTATTTTCTTTCATTAAAACTGTGCAGTATAGGGAACTCCATAGATTCTCTTAATTTGAAGAAAGTTAGAGGGAAAGGTACTAATTCAGAGTTCCATGGGAAAATGTGTCACTTATATCCTGGGGAAGGCATCACTGGATGTAGAGGATGGGCCGTATTTCCAAGTGAGGCCCTAAGTCCTGCTTGCAACTCCCAGCCAGGTTAGAATGTGCCTTCTTTAATCAGGACAAAACAATCACAGTGAGCAGAACATGACTAATGTTTTTTATAATTAACTAGAGGTCTGGTGCACGAAATTTGGGCACTCAGGGGTGAGGGGTCCCTCAGCCTGGCCTGCACCCGCTCACAGTCCGGGAGCCCTTGGGGAGTGGACCTAAACCATCAGTCAGACATCCTTAGCACTGCCATGGAGTCAGGAGAGGCTCCCGCCACTGCCACTGCACTTGCCAGCCATGAGCCCGGCTTCTGGCCAAGCAGTGCTCCCTCTGTGGGAGTGCACTGACCCCCAGAGAGCAGCTCCTGCATTGAGCATTTGCTCCCTGGGGTCAGTGCATGTCATAGCAACTTGTTGTTCCACCTTTTCGTTGATTTGCATATTAACCTTTTATTATATAGGGTAGCTAGTCTTGAATGTTCTATTTCTGCCCCTAACAAAGTCACCCTAGCTACTCGAGACAGATGCTATCTTCCACACAGGAGCCAGTCAGGGCTCCCTACCTTTAGGCAACAGGCCCTGTCCCTTGTAATGAGGATTGCTTTATGTAAGGACCTTAACAACTACAGCCAGTTCTCAAAAAGGTGGTGATAATTGTTCAAACACAGACTTCAGCTCTCAGGCCTGAGACCACCCCTTTCCTCCATGCCCTCAAAGGTCCTCAACTGAGCTAGTCAATCCCACCCTGCCTTTCATGCCAGCATTACCTCTGCCCTAATCTCAGGGTCATCTTATACTGTCTAAATTACAGTCCCCTCCTTGCAGCTGCATTCTGCAAACATTGAGCACTTATTATATCCTGGTCTCAGTGTTAGGGAATCAGGCTGGAAAAAAACACAATGCTGTTCTTTTCCATACTCTTTCTCCATATTGCTGTAAGTAGCTCCACCTTGATGCAGCATTGTGCTCAGACCAACCTTTCTGACAAAGTTTTACAATCCATGTGCCATAGTAAATGAACTCCCTCTATCCTCACTTTCTTTTACCTTTTTGCTGACACTTCTTTAAATATTTTTTCCTCATGCCTGCAAGGCTTTTTTTAAGCTTTGACATGTGTGTTAGTTATCTACTGCTGCCGTAAAAAATTATCACAAATTTAGTGGCCTGAAACAATGCAAATGTGTTACAGTTATTAGCACAGAAGTCTGGTGTGGGGCTCACCAGGCTGCAATCCAGGTATCAGGAGGCTGCATTCTCTTCTGGAGGCTCTTGGGGAGACTTTCTTTCCAGCTTCTGGAGACCACCCATATTCTGTGACTGGTGACCGCTTCCTTCATCGTTAAAAGCCAGGAATATTGCATCTTGTGACTCTACTGAAGTCACATCTCCCCCTGATTTCCTCTCATACCTCCCTCCACAACTTTGAAAGCCCCTTATACTTGAACTAGAGGCCCAGTGCACAAAAATTTGTGCACTGGGGGGGGGTGGCTGGTCCCTCAGCCTGGCTTGTGCCCTCTCACAGTCTGGGACCCCTTGGGAGATCATGACCTGCAGGCTTAGGCCTGCTCCCGGGTGGCAGAGGGCAGGCCCAATCCCTAGGTGCAGCCCCTGGTCGGGCTCAGAGCAAGGCTGATTGGGGAGTTGGGGCACCGCACCCTGTCATGCACAGAGCAGGGTGGATTGCGAGGTTGCGATACCACCCTCAGTCATGCTCAGGGTATGGCCGATTGGGGGGTTGGGGCACCGTCCCCTGTCACACTCAAGGCAGCGTCGATGGGGAGGTTGCGGAGTCACCCCATGTCACGCACAGAGCAGGGCCCATCAGGGGTTTGGAAAGCTCCCCCCTGTCATGCACAGAACAGGGCCAATCAGGGGTTTGAGGAGCTCCCCGCTGTCACTCACAGAGTAGGGCCAATAGGGGAGTTGGGGCACCGCCCCCTGTCACACACAGAGCAGGGCGGATTAGGGGGTTGGGGCACCACATCCTGTCACACTCATGGCAGAGTCAATGGGGAAGTTATGGCTCTACCCCATCACACACAGAGAAGGGGGGTTGGAGTGCTGCACCCCACACAGAGGGGCTCCATATGGGGCTCCATACCCTGTCACACACAGAGCAGGGCCAATCAGGGGGTTGGGACGCCGCACCATGTCACACACAGAGCCGCAGGGCGATCAGGGGGTTGGGGAGCTCCCCCCTATCAGGCACAGAGCAGGGTTGATCAGGGGGTTGGGGCGCCTTCCACTGTCATGAACACAGCAGGGCAGATAGGGAGGTTGTGGCCATGTCCCCTGTCACACAAAGAGCTGCTGGGTGATCAGGGGGTTTGGGCGCTCTGCCCTGTCATGCTGATCCCAGTGCTGGGAGGCATATTACCCTTTTGCTATATAGGATAGAGGCCTGGTGCATGGGTGGGGGCCGGCTGGTTTGCCCTGAAGGCTGTCCTGGATCAGGGTGGGGATCCCCACTGGGGTGCCTGGCCAGCCTGGGTGAAGGGATGATGGCTGTTTGCAGCTGGTCACACACCCTTCAGGGTGGGGGTCCCCACTGGGGTTCCTGGCCAGTCTGGGTGAGGGGCTGAGGGTTGTGTTCAGGCTGGCGGGTGACTGAAGCTCCCAACCACTCCTTTTTGTTTTATACTGGGCCAGCTTTTGCTCTGATGTAGCATACTATTCCACTATGTAGATATACCAGGGCTTTTTAACCCACTCATCTGCTGACCAGCACTTAGGCTGTTTCCAAATCTTAGCTATTGGAAATTGTGCTGCAGTGAACATAGAGGTGCATGCATCCTTTCAGATTGGTAATTCTAGGTTCCTGGGATATATTCCTAGAAGTGGGATCACTGGGTCAAATGGGAGTTCCGTTTTTAGTTTTTTGAGGAAACTCCATACTCTTCTCCATAGTGGCTGCACCAGTCTGCATTCACACCACCAGTGAAGGAGGGTTCCTTTTTCTCCCCATCCTCACCAGCACTCGCCCTTTGTTGATGATAGCCATTCTGACAGCTGTTAGGTGGTATCTCATTGTCCTTTTGATTTGTATCTGTCAGATGATTAGTGACTCTGAGCATGTTTTCATGTGTCCCTTGGCCTTCCTTTTGTCCTCTCTGGAAAAGTATCTATTTAGGTCCGTTGCCCATTTTTGTGATTGGGTTGTTTATCTTCCTTTTGTTAAGTAGTATGTGTTCCCTATAAATGTTGTAGATGAAACCCTTATCAGAGAGAACATTGGCAAATATGTTCTCCCATGCAATGGGCTTTGTTGTTGCCTTGTTGATGGTTTCTTTTGCTATGAAGAAGCTTTTTATTTTGATGTCTTCCCATTTGTTCATTTTAACTTTATTTTCCATTGCCCCAGGAGCTGTGTCTGTGAAGATATTGCTTCCGCATATATCTGAGACTCTGCTGCCTATGGATTCCTCTACTATTTTTATGGTTTCCAGCTTTATGTTCAAGTTATTTATCCATTTTGAGCTTATTTTTATGCATGGTGTCAGCTGGTGGCCTAGTTTCATTTTTGCATTTGTCTGACCAAATTTCCCAGCACCATTTATTGAAGAGACTGTCTTATCCCCATTGTATGTTTTTGCTTCCTTTGTCAAATATTAATTGAGCTTGGTGGTTTGAATTGGTTTCTGGGTTCTCTATTCAATTCCATTGGCCTATATGTCTAGTCTTGTGCCAGTGTCAGGCAGTTTTGAACACAGTAGCTTTGTAAAACAGCTTGATATCTGGTATTGAGATCCCTCCTACTTTGTTCTTCTTACTCAAGATTGCTGCCACTATTCGTGATCTTTTTTTTTATTCCAGATGGATTTTTGGAGAGTTCATTCTAGGTCTGTGAAATATGCTGTTGGTATTTTAATGCGGAGTGCATTGAATGTATAGATTGCTTTGGGTAGTATAGCCATTTTAATGATGTTGTTTCTACCAATCCATGAACAAGGTATGTTCTTCCATCTGTTTATGTCTTCCTCTATCTCTTTTTTCAACATCTTCTAGTTTTCTGATTGGAGGTCTTTTACCGCCTTAGCTAAGTTTATTCCCAGTTATCTTAATTTTTTTGGTGGGATGATGAATGGGTTTCTTTTTTTAATCTCCTTTTATGTAAGTTCACTATTGGTGTATAAAAATGCCATATATTTCTTGGCGTTAATTTTGTAGTCTGCTACATTGCCGAATTCATTTATTAAGTTTACTAAATTTTTGAAGGAGTGTTTGTGGTTTTCTATGTACAGTATCATGTCATCTTCAAATAATGACAATTTACTTCTTCTTTTCCAATTTGGGAACCATTTCTTTCCTTTTCTTGTGTGATCACTGTGACTAGGACTTCCAGTACTGTGTTGAACAGGAGTGGTGAAAGTGGGTGTCCCTCTCTTGTTCCTGTTCTAGAGGAAAATGGTTTTAGTTTTTGCCCATTGAGTATGATGTTGGCTGTAGGTTTGTCATATAAGGCTTTTATTATGTGGAAGGATGATTCTTCTATTCCTACTTTGCTGACTGTTTTTATCAGAAAAGGCTGTTGCACTTGGTCAAATGCTTTTTCTGCACCAGATGATATGATTGTGTGGTTTTTCTCTCTCAATTTGTTTATGTGATGTTTCATGTGCACTGATTTGTGGATATTGTACCATCCTTGAATCCCTGGAATAAATCCACTTGGTGATGGTGTATGATCTTTCTAATGTAATGTTGTATTCGGGTTGTAGAATTTAGGTGAGGATTGCAGCATCAATGTTCATCTGGAATATTGGCCTGTAAGTCACTTTCTTTGTGGTGTCTTTTTCTGGTTTTGGGATTATGGTAATGCTGGCTTCATGAAAAGCGCTCGGAAGTATGCCGTCCTCTTGAATTATTTGAAATAGTGTGAAAAAGATTGGTTTTAGTTCTTCTTTGAATGTTTGGAAAAACTCCCTTGTGAAGCCATCTGGTCCAGGGATTTTGTTTTTCGGAAGCTTTTTGATTACTGTTTCAATTTTATCAGTAGTTATAGGCCTGTTCAGGTTTTTTGCTTCTTTCTGATTGAGTATTGGAAGCTTGTATTTGTCTAGAAATGTGTCCATTTTGTCCAGGTTTTCCATTTGTTGGAGTAGAGTTCTTATAGTTTTTACAATCCTTTGTATATCTGCCGGGTTATTTGTTACTTCAACTCTTCCATTTCTGATTTTGTTTATTTGGGTCCCCTTTCTTAGTTTCTTGGTGAGCCTCCCTAGAGGTTCATCAATTTTTTTTTCTTTTTTTCAAAGAACCAGCTCTTGCTTTCATGATCTTTTGTATTATTTTTTTTGGTCTCTATGGCTTTTATTTCTGCTCTGATCTTTATTATCTCTTTCTTTTTTGGTAATATGGGCTTTTATTGTTGCACTCTTTCTAATTATTTAAGTTGAAGATTACTTAATTTATTACCATTTTTTTCCTGTTTTCTAAGGTAGGCCTGTAGAGTTGTGACCTTCCCTCGCAGGACTGCTTTCATTGTGTCCCATAGATTTTAGGATTGTGTGTTTTCATTGTCATTTGTTTCCAGGATGCTTTTCATTTCTTCTCTGATCTCTTTGGTAACCCAACCATAGTTTAATAGCATGCTATTTAGCCTCCAAGTGTTTGATTTTTTTCATTGTTTTTATTGCACTTGATTTCTAGTTTTATGCCATTGTGACCTGAGAAGATGCTTATTACGTTTTCTATCCTCCTGAATTTGAAGAGACTTTGCCTGTGTCCTAATATGTGGCCTATCTTTGAAAATGTCCCGTGTGCACTGGAGAAGAATATATATTTGGTAGCTTTGGGATGAAATGTTCTGGAGATGTCAAGTCCATCTGAACTGGAGAGTCATTTAGGATTGCTGTTTGTTTGGAGGTTTTTGTTTAGAGGATTTATCCAGTGGTGTCAGTGAGGTATTGAAGTACCCTACATTGATACTATTGCTATCTATCTATCCCTTGATACCTTCCAGAAGTTGTTTTTTGTATTTGGGCACTCCTGTACTGGGTGCATATATGTTTACCAGACTTATATCCTCTTGTTGATTTGCTCCTTTTAGTATTGTGTAGTGGCCTTCCTTATTCCTTGCTATGACCTTCATTAGAGTTCTATTTTGTTCAGATATAAGCATTGCCACCCCAGCTTTTTTCTCATTTCCATTTGTTGAAAATTCATTTTTCCCTCTTTCACTATCTGTGTGAATCCTTTGCTCTGAGGTGAGTCTCTTGCAGACTGCAAAATATGGGTTTTGTTTCCTTATCCATTCAGCTGCCTCATGTCTTGATTGGAGCACTGAATCCATTTACCTTTAATGTTATTATTGTAAGTATTTGTTTGTCATATTTATTCTTAATGTGTGTGCTTCTCCTTGCCTTTCTGTTTCTTCTTTTTACTTCCATCCCTCTAGCATTTCTTGCATTGCTGACTTGGTGGTAATAAACACTCATAGCCCTTTTTTGTCTGTAAATTTCCTTATTAGTTCTTCAATTTTGAATTATAGCCTTGCTGGGTATGGATTCAGCCCCTTGTTTTACATCACTTTGGATATTTCATTCCATTCCCTTCAGGCCTGGTGTGTTTCTGTTGAGAAATCTGTTGATATTCTAATAGGAGATGCCTTGTAGTTAACTTTCTGTCTCTGTCTGTCAACCTTTATGATTCTTACTTTTGCATTGATGTTTAATTATGATGTGGCTTGGTGTTGGTCTTTTTGGGTTCATCTTATTTGTGACTCTGTGTGGTTCTTGGACTTGCATAGTTATTTTCTGGCCTGTATCAGGGAAGTTTTCTGTCGTTATTTCTTCCAACATGTTTTCCCCTCCCCCATCTGACTGGAAGAACTGGCTGGGTCTATAGACCAAGACTGAGCACAGACCTGCTGAGAACCTGGATTGTGGTGAGTGATTGTCACCTAAATGTACACTCCTGCTGTTTGCCCATGACCCTGATCATGTCCACCGCTGCCACACATAGAGTGGCATGTTCCCATTCTCCGGTGACTTCTCTAGGCACACTCCCATCAGGCTGGCCCAGGTGATGGACATGGGAGCCTTACATCAGGAACCAGTGCCTTGTTCTTGTGTCACCGTCCCATGACCCACTCAGAGATACGAGTGCAGGCGACTGATTCAGGCCTCAGATACTGAACATGGAGAAGGAAGTCAATTGATGGCCCCTGCCAAGGTCTCTTGTCTGGAGAGAGAAGTAATGAGACTTGGAAAGTGGAATGCTTCTGTAATTTCTTAAATTCTGCCAAACATGAGGAATTACTTTTACTCATCATCTTGACTCAGAATCCAGCTTCAGGTTCACAATGGCCAGCTATCAGACAAGTGTAAATGAGCAACATGGTTGTGACCAAAAAAAGGATGGAGAGGTCCCAGGGCAAGCCATGAGGCCAAAGAGCTTCACACTAAAGGAACTCTCCCAGAGACGGGTGCCCACGTAGGCAGCAGGAAGGATGGGACCTTGGAAGCTTATCCAAAACTAGTAAGCAATGTGACAGTTGACCAGGGCATGGAAAAGACTCTCACTCTGTGTGGAAAGTTGTATGAGCAGAAGACCCTCAAGCCATGTTTAAACTACTCTTGAAATAGTTTGCAAAGGCGCATGTCAGTGTTTAATTCTCAAATATTTAAAATCACAGGGTGCTAACTAGTGATTTTACTACTTTATTTATTTACATGTATGGTATGTTTATAACAGTTTTTTAATGTTGTGACAAAACTATGTAATAGCCATTGAAAAATAACAACTTTTCCTATGGTTATTAGGATTGCTGGGCAGGGTATTAGCTGGAGGTACCATTCTATGTGGGTTGCTCTACAGTGCAAAGCAAGACTAGTCTGTGATTTACTCATTTTGCATTTCATTTGTTTTGTTTGTTTGTTGGTCTCCTCAATCTAGTGAGGGTTCATGGCTCAGAGATACCCTGAGGAAGATCATGAACGTCTCATGAGGTGTCCGAGCTGATCACCCAGAATAGCAGTGGATGTACCCTTAGGCACTCAGTAAATTTTTTGGAGTAAATCAAGGATTGAAGAGCGAGGAGAGGTGTCTGGCTTTGGCAGGTGAGGATCAGCTGACCCGTGGACATCCCTGAGAAGATGTCCACTCTGTGCCAGTGCCTCCTGCCAGCCCTCACATAGGGCATAGAGGGATTTTCTGTCAAGTATGGATACAGAACTTTTGTGGCCATGAGTCTTATGGAACCGTCTCCAGGGGAACAATCAGCAGTGGAACGGGCTGTACAGCCTATAGCATCTGGTTTTCCTCTCAGCCACAATAGTCTTCCTCTGGCTTCGAGTTGGAGATTTAGGGTCAGTGGATGACAGGGATGCAGTAGCAGGAACCATTCTCTCCTTCTCTGGTCAGAAGCATAATTCTTACCATCTGATGAGGCAGAAGTGCAATCTTCACCAGAAGCATCCCTCTGCAGGCCTGAATGCCATGGTCGGGCCCTCCCTTTCCCTCTCGACCTCTCGTCTTCTTTGTGTCCAGGATAGGTGTGTGCCATTCTCCCCACCTTGCCCTGCACTCCCTATTGGAATGACCCAGTGCCTTTGGGGTTGGGATCTGGGAATGTCACTGGCACTTCATCTACGCCAGGCCAACCCTGCACCCCAACCCCTCCCGCCACCACCGCCGTCTGCATAATCTAGTAGATTATGTCTCTGATATTTAAGGGATGCAGATCTCAGAGTCAGCAAGACTGGCCAATGCTCTGCTGCCATTTCCCTTTTGTCCCCCATTCTGGGTTCCTCATGGGATTCTCTGGGCCATTTTCTGCCCTGTCGCTCTAGCCCAGAGTGAGTGCTCTTCGTCATGCACCTCCCCTGTGCCTCTAGAAGCGCTACCGTTGGCATTAAACGGCTAGACCCAGGCGTGTCTTGGACGTGAGGCATGTTCTCCTTGGGGAGCAAGAAGGAGGGGCAATCCCTTGTTTAGGTGTAGATGTCATTGGCTCTGAAGTGAAACCAGGTATTGTTGGGCACAGGCAGGTCAGGTAGTGCCAGCAGAGACTTGTGAGTTTGAAAAAGGCACAGAGGACAAAATACGTCAGGGTAGGAAGACGTCTGACTGCAGAGGGAAAGAAGCCAGGTGGAAGGCTGTCTGCTCGAAGGCTGGGTTAAGTGATTGGACGATGGGAAAGCCCATGCATGGGGAATGGTCCCCAGGGCCACTGAAGGCCCACAGAGGCAGGGCTTGCTGTGAAACCCAGGAAGGGCATCCGCCTTCCTCTCTGGTGCCTCTTTGGATCCAGAAAGGCAGCTGGGATGTTGATTTTCCTTCTGTACACTGTAGCTTGTCACGTTCTCCAAAACAGCTCAGAAGAATTGGGGAGAACTCCTGATTTCTGTTATCAGTGGGTGTCCCCAGCATCAGGTTCCTGATGGGCTGACTGGCATTCCAGGGATGCATAAAGAGGGTCCCAGACTTGGAGCACATTCTAAGGACTCCCTTCCTTCAAAAAAAGGTCACAAGGGCAGATGACCTGGGATCACACTAGGAATTTTGTGACTAGAGAAGGAGGTTGCACAGGATGGTCCTACTCATGGGCTCAGAGGCTACTGTGTCCTGTACATGAGAGCAGGTGGCAGGTGACCAGGATGTGGTGAAAACATCCGCCAAATTCATGTGTGGGTGCTGGGAGTCGGCGGGGCCTGTCCAATACTGGGCAGGAAGTTCTCTTGCCCCCAGTGCCACAGCACATGTCCAAGGAATGCAGGATCCGCATTTGGGGGTGGATAGAGGAGTGTTTCTTGCTCATGAAAAAGGCATGTTCACTCAGGCTTCATTTCTAGGTCATTCTAAGTGGTCCCTCCTGCCTCCTTGTATCTCCTGGACACTGGGATCTCATAGAGGCTGCCTGAGTTTGGGCTCCTACAATTTTCCAATTTCTGCCTGGTGCATGTAATGTCTGTGTTAAAGAGAAAATCTCAGCCCCCAGGTGGCACCACTCAGGCTTTCAGCCCATGATACCAAGTCTAGACTCAACTGCTGACCTCATTACAGTTTGAACCTCTTCCACAAACCTCATCAGCCAGTCTGGAATTTTCAGGTCAACACCACTGTGGTAGTCTGTCATGTGGTCCCTCTGCCTGGAATATGAGAGTTGTTTGGGCATCACAGTGCAGGGGGTACAGAAGGGCCTACAGAAATGCTGTGCCTCTCTGTCTCTCTGTTAGTGGGTCAGCACACACAAGGTGCATCCACAGGGACTGGAACAAGTGGTTTCCAGTGAGCACCACGGAGGTACAACTTGTCTGGGGCCATCATGGGTAACTAGTCCAGGCCCTGGACTCAAACACTCCTCCCCACTGGCCTGTGGCCACTCCATGGTAGGGCTTCCCTGTGCACAAGTCAGGCCCCCAGTATTCAAAGGGACATCAGCCTGCCAGGGACCCAGACCACTGGCCTCACAAGTCTATGCCTGTCATTCCACTGGATCAAGCCCCTTCTTGAATTCAAGTTCCTGTGGCCTGTAAACACATTTACATTCTTTTCAGAAAAATACTAAGCTGGCATAAACCTCTGCTTTGTTCTGTGTCCCGTCCTAAGAATAGGACATCCTTTTGTTGAGGATGGTCTAATGTTAGAAGACTTTCCCCTCATGATCCTCCTTCCCATCAATCAAGGAGGTGATAAAGCAACTCTCAGCCAGTGATAGGCCTCTGGTCTGAAGAGTGGACAACCCCAAGCCAGCTCCCGGAGAGCATTTAAGTGGACACAGGTGAAGGTCACACCGGGGAGATGGGGGTATGGAGGTCTACCCTGAGGGGCAATACAACCAAGTGAAAGGGCAATGTCCTAGTGTGCTGTTGGATCCCACAGTCAATGGACAGTTAGCTGGCCAGCAAGGAACAGGCTCCCCGATCACCTGCCACTGCATTCTGGCCCTAGGCTGTCTCAGTTTGCTCACTGTGTGGCCTGCCAGAGGAGCACCTAGGGAGAAGGCCACACATCCAGGCCCAGGGGCAGGGCTCCATTTGCCTGTATGTCTCCCTAATTGTGAGGAAGTCAGTCCTGGTTTTTCTCCTTCTGCCTCTCATTCAGTGCCAGCCACTCATGTGCTTGCTGCTCTCTGCTGGGTGTCAGCAGCTTCCTAGCTTGTCACATACAGCACCTGGCCCTTCGTTCTCTTTTTATTGCTGTTCCTTTCTTTTTCTTCTACCTTCCACTCATTTACCTTGGGCCCATCAGTGTAGGAGCTCATTTTCCCGTTTCTTAAGTACATTTCTTATTGATTTCAGAGAGGAAGGGAGAGGGAGAGATGGATAAAACATCAATAATGAGACAAAATCATTGGTTGGCTTACTCCTGCACATCCACCTGGGGATCCAGATGTAAACTCTGGCCCCTGCGCCAACTGAGAATTGAACTATGTCCTCTTGGTTCATAGGCCTACTGAGCCACACTGGCCAGGCACACTCTGCTTCTTCTAGTGGGAAGAGAAAATGCTGAAGTCTCTGTAACAGCTGGTGAGCTCTCCACCCCCCCAAAAAAGAGGATAAGAGAAAAAGGCTCAGAAAATGTGTATCTCTTACAGCAAACACTCTCTTTCTCTTCCTCTCTCTCTCCTATTCTGTCTCCCTCTCCCTGTCCCTCTGACATGCACCTTGTCTTCCCATCCCCACCTTCACAGGAAATAGTGTCCATAATGGGAATCAGAACCTCTGGCATTTGAGGAAAAGTATACAAATGGGCAGGTTCTGAGGGAGGAAGGGCATAGGCAAAATATCCCATGGTCTGGGTGTTAATTCCTCTACACATAGAGATCATGCCCATTACCTTGTGGGGAGATTCACCTGTGGGGCCAACTTATGTAAAGCTCTTGTCATCATGTCCTCCTCTGGAATTGCCCACTGTTATTAGCATTGATGGTATTTATTAACCACCAGATGCAAGATCAGGAAGAAAATAAAAGTCAGTGCACCCTGGCCAGTGTGTCTAGGCATTGTCCTGTGCACCAGAAAGTTCACCGATTTGATTTCTGGCCAGGGCACATGTCCAGGTTGCAGGTTCAGTCCTCAGGCATCCAACATTGTTTCTCTCTAACATGAATGCATGCTTCTGTGTCTGTCTCTCTCCATTCACCTCTCTCTAAAGAATTAATTTTAAAAACCCACCATATTAAGACACAACAAAAGAAAACTCATTGCTGCATGTTGCCTCTAAAACCAAGTGTCCTGCACTTGACGCTTTATTTGTTCTGGAGACCACAATGAGAAATCTAGAAAAATTCTTTATTGGAATCTGGATTTTTCCATCAAAATATTCAGAAAAGCATAATATTAAGGCAATGAGGCTTAGAAAGCTTAGATAGAGACCACATCTGTGAAGATGTGCACAGAAGGGGCCTGGATAGGAGGTGACTGCTGGTGCACAGGCATCTTGTACATGAAGGCACTATGGGCAGGGTCTCTAGGCCATCAGAAAGCAAGCGGGGAGAGTAAGGCACACATAGTAGGTTCCTTACTACTAGAATGTACCCTAGAGTCCACCAATCTGCACAGCTGTCAGGCAGGCTGGATACAGGGCAGCTGGAGCACACGAATGTGAAAAGAAAGACTCTGAATAAAGAAGAGCCAAAGCCTGGCCTGCTTGGCTCAGTGGATGAGTTTCGACCTGTGAACCAGGAGGTCAGGGTTCAATTCCCCGGCCGGGACATGCCCATGTTGTGGGCTCTTAGCCCAGTAGATGTCTTGTAGGAAGCAGCCAATCAATGATTCTCTCTCACCATTGATGGTTCTAACTCTTTCTCCCTCTCCCTTCCTCTGTGAAATCAATAAAAACATATATCTAAAAGTATGTACATAGCTTAGGGTTTTGATACCCTGAATATCCATTTAGAAATACAAGAAGGAGCCTTTTGTCATGGTCAGGATTTTTATGCTGTTCCTTCTTCCCCTTTAATCTTCCTTTCTAGTCCACTTCCCCATGGGATTGTATATAAAGTGATCTATTTCATGCTGGGACATTTTGTCTTGTTTGTCTTGTTGTATTTCTCTGTACCATAATACGTTATCAGTACAAACCTACATTGGAAAAATTAGGCTGAGTAAATTTGGCATCCAAATGGCTTTATTAAGTATTTCACCAATCCAGGAGCATACCAGCTGGCAATGGAAAATGGGCTCACTGAGCCATACCATCCATGGTTTGTGCCACCCCACAATGTGCAATCTGACAGGCTAGATTTTAAAATCCTTAAAAAGTTGAGGTCCCAGCTTCCAAAATTTTCAATTAATTTCACATACACTATTTTAATAAAAAGAATGTTAAAAACCACACACTATTGGGGTAATTTTTAAAATTGAAGTTGGAAGGCTTGTTGATAACTATACACTCAACAGTCCAAGAGGTGAGTTTCTAAAAACCTTTCCCATTCATGATGTTTGTTTATATTCACTAATAAAAATACTGAGGATTTGAGATAACTCATAGTTTGACTGATCATACCCTTTGTGGTACATTAAATATCAAATAGTTGCAGAGAAAGTGCATTAATAGTTCTCCAATAAAATACATATCACAATCTAGGGGCACTTTTGTTCACTCCGTTTAGAAGTATAGTCAGGAAAGCTAACTGGTTCCGTTTAAGTGGTAATCTCTGTTTCAATCTTAGTATAACCACTTCAGAAAGTGCTGATGTCATTTAAGTAAGCAAAAGTATGCCTACATTTAGACTTCTTCAAACTTTTATATCATTCCGTATGCAATTTTTCCCTATTTATACTATTCCTTTCAAGGTTGAGGACATACAAAATGTCACAGGAAGGAGGTCAAGAATTGTTTTGCAGCCTTGGTGGAGTTCCCCAATCCTTTTTTCCATTTAGGTTTTCCAAGGAGAATATGCAAATTGTTTACCCTCCCTAACTGGAAACAGGGCAGCATGCCATGAAGAAGTAACACACTGCTTCATTTATTTTTCTTATCATTATTTTTCAGATTATTACAGTTCCTCTTTTTCCCGCATAGCTCCCTTCCACCCAGTTCCCACCTCACCTTCTGCCCTTACCCCCACACTGTCCTCATCCATAGGTGTACGATTTTTGTCCAGTCTCCTCCCACGCTCCCCACACCCCCACATCCCTTTCCCCCACAAGAATTGTCAGTCCACCCCCTCTCTATGCCCAATTCTATTATATTCACCAGTTTACTGTGATCAGATTTTTTACTCACTTGATTTTTAGATTCACTTGTTGATAGATATGTATTTATTGTTCATAATTTTTATCTTTACCTTTCCTTCTTCCTCTTCTTAAAGAATACCTTTCAGCATTTCATATAAAAAATATGGAACGCTTCACGAATTTGCATGTCATCCTTGCTCGGGGCCATGCTAATCTTTTCAGTATCATTCCAATTTTAGTACATGTGCTGCCGAAGCAAGCACAGTTCTCTTTCTTTTTTGATAACTATATGTATTATTTGGAAACAGTAAGATCTCAGTATGTATTTAAAAGAATGAGTGAATGCACTCTTTCATGAGCCTATAGTCTTCTTATTTTTTTTTAAGTTTATAATAGTCTTTATTATCCATGAGTGAGTGAGATCATGTGGTGTTTTTCCTTCATTGACTGGCTTATTTCACTTAGCATAGTGCTCTCCAGTTCCATCCATGCCACTGAAAATGGTAAGAGTTTCTTCTTTTTTACAGCAGCATAGTATTCCATCATGTAGATGTACCACAGTTCTCTAATCCATTCATCTACTGATGGACACCTAGACTGTTTCCAGATCTTAGCTATGGTGAATTGTGCTGCTATGAACATATGGGTGCATATATCCTTCTGATTGGTGTTTCTGGTTTCTTGGGATATATTCCTAGAGTGAGACCATAGCGTCAAATGGGAGTTCCATTTTTAATTTTTTGAGGAAGCTCCATACTGTCTTCCATAGTGGCTGCACCAGTCTGCATTCCCACCAGCAGTGCATGAGTGTTCCTTTCCTCCACATCCTCTCCAGCACTTGTAGTTTGTGGATTTGTTGATGATAGCCATTTTGACAGGTGTGAGATGGTACCTCATTGTTGTTTTGATTTGCATCTCTTGGATTATTAGTGACTTTGAGCATGTTTTCATATGTCTCTTGGCTTTCTGAATGTCCTCTTTTGAAAGGTGTGTAGGCCCTTGGCCCATTTTTTGATCGGATTTTTTATCTTCCTTTTGTTAAGTTGTATGAGTTCCCTATAAATTTTGGAGATTAGTCCCTTGTCAGATATAACATTGGCAAATATGTTTTCCCATGCAGTGTGCTTTCTTGTTGTTTTGTTGATGGTTTCTTTTGCTGTGCAGAAGCTTTTTATTTTGATCTAGTCCCAACTGTTTATTTTCCCTTTAGTTTCCAATGCCCTAGGAGCTGTATCAGTGAAGAAATTGCTTCGGCATATGTCTGAGATTTTGTTGCCTTTGGATTCTTCTAGTATTTTTAGGGTTTCCTGTCTTACATTTAAGTCCTTTATCCATTTTGAGTTTATTTTTGTGTATGGTGTAAGTTGGTGGTCTAGTTTAATTTTCTTGCATGTATCTGTCCAATTTTCCAAACACCATTTATCTTGACTCCATTGTATGTTCTTGCCTCCTTTGTCAAATATTAATAGAGCATATTGGTTTGGGCCAATTTCTCGGCTCTCTATTCCATTCCATTGATCTATATGTCTGTTCTTGTGGGAATACCAGGCAGGTTTGAGAACAGTGGCTTTGTAATACATCTTGATATCTGGTATTGAGATTCTACCTACTTTGTTCTTTCTCAGGATCGCTACAGCTATTCAGGGTCCTTTTTTATTCAAGATGAATTTTTGGAGAGGTCTGTGAAATATGCCGTTGGTATTTTAATGGGAAGTGCATTGAATTTATAGATTGCTTTAGGTAGTATGGACATTTTAATGATTTTGATTCTTTCAATCCAAGAACATGGTATGTTCTTCCATCTGTTTATGGCTTCCTCTATCTCTTTTTTCAACGTCCTGTAGTTTCCTGAGTAGACATCTTTTACGTCCTTAGTTAAGTTTATTCCAAGGTAGCTTAATTTTTTTGGTGTGATGGTAAATGGGAGTGTTTTTTTAGTCTCTCTTTCTGTAAGTTCACTATTGGTGTATAGAAATCCCATCGATTTCTTGACGTTAATTTTGTATCCTGCTACATTGCCGAATTCATTTATTAAGTCTAATAGTTTTTGATGGAGTCTTTAGGGTTTTGTATGTCTAATACCATGTCATCTGCAAATAAGGAGAGTTTTACTTCTTCTTTTCCAATTTGGGTGCCTTATATTTCTTGTTCTTGTCTAATTTCAATGGTTAATACTTCCAGTACTATATCAAACAGAAGTGGTGAGAGTGGGCATCCCTGTCTTGTTCCTGTTCTTAGGGCGAATGGTGTTAGTTTTTCTCCATTGAGTATGATGCTGGGTGTGGGTTTTTCATATATGGCTTTTATTATGTTGAGGTATGATCCTTCTACTCCAGCTCGCTGAGAGTTTTTATCAAAAATGGATATTGGATTATGTCTAATGTTTTTTTCTGCATCAATTGATAAGACTATGTGGTTTTTTCTTTCAATTTGTTTATATGATATATCACATTTATTAATTTTCAGATATTGTACCATCCTTGCATCCCTGGGAATAATCCAACTTGGTCATGGTGTATGATCTTTCTCATATACTGCTGGATCTGATTTGCTAAGATTTTGTTGAGGATTTTGGCATCTATGTTCATGAGGAATATTGGCCTGTAATTCTCTTTCATTGTGTTGTCTTTACCTGGTTTTGGTATTAGGGTGATGCTGGCTTCATAGAATGATCTTGTAAGTGTTCCTTCCTCTTGGATTTTTTGTAGTAGTCTGAGCAGGATAGGTTTTAGGTCTTCCTTGAATGTTTGGTAAAACTCCCCTGTGAAGCTGTCTGGTCCTGGGCTTTTGTTTGCTGGAAGCTTTTTGATGACTGCTTCAATTTCTTCCATAGTTATTGGTCTCTTGAGATGTTTTGATTCTTCCTGATTGAGTTTTGGAATGTTGTATTTTTCTAGGAATATGTCCATTTCATTCGGGTTGTCTAGTTTGTTGGAGTAGAGCTGTCCATAGTATTTTTTAACAATCATTTATATTTCTGTGGGGTCTGTTGTTATTTTGCCTCTATCATTTCTGATTTTGTTTATTTGGGTCCTCTGTCTTTGCTTCTTGGTGAGCCTAGCTAGAGGTTCATCAATCTTGTTTATCCTTTCAAAAAACCAGCTCTTGGTTTCATTGATTTTATATATTGTTTTTTGATCTCTGTGTCATTTATTTCTGCTCTAATCTTTATTATCTCCTTCCTTCTGCTCGCTCTGGGCTTTTCTTGTTGCTGTCTTTCTAGTTTCTTGAGTTGTAGGGTTAGATGGTTTACTACCATATTTCCTTGTTTCTTGAGATAGGCCTGTAGAGCTATAAACTTCCCTTTCAAGATTGCTTTCATTGTGTACCATAGGTTTTGGACTGTTGTGTTTTCATTGTCATTAGTTTCCAGGATGATTTTCATTTCTTCTTTGATATCATTGGTAAACCAATCAATATTTAATAGCATGCTATTCGGCTTACAAGTGTTTGAGTATTTTTGGTTGTTTTTATTGTAGTTTATTTCTAATATTATGCCATCATGATCTGAGAAGATGCTTGGTATGATCTCAATCTTCTCAAATTTGGAGAGACTTTGTTTGTGACCCGATATGTGGTCTATTTTTTATATGTCCCATGAGCCCTTGAGATGAATATATTTTCCTTGGCTTTGTGGTGAAGTGTTCTGAAGATGTCAGTTCAGTCCATCGGGTTCAGTGAGTCATTTAATATTGCTGTTTCTTTGCTGATTGTTTGTATAGAGAATTTATCCAGTGATGACAGTGGTGTATTAAAGTCCCCTACTATGATTGTATTGTTGTCGATCTCTCCTTTGATATCTTCCAGGAGTTTTTTTTTTTTATATATATATATTTGTGTGCTCCTGCATTGGGTGCATATATGTTTATCAGGGTTATATCTTCTTGTTGTATTGATCCCTTTAGGATTATGAAGTGGCCTTCCTTATCTCTTGTTATGGCCTCACTTTGAGGTCTATTTTGTCTGATATAAGTATTGCTACCTCAGCTTTTTTTTTCATTTCCATTTGCCTGAAAGATATATTTTCATCCCTTCACTTTCACACTGTGAGTCCCTTCTTCTGAGGTGGGTCTCTTGTAGACAGCAAATGTATGTGTCATGTTTTGTTTATCCATTCAGCCACTCGATGTCTTTTGGTTGGAGAATTTAGTCCATTTACGTTTAAAGTTATTATTGAAAGATACTTGTTGTAGCCATTTCTTTTTTGTTTGTGGCTATTTTCTTTCTGAGCGTTATAGTTCTTCTTTTTACACCAGTTCCTTTAGCATTTCTTGCATTGCTGGCTTGGTGGTGATAAACTCCCTTAGCATTTTTTTTTGTCTGTGAAGCTTCTTATTTCCCCTTAAATTTGAATGATAGCCTTGCTGGATAGAGTATTCTTGGATTCTGTCCTTTACTTTGCATGACTTTGCAAATATCTGTCCATTCTTTTCTTGCCTGATGTGTTTCTCTTGAGAAATCATTTGATGATCTAATGGGAGATCCCTTGAATGTAACTTTCAGTCTCTCTCTCTTGCAGCCTTTAAGATTTTCTCTTTGTCTTGAACATTTGCCATGGTAATTATGATTTGTCTTGATGTGGTTCTTTTCGGGTTCACCTTGTTTGGGACACTCTGTGCTTGAGTGATTTTTTTCTTCCCCACCTCTCAGAAGTGTTCTGATATTATTTCTTTCAATAGGTTTTCTAACCCTTGTTCCTCTGCTGTAGTTCTGGCACCCCTATTATTCATATGTTCTTTCATTTCATGTTGTCCAATAGCTCCCTTAGGCTCTCCTCCTCTCTTTTATTTTTTTCTCCAGTTGCTGTTCAGTTTGGGTGTGTTTTGTTTCCCTGTCTTCTAATTTGCTAATTCGGTCCTCCACTTCTCCTAGTCTACTGTTGAAACTTTCAATGCTGTTTTTTATTGCAGCTATATCCCTCTTCATTTCTTCATGTTTATTACGTAATTTACTGAGTTTTGTCATCTGTTTCTTCTTGCTTCTTGCATAAGTTGTTGATTTTTTCCTCCATCCGGTTTATGCACTCTAGGACAATTATTCTGACTTCTTTTTCTGTCATGTTTCATGCCATTGTATCACTTAGCTGCTTTTCTGGTGAGTCCTCCTTTTCTTTCCTTTGGGGTTTCTTTGTCTACCAATGTTTGATCGTACCGCCATATCTAGACGTTGTCTTTCAGTGGCTGCTCCTTGGGTGGCAGTGGCTCCTTGGGCTGCGGTTGCTCCTCGGGGAGTTGTGGTAGCAGTTGCTCCTCAGTTGGTAGCAGCTCCTCTTGTGGGTGCTGTTCACAGTTGCGCTGGCTCCTCTGGGCTTGTTCGGGAGACTTCACACACAGCTGCTGTTCCTCAGACAGAGGGTGTGGAGATCAGGATTGCTGCTGTTCCTTGGATGGGGGCGGGCTACACAAGCAGCTGCTACTTCTTCGAATTGTTACTTTTAATCCCACACTGCTTCATTTTGTATGCAGTACACTTCAAAGAATTATGCACTTATGGTCAAAGGCACATTGGGAAATTTAGGTGCAAGACTTCAACTCACAATCCAAATAAATTGGTTTTATGTGTTTGTAGTAAAATAAGACAAGGATTCCCTTTTTGTGGAAAACTTTATTCTGAAGTTGTTGTTTTTTAATTTTATTGTTTAAGGTATTACAGATAGTAATACATATGTCACTCTTTTTATTATTTTTCCCCAATGACCTCCCCTAGGTCTCCCTAACCCCCGCCCTAGTGTCTTGCCTCTGTTGGTTGTGCTTATATTCTGAAAATTTTAACAATACAATATATTCAGTTTAAACATTTAACTATACTGTAATTTAAATCAGCACTTATGAAACAACCTTGAGTAATTCAAACTTTGCATCTTATCCACAAATTTCATAAAGGGACCTACTATTCCTGGTTCTTCCCCAAACCCACCATTTGCTTTTACCCATTCTTAACTAACAGAAGACCTATTTTTTAAAATTAAATATCACCCGTACCTTAGCATTATTTTTAATTTAACTGTCTTTCCCCTGACTCCCCCAGAAAGAGCCCAATAAGTTGAGCAATTGTACTGAATAATTCACGAATTCTGTTATCTCTGACAACAGTATGCTCGGGACCTCTTACAGAGGTGTCCCATCTGCTGTTGTAATAATTGCCTAGCCCCTCATCATAACCACCTAGTGTGCGGCTATAATAATCATCACAGCAACTGGTCCACCGTAAGTCATAGGGGGCATTTGTGTTGGTGGTGCTCCACCTGAGCCTCCTAAAAAGTCAGTGACCAAACAACGATACTTGAACCTCTTTATGAATAATTTTATGTCAGTATGACATGACCCTAGTAAAGTCTTAAATATTTAGAAAAGCTATCCTTTATCTGCCTGTGCTGAAAAGGTGTCAGTGATGCTGAGGTATTTATTTATTTAAAATACAGCTTAAGAATAATGTTTTAACTTAAATAATTAATTATGAATGAATATGAAGGCACATTCTCTGGAAATGGGCTGAAATTCAGACCTTCGTATTATTTCTATGCTTCTCGCTGTCAAATGCTCCTTCTGATGAAAAAATGTGAAAATATGCCCCCTGGCTGCTGTGTCTAAGTGGGTTGAGAATCTGGCTTGGCATGGCAGGATCCCGGATTTGATTCCAGGTCAAGGACATGTCCCTGGGTTCTAGTTAACCATGATGTTTCTCTCTCTCTCTCTCTCTCTCTCTCTCTCTCTCTCTCTCTCTCTCTCCATCTTTCTCACTCCCACCTCCCCTTCCATGCTTTCTGTTGAAAAAGGACAACACTAGAAAAAGGTCCTCTACTTGAATTAGCAACAGTAAAACACACAGATACATTATGCTGCCTACATATAATAAAACCAACATTGAAAAAATTCTCCATCCACCTAAAAGTGACTGAAAATCCCAGTGCAATAATGTCTAAGGGAAAAAGGGATTGACAGCCTTCAGGGCCATAGTACAGGTTTAGAGATGGTAGAGGGCTTGAAAGAGGCTGCTTACCCAGCTTCTAGCCTGAGTGGGTCCTTATGGTACCAAGCAACCAGTTTTAGTTTTCAGAGTGGTGCTGTTTCTCTTATAAAAGGGAGATCTGCTTCTGCAATAACATGGAGGCCCCCAGCTTCCCCTACTCTTCTCCTGTTCCTATGCTCCTTGCTCATCACTCCCGCAGGCATGATGGTCATCTTTCATATTCACTGTGCCAGGCCCTTCCCTGCCCCAGACTGAGGATCAAAGTGCGTAGCAACAGGAACTGACATTGACCAACTAGAAGCACACCCTGCCGAGAGCTTCAGAGCTACAGCCCCACTGGGACTGAGAAAACACCATGCCCTGGGATGTCTTGGAGGCTTGGGCCCAGTGGCCTTCTCTCACCACCACAGGCAGGTGGCTGTGATTTTTGTTCTCTGGGCCCTCTGCTTGTGCTTAAGCTCGGCAGGTATTGGGAAGTGGAGCAGCAGTGGCAGGAATCACTCCCACCTCCGCTGCAGTGCTAGTAATGTTTGGCAACCAGGATTAGGCCGAAGCCGTCAGTCGGACATCCCCTGAAGGCTCCTGGACTGCAAGAGGGTACAGGACTGGGTGAGGGACTCCTAGTGTACAAAGTTCATGCACTTGGCCTCTAGTATTAGAAATAAACTACAATAAAATGTAACAACATCAAATACTTGGAGGCTAAATAGTCTGTTATTAAATAACTAGAGGCCCAGTGTATGAATTGCTGCATGGAAGCAGTCCGGTCGGCCTCCCCAGATGGGGGCCCATCAGGGCCAGGCTGGCAGGGATTAGTGGCCACTGGCATTTAGCCAGAAGGCCATGCCTCCAATCTGTGTGTTAGGGGAATATAGGGGTGTTGTTGACCAGGGGGAGGAGCCATGGGTGGTTTTCTTTTCAGTCCCGCCCTGAAATGGTTATTGGGGACAGATGGGAGGTCAGGCTGGCCAAGGCTATGGCCAATCAGGGCCTAGATAAGCCTGGTTGGCTGCTGCAATGCAAGTCTTAGCCACTGTTCATTCTGGTCATTCTTCCACTCCAGTCACAGGGATTTTGTGTATAAAGATAGATGACTGGGTTACCAAAGAGATCAAAGAAGAAATCAAAATCATCCTGGAAACAAATGACAATGAAAACATAAAAATCCAAAATGTATGGGACATACTGAAAACAGACTTAGAGGGAACTTCATAGCATTACAGGCCTAACTCAAAGAACAAGAAAAACAGTTAACAAATTATCTAACTCTACAACTTAAAGAGTTAGAGAGAGCGACAAGAAAATCCCAAAGTGAGCAGCAGGAAAGAAAATGAAGATCATAGCAGAAATAAGTGTCATAGAGACCAAAAAAGCTACAAAAGATCAATAAGACCATGAACTGGTTCTTTGAAAGGATAAACCAGATTGATGTACCTCTAGGTCGGTGCACCAAGAAGCAAAGAGAGAGGACCAAAATTAAAAAAATCAGAAATGAAAGAGGAAAAACAGAAAAAGACCCCACAGATATAAAAAGGATTGTAAATAAATACTATGAACAATTCTACTCCAACAAACTGATCAACCTTGAAAAAATGGACATATTTCTAGAAAAATACAACCTTCCTAAACTCAATCAGGAAGAATAAAACATCTGACTATGCCAATAACTACTAAGGATATTGAAGTAGTCAAACAACAACAACAACAACAACAACAACAACAACAAAAAAACAATAACAACCTTGCAGCAAACAGAAGCCTGGGCCAGATGGCTTTACAGGGGATTTTTACCAAGTGTTTCAACAATAAAATAAAACTAAGACCTTCTTCCTCAGACTATTCTATAAAATTCAAAGGAATGAGCATTTCCAAATATTTTCTATGAAGCCAGCATTACTCTAATTCTCAAAACCAGATAAAGACAATACAAAGAAAGAAAAATGCAGGCCAATATATCTCTGATGAACATTGGTGTTAAAATTCTCAACAAAACTCTAGCAAATTGGATACAACATTACTTCAGAATGAGCCTACACCATGACAAAGTGGATATATTCTGGGGAAGTAGGGATGATACAACATCCAGAAATCAATAAACATGATGTATCACATAAACAAATTGAGAAATATTCATAGGAACTGATGCAGAAAAAGCATTTGATAGAATTCAACACCCAATCCTATATAATAAGACAGAAACATGCAAATTAACCATCCCTCTGCTATGCTCAAGCCACACCTACACGCCATGCCCACAAGCCAATCAGGAGTGAGTTTACAAATTAACCCAACTAAGATGATGGTGGCCACGGAGCTAGAGTAAGCAGGAGGCTTGGGTTGCTCTCGGCAATGGAGGAAGCCAAGCTTCCCGCCTACTCTGGCAAGTGCTTGGCTCCACTCAAGACTAGAAAGTTTCAATTATAGAAGATAAATAAATTCTGATACCTGCTTCCAGCCAGCCTCTGCTCAAGGCAGGGCTGGGAGCCTGGGTTGCCAGAGGCAACGCAGGTTTCCAGCCAGACCTGGGCTGTGCTCAAGGCT
The DNA here is from genome assembly GCF_964212035.1 of Myotis nattereri. Taxonomy (NCBI): domain Eukaryota; kingdom Metazoa; phylum Chordata; class Mammalia; order Chiroptera; family Vespertilionidae; genus Myotis; species Myotis nattereri. The sequence continues at coordinate 40,125,210 of NC_138094.1, read as the reverse complement.
ACAAAGTTTTAATTATAGAAGATAAATAAATCCCAGAAAAACAGAAAAAGCAAAAAGAGAAAGGCTGGGAGCGCAGGTTGCCCAGGGACCTGGCAGGCCTGAAAATGGCCATCAGCCCCTCACCCAGGCTGGCCAGGCACCCCAGTGGGACTCTCCCACCCTGAAGGGGCTGTGAGCAGCCTGAAAACGGCCCTGAGCCCCTCACCCAGGCTGGCCACACACCCATGTGGTGAGGGTCCCTACTGCGGGGCTTGGTCAGCCTGCAAATAGCCATCAGCACCTCACCCACGGTGGCCAGGCACCTCAGTAGGGACCCTCCCAACTCTGAAGAGGATGTGGCCAGCCTGAAAACAGCCCTCAGCCCCTCACCCAGGCTGGCCACACCCCCACGGGTTGAGGATCCCCACTGGAGGGCTTCGACAGACTGCAAAATGCCATCAGCCCCTTACCCAGGCTGGCCAGGCACCCCAGCGGGACCGCCCCCCCCCCCCCCTGATCCGGACACACTTCAGGGCAAAACAACTGGCCCCCACCCGTGCACCAGGCCTCTGTCCTCCTATATAATAAAAGGGTAATATGAAAATTGACCCTAACAGCAAAACGACTGGGAATTACTGGTGAATATGACGCACACTAACCACCAGTGGACAGAAACTTAATGCAGAAGCTGCCCCCTGGTGGTCAGTACCCTCCCACAGGCGGAGCTCTGCTCAGCCACAAGCCAGGCTGATGACTGCCAGCACAGCGGTGGTGGTGGGAGCCTCTCCCGCCTCCTCAGCACCGCTAAGGATATCCCACTGCAGCTTTTGCCTGCACCCTCTGGCAAGTGGATATCCCCAAGGGCTCCCGGGCTGCCAGAGGGAGATCTGACTGCCAGCTTAGGCCTGATCCCTCAGGCATTAGGCCTAAGCCAGCAGGTGGACATCGTCCAAGGGTCCCAAACTGCAAGAAGGCACAGGCCAGGCTGAGTGACTCCCCCCCCCCCCTTGCCCCACCGAGTGCACAAATTTTTCTACACTGGGCCTGTACTTTTGATAAAAACTCTCAGCAAAGTGGGAATAGAGGGATCATACCCACTATATGACAAACCTACAGACAACATCATACTCAATGGGCAAAAAATATTAAGAAGAGGAACAAGACGGGGATGCCCACTCTCACCATTTCTATTTGACAGAGTACTAGTAGTGCTAGCCAATGCAATCAGACAAGAAGAAGTCAAACAAGGCATGCCCACTGGAAAAGAAGAAGTAAAACTGTCATTATTCGCAGATGGCATGGTACTGTCCATTGAAATACCTAAAGGATCCATCAAAAAATTAGGAGATTTAATAAGTGAATTTGGCAATGCAGCAGGATACAAAATTAACACCCAGAATTCTATGGCTTTTTGATACACCAATAATGAACTTACAGAAAGAAAAACTAAAACAACAACAACAAAAAATCCCATTTGCATTTGCAACAAAAAGTTAACATACCTAGGAATAAACTTAACTAAGGAGGTAAAAGACCTGTTCTTAGAAAACTACAGGAAATTTAAAAGAGATAGATGAAGACAAAAGCATATAGAAGAACACACCACATTCATGGATTGGTAGAATCAACATCATTAAACGTTCATACTACCCAGAGCAATCTACAGTTTTAATGTATTCCCCATTAAAATACTAATGGCATATCTCACAGACCTAGAACACAGTCTCCAAAAATTCCTATGAAATTAAAAATGACCCCAAATAGTCACAGCAATCTTGACAAAGAACAAAGTTGGATGGATCACAATACCAGATATCAAGCTATATTACAAAGCCACCATTCTGAAAACTGCCTGTTACTGGCACTAAAACAGACATATAGACCAATGGAACAGAACAGAGAACCCAGAACTCAATCCAAGCAGTTATGCTCAATTAATATTTGACAAAGATGCAAAATCATACAATGGAGTCATACTGTCTCTTCAATAATTGATGTTGGACAAATAGCATAGATACATGCAAAAAAAAATGAATCTAGACCACCAACTTACACCATACACAAAAATAAACTGAAAGTGAATAAAGGACTTAAAGGTAAGTGGGTAATCATGAAAATCTTAGAAGAATCCATAGGCAGCAAAATAGCAGGCATCTTTCTCAGCAATATCTTTACTGATACAGCTCCTAGGGCAATGGAAACTGAGGAGCAAAGAAATAAATGGGACGACGTTAAATTAAAATGCTTCTGCAGAGAAGAAGCAGCCAAAAAATACAACAACAGCAACAACAAAACAAGGAAGTCCACTGCCTGGGAGAAGATATTTGCCAATTTTATATCTGATAAGGACCTATTCTCCAAAATTCATACTGAACTCATTCATTTAAACAAAAGGGAAGATTAATATTCCAATCAAAAAATGGGCATAGGACTTAGACACTTTTCGAAAGTGGACATACAGAAAGCCAAGGGACATATGAAAACATGCTCCAAATCACTAATCATTCAAGAGATGCAAATCAGAAGGACAATGAGATACCATCTCACACTGGTTAGAATGGCTATCATCAACAATTCAACAAACAAGTGCTGGCGAGGATGGGGTGTAAAAGGAATCCTCTTGCATTACTGGTGGGAATGCAGACTGGTGTAGCAACTATGCAGAATACTATGGAGTTTCCTCAAAAAATTGAAAAAACGGAGCTCCCATTTGAACAGGAATCCCAGTACAAGGAACATATCTCAAGAAATGACAAACACCACTCAGAAAGGGCATATGCACCCACATATTCAGAAGAAAAGCCAGTGAGAATGAAAGAAATGAGATGCAGATAGCAAAGCAATCACCTGCAGGGCCAGAGAATGGCCCTTTCCTTGGCTTTGTTCTCCTAAGCCTTGGATCTGCAAGAATAGAGGCTACAGTCCTCTATAGCCATAGGCCTTCCCCTTGGCTACAGCTTGGACCTCAGAGACCTTCCAGGTTGGGGTGCCCTCTCTTGTTGAGTGTTTCCTTCCACGCCCTGCATGGAGTAGGGTTCGGTATCTGAAAGAGGAGCCGCACAGCAAATGAGAGAAAAAGACACGAGATAATTTTGCAATATTGGGGGACAAGGCGGCAAGTCCCAAAGGACTTCTTCTTTGCTCAGGCCTCACCAAGCTTTTATTGATCTGGGATGCACCCATAGCATAGCCCTTAGGCAGGTGACCCCCTAGTAACAAGCAGACTAGCCCATGAGCAAGGACTTACATAATAATAAATGGGGGAGTAGTTTCAGCTACCACTGTCTGGACAAACAGAGGTGGCACCTAGCTCCCACCTTTAGGAGGGCTTCAAAGGCACCCAGCCTTCGGGGGGTTTCCGGGAGTTCTCTGTCTATGCTTATCAGATAGTGAAGGCAATAAACAGTTTCCCACACTCTCTTGCCCAGGTCCTATGAACCTGTTTATTATTACATTTTTATTTCTCACCCCAGGATATGTTTACTGCTGAGAGAGAGAAAGAGAGAGAGAGAGAGAGAGAGAGAGAGAGAGAGAGAGAGAGAGAGAAGAGATCCCTTTCTTCCCTTAATCACTCTGACCAGGAATCCAACACAAAACCGAGGTGAATTCCCTTACCTGCCAGACTAGCAACCTCTGGTGTTTGGGATCAGGCTCCAGCTCATGGAGACACCAGCCAGGACTGTGACTGTCCATTCTACCAGGGGCAAATGTGTACCAGTCTGTAAGTGACACAGAAAGCAAATTCGCCATGTGCAAACTCTGGCGCTTGTATCAATGCGAAGAGCAGGTGGTGACAGCCAGGAAAAGGCCAGAGGATTATATATACTTCAGAAAGGGGGGCAAGGAGGAGTTTGCATGGAGGTTGGTGGCCGGCAGTGGTGCTGGAGAAGGGAGGGGCGGAGCAGAATGGGGTCAAGTGCAGTCTTGCTCACTGATTGAAGTTCATGTGCAAAGAGTATCTTGTGCATGGCCAGCGCACCCAGCATAGCTAGTGCATCCTCCTTTCCACGAGGTGGCCCCAAACCCCCTGTGTAGGAGAATTACCCTGTGAAACCAAGACTATGCCTGAAGGATCCAGATAAGGGACCTGGGGACATGCAGTGAGCTCCAAACACTGCCACCTGCCTGTTGGCAGCTGCACAGTTCAGGACCAGTGCCATCTGGAGGTGGGGGGTTCGGGGGAGGGGGGCGGGTCCTGCTGGGTCAGTACACTGCGGATCTCGCCAGCACTTTGTGTCAGAAGTGTACCTGCAAGGGCCCTTCGGGTGAACACAGGAGCTTGTGTGTACTGGTGCAGGGCGGGGCGTGGGAGGGACCACGCAGGCCAGGGCAGGAGGGGTGGCGAGGTAACCTCCATGTTAAGCGTGAGGCTGTGCAGAAACCAAGGCCCTAGGAGGCGAGGGCCCAGGTGCTGCTGGGGCGGGGCAGCTACTGGACGTGGACCTTCTCTCCCAGGTGGTGGAAGCTGAGGCTGGGGACAAAATGAGTGCAGCAGAGGAGGCGGTGTCCCAGGTAGAAGCAGAGGCGAAGCCTGAGGAACAGTGAGCAGAGCCAGGGCCCAGTGGGACAAGCACCCGGCCCACACTGGAGGTGCTGGCGGCCCTTCAGGTCCAGCTGAGCACTGAGAGCGCCCGAGCCAGCAGGGCCTATGTTCAGGTGAAGCGCAAGACCTCTTGGCGTAGAAAGCCCATTCTTGAGTGCAGAAGGGCCATCATCCAGTGCATCCCCAATTTCTGGGCCCAAGCTGTATCCTTGCCTGAGCCCTTCTGGCTTCACTGCTGACAAAGACCACAGGGAGTAAGTGGAGGAGGAGCCAGGAGAAGGTGAAGGGGAGGAGGACAGAGGAAAGGGCCTCCCCTCCCCAGTGGCACAGCACTGGGCAAAGCGATGGCCGGCTTCTAGGTGTCAGGTCAGGAAGTATGGGCACAACGTAGCACACCACAATCAGATAGTGGAAGGGCACCTTTTCTGGGCAGTGGAAAGATCCTTGGAGGTAGTGTTTTGTGTTTCTTCCTTTTTGACCAAAAAGCTCAGTGTAAACACTCAGCTCGTTTTAGCCAGGTTTAAGGCGAATGCTTCCAGTGTCCACTCTCAACACATCAGATGCCCATAGGAATTCCAGGCAGGCTTCCTCCCTCTTCCACAGACACACACACAGGTATACACAAAGGACCAGAGCTATACACACACACAAACACACACACCCGTTTATTGCAACTCGTGTGCAATAAAAGGCTTATTTCCAACCCGGAATGAAGCCTTTGTGACCCACATGGACCTCTAGAAGATGTGTGCTGCCACTGTTTCTGGAGACCATACATTTCGTGTAGGCGATCCCAAGGGACAAGGCCAGAGTCCATGCAGACACCCTAAGCCAGTGGTTCTCAACCTTCCTAATGCCATGACCCTTTAATGCAGTTCCTCATGTTGTGGTGACCCCCAACCATAAATTTATTTTCGTTGCTACTTCATCACTGTAATGTTGCTACTGTTATGAATCATAATGTAAATATCTGATAGACATGATGTATTTTCATTGTTTGCGACCCACAGGTTGAGAACCGCTGCCCTAAGCACTGCGTCATCTGCACAGGCACAGAGAGGACAGGGAGGTTTCAGAACATGTCTGGAAATGAACACTCCGATTGTTAGGGCAGGTTCATGCTCAGGTGATCATGAACACACAGGTACCATTGTTGTGAGCATGTGTGAAGAAAGGTAGGCGGTGAGGAGGTTGGAACAGGGGCAAATGTCTGCCATCCACGGCCAACTCTCATATGCCCCCAGGATGGCTCCGTGGCTTTTAGCTGCCCATTTCGTTTCACAGCCTCTGAGAGCTCCTTGACCAAAAGCAGATCCGGAACCACCGCAGATATCAGCCTTCATCAGTGACGAAGATGAAGACCTGCTGAACTACTTGATCAATGTGGAGGTCACACTGGGAGGCAGAGTGGAGCCTGGGATGAGGGCTTTGGCACCCAGTGGGACGTGTCCGAGCAGAAAGAAAGGGAGGGGAGGTGGGTGATTCCTGCAGGCAGGCTCACTCCAGAAGCTGGCAGACAAGTCACTTTACTAGTTGCATCTCTTGGCAGGTGAAGGAAGTGAGCCTTCCCAAATACCACTGCAGGTTGATGTTTTTCTTCCGGAGCAACCCCTACTTCCAGAATGACCTGATCATTAAGCAATATGATGTCAGCCTTGCAGGTGAGTGACAGTTCCCAGGATGGGCCTTTGGAAGAGCAGGAAAATGGTGGGTGGGTGTGGACATTGGACCGATGGGAATCCAGCCTTCCAACTTCCTTCCGGCAGGGTACAGGGCCTCTAGTTCCACTCCAATCCTCTGGTTCTGGGATTATGAACATGGAGCCCCCAGCCGCCGGCAAGATACAAGCAGCGTCAGCTTCTTCAACTGGTTGTCTGAACATACCCTGCCTGGGTCAGGCAAGATTGCTGAGGTGATTGATACTGCTCTGGCCACTGTCAGAAAATGTGATGGTGGAAGCCCCACGTGCATGAAAAGCAGACTAGCAGACTGGTCTGGTCCCCTTCTGCCCTGTGTTCCTTCCCAGATCATCGGCGAGGACCTGTGGCCCAATCCTCTGCAGTACTACCCCGCAGACGCAGGACCCAGAGGAGGGAGCTGCAGAGGGGACCTGTTGGAGAGGAGGAGCCCCCCTGCTGGGCATTAAAAGGTGAGTAGTTGCCCCTGTGAATCTCCTTAGAAAAGTGAATGTGGAAAACCGGGCCTGGGTAAATTGGAGGTACCCTAGTGCACCAGGAATGTGTGTGAGAGCAGCAAAGGGAAACTGGGAGACCGGGTGCCCACAGAATGTAAGCAGATGGGGGTGCTGTAAGCACCATGGCTTTCAGGATGACTGGCCTCGGGCCCTGGGCAACAAACATGGTTCTTCATCATGTTTCTGCAATCTTGTTGTCGGTGCTTTCGCCACCCACTTAGGCCTCTTGCCACTCCAGCGGAGTCCTACCTTCCCATGCCTTACCCGTTTTCAGTGCCTCTAATTCACATTTCTTTCAGTTTTTATACCCACCGCTCAGTTCCCCTGAGCTGAGCCCACAATGGTGGTAATGGCAGCAGGATCTGGACGAGACTATTGAAGTCCTGGGGTAGGAAAGTTAAACAGGCCCGGAAAAGGCACGGTGTACTGACTGTGGACATGTGCTTCAGAGGGGCCCCACACACCTTCAGGCGCATGCCAGTGTCTGTGAGTGTGGGTGTGTGTGTATAGAAGGGGACACTCCAGATTCAGAGGAGAGGGAGCAGAACATCAAATATGGCCCCGAAGGACAGAAACGATGCAGTGTGTGGGCACACACCAAGGTTGGCTGAGGGAGTCTGTCCATTCCCTTTACACAGGAGGAAAAGAGGAGAAAAGGATCGCCTGCGGAAGAGTCAGAGAGCATATGCCACCTAACATGAGTGTCACTGAAAGAACCATAAAGAAGCTTGCAAGGTGTTGCTGACTCTGCGTTGTTGGTAGCAGGGAAATGTAATAGTATTGGGCAAAGACCTCACAAGGGGCTGTGGGAGCAGCATCTCCAGCATTTCAGCCTGCCTGGAAAGAGGCAGGGCTACAGAAGAGGAGACAGCCGGCCTCTTCTTTCAGGGTGTTGTCTGGGAGGAGGAAGGAAGAATGGCTGACTTCTGATGACAAGTATTATAGTTTGGCCAGGGGACAGGGACCTTGTACACTACAGGAGTGCAGGGGGCAGACTTTAGATCCTGACCCTTAGGTTCTCAACTCCCTTGGCTTGGGCGGTCACTCACATAGACATGCCATGGTCAGACAGAAGACAGCTGGCCTTTTCAAGATGGAGGCACTGCTCAACAGAAGCCATGGGCCTGTCCTGTGAACGTGAAAGTTTGCAGGTAGAGCCACCCTCCCTGTGTGGGGCAGGCTTGCGAGGAAGTGAGCAGGGGTGTGGGGCAGAGGAGAGGAGTTACACGCCAGGGAGGGTGCTAAGGCCTGGGGTGTATGGAGGCAGGTGCACACTGAGCACCCTGCATGGGTTGCACTTGGGAAAGGGAAAAGGTCAAAACTATGTCAGTAGACCAAAGCCTTCCTTGTACACAGACAACCGCATAAGCCAATCAGAACATTCTAGAGGGGGGAACCTCAACACAACAGAGTTTATTTTCCTGTCAAGCAAGAATGAAACGGGAAACCCATTCCCAAAGGAGGCAATCACATGAACAAAACTTGCCTTTTGTTAAAGTGGGGGACTGGCATGCCTTTCTCCATTCCAGTTTTCACACTCAGCTTTTTGGGGGGAGGATTTTGGTGTGTGAAAGTGGGTGGGCTTCCTCAGGAACCTTGGGCTGCAGGGGCCAGGTTCATACACCAGTGCTGAGACTGAGGGGTGGAGTTGTGCAGGGTGACGCCCACTGCCCTGCCCTTGATTGGAGGAGACTTCTCAGGAGCCCATCCAGAGACTGCAGGCTGGGCCTGGCCAGGTGCCTTCTGTACCACATGCTCACATGGCCAGCGCCTGTGCATGGGCCCAGTGTGCACCCACTCAGCACACCAGGGCCTGGATGCATGCACCAGTGAGCGAGCGCCTTGCCTGGACTCAGCAGGCTCTGCACCACCTGCTCCTTCACAGCACCAGTCTCAGAGCCAGGGGGCATCCAGAGTCAGGCTGTGTTGGGAGACTGAGGGGCTCCTGGGGGCAGCGCGCTTCCTCTCAGTTCCACTAGGGGGCCTACAGCTGCAGGGCGCCTGAGGACTCACAGTGCACCCCAGGGCCTTTGCACCAGGAAGGGCAGGGCAAGCAGGATGGCCCAGGAGGCTTTTAGCTTCACCTTGGTGCAGGAAAGTGGTGATACCCAGGACACAAGGGCACAGGAGGTTTGGAGGAAAGCTATAGGGCTGGAGAGGGAGGATTTCATGCAGGTGAGGGAGGCTGTGATCCTGGAGCTGAGGTTGGATGCAGGCAAGAAGTTTGGCTAGATCTTGAGTGGGGGGCAGGGGAGGACTGGGTGGCTGCAGAGCACTGTGTGCAGAGAGAGGAGAGTGAGGTGCAGCAGGGAACCCAGAGTGAGGAGCAAAGGGAAGACAAGAAGGGCCTGGGGGAGGAGTTGCAGGCACAGGCTCAGTTTGTCCTGTGGTCAGAGGGCCTTCTGCAGGTGGTGCCATGGCAGGCAATGTGGGCAGGGGAGGAGGTTTTCCCAGATCTGCATGTGGGGAGGCAGGAGGAGGTGGTGAGTGAAGAGCTGAGGCTGGAGGCACACGCTCCAGGTGACCCGCAAGGGAGTGACCACCAGGAGGAGGGGTGGATGGAGGAGCAATTAATTGCAGGGCAGCAGTTTGTCCTGCAGGGGGAGGGGAAGTGCACCATGAAGGCAGTGGAACAGGTGGGATAGGTGGAGACTCAGTCCAAGGCCAAAGCAAAGCCAGAAGAAGAGGAGCCAGTGCAGCAGGAGCAGGCCCAGTCAAGGCCCGGGGCCAAGTCACCTGGTCCCCTCTGGAGGGGCTCCTGGCCGTCCAATTGGAGATGGAGCCCATGAACGAGCAAGCCAGCAGGGCCTTCTCTCGGCTCAGGTGCAGGACTCGGCAGAGGCTCAAGCCCTATTTCAAACAGAGAAGCCTCAATATCCGGCGCATCCCTGGGTTCTGGCTCACAGCTGTATCCTTGAGGGTAGAGGAGCAGGATCACAAGGAGCATGGGACAGTGCAGGAGAACGGTGTAAGCGGGGATGGTTCCCCTAGAAAAGAACATTGAGGACAAGCTAGGGGCAGTGCATCCCGGTCTGGCCCAGGATCCTGGAGACACCCTCTGTCTTGTACAGGCACCATAGAAGCATTACCAGGGGGTCCAGGGGCAGAGCTCCAAGGCAGAGGCACGCATACACCAGAGGCTGATGCCCACAGACAGGGCTGTGTTGCACGGGCTGTTCTGGGACTAACTAATGCTGCCTTACAGGCCGTCTCTATGTCCAATTCCTCAGTCAGAAGCACGAATGTGTGATGTGTAACCTGTCAAGCCCTCAGCACAAAACAATCTGGTGGGCATCAGGGTCTGTCAGGAAACAGAGTGGTGCTGTGCCCCTTTCTGCCGTTAAAGTGGAAGGAGTGGCCTTAAGGGAAGGAGAGGCCAGGCCAGGCTGCTCTTTCTAGCTGGTCCATGCCCAGCTCCCAGGGTGCAGGTTGCTTGACCCAAAGCTGTTTGTCAACCACCCAGACTTATTGGCAATGATCAGGGAGGAAGCCCCTATGACAGAAGAATTAGACACTGAAATTAAAAATGATAAGGTACAGACAACATTTTATTGTAAAGGATTTGGCTTCTGTTATTTAAGAATGACTAAAAGCAAATGGTAGGTTTGGGGGAAGCATCAAGAATTGTAGGTACCATTATGAAGTTTCAGGATTGGAGGCAAGGTTTGAATTATACAAGGTTGTTTCATAAGTGCTGATTTAAATTACAATATACTTAAATGTTTAACTTTTACATATTGTATTGTTAAAATATTCAGAATGTATTATTTTGTTTACTGGGGTCCTGTTGGTGAGCCTAGCTAGAGGTTAATCAATGTGGCTTATCCTTTCAAAGAAATAGCTCATGTCTTTATTAATCTTTTGTGCGGTTTTTGGTCTCTATGCCATTTATTTCTGCTGTGATCTTCATTATTTTCTTCCTGCTGCTCAGTTTGGGCTTTGCTTGTTGCTCTCTCTAACTTTTTAAGTTTTGCGGGTTAGATAATTTGTTAACTGTTTTTCTTGTTCTTTGAGTTACGCCTGTAATGCTATGAAGTTCCCTCTAAGGACTATTTTCAGTGTTTCCAGTAGGTTTCGGATTTTTATTTTTAATTGTCATTTATTTTCAGGATGATTTTAATTTCTTCTTTAATCTCTTCGGTAGTCCAATAATCTATCTTTGTACATAAAAGCCCTGTGACCGGAATGGCACAATGACCAGAATGGCTGGTGGCTATGACTTGCATTGCGGCAGCCAACCAGCCTTATCTGGGCCCCAATCGGCCATATCCCTGACCAGCCTTGCCTCCCATCTGCCCCCAATCCCCCATTCGGGGCGGGACTGATAAGCAAACCACTCACAGCCTTTCCCCTGGTCAGCCACACCCCCTACATGCGCTAACGCCCAGATTGGAGGCAAGGCCTTCTGGTTAACCGCCAATGGCCACTAACCGCTGCCAGCCTGGCCCCATGTGCCCCTATCTTGGGAGGCCGACCAGACTGCTTCCATACAGGAATTCATACCCTGGGCCTCCATTTATTTAATAAAAGACTATTTAGCCTCCAAGTATTTGAATTTTGTTATATCTTATTGTAGCTTATTAGTAATATTAGAGGCCCAGTGAACAAACTTTGTACACTTGGCGGAGTCCCTCACACTCTGGCAGTCTGGGAGACCTCAGGGGATGTCAGAATGATGGCTTAGGCTTAATCCCAGTTGCCAAACATTCTTAGCGCCCCTGTGGAGGTGGGAGAGATTCCTGCCACTGCTGCTCCACTTGCCAGTTGTCAGCAGAGGATCCAGCTGAGTGGTGCTGCCCTTGTGGGAGCTCACAGGCCACCAAGGGCAGCTCTTGCATTGAGAGTTTACACCCTGCTTGTCAGAGCACATCATAGCAATCGGTCTTATCTCTTTTTTATGACCTTTACTTTGAGATTTCTTTTTTCTCTCTTTTCTAAATTGTTTTATTGCTTAAAGTATTACAAAGGGTATTACATATGTCTCCTTTTTCTTCCCCGCCCTGACAATCCCCTGGCCTCCCCTACCCCCCAGTGTCTTATGTCCATTGGTTATGCTTATATGCATGCATACAAGTCTTTCGGGTGATCTCTTACCCTCCCCGCCTGCCCCCCAACTCTACCCGGCCTTCCCGCTGTAGTTTGACAGTCTGTTTGAAGCTGCTCTGCCTCTGTATCTATTTTTGTTCATAAGTTTATAATGGTCTTTATTATCCATAAATGAGTGAGATCATGTGGTATTTTTCCTTCATTGACTGGCTTGTTTCACTTAGCATAATGCCCTCCAGTTCCATCCATGCTGCTGCAAATGGCAAGAATTCCATCTTTTTTACAACAGCATAGTATTCCATCGTGTAGATGTACCACCGTTTTCTAATCCATTCATCTGATGGGCACTTAGGCTGTTTCCAGATCTTAGCTATGGTGAATTGTGCTGCTATGAACATAGGGGTGCTTATATCCTTTCTGGGCTCAGAGGTGTGGCAAACTTTTCTGCCCAGATCCATGGTTTTTACCTTACCAGAGGAACTCTGCCCTTCCTGGCTGCAAACTGTCTGACCACCTGAGTGTACTTTACCACTTCCGGGTGGGTGTTATTAGTTTCAGCTGCTCACTCCATTTGCTCCCGGACAAGCCCTGGGACGCGTCTGCCTATTCCATCACCATCTTGGCTTCTTGAGATTTATTTTTTCAAATATAATTATTGCTCCCCTAGTTTTTTCCCCTCCTTGCCTGAAAAGTATTTTCTCTCCTTCCACTTTCAGTCCATGTGAGGCCCTTATTCTGAGGTGGTTCTCTTATAGACAGCACACATATGGGTCTTTTTTTATTATAATTTTGGCCATTATATATCTTTTGAATGGAGTGTTTAGTCTTTTTAGGTTTAAGGTTATTTTGATAGGTACTGATATTTTGCAACTTTTTTCTTTATGCCTGTATTTCTTCTGTCTCTTCTATTCCTTCTTTTTACAACAGCCCCTTTAGCATTTCTTGCATTGATGGTTTAGTAGTGAAACACTCCCTTAGATATTTTTTTTCTGTGAGGACACTGAATTCCCCTATAGTTTTGAACAATTGCCTTGCTGGATAAGTATTCTTGGAATTGGTCCCTTGTTTTGCATCACTTTCATTCCCTTCTGGCCTGATGTGTTTCTGTTAAAAATCATTTGATAATCTAACAGGAGAGCCTTTGTAGGTGACTCTCTGTCTCTCTCTTACAGCCTTTAAGGTTCTGTTTGTGTTGTTATTGTTTGCCATTATAATTACAATGTGTCTTGGTATAGGTCTTATTGGGTTCATCTTGTTTGGGACTGTCTGTGCTTGTGTGACTTTTTCTTCCCAAGATTATATCTTCTAATAGGTTTCCTAATTCTTGTTCCTCATCTTGTCCTTCTGACACCCTTATTATACACATGTTACTTTGTTTCATGTTGTCCCCAATCTCCGTTAGGATATCCACCTGCTTTCTATTTTTTCTCTCCAATTGCTGTTCAGATTGTGTTGTTCAGGGTGTGTTACTCTGCCCTGTCTCCTAAATCACTGGTTCAAAACTTTGCTACTTCTAGTCTACTATTGAAACCTTCCATCATATTTTTTATTGCAGCTATTATCAATTTTTTCATTTTTCCTTGATTCTTATGTAAGTTGTGGATTTCCCATGCATCTGGTGTATGAACTGTATGGCCCTTATTCTGAATTCCTTTTCAAACATATTGTATGTCTCCATTTAATTGAGTTCCTCTTCTGGCAATTCCTCCTTTTCTGTCCTTTGGGGGTTGTTTGTTTGTCTCCCCATTTTAGCTACCATTGCAGAATCCAGGTGCCTGAGTGCGATGGGCCAATGGCCACAGAGTGGATCGGCAATTCAATTGTACACTCTAAGACTCACAGGAGGCAGTGGCAGTGGTGGGGGGTTGGAGTCCCGGTGTCCGTGGATCTGCTGCTGCCTTAAAAAGGTCTTTGGCCAGAGTGGCTCTCAGGTGATATGTGAGGCCCATCTGGGTGGAGGTGAGGCTGGGTTCCTAGTCATAGCAACTCTCCCCTTCAAGATGGCTTGTTTTCTTAGAACCATATTTAACATCAAACAGTGTACTAACCAAAAAATACTAAAGATTGTGCAAGGAGCTGATTAAAAATAGAATGGAGAAACAAATCAGAACTATGTATACAGAGTTGCATTCATACTCGACATTGTTTTCTGTCATTTTAACTAAAGAAATAGCAAAAGTAAGAAATCTGAGAAGTGGTAGAGGAGCAAAAATGTTCCTAATCATTTTTAATGAATGATTGTTTGTTTTAAAATATAGTTTATTTAAGCCGCGTGCACTGGAAAAAATGAAATAGATGTGTCAAAACATAAATGAAGTAACAGATACATCCTGAAAAGTAATCCACATTGCACAGTCAGTATTGCTCAATGGTAGAGGATAGAATCGTGAACCAACATGTCTCATTATCTATACATGGTCAGGACCCATGCCCAGGGTGCAGGCTGGTTTGCCAGTATGAGACATTTAAGGAAGCCGCTGACCAAAATATTTCTCTTTCTTTCTTTTTTTTTTTTTTATTATTAGTTAAGGAATTACAAATGTGTCCTCATCCCCCCCCCCTTTAACCCCCAACCTCCCCCCCACACACAAACTCGTGCTCCCATCCCCCCGTTGTCCATGTCCATTGGTTCTCTTTCATCTATGTTTCCATCTCTCTATCCCTCTCTCCAGATAACCAAGAATAAGCCTATTAAAAAACAAGAATGAAATGTATGTGTTTTCCCCTGGAATGTGAGACATTTTAGTTCTTATTACTAGAGGTCTTTGGAGGACTTTTATTAACCAACATATATGGTTCTGTGTTGAATACTACAATGGAATATTGTTAATAATGAAGTGTTTCATAAACTTACCATGAAAAAGGACTCTATCATTTTTGAAGGAAATACTTGGTCTGGGAGAAGAATTTGAGGTAGATCTTGATTTTGGTTGCAATAATAATTGGTTTCAAACAGTTGCTCATTTGTTCAGGTTAAATGTTATGTAGTGTTGATATTATGTGTACTCATTTTATTCTGTGGGTGGAAAAACAATTTAAGTAGACTACACCAAGAAACGATCTATTTAAAGTGGGGGTGGGCAGAGGGCACCAGTTCCATCAAGAAATGGAGGTGATGTGAGAAGTCTGGAAGTTGAAGAGGAGGAAGTAAGAGAAGCAAAAGGACCCTCAGGTGGAAAACACTTAGGTAATGTTTCAAAATCTAGGGATGGTAGGAGATCTGACTTAGGTAAACACATAATACAATATGCAAATGAGGTATCATAGACTTGTGTACCTGAAGCCTATGTGATATATTAACTCCAATAAATTCAATAAAGAGTGCAGAAACTGTCAGTAACTCAAATGTTTTTAAAAAATTAAAAAAGATAGCATGAAACCATTATTTATGTGAAAACAGTAACATTGAATGAAGAGATACACCTCAATTTCATTCATATCATTCAAAGCAAAAGAAATGATACCATTCATTAGATTGAGAATGTATACTGATGATCAATATGATTTGTAATTGCTAAAGAGGTATAGCACTTCTAATAATGAATGCAATATGTAATGTGTGAAACACTCCTAATGACCTTACAGGGATAGGATTTAAACCTCAAGCTAAATTCAGTCTATTTTAGCATTACTGTTTGCCTCTAGTCACTTCAACTGTTCTCTGAAGAACTCAATTCTATTGATCTTATGTTAGAATGTTACACTTTGGGAACAGGAAGTCATGTAGGTTTAAAGTCAAGATTCGTACTTATTGAACTACTAAGAATTTGTTCTGAAAGTACCCTTCTTTCATCTGAATAAAGGACATCAGTTCACCTTGGAAAATTCCCACTGAAATAAAAGTTAGTCTAACTACATAAACTTCAAGGACACACACTTCATTATTTAGAATTGGATTTGAAATACTAGTTTTGAGTATAGGAATGTGCAACCCTGTACTGTGTAAAATAATAATCTCTATTATTAATTTGATAAGACGATCTTGTACCTACATTTGATGTAGAAAAATTTCCATTTGGAAATTACATAAGAGAAATGTCTATGGTATTAAATAGATTCACCAAGGGGTCTCTGACTCAGAAGAAGGCTACAAACCAATGATTCACTAAGTTTATTGGTCTTTCTGTCTTCTTTTTTGTACATGAGGTATATGAAACATGAATAAAAATGTTGATGAGCTATTTTGAGGGAGTTGTCTTTTAATTAATTTAACTATTTACTTATTTGACTGACTATGAAAGGAAAGTGTATTCATTTCAATATATCTGTAGCAGGAAAAGTTGGTTTCATATTAACCAGTTTTCCCAATTTCAAAGACTTAGTGTCCATTTGTGATAATTAGGTGTGTGACATTTCATGGGAAATATTCTAAAGTGTTATTGCAGAGTTTGTGCAAGATGAAGGTGAATGTTCCCATTTTTCCCATGTGGGTGATACTGAGAAGAGTTTGCCAGTTCATATTTGGCCACATATGAGGCTGCTCATAGTTCATCTTTCCCATGACAAATTACAGAATTGGAAGATAAGCCTCTTTTCTATTTGAAAACGAAAACAGTGATTGTTAATTATGTATTATTCAACATGTTTTCTTTAAGTACTATTAAAATAGAGTGTAGTATTCTGATCAAAGAATTATTTTATAAATGAACTGTAGGAATTATATGATAACATTCGTGAAATAACACTTTTTTGTAATGCATCATGTTTTGACTTTTTATATTTTAATTTTTAACTATGACGTTACACGTTTTAAAAGCTTTTATTGAGATGAAATTAATTTGAAGACTAGTTGAGACTGTTTTCCTGTATCTTTTAAATAACTTCTTTCACTTAGTGTATCTGGATTCTCTGCATTAAAATTCCAGTGTGTGTATGTGTGTGTGTGTGTGTGTGTGTGTGTGTTTTGTTTTCTTTTATTGGCACGTATATATAATGCTGCTTCAGTTCTTTCTCAGTTATCCAAACTGATTTTCAATAACTCTGAGCACTGTGCTGAAGACACGTAAAGATAGAATTTTATCATTTTGGGCTAACCAGCATGCTTATGACCATCATCCTGTTTAGTAAATATTTATACACAATAACCAGACTTGACCATTTAACAAATGTTGACCCTACTCAAGTAGAATGATGTTATTTATGACACAGAGGATGGCGGACATACAATTAATCTTCACAGAAGTGGCTGCAGGGTGGATTCCCTTCCACTGAAAAGAACTCCATCTTCCAGAAGGTGGGATCCTCCACCTACAAGACCTGTCCATTCTGTTCCAAAGCAAAGCACTACTGGGATGGGAAGTCAAGGTAAATGGTACAGCCTTTCATGGATTAGAGTAATGAGCTGTTTTAAAAGGAATGCTGTACTTTAATTTCAGGAAGCCATGTGGAAAGTGAGTAGTGGATGGACATCTGTACTGAACACTATCTTATTGTTTCATTGTTAGGAAATAATTCTTCATCTTCTGATTAGTGAGGTAAGAAGTAGATAACACCAGAGTGAGGAATGCATTCCTTTTAATCCATGTTGATACAGTGTCCCTCTTTTTTATATTTACTTTTTTAATATTTTAAGAAAAATGGTTTTAGTGTCATGTTACATTCAATAAATGTTAATATTTACAGAAAAACTATTTTAAATGTAATAATTTTACATGCAATAAGCATTAATATTCCAAGAAAAACTATTTTAAATATAATAATACTGGAGACCCAGTGTACAAATTCGTGCATGCGTGGTGTCTGGCCTGCACACCCCAATCTCCGGGTTGGTCAGGAAGAGGGGATGCAGGTGTTTGGCTGGCTGGCGCCACCCCGATTGAGTGCAGGATCAGATGGGGGAAGATGAAGGCAAGTGGAAAGGGCTGTGGGAAGCTTACTAGCTGGTGGATCCTGGATCATTGCAGGGGGTGGGGGGGCAGACAGAACAGTGTGGGGCTGGCTGGAGGGTGCAGCTGGGGACAACAGCTACACAGTCCCACCCCATGGTTGATCTCCTGGTCAAACTCCTGTTTGAAGGGACAATTTTCATATTAGCCTTTTATAATATAGTGTTACATGCAATAAAAATTAATATGTTAAGAAAAATAATTTAAATATTATATTACCAAAACAGTGCAAACCTATTTTATCACAAAAGTTGTAGGAATTATTAAATTCTGAAAATAATAGGATTCCTTCTATGGTATTCTAAAACGTATTTTTTTTCCTCTGTCTCTATTTCATTCATCTGTTTCTTTTTTTATTTTTTGAAATATTTTTTATTGATTTCAGTGAGAAAGGGAGAGGGAGAGAGAGATAGCAACATCGATGATGAGTGAGAACCATTGATCCTCTGCCACCTGCAAGCCTCACACTGGGGACCAAGCCCACAACCCAGGCATATGTCTTTGGCCGGAATCAAACTTGGGAACCTTCAGTCTGGAGACCACTAATCTATCCACAGTGCCTAACCAGCTAGGGCTATTTTTTTCTTTATTGATTAAGTTATTACATATGTGTCATTATCCCCATTTGTCCTCCCTACCTCCTACTCATCTCATCACCCCCACTGGTGTCTGTGTCCGTTAGGCTTATATGCATGCCTATAAGTCCTTTGGTTGATCTCTCCCCCTAACCCCATCTTCCCCTATCTTCCCTGCAGCAACCTTTTGCAGCAAAGATTCAGCATCTGGAAAAGTGGATAAACACAAATGAATACACTAGACAACAATTACAAATTTAGAAGGCATGGGGAGCCAGGTGAAGATATTTCTCTCTAGTAAAGAGGCACTCTGAAACCCAGGACCCATCAGCTTTTATTTACTTGAATACACATTTGCCCTTTAGCAAAACACACAGGCATATCGATGGTAAAGTTTGGTAAACAATAAAAGTATTATCATGGTAGGAGGTTGCTTTCAGCCATTCTGCGAACAGCAGGATAACAAAATGCTGATTTTCAGCCATACTGAATATCAAAGTCCATTCGCCTTCTGTGGGACTTCTGGCATTGATATGTTCACTACTGTTGGTCTTTGCCCCACCATTTCCCCCTTTTTTGCTTTCTTAATTAATTTAGAAAGGTGTATGCCATTAGCTGGGCTCAGATCCTTTTAGGACTTCATTCTGCATCTTCAGACTGGAAGCAAACATAGAAGAACAAGAAAGAAAAACACTAGTGGTTATTCTAAAAAGGAAATATAGGGAGGTTCGACGACAAGGATTGAGTTCTTTCATGTCCTTCTAAATATTATTGTCAGGTATTTAAGGATTCGTTCATAGTAGGTTTCGTTTGGGGCCATTAGATTTTTATGGATCCCTTTCCCAGTCACAGTTAGCTTGTGACATGACAGCAATGATGTTCGAGTTCTGGATGGTGGACAAATGGTGAGAAATGACAATGCAGGTCTGACCTTTCTTGGCTTTGTCATGGGCAACCTGCACCAATGCACAGCTGATGAGTGCTAGCATGGCAAGCCGTCTTCACCATCCCCCATCTCTGGATGTTTCTCCTCTGACTCCTCAGCACTTTGCTTGGGGCCACTGCTATCTGTGGTTGCAGTAGTCTGGTCAGTTCCTCTCTCAGATTCATGTTGCAGGAATTGGAGGAGTTTTCTGGAAATACACAAGTATATCCTCAACCAAAGGTTAATAAAGGGACCCTTCTATAAACCAGACTCGGTATCTTTCCATTTAAGCAGAACATTTTCCTTTAGCTTACTCTTTCACTAGTGTCTTTCCATGGATGTCTTGCCATCAGCATTACAAGGTAAAAATTTAAAGTAATTAAGGCTTTGTGTAGTCTACTTATAGGAGATTTCACTATTCCCCCAATTTTGTTTTTCAAGTTGGGATTTAGAGGCCCTTGTAGCAGATATAACATGCAAGGGGGACATTTCTTGATAATCTGTTTTGTCTGCTGTACCATATTTTGGCAGACTAATGTAAAAGTTGATGAGATTCTCCTGACCTGTTTCTTTAAAATAACTAATTGATATGCGGATTCATTTCCTTTTGTTAAAGGACCAGGATTTGTTCAAATAGTATAGATAGGCGTCGGTCACAGCCATTTAAATTGAGTAGTTGCAGTTCTGTTTACCAGGCTGGCAGCATAGGCAGATCAGAGATAATATGAAGAGGCTTTTGGAAATCCTGCAAGTCAGCCTTTATCGTTTCTAATTTGATTCTTTGCACAGAAGTATGACTGGTCTGAATGACTTGGTCTGAATTCATTGCATTATAAGCAGCTTTACCATGAGATGAACTGTCAGTAAAAACAGTGACTGCTCCAGGAATAGATTTTGGCCTATTACAACTAAGTTCCCCTGAATATTCTTTTATTTTCATTTGCTAATTTAAATCAGTCTATAATAAGTCTTATTTCCTAACTTCCTGTGTCATTGGGTGGGGACAGTAAATGACTCTAATAGGGTTTGTGCTAGCAGTCTTTGAGTATATTGAAATAAGCTTTCTTTAAGGAGGCAAAATGCAAATTGTTTACTTTTCTTTTTGAGGCCTAATACATTTATTTTTAATTACAGTTTTCTAGATATTTGAAGGGAATCTCCTTCTGTTTTTTCTTCCAGAGTAATTTCTAGGCCACAATTAGGGAGTTTCTTTTAAAAGCTTTTTTTCTTTCTGTTAAATAGAGCTACAAACTTGGTTCCTTTTCAGAAATACCTATAAGAGAGAGGTATGCTGGCCAATAGTGCAATGCATACAGATTAAGTAAAAGTAACTCTCTTTTTTTTATGGTTTCTTATTAATGGTGCGATTTAATGTTTGAATACTAACTTTTGGTTTACCTTGTAAATAGTAGCAGAAGAGATTTTAAAATTTCTCCTTTTTATTAAGCTTAAAATTTACTTAAACAGTAAATTTTAAACAGCATTCTTTTGGCTAGTGCTCATTTGCATAGGTACAGAAATTTTACTCTGGACTGTGTTAGAACCAATTACTAATAAAATATCTGCTTCTCATATAACTGAGTTTATATGAGACCTTGATTATATTGTAAAAAGCTAATTTATTAAGTGACTAAAGCATGCATCTTTATTGAGAAAGCAAAGTAAGTAAACTTATACGTTTGACCTATGAAGTCCAGATGTTGCACTACCCACTGGCCTATCTAAAGATCAGGCTGTCAGGGCACCCATCTTAAAATTCTGCTGCTGAATAATCCGATGTTGCTTAAGAAGTATTCAGCAACTTTGTCCTGCCCTCCCTTAGAGGGTGAAACTTTTATAACATTTAAAATACGTGTATTTTAAGAGAACACAATTATTAATTTTTATTTGATGAAGCTTCAAGTGATTTCAAGTATATTAGATCGGTGTAATTTGGTTTGAAAATATTTCTTTTCCTAAAATATTTCTTTTAAGAAGAGTAAACCCTTGAATTATTCCAGGGCACTTGAAAAGTTTCAAAGCTATCTCTTGGTTAAAGTCTTGAAATTTAACATGGAAAGACTATCACAAATATGTGTAACCCAAATATTACATTATACATTTGTTGTAATTATTCTAAAATAGATCAATTAAATTTAAACTCGTTTTTATATTAAAAATTTGGTTCAGACCAGAGAATTATTCCTCTTTTTTAATCAATCCAATTACATTTTATACCCTAGGATGAAATTTTACCACACATAGTACACATAATTACTACAATATATGTTGCACTACTAAATTTTTCCAGAGAAATCACAAGAATTATTTTTCTTGATAATGAATTTCTAAACTTTATGCATTGTATCATTACAAGCACTTAATTTCTCCCAATTTAATTTGAACTTTTAACTCTTGGAAGCCTTAAATTTTAGGTGGTAAGTTAAATACTTAGCATTTCTTAGATTAGTAATACCTTCACATTTTTAAGGATATATTTCCAATAAAATTAACAAAGACTTATTTAATTAATAGATTCAAATCTGTCCTTTATTTTTTCATTCGAGGCAAACTCAAATTAATATTTCAGTATTTTGTTATTTCAAAACATTTAGAGATTTAATAAGTTTTATTCCTTAATGTAAATAACACAAATTTTTAAGTTACCAAAACTCTACAAATGTATGTTTAGACATATGAGGTTGCTAAAGAAGTAGGGGGAGAAGGGAAGAAGGCCTGTAAGCATTTGAATTTTAAAACCACCACATTTTTCCTTCAGAGATAAGATATAAGGTTGCTCTGCCAGGTTCTCTGCTTTTACAGGGGGAATATCCACTGGCCCTTTCCTCCAACAGAGAGTGCAGTCAGCCTCTCCTCAGTGACTGCACCCTCACCATCAATATATTTATTTATAATTATTACTGAAAAGCTTTGCCACAAAGCCTTCATTTTAGTTATATCTATCTATTTAACTTTTAACAATTTTGAGATTCCAAAGCCAGTTATCACTATCTAAGGCGCTTTACTTTGGCAAATTTTGCAGCAGAGAAAACTTACTGGCTTTCATTGGCTTTAATGTTAACCTTGGAATATGGTCCATTATTATTTCAGAACTGCCCCTTATTATGGAAACACTAATCTTATTGCCTAAAAACAGCCTGTCTATTTTCCTTGTGTCATTTCACCATCTTAATAAGAAAAACAGTCTTGGGTTTGTACTATAGCATCTGTGAAGAGATGGGGGTCAGTCCAAGAGGCCACCCAAAATCGGGTGGGGTGCGACTTCTCTTAAGCTAGTGTTTTTCTCTTCACTGGTACAGAAATCCCAGAGATATCCCTTAAATTGTGAGGAATGTCTCATCTATCCAAATTTCAAATGACGGTCTGGGAAATAAAATGAGACTTTTAATAACACTCTCGAGAGTGGGCATACATTTTACAGGATCACCAAAAGACTAGTAATTAATGGGTTGGGAGGTGTTTTAGATATTTAGTAATGGCCTGTCCATCTACTCTTTCTTTTCTTATTAAATTAAATTGAAGGCATGCTTAATAGACTAACAATAAACAACCAAGACAGATTGATAATAATCAACAGACAAGTGCCCATAACATAGAGACAAGGCTTAATAAATCAGAGTAGTTTTCATAAGTCTTATCCTATTCTGCTCTTCATGGCACTGGCTGTCCTCTCAAGTTATTTTAGCTAAAATCTGCCTGTCCCAAGGTGTCATATGGTAATTTTCAGACAAAGCATTAAAGGGTCCTTTTGTAAAATGACTGTTAGCCCCATTTTCTCTAGCTGCTGAGCCTTTCCACACTAGAGGTGGAAGACCCAGGGCTTAGGTATTACAGACTTTTGATCCCCAATACGAATTAGGCATAATGCAGTGCGGACAAGAACCCACATAGTTCAAGATGACAATGTTACTTTTTTTTCCTTAAGCCTGATTTAAGAGAGTACCTTTTGATATTTTAATTTCCTTATCCTTGAGCATACAAGCTATATGTTTACATTTTTTTTTTTTTTTTTGCCATATACTCAAACTTTCCTCATTGTAGCCTGGCAGAAATGAAAGATTTTCCACCCACTTTATGTCACAATTTCCAAAGCTGGCATGGGCTTTGTGCACAGAGAATTTTACCCACCTTTTCAGTGCACTTCCCAGCTTTCTGGTGAAATGTCTTCATTTTTCACTCTGGTGAAATTTCTTCTCCAGATGCCCCACATTGGGCGCCAGAATGTTGTAACCTTTTGCAGCACGGATTCAGGATCAGGAAAAGGAGCTGCACACAAATGAATACACTATACAACAAATATAAATTTAGAAGAAATGGGGGAGCCAGGCAGAGACCTTTCTTTCTAGTGGAGAAGCTCTCTGAAACCCAGCACCCATCAGCTTTTATTGACTTGGCTTTAGGTTTCTCATATATGCCCTTTACCAAAGCAAACAGGCATATCAGCAGTCAAGTTTGCTAAACATTAAAAGGGTTCTCAGGTTAGGAGATTACCTTCAGCCATTTTGCCAACAGCAGGGTAATATAATGCTGATGTTCAGCCCTGCTGAATATCAAAGTTCATTAGCCCTCTATGGGGAGATATATATATATATATACATATACGTACACGTATACGTATGCATATGCATATGTATATACACAGAGATATATGTATGTAGGTATATGTGTGTGTGTGTGTATATATATATATACTAGAGGCTCAGTGCACAAAAATTTGTTCACTGGTGGGGGGGGTGTCCCTCAGCCCCACTTGTGCCCTCTCACAATCTGGGACCCCTCGGGAGATAATGACCTTCTGGCTTAGGCCTGCTCTGGTGTGGCAGAGGGCAGGCCCAATCTCTAGGTGCAACCCCTGGTCGGGCTTAGAGCAGGGTTGATTGGGAGTTGGGGCGGCGCCCACTGTCGTGCACAGAGCAGGGCGCATCGGGAGGTTGCGATGCCACCCCCAGTCATGCTCAGGGTTAGGCCGATTTGGGTGTTGGGGTGCCACCCCCTGTTGAACTCAAGGCAGGGTTGATGGGGACGTTGCAGCACCACCCGCTGTCATGAACCGGGCAGGGCCAATCAAGGGGGTTGGGGTTCTGTACCCTGTCACAAACAGAGCAGGGCCAATCAGGGTGTTTGGGAGCTCCCCCCTGTCACGCACAGAGTAGGGCCTATAGAGGACTTGGGGCACTGCCCCCTGTCACACACAGAGCAGGGCGGATCAGGGGGTTGGGGTGCCACCCCCTGTCACACTTAGGGCAGGGCCGAGGAGGTGGTTGTGGCTCCACCCTGTCACACACAGAGCAGGGCCCATGGCGGGGTTGGGGCGCCTCACCCTGTCACACACAGAGCCACAGGGTGATCAGGGGTTTTGGGCACTGCCCCCTGTCATGCTGCTCCAGGGGCCAGGAGGCCTCGTGGCTCCGCTGATCAGAGTGCTGGGAGGCCTCGTAGCTCCGCTTGACACAGGAGCAGTGAGACCTCGCTGCTCCTCTGATCCCATTGCTGGGAGGCCTCACGGCTCCCCTTGACAAGGGGCAGTTAGGCCTCACTGCTCCACTGATCCCGGTGCTGGCAGGCTCCGCTGATCCCGGTGCCAGGAGGCCTCGCGGCTCTGCTCTTCCCGGTGTTGGGAGGCATATTACCCTCTTACTATGTAGGATAGAGGCCTGGGTAACAGGTGGGGGCCAGCTGGATTGCCCTGAATGGTGTCCTGGATCAGGGTGGGGTTCCCGCTTGGGTGCCTGGCAGGCCTGGATGAGGGGACAATAGTTGTTTGCAGCTGGACACACCCCCTTCAGGGTCAGGTCCCCCACTGGGGTGCCTGCCCAGTCTGGGTGAGGGGCTGAGGGCCGTTTTCAGGCTGGCGGGTGACTGAAGCTCCCAACCTTTCCTTTTTTTCTTTTTTTATTCTGGATTTGTTTACCTTCTATGGCTGTCACTGGAACTGAGAGCCAACTTCAGTTCTGAGGCTTGGCTCCAGCGCTGAGGCCTCGGCTGCTGAAAGCAGGTATCTGGATTTGTTTGGGTTCTATTACAGAAACTCTGTTGCAACTCCAGCTCTGCCAGCTGGCTGAAAGCATGGGGTTTGTTTAGTGTCTATAATTGCAACATAGTTGCTTAGAGTGCAAGCTCACAGCCCAGGAGTGGCAGGTGGGGTAACTTGGCTTCTTCCTTCACTGGAGCAAGCTAGCCTCTTATTCCCTTCAGCTGCCTGGCTGCCGGCCACCATCTTGGTTGACAGTTAATTTGAATATTGCCCTGATGAGCCAATGGGAAGCATGCCAGAGGTACTGTTAATTACCATGTTTGTCTGTTATTGGAAAGGATATATATATATATATATATATATATATATATATATATATATATATTAACTACTGTTGGTCTTTGCCTCCGGCACCTTACTCTGAGGTTTGACAGTCTGATCGATGATTCTTTGTGTCTGGATGTCTTGTTGCTCATCAGTTAATGTTCATTATATTCCACAAATGAGTGAGACAATGTGATATTTATCTTTCTGTGACTGGCTTATTTTGCTTAGCATAATGTTCTCCAAGTCCATCCATGCTGTTGCAAATTATAAGAGTTCAATCTTTGTTACAGCAGTAGAGTTTTCCATTGCATAGGTGTTCCACAGTTTTTTAATCCGTGCATCTGCTAATGGGCACTGAGGGTGTTTCCAAATCTTAGCTATTGTAAATTGGGCTGGTATGAACATACAGTTGCATATATCTGTCCTGATTAATGTTACTCATTTCTTGGGATATATATATACCTAGAAGAGAGGGTACTTAATCAAATGGGAGCTCCATTTTCAATTTTTTGAGAAAAATCTATACTGTTTTCCACAATGGTTGCAGCAGTCGGCATTCCCACCAGCAGTGCACAAGGGTTGCTTTTTCTCTGCATCCTCTTCAGCACTTGTGGTTTTTTTATTTTTTATTTTTTTCTGACAACTATTCTGACAGGTGTAGATTGGTACTTCTCCCATTTTGATTTGCATTTCTTGGACTGTTAGTGCCTTTGAGCATTTTTTTCCTATGTCTCTTGGCCTTATGTAGGTCCCCTTTCAAAAAGTGTCCATTTAAGTCCTTTGCCTATGTTTTCATTGGATTGTTTATCTTCCTATTGTTAATTTGTGTGAGTTCCCTGTAAACTTTGAAATTCCACACTTATCTGAGGTACCATTGGCAAATATGTTCTCCTATGCAGTGGGCTTTCTTGTTGTTTTGTTCGGGATTTAGTTTGCTGTGCAGAAGATTTTTATTTTGATGTAGTCCATTTGATTATTTTCCCCTTTGTGTGCATTGCCATCGAAACTGTGTCAGTAAAGATATGCTAAGACATATGTCTGATATTTTGCGGCCTATGCTGCCTGCTAAGTTTTTTTTATATTGATTCCCAACTAACGTTCAAGTCCTTTAACCACGTTGAGTTTATTTTTGTGTATGGTGTAAGTTGGTGGTCTAGTTTCATTTTCTTGCATGTTTCTGTCTGATTTTCATCATTTATTGAAGACTCTGTCTTGAATCCATTGTATGCTCTTGCCTCCTTTGTAAATTAATAATAGAGCATAATGACTTCAGTCCACTTCTTGGTTCTCTGTTCTGTTTCAGTGGTGTATATGTCTTTACTAGTGCCTGTAGCAGGCAGTTTTGAGAATGGTGGCTTTATAATGTAGCTTAATATCTGGTATTGTGAGCCTTCCGTACTTTTTTTTGTTCCCTGGATTGCTGAGGCTATTTATACTCCATAGGAATTCTTGGAGAGTTTGTTCTTTGTGAAATATTCTGTTGGCATATTAATGGATATTACATTGAATCTCTAAATAGCTTTGGGTAGTATGGACATGTTAATGATGTTAGTTCTCCCAACGGGTCAACACAGTTTATTAGTCCATTGGTTGATATCTTTATCTCCTTTTCAATGTTCCTTTGTTTTCCAAGTGCTGTTCTTTTACTTCCTTCATTGAGATTTTTCCTTAATTATTTTACTGCAATGGTAAGTGGGATTCTTTTCTTAGTTTCCCTTTTTGTGAGTTCATTTTTGGTGTATAAAAAGACATGTAGCCAAAACCGGTTTGGCTCAGTGGATAGAGCATCGGCCTGCGGACTGAAAGGTCCCAGGTTCGATTCCGGTCAAGGACATGTACCTGGGTTGCGGTCACATCCCCAGTGGGAGATGTGCAGGAGGCAGCTGACCGATGTTCCTCTCTCATCGATGTTTCTAACTCTCTATCTCTCTCCCTTCCTCTCTGTAAAATATCAATAAAATATATTAAAAAAAATGACATATATTTTTGGGTGTTAATTTTGTATCCTGATACATGACCAAATTCATTTATCCTGTGCTTTTCCAGTTGGGATGATTTTTATTTCTTCATGAACACTATAGTAGCAGTTCCTGTCCTATGTCGAACAGGAATGGTCAAAATTGGCATCACTGTCTTGTTCCTGTTCTTTTACAGGAAATGGTTTTAGTTTTTCCCCTTTGAGTATGATGTTGGCTGTGGGTTTCTCATATATGGCCTTTATCATGTTGAGGTATGCTACCTCTATTACCACGTTGCTGAGAGTTTTTATCACAATTGGGTGTTGGGTTTTTTCCAATTCTTTTTCTGCGTCTATCGATATGATCACATGATCTTTGTCTCTCAGTTTGTTTATGAATTGTATCATGTTTATTGATTTGCGAATATCATACCAGCCTTGCATCCCTGGAATATATCCCACTTGATCATGGCATTTGGTCCTTTTAATATAATTCTGGATGCGATTTGCTAATACTTGGTTGAGGATTTTAGTATCTGTCATCATCAGCTATATCAGCATGTAATTCTCTTTCTTTGTAGTGTCTTTACCTTGTTTTGGAATTAGAATAATGCTGGCCTCATACAAAGAATTTGGAAGTATTCTTTCCTCTTTGATTTTCTGAAATAATTTGAGGAGTATAGATTGTAGTTTTCTGAATGGTTGGTAGAACTCCCCTGTGAAGCTGTCCGGACCTGAGCTTTTGTTGGTTGGAAGTGTTTTGATTACTGCTTCTATTTCAGCAGTTGTTATGAGCCTATTCAGGTTTCTTAATTCTTTCTGAATCACTTTTGGTAGATTACGTTTTTTACTGACTTCATGTATTTCATCCACATTGTCCAGCATTTTGGCAAGTAGCTGTTTATAGTATTTTCTTACAATCCTTTGAATTTCTGTGGTTCCAGTGCTTACTCCTCCACTCTTGTTTCTGATTTTACTTATTGGAATCATGTGTGTTTGTTTCTTAATGAGTCTGGCTAATGGTTTATCAATTTTGTTTATGCGTTCATGGAACCAGCTTTTGGTTTCATTGAATTTTTTGTCTCTGTTATTTTTTCTACTGTAATCTTTATTTTTTCCTTCCTTCTACTTATTCTGGGATTTTCTTGTTGGTCTCTTTCTAATTCTTAAGTTGTAGGGATAAATAGTTTACTGCTGATTTTTGTTATTTTCTGAGATATGTCTATAGTGCTATGAACTTCCCTCTCAGGACTGCTTTTGCTATTTCCCAGAGATTCTGTGTTGTTATTTGTTCATTTTCCTTTTTTTCCAAAAAGTCTTTGATATTTTCTTGATCTCACTGTAACAAATTCATTGTTTAATAACATGCTATTTAGCCTCTAAGTGTTTAAATGTTTTTGGGTGTTTTTACTCGAGTTGATTTCTCATTTCATTCCACTGTGATCCAAGAAGATGCTTGATAGGATTTAAATCTCCTTGAACGTGTAGGGACTTGTTATGTGTCCTATCATGAGATCTATCTTTGGGAATTATCCATGTGCACTTGAGAAGAATGTATATTCTGCTCTGTTGGGGTGAAACGTTCTAAAATGTCTATTAAATCCATCTGATGCAGTGTGTTCTGTAGAGTCTCTGTATCACTATTTTGTCACATGGAAGACCTATCCAGTGAAGTCAGAGGAGTGATAAAAGTCTACTACTAAGACTGTCCTGTTTTCAGGCTCTCCATTAAAGATCTCTAGCAGTTTTATTGTTTGTTTTTTGTTTGCTCATTTGATTTTTTATATATCTCTATCTATATCTATATCTATATCTATATCTATATCTATATCTATATCTATATCTATATCTATATCTTTATCTTTATCTATATCTATATCTATATCTATATCTATATCTATATCTAATCTATATCTATATAATCTAAATCTATATCTATACATATATATCTATATATATCTATATATATCTATATCTATCTGTATATATCTATCTATATATATCTATCTATATCTCTCTCTCTCTCTCTCTCCCTATATATATATATATACCTGACTGACACCAGTCTGAACCCTATTAGCCAATTGTCAAGAAATAAAGGCAACCAAGATTCTACCACCCTAAGCTGCCTTTTGGGATATTGATTTTCAGCTGTTTAATTAGAAGCCAAGAGTCAGAGAGAACCTTTGGGCAACCCCTACCTGCTCCTGCCCAAAAGATTCAGAGAGAGAGAGACCCTCTTCAGAAGGTTGTTGCCTTTGCCTGATTGGAGTGAAACATGGTAAACGAGAGGGCTTCAGCAGATATCTATTAGCAAGGTAACCCTCCTCCCCTGTGATACCATTAATCAGGAGTGTGGGAGAGGTTCACAGACATTGTTGGTCCCAGGAGGCAGGGTTATAAATTCCAGTGGCTGCTGTGTCCAGTGCTGGAATTGGTGGCAGTTCAGCTTGCCGAGTACACCTCATGAGCCCACAGCTGGACAGGGCAGAGGCTGGGTCCAGGCTGGCTGGGCCCAGGGCGTGGAGAAGAGGGGGAAATGCAGAGGGGAATGATTCAGGTGAACCTGGAGGGGAGGGAGAGGCGTCAGTGCTGGTACCCAAGAACTGTCCTTGGGAAAGTTCACGTGTGTCCTGAGGAGAGAGAGGGGAGTAGAGCCCAGCCATGGGGAAGCCCCTCAGGCCTCTGCCCTCTGACACTCTGACACTTGAAAGGACACTCACCACTGACTCTCTCATCCCCTCCCCAACCAGGTTCGCAGGTGAGGAGGGATATCCATGCAAATTGTTCCTGCAGTCTGAGGATTCTAAGTATTTTGTTCCAAGCTTGAGGCTTAGCAACCAGGGGAGCAAACAGTGGACAACCTGTACAAGTTGGATTGGACCTGGACCGGTAGGGCAGCCTACATCGCCATCCCAAGAAGTTGCTTTAAGGCTGGGCCAAGGCCCTGGAGCTGTGAGAGCCCTGTATCTCAGTGAGCAGCTGGCCTTCAGCTGAGTGTTTCTCTCCACACACCCAACCTCTCCCCCAACAGTTACTCACATGGGGAGGGCTCTATCCTCTTCAAGTCCAGTCTCTGGGAGGCCCGAATCTGGGAGAAGGGATGCCGACCAGGGGTGAAGGTTCCTACCTTTCCCACTGGGCTCCTCGAGAGCTACGCCAAAAGAATTTTCAAAAGGTGTGGTTCACACAAATCAGGCCACACACTGTGGCGAATGCACTCTGTTCACCCTGAATTCTCTCCAAGAACTTTAACAAAGGCTATTCCTGCAGAGAACTGGACGTCCAGAGGCCATTGCAGGTGCCTCTAAGGACATCAGGAGCCTGTTGAACAGTGGGTGTCATGGAAGCACAAATCAGCCCCAAATTCCTTCTTGATTTTCCCTCCCTGCTTTGGACCCATGTTTAATCTTCCTCTTCCTAGTGTCTTCACCTGAAAACAACTGACAGCATTAAAGTTCAAAATGTCCTGGCAGGAGTCTGGCTACAACAGCAAAAGGCTAAGTATTCCTTAGTCAAAAAGGGCTGTATGTTTTATCCACATCCACATCAAGCATGCTTAGTTTGAGAATGCAGCTTCTTTCCCCTTTAGGCTTACTGTAGGTGATTGTAGACAAAAGTATGTACCCCTTTCACCTCATCTCTATTTCATCCCCTCACAGGACAGGCTAGACTCAGCCTCTCTCAGCTGTGCAGGAGTGTGTGTGCGCACACACACTCACACACACACACACACACACACACAAATAGACAGCAGCTCCTTCAAAAGCATCCGGCTTCCCTCTCTTCCATCACTGAAGGGTTTTTAAGTCACAATGGTGATCATTATAATGCAGTGCTGGTTGACTGACACTTTTAATCTTTCTAAAATGAAAATAGCTCTTCACCACTAGTCCAGGAGAGGCAATTGTGATAGAGAAAGTTGTAAAAAATACAGGAAGATATTTTACGATAACTAGCATTATCACTTTTAGTGGCCATGTGGACTGCGTTACGAGGTTCATAAATAGGAATTGCTGATTTCCAAGGAGAGTGGGGCCCGGGAACTTTCAGTCTCTCTTCCTTATGCAGGCTTACTGTCACCTAGGAACATGGTGAACATTGTGAGGCAATGGGTGAGGCAATGAAATAAATGAATGTTACATTCACATTTAATTTTACAAGAATAGGGTTGCATTATGTAATCAGTTGGTTGGCCTGCATTTTGCTTTTCATATAACAGACCTCTTCTTTTTAGTGCATCAACCTCTGCAATGCTGACAAGCAACCGGATCATCATGAACATAAGGGTGGACAAACTTCAAATAGACTCCCTTTGAATTTCGCCTTCCAGGATGCATCCATTGCCTTTTGTGTCACTCTATTAACCTCCCCTGTGCCCCAGTGTCTCTTGCATTCTCAAATTGGCCAAGCACTTTACTCTCTCAGAAATTGTGCAGTCTGTCCTCAAGCCCTGAACAGGATCCTTCCAAGCCCCTGATGGCCCCTCCTTGTACAACCCTCAGGCAGGAGTCTCCTGCCTCTGTAACTTTCCATACCAGCCCCTTTGTTTTCATGGCAGAATTAGTTACAAAGAGCCATTTGTAGACAATGGTCTTGTTGGGTTTAGCTGTGTGTGTGTGTGTGTGTGTGTGTGTGTGTGTGTGTGTTTTATTTTCATCCTAAACTCTGTGAGGAGAGACTGTGTGTAGCTCTGAGCATGATATTAGCAGCCACCCCAGAACAAATAGTTGCCAAATGCATCTAGGAGAGAGGTGTGAGGGCTAGGCTGAATCTCTAGTTCCCAGGTGAGTTGTTTCTGTTTCTGTTTTTTATCTGCTCTGCTCTAGGTTACAATCCCAGATCCACTGGGGCTGAGAGCAGTGGCCTCATTTGTCCTCATTCCTCCATCTATGTAGCTGGAAACCTTAAACTCTGCTAGTTCATAGGCATGGGGAACGTCTGGAGGAATGGCAGGGTAGGGACACACAAGAAGCCAGCCTCACCACCCTGCTGTTATGCTCTGCCCCCACGACATCCCCAGAGTCTATGGTGAAGAGATGCAGGGTCACCTGCATGACAGGGACACAGTGTCCTCTGCCCAATCTCCCTCTCAGATAAGGTCTCACAGTTTGCAGAGTCTGAATATTCCCCAAGTCTGAGTGAGGAAGAGAAAGGCAGCACAATGTGTCTGAGGCTGCCTGTCACTACTAGAGCCAAGTTAAGCAGAGACAGGGTTGAACGATACACTGAGTGTTTATCCAAGGATGCGGTCAGTATGGGGAGAGCAGTTGCTCACCCTGGAAATTCGGCTCTCAGCCTCTTGGGAGAGAAGATAGCTACCTGTAGCTGCCAGCTGCAAGTGTAACATGGAAAGGGGAGTGGAGGGCCTGCTATCTGCCCTTCAGGAGCTCAAAGGCTCACCACAAGATGGCTAATCTTCTAGGACTTTAGGAACAGCTCAGCCCCTTCCTGGGATGAGATTGGAATGGTCAGGCTTCCTGAGAAAGACCCCAGGAGGGGGTCAGGATGTGGGCCCAGCTGCCAAATCAAAGCCTGCCCTGTGCCTGGTCTCTTCCCAAAATGCAATTCTTCTCTGAGTAATGGGCCATGGAGGCAGCCTATGTTTTCAGTAGAGCCTGTTTCATCCTCCAGTGTCCCAGGGCCTCGTATTTATAGTTTGTAAGTAATGATTAAACAACTGCGGCTCTATTCTTATTACAAGCCCTTCCTCACTAAGAGAAGCTGATTTCCAAGGACACCCAGGAGATGCCTCAGGCCAGCTTGGATGACAAGGCTGGGCCTCAGCTTTGCTCTTCCCCTCTCCCTCTCTCCTCACAAGCCTGACTTTTGTCTCCTAAAGAGACTATGGAAAAGCAGGCAGCAAACCCTGTCAGACTGAGCATGCCAGGCCCCCTGTGTGCCCTGGAGGCGCCACCTGAGAGGAGAGCCCTGGGTTAAGGTTCTGCTAAGGGGCAGCTCACCAGCTCCTGAGCACCAGGCTGTGGCTGGTGCCTCCCCACCTCTCCTCAGCTTTGTTGGCCTGCTCCTCCTCAGGAGCCCCCTGCCCACTCTTCTGCTTTCAGACCCAGGTGTGACTTTGCCAAAGGGATTTGTTGGTAAGAGGAGAACCCCTTCCTGAGGGGGGAGGAAGGCAGGGAGGCTGCCATCACCTGAAGGCTTAGGGGAGGTGAGCAGAGCAAAGGCTGGATTCGGGGCTTGTCAAAGAGCTCTGGTGACCCAAACCCCAGAGGTAGACTGAGGAGGGCACCTGTGGAGAGAGACAATGTAATTGCATCTGGCCAGCTCTCCTCTGCCCCGGGGGTTACTAAAATGTCCCCATCCAGACAGTAGGGACAGTGGGCTAGCCCAGGGCAGGGCGCTCTTTTCTAGACAGAGGGCTGCGGTGGGGTGGGAGTGGGGCGCCAAGCCTGGCCCAGGGAACAAGGTAGGTAAGTGGCAGCCACAACCACAGAGGGAAACGGGTCTCCAAAAACACAGACCAGGGGTGGCGAGTGGGAGGTAAGCTGGGATCGCGGCCTCCTGTTTCTCCCTCCACATCCGCGACCGCCCCCACCCTCATGCCTGGAAGCACAGGGTTCCCCCTGACAGTCCCCCACCCTCTGCCACCCCTTGCAGCTTGGTGGGAGTGGCACAGGCGCCCCTGTCTCCACCTTCTCTTGGCCTGTTAAAACACGCCCCACCCCGCCCCCCTCCTGCTCCGGATCTTGGTTCGCTCTGGATCTCATGATCTCGCGAGATTCGCCCCCAAAGCAACCAGGGCGCAGTCCCAGGAAGCTTGCCAGGCGCAGGCCCCCACCTCTTCCTTCCCGCCAACCTCCCTGCTGAGCAGGAGTCCAAGTGGTGAGGAGCACTGCCTGTGGAAAAGGTAAGAGCACACTCTGGGTTCTTGCTGTCTCTTGGGGTGAACTTGCTGTCTCCGGGGGTGAACTTGCTGTCTCTTGGGGTGAACTTGCTCTAGTCACTGGCAACCAGCAGCCCCTCCCCCGCAGGCTCTTTCTATCTGAAAATGACTTCCCACCTGGTTGGAGTGAAGGCCTGAGGTCCAAACCCCGCCTGTTGCGCCAGAGTGGGAGCTCGCTGAGGGGACTTACACGCAACAATTCATGGAACTCCAGCGTAGGCCTTTATTCTGTGACCTCAGCTGGCCGAGTTTGCACTTGACCAAGAGGGTCCCCACAGCCCTCGGCGCCAACTCCCCCGGGATCTGGCTCCTCAAGTCTGTGGGCTCTCAGGCCAGCCCAGACCTGCTAAGGGCGTGGGGGACAGGGAGGGGGCAGAAAAGTGGCTGCTGGACAGTGGGCAGTGTCCAGGAGGGAGAGGTCGCTTTCCACAGAGCACCAGGCCTGTCACTCGTCATTGTCCTCTGGTTCAGCTGGTGAGAAAGCGGTGGTCAGGCTGGGAGATAAGAGGTGATTCCCACTGAGAGCGGAAGAGCCCTCTCCTGGTGTGAGTGTGTGTGTGTGTGAGTGTGAGTGTGTGAATTCTCACCTGATGATATGTTCCTGGGTACCTTTTCTTTCTTTCTTATTAATGACTAAGGTATTACATATGTGTTCTTATCCCCCACTCCCCCCACACCCCACCCCCACCCCGCAAGCATGCCCTCACGCTCACCCCTTGGTGTCTGTGTCCATTGGCTAGGCTTATAGGCATGCATACAAGTCCTTTGGTTGATCTCTCCCCCTTAAGCCCACCCTCCCCTACCTTCCCTCTGAGGGTGATGGTCTGATCCATGCTTCTCTCTCTCTGGATCTGTTTTTTTTTGTTTGTTTTTGTTTTTTAATTAAATTTTTATTAGAATATCTAAATTGAGGGCTGAGGCTTTTTAAATTGTTTTGTTAGCTATATTTCTTTTTTTATTGCTTAAAGTAATACAAAGGTTATTACATATGTGTCCATTTTTCCCCGCCTCGCCCTAGACAGTCCCCTAGCCTCCCCTATCCCCCAGTGTCTTATGTCCATTGGTTATGCTTATATGCATGCATACAAGTCCTTTGGTTGACCTCCTACCCCTATACCTCCTGTCCCCCACCCCTCCCTGGTCTTCCCGCTGTAGTTTGACAATCTGTTTGAGGCAGATCTGCCTCTGTATCTACTATTGTTCAAAAGTTTATAATGGTCTCTATTATCCATGAATGAGTGAGATCATGTGGTATTTTTCCTTCATTGACTGGCTTATTTCACTTAGCATAATGCTCTCCAGTTCCATCCATGCCTTTGCAAATGGTAAGAGTTCCTTCCTTTTTAGAGCAGCATAGTATTCCATCGTGTAGATGTACCACTGTTTCTAATCCATTCATCTACTGATGGGCACTTAGGCTGTTTCCAGATCTTAGCTATGGTGAATTGTGCTGCTATGAACATAGTGGTGCATATATCCTTTCTGATTGGTGTTTCTGGTTTCTTGGGATATATTCCTAAAAGAGGGATCACAGGGTCAAATGGGAGTTCCATTTTCAGTTTTTTGAGGAAACTCCATACTGTTTTCCATAGTGGCGGCACCAGTCTGCATTCCCACCAGCAGTGCACAAGTGTTCCTTTTTCTCCACATCCTCTCCAGCACCTGTTGTTTGTTGATTTGTTGATGATAGCCAGTCTGACAGGTGTGAGATGGTACCTCATCGTTGTTTTGATTTGCATCTCTCGGATGATTAGTGACTTTGAGCATGTTTTCATATGTCTCTTGGCTTTCTGAATGTCCTCTTTTGAAAGATGTCTATTTAGGTCCTTTGCCCATTTTTTGATTGGACTGTTTATCTTCCTTTTGTTGAGTTGTATGAGTTCCCTATAAATTTTGGAGATTAGGCCCTTATCAGATATGACATTGGCAAATATGTTTTCCCACACAGTGGGTTTTCTCGTTGTTTTGTTGATGGTTTCTTTTGCTGTGCAGAAGCTTTTTATTTTGATGTAGTCCAATTTGTTCATTTTCTCTTTAGTTTCAAGTGCCCTAGGTGCTGTATCAGTGAAGAAATTGCTTCGGCATATGTCTGAAATTTTGTTGCCTTTGGATTCCTCTAGAATTTTTATGGTTTCCTGTCGTACATTTAAGTCCTTTATCCATTTTGAGTTTATTTTTGGTATGGTGTAAGTTGGTGGTCTAGTTTCATTTTCTTGCATATATCAGTGAAATTTTCCCAACACCATTTATTGAAGAGACTATCTTGGCTCCATTGTATGTTCTTGCCTCCTTTGTCAAATATTAATTGAGCATATTGGTTCGGGCCGATTTCTGGGCTCTCTATTCTATTCCATTGATCTATATGCCTGTTCTTGTGCCAGTACCAGGCAGTTTTGGGAACAGTGGCTTTGTAATACATCTTGATATCTGGTATTGTGATCCCACCTACTTTGTTCTTTTTCAGGATTGCTGTAGCTATTTGGGGTCCTTTTTTTATTCCAGATGAATTTTTGGTGAGTTCGTTCTAGATCTATGAAGTATGCCGTTGGTATTTTAATGGCAAGTGCGTTGAATTTATAGATTGCTTTGGGTAGTATGGACATTTTAATGATGTTGATTCTACCAATCCATGAACACGGTATGTTCTTCCATCTGTTTATGTCTTCCTCTATATCTTTTTTCAACGTCCTGTAGTTTTCTGAGTAGAGGTCTTTTACCTCTTTAGTTTATTCCTAGGTAGATTAATTTTTTTGGTGCGATGGTAACCGGGATTTTTTTTACAATCTCTCTTTCTGAAAGTTCACTATTGGTGTATAGAACTGCGTTAGATTTCTTGGGGTTAATTTTGTATCCTGCTAAATTGCCAAATTCATGTATTAAGTTAATAGCTTTTTGATGGAGTCTCTAGGGTTTTGTATGTATAATATCATGTAGTCTGCAAATAAGGACACTTTTACTTCCTCTTTTCCAATTTGGATGCCTTTTATTTCTTCTTCTTGCCTAATTGCAATGGCTAACACTTCCAGTAATATGTTGAACAGCAGTGGTGAGAGTGGGTATCCCTGTCTTGTTCCTGTTCTTAGGGGAAATGTTGTTAGTTTTTGTCCATTGAGTATTATGTTGGCAGTGGGCCTGTCATATATGGCTTTTATTAGGTTGAGGTATGATCCTTCTACTCCCGCCTTACTGAGAGTTTTTAATCAAAAATGTGTGTTGAATTTTGTCAAATGCTTTTTCTGCATCAATTGATATGACCATGTGGTTTTTTTCTTTCAATTTGTTTATGTGATGTATCACGTTTATTGATTTGCGCATATTGTACCATCCTTGCATCCCTGTGATAAATCCTACTTTGTCATGGTGTATGATCTTTCTGATGTACTGCTGGATCTGATTTGCTAAGATTTTGTTGAGGATTTTCGCATCTATGTTCATGAGGGATATTGGCTTGTAATTCTCTTTCATTGTGTTGTGTTTACCTGGTTTTGGTATTAGGGTGATGCTGGCTTCATAGTATGAGCTTGGAAGTATTCCTTCCTCTTGAATTTTTTGTAGTAGTCTGAGAAGGATAGGTTTTAGTTCTTCCTTGAATGTTTGGTAAAACTCCCCTGTGAAGCCGTCCTGTCCTGGGCTTTTGTTTGCTGGAAGCTTTTTGATGACTGCTTCAATTTCTTCCATAGTTATTGTCCTGTTGAGATTTTTAGATTCTTCCTGATTGAGTTTTGAAATGTTGTGTTTTTCTAGGAATTTTTCCATTTCCTCCAGGTAGTCTAGTTTGTTGGAGTAGAGCTGTCCATAGTATTTTTTAACAATCATTTGTATTTCTGTGGCGTCTGTGGTTATTTCGCCTCTATCGTTTCTGATTTTGTTTATTTGGGTACTCTCTCTTTGCTTCTTGGTGAGTGTGGCTAGAGGTTTGTCAATCTTGTTTATCCTTTCAAAGAACCAGCTCTTGGTGTCATTGATTTTCTGTATTGTTTTTTTGGTCTCTATGTCATTTATTTCTGATCTAATCTTTATTATCTCCTTCCTTCTGCTCACTCTGGACTTTTCTTGTCACTCTCTTTCTAATTCTTTGAGTTGTAGAGTTAGATGACTTACTACCATTTTTTCTTGTTTTTTGAGATAGGCCGGTAGAGCTATAGACTCCCTCTCAGGACTGCTTTCATTGTGTCCCATAGGTTTTGGATTGTTGTGTTTTCATTGTCATTAGTTTCCAGGATGTTTTTAATTTCTTCTTTGATATCATTGGTAACCCAATCAATATTTAATAGCATGCTATTCAGCTTCCAGTGTTTGAGTATTTTGGGTTGTTTTTATAGTAGTTTATTTCTAATATTATGCCATCGTGGTCTGCGAAGATGGTTTTTATGATTTCAGTCATCTTGAATTTGGGGATACTTTGCTTGTGACCCAATATATGGTCTATTTTTGAATATGACTTATGAGCACATGAGTAGAATGTATATTCCCTGGCTTTGGGGTGAAGTGTTCTGAAGATGTCTATTAAGTCCATCTTATCTAGTAAGTCATTTAGGATTGCTGTATCTTTGCTGACTGTTTGTCTAGAGGACTTATCCAGTGCTGTCGGTGGTGTATTAAAGTCCCCTACTATGATTGTATTGTTGTCGATCTCTCCTTTGATATCGTCCAGGAGTTTTTTTATGAATTTGGGTGTTCCTGCATTGGGTGCATATATGTTTACCAGGGTTATATCCTCTTGTTTTATTGATCCCTTTAGTATTATGATGTGGCCTTTCTTATCTCTTGTTATGGCCTCACTTTGAGGTCTATTTTGTCCAATATAAGTATTGGTACCCCAGCTTTCTTTTCCTTTGCATTTGCCTGAAAGATATTTTTCCATCCTTTCACTTTCAGTCTGTGTGAGTCCCTTCTAATGAGGTGGGTTTCTTGTAGACAGCAGATGTATGGCTCATGTTTTTTTTTTTTTTACCCTTTCCGCCACTTGATGTCTTTTGGTTGGAGCATTTAGTCCGTTTATGTTTAAAGTTATTATTAAAAGGTACTTGTTTGTAGCCATTTCTTTTTTGTGTGTGGCTGTTTTCTTTCTGAGCTTTTTATTTCTTCTTTTTATATCAGTCCCTTTAGCATTCCTTGCAATGCTGGCTTGGTGGTGATAAACTCCCTTAGCCATTTTTTTTCTGTGAAGCTTCTTATTTCCCCTTCAAGTTTGAATGATAGCCTTGCTGGATAGAGTATTCTTGGATTCAGTCCTTTGCTTTGCATCACTTTGTAAATTTCTGGCCATTCTTTTCTGGCCTGATGTGTTTCTTTTGAGAAATCATTTGATAATCTAATGGGAGATCCCTTGTATGTCACTTTCCGTCTCTCTCTAGCAGTCTGTAAAATTCTCTCTTCGTCCTGAACATTTGCCATGGTAATTATGATGTGTCTTGGTGTAGGTCTTTTCGGGTTCACCTTGTTTGGGACTCTCTGGGCTTGTGTCACTTTTTCTTCCCCACCTCAGGGAAGTTTTCTGATATTATTTCTTCAAATAGGTTTTCTAATCCTTGTTCTTCTTCCTGTTGTTCTGGCACCCCTATTATTCGTATGTTGTTTCGTTTCATGTTGTCCCAAAGCTCCCTTAGGCTCTCCTCCTGTCTTTTAATTTTTTTCTCCAATTGCAGTACATTTTGGGTGTGTTTTGCTTCCTTGTCTTCTAATTCACTAATTCGGTCCTCCGCTTCTCCTAGTCTACTGTTGATACTTTCAATGGTGTTTTTTATTGGAGCTATATCACTCATCATTTCTTCTTGGGTCTTACTTAAGTTGTTGATTTTTTCATCTGTTTCTTCTCGTTTCTTCCATATGTTATTGATTTTTTTCATCTGTTTCTTCTTGCTTCTTGCATAGGTAGTTGACTTTTCCATCTGTTTCTTCTTACTTCTTGTAGAAGTTGTTGATTTTTTCCTCCATCCATTTTATGCACTCTAGGACCCTTATTCTGAATTCTTTTTCTGTTATGTTGCATGCCTCTGTATTACTTAGCTGCTTTTCTGGAGAGTCCTCCTTCTCTTTCTTTTGGGGGGTTTCTTTGTCTACCCATGTTTGATCTCACTGACATATCTAGACATTGAGTCGTTCAGTGGCTGCTCCCTGGGTGGCAGTGACTCCTTGGTCTGTGGTTGTTCTTCGGGTGGTTGCAGTAGCAGCTGCTCCTCAGTTGGCAGCAGCTCCTCTGGTGGGTGCTGTTCACAGCTGTGGTGGCTCTTCTGGCTGGTGGGGGGAGGCTTCACGTACAGCTGCTGTTCCTCAGCAGAGGG
Organism: Myotis nattereri; assembly: GCF_964212035.1. Classification (NCBI taxonomy): domain Eukaryota; kingdom Metazoa; phylum Chordata; class Mammalia; order Chiroptera; family Vespertilionidae; genus Myotis; species Myotis nattereri. The sequence goes on along the minus strand of NC_138094.1, from coordinate 40,084,617 downwards.
GGTGGTGCTCAGGAGGCTGCTGTTGCTTGGATCTGCTGCGTTGATTTAAAGGCACAAATTACAACTCAACAAGGGACCACGTACCAGGCACTAAACACAAATACATTCAAAATTTTAATAACCCCAAATAAAGGTGACCACCCAAATTAAGAGAATTAGGGGGTAAGGAAGAAGGAAGAGAAAAAGATAAAATAGAAAAAAGAAAAGAAAAGTAGGGACCAAAGAAAGGAGTTGAAAAATGAAATTGGGAAAAAGGAGGGGGGGAAATGAAAGCAAGAAAAGAAAAGAAAAGAAAAAGACCGAAAAGAGAGAATAAAGTGGATGAGGGGAGGAGAATTTTTATATGCGGAGACTACTCCTATAGAACCGCCACTAATCCCAACAAATTCCAGCAACAGCTCCCTGGAGATGGATGCAAACTAGAAACAATAATATAATGATGAAAATAGAATGGAGGACACTAAACCAAAAATAAAAAAAAATAAAAAATAAAATGTCCCTTTAAAAAATGGTAAAATGGTAGCAGTAATAATACTGGTTAAAAATAAGAAGGTAGTAATTAAAAGGGTAAAATCAGGTGATGGAAAAAGAAGGAAAAAAAAGAAAAGAAAAGAAGTAAAAAAATAGAAAGAAAAAAATAAAGGAAACAAAAATTGGTTTCTTAGTTAAAAGGTGAAAAAAGAAAAAAAAATTGCAGTAGTGAAGGTCCTTAGGTTCTTCTATTCTTCAGTCTGGCTCGCCTTTAGTCCTGCCAGGTATTCAGGAGAGTGTTGAGTTTCCCTGCGATACACTGTTCCTCTGTGTTGTAAACCACAGTCCTTATTTTAAAGCAGGTCGTATTTGTTTCCCAGACTGCCTTATTTTGTGTTTAGCAAAGAGTCAGTTTGTGGCTCAGCCTCAGGGTGGCAGTGTTCTGGGGTTGTCCTCTGAGGCTATACGGCTTCTTATCGCATTTAAAACTGATTTGGAGAGGTCAACTATACAGAGCTGGTTCCCTAATAGTTACCCGCTCTGTGTTGTTGCTGGGATTGAAAAATCCCTCTATAGGCCAGACCCTTTTAACTCCCAGGGACTGATCAGATTATTTTAATCCTTGATCTCATTCAGGGTGGAATCTGGGTGTGGCTGTGCTCCTTGCCTGGGGACTGGGGGGAGGAGTCTCACTCTCCGGAGAGAATGGATGCCCCAGTCCTGTGCTCAGGGGTGTCTCAGCGCTCAATTCGCTGCCACCTCTCCCGGCCCCCCTTCTCTCCTCAGCCTCTCCCCAGATTCCACTCCTCCGCACCCTCTCCCTCTCTTCAGCACAGGTGTGTGTCTGTATCCAAAATATCTTATGAACAGGATTCAGTGAAAACAAACAAACGCTGGCCACGGAAACGGGGAAGGCTTGGTTTCTGTAAGCTCTTCTCTTACCGGGACTGCATGGTCTGGTCAGCTCTTCAGGCTGCCCCCTTTAGGCTCAGTCCTCTGTGATCACAGAACCCAGCTCTCAAATCCCCAGGTGGCGCCAGGAATCCCACGGATCTCCTTTCCCCAGTCAGGGGCTATGCCTGTCCCAAGGGACACGGCTGTCTGCCACACGGTCTCCCTCCGACCCTCTGGGCTCAGAGGTCTGGCAAACTTTCCTGCCCAAATTCCTGTTTTTTTTTACCTTTCCAGGGGAGTTCTGCCCTTCCCGGCTGCAAACGGTCTCACCAGCTGAGCAATTTCGCCAATTAGGGTGGGTGTTATTAGTTTCAGCTGCTCACCCAATTTGCTCCGGAACACGACCTGGGACGCGTCTGCCTATATCGCCGCCATCTTCAGAATCCTGGATCTGTTTTTGTTCATCAGTTTATGTTGTTCATTATAATCCACAGATGAGTGAGGTCATGTGATATTTATCTTTCTCAGACTGACTGACTGGCTTTGCTTAGCATAATGCTCTCCAGCTCCATCTATGCTGTTGCACATTGTCAGTGTTTCTTCCTTTTTGCGGCAGCATACTATGCCAGTGTGTAGATGTACCACGGCTTTTTAACCCACTCATCTGCTGACCAGCACTTAGGCTGTTTCCAAATCTTAGTTATTGTAAATTGTGCTGCAGTGAAATAGAGGTGCATGTATCCTTTCTGATTGGTAATTCTAGGGTCCTGGGATATATTCCTAGAAGTGGGATCACTGGGTTAAATGGGAGTTCCGTTTTTAGTGCCTAGAGGAAACTGCATACTGTTTTCCATAGTGGCTGCACCAGTCTGCATTCCCACCAGCAGTGAAGGAGGGTTCCTTTTTCTCCCCATCCTCACCAGCACTAGCCCTTTGTTGATTTGTTGATGATAGCCATTCTGACAGCTGTGGGGTGGTATCTCATTGTCCTTTTCTTTTGCATCTCTCAGATGATTAGTGACTCTGAGCATGTGTCTCTTGGCCTTCCTTTAGTCCTCTCTGGAAAAGTATCTTTTTAGGTCCGTTGCCCATTTCTGTGATTGGGTTGTTTATCTTTCTTTTGTTAAGTTGTATGAGTTCCCTGTAAATGTTGGAGATGAAACCCTTGTGTGAGAGAACGTTGGCAAATATGTTCTCCCATGCAGTGGACTTTGTTGTCTTGTTGATGGTTTATTTTGCTATGAAGAAGCTTTTTATTTTGATGCCATCCCATTTTTTTATTTTAACTTTATTTTCCATTGTCCCAGGAGCTGGTTCGGTGAAGATATTGCTTCAGCATATGTCTGAGACTCTGCTGCCTGTGGCTTCCTCTAATATTTTTAGTTTCCCGTCTTATCTTTAAGTCCTTTATCCATTTTGAGTTTATTTTTTGTGTATTGTGCTAGTTGGGGGCCTAGTTTCATTTTCTGCATGTATCTGACCAAATTTCCCAGCACCATTTATTGAAGAGACTGTTTTGTCTCCATTGTATGTTTTTGCTTCCTTTATCAATATTAATTGAGCTTAGTGGTTTGGATTGATTTCTGGGTTCTCTATTCTATTCCATTGGCCTATATGTCTATTCTTGAGCCAGTGTCAGGCAGTTTTGAGAACAGTGGCTTTGTAAAACAGCTTGATATCTGGTACTGAGATCTCTCCTACTTTGTTCTTCTTTCTCAGGATCGCTGCAGCTATTTGAGGTTTGTTTGTTTCTTAAATATATTTTATTGGTTTTTTATAGCGAGTAAAGGAGAGGAATAGAGAGTTAGAAACATTGATGAGACAGAAACATGGATCAGCTGCCTCCTGCACACCCTCTACTGGGGATGTGCCCCCAACCAAGGTATATGCCCTTGATCAGAATTGAACCTGGCACCTTTCAGTCTGGAGGCCGACGCTCTATCCACTGAGCCAAACCTGTTCGGGTTCAGGGTCATTTTTTTTTTTATTGCAGATGGATTTTTGGAGAGTTCATTCTAGGTCTGTGAAATATGCTGTTGGTATTTTAACATGGAGTGTATTGAATCGATAGTTCATTTTGGGTAGTACAGCAATTTTCATGATGTTGATTCTACCAAGCCATTAACATGGCATGTTCTTTCATAAGTTTTGTCTTCCTCTATCTCTTTTTCAAAGTCTTGCAGCTTTCTGAGTAGAGGTCTTTTACCTTTGTAACGAAGTTTATTCATAAGTATCTTAATTTTTTTGGTGGGATGATAAATGAGATTGTTTTTCAAACTCTCTTTGTGTAAGTTCACTATTGGTGTATAAAATGCCATACATTTCTTGGTGTTAATTTTTTACTCTGTTACATTGCCGAATTCATTTATTAAGTTTACTAATTTTTTGAAGGAGTCTTTGGGGTTTTCTATGTGCAGTATCATGTCATCTGCAAATCATGACAATTTATTTGTTATTTTCCAATTTGGGAGCCATTTATTTCCTTTTCTTGTGTGATCACTGTGGCTAGCATTTCCAGTACCATTTTGTACAGAAGTGGTGTAAGCGAGCATCCCTGTCTTGTTCCTGTTCTTGAGGGAAATGGCTTTAGTTTTTGCCCATTGAGGATGATGTTGGCTGTAGGCTTTTAATATAAGGCTTTTATATGGGGAGGGATGATCCTTCTATTCCCACTTTGCTGAGTGTTTTTATCAGAAAAGGCTGTTGCACTTGGTCAAATGCCTTTTCTGCACCAAATGATATGATTGTGTTTTTTTGTCTCTCAATTTTTTTTATGTGATGTATCATGCTTATTGATTTGAGGATATTGTACCAGCCTTGCATCCCTGGGATAAATCCCACTTATTCTTGGCGTATGATCTTTCTAATGTAATGCTGGATCCAGTTTGCTAGAATTTAGTTGAGGATTGCATCATCACTGTTCAACTGGAATATTGGCTTGTAAGTCTCTTTCTTTGTGTTGTCTTTTTCTGGTTTTCGAATTAGGGTAATGCTGGCTTCATAAAAAGAGCTTGGAAGCGTGCCTTCCTCCTGAATTTTTCGAAAGAGTGTGAGAAGAATTGTTTTTACTTCTTCTTTGACTGTTTGGTAAAACTCCCCTTTGAAGCCATCTGGTCCAGGGCTTTTGTTTTCTGAAAGCTTTTTGATTACTGTTTCAATTTTATCACTAGTTTTTGGCTTGTTCATGTTGTTTGCTTTTTCCTGATTTTGTATTGGAAGCTTGTATTTTTCTAGGAATATGTCTATTTTGTCCAGATTGATGAGGGATGTTTAATGAACCAAAGACGCAGAGGTAAGATGGCCATATAGGATGATTGATGCCAGACAGAGGTCTACAGCTCGCTTAGGCATGTAGCAAACTTTGCACTCTCACCATTGCTTTTATTGAGGTTTGGTACAAGGTTAGTGAATCAGCAGTTAATCAATTAAATCTTGTTTTGTTCTATATTACAATAGCTTATTGAGGACAACTTGCAGCTGTGCCCTCCCTTTCTGTTCTACACCCATGACTATTTAATCCTAGCCTTTCTCATGGAGGAAAAATGTTCCTGGAACTCAAGATTGTGTGCAGTGTTGACCCAGCGTGACTCGCTTGCAAGTCACGCTGTGCTCCTGATAGAACATTCACTTCTTCTTGGCAGGACTTCAGATCCTTGTTTACAAATGTCCTGCTACAAATCCCCTTTTTTTTCTTGCTTCATTTGATGGAGCATCAGTGAAATCACAGCTGTTTTTCTCTTAATTAGTTGCTTGGTTTTCCCGAGTACTTGGAAGACTAAATATAAAATGATACAGAGATAGAGTATTAATAATAGTATTCCAGCAGGAGCTCCTAAAGTAGCTTGTAAATGGGGTATAGGATTTAATTGTTGCAATTCCTTAACCATATTTTTAACACTTTTTTCCCAGTTAATTTATGCAATTTCTTTTGAAATATTTTTTGTATATGAGATTGTAAATTTAGAATTTCTTTTGTTAGATTTTTATGATTGAACATATGTTTTTTAACCTTTTCCCATGGAAACAGACTTTCATTCTAAGGTACAGGAGTAATGCAAATTGATGAATAATTCTAGTTATATTTCATATGCATTTGTCTTTGCAGACTTACAATTTGATCATCTATCATTAATAAAAATGGTAATCGAACACAGGCTTGTGCAAAGGCAGTTTTGTTAGCATAAAATTGTAAGGTGTAATTCCCAGAGTTATTTTTATAGATTTGCTTATTTTATGCAAATATATGCTTTCAAAAAGTGTAAGGCAGACCCCAGTTTCCATAAGTCAGATTCAACAGGATGTCCTTCTTGATGAGGTGTTGGGGGAGCAAATCCTCCATCATGCCATACGATGCTCACATTCGCTTGCGTGGATATGGACTTGTTCTCTCCTTTATGCCATCTTAGATCAGCTCCATTGGCTTTGGAATGGGCAGAATCTGAAGGGCTCCAATCAGTGACGCTTCCATAGGAAGCATTAGATAAAACCCAAACTGTCTCTCCTCTACAGGATTCCCAATGGACCCAATCGGACAAGTGTGTAAACGTAGGAACATGACATGGTGGAAGTAATGGAGGTGTACTGTTGTTATCCCAACTAACATTTTTAAACCAATGGGCACTCAGAAGAATCAAATGCCTGTTTTTTGTTGCGGTAATAGTGTTTTCAAAATGTTCAGCAGTGCTTGTGCCTGTATTGTTGAACAATGGTCTCCTTGACCTAACTGTTGTTATCCCAACTAACATTTTTAAACCAATGGGCACTCAGAAGAATCAAATGCCTGTTTTTTGTTGCGGTAATAGTGTTTTCAAAATGTTCAGCAGGGCTTGTGCCTATATTGTTGAACAATGGTCTCCTTGACCTAAGCATATTGACACTCGCTGAGTTCCAGTGGTATGATTTTCTATGACTCTACCTTCCTCTTCTGGTTTTAATGGACCTCGATCATCATAAGGTCCGGGTAACCAATTTGAGTCATTAACATAAATTCGAACCTTTGAATCCAACCAAGAAACACCTCTATTCAGTGGGGGATTAGGACTGTAAGCCCAGTATATATGATTCTTAGCATTTACCTGAGTGGTTATTAGTGCAAGTATAGCAAGGAACAAAGTCGATGGCGTCACTTCTTTACCATGATGCCAAACCAGTTGTTCTCCCTCTTTCGTAAGATTCTTCACCTGACCCCAGGTTGGTACAGATGAATGTTGCGTTGAGCTTAGAGCTTTGCAGGTAGGAGGCCCCATCAAGGTCATCTCTGAGAAATCCTTAGTCAGGGCACTTAAGTAGAACTTCCTTTTGGTTCCCATGTCTCCGCTGAAGACGCCTCTCAGGAACCCAGAACTTTTCTTTACCTGTGGAAATATAAGCATATCCTCGCCCCCATCGTAGGACCCATGCAGGATCCCACGACTGAGAGGACTCATTATGATAAAACACAGGTTGATTGAATTCTTGTTTAACATCCTTTACCAAATGTCGCTGAGCAGCAGTACTGTCATTCTTATCTTGATTTTAAAAAAAGTAAATAGAGCTGTTAATAGTCTTCATTTAGGGGATTCTCCCTGTTTTTGTTTTTTGATCATTTCCTTTAAGGTGTGATTTTGTCTTTCAATAATAGCTGGTCCTGTATTGTTACAAGGGATGCCAGTGATGTGAGTGATATGATGAAATTGAAACAAATGTTTGACATTTTGTAGATAGATGTGCAGAACCATTATCAGTGTTAATATTTTGAGGTATTTCCATTACTGCAAAAGCTTTTAGTAAGTGAGTAATTACTGCATATTGAGATCAGTGACAATATTTACAGCTTGAGGAAAATGGTGTAGTAATAAAACAATGGCAAATAGTTCTGCGCATTGTACTGAAGTGTATGGAGACTGAATTACCTTTGTTAGCTGTTGAAAATGAAAACCAGCTATTCCTAGCTTGTTTGCATTGGTATAAACAGTAGGGCCTTGAATTGGTTCATTAGCTATAATATGATGAGGCCATATTCATTCAGTTTTCTTAAGAAATTGTCACCTTTTATTTGTAGGATAATGATTATGTATTTTCTCTAAAAAATGAGCACAAGCAGTTTGCTAATTATCACATATTCGAAACAATTTTTGAATTTTTTTGACAGTAAAAGGTACTATAATTTCTTCTGGATCTAAACCACATAATGGTCTTAATCTTAATCTCCCTTTGTAAATAATTTGGAAAATTGTTTGAATATAAGTCTGTGTTTTTTTTGCTGTGATTTATGAGGCAAGAAAATCTATTCAATAACATTACTATCTTGAACAAGTAACCCTGTACGAGAATGCTCAGTGTGGAAAACTAATCATTTAAAATTGTCTGTGGAGAGAATTCTATTTAATTGTGTTTGTTGTATATGCTGTTCTATCCAAGTTAATTATTTTTCTGCAGCAGGGATTAAAACATGTGGGCTATTTAATTCAGGTGGCCCCTTTAGGATTTGAAATAAATTAGTCAATTGATATGTAGGTATATCAAGACTGGGTCTCAACCAATTAATGTCTCCTAATAACTTTTGAAAATCATTTAGAGTCTCTAAACTATCTCTTCTAATTTGAACCTTCTGTGGAATAATGGAGACATCTGTTAATTTTTGCGCAAGTTATTTCCATGGCTCCTGCCATTGTTTCTTTTCTGGGGCTACTTCTAATCTATAGTCTTAGAATTTTTCAGGGAGGTATTGGTAAATCTCCTGCAATTGTGATTGAATTTCAGAAGCTATTAAAATATCATGTATATAATGATAAATTAGAGTATTGGGAAATCTTTTTTTGACTATTTCTAAAGGTTGATGCACATATGCCTTACATATAGTGGGACTGTTGAACATTTCTTGTGGTAAGACTTTCTATTGATACCGTTGAGTGGGTTGAGCTTGATTTAAAGCCGGGACGGTAAATGCAAATTTCTCATAGTCTTGAGGTTGTAAAGAAATAGTGAAGAAATAATCTTCATGACTCTTCCTGAGAGAGCCTTTCTAATTGCAATTGTTAATCTTTTTTAAAAAAATATATTTTATTGATTTTTTACAGAGAGGGAGGGAGAGGGATAGAGTGCTAGAAACTTGATGAGAGAGAAACATCGATCAGCTGCCTCCTGCATATCTACTGGGGATGTGCCCGCAACCCTGGTACATGCCCTTGACCAGAATCGAACTTGGGACCTTTCAGTCCGCAGGCAGACGCTCTATCCACTGAGCCAAACCAGTTTCAGCGGCTATTGTTAATTTTGACAGAAAGTCAGTGTAAGGCTCCCCTGCTTGTTGAGTAATTTTAGTAAAAGCAGAAGATGCCTTTCCAGGTGTATCCACTCTCTTCCAAGCTCTTAAACAACATAATTTATCTGAGTGATATGCAAATCTGAAAAAGGTGCCTGTGTTTGCAATCGCCCATCCTGTCCAGACCCAGTTAATTCCTGAAATGTTTGTCCTGGAGGCTGTTTTGCTGCATTTTCTCTAGCCATAATGTCAGCTTCCTCTCTCCACCATGTTTTAAATTGTAAATATATTCCTGGATCCAGTACAGTTTAGGTCAAAGCTTCCAAATCGAGGGGAATTAGCAAAAATTCCGAGGCATAACTAGTAAGTAATCCCATCACAAACGGGGAATGCATGCCATAAGAATTAATTGCCTCTTTTAAACTTTTGAGAGGTTTAAACTCATGAGGACTGAGGACTATGAGCCACATTAGCATAACCATTTGGATTTTGGGGATATTATTGCAGATCCTGTGGCATTGGCTGCCGCTGTATCAGAAATGCAAGGAAATCATTATCTCTTCTCTCCATGTGGGAGGAACAATCTCATCTCCAGGTTCTGAATCAAATAATATTTTGTTTATTTCAGTAGGCAAGGGCAGCTGGAATTGCCTATGTGCCCCTGTGGAATAATGTGGTGGGTCTGGAAGAGGAGCCGAGGGAGTTACTCCGGGCTCCTCTGACAGTGGCTGTTGAACTGGAAAAGCATTTTTGATTAATTCCTGTAACTTATTAGTGGGTTTAATATGAGGCGGTGGGATACCACATATTAAAGCCTTCGTATGAGTCAGCAAATCTTTTAAGAACTCTTGTTCGTCATCCCTTGTTTTGATTTTCTTTTTTAATCTCGTCTGTTCGCTACCACTTGAATCAGTGCTACTAGTTTCACTTTCTGACAAATCCTGGATGCCCTCTTTATCAGTCTCTTCTATATCTTCATATCCCTTCAACTTCCGTTCAAAATCTTTCCTTTTTTGGTCCGTATTATTTTCGTGAGGCAAAGAAGGCATGTCTTTATCAGTTTCACAAGCAGAGTAAGAACAAGAGCTAGTAACTTTAATTGGAGTAGCCTTATAATCTGCTTTTGACTGCAAAGATTTAAGAGCCATAGTAATCAAAGTACACAAGGACCAAACTTCCTGTCCTATAGGATCTCCATTCTGATGAGCATGACGTAGCGCATGAACCTTTAGATTTAACTGATTTCTGCCTGTCGGCTCAAACCAATAACAATGCCTTTTTATTTCTCTAGCTAATTTCCTAAAAGTGTCTTGAGACACACTAACCCCAGTGCTTTAAAGCACTGAACGCACCAGAGTCATATATTGACTCTCTGCCATTGGGGAGTTCCCCAATGCGCTGCCTGGCTTGCCGAAAGTTTTGCATATACCATTGCAGACTTTTTGCCTTTCAGTCCTGTGCATTCCCAGTACTTACCTTAAGGTCCCTATTTGGGCGCCAAGTGTTGAGGAATGTTTAATGAACCGAAGACGCAGAGGTAAGATGAGCACTCAGGATGATTGATGCCGGACAGAGGGCTACAGCTCACTCAGGCATGCAGCAAACCTTGCACTCTTACCATCGTTTTTATTGGGGTTTGGTACAAGGTCATGTGTCAGCAGTTAATTAAGTCTTGTTTTGTGCCCTGACTGGTTTGGCTCAGTGGATAGAGCTTCAGCGTGCGGACCCAAGAGTCCCAGGTTAGATTCCGGTCAAGGGCATGTGCCCTGGTTGAGGGGACATCCCCAATAGGGAATGTGCAGGAGGCAGCTAATCGATGTTTCTCTCTCATCGATCTATCTCTCTCCCTTCCTCTCTGTAAAAAATCAATAAAAAATAAAATAAAAAAATAAATCTTGTTTTGTTCTATATTACTAGAGGCCGGTGCACAAAATTCATGCACTCAGCAGGGGAAGTCCTCAGCCTGGCCTGTGCCCTCTCACAGTCCAGGAGCCCTCAGTGGATGTCCAACTGATGGCTTAGGCCCGCTCCCCATGTGAGAGGTTCCTGCCACCACCGCTGCACTTGGCAGCAATGAGCCGGGCTCAGGGCTTCTGGCTGAGTGGCATTCCCCCTGTGGAAGCGCACTGACCACCAGGGGAAGCTCCTGCGTTGGATTTCTGCCCCCTGGTGGTCAGTGAATATCATAGCAATCGGTCGTTCTGCTTCTTGGTCGATTTGCATATTAGCCTTTTATTATATAGGATTACTATAGCATATTGAAGACAACTTGCAGCTGTGCCCTCCCTTTCTGTTTTACACCTACAACTATTTAATCTGAGCCTTTCTCAGGGATGTAAATGTTCTTGGAACTCAAGATTGTGTGCAATGTTGACCCAGCGTGACTGGCTTTCAATTCTCGTTGTGCTCCTGATAGAACATTCACTTCTTCTTGGCAGGACATCAGATCCTTGTTTACAAATGTCCAGCTACACAGGATGTCCAGTTTGTTGGAGTAGAGTTGTTTGTTGTAATTTTTTACAATCCTTTGTATATCTGTGGGGTCATTTGTTACTTCACCTCTTTCATTTATGATTGTGTTTATTTGGGTCATCTCATTTTGTTTTTGTTGAGCCTGGCTAGCAGTTCATGATTGTTGGTATCCTTTCAAAGAACCAGCTCCTGGTTTCATTGATCTTTTATATTTTTTTGGTCTCTTTGTTGTTCATTTCTGCTCTGATCTTTATTATCTACTTCTTTCTGAGTACTTTGGGCATTTCTTGTTGCTCTCTTTCTAACTGATTAAGTTGCAAGGTTAGATACTTCATTACCATTTTTTTCTTGTTTTTGGAGGTAGGGCCGTAGAGCTATGAACTTGCCTCTCAGGGCTGCTTCCACTGTGTCCCATAGATTTTAGGATTGTGTGTTTTAATTGTCATTTGTTTCCAGGATGCTTTTCATTTCTTCTTTGATCTCTTTGATAACCCAACCATTGTTTAATAGCATGCTATTTAGCCTCCAAGTGTTTGATTTTTTCATTGTTTTTATTGCATTGGATTTCTAGTTTTATGCCATTGTGACCTGAGAAGATGCTTATTATGATTTCTATGCTCTTGAATTTGAAGAGATGTTGCGTGTCCTAATCTGTAGCCTGTGTTTGAAAAGATCCCATGTGCACTGGAGAAGAATGTATATCCAGTAGCTTTGGGATGAAATGTTCTGAAGATGTCAAGTCCATCTGAACTGGAGAGTCATTTAGGATTGCTGTTTCTTTGGAGTTTTTTTGTTTAGAGGATTTATCCAGTGGTGTCAATGGGGTATTAAAATCCCCGACTATGACTATATTGCTATCTGTCCTTTAATACCTTCCAGAAGTGTGTATTTTATGTATTTGGGTGCTCCTGTATTGGGTGCATATATGTTTACCAGAGTTATATCTTCTTGTTGAATTGTCCCCTTTAGTATTATGTAGTGGCCTTCCGTGTCTCTTGTTATTGCCTTCACTTTGAGTTCTATTTTGTCAGATATAAGTATTGCCATCCCAGCTTTTTTCTCATTTCCATTTACCTGAAACACTTTTATTTTCCATCCCTTCACTATCAGTCTGTGTGAATCCTTAGCTCCGAGGTGGGTCTCTTACAGACTGCAAATATATGGGTCATGTTTTCTTATCTATTCACCTACCTTATGTCTTTTGATTGAAGCATTTAATCCATTTGCATTTAATGTTGTTATTGATATGTACTTGTTTGTCATCATTTTTATTCTTATATATTTGTTTCATCTTGCCTTTCTGTTTCTTCTTTTTACAGCAGTCCTTTTAGCATTTCTTGCATTGCTGGCTTGGTGTTAATAAACTCTCTTAGCCCTTTTTTGTCTGTGAATGTCCAGATTCCATCTTCAATTTTGAATGGTAGACTTGCTGCGTATGTATTCAGTCCCTTGTTTCACATCACTTTGTATATTTTATTCCATCCCCTTCTGGCCTGGTGTGTTTCTGTTGAGAAATCAGTTGATATTCTAATGGGAGATCCCTTGTAGGTAACTTTCTCTGTCTCTCTCTAATGGCCTTTATGATTCTTAGTTTGGCATTGATGTTTAATTATGATGGGTCTTAGTGTTGGTCTTTTTGGGTTCATCTTGTTTGGGACCCTGTGTGGTTCTTGCACTTGCATAGTTATTTTCTGGCCAATATCCGTGAAGTTTTTGTCATTATCTCTTCCAACATGTTTTCTATTCCTCGCTTCACTTTGTCTCCTTCTGATATGCAGATGTTGTTTTGTTGGGTGTTGTCACAAAGCTCCCATAGGCACTCCTCTTGCATTTTAAACTTTCTTCATCTGACACGTTAGTTGCCTCCATTTCATTTGACTCCTTTTCCGTAGTTTTCACTTTATTCATTCCTTTGGGGATTGCTTTTTTGTCTCCCTATGTTTTGTTGTAATATTGGTATTGTATCTGTGAGCTAGATTCAACTGCTTTGCTACGCAGGTTCTTTTGGGGGTGTTTCTAGTGGTGTGATCTCTCAGGTCTTCTGGGATAGGTCATCTAGTGGAGCTCCCTACTTGAGCTATTTGGGTTCTCTTGAGGTAGTTGGGTCTTGACTGTTAGTGTCTTATTTGTGGATGAAGTGTTATCACAGGTTAGCAATGTGACTGACCCCCAGCATTGTTTTGCAAGGTGTTTTGGATGTGATTATTGTTCCGGCTCTGGTGGAAAAGGTTTTCTGAGGTCTCACTGGTATGTGCTCACTGTTTGTTCCCAAAGACCATTGCCTGGGATTAAGGAGTCTTGGGGCCTGTGGCTCAGGAACTGTGACTTTAGCTGGTGTGGTGTGACCGTCGCTGGATTAGCATTACTCTGAAACTCACTATGAAGTCCCAGTGCCTATGACTGTGCGGAGGCGGGTATCTCGTAGTTTGTGGTTGAGGCAGTGGGACTCTGGACAGTGTGATTTCCCTCTGAATCACAAAGGGGTTTAGGATCCAGCAGCAGACTGTCCAGAGGTAGGTAACCCGGGGTGTGTGTGGGGGGGAGGGGTGGTGCCCTGCATCCTACTGAGTGAGCCATGCACCCTCAGTTGGAAAGGCATATGCCCAGTGATAGCACACAGAAAGGCCCAGGAGCTGTCTGCAAGTGGTGTGTGCTTGTGGGGCCTACACACTGGATCAGAGTGATTGTTCTGTGCCTCTGGCCCATGTAGGGAGAAGTCCCATTTTCTGCTTTGGGGGATGAGCATCCATAATTGGAATTGGATGCCCAATGCCTGCTTACAAAGGTACCCAAGTATCGTCTACTGGGGCAGTGGGCTCAGGGGCCCTTGTGCTGGAGCAGCGCTACTGTGGGGACTGGATGCCAGCATGTTGTGCCTAGCAGCAGGCTCAGGGGACTTGCGTGCTGGATCAGTGCAATGCAGTGACCAGAGGTCTGCAGATGAAAAGGAGGAAGTCTGACTATCTTCTGCTGGGCCATTCAGCACTTGGTTGGATACTAGTGTGCCCAGTGGCAGGTCACAGAGGCCCTGAGAGTTACCTGCTGGTGCGGTGGCCTCAGGGGGCCTGCGTGCTGAAACCATGGGACCATGGTGTATGTTGTTTGGCAGTCGGAAATGGGGGAAGTCCACATTTCTACTGCTGGGGCTGTGCAGCCTTGTTTGGATATAAGCACGCCCAGCTGGGGCTCAAAGTGGCATCAGGAGCTGCTGTTAGGGGCAGCAGTCTCAGTAGCCCTGTGTGCTGAAAAGACGCAACTGCGATGTCCAGAAGTCAGCTATAGGAAGGGGTATATCCCAGTTTTTGCTGCCTTGTGGTCTTGGTTGAAATTGTGCGTGCCCAGCAGGGGCTCACAGAGTCACCCAGGAAATGTCTGTTGGGGTGGTTGGGCTCAGGAGGCCTGGACACTGGAAAGGTGCAACTGTGGTGGCCAGAGTTCTGCAGCTGTTGGGTGGGAAGACTCAGTTTTTGCTGCGGTGTCCGTGGTTGGATATGCACGTCCAGTGGCGGCTAACAGGGGCAACTGAGGTACATTTGTCAGTGCGGCGCACTGACGCAAACTGAAAGGCCCTGGCTCTGAAGCCGCACGACTGAGGTGTCTGTGGGCAGGTATCCAGGGAGAGGGAATTTAGAATTTCTACTGCTGGAGCAGTGTGCCCTTGTTTGGCTAAGAGTGTGCCCAGCAGGTGCTCTCAGCAGCACCCAGGAGAGGCCTGTGGAGGGTGGGCTCAGGAGGCCTGCACTCAGGCAAAGCGCAACTGTGGTGTCCAGATATCTGCTGCTGGGGTGGGGCGATGTCTCACATACTGTTCTGGGAGGCCAGTACCTTTGGACATGGAGGTCCTAGGGTCTACTGGTCTTTGGGTGGGGCAGCAGGATTTGGGCTGGCATGGCTGCCGGGTTGCGGGCAGTGTTTAAGGCCTGTGTTGGCAGTGGTGTTTATGAGTTCCTACAAGAGGCTGCTCCCCACTTCCAGATGGAGTGGAATGTCCACGGAGGTGGTAGGTGCTCCCTGTCCAGGAGAGCTGGTTCTGCCAGGCTCTGATACTCCTGCCATATTTAACTGTCCCTGACTCACTCACACACACACACACACACACATCCACACACTGTCCTTTCCCCTGTCACTCACATCACCTTTTTCCCCTCCGTCCTGCCAGCCGCCATCTTCTCAAGTAATCTGGGTTTCTTTTCTTTTCATCCATTTGACAGAGAGAGAGGAGTGGGGGAGAGACAGGAGAGAAATACTGTTGACTCCTGTACGTGCCCCGACCCTGTGCCCTTCCACTAGTAGGACGATGCCCAACCAGCCAGGGCACATCTCCAGTTTTCAGATTCCTCCACGGTGTTCTAGAAGATTTTCCCAGGAGCCCATGGCTTCCTACGTACATGCGTTAACATGGTGTTTCCTTATTTGGGGACCATTTGGTTCTTACTCTGACCTGGGTTGACACAGGTGACTGAGACCATGGACCACCAGGGCAACCAAGTACTGGCGGGCGTGAGGCCATTCTGAGCTGAGCCAGCATGGAAGGAAGACATCTTCAGGTGTGCTGGTTACGGGAGCCTCCTTGAGTGTCTAGAGAAGCCCTGCACCTCTTCCATTCTCATCATTAGGGAAAGAGGTGGGATCTGCATCCTCAGGCTCCTCCTGGGGGAGCAGAAACAGGAGCAGCCGTTGTATTATCAGGTCATGTCCCCCAAAACTCATTTGTTCTCCTGTGTTTTCATGGGGTAAAAGAGAGCGAGCGTGAGACAAGAAGCTGTAGTGTGTTAGGGACCCCTTGTTCAGCAACTCTGCTCGGAGCAGGGCTGGCATGAGAGCCCACAGACTGACTTAACTGGTGTTTGGTGACAGGTAAGTTTTGGTCTCTTCCCCTGAGCTTGCACCACTGAGGGTAAGGGATGGTTCTTGAAACAAAGTAACAGTAGTGCAGCACCTGTCCCCTGGCTACAGCCCAAGGAGGTCAGGGAGGCCTGGGAGCTACAGAATGGGGATGGAGAGACCTCGCCCTCATGCATTGGGAGTATCAGGCCTCACACAGATGCTGCTGGTACTAAGGTCACCTGGTGGTAACCCCTCGTGTTACTAGTGTCTCAGCCACATTGAGAGTGGCTATTTAAGGACATACTGGTCGCAGGAC
This sequence comes from Myotis nattereri, assembly GCF_964212035.1. Lineage (NCBI taxonomy): Eukaryota > Metazoa > Chordata > Mammalia > Chiroptera > Vespertilionidae > Myotis > Myotis nattereri. The sequence continues at coordinate 40,068,394 of NC_138094.1, read as the reverse complement.
CCTGAGAGGAGAGATCAAGGCCATGACTCCAGAGTAGTTTGGGCTCGGAGAATTGTCAGCCCTGGGCTGCCGGAAGGTGCCCTCCTTAGTATGATCCACCTGTGCAGAGGATGAGGCGGCGGGGCATAGCGGAGCTCAGGCCAAGAGGGAGACACCCTGGAGCTATGCCTCCTGTGGCCCCAGCGCTGAGCTGGGTTCCCCACCCCTTTCTTTCCCTCTACCTCAGCTGTGGGAGGGGCCTCCATGCACAACTGCTACCCAGATCTTGTGGGTGGCACCTCATCAGTAAATTTACATACTTGCGGGTCATTCCTAGTTCTCCCTGAGAATATCAAACCATCACCTACCCTATCCTCCTGAAGACCTGACTGGGTCCCTACACCATGGCTGAGCACAGACCTGCCGAGCACCTGGATTGTGGCGGGTGATTGTCACCTAAATGGGTACTCCTGCTCTCTGCCCATGACCCTGATTGTGTCCACCGCTGCCACACAGAGAGTGGCATGTTCCCATTCACTGGTGACTTCTCTAGGCATACTCCCATCAGGCTGGCCCAGGTGATGGCCATGGGAGCCGTACATCAGGAACCAGGGCCTTGTTCTTTTGTCACCGTCCCATGACTCACTCAGAGATACGAGTGCAGGCTACTGATTCAGGACTCAGTTGCTGCACGTGGAGAAGGTAGTCAGTTGATGGCCCCGGCCAAGGTCCCTTGTCTGGAGAGAGAAGTAATGAGACTTGGAAAGTGAAATGCTTCCATAATTTCTTAAATTCTGCCAAACATGAGGAATTACTTTTACTCATCATCGTGACTCAGAACCCAGCTTCTGGTTCACAATGGCCAGCTCCCAGAGAAGTTTAAATGAGCAACATGGTTGTGACCAAAAAAAAGGATGGAGAGGTCCCAGGGTAAGCCACGAGGCCAAAGAGCTTCACACTAAAGGAACTCTCCCAGAGACATGTGCCCACGTAGGCAGCAGGAAGGAATGGGACCTTGGAAGCTTATCCAAACCTAGAAAGAATGTGACAGTTGACCAGGGCATGGAAAAGACTCTCACTCTGTGTGGAAAGTTGTATGAGCAGAAGACCCGCAAGCCATGTTTAAACTACTCAGGAAATAGTTTGCAAAGCGCATGTCAGTTTTTAATTCTCAAATATTTAAAATCACAGGGTGCTAAGTAGTGATTTTAAAACTTTATTTATTTGCATGTATGGTATGTTTCTAACAGAGTTTTTAATGTTGTGATAAAAATTTGTAATGGCCATTGAAAAATGACAACTTTTCCTATGGTTATTAGGATTGCTGGGCAGGTTATACCTGGAGGTACCATTCTGTGAGGCATGCTCTACAGGGCAAAGCAAGACCAGCCTGTGATTTACACATTTTCCCGCCCAGTTGTTTTGTTTTTTCATTTCTCTACTCAGACAAGTGAGGGTTCGTGCCTCAGAGATTCTCTGAGGAAGACCGTGACATTCTCATGAAGTGTCCCTGCAGGTCACCCGGAATAGCAGTGAATGCACCTTAGGCACTCAGTGACTGTTCTTGAGTAAATCATGTATTGAAGAGAGAGAGGAGAGGAGTCTGTCTTTGGTGGGCGAGGATCGGCCGACCCGTGGACATCCCTGAGAACATGTCCACTCTGTGCCATTGCCTCCTGCCAGCCCTCCGACAGCGTCCTTGGCATTCAGTGGCTAGACCCAGGCATGTCCTGGATGTGAGGCATGTTCTCCTTGGGGAGCAAGAAAGAGGGGCAATCGTTGTTTAGGTCTAGATGTCATTGGGTCTGAAGTGAAACCAGGTATTGTTGGGCACAGGCAGGTCAGGTAGTGCCAGCAGAGACTTGTGATTTTGAAAAAGTCACAGAGGACAAAATAGGTCAGTGTAGGAAGAGGTCTGACTGCAGAGGTAAAGAAGCCGCTGGAAGGGTATCTGCTCAAAGGCTGGGTTAAGAGATTGGACGATGGGAAAGCCCATGCATGAGGACTGGTCCCCAGGGCCTCTGAAGGCCCACAGAGGCAGGCCTTGCTGTGGAACCCAGGAAGGGCATCGTCCTGCCTCTTTGGTGCCTCTTTGGATCCAGAAAGGCAGCTGGGATGTTGATTTTCCTTCTGTACACTGTAGCTTGTCACGTTCTCCAAAACAGCTCAGAAGAATTGGGGAGAACTCCTGATTTCTGTTGTCAGTAGGTGTCCCCAGCATCAGGTTCCTGATGGGCTGACTGACGTTCCAGGGATGCATAAAGAGGGTCCCAGACTTGGAGCACATTCTAAGGACCCCCTTTCTTAAAAGAGGTCACAAGGGCAGATGACCTGGGATCACAGTAGCTATTTTGTGACTGGGGAAGGCGGTTGCACAGTACGGCCCTTCTCATGGGCTCAGAGGCTACTGTGTCCTGTACATAAGTGAGGGCCATGATGAGAGCAGGTGGCAGGAGACCAGGATGTGGTGAAAACATCCCCCAAATTCATGTGTGGGTGCTGGGAGTCGGCGGAGCCTGTCCAATACTGGGCATGAAGTTCTCCTGCCCCCAGTGGCACAGCACATGCCCTGGGAAAGTAGGCTCCGTATGCTGGGGGGTGAGGGGCGGGGGATAGAGGAGTATTTCTTGCTCATGAAGAAGGCATGTTCGCTCACACTTTGTTTCTAGGTCATTCTAAGTGGTCCCTCCTGCCTCCTTGTATCTCCTGGACCCTGGGATCTCATAGAAGCTGCTTGAGCTTGGGCTTCTCCAATTTTCCAGTTTCTGCCTGGTGCATGTAATGTTTGTGTTAAAGAGAAAATCTCACCCCAGGTGGCACCTCTCCGGCTTTAAGCCCATGATACCAAGTCTAGACTCAATTGCTGACCTCATTACAGTTTGAACCACTTCCAGAAACCTCATCAGCCAGTCTGGAATTTTCAGGTCAACACCACTGTGGTAATCTGTCACGTGATCCCTCTGCCTGGAATATGAAAGTTGTTTGGGCATCACAATGCAGGGGGTACAGAAGAGCCTACAGAAAAGTTGCTCCTCTCTGCCTCTGTCTCTCTCTCTCTCACCCCCCCCCCCTCCCCGCTCTCTGGCTCTCTCTCTGTCTGTGTCTCCCTGGATTTCAAAAGATCCAATGTGTGACTCAGTACAGCATGGGGATATCCCAAACTATGGCAGATCCTTACATGCCAAGTACAGCTTCAAATCTTCTGAAGGGGAAGGTGTATCTGTGCACTGTGCTTAATCCTGAGAGAGGACATCTTCCCTCACAATCTGAGTGAGAGTTGTAGGCCTGGGCCCAGAAGGAGCTTTCTGAAGCCAAATTTGCATGGATTGTTCCCTGGGGTTGAGCAAACATTAGTTATTTATACAGACTTTGGCGGTCATGTTTAGGGCCCCGGCCCCTGGAACTTGGCTGGGAATAACCTGTTGCCTGTGAAAGGTTGGGATGTGTAATAGGTTGCTTGAGCTAAAATGAATGCCCTCTGTAGCAGCTCCTTTGTAAGGATACACAGGTATTTTGGCCCACATTTATTTTTCACTGTGCCTCCAAGATTCCAAAGAGCCATGACTCTCAGCCCTCAGTGGCTTTCAGAATTGGATAAGTCACATCCCAGGTTCAGCTGCCACACCCCTCCTCTGGCCTCACCACAACCCACATTTTCACATTTAATTTTCTCAAGCCAGGTTGCTGAGCTGATCTGGTTCTCCTGAGAGGAAATGCCCTTTACCTCCACAGAGGAAGGGTGACAGAATCTCCTGCCTATACTCCCCGTCAGCTTGGGTTTAAGGGATCCACCCAGTTTCCTTCTTCACCACTAGCCTTTTAAGTTCTCAAGTTGATGCAGTCAGTGTCTTTGAGTTTCCCCAATGTTCACCTTGTCCTGGGTAATTCCCTTTGTCCCATTCTAAACGTGCAGCCCCACCCTTCTCCTGATCAATCCCTAGATGTGATTTTGGCCTGACCTCCTCTGGGGAAGGCTTGCTCCTCAAAATCTGGAAGACCAACTGTCCCTCTGTTCCTCTTTGAATGGGTACGGGATTTGCAATTGTAGGTAACATCAAGTCTCAGGGGCTGTTTGGTACTCAATACAGTTGCATTGAATTCTTTCACTCTTCAGACGATACACTGTCTCCCTAAAGGTGTGTTAACGGGAACATTAGGGAATTTTGATGTGGCACCAACACCCACATCAAGTCTACTTCCAGGCTGGTTTCCTTTTCTTTTCCTTTCATGAATGGACCTAGGGTTCAGTTGGAGGTGTGGAGAGTGCAAAACCCCATCAGGATTAAATGCCTGGAGATCCAGGGCTAAGGTTTTGCTCTCAGGTGGAAGTAGCCATTTCAGCTAGGACCTCAAAAGGAACGTGTGGTCAGACGGGGCATAATGGCTTCTGAGGAGGCCAAGGAGGGAACAGAATCTAGAGCGTGAGAGTCAATGTCCAGCTCTGAGCACAGGGCTCCCTGCACCATGCTGCTCTGGTGAGTCAGGAGCCTAAGGCGGTCCCCAACGACCTGTAGGCCAAGAACCCAGAGATTTGTCCTTTCTTCCATACAAATGAGCAGACTTTGCCTTTGCCTCTGGATGCAGGTTTGCCTTAATCTAAAATATTTTGATTTCTGTTTTGGCGTTTGGCATTCATAGAGGTTCAAAGGGTAAGTTTTCGCTGTGTCTGAAAGTCGAGTATTGCTAAGGAACCTATTGTAGGCCAAAGTGGCAAAATCCTTTTTGTAGTTTTTAGCGGCTGGGCTGTCTGTGTGAAAACAGGTCTTAATGAAAGTCTTTCATAACAGCCAATTGATGTTTAGAAAGAGAGGAAGGGAGTGGGCGGAGAGAGAGAGAGAAACATTGATGTGAGAAACATCCATCAGCTGGCTCCTGCCCACCCCCTGCGGGGGTTAGGAATGGAGCCCTCAAGTGACCTTTGGCGGGCACGGGAGGAGGCTCAACGCACTGAGCAACACTGACCAGGGCTTGCAGCCTCTCATTGAGAGGAGCCTTAGTTGTGACATGTGAGCCCTCTGCTGTCATGTATAAAGTGGGCATTCTAATATTCACAGAAGGGACACACAGTAAAATGTACATGTTGGAATTAATCGTTATTTTTCTCACCTCCAGCTCCCCCTTGCTTCAGGAAACGTTTGTGCTGCTTTTATATTCCTCATTTAAAATGTGTCAAAGGCCTCAATGGTACCCATTGTGTGGGTGTTCCTTAATCTTCCCCATCTATTTTATTTCCTGGAACTTAGCAAGAGGCAGTCCTGGGCCACGGGCTGCTCCCCACTCCAGGTGTTTTCAGTCCTTCAGTGATCCTCAGAAACTTTTTTTCTGGAAAGGGTGGAATCATCTCTCTGGTTCCCAGTACTCACTGCACAGCAGAATTCCAGCTAGCCAGTGGGTAGATGCGGAAGGTGTCCAGTGGTCATCTCACCCCTCCTTGGTGCCTGGTTCTTGTCCTGCCAGTGGCAGAGGAAAGGCAGGGCTGAGTGGCTTTGAGACCCTAAGCAGAAAACGGGGTTGTGGTAATTAGGGGGGCGCTCCAGTTGTTGCTGGAGGAGTGCCTTTGGCCCTCAGCTGGTCCCTCTGAAGGGAGAAGGACCGGGATTGCTCATGCTCAGCCTGACAAGATGCCTTGCTCCCAACTTACTCCCATGATCTCTTTCATAGCAGCTTCATGGGGATGAGCCTCCCAGCTCCACGCAGACTCCTGGAACTGGCATGTCAGAGCCTGATGCGGGATGAAGCCTCAGCCATCGCTGCTCTGGAGTGGCTTCCTATGGAGCTCTTCCCACCTCTGTTCATGGCAGCCTTCGCTGGGAAGCACAGCAGAGTCCTGAAGGCCATGGTGCAGGCTTGGCCCTTCCCCTGCCTCCCTCTGGGGGCCCTGATGAACCATCGGCAGCCTTACCAGGATATCTTGCAGGCTGTGCTTGAGGGACTCGATGACCTGCTTGCCCAGGACACTCGACACAGGTATGGGGGATTCAGTAGCCTGGTAGTACCCTGGGGATCTGAGCAGTTACAGCTGGGATCCGGGAGTGTGCAGGGCCAAAGGGAGAACTGAGGCAGGCCTTGGAGCCACTGCTGGGGTCATTCTGGGAACAGGCTTCAGATACATAAGGCTGATGAAAATGCCGAGGTTGACCGAAGGGACACGAGCCCACTCCTTCCTGGTGGCACCTAAATGTACCAGGAATGGGGACCATGAAGGATCCCAGTCGCACCAGGAGCAGGTGATTCTGGGACATTGAGTCAAAAGTCCAGTCAGGTGTCTGGCCCAGCTGCCCAGATTCCTAGACTCATGGTCTTATTCCTTGTTATCATAATGCACCCCAGCAAACTCCTATTTTCTCCACAGGAGATGGAAACTGCAGGTGCTTAATTTACAGAAGAGAGTTCATCAGGAATTCTGGATCGTGTGGGCCGGAACCAGAGCCCATCTGTGCTCACTGCTGGAGCCTGAGGCCCCGCAGCCCATGAGGAAGAGGGGGAAAGTGCACAGCTTAACGGCCAGGCCAAATCCACCCTTGGCCCCCGTGGAGCTTTTAGTAGACCTTTGCCTCAAGAAAGATGTCCTTGATGAGTCCCTCAGCTACCTGATTAAGAAAATCAGCGAGAGGAGAGGTTTGCTGCACCTTTGCTGTAAGAAGCTGAAGGTTTTTGCGATGTCGAAGCAAAACACTAACATCCTGGATATGGTGCAGCTGGACTCTGTCCAGGATTTGGAGGTAAACTGTACCTGGAAGCTGTCCACCCTGAGGAAGTTCGCTCCTTACCTGGGCCAGATGGGCAATCTGCGACGGTTCCGTCTCTCCCACGTCTTCACGTCTTCTCACACCACCTTGGAGGAGGAGGAGCAGTGTGTTAGCCTGGTCACCTCTCAGTTCCTCAGCCTGCCCCACCTCCAGGAGCTCAATTTGGATGATGTCTCCATCCTCAGAGGCCGCCTGGACGAGATCCTCAGGTGAGGGGTGGCGATCTTTCCCTGCCGACCAGAGCGAGTCCCTTTCCATTTCAGTGCACAGTGAACGGGCTCTCCTGTGTGCCGTCCCTCAGCAGTGCTAGAGTGCCTGAGCCACTAGACGGTCCACACAGTCAGTGTCTTGTTCACCGCTCTGTCACCTTGCATGTTGTGACATAACCCCCCAGACAAAGGTAGGACGTATGCACTAGGACAGAGGCTACTAAAGGGACTCCTTGCTAGGAATTGGCTTAATGGAGGCTTCGGGCCAGGGGATGGTAGCTTTGGGCATCCTTGTAAGTGGTGTGGAAGGGAAGATGATGCAATAGAACCAAGTGAGGATTGCAATGACAAGGGGAAAGCCAATCAGAGATGAGGTTTCAGGGGTTAAGTTCCGCACTTAGAGATTTGGCCATGGCAGCCTTTCACTCCAAACCTGCCTCATTCACCTGTCTGCCAAGGGTTGCCATAGGCTCTTGCAAACAGAATGCGTGGTAAATGCAGGATTCCGGAGGGAGTCATTATGAAATTGGATAGGTGGTTTGTAAACAGTGCAGTGATCTAAGTTCCTGGAGGGTGTCAGCTCTCGTTTGATGTTGCCTGACTGTGCCCAGGTTAGCCCTTTCTGCACAACTGCCAGAGGCCTCATTGGGCTAAGAGATGATGGTGACAGGGGTCTAGGCTGTGGCTGGAAGGAAGCCCGAGTTGCAGGCATTTCAAGACATGTCTCCAATACTAAAATGCACTGGTTGCCTCCTGCTTCAGACCCTGGGTCAGGCTCCTTTCTTAGCTCCTCCCATCTTTACCTCCCACCTTTATGTTCACAACACTTGTGTGTTTGTGCTGGGCTGTATGATGTGCTCCACTTGACGGATGAGTAAATGGAATGTGTGAGGTTTCATCCAGTTGAATCCATCACGGAGCAGTTAACAGATGGGGAAAGATTCCACTCAAATTTGCTCTGACTTGAATGTCACTTTTCACTGTGCAACATCCTGGGTTTGATCATCATCCGGAACACTCTAGGCTTTGGTGACATGGGCCTCTTTACCCTGAAGGCCTGCATCATCCTCACCTGCCTCTGCCCACGAGGTCCATCCCCCACATGTAACTGCTCTATGTCTCCCCAGGTGCCTGAGGACCCCCTTGGCGACCCTGTCCATCACTAACTGCCTGCTTTTCGAAAGAGACTTGAGACATCTCTCCCAGCAACTGAACGTCAGCCAGCTGAAAGGCCTGAGTTTCAGTGGGCTCAACCTGACCAATGTCAGTTCTGGGTCACTCCGATTTCTGTTAGAGAGAGCCTCCCCCACTCTCCAGGACCTGGACTTGGATAAGTGTGGGATCATGGATGCCCACTTCCTGGACATCCTGCCAGCCCTGAGCCACTGCTCCCAGCTCACAACCCTAAGTTTCTGTGAAAACCCTATCTCCATGATCGTCCTGGAGGACCTGCTTCGCCACATTGTTGGGCTGAGCAAGCTGAATTGCGTGATTTATGCGGCCCCCCTGGAGAGTTACGAGGAAAGGAGCGGCACCATCAACCTGGGCCGACTTGCCCAGATGCATGCCGTGCTGAAGCATATGCTGCAGGAGTTGGGGCGGCCCAGCATGATCTGGCTCTGCGCTTACCCCTGTCCTCACTGTGGCTGTAGAACTTTCCTTGACCCAACTCCCATTCTGTGATCCTGTTGCTTGAGTGTCCAGCTAGGTGCACATCTCATAGGCTTTACTCTGGGCACTTGAGCACTGAAACCCGGACATAAGTGTACCGTACAGGAACACAGCAGCCAGTTTCAGACAACTACTCAGGGTGGGAGGAAATGCTAACAGGGGACTCGATGGTTTCTTTGGGGAGATTTGTCCTAAGGAGTTAGAAATATGCACATGAATCTCTCAGGGGGAGAGACTGAGGTTTGGGTGGTAGATGCGGGGATTACCTTTGCTTGAATGGTTGTGAATAAATGTCAGTAATAAAGAGAACTGGATGTTAACCATCTGGTGTCCTCCATGACATGTTAACCCAACTCTCTCACCTGCAGTTACTGGCCAAGTAAGAAGGCATGAGCATCGTGATGCGCAGACACTAGGCTGGTTGAGGTTGGTTCTAGGAGATCACATCCCCATTTATCCTTTCTGGTTTGGTGGTACTTTCTGGTGCACCGGTACCTACTCACTCACCTCTGTGACTGTTCAGTGGGTCAGCGCACACAAGGTGCGTCCACAGGGACTGGAACAAGTGGCTTCCAGTGAGCACCACCGAGGTACAACTTCTCTGGGGCCATCACAGGTAACTAGTCCAGTCCCTGGACTAAAACTCCTCCCCACTGGGAGCCTCCATCGCTGGCCTGTGGCCACTCCATGGTAGGGCTTCCCTGTGCACAAGTCAGGCCCCCAGTACTGAAAGGGACATCAGCCTGCCAGGGACCCAGACCACTGGCCTCACAAGTCCAGGCCTGTCATTCCCCTGGATCCAGTCCCTTCTTGAATTCAAGTTCCTGTGGCCTGTAAACACATTTACATTCTTTTCAGAAAAATACTAAGCTGGCATAAACCTCTGCTTCGTTCTGTGTCCTGTCCTAAGAATATGACATCCTTTTGTAGAGGATGGTCTAATGTTCGAAGACTTTCCCCTCATGATCCTCCTTCCCATCAATCAAGGAGGTGGTAAAGCATCTCTGAGCCAGTGACAGACCCCGGTTCTGAAGAGTGGACAACCTCAAGCCAGTTCCTGGAGAGCACTTAAGTGGACACAGGTGAAGGTCACACCGGGGAGATGGGGGTATGGAGGGCCACCCTGAGGGGCAATACAACCAAGTGAAAGGGAGATGTCCTAGTGTGCTGTTGGATCCCACAGTCAATGGACAGTTAGCTGGCCAGCATGGAACAGGCTCCCTGCCCACCTGCCACTGCATTCTGGCCCTAGGCTGTCTCAGTTTGCTCACTGAGTGGCCTGCCAGAGGACCACCTAGGGAGAAGGCCACACATCCAGGCCCAGGGGCAGGGCTCCATTTGCCTGTATGTCTCCCTAAATGTGAGGAAGTCAGTCCTGGTTTTTCTTCTAATGCCTCTCATTCAGTGCCAGCCACTCATGTGCTTGCTGCTCTCTACTGGGTGTCAGCAGCTTCCTAGCTTGTCACATACAGCACCTAACCCTTCGTTCTCTTTTTATTGCCATTCCTTTCTTTTTCTTCTACCTTCCACTCTTCTAGCTTGGGCCCATCAGCATATGAGCACATTTTTCCGTTTCTTAGTACATTTCTTATTGATTTCAGAGAGGAAGGGAGAGGGAGAGATGGATAAAACATCAATAATGAGACAAAATCATTGGTTGGCTTTCTCCCGCACATCCACCTGGAGAGCCAGGCGTAAACTCCAGCCCCTGCTCCAACTGAGAATTGAACTATGTCCTCTTGGTTCATAGGCCTACTGAGCCACACCTGCCAGGCACAATCTGCTTCTTCTAGTGGGAAGAGAAAATGCCAAAGTCTCTGTAACCGTAGGTGAGCTCCCCACCCCCCATAAAAGGAGATAAGAGAAGAAGGGTCAGAAAATGTATATCTCTTACAGCAAACGCTCTCTTTCTCTTCCTCTCTATTATTCTCTCTCCCTCTCCCTCTCCCTGTCCCTCTGTCTGACATGCATCTTTTCTTCCCATCCCCACCTTGACAAGGAGTAGTGTCCATGATGGGAATCAGAACCTCTGGCATTTGAGGAAAAGCATAAAAATTGGCAGGTTCTGAGGGAGGAAGGGCAAAGGCAAAACATCCTGTGGTCAGGGTGTTAATTCCTCCACACATAGAGATCGTGCCCATTACCTTGTGGGGAGATTCACCTGTGGGGCCAACTTATGTAAAGCTCTTGTCAGCATGTCCTCCACTGGAATTGCCCACTGTTATTAGCATTGATGTTATTTATTAACCACCAGATGCAAGATAAGGAAGAAAATAAAAGTCAGTGCACCCTGGCCAGTGTGTCTGGGCATTGTCCTGTGCACCAGAAAGTTTACCCATTTGATTTCTGGCCAGGGCACATGTCCAGGTTGCAGGTTAAGTCCTCAGGCATCCAACATTGTTTCCCTCTCACATGAATGCATGCTTCTGTGCCTGTCTCTCTCCATTCACCTCTCTCTAAAGAATCAATTTTAAAAACCCACCATATTAAGACAAAACAGAACTCATTGCTACATGTTGCCTCTAAAACCAAGTGTCCTGCACTTGACGCTTTTTTTGTTCTCGAGACCACAACTGAGAAATCCAGAAAAATTCTATATTGGAATCTGGACTTTTCCATCAAAATATTCAGAAAAGCATAGTATCAACGCAATGATGCTTAGAAACCTTAGATAAAGACTGCATCTATGAAGATGGGCAGAGAAGAGACCTGGATAGGAGGTGACTGCTGGTGCACAGAGATCATGTACATGAAGGCCCTATGGGCAGAGTCTCTAGGGCATTAGAAAACAAGCACGGAGAGTAAGGCACACATAGTAGGTTCCTTACTACTAGAATGAACCCCAGAGTCCACCAATCTGCACAGCAGTCAGGTAGGCTGGATACAGGGCAGCTTGAGCACACGAATGTCAAAGGGAAGACTCTGAATAAAGAAGAGCCAAAGCCTGGCCTTCTTTGCTCAGAGGATGAGTTTTGACACTTGAACCAGGATGTCAGTATTCAATTCCCAGACTGAAACATGTCTCCGTTTTGGGCTCTTAGCCCAGTAGGTGTCTTATAGGAAGCAGCCAATCAAGGATTCTCTCTCACCATTGATGGTTCTAACTCTTTCTCCCCTTCCCTTCCTCTGTGAAATCAATGACAATAAATATGTCTAAAAGTATGTACATAGCTTAAGGTTTTGATACCCAGAATATCCATTTAGAAATACAAGAAGTAGCCTTTTGTCATGGTCAGGATTTTTATGCTGTTCCTTCTTCCCCTTTAATCTTCCTTTCTAGTCCACTTCCCCAAGGGATTGTATATAAAGTGATCTATTTCATGATGCGAAGTTTTGTATTGTTTGTCTAGTATTTCTCTACACCATAGTACGTTATCAGTACAAACCTACAGTGGTAAAATTAAGCTGAGTAAATTTGGCATCCAAATGGCTTTATTAGGTATTTCACCAATCCAGCAACATTCCAGCTGGCAATGAAAAAGAGGCTCACTGAGCCATACCGACCAGGGTTTTTCTCACTACCATCCCCAAGTCTAACAGGCTAGACATTAAAGTCCTTCAACAGTTGAGGTTCCAGCTTCCAAAATTAATTTCCCATACAGTATTCCAGTAAAAATAACTTTAAGAAACCAAACATTTTGGGGGAGATTTTTAAAATTGAAGTTGGAAGGCTTGTTGATAACTATACACTCAACAGTCCAACAGGTGAGTTTTTAAAAATTTTCCCATTTGGGACGTTTGTTGACATTCACTCATAAAAATACTGAGGCTTCAAGATAACTCGATGTGTGGAGAGCATATATTAAATGTCAAAAAGTTGAAGAGGAAGTGCATGAGCAGTTCTATAGAAAAATACATATCTCAATCGACGGGCACTTTTGCTTATTTAATTCAGAGGTATATTCAGGAAAGCTTGTTAAGTGGCAAATTCTGTTTCAGTCTTGTTATTCCCACTTCAGAAAGGTGCTGATGGCATTTCAATAAGCCAAAGGATGCTTACATTTAGATTTGTTCAAACATTTATATAATTCCATATGTAATTTTTCTTCCTACTTATACTATTCCTTTAAAGATTGAGGACATACAAAATGCCACAGGAAGGAGGTGAACAATTGCTTTACAGCCTTGTTGGAGGTGCCTCAATTCTTTTTTCCAGTTAGGTTTTCCAAGAATATGTCATTTGATTACCTCCCCCCGACAACTGGAAACAGGGCAGCATGCCATGAAGAAGTAACACAATGCTTCATTTTTTATGCAGTTCACTTCAAAGACTTCATGCACTTGTGGCCAAAGACACCTTGGGAAATTTAGGGCCTAGAATTCACCTCACCATCCAAACACATTGCTTTTATGTGTTTGTAGTAAAATGAGACAAGAAATCCCATTTAGTGGAAAACTTTATTCTGAATATTTTAACAATACAGATATTCAATTTAAACATTAAAGTATATAGTTATTAAAATCAACACTTATAAAACAACCTTGAACAATTCAAACTTTGCATTCTATGCAGAAGTTTCACAAAGGGATCTAAAATTCTTGCTTCTTCCCCAAACCCACCATTTGCTTCTATTCATTCTTAAATAACAGAAGGCAAATTCTTTTCAAATAAATGCCTTCCATAACATAGCATTATTTTTAAGTTAAGTTTCTATTTCATCTGTCACAGGGACTTCCCTCCTGGCAGCCCTTGAGAATCTCAATAAGCTGAGCTACCGCACTGCATGATTCACACTCTCTTGCATAGATGGTGAATCCTATGATCCCCACCAGCATCACACTCACGGCCTCTTACAGAGGTGTCCCATGGGCTGTTGCAGTAATTGTTATGCCACCCCCCCCAACATACCCATCTCCTGTGAGGCTGTAATAATCATCCCAGCGACTCCTTCCACCATAAGTCAGAGGGGGCCCTCAGGTTGACGGTGCACCAACTGTGCATCCTGTAAAGTCAGTGACCAAATAACAATACTTTAACATCTTAACGAATAATTTTATGTCAGTATGACATGACCCTAGTAAAGTCATAAATAGTTGGCAAACCTATGCTTTTATACACCTGTGCTAAAAATATGTCAGTAAAGCTGAGGTAGACAAGGGAGCTTACAATTATTTAAAATACAGCTGAAGAATAATGTTTTGACTGAAATAATTGACTATGAATATATATGAAGGCACATTTTCTGAAAACGGGCTGGAATTCTGACCTTCGTATTATGCTTCATGCTGTCAAATGCTCTTTCTGATTAAAAAATTATACAAAACCCCCCTGGCTGGTGTGCCTAAGTGGGTCGCGCACCGGTCTTGGCATTGCAGGATCCCTGGTTTGATTCCAGGTTAAGGGCATGAGCCTGGTTTGCAGGGTCCATCCCTGGCCCTGGTTGGGGATTATACATGGGGAAACCAATCAAAGTATCTCTCTCACATTGATGTAGCTCTCTCTCAGCCCCACTCCCTCCGTCCACTCTCCCAAGATCAGCAGAGATATATCGTCAGGTGAGAAACAACAAAAAAGGAAATGTTGCACTTCATTTCTTTCATAAGGAAAATAAATGAGTACGATCCTTCACTCCTGAAAGATTTGGACTGTTCCAAATGAGCTACTAAGAAAAGAATACAAGACTTCCAAGATAATACAAAACACATACTGCATATAGTACTCCCTGGGGCAAATAAAAGTAAAATTCAAGTTAAACACAAGATGGCCTGTTAATTCCAATCCTGTCACTTACACGCAGTATATCTGGACACATACCACAGCTGTCATATGAACCTCTGTAAAAATAGGAAAATGCAAATGGACAGAAGGCTTCAAGAGTCATTTCTCCAAACATGATACACAAACAGCTAACAAGCTCATGGAAAGAGGATCAAAATAATGGATAGTTAGGGAAACGCCAACCAAAACCTAAGTGAGATACCACTATATTCCTAAGTAGGTCCCAATGTTTGAAGAGGAAAATACCAGGGCTTGTTGGGAATTTAGAGCGACTGCCATCCTGTGCACAAGGAACAGAAAGGGGACAAGGCGTGGCTGCTGTGGAAAATAATGGAAACTCCTACAACAAACATTTAACACTGAATTGCAATATGACTCCGAAATTCCACTCTAAATTTTGCACCCACAATAACTGGAGACTTCTATGAAATACTAGTCCAAAATGCTCACATCAGTCCTCTGGTGGAAACGACCCCAACGGTTGAAGTGGTAAACGAGCTGTGTGCACTCACTAGAGCAGCAAGGGAATATTTAACCAGCCATGAAAGTGGCGGTGAACTGAATACTGCCATATGGATGACCCTTGAACACATTTATGGTAATGGACACAAGCCAGGCACAAAATGTCCTATTCTGTATCATTCTGATACTATGATCTGTGGAAAACAGGTGAATCAATACAGACAGAACACTGGTTGGTTTTTCATAGAAGCTGGACAGAGGAAGAGAATGGTAGCGACTGCTTTACCTGGAGAGCTTTTATGTATGAGTGATAAAGATGTTTTGGACGTACTCAGATACAGTTGTGACATAAGACTCTGAATATACTACATGCTACTTAGTTGGTCAATGGTAAATATTTAGTGTTATGATAGATGAAAGACTGTCAACAACAGACAGTGTATAGTATAGTTTAGGTGTCTTACGCTTTATTGCCCATTACCTATAACTAGTAGTGCAATCATCATCTCTTGGAGATATATGGTAATTTCTCCTGGAAGGGATTGTCTCTTTGCAAGGAACGCCTGCATAACTCCCTCTCCCACGTGACAGCATTCCTGTAAATGACAAATACTTAAGTGAGGATATCACATTGGAGAGCAATGTTTTATGGGAAAACAATAATTCAAAACAACACTTTATTTCCTCTTTCCACAACAATGTTTAAATTTACTCTTAGACTCTATTTAGGCTCATGCTTGTTTGTGCTGTGATATGTTACTCTGGAATGTATTATCTTCTGACATCTTGTCCTCCCTGTACATCTTCCTTAATTTCTTAAATGACCATTGGTGGGAAAAACCTTTCCAATTCTGAACAAAGTGCAAGTAATTCCATGATGTCCACATACATATTTATCAGTGCCTACCTATAGCTTGACAAGCCTCTATCAACTTTTCTCCTTCTCTACTTTGCTCTCTTGCTCACAATCTCTTGTCGACATTACTAAAAACTTCCTAATTTTCCCGTTACACTCACTTCTTCATGCACGTTCCCCTAAGAACTAATAGTTATTTCGGTATGCAAGTATTGAATTATTAGCATTTAGGTTAAAACACTTTCATTGCTCCTGGATGCCCACAATATAGAGGCAAGTTATGTCCATTTAATTTCAAAATTGACTGTCTCATTTACCTTAGAACTTTTATGCTACGCTTTCAACTACATTTTGGACTCAGGAAAAGCCACATGTGCTAGTTGTGCACTTGCATCTATTCTAATACTGGCAAGATATCACCTGTGCATAGTAATATTTTATTGGGCCAGTACATGCCAAATTCATTACACATACAATTTTCTAATTTATCACCAATTTAGCATGGCTCTCTCCTACTGCTGACTAGTTTAAATGTATAAACTTAGTTTTGGTAATGATGGCAATATAAATATTACTGCCTTTAGCTGTACTACGAGCAGTTAACAGCTCATGTGAAGAGCCCCAGATCTCCTTCAAAATATGAGAAATATTACATTTCCCATAAATATTACCATGTTTCAGTACTAATTCTTATCCAAAATGTCCACAAATGAGCCTTTAATTTATGCGCTCACTAGCACACCCAAAATTTAAATGGATAGGCTGTTTGTGTATATTCAACTGCAGAGGCATATTGTTCTTAACTACACTGATTCCCTCAATGGTTTCAACTTTCCAACATAATTAATAGTGAGAGACTCTATGTTACACTTTAAGACATCTTTGTACTGATATGAATGAGTCATGTTTGCCTTATTTTTTCACAACTATGTGCACTCTGTGATTTAGCAACTGGCAATGCCTGACTCTTTCAAGTGTGCCTTTCCACCCTCATTTTTATTAAAAACAGACCTTATAAACCCACACATATCACTTTTCAGCCTGTTGACAAAATACTTATATTGTATTTATTAAGATGCGTTAATTTGGTTGTCATATTTCCTCAACAAGCAGATGATTCTTGGAATCACAAAATATATCTTTATGGATATACCGGTGGCCCGGTACATGAAATTCGTTCACAGGAGGGTGTGTCCCTCAACCTGGCCTGCACTGTCTCTAATCTGGGACCCCTTGTGGGATGTCTGACTGCCAGTTTATGAATTGAGCCAATCCAGAAGTCACATATCCCTCTTGAAATCCAGCACCACTGCCTCCTAACAGCTCGCCTGCCTGCCTGCCTGCCTGATCTCCCCTAACCACTCTGCCTACTGGCCTGCTCACCCCCAACTGTCCTCCCACCTCCCAACCATGCTGCCCTTCTCGCCCCCAGCTATCGAACAGGGAGAGACTGATGGATACTAAGGCATCCTCCTAAAGGGCCAACACACAAATTTCCCTGTGCTCTGCCAAAGGGAGGGTGAAGTGCACTGGAGCTGTGAGGGAAGAAGCCAGGACTAGGGACTCAGCGGATACAGCTCAGAAGATAGACACCCATGACTCCTGGGAGGAGTCATTCCCTCATCCAGAGGAGGACATCTTTCCCACACAGACATTTGCCTGTCTGGGAATAGGACAGTTGACACACCCGATTGTAAAAATCTTTGCTCTGAGGCAACTTAAGAGATTAAGAATGACAATTGGTCTCCAGTAGAAGCCACTGCCCCACCATGTTGAAAAGAATCTATTGCCTGAGGATGACTGCGTACAGGGGCAATTCAAGTCAGAAGCCTACAAGTGTGTAGCGAGAGGTGGTCTCCTGAGGCTTTGAGTCTTTGCCTGACCTAATTAGTCAGAAACAGCATTTAACACTGTCCTGCATGACAGGCTGAGAGGTGTAGAGCAGCGGTTCTCAACCTATGGGTCGAGACCCCTTTGGCGGTCGGACAACACTTTCACAGGGGTTGCCTAAGACCAATCTGCATATCAGATATTTACATTACGATTCATACCATTAGCAACATTACAGTTATGAAATAGCAACGAAAATAATTTTATGATTGGGTCACAACATGAGGAAGTGTATTTAAAGGGCCAGAAGATTAAGAGCCACTGATAGAGGATCTACATAACTCATCATCACAAACTCAAACAAAAAGCCAAAGTAGCAAACAAACAAAAAACACCAAAATGAAAGAACTAGAGATTTCTCAGAAGAGAAAAATGAAGTAGAGATAAGAAATTTATCTGAATCAGAGTTCAGAGCATTCATGGTAAAAATGCTCAATAGCATGAAAAAAAATATAGTAGCTATGAAAAAAGAAAAGTTCTAGATAAAAAATATGACATAACACTAGTAAAGAACACATTGGAAGAAATACACAGCATATTAGGGAAGCTGAGGATCAAATCAGTGAATTATTAGTCAGAGAGAAAATATCACTCAATTAGGAAAACCAGAAAAAAAACAACAATTAATAAACAAGAGGACAGGTTAAAGGAACCGTGAGACTACCGGAAATGTAACAATATTAGAGTAATGGGTGTGCCCAAAGAGGCAGAGAGGGAGAAAGGCATAGAGAAGGTGTTTGAAGAAACAATGGCAGAACACTTCCCTAACTTCTTAAAGGAAAATGTCACACAAGTGCAGGAACCACAGAGAACCACAAACAAGAAGAACTCAAACAGGCCCATTCCAGACGCATAATAATTAAAGTGCCAAAAATTAAAGAAAGAGATAATTGTCAAGGCAGCAAGAGAAAAGAAATGTGTTTCCTACAATAAAGTTCCAATGAGGGCTGACATCTGGTTTCTCATCAGAAACGCTACAGGCCAGAAGGGAATGACATGAAGTACTTAAGGTAATGGAATCAAGGATCTGAGACTAAGATTACTATATCCAATAAGGCCGTCATTCAAAATAGATGTTTAAAGAAAGAGCTTCCCAGACAAAGAATGGCTCAAGAATACAACACCACAAAGCCAGAATTACAAGAAATCCTAAAGGGACTGCTGTAATGAGAAGAAGAAATGAGAGGGAAACCTAGGCATACAGAATTAAAATGGCAATAATTCAGTATCTGTCAATAATAACCCTTAAAGTAAATGGACTAAATGCTCCAATCAAAAGGCGTAGGGTTGCAGAATGGATTCAAAAATATGACTGAACTATATGCTGTCAACAAGAGACCCACCTCAAAACAAAAGACTCACACAGAATGAGAGTGAATTTTGCATGCAAATGGAAAAGAAAAGAAAAGCTAGACTAGAAATAAACATATTGACAAAACAGACTGTAACATGAAGGCCATCACAGGGGACAACAATCCTAAACAACTCACTAGATCAGACAGACTTAATCGACATCTTCAGAACAGTTCACCCCAAAGATACAGAATATACATTCTACTTAAGTGTTCATGGGAGATTTTCAAAGACAGACCACTTGAGACACAAGCAAAGTCTCTTCTAATTAAACAAGATGGAAGTCATATCAGGCATCTTCTCTGATTACAAAGGCATACTACTATATAATAAAGAGGTAATATGCAAATTATTCCTCACGCCCTGACAAGATGGCTGCCTATGACCTGGCTGTCAGGGGGTTTAGTGAGGGACAACCAAATGACTGAACAAGCAGGCTACATGGGGAGACCAGACTGGTGGGGGGGTTAATGAGCCATGACCAAACGACTGGACAGCAGGCTACATGGGGCGACCAGGCCAGTTGCGTCTTGGTGAGGGAAAACCAAACAACTGAACAAGTTGTGTGGGGCAACCAGGCCTGCGGGTATATGAGGGGCAACCAGGCAGACAAGCGGGACGGTAGAATGAAACCAGCCCAGTAGGGGAGCAGTTGAAAGTGCTAAGGCCAGCGGGTGATGGGGCAGTAAGAGGTGACCAAACTGGCAAGGGGGAGAGTTAGGGGTGTCCAGTCTGGCAGGCATTTAGTTGGGGGCGATTAGGCCAGCAGTGTGTGGGGGGGTGGGGGGGCACTGAAAGGTGACTAGGCTGGTGAAGGGGCAGTTGTCAGCGACCAGGCTAGTAGGTAGGGGGAAGTTGGAGGTGACCTGGTCGACCACAGGGCAGTTAGTGGAGACCAGGGCAGCTGGTGAGGCAGTTAGGGGTGATTAGAGCAGCAAATAGAGGCAGTGAGGGTCAATCAGGCTGTAGGTGCAGGGCCGGGGGGGCAGTTAGAGGTGACCAGGCAGGCAGACAGGCACTTCAGCAGTTAGGAGCCAGCAGTCCCGGATTGGAGAGGGTATAAGCTGGTCTGAAGGAACACCACCACCCCTCATGGAAGAATTTTGTGCACCGGGACTCTAATATTAGATATAACCTACAATAAAAATTAACAAAAATTCAAATACTTGCAGGCTAAATAATATGTTATTAAACAATGTTTGTGTTATCAAAAACATCAAAAAAGAAATGAAAAACATCCTGGAAAGAAATGACAATGAAAACACAACAATTCAAATTCAATGGTATATACTGAAAGCAGTTCTGAGAGAGAAGCTCATAGCATTACAGACACACACACACAAAAAAACAAACAAAAAACAAACAAACAAACAAAAAACTGGTAATAAATTATCTAACTCTACAACTTAAAGAATTAGAAAGAGAGCAACAAGAAAAGCCCAGACTGAGCAGAAGGAAGGGAATGGTAAAAATCACAGCAGAATTAAATAACATAGAAACCAAAAACGAAAACAAACAAGCAAACAAAAATCACTACAAAATATCAATAAAATCAAGAGCTGGTTCTTTGAAAGGATAAATGTGATTGATGAACTTCTTCCAGGCTCACCAGGAAGCACAGAGGACCCAAATCAACAATCAGAAATGAAAGAGGCAAAATAACAACTGACCCCAAAGAAATAAAAAGGGTTGTAAAAATACTATTCCAACAAACTGGTCACCTAGAACAAGTGGATGTATTCCTAGAAAAGTACAACCTTCTGAAACTCAATCAAGAAGAATAAAAAAGTCTGAATAGATGGATAAACAGAAGGTAATTGAAGCAGTCATTGAAAAACTTCCAGCAACCAAAGCCTTGGGCCAGACAGCTTCACAGGAGGTTTTACAAAACATTCAAACTAAAACCTTTCCTCCTCACATTATTCCAAAAAATTCAAGAGGAAGGAACAATTCCAAGCAATTTCTAGAAGCCAGCATTACCCTAATCCCAAAGCAGATGTAGATACTACAAAGAAAGAGAATTACAACCCAATGTATCTCTGATGAACATAGACTCTAAAATTCTCAACAAAATCCTAGAAAATCAGAACCAGCATTACACCAGAAAGATCATTTATTCTGGGCATGAAATGATGGTGCAACATGCTCAAATCAATACACATGATACATCAAATTGAGAGAGAAAAATAAAAAAAATTGAGAGATAAAAATCAGATAATCATATAAATTGATGAAGAAAAAGAATTTGACAAAACCCAACACAGGTGAGGAGAGAAAATGGCGGAGGTTTAGACAGACGTGTCAGTGCCTTGTCCCGGAGCAGATAAGGGCGGGCAGCTGAAACGGGTAGCATACAGCCCGAATAAGCAGAGGAGATTCAGCTGAGACAGTCTGCAGCCAGGAAAGACAGAGAAATCCTAGATAAAGGGAACGGTTAGAGGCTGAGGCTGAAACCTCTCCAGGTGCGCCAGCACAGCCGCGGAGACCGTGCCATCTTGGGTGTCTGTCGCCGGCATCCAGAGACCAGCTACTAACCCGGCAACAACGGCTCTCAAGCAGCGCGACTACGTGAACTCAGAGGAACTCGGCTTCTCCCCACAGAAAGGTTAGACTTTCCCCAAAGGTGCAGTTTGCAGTTTAGGTTGGAGAGTGGAACGCGCGCAGGGGGGTGGGGGCTCTGCGCCCCACAAAGACCGCGGCCGTTGGAGCCAGCGTGACCCACCAGTGTGGAAGGGCACCCCCAGGGCTGCTGGCAGAAGGGAACGCTATAAATAAGCCCACAGTTGGACGGGACACAAACGGGCAGCCTCAGATTACGCCAGTTTGCCGGCTACTCGGTGCCAGGAGCCAGAGCGCGCGCAGAGACTTCGCGCAGATTTGGAAGGTGAAGCGTTGCGAGTTCGCACAACTTCCCAGGCTCTTAAATCTGTGCGTTTGATTGTTGAACCCAGTGCAAGGGACTACCCAGTTGGGGTCAGTCACAGAGCTTGTAAGGGAAGGCTGTTTTGGGGGAGCCTGGGAAACAGAGCGGGGAGTGACTACTGGAAAACCAGCTCTGGGCGGAGGACATTCCCAGACCAGCTTCCGGTACAATAGAGAACACCTGGTCAGAGAGGTCCTATACCCTCGGAGGTCAATCCCGACGCACTGCCACCCAGAGGCAGAGCCATGAACTGACTCTTCTGTAAATACAGATAAGGGCTGTCTGGGAAACCAATGTAGCCTGCCTTAAAATCAGGACTGTGGCTTACAACACAGAGGAACAGTGTATCAGAGGAAAATTCAACATTCTCCTGAATACCTGGTGTGCCAAAAAGAGGAGCAGAAGATCTGAAGCACCTTCATTACAGCCCATTTTTTTTAATTATTTTTTTTAATTATTGTTTCACCTTTTAACTAAGAAACCATTTATTTTCTTTTTTCATCACCTGATATTTCCCTTTTAATTACTACATTTTTATTTTTAACCAGTACTATTACTGCTGCCATTTTACCATTTTTTTAAAAGTGTCATTTTATTTTCTCTTTATTTTATTTTGGGACTAAGGTTCTCCATTCTATTTTCATCGTTCCTTTAGCATCATTTTCCTCTACCTCAATTGTGCTGCTGTGCTAAAACTCTCTTCCCCACTTTTCCCCTTTTGCTGTCCTGTTTCTCTTTCCCTATTCCTGCTTTAGATTTTTCCTATTCTTCATACGCCCTGTCTAAATTTCACCCTACTTATATATCCCTTTTCCAATCACCTGCTCTAAATCCTTATCCACCTCTCCCTTATCTTTCTTCACTATCCAAATTTTTTATTCTCTCCTTTTCTCTATTGTTCTGTTGTTGCTTGCTCGATTGTTGAGTATATTGTGTTTTTTTTTTCTTTTCTTTTCTTTAAGGATTGTATGTGAGGTTGTTCTGCTTTTTCTTTTTCTTTTTCTTTTTCTGTCTCCCATTCCCCCTCCCCACCCCACCCCCGGCCAGTTATTTTTGTGCTTCTGCTTTCCCTTGCCTCACTTGATATTATTGGCTGTTTGTAGTTTGTATTCACTCCAGAGATCCGTTGCTGGAATTTGTTGGGGTTAGTGGCGGTTCTATCGGAGTTTTCTCCGCATATGAATAGTCTCCTCCCCTCTTCTACTTCATTCTATTTTTCTTTTTTTTTTCTTTTTCTTCTTTTTTTTTTCTCTTTTTTCTGTTTTTCTCTCTATCTTTTTCTCTTCTTTCTTCCTTACCCCCCAACTCTCTTAGCTTGGGTGGCCATCTTTATTTGGGGTTATTAATACCGTAATTCATTTGTGTTCAGTGCCTGGTACGTTGTGCCTTGTTGTGTTGTATTTTGTGCCTTTAAATCAACGCAGCAGATCCAAGCGACAGCGGCCTCCTGATCTCCACACGCTCTGTCTGAGGAACAGCTGCTGTGGGTGAAGCCTCCCTCCACCAGCCAGAAGAGCCACAACAGCTGTGAACAGCACCCATCAGAAGACCCGCTAACAACAGAGGAGCAGCTGCTACCACAACCGCCCAAGGAGCAACCACAGCCCGAGGAGCCACTGCCACCTAGGGAGCAGCCACTGAACGACTCAATATCTATATACGTCAGTGAGATCAAACATGGGTAGACAAAGAAATCCCCAAAGGAAAGAAAAGGAGGACTCACCAGAAAAGCAGCTAAGTGATACAGAGGCATACAACATGACAGAAAAAGAATTCAGAATAAGGGTCCTAGAGTGCATACACCGGATGGAGGAAAAAATCGACAACTTATCCAAGAAGCAAGAAGAAACAGATGAAAAAATCGACAACTTAACTAAGACCCAAGAAGAAATGAAGTGCGATATAGCTGCAATAAAGAACACCATTGAAAGTATCAACAGTAGACTAGGAGAAGCGGAAGACCGAATTAGTGAATTAGAAGACAGGGAAGCAAAACACACCCAAACTGTACTTCAGTTGGAGAAAAAAATTAAAAGACAGGAGGAGAGCCTAAGGGAGCTTTGGGACAACATGAAACGAAACAACATACGAATAATAGGGGTGCCAGAACAACAGAAAGAGGAACAAGGATTAGAAAACCTATTGGAAGAAATAATATCAGAAAACTTCCCTGAGGTGGGGAAGAAAAAAGTCACACAAGCCCAGAGAGTCCCAAGCAAGGTGAACCCGAAAAGACCCACACCAAGACACATCATAATTACCATGGCAAATGTTCAGGACAAAGAGAGAATCTTACAGGCTGCAAGAGAGAGACGGAAAGTTACATACAAGGGATCTCCCATTAGATTATCAAATGATTTCTCAACAGAAACACATCAGGCCAGAAAAGAATGGACGGAAATTTACAAAGTGATGCAAAGCAAAGGACTGAATCCAAGAATACTCTATCCAGCAAGGCTATCATTCAAAATTGAAGGGGAAATAAGAAGCTTCACAGACAAAAAAAGGCTAAGGGAGTTTATCACCACCAAGCCAGCAATGCAAGAAATACTAAAGGGACTGGTGTAAAAAGAAGAAATAAAAATCCCAGAAAGAAAACAGCCACACACACAAAAAAAGAAATGGCTACAAACAAGTACCTTTCAATAATAACTTTAAATGTAAACGGGCTAAATGCTCCAACCAAAAGATATCGAGTGGCTGAATGGATAAAAAATCATGACCCATACATTTGCTGTCTACAAGAGACCCACCTCATTAGAAAGGACTCACACAGACTGAAAGTGAAGGGATGGAAAAATATCTTTCAGGCTAATGGAAAAGAAAAGAAAGCTGGGGTAGCAATACTTATATCGGACAAAATAGACCTCAAAGTGAAGGCCATAACAAGAGATACGGAAGGCCACTTCATAATACTAAAAGGATCAATACAACAAGAAGATATAACCCTGATAAACATATATGCACCCAATGCAGGAGCACCCAAATACATAAAAAATCTTCTGGAAGATATCAAAGGAGAGATCGACAACAATACAATCATAGTAGGGGACTTTAATACACCACTGTCATCACTGGATAAGTCCTCTAGACAAACAATCAGCAAAGATACAGCAATACTAAATGACTCACTAGATCAGATGGACTTAATAGACATCTTCAGAACACTTCACCCCAGTGCCACGGAATATACATTCTACTCAAGTGCTCATGACACATATTCAAAAATAGACCATATATTGGGTCACAAGCAAAGTATCCCCAAATTCAAGAAGATTGAAATCATAAAAAGCGTCTTCGCAGATCACGATGGCATAATATTAGAAATAAACTGCAATAAAAACAACCCAAAATACTCAAACACCTGGAAGCTGAATAGCATGCTATTAAATATTGATTGGGTTACCAATGAAATCAAAGAAGAAATTCAAAACATCCTGGAAACTAATGACAATGAAAACACAACAATCCAAAACCTATGGGACACAATGAAAGCAGTCCTGAGAGGGAAGTTTATAGCTCTACAGGCCTATCTCAAAAAACAAGAAAAAATGGTAGTAAATCAGCTAACTCTACAACTCAAAGAATTAGAAAGAGAGCAACAAGAAAACCCCAGAGTGAGCAGAAGGAAGGAGATAATAAAGATTAGAGCAGAAATAAATAACATAGAGACCAAAAAAATAATACAGAAAATCAATGAAACCAAGAGCTGGTTCTTCGAAAGGATAAACAAGATTGACAAACCTCTAGCCAGACTCACCAAGAAGCAAAGAGAGAGGACCCAAATAAACAAAATCAGAAATGAAAGAGGTGAAATAACAACAGACCCCACAGAAATACAAATGATTGTTAAAAAATACTATGGACAGCTCTACTCCAGCAAACTAGACAACCTGGAGGAAATGGACAAATTCCTAGAAAAATACAACATTCCAAAACTTAATCAGGAAGAATCTAAAAATCTCAACAGGCCAATAACTATGGAAGAAATTGAAGCAGTCATCAAAAAGCTTCCAGCAAACAAAAGCCCAGGACCAGACGGCTTCACAGGGGAGTTTTACCAAACATTCAAGGAAGAACTAAAACCTATCCTCCTCAGACTACTACAAAAAATTCAAGAGGAAGGAACACTTCCAAGCTCATTCTATGAAGCCAGCATCACCCTAATACCAAAACCAGGTAAAGACAACACAATGAAAGAGAATTACAGGCCAATATCCCTCATGAACATAGATGCCAAAATCCTCAACAAAATCTTAGCAAATCGGATCCAGCAGTACATCAGAAAGATCATACATCATGACCAAGTAGGATTTATCCCAGGGATGCAAGGATGGTACAATATCCGCAAATCAATAAACGTGATACATCACATAAACAAATTGAAAGAAAAAAACCACATGGTCATATCAATTGATGCAGAAAAAGCATTTGACAAAATTCAACACCCATTTTTGATAAAAACTCTCAGCAAGGTGGGAGTAGGAGGATCATACCTCAACATAATAAAAGCCATATATGACAGGCCCACAGCCAACATCATTCTCAATGGACAAAAACTTACACCATTTCCCCTAAGAACAGGAACAAGACAGGGATGCCCCCTCTCACCACTCCTGTTCAACATAGTACTGGAAGTGTTAGCCATTGCAATTCGGCAAGAAGAAGAAATAAAAGGCATCCAAATTGGAAAAGAGGAAGTAAAACTGTCCTTATTTGCAGACGACATGATATTATACATACAAAACCCTAGAGACTCCATCAAAAAGCTACTAGACTTAATACATGAATTTGGCAATGTAGCAGGATACAAAATTAACCCCAAGAAATCTGAGGCATTTCTATACACCAATAGTGAACTTTCAGAAAGAGAGATTATAAAAACAATCCCGTTTACCATCGCACCAAAAAAACTAAGCTACCTAGGAATAAACTTAACTAAAGAGGTAAAAGACCTCTACTCAGAAAACTACAGGACGTTGAAAAAAGATATAGAGGAAGACATAAACAGATGGAAGAACATACCGTGTTCATGGATTGGTAGAATCAACATCATTAAAATGTCCATACTACCCAAAGCAATCTATAAATTCAATGCACTTCCCATTAAAATACCAACGGCATACTTCAGAGATCTAGAACGAACTCTCCAAAAATTCATCTGGAATAAAAAAAGACCCCGAATAGCTGCAGCAATCCTGAAAAAGAACAAAGTAGGTGGGATCTCAATACCAGATATCAAGTTGTATTACAAAGCCACTGTTCTCAAAACTGCCTGGTACTGGCACAAGAATAGGCATATAGATCAATGGAATAGAATAGAGAGCCCAGAAATCGGCCCGAACCAATATGCTCAATTAATATTTGACAAAGGAGGCAAGAACATACAATGGAGCCAAGATAGTCTCTTCAATAAATGGTGTTGGGAAAATTGGACAGATATATGCAAGAAAATGAAACTAGACCACCAACTTACACCATACACAAAAATAAACTCAAAATGGATAAAGGACTTAAATGTACGACAGGAAACCATAAAAATTCTAGAAGAATCCAAAGGCAACAAAATCTCAGACATATGCCGAAGCAATTTCTTCACTGATACAGCTCCTAGGGCACTTGAAACTAAAGAGAAAATGAACAAATGGGACTACATCAAAATAAAAAGCTTCTGCACAGCAAAAGAAACCATCAACAAAACAACGAGAAAACCCACTGTGTGGGAAAACATATTTGCCAATGTCATATCTGATAAGGGCCTAATCTCCAAAATCTATAGGGAACTCATACAACTTAACAAAAGGAAGATAAACAATCCAATCAAAAAATGGGCAAAGGACCTAAATAGACACCTTTCAAAAGAGGACATTCAGAAAGCCAAGAGACATATGAAAACATGCTCAAAGTCACTAATCATCCGAGAGATGCAAATCAAAACAACAATGAGGTACCATCTCACACCTGTCAGACTGGCTATCATCAACAAATCAGCAAACGACAAGTGCTGGAGAGGATGTGGAGAAAAAGGAACACTTGTGCACTGCTGGTGGGAATGCAGACTGGTGCAGCCACTATGGAAGACAGTATGGAGTTTCCTTAAAAAACTGAAAATGGAACTCCCATTTGACCCTGTGATCCCACTTCTAGGAATATATCCCAAGAAACCAGAACCACCAATCAGAAAAGATATATGCACCCCTATGTTCATAGCAGCACAATTCACCATAGCTAAGATCTGGAAACAGCCTAAGTGCCCATCAGTAGATGAATGGATTAGAAAACTGTGGTACATCTACACGATGGAATACTATGCTGCTCTAAAAAGGAAGGAACTCTTACCATTTGCAACGTCATGGATGGAACTGGAGAGCATTATGCTAAGTGAAATAAGCCAGTCAATGAAGGAAAAATACCACATGATCTCACTCATTCATGGATAATAGAGACCATTATAAACTTTTGAACAATAATAGATTCAGAGGCAGAGCTGCCTCAAACAGATTGTCAAACTGCAGTGGGAAGGCCGGGGAGGGTTGAGGGGCAGGAGGTAGGGGGGTAAGAGATCAACTAAAGGACTTGTATGCATGCGTATAAGCATAACCAATGGACATAAGACACTGGGGGATAGGGGAGGCTGGGGGACTGTCTAGGGCGGGGGATAAAATGGACACATATGTAATACCCTTTGTAATACTTTAAGCAATAAAAAAAATTAAAAAAAAAAAAAAAAAAAAAAAAAAAAAAAAAAAACCCAACACACTTTTTGGTAAAAACTCTCAGCAAACTGGGACTCGAGGGATCATACCTCAACATAATACAAGCCTTATATGACAAACATACAGCCAACACCATACTCAAAAGGCCAAAAAAAAAACAAGTCACCCAAGAACAGGAACAAAACAGGGATGCCCACTGTCACCACTCCTGTTTGAGTGAGTACTAGAAATGCTACCATATCAATCAGGCTGCTTGTGGCATGACCAAATTGAGGGATGACCAAAGGACTGGTTTGGGGCTGGGCCGGCCAGACTGCACCCATGTACAAATTTGAGAACTAGGCCTCTGGTAGAAAATAACTGCCCAATAAATGGGGATTTTGTCTTATTCATAATCATTATGCAGCATAGTGTGTAGGCTACTAAATATCACTTGAAAGAAGACAGTTAGGAATATTGTGTACACAAACTACATTTTCTACTGTTTAGCACTTGAGAAACAACATCAACTATTCTTCATAAATCAAATAAATGGACTTCTGAACTCAAGAAAAATCATGAGATGGAACTGGAGAGCATTATGCTAAGTGAAATAAGCCCGTCAATGAAGGAAAAATACCACATGATCTCACTCATTCATGGATAATAGAGACCATTACAAATTTTTGAACAATAATAGATACAGAGCAGAGCTGCCTCAAACAGATTGTCAAACTGCAGCTTGAAAGCCGGGGAGGGTTGGGGGCAGGAGGGAGGGAGGTAAGAGATCAACTGAAGGACTTGTATGCATGCATATAAGCATAACGAATAGACATAAGACACTGGAGGTTAGGGGAGGTCAGGGGATTGTCAAAGGCAGGTGGGGGCGGGGGGGAAGGACACATATGTAATACCCTTTGTAATACTTTAAGCAATAAAAAAATTAAAAAAGAATCATTGGGAAAAAGAAAGAAAGATCAAGTAATTTGCTCTATATAAAAAAAAAGAAAAATCATGATACAAATCCAAATCTTGGCTGTCGACAAATCCTAAAAGATAAGTGCAAAGTAAAAGGATCAATATGTATTTAACTCCTTCAGTGTTCCATAAAACAAGTTCTTCACTTAATAAATGAATTTGGTAATGTAGCAGAATACAAAATTAACACCCAGAAATCTATGGCTTTGTGATACACCAATAAAGAATTCACAGAAAAAGAAACAAACAAAAACAACAATCCCACTTACAATTGCAACAAAAAAATGAAGATACCTAGGAATAAACTTAACTAAATAAGTAAAAGATCTGTACACTGAAAACTACAGGACATTGAAAAAAGAGGTAGAGGAAGACATAAACAAATGAAGAATATACCAAGTTCATGTAATAGTAGATTAAATCTCATTAAAATGGCCACGCTACCCAAAGCATTCTACAGATTTACTGTAATCCCAATTAAAATACCAATGACATATTTCTCAGACCTAGAAGAAAGTCTCCAGAAATTCATATTCAATAAAAAATAAAAAGACCCGCAATAGTCCCCGTAATCTTAAGAAGAACAATGTTGGCCATTCACAATTGCGGATGTCAAATTATATTTCAAAGCCAGTGTTCTCAAGCTCGCTGGTACTGGCACAAGAACAGACGTGTACTAGTAGACCAATGGAACACACATGAGAACATAGAAATAGACCTGAGCCTTTATGCCCAATTAATATTTAACAAAGGAGGCAAGAGCATACAATGGAGTCAAGACTGTCTTTTCAATACAGGAGGTTGGAGAAATTGGATAGATACATGCAAAATAATGAAACAAGACCACCGCCTCACACCATAGAGGAAAATAAACACAAAATGGACAAAGGACTTAATTGTAAGAGGGAAAACATAAAAAACTTGGAAGAATCCACAGGCAGAAAAATATGAGACATATTTCAAGAAGCTCTTTACCAATATAACTCCTAGGGTAATAGAAAATATGAAGAAAAGCAACAAATGGGACGACATCAAAATAAAAATCTTCTGCAGAGAAAAAGAAACCATTAGCAACACACAAACACAAAAACACACACACACAAAAAAAAACAAACAAAAAAAACAAACAAACCAAAACAAGAAAGCCCATGGCTTGGGAGAACATATTTTCCTATGTTATATCCAATAAGGGCCTAATCTCCAAAATTTATAGGGAACTCAGCCATCTAAAAAAAAAAGGAAGATAAACAATGCAATAAAAAAATGGACTTAAATAGATACTTTTGAAAAGTGCACATACAGAAGGCCAAGAGACATAAGAAAACATGCTAAAAATCCTTATTCTTCCTAGAGATGCAAATCAAAATAACAATGAGATACCATCTCACACTGGTAAGAATGGCTATCATCAACAAATCAACAAATCAACAAACAACAAAAGCTGAGGAGGATCTGGAGTAAAAGGAACCCACGAGCAGTGCAAGTGGGTTTAGAATGCAGTCTGGTAAAGCCATGTGGAGAACAGCACGGAGTTTCCTCAAAAAATTAAAAAGCAACTGCCATTTGATCCAGTACTCCCACTACTAGGAGTCTTTCCCAAGAAATTAGAAACACCAATCAGAAAGCATATATGCACCCATATGTTCATAGCAGCACAATTTAGAATAGCTAAGATTCGGAAACAGACTATGTGCCCATCAGCAGATAAATGGATTAAAAATGGTGGGGTACATCTACACAACAGAATACTGCACTGCTGTAAAAAGGAAAGAACTCGCCGAAACCGGTTTGGCTCAGTGGATAGAGCGTCGGCCTGCGGACTGAAGGGTCCCAGGTTCGATTCCGGTCAAGGGCATGTACCTTGGTTGCGGGCACATCCCCGGTGGGAATGTGCAGGAGGCAGCTGATCGATGTTTCTCTCTCATCGATGTTTCTAACTCTCTCTCCCTTTCTCTCCCTTCCTCTCTGTAAAATATCAATAAAATATATTAAAAAAAAAAAAAAAAAAAAGGAAAGAACTCTTCCCTTTCCAAAAAGCATGGAAGGACATGGACAGCATTATGGGAAGTGGAATAATCTAGGCAGAGAAAGAAAAAATACTGCATTACCTCACTCATTTGTGGAATATAATGAACAACAGAAACTGATCAACACAAATAGATCCAGAGAAACAGAAGTATGGGACTGACTGTCAAAATTCAGAGGGAAGGCAGGAGGCTAGGGGAGGTAAGAAATCAACCAAAGGACTTGTATGCAGGCAAATAAGCATAACCAAGGGACACAGACACTAGGGAGGCGAGGGCATGTGATGAGGGTGGGAGTGGCCAGGGAGAGCATAATGTGGGGAGAAGGAGACATATATAATACTATATGTAATACTTGAAACAATAAAGAATATAAAAAGATGAGTTCCTAGAAATATACCTTTAACTATAGTACTTGGCTAACATACTGAAATTCCTCAATCTCCCAATAACTTCATGATGGTTGATCTTTTAGCCAAATCAATGTAACTTGAGTAAACATAGCTCAGGTCATTGTAATTGCTCCACATAAACTGTTTGGATGTCTGGACCTATTTTTGGAAACAAATCTGAAGTCACATATTCCACCAAGATGCCTGGCACTGATGGGCAGCGACACAAACTAAACAGCCACTGGACACAGTTCCCACCTTAAGGAATCACTTGATTTTTCTGGTTCCAAAAAGTTTTCCACATATTTATACATCATGGCCTACTTCCTGACATTTGAGATTCAACAAACATCCCTTGATCCCCTTAATTTTAGGAATAGAAACACTACCTCCTACCAATACCACTTCTAAAAATAATTACCCCCTATATTTTTCCTCTTATCTTTTTTGTGCATGATTGTACTTATTTACATTTCCTTGCATGTTTGTTATTTTTACCATAGAAAATGAGTGTCCAATAAGTAGGGATTTTGTCTTATTCAGAATCATTGCGTAGGCTACAAAACATCACTTGAAAGAAGACACTTAGGAATAATATCTACACAAACTACATTTCTTCTGCTTAGAAACTAGGGAAACAACATCAACCATTCTTCATAAATCAAATAAATGGACTTCTGAACTCAAGAAAAATCATGAGACAAATCCCACTCTTGGCTGTTGACAAACCCTAAAAGATAAAGGTAAAGTCAAAGGGTCAATATGTACCGACCCCCTTCAATGTATCATAAAACAGGCTCTCCAAATAAAGGACAGGGACATAAGTGAGTTATGTACTAAAAGCCATTGAAGATCAACAACTTAATATATGGTATAACGAGTATACACACAAATTAACTTAAATATAAGATCAAAAGTGTAGCCAAAGCAAAAACTTGGTTATTGACATAGAAATCTGCATATGTTACCTTGTCCCAGGGAAGAGTGATTCTTAATAAATCCAAAAGAACGTAGCTTAAAGCAATGGTATAATATGTTGGAAATATCTCAAAATATAACAGAACCAAAGAAAATATGTACCCCAAACTATCGTAAGTGTTTCCCTCCACGTCCTGCATGGTTCAGGGTTCGGGTCTGGAAGAGGAGCCGCACAACAAATGAAAAAGAAAAGACACGAGATAATTTGGGAATATTGGGGGACCAGGCGAGAGAGTCCAACTCAAGAGGAAGGACTTCCACTGTGCTCAGGCCTCACCAAACTTTTTATAGTGAGAGGTAAACAAGGTAGTGGTTACCAAAATTACACTTTTCATGTGAGTTTCACTTGTTTACACCGTGGTTATACTTCTTTCACTTCCTCAGCCCATTAGATTCCCAGATAAGATCTAGGGAGTGTTATAAGGTCAAGCCTAATTATGCTAAGAGGACTGTGCCCTCTAAGCTAGGACTTGCTTGTGACTTTGCCAGCAGGTCAGTCCAAGGCTTAACCCTATATCAGTTTCCCACACCAAACGATGCCCAAATGGTGTGACTTTCAGGGTAATATTAAGGAATACTTGTGCAACAAGCACCAACAACTTTGAAGGATATGGGACATACTTACATTGGCTAGACTTTAAGATTAAAGAGAAATAAGACTATTTCCCTCACTAGTACATTAAAGACTCATTGAAAGGAACTCTTATCCACTACTTTAAAATAAATCAGGATATATGTATTTCACAAAAATCAGTCTTGTTGCATGATTCAAAATAATTAACCAGAGAAAAGTTAGTTAGGGGCGGGAAGGTCAATTAGTTATGGCACACCCAATGTCCTAACTCACATCAGTTCCTGACTTGAAGAACTAAATACCTGGCCCACCTGCTGTGACTCTGTGATGGTTGACCATCCAATTGTGAGCCTGGAGGTCACTGTCCTATTCCTGGTCAAAGAATAAGCCCAAGCCCCTTGCTCAATCCCCAGTGGGGGACAAGGAGATGGCAGCCGTTCAGTGATTCTCTCTCATCATTCATGTTTTTTTTCTCTCTCCCTCTCCCTTGCTCTATGAAATCAATACAAATACTTTTTAAAAAAGGTATACCAACTTGAGGGTAAAGGGACTACACATACCATATTTTCAAGACCCTTTTTTAATGCTATGGAAATGTTAGCATCAATTGTATTAGCTTCTTACCAACAGTGACCTGATTTCTGCTGATATTATATGTCTGGGGTGCGCAGGCTGTTCTAAATTACAAAGTTCTTTGAAGGCTTAAAGCCCGATTCCGTTTGTATTCATATCCTAAGTAACTAAGCTTAATGTACTATTTTGCTACACAAAATGGACATTTCAACATCCTTCCAACCCCACAGTCCAGCACTTTTGTGAAGAAAAAAAAAAAAAAAGGATAGTGTTGGCTAAATAATCATGGCTTATATGGCATTATCAAACTTTAAAAACAAGAAGACGGAAACCTGGAAATACTATTACTTGAACCACAGTGCTAGAATTTTATTAAAAGACTAAACATATGTCTGTGTGTATATCATCTCTTAGCACCCATCCATTCACTGTCTTGCATACATCATCTCTTCACCCATTATCTGTCCTGGGTGCCAACCACCATGCATCACCCACCTGCCATCCTCTGTCATGCCTCGTCTACCTCTCCCTCGTCAGTTGTTAAGATTAGTAATCCTGAGCCACTTTGTGGGTGCTGTGAGTTTCCCTTTTCACCCGGGCATCACAGTGCTCCATTTTAGACCGTCTACTTTTCCCCTCCCAGGGGCTGTAGAAAGGGTTAAAGAGAATAAAACAGGGGAGAGAAAACCTTATTTTGCTTAGCAGATATCTTGCAGCAAGCTTGCAGCCTTGAGCACAGCATAGCCCAGATAACCAGAAGACACCTGGCATGGGAGGAACCAAGGACAGACCAGACCCTCATGTCAGCAGAGCGGCTTGCAGCCAGCAAAATAAATAAAAACTCTCTCTCTGCTCTCATGACTGATGACTTTCTCTGTCTCAACCCACCAGCACCCAGGTGTCCAGAATAAAATCTCTTTTGATACATCTTGTACCCCCAGACGTCCCACCTCACATAGGAACAGCACTCATGGACAAGATGAGGGTGTGCTTTTCAGCAGAGGATCCCCTACCAACAGCCATATCCTGGCAGAATCTCTGTCTGGAACAGAGGACATCCGCTTCCCAGTACCTTCGGAGCTTAAGCACAAGCAGAGGGCCCACAGGAGGAATATCACAGCCACCTGCATGTGGTGGTGAGAGGAGGCCACTGGGCCCAAGCCTCCAAGACATCCCAGGGCATGGTGTTTTCCCAGTCTCAGGGGGGCTGTTGCTCTGAAGCTCCTGGCAGGGTGGTGCTGCAATGTCAGTTCCTGTTGCTACATACTTTGACCCTCAGTCTGGGGCAGGGAAGGCCTGGCATGGTGAATATGAAAGATGACCATCATGCTGCGGGAGGGATGAGCAAGGAGCAGAGGAACAGTAGACGGGTAGGGGAAAGCTGGGGGCCTCTGTGTTATTGCAGAAGCAGTGAGCAGATCTCCCTTTATTAAAGTCAACACCAGCACTCTGAAAACTAAAACTGGGGCTCTGTACCATAAGGACCCCTCAGGGAGGAAGCTGGGTCACCAGGCCCCTTCAAGCCACTTCTCAGCTCTACACCTGTGTTGTGGCCCTGCAGCCTCTCAATCTCTTTTCCCCTTAGACATTGGTGCATTGGGATTTTCAGTCACTTTTAGGCGCCTGGAGAATTTTTTCAATGTTGGTTTTACAATACTTAGGTGGCATAATGTATCTTTGTGTTTTGTTGTTGTTAATCCACACTAGAGGACCTTTTCTATTGTTGTTTTTCTTTTTTAATTTTATTTTATTGCTTAAAATATTACAAAAAATAGTACATATGTCTAATATTTTCCCCATTAACCTTCCCCTGACCTCCCCTACCCCCCAGGATCTTGTGTCCATTTGTTATGCTTATATGCATGCATACAAGTTCTTTGGTTGATCTCTTACCTCCCCCTCAATCCTCCCCAGCCTTCCCGCTGTAGTTTGACAGTCTGTTGGATGCTTCTCTGCCTCTGTATCTATTTTTGTTCATCAGTTTATAATTTCATGCAGTTGGACTCTTGTTAGTGTATAAAAAGGCCATAGATTTCTGGGTGTTAATTTTATATCCTGCTAGTTTGTCAAACTCACTTATTAAGTCCAGTAGTTTTTTGATTGAGTCTTTGGTGTTTTCTATGTATAGTATCATGTCATCTGCGAATAAGGACAATTTTACTTCTTCTTTTCCAATTTGGATGCCTTTTATTTCTTTTTTTTTTTGGTCTGATTGCTATGGCTAGCTTTTCAAGTACTATATCGAACAGGAGTGTTGAAAGTGAGCATCCCGATCTTGTTCCTGCACTTAAGGGAAATGAGTTTAGTTTTTGGCCACTGAGTATGATGTTGGCTGTAGGTTTGTCATATAAGGCTTTTATTTTTTTTAGTTATGATACCTTTATTCCCACTTTGCTGAGAGTTTTTATCAAGAAAGGGTGTTGGATTTTGTCAAATGCATTTTCCGCATCGATTGATATGATTATGTGATTTTTTGTCTCTCAGTTTGTTTATGTGATGTATCACATTTATTAATTTGCAGATACTGTACCATCCTTGCATCTCTGGAATAAATCCCTCTTGGTCATGTTGTATAATCTTTCTATTGTAATGCTGAATTAGATTTGCTTGAATTTTGTTGAGGATTCTAGCATCTATGTTCACCAAGGAAATTGGCCTGTAGTTCTCTTTTATGTGATGACTTTATCTAGTTTTGGAATTAGGGTAATGCTGGCTTCATAGAAAGTGCTTGGAAGTGTGCTTTCCTCTTGAATTTTTTGGAATAGTCAGAGGCAGATAGATTTTATTTCTTTCAGTGCTTGATAGAACTCCCCTGCAAAGCCATCTGGAACAGGGTTTTTGTCTACTGTAAGATTTTTGATCACTGCTTCAATTTCTTTAGTACTTACCAGCCTATTAATCTTTTTGATTCTTCTTGAATGAGTTTTGGAAGCTTATAATTTTCTAAGATTATGTCCATTGCCTCTAGGTTGTCCATTTTGTTGGAATAGAGTTATTCACAGTATTTTTTCATAATTGTTTGTATTTCTGTGGGATGGAAATATTGTCTTCAACTGCCTTCCCTGCCAACCCAATCACCCCCAACTGCCCTCCCCTGCCGGTCCAGTCGCTCCCAAATGCCCTCCCCTGCCAGCCTGTTTGCCCCCAACTATCTTCCCCTGCTGGCCCAGTCACCCATAACTGCTCTTCCCTGCTAGCCTGGTCCCCCTCAACTGCCCTCCCCTGCTGGCCTGATCGCCCATCCCAAATAGGTATTTCAGGCAAATATGTTTGTATTTCTGTGGGAAAGAATGTTATTGCCTTCTCTCTTTTTATGGCTTTGTTACTTTGTCTCTTTTATTTATAATTTTGTTTATTTGGGACCTCTAGCTTTGCTTCTTGGTTAGCCTGGCTAGAGGTTCATCAATCTTGTTTATCTTTTCAAAGAACCAGCTCTTGCTTAGGTTGTTTTTTTTTTTGTTTGTTTTTTGGGTTTTTTTGTTTTTTGGGTTTTTTTGTGGTTTTTTTTGGTCTCTATGTTATTTATCTCCACTCTGATCTTTATTATTTCCTTTCCTCTTCTTATGTGGGGCTTCTCTTTTTGCTCTCTTTCTAGCTCTTTGAGTTGTAGGGTTAGACAATTTATTACCATCTTTTCTTGTTTCTTTGAGGTAGGCCTGAAGAGGTATGAACTTCCCACTCAAGGCTGCTTTTGCTGTGTCCCATAGATTTTGGATTGTCCTGTTTTGTTGTTGTTGTTGTTTTGTAATTTGTTTCCATGATGCTTTTTTATTTCTTCACTGATCTCTTTGGTAACCAAATCATTGTTTAAAAGCATGCTATTTAGCCTCCAGGTATTTGATTCTTTTTTATTGTTTTTATTGTAGTTGATTTCTAGTTTTATGCCATTGTGATCTGAGAAGATGCTTGATATGATTTCTATCTTCTTGAATTTGAAGAGACTTTGCCTGTGCCCCAAAATGTGGTCTATCTTTAAAAATGACCCACGTGCACTTGAGAGGAATATATATTCTGTGGCTTTGGAGTGGAATGTTCTGAAAATGTCAATTAATTCCATCTGATCTAGTGACTCATTTATGATTGATGGTTCTTTGCTTATTTTTGTTTAGAGGGTTTGTCCAGTGGTGTTAGTGAGGTATTAAAGTCCCCTATTATGACTGTATTTCTGTCAATCCCTTGATTCCATTGATATCCTCAAGAAGTCTTTTGTTTGTTTGTTTCTGTTTTTTTAGTGTGTGTGTGTGAGTGTGTGTGTGTGTGTTTCTATGTATTTGGGTGCTCCTGTATTGGGTGTATACATGTTTACCAGCATTATATATTCTTGTTGAATTGCTCCCTTTAGTATTATGAAGTGCCCTTCCTTATCTCTTGTTATGGCCTTCACTTTAAGGTATAACCTGTCAAATGTAAGTATTGCTATCCCAGCTTTTTTTTCATTTCTATTTGCCTGAAATACCTATTTCTATCCCTTCACCATCAGTCTGTGTGCATCCTTTGTTCTAAGGTGGGTTTCCTGTAGACAGAAGATATATGGGTCATGTTTTCTTATCCACTATGTCTTTTGATTGGGGCATTTAATCCATTTACATTTAAAGTTATTATTTATAGGTACTTGTTTGTCAAATTTTATTCTTTACTAGTAGCCCAGTGCATGAAATTCGTGCACTGGTGTAGGAGGGGAAAGGGGCCCCTCAGTCTGGCCTTCACCCTCTCCAATCTGAGACCCCTCAGGGAATGTCCAACTACCTGTTTGTGTCCACACTTTTAACAGATAACAGCTCCATTATTGTTTCTTTCTTATGCTTAAAACCATTGGAATTAGTAGGTATTCAAAGTGTGTATACATTTTGGGGGGACACCCTGTATATCTCTAGTCAGCAGTGAAAGAAACCAACAGCT
Source organism: Myotis nattereri (assembly GCF_964212035.1). Classification (NCBI taxonomy): domain Eukaryota; kingdom Metazoa; phylum Chordata; class Mammalia; order Chiroptera; family Vespertilionidae; genus Myotis; species Myotis nattereri. The sequence continues at coordinate 40,029,470 of NC_138094.1, read as the reverse complement.
GGTTTGGAACCCCCAGACAGAGAACCTCGCTCACTCCCCACATGTCTCCCCACTTCACTTTCCACCTTCGTGGGCAGCAGGAGAATCAATGTTTTCTCTCATTAATTCGGAAAAGCATGTCCTGTCACCAGCTGCCCGGCAGGAGTGCGCTAGGCCCCAAGCAAGTGAGGCTCAGTCAGGGCAGCCTTCACTTATGGGTGCTGGCACCCAAAGTGCACATGCCTCCTCTACAGTCACCCTGACTATCCTACTGTTTCACTGAGAGGACGGAATTCCTCTCCACCTCTGGGTTCTTGATCTTGAACGCTGACCGAAGGCACCTCAGTGAGGTATGCCCATGCCCACCCCGTGTGTCTGTCTGCATCTGCTCCCGCCTCAGTACCTGCATTAAACCCCTAGAGGTGATCTCATAGCTGCACTGGTCTCCATGGGAACAGGGCATCACCACTCCGCCCTCTCACTGTCATCTCACAGGCACCCACCCTCAGCACCCAGAATACCCAGACACTCTCCCAAGGATGTGAGCGCATCAGAGGGGATGTGTGCACATCCTGTCGGTGTGTTAGGCATGCTGTGTTGATGGAAGTGCGGTGGAGAGGCGGGGGGAACTTGTGCACACCTTGGTTTGCAACTGTTGCAGGTGTGGGAGGGTGACAGTGTGCTGGGGGATGTTCGCATGCCAAGGAAGGATGTGCACACCAGAGGTCTCTGGCTCTGCAGATCCGCAAACCCCCATGGTGCAGCCAGGAGGACATCAGTCTGGCCTGTCACGGTGGCTCTCCCTGCGATCCTGCACCTGCTGTGCCAGGAGGCGAATCTTGCCCAGCCACTCCTGGGTGCTGATGGCCTGCAGGCACTATTTCAACTCAGCTTGCAGGCTCCGCTTGGCGTGCTCACAGCTATCACCACCACCATGTGGGGAGTACAGGCCACCCTCCGCCTGCCTGCTTCCCCTGTCCAGAGGCTCTCTGCACTGCTCACCTGCCCAGAGTGACTGGGGCTGGGCGGAAGCCAGGCATACTGCACTGCCCAACCCTGGCTGATCCGCCCCTGTGCGAGCTGCCGTCCCACCAGGAAGAGTCACGGATCTCGGTCCTGGGACCGTGGACAGCCTCAAGCACTGCCCCCTACCCAGCAGGGTCACAGATCCGGGTCCCGGGACCGCAGACAGCCTCAAGCACTGCCCCCCACCCACCAGGACATGGATCCAGGTCCCAGACTGCCGACAGCCTCAAGCACTGCCCCCCGCCTGGCAGAGTCACAGATCTGGGTTCGGGACAATGGACAGCCTTTCGTAGTGCCTCCTGCCCGCCAGGTCATGGATCCAGTTCCGGATCATGGACAGCCTCAAGCACTGCCCCCCGCCCCCCCGCCCGGCAGGGTCCCCGATCCGGTCCCAGACCACGGACAGCCTTGCCCGTGGCCGCCGGCCTTCAGTATGCAAATTAGCTGCCATCTTGTTGCTGCAGGGTGGGGGTCCCCACTGGGGTGCCTGACCAGTCTGGGTGAGGGGCTGAGGGCTGTTTTCAAGCTGGCGGGTCACTGAAGCTCCTGACCTCTCCTTTTTTTCTTTTCTTTTTTTATTCTGGGATTTATTTACCTTCTATGGCTGTCACTGGAGCTGAGAGCCAGCTTTAGCTCTGAGGCTCAGCTCCAGCTCTGAGACCTCGGCTGCTGAAAGCAGGGATCTGGGTTTTTTTGGGTTCTATAATTGCAACACTGTTGCGATCCTGCTGGCTAAAGCCCGGCTGGCTGAAAGCAGGTTTCTGGAGTTTGTTTAGGTTCTATAATTGCAACATAGTTGCTTAGAGTTGCAGCTCAGAGCACAGCAGTGGCAGGTGGGGAACCTTGGCTTCCTCCATCACTGAAGCAAGCAAGCCTCCTTTTCGCTTCAGCTGCCTGGCTGTCGGCCGCCATCTTGGTTGGCAGTTAATTTGCATATCGCCCTGATTAGCCAATGGGAAGCGTGTTGGAGCTACAGTTAATTACCATGTTTGTCTATTATTAGATAGGATGCTTGTGTTCCTTCTTCCCTTCCTATATCTTCTTTTTATTGCAGACCCTTTAGTATTTCTTGCTTTGCTGGTTTGATGTTAATAAACTCCCTTAGTCCTTTTTTGTCTGTGAAGCTACTGATTTCACCTTCAACTTTGATTGACAGCTTTGCTGGGTACAGTATTCTTGGATTCAGACGCTTGCTTTGCATGCCATTGTATATTTTATTCCATTCTCTTCTGGTCTGATATGTTTCTGTTGAGAAATCAGTTGATTGTCTTATGGGAGGTCTTTGTAGGTAACTTTATGTCTCTTTCTGGCAGCCTTTAGCATTCTTACTTTGTTGTTGTAGTTTGCCTATTTATTATAATATGTCTTGGTGTCAATTTTTTGCTATTCATCTTGTTTGGGAATCTTTGAGGTTCTTCGACTTGTGTGGGCTTTTTATTCCCAATATCAGTGGAATTTTCTGTCATTATTTCTTCAAACAGGTTTTCTATTTCTTGCTCAGTTTCTTCTCCTTCTGGTACCTCTATTATTAGGATGTTGTTTTGTTTCACTTTGTCCCAAATTTCCCTTAGGTTCTCCTCCTGTTTTTTAAGTTATTTTTCTAGATCCTGCTCTTCTTGGGTATTTTTCCCTGCCTTGTCTTCTAGCTCACTGATGTGGTCCTCTGCTTCTTCTAGCCTACTGTTGATGCTTTCTATTGAGTTCTTTATGAATCAATGTCATTTTTCACTTTTTCTTGGTTCTTCATTTGCTTTTAGTTCTTACAAGTATTGTTGAATTTGTCTTCATCCTTTTCAGCAACCTTTGACCATTGCTCTGAATTCTTTCTCTGTCATATTGCTTGCCTCCATTTCATTTACTTCATTTCCTGGTGATTCCTCCTTTTCTTTCATAATTGGGCTGTTCTTTGTCTCCGCATGATCGCTCCTCTCAGGGTTTCTGGTATGTCACTGTCTCTCTCCTGCGTTGACTTAAAGGCACAAAATACAACACAACAAGACACAATGCACAGGGCACCAAACACAAATGTATTCACAATACTAATACTGCTAAATAAAGATGACCACCAGAGAAAATAGAATTAGGGACTAGAGCAGAATGCAAAAAAGATAATGAGAAAAGGAAATCATCTAAGAGGGAAACAAGAGAGAAGAAAAAAATATGGGGAAAAATATGTGCATGGTAGAAAACTCTAATAGAACAACAACTAATCCAAAAAATTGCAAACAATAAACCTCCAAACAACAAAAACCTGATGAATATGAGGAGGCAGAGCTTGTTTCCAGGAGGTAAGGTCAAAGAATTGAATGAATGGGGAAATAGCCACAATTCTGTATAGAGGAGGTAGAAAGAGAATGGGTAATAAGAAGATAAGTAAGAAACTAAATACAAATAAGAATATATATATATTGCGTGGCCAGATTATTATTATGACCACCTGGTGTTCATAGCAAATTAGCTATAATTTCGGGCTGAAGTTGCTAGAGGTCCAGACCATTATAAACAGGGAAGCAGGTTGTTTACCATGACAGTTACCCAAGCACAGGAACACAAAGATTGAACAGTTGAGCACTGGAAAAAAGTCATGTGGTCCAACGAATCACATTTCCAATTGCATCATGCAGATGGCAGAGTGAGAATTTGGCGGCAACAGCCTGAAAGCAAGCACCCCATATGCATGAGTACAACCCGTCAAGCTGTTTTGGACAGTGTTATGGTTTGGGGCATGTTTTCCTGGCATGATTTGGGCCCTTTAATTCATGTGGAACAATGTCTGAGTAGCACAACATACCTAAGTATTGTTGCTAATCAAGTTTATTCTATCATGTTGATGGCATATTCCAATAGAGGTGGCTTCTTCCAATAAGACAATGTGCCATGCACGGTGCTCGTATTGTGCAGGAATGGTTTCAAGAACATGAGGGAGACTTTACCTTTCTTAGGTGGCACCCACAATCACCAGATCTCAATCCAATTAAGCATTTGTGGGACGAAGTTAAAAGAGCCATCAGGTCGCTGGTTCCACAACCATCAAATCTCAGAACTGGACAGTGCTATTCATCAGGCATGGTGTCAGATTCCTCACATCACCTTTCAACATCTCATGGAATCAATTCCAAGAAGAACTGCCACAGTATTTTAGGCAAAAGGTGGCCCAACAAAGCACTGATTGGGTGGTCATAATTATCTGGCCACTCAGTGTAGATGGTCTGGTTCTTGTATATCCTTTTTAAAAGAAGGAAGTTGTTCTTAAAAGCTACTCAGCAAACTTCCTTTTATATCTTATTGGAAAGGATTTGGTCATGTGCCTACACTCAAATCAAAATGGAAAGAGGATAACATTACAATGATTGTCTTAAAATAATCACTTAAAATAGATTTCAGAAAGCAAATACCATATATAAAATTTTGTTAAGTATTTAATGAGATACTGCACACAAAGCACTTCAAAAAATCTCAAGCACAAAATAAACTTTTGGTGAATTATCTATCACTAGCTAGTGATTGATTTACTGATTTATACTAATGTGAAATTATAGATATTACTTGATAGGTTTCTTTAAACATTTTTGTTTCAAGGAGCCATGAGACCTAAACTGAAAATAATATATGACTTGATGGCATATTTGCAAACATCAATGAGTTAAATATGGAATTTTGTGGGTTTGGAGTATTTTCATGGAAATTCATACATTTGTTTAGTGAGAGGACTTAGAATTTCAACTACTGTGAACTTATGAAAGTCACAGGAGAAAGAAAAAGAAGAACATGACAAAATTTACCACCATTTGGGCATAGCCCCTTCCCTTTCTATAGTCTATAGAATTATCTGATTTTTAGTGCTATTGCAATTTGTGCCAATGACCATCAAGTCTCTTTTTTCTCCTAGCAACACTAACACTCCTCTCCAAGTTCCTGATGCAATAGCCAGAATCATTTAGCTCCACCCACTGGGGAAATCACTCCTACAAGTAATTACTGTTGTTCTTGTATTATCTCCATACCCTTCAGAGTCTTAACTGCATAATAGAGAAAGAGAAAGAATAGACCCAAGGGCTTAGGACTGATGGGTGCAAAGAAAAGCAGGAATGTGGATGAGCAGCCTCAATAATTATCCACGAGGAGCCCTGAGGTAAAAACAAAAACAAAAACAAAAAAAACCTGCCCATAGTGATTAATGAGGAGTCATGCCACGAGTTTCCCCCTCCTACTGTACATTTTATTTGTTAAGAGGATAAATTCTGATTTGAAAGAGGTTGTATCTTGACATCAGGGTTCAAGGAAGGGTCCTAATTTGACTGAAGACTTTTAAGATATCACATATGCATTTTCTACATTGTTATGTACAAACTAGAGGCCCAGTGCATGAAATCAGTGCATGGATAGGGTCCCTAGGCCTGGCCAGCAATCAGGGCCAAACGGGGCCTTCTGTCTGCTGGCTGGGGCCTCCCTTCTCCAGCTACCACTGCCAGTTGGGGCCCCTTCCCTGACTGTCAGCTGCTGGCCAAGCCTTCCCTCATTCCATGCTGCCTTCTGGTGGTCAGCTCATGTCATAGTGAGTGATTGAATTCCTGGTCTCCTGGTCAAATGCATATTAGGCTTTTATATGTATAGACTAGAGGCCCAGTGCCCAAATTTGTGTACCAGTGGAGTCCCTTGGCCTGGCCTGTGGGATTGGGCCAAAAGCATCTCTTTGACATCTCCTTAGGGTTCCAGATTGCAAGAGGGTGCAGGCCAGGCTGAGGGACACCACCAGTTCAAAATCAGGGCCAGGGAGGGACATGGGAGGTTGGCCAACCAGGGAGGGATCACAGGAGGGCTCCTGGGCATGTCCAGTACCTCTTGCTCAGTCCAAATCAGCCGGACCCCAGCAGCAAACTAACCTATCAGTCAGAGGATCTGCCCCATGGTGGTCAGTGCATGTCATAATGACTGGTCAACCTGTTGACTGTCTGCCCCCTGATGGTCAATGCACATCATAGCAAGTAGGTGAGTGGCCTTAGTATATCATTAGTATATTATGCTTTGGTTGGTTGAACAGCCAATTGGTTGACCAGGACACTTAGCATATTAGGCTTTTATTATATAAGATTAGGGGCCCAGTGCACAAAATTCGTGCATTTGGGGGTGGTCCCTCAGCCCAGCCTGCCCCCTCTCACATACTGGGAGCCCTCAGAGGATGTCCTAGTGATGACTTAGGCCCACTCCCTGCTCCCCTTGGGGAGCAGGCCTACGCCACAGTCTGTCCTCCCTTTGTGGGAGGCGACAGGGCTGATCAGGGGAAGGCGCCAGCCCCATCACCCACTGCTGCAGCCACTGCTAGTCACAGCAGCCACCAAGGTTTTTTCATCAACATGGACTCCAGTCCCTTCACCATGAAAAAAAGACAACTTTCCTTAGGCATTTTCAAGATGTGTCTTTCATAGGATATGACATTTCTTTATTATTTTTTTATCCTCACCTGAGGATATATTTCCATTGATTTTTAGAAAATGTGGGAGAGAAAGGGAAATAGAGAAACATCAAAGTGAGAGGAACACTTTGATTGGTTGCCTCCTGCATGAGCCCTGACCAGGGCCCTGGCCAGTGAGGAGCCTGCAACCTAGGTACATGCCCTTGGTCAGAATTGAACCCAGACCCTGTGGTGGGCAGGCCAAGGCATTATCTACTGAGCCAAACCAGCCAGGGTAGGATATGACATTTCTTAGCCCTCCAGCAGTGGACCTTCGTTTTTTTTCTCCAGGAGTGTGGTGAAACACCCTACATCACCTTCTTGGATTCTTATTACCCAAGTTACTAAGAATATTACCAGTGGCATACGGGGAGCTTAGCCAATGAGTGGTCAGAAAAGGTGTTTCCTCTGTACTTCACACCGATCCTAGGCTCAGCCCCTGCTCAGGCCTAAGACCTCTGGCCCAGCATTAGGCCTGGGGGTACCCTGCCAGGACCATGTGATCGCCGGCTCTGCCCATGCCCAGGCCTCAGGCCTCTGCCAGGGCATTAGGCCTGGGCAGGGAAACCCCAGCCCGCTCCAATCACAGGCTCTACCCCTGCTCAGGCCAGAGGGGCATTAGGCCTGGGAAGGGGACCCCCAGCATTCCAATCACCGGGCTCTGCCCCTGCCCAGGCTTCAGGCCTCTGGCAGGGCATTAGGCCTGGGCCAGAGACCCCCAGCCTATTCCAATCTCAGCTCCACCCCTGCCCAGGCCTCAATCCTCTGGCTGAGCCTTAGGCCTTGGAAGGGACTCCCTCAGCTCTGATTGCAGACTCAGTCCCTGCCCAGGAGCCCCCTGGCTCAGGCCCTTCCTAGGGCTGCTCAGGGCCTACATGAGGTCTACCTCGAAGTGACCTGGGTGCCCTATGATGTTTCTGGGACTCAGGCCACCGGTGCCTAGTATGCAAGTTAACTGCCATCTTAGTTGGGTTAATTTGCATATTTGCTTCTGATTGGCTGGTGGGTTTAGCAGAGGTATGGTCAATTTGCATGTTTCTCTTTTATTAGATTAGATAGCATACAAGATTGCCTGGGGAAAGACTTGTAGTTTTTTTTTTTTTTTTTTTTTTTTTTTTTTTTTTTTAATTTTTTTATTGCTTAAAGTATTACAAAGGGTATTACATATGTGTCCATTTTATCCCCCCGCCCTAGACAGTCCCCCAGCCTCCCCTATCCCCCAGTGTCTTATGTCCATTGGTTATGCTTATACGCATGCATACAAGTCCTTTAGTTGATCTCTTACCCCCCTACCTCCTGCCCCCCAACCCTCCCCGGCCTTCCCACTGCAGTTTGACAATCTGTTTGAGGCAGCTCTGCCTCTGAATCTATTATTGTTCAAAAGTTTATAATGGTCTCTATTATCCATGAATGAGTGAGATCATGTGGTATTTTTCCTTCATTGACTGGCTTATTTCACTTAGCATAATGCTCTCCAGTTCCATCCATGACGTTGCAAATGGTAAGAGTTCCTTCCTTTTTAGAGCAGCATAGTATTCCATCGTGTAGATGTACCACAGTTTTCTAATCCATTCATCTACTGATGGGCACTTAGGCTGTTTCCAGACCTTAGCTATGGTGAATTGTGCTGCTATGAACATAGGGGTGCATATATCTTTTCTGATTGGTGTTTCTGGTTTCTTGGGATATATTCCTAGAAGTGGGATCACAGGGTCAAATGGGAGTTCCATTTTCAGTTTTTTAAGGAAACTCCATACTGTCTTCCATAGTGGCTGCACCAGTCTGCATTCCCACCAGCAGTGCACAAGTGTTCCTTTTTCTCCACATCCTCTCCAGCACTTGTCGTTTGCTGATTTGTTGATGATAGCCAGTCTGACAGGTGTGAGATGGTACCTCATTGTTGTTTTGATTTGCATCTCTCGGATGATTAGTGACTTTGAGCATGTTTTCATATGTCTCTTGGCTTTCTGAATGTCCTCTTTTGAAAGGTGTCTATTTAGGTCCTTTGCCCATTTTTTGATTGGATTGTTTATCTTCCTTTTGTTAAGTTGTATGAGTTCCCTATAGATTTTGGAGATTAGGCCCTTATCAGATATGACATTGGCAAATATGTTTTCCCACACAGTGGGTTTTCTCGTTGTTTTGTTGATGGTTTCTTTTGCTGTGCAGAAGCTTTTTATTTTGATGTAGTCCCATTTGTTCATTTTCTCTTTAGTTTCAAGTGCCCTAGGAGCTGTATCAGTGAAGAAATTGCTTCGGCATATGTCTGAGATTTTGTTGCCTTTGGATTCTTCTAGAATTTTTATGGTTTCCTGTCGTACATTTAAGTCCTTTATCCATTTTGAGTTTATTTTTGTGTATGGTGTAAGTTGGTGGTCTAGTTTCATTTTCTTGCATATATCTGTCCAATTTTCCCAACACCATTTATTGAAGAGACTATCTTGGCTCCATTGTATGTTCTTGCCTCCTTTGTCAAATATTAATTGAGCATATTGGTTCGGGCCGATTTCTGGGCTCTCTATTCTATTCCATTGATCTATATGCCTATTCTTGTGCCAGTACCAGGCAGACTTGTAGTTTTTTGCATAACCTCCATAACAAGGCCATCTCCCCAACTCAGGCTCATGACTAATAAAAAATATGGGAATTTCTGAAACTTAGTGATGGAAATTTTGGTTGAAAGGGGCAGTGCAGGTACCTCTAAAACCCATACCTCACAGGAAATTTTTAAAGATAGATGCCACATTAGGATACAGGCAAAGTCTCTTCAAATTCAAGAAGATAGAAATTATATCCAGTATTGCCAGGGTATTTTCCTGCATCTAGAAGAGTTCAGAAATCTGGAAAATGGGCTTTGAGTAAATTAATAGACTAAAAATATAAATTTAGAATACATGGGGGAGCCAGAGGAGACTTAGCTATAGTATCCAAGTTCTATGAATCTCTGGACCCCTAGCTTTTTATTAATACAAATTGCCCTAAAGCAAAGCATATATATATATATTCAAAAGTTAAGGTTTGGTATACAGTAGGCATTGTCAGGTTGGGGGAACTGCCTTCGGCTGTTCCAGTAGCAGGCAATAATATATGCAAATCTTTAGGTTTGGGGAATTGCTTTCAGCTATTCCAGCAGGCAATAATATGTATTTTCGGCCCTGCTGAAGCCTCAGGTCCACCAAACTTTTGATGAATTTCTTGCATTATTACCTGCTGGAATTAGCCCCCAACATATACCCCTTTTTTGTTTTAATAAACTTAACAAGAATGTATGCCATTTGCATAGCTTGGTTCCTTATATGGTTTTGAAATTCAATGGAAATAATAGAGTTCTATTATGTCCCTTTAAATTGTTGCCAGGCATCAAAGGAATCAGTCTTCATTAAGCCCCTTTCTGGACCAATGTTCTTTTTTCCAGTCATTGTCCAACAGTTTTTTATGTGTACATGCCAGCAATGTACTCTAGTTCTGGATGGTGGACTAATGGTGGCAATGCAGGTCCGACCTTCTTTGGCTTGGTCTTGGGCAACCTGAAGTGATTAGCAGCTGCTGACTGCTAGCATGGCAAGGTGTCTTCACCATCCTCCATCTCTGGACTGTTTCTCCTCTATCTTGACAGCGTGTTGCTTGGCACCACTGCTATCTGTGGCTGGAGTATTCTGGTTAGTTCCTCTCTTGGATATAATGTGACAGAATCCACATGGGCTTGGAGGAGTTTTCTGGAAATATATAAGCATATTCTCAACCAAAGGTTAATAAAGGCATATTTCTATGAACTAGACTTGGGATTCTTTCATTCTTGCCAAAACCATTTTCCTTTGGCTTATTTTCTTTCTTTCTTTTTTTAAAAACATATTGATTTTTTACAGAGAGGAAGGGAGAAGGATAGAGTTAGAAACATCGATGAGAGAGAAACATTGATCAGCTGCCTCCTTCATACTCCCTACTGGGGATATGCCTGCAACCAAAGTACATGCCCTTGACCGGAATCAAACCTGGGACCCTTGATTCCGCAGGCCGACGCTCTATCCACTGAGCCAAACCAGTTAGGGCTTGGCTTATTTTCATGAGTGTAATTTCATGGGTGTCTTGCTATCAGAATTACAATTGAAAAAATTTTAAAGTAAAAAATTAAGTAATTAAAGCTTGGTGTAATTTATTACAGGATATTTCTTCACTATCCACCTTTTTTTGATTTAAATAATATTAAGAGGCTTTTGGAAATCTTGATAGCTTTTAATTTAATTCTTTGCACAGAAATATGACTGCTCTGGATTTATTGTATTATAAGCAGTTTTTACTATGAAATAAACCATCAGTAAAAAATTAGTTAATGCTTTAAGAATAGTTTCCTGCCGGTATAACTAGGTTCCCTTGAATATTTACTTATTTCAATTTGCCAATTTAAATCTGTTTGAAATAAGGCTTATTCTCTAACTTTATTTGTCCTTGGCTATGAATAGTAAATAACACTAATTGAATTTCTGCTGTTAGTCTTTGAGTAATTTTACGTAAGCTTTGTTTAGAAAGGCAAAAACACAAATTACTTACTTTTCTTTTTGAGGTTTAATACATTGATTTTTAATTACAGTTTTCCATGCATTTGAAGGAAACCCGTCTTTATTTCTTGCCAGAGTAAGCTCTAGGTTGCCTTTAGAGAGTTTCTTTTAAAAACTTTTTTCTTTCTTTTATTACACCAAGCAACCTACATGGCTGCTTTTGAGATGCTGGCTGATACTGCCACATACCTATATTTAAATGACTTTTTTTATATTTATGTTGACTAGATAAAGCATCAGATTTAATGCTTGAATAATAATCTTCAGTTTACCCTGTAATTATTAGCGGAAGAGATTTCAAAATTTTAACAGTCTCCTTTTTATTGACAACATAGACTGATGAACAGGGACAGATCCAAAGACAGAGAAGCAGTGATCAGACTGTCAAACCTCAGAGGGAAAGTAGGGGAGGGTGGAGGGTAAGGGGGAGAGATCAATCAAAGGACTTGTATGCATGCATATAAGCCCAACCAATGGACACAGACAACAGGGGGATGAGAGCATGAGTAGGGGAGGGGGTTTTATGGGGGATGAGGTCACATATGTAATACCTTAATCAATAAAGAAATTAAAGATTGAAAAAATAAATAAAACAAACAAAAAAAGCTTAAAAGTTACTTTTAAACAGCATTCTTTTTTCACTCATTTGCATATACAGAGGGATATGGGAGGTCTTCGTAACTTCCAGAGGACTTTATTAGAATCCAATTGCTTTTAAAAATATTGCCTTCTCATATAACTGAAATTATATGAGCTCTTGATTATATTTTAAAAAGCTAATTTATTAAGTAATTAAAGTAGTCATCTTTACTGAAAAAGAAAAGTAAGCAAATTTATATTTCTTACCCATGAGGCACAAACACCTCCCCACTCCCACTATTCAAAGTGTAGGCGCCTAGAGCTTTTGTCTTTTAAAATTCCGTTGCTGAAAAATTTGACTCAAGAAATATATCAGCAACTTTTCCTGCCCTCCCTTAGAGGTTAAAACTTTATAATATTTAAAATATATGTATATAAACAAAATATATTTATTAATTTTTACTTAATAAAGCTTTCCTGCCCTAACCGGTTTGGCTCAGTGGATAGAGCATTGGCCTGCGGACTCAAGGGTCCCAGGTTCGATTCCGGTCAAGGGCATGTACCTTGGTTGTGGGCACATCCCCAGTAGGGAGTGTGCAGGAGGCAGCTGATCGATGTTTCTCTCTCATTGATGTTTCTAACTCTCTATTCCTCTCCCTTCCTCTCTGTAAAAAATCAATAAAATATATTTTTTAAAAAATAAAGCTTTCCACGTGATTTCAAGTATATTAGATACTTTAATTTCTTTTAAGAAGAGAGAACAAATTCTTTTGAATCACTCCAGGGCCCATGTGTTGTAATGTACCCTGTGAATCACAGAAGGATGCCTCAAGAAGTCAAATTAAAGAGTCACATTTATTGCAATCCAGGACTATGAGGAACCATTCCCCAAATGTCATAGTGATAAGATGGGTGTAACACCAGACTTATATAGGCAAAGTTCACAAAGTTATTGATTACATCTCAAGGTTTGGAATGAGAAACCTGGTTTTCAAGAAAAGGAGTTTACAGAAGCAGAATTAAGCATGTTAATTATAGTTTTGGGTCTCAGGGTCACTGAATTGACAGAAACACCTTATCTAGAGCCCTCAGATCTGGAATCAGGAACCTAGTTTGCAAAAAGCAGTTTAAACAGAATGTTATAAACACGTTATCTAGAGCCCTTGGGTAACCTGGGTTAAACTTAGGCATGTTATCTAAATTACAGTTTTGGGTCTAGAGTCCTCTGACCTTGGGATAACTGTGTTGTTTTTCCCAGGTGAAGGAAAAATGTGCTTTCTAGGACCAGTATGACCACAACACATGGGATATTTACATTACAATCAATAAGGCATTTAATCGAATGGGATGATTTATATAATTCAGAAAATCAAAATAACCTGTCCATTGTTAAACAAAGCAAATAGGTACCATACTTCATTCCCCACTGGTTTTATGTACATGAGTCAAATCATGGACTCATCTTCATTAGTTAGAGGATTGTACTGCCCCCTAACTACAAGTAGTTTGACCAAATTTTTTCTAAACTGCCTGCTCTCCTGTTCCCTTGACATCTAGCCCCACTTGGCCATGGACTTTCTCACTGGTTAGAAAAATTTTCTTACAGTTACCAAGTACCCTAGTGCCATGCTCCCCGTCAGTACTGTCCTCATTGAAGTCCAGTTTCCCTCCTGTGGGTGTTGAGCTTCCTCCTGGAGCTCACAGGTGAGGCCACTGGCTGCTGGGATCAAGGCTGTTTCCTGGTGCAGGAGCTGGGAGTGGTGTAGCCAGGTCTGGATGCCATCAGCTGGGCGACAGTGTATAGTCCTTTCCAACTTGGGGTGAGTCCTTGGATCCTGAACTTCTTTACCCACACTGAGTCCCCAGGCTGGAAAGGATGTACAGGGTCCTAGGTGGTACTGGCAGGGCATCTCGAACAAGCTTATGGGTGGCTAGGTATACTGCAGAGCCTGCAAGGACTTGAGCAAGGAATGGTTATTAGTTTAAACTTTTAATTCCTCCCCTAACATTGGGCAGGATAGGGGGAGGTTTACCAAACATGATTTCAAAAGGAGAGAACCCCTCCCGGTTGGGGGTACACCTGGCCTATAAGTAGGCAAAGGGCAGGAGGTTGGTCCACTTTTCACCGGTTTCTGGGGTAAATTTAGTTAAAGTCCTTTTAGAGTCCTGTTCATACCTGCCCTGAATTTGTGACCGTTATGCACAATGGAGTTTCCAATTTATGCCTAAGACTTGAGCTATATACTTTGAGATACCTTGGCTACGAAGTTGGGGCTGTTATCTGATCCTATGACTGCTGATAGCCCCAATCTAGGTATAATCTCCTGGGGTAATTTATTGACCATTATAGAGGCAGTTTCTGCCCTGGTGGGCTAGACTTCAACCCATCCCGAGAAAGAGTCTATAAAAACTATCAGGTACTCATACCCTGATGCCGGTGCTTAATCTCTGTGAAATCCACCTCCCAATGCTCTCCTGGGGAGTTTCCTTGGGCCTGAATTCCCAGGGGGACTCTCTTACCTTGCATTTACCTGTGACCTGCCTCACAAAAGTTCAGAAGTCTTGGTGACACCTATGTGGGTAGCCTGGTGTAACTGGGCAACTAAAGTCTGACCTAGAGCCTCTGGGACCAACAGTCTGCCATTTGGCAGAGTCCACCAACCATTTGGTCCTCTGGTAGCTTGCTTCTGTTCTGCCAATTCCTCCTCTTATAAAGGCCCCACTGGTTTTTGGGCGGCTTCCTTGGCAGCTTGGTACTGGGTGACCCTGGTATTTGAAATCCATCTCTCCGGAGCACCTCGAAGGAGGGCTTCCACAGCATGGGGTGTTGTCAGGGCTAGTTCCTGGCCCAAAATCAGATTATCTGCCTCCTTTACCAGCAATGCTGTGGCGGCCACTGCCCAGAGGCACGCTGGCCACCCTGCAGCCACAGGGTCTAGTCTCTTAGACAGATAGGCCACAGGTCTCTTCCAGGGACCTAGAGTCTGGGTGAGGACCCCTTTGGCAGTGCCCCTTACCTCACTCACTTAGAGGTGGAAGGGCTTCCTGTCATCTGGCAAGGCTAGGGCAGGTGCTGAGATGAGAGCCTTCCTTAGCTCCTCAAAGGCCCATTGTTCCACTTCAGTCCAGTTTAGTAATCTCCTTGAACCCCAGTATCCACAGGCGGCAGTATCCAACTGCCCCTAAGAATTCCTGAACCCAAGCTGGAGTGGCGGTGGCTTGCAATTGGACTACTACAGGAGCTTGATGACTTGCTAACCCCGGGGGGGGGGGGGGGGGGGGGTTTCTGCCCAAACCATGGGAAAGAGGCGTCGTAATTTCCCCAAGTAAGCAGAGTCACATTGGCCCTTTCCTGCAAGAGATATTCATCTGAGAGAGGACAGGTAAAAGAATGTGGGCAGGGGAGGATGGGTCTGGGCTTGGGTTCCTTGGATCCACAGTGAAGTGTGCTTCGTCCCCCTCAAAGGATATGGTGGCTTGTAATTTCTGTAAGAGATCACGTCCAAGTAAGGGGTACGGGCATTCTGGCATGATCAGAAACGAATGTGTTACCATGTTCTTTCCAATGTCCACAGTCCTCTTTGATGTCCAAGGAAAAAGGCAGTTTGTCTGTTGGTTTACTGGACTGATTTCTTAGATGTTATGGGTCCCGTTGGCTCTGTCAAGACTGAATAGGCTGCTCCAGAACACACTAGTAAACTAACTGGGGGTACTATTTATAAAAATTATTATTCTGGGCTCTAAGGGGTTCAAGGAAAAGGAGTCCTGGCCCTATTAGTCCCCTTCTCTGAATGTAAATCCTTCAGAGCCTGGGTTTTCCCTCAGCCTTCCACTTTTCTTTGTTAACCTCCCAGGATATTCTCTCTTCCAGTGCCCAAACTTCCTACAATAGGCATACTAATACCTTCCTAGTTTGCTGCCAGCCCTTTCTTTCTTTTTTCCATTACCCTTCTCCTTTTGTCTTGGTGCCCATTTCACTTAATGCAGCTACCACTGCCTTAGTCATTCTCTTGTCCTGCTTCTCCTCCAGGGTGTCTCTATTGTTAAAGACTTTCTGGGCTACCTCTATCAGCTGTGACTGATTCATTCCTTCAAATCCTTCTAATTTTTGGAGTTTCCTTTTCTAACTGCTGCCTTTTAAGCCACCCCCAAAGTCCCCAACAGAACATGGTGAAAAGTGTCCAAGGAGGCCTTTGGTCTCATTGGGGTGCAGGGAGACACAAGGAGGCACAGGGAAATTTTCCTCCTCGCGCCTACTCAAACTAACCCCTTGGGGGATGAGAGGCAATTACAAGCCTGGTAAGCAGAGGGCACGGAAGATGGAAGCCTGATAGGTGGAGACGGGGAGCTTGGTGCAGGTCCCCAGGTGACCAGTGGAGGTGCTCCAGCCACAGGGGGAGAGGCATTTTCATCTGGCAGCCCTTTTCTCTCTGTTCCCACTGGGAAAAAGAGCTTGCCTCCAGCCAGCAATGGTGGCATGGTGGGGGCCAGCAGCCCTTAGCTGGCCAAGGGAAATATGCCCTGCATGTTACAAAGCACTCCTGTGGCAGTAGATTGGGTACCAGGCCCCTGCCATTGTACCCGTCCCCTGTGACAGAGCAGCAATAAGGTCTCTCCCAAGAGAGTGCACTGGAAGGGGATATTAGCCCCTCCTTTGCTAGCAGCAACAGGTACGGAACCCTTTCAGTAATTTGACCAGCTTCATTCCCGTCCACCTTTACAGATTCCAGGGCCCATTTTCTTCCTTTAACCAGCAAGCCAAATGACACTGGCCTGTATTATTTCCCATTGTGAGTTAGAGGAAGACAATTCCTGTGGAGGAAAATAATTCTTAGTCAGCTTGGAAAAGAAGGCAGAGGATGACAAGGGTGTGCAGGGAAATTTTAATAAAAGCCTGGAGGGTCTCCTGAAAGATCCTCAATTCAGCACAGTCAGGGGGCAGGGCCCATAAAATTTCTCTGCCATGAGGAATGTCCCAATCAGACAAAAAAAGCCACAAATACCTTTAAATCTACTCTAGAATTCCAAAATTTCAACCAACACAGAAATATCACAGAGAAAATCAAAGTCCCTGGTACACAAACATAGACAGAAATTTTTACCAGTTAGGTGGGCCGATTCCACCTCTGACAGAGAGCAAGAGCCCTTGGGAAAAGAACCCAGCGGCCTCTTGGGTGTTTTGCTATTGGTCAGAGCATTCAGCCTTAAACATTTCTTTTTTGCAGACTTCCACGCTTACATGAACAAATAATTATACCTAAGTAGATTTACAAACATCAAATAAACATCCACACTTACACCCTTTCAGTGGACAAGTACTTTTACAGTCTTGCGATCTTGAGCAGATAACAGGAACACTGCCCAAGTCCCCTGATGGGGGCCTGATAAGAACAGATGTGGGGGCCTTTGGCTGGGGAGTATAAAGTCTCCATTCTTCCTCCCTTGGCACTGCTAAGGACAGGATCATTGGAGAGGTCTCTTCACCTAGGCAAGGCTGTGCTGAGCCATCTGGGGCAAAAGTGGTTTCTGTTTCCATTTTGGCTAAAGAGTCTCTGCCCATTAGAGGGACCAGGCCAACTGGCAAATACAGGAATTCATGAACCACCTGGTGGCTGCCTAACTGACATCGGCAGGAGTGGCAGAACAGTCTGCAGCTGCGGTCCTGGTAGCTCCAATAATGGTGACTTCCTTTCCTGAGAGGGGAGCTACCTTCTGAGTAAATACCAAGAGCTCTGCCCCTGTATCAACCATAAAGTTCACAGTCTGGCCCCAATTTTCATTTTAACCTCGGCTCATGGGGGCCCAGTTGGAAAGAGCCCAGTCTGTCCTAGTCAGGGTCAGCTGTTGCCAGTCCAAGGAGGTCTGCCTCAGGTGGCTCTGGCTGAAAGTGGCTGGGCGGTTTGGATGGCCTTGCCAGCTTCTTTTGGCCTGCTCCTGCCCTGCCAGCCTCTTCACTCCTGCTACTAAAACTTTATTCTGCCCCTTCTTACACACGCAGAACTGGACCCAAGGCAGTAAGGTTTGAGCAATTTTAAAATTCCTTAACATATATTCTAAGAGAGTAGAGTTTGAGGAGGAGCTATTACCTGTGTTGCAGGGAGGGACCGGGTTGCCTCCTCCTTAAAAAATACCTGAATAAAAGAACTAATCAAAATAAGGCTTATTTTCTAACTTCATTTGTCCTTGGGTGTGGACAGCAAATGACACTAATCAGATTGACATGAACTATTTAACCTTTGTTTAGGGAGGCAAATGCAAAGCATTTACTCCCAAGTGTCCTTGGTTTAGGGAAGATGGGATTTCTGCTCAGTTTCCCTATTCTACTTGTCCCAGCTTACTGGCCTATTATCCATTCAACTTTCTTTCAACATTTCTCTTTTCCTTTTCATCACATACACAACCTTCACAAATTTCACACTTTAAAATTAGCCTTTAAACCTTTTTTCTATGTTCTTCAAAAATACATAACCATGTCTCAGACCTTCCATTAAGTATTTCTCTTTATCTTCCTCCCATCACACCAAAGGCATACTTTCCAGTTAGTTAGAACTCTTAGCCTTCATTTTTAGGTGACATGTAAATAATTAACATTCCTTAGATTAGCAATACATTCATATTTTTTAAGAAACACGAACAGAAATTTCACTATCTAAACAATTTTAAACAACAAAGACACACATTTAAACAACAAAGACAGATAACATTCCCCATTAAAAACTTTGATTCACCATGGAAACTCGGGAGATGTTTAGAAGGTTTTTTTTCCAAAGGAAACAAAACAAAACAGAAACAAACAAAAACACTTTTACACAGGCGCACGCCAAATTTACACCACAAAATACCAACAAATAAATTTCCTAGATCAGAAATCCATTCATCAGCAAAACAACAAAATTGACAGACTAAACACATTGGACTCAGAAATACATTGGACTCACAAACAAAAACAAAAACCAAAAAAGCTCACAAACAAACAAATCCAAAACCAAAAAGGCTCACAACCAAACAAACAAATCCAAAACCAAAAACCAAGGAAACCAAGGCCATAAGTACCCTCTGACATTTCAGGGGTAACAAGGAAGGAGAATTTAGATCATGTCCAGCCCTCCTCACAATCCACCACCAGTGACCAGTCCCAGAACTCCAGAACTTACCTCTAGAGGATTTTCAGGTGACTCAGATGAATTTTTTTGTTGTTGTTGTTTTTTTTGTTTTGTTTTGTTAGGGACGGGCGAACTGAAGGGAGTTCTCCCGGGACCTGGAACTTCTCAGGTCGCACACCCCCTAGAGACCCCTCAGTCTCCATGAATGGCTCAGGAGATGTTCATCCTCACTTTTTGTCTGAAACAGTTCCCCTAAAGGTATCTGAAAGGGCAAGGGCTATGCCCTCCTTCTTGCCCCAGGTCAAGGGCTACGCCCTCTATCTTACCCCGGATCCTCCTGTTTTGGGCATCCATGTGCTCAGCAAGGAGCTTCTTCCCGGAAGCCCAAGCCTCTGCTAGCCATGCCTAGGATTTATTTAAACTAACCAATTATAATCAAGGGAAGTGCGTGCAATAGACACAACCACATCCTATGTAACAAGACCCTGACTTGCACCTGGCCAATTAGCAGGGCCCACAGTCCTCTCTCTCTCCTCCCCTTACTCCAACCCCCCTATACAAACCCTCTCCACACAGAGCTCTCTCTCTCTCTCCCTCTCTCTCTCTCTCTCTCTCTCTCTCTCTCTCTCTCTCTCTTTCTCTCTCTGCCGCTTGCCGCTTTGTCGGTGAGTGTGGTCGAGGAGCCGAGCAAAGAGCTAGACTCTTTGCTTTTGCATCGGACTTGGCTGGCTCCCTGGTGGTCTTTTGGGGATCCTAAAATCTGGGCATAACATTTGGGGGTTCATCTGGGATCCCCAAGACCCTTGAGGACCCCCAATCCGGAGAGTATGACTGACCACGGTAGGTGTCTGTGTGTTGAGTATTCTGTTCTGTGTGTTATATGTTCTGTCCTGTGTTGTGTGTTCTGTCCTGTGTGAGCTCACTTCTGAAATTCTGTAGTGCCTGAAGCGGTCTAGGTGGACACACTGCTAAAGGACCACAGGTAGGGAGAGTCAGAAGATGTTCCGCTCTTCAGGAGGGATGTGTATTCCCCTCACGAGGGACATGTATTCCCCTTGAGGATCTGAGACAAGGCAGGTTGCTCCTGCTGGTTGGCATGCGGCTATCGTCTAGCTTTTGGTTTTTCTTCCGTGGAGTTGGAAGGTTGTTTTGGCCTTGTTTCTGCAGAGTCGGAAGGTTGTTTTGGTTTTGCTTCCATGGAGTTGGAAGACGGTACTTTGGGGCCCTTTGGTTGTCTGTGTTGTTTTTTTTCTGTTTTATTCTGTGGACTTATTGGACGGACATTATGGGACAGACTCAAACTACTCCTTTAAGCATTATGGTCATTTTAAAATCAAGGGCTGGGCCAGGCCTGCCTTGCCAGCCTCAGGTGTGGTTTTCCAGAGCTGCTGGAAACTTGAGACCTTGGAGTTTACTGAATCAAATGATAAAAACTTATACCTAGGTATCTTGAAGTGACATAATACTGAATTAAATGAGATCTCAGTGTGTTTCATACAAAATCTAGAGGACAGAATTAAATCTGTTGGTTGATTATGTCTTGCATTTTTGAAGTTTATTCTTAAAAATGTTACGGATTGAGAAATGCTGAATATTTGACTTGCCAGCTAAAAGTTTAAGGTTCAAATTGAATTGGGGAAAGTTGTGTAGTTGTGGTAGCTAAATGCTTTTGCTTATTGGTCTGATTAAAAAAAAAGAGAATTAATTTTATAATCTCAACAGAAAATTTGTAATACCAAAACAAGTTTAAATTTAATTGATATTCTTTAAGATAATTATAAAAGGTATAAACAGCTAATGAGATTTCAGTTTGTCTGCAATATAATGTTGGCCATTTATCTTTTAGGGATTTTGGTTTGCTCGGTGAAAAAAACAGTGTAGACAGTGACCATTTTGGGCTGCATGACTTGGCAGCCACCATGTCAGCCACATGGCTTGCGGTGCCCCTGGGGTCCCATTTTGAAACAGCAAAAGGCCCCTTCCTCTGAATTAGCCAAAAGGGAATGTCTGCTCACTGAGGCAGGATGGAATTTCAGGGGTGGAGCTTTAAGGCATAGTTTTACTACAGAAATGTGGATGGGGCAGGAAGTGTGCTTGCCTCTCGGATTTATTTAATACTATTTTTAAGCTAATCTCTTAAATCTAGAAAACCCTGCTTTCCTTAAACTAAGGACATTTAAGGGTTATATGTTCCCTCCCTAAACAAAAGTTAAGTAGCTTATGTCAAAGTCTTTAAAAGGGACTGATAGCAGTAATCCAATTTCTAAAGTGAAGTATGGTAAAATTAAGTTGTCATGATATTCTTTCATGGTATTATTCTACAACTTTCATTAATAATTTTTGATGCTTTACAACAGTATATTGTTCATGTATCCCAAACAAACTTATAAATTAATTCTTTGAATGTTGGCAGAAACTAAAGGACATGAAAGGATTTATTCCCTTCCACTGTGTGGAAAGCCCCCTGGGGAAGGCACTTAAGCATTCTGAATTGACCTCTCTAGACCTTTTTTGCCAAGAGGATTCCAATTGTCTACAGCTGTTATCTGAGCTCTCTGTTCAAGCTGAGATCATGAAAAGCTGGTACCATGGATCTGTCTCTTGCCCAACGGCATAAGCTGGACCCTCTCTGGAGAAGAAATCTGGGTTCCCCATGATCAAGGCTGGGGCCCTGCCAGCAGGTGAGGGGATCCAAAGACAGTTGCTGGGCATGGAGGCCAGGGGACATAGGTTAACAAGGAGACAGAACTGAACCTCACATCACTCTACCTGGCCCAGAGGATTGCTGGTAGTCAATGACAGGTAAGACCCTCAGGGAGGGGTGACCTAAGACAGGCACAGCTGGGGGCCAGTAGGAGAAAAATTGGGGTTCAACAAAGTTGGGGCCCAGATCCTCACCCCCCTCCCCCAATTGTGCAGGGGCTTGAACACTTGCCCCTTCTGAAGAAGGTCTCCTGTCCCCATGGCTGCTTCTTGCTTCCCATGCCCAGCCCAGATCAGGAACCAAATAACAGAAGATTTGGTCCAGCTGAAATCAGAATCCAGATAAACGGAGGCTTGGCTAACAGACCCTATGTCTAACAACAGGAATGCTCAGAGCCTTCACAAGGATGTAAATTAAAATTATTATTAGAATATTAAATTTGACAGTAAAATAGTTGTCAAGTTTTCAAATTAATTAAATTTGGCTAACTTGAAATAGGTAATTATTCAAAAGGTATTAACCAAAATTTTCATTTCGTGATAAGCTGCTGGAAGACATCTTACCCAGGTATGGTTTTCCTGTTATGATAGGATCCGACAACGAACCAGCCTTTATTTCACAGGTAATGCAGGTAGTAGCCAGGGCTATTGGGGCAAATTGGAAATTCTTATAGGCCCCAGAGTTCAGGGCAGGTAGAAAGGATGAACAGAACTCTAAAGGAGACCCTTACCAAATTAACCATGGAGACTGGTGGGGACTGGGTGGCTCTCCCACTGTTTGCCCTTTACAGGGTAAGGAACTTCCTTTACACCTGGGGCTTTACTCCCTATAAAATCATGTTTGGCTGGCCACCCCCTATCATTCCTAACCCTGCCTGTGACTGTGTTTTGTTTGACTTGCTGTTTTCAATTGTTTGTTGGAATCCTCATGGAGGACGTGGCCTGGTCTTTCCCTTCCTCCCTCCTCCTGATTCTGAGAGCATCTATAGCTGGATTTCGGGTGATCTCCAGGCTTTCTGTCTGCAGGAGACCTCCCTATGCACCCATTGTCTTTCCAGGCCGACTAGGAGTCATATTTCCCCACAGGTCAGACCCCAGCCTCTGGGAGGGAGGACTCTATGGGAGCAGTCTGTAGTTTTCTTTGAAACTATATTGCTTAAAGGGAGACAAGCAACTGGCCTAGGCTGAGACAAGGGGAGCAGGGGTATTAGCAGTTATGTTACCAGCTGCAGACCACTAGAAAAGCAGAGGAGGAACAAAGCTGAAGTCACAACACCGCCCAGCTCCTGAACCATCTGCTTGAGTCCATGCATCTGCAAGAGGGCAGCGGCTTTCGGGATTTGCTGGGGGATGCTCTGGCCAGGCCCCCAGGAGACCCTAGGGGAAGCAGCTGGCTCACAAGGGAGGCTGATGTCCCCTTCTGGTGTGCTCCCTTGGAGGAGGCCTGGTTGCTGCTTTGCCACAAAGGGAACTGGTGGAAAGGCAGGAGAGTGGAGTGCTGTGGCTGATGGGCAGGGCTAACAAAGGGGCACTCTCCCTGGACGTGGAAGGCATCGAAACTTTGAAGTTCTCCAAGAAGCTGAAATGGTTTCGTTCCCTTCCACTGAACCATTTGTTGTAGTTTGTCTCTGCCAGGTCACAGGCCCAGCTCCTTCTGTGCCCAGGACAGCAGGGAGCCTGAGTGGAAGGTGACCTCTGGCCAGACACACCCGCTGCAGATCACCCTTGGGAGGACAGTGGACCTCGCCGGACCCCTTGTAATCCTCCTAATGCTGTTGAATTTCGGCCCTTGCATTATTAACAGACTAGTTCAATTTGTCAAGAAGTGTATAGGGTTGGTTCAGTTGATAGTTCTGCATGCCCAGTACAGGCTTCTAGCAATGGTGAAATAGAAATGCAGTCAGTCTCATGATTGAGCCGTAAGTCTCAAGACAAGGGGGAAATGAAAGGGCAAGGGCTATGCCCTCCATCTTACCCCGGATCCTACATTTTTGGGCAGCCATGTGCTCGGCAAGGAGCTTCTTCCCGTAAACCCAAGCCTCTGCTAGCCATGCCTAGGATTTATTTAAACTAACCAATGATAATCAAGGGAAATGCGTGCCATAGACACAACCACATCCTGTGTAACAAAACCCCTACTTGCACCTGACCAATCAGCAGGGCCCACATTCCTCTCTCCTCCCCTTACTCCACCCCCCCTATAAAAACCCTCTAAACACAGAGCTCTCTCTCTCTCTCTCTCTCTCTCTCTCTCTCTCTCTCTCTCTCTCCCGCTTGCCGCTTTGTCGGTGAGTGTGGTCGGGGAGGCGAGCTAGGTTGAATAAAGACTCTTTGCTTTTGCATTGGACTCAGCTGGCTCCCTGGTGGTCTTTTGGGGATCCTGAAATCTGGGTATAACAGTATGCATCTCGCTCTGGAGCCTCCAAATTTTGTAATGTACCCTGTGAATCACAGAAGGACGCCTCAAGAAGTCGAATTAAAGAGTCACATTTATTGCAATCCAGGACTGTGAGGAGCCATTCCCTAAATGTCATAGTGATAAGATGTCATAGTGATAAGTGTCATAGTGATAAATGTCATAGTGATAAGAACTTTGCCTACATAAGTCTGTAACACCAGACTTATGTAGGCAAAGTTCACAGAGTTATTGATTACATCTCAAGGTTTGGAATGAGAAACCTGGTTTGCAAAAAAGGAGTTTACAGAAGCAGAATTAAGCATGTTAATTATAGTTTTGGGTCTCAGGGTCACTGAAGTGTCAGAAACACCTTATCTAGAGCCCTCAAAAAGCAGTTTAAACAGCATGTTATAAACACGTTATCTAGAGTCCTTGGGTAACCTGGGTTAAACTTAGGCATGTTATCTAAATTACAGTTTTGGGTCTAGTGCCCTTGGATAACCTGGGTTTATCTAAATTACAGTTTTGGGTCTGTTATGGGTTCAATCAGTGAGATAGACTGATAGAATTTTAAATTTCACTGTCAGAATTTTAAATTTAAGAGCTTTTATTAAGCTGGCCAGCTGACTACAGCACGTCCCTCCCCACCCGGGAGCCTTGTACTGCATCCCTGACTGGGGGTACAGCAAAGCCTTTTATCTGCAACACTACAAAGCATTTCAAAAACAAAAAAACAAAAAAAAACTGCAAAGTGGTTCATTAGCTGTTCCTGGCACTGGCAGGGTTCACACAAAGTTTACAAGTACGAATGGGGGCAAAGCAGGGTCATACCTGGCTGGGTTAAATCATAACACATTGCTTTTCTAAGATAAGTAGCAATTTTTCTCTGCCATGGCCCTTGCCCCTCAGCCCACTCAGCAATTCTTCTCTGCCACGGCCCAGCCCCTAGCACAGGTCTAGAGCCCTCTGACCTTGGGATAACTGTGCTGTCCTTCCCAGGTGAAGGAAAAATGTGCTTTCTAAGACCAGTATGACCTCAACCCATGGGATATTCACATTACAATCAATAAGGCATTTAATCAAATGGGAAGATTTATGTAATTCAGAAAATCAAAATAACCTGTCCATTGTTAAACAAAACAAATAGGTACCATACTTCCACATGAAATGCTTCAAAATTATCCCTTGGTTAAAGTCTTGAAATTTAACTTGGAAAAAACATCATATATATATATTTAATGTTAACATAAAAACCATTGAAACCTGTAAAGAATTTTTTGTGAGTTTATTTGAGCCAAACTGTCAACATATGCTGGGAAGCAGAACCTCAACGAATTGAGATAGTGCTCCAGAGAATGGAAGGGTTACATCTGTATATCATTGAAATCAAAGGAGGGATGGAGGTAGGTTACATGAAATTCATTGGTGATAGATTAAGGAGGAGGGATAAAGCAAAGCAGGGAAACCCCTGGGGTTGGATAAAAGGTAAAATGATGGACACATACTTAGGTGGTTGCAGGATCAATTAACATGATCATGAAGGAATTTGTGGTCTCTGTCCTGGCGCCCAGAACATTTGGTTGTGCCCCAGGGGCTCCAGAAAAAGGTAAGTTACAAGTTACCCAGACATTTCAAGGATGTGTTATCTTAGAGGCAAAAAGGCAAATGGGCTCAGCAAGGATCAAAGTTGATCTTGTCAGTGAAGATACTGGCCTAGGACATAACTGCCCACCATAACTGCTTTTAGTTAAAGTTTAATTTCAGACCATCGTTTGTGGTTATTTTAGGTCTTTGAGTCTGCTAGGCTGCCACGCAGGCCTTTCCTGAGCTGGTCAGGTCAGCGTGTGGCCCCTTTCGTCCACAATATATATCCCAAAGATTATATTACATACTTGTTATAATTATCTTAAAAGATATCAATTAAAATTAAACTTGTTTTTATATTAAAAATTTGGTTGAGACCACAGAATTAATCCTCTTTTTTAATTAGACCAATAAACTGTTAGGTTAGGTTGCTCAGGAGGCGGCGCAAGAAATAGAGTCCAGTGAATCAGAAAAGAAAGGAAAGGAAAAGGTTTATTTCTACGTCCCCAGGAGACCCACGTACCCCAAGGACAGGGGACGTGGATTCACACCAACAGGGAGGGGGGCGCTTTTTTTATGCTGTGGTTGGGTGAGGGGCGGGGACATGAGCTGAGGAATTCTCTGCTGCAGGGGTTGGGCGGGGGTATTCAGAAAGAAGTCAGTATCTGTGTGGGGGTATGTGGATTAAGGGAGAAGAAGCTGGTATCTGTGTCTGGCACGCTGATCTGTGAGAAATTCCAGGGGAAGTCCATTGTCTCATCACATGTCTGCATGTATCCAATCCTGGGCTCTCTCCGACCTAACATAAACAATATATTTTGAACTACTAATTTTTTCTAGAGAAAATACAAGAATTATTTTCTCAAAAACAAATTTCTATATCTTATGCATTTTGTTACCACAACTATATAATTTCTCCCAACTTTATTTGAATATTAAACTCTTAAATGTATTAAATTTTAGCTGTCAAGTTAGTTAGCATATCTTAGGTTAATAATAACTTTACATTCTTTTAAAAATACAGGACATATTTAATTAATAGATTCAATTCTGTCCTCTAAATTTTTCATGAGGCAAACTCAGATTAACATTTTAGTATTTTGTCATTTCAAAATACCTAGACATTTAGTAAGTTTTATTATTTAATTCAGCAAACTCCAAAGTTTTAAGTTGCCAAGATTTTGGAGGCAAGCCTATAGCTATTTAAATGCAAAATAGCCACATTCTTTCCTTAGAGATAACAATCAAAGTGTTGCTGCTGCAGGAAATAAGACCAGTTTTTTTTTTGTTAAATAGCAATGCTGGTTTCCCCGTGGACTAATTGGACCTTCATAATTAATATATTATTTATCTGTGTTTCAACAATTTTGAGATTCTAAAACCAATTATTATCTAAGGCATTTATTTTGGAAAATTCTGTAACATAGATAACTTACTGACTTTTTAGCTGAGTTTCTGTCTTACTTTGGAATGCAGTTCATTATTATTATTTAAAAGCTACCTTCTATTATGGAAAAACCAATATTATTGCTTATAACCTGCCTGTGTCTTTCTTTTGTGACATCTCCATCATTTTTCTTTTACAAGAAAAACAGCTTTGGGTTTTATTCTGTGGCATCCATAAAGAGAGTTAGTTTAGCTCAGAACTATCTAAAATCTGAAATCAGATGGTGCACACATTTGTCTTAAGTCAGCTTTCTCTCTTTATGAATACAGAAATCCAAGATGCATTCCTGAGTTCTTCAAACTTTTAAATTACGAGCCGGGGAAAAAACATGGCTAAGATGAGACTTTTTAAATAGCATTCTCAGGAGTAGGCATCCATCCTACAGGATACCATATGTCTCTCCACCCCCACATCCTGTTTGTTTTGGTAAATTTCGCAACTGATCTGGCCATGTTTCTCTTCCCATTAAATTAAATGAATGCTTAATAGAAAACGACAGAACAAGACTAAATGAATCAAAGTTCTTTTTTTGAATCTTTTCTTATTCTGCTCTCCACAGCATTCACTAGCTTTTAATGTTATTTTTACTAAGATCCACCTGTCCCAAGGTGTCTGATACTAATTTTTAAATATAGCATTAGAGAGTCTTCCAGCTAGAGGATTAGCAGCTCCACCTTCTCTGTTTGTCTTTGAATCACTAGACATCAGGAGAAGATCTGGCAAGGCTTTTATTCTTATTACAGACATTTTATCCCCGATAAAAATTAGACATGCACTTTGAACAAGAACCCACATAGCTAAATATGACAATGACACTTTTTCCTTGAGCCTGATTTAATGAAGTGCCTTTTGACATTTCAAGTTCTTTATTCTTGAGCATGGAAGCTGAAAATTTACAATGATATTTTTGCCTTTAAACTGAATTCTTCCCCTTTTAATTTTCTGGCTTGAAACAAAAAGACTTTTCTTGCCCACCTTGGTTTGCACATCCAAGGCTTGGTATAACCTTTACTCACAATTAATCTCTCCACCTTTAACAAGACTTGATAGATCCTCCCTTCCCCGAACTGGTGGGCGGGGTATGATGTAACCTGCAGCCCAGAAATACCTGAGTGACTAACCAGGTACCTTATATGGACTATACATTGGACCACCAATCCACACCTGCCAAATACCCTAAGCCCTTGTCCTATATGGACAATACAGTAAACCACCAATCAGTGTGTGCCGAGCCCCCCACCCCTTCCCATTCCGCCCCTCAAAAGGCGTGCCCACCCCTGCACGTGTTGCTGTCTTCCCCTTGTGAGGCAGCCCGGCAGGTGCTTCTCCTCTAATAAAGCCTGTAGTCCTGGTTTTAGGCCTCTGTCTGATCTTTCAAGACTAATTTCTTTCTTTGCTCAGGCAAAACTTCTTCCCCAGATGTCCCGTTTCAAGGTACAGTAAATTCCAGGGTGTTGCATAATTCAGGTTCAGGAATCTGGAAAATGTGCTGCAAGTAAATTAATAAAGAGACTAGAAATATAAATTTTGAATATATGTGGGAGCCAGAGGAGACTTAGCTCTAGTAACCAAGTTCTATGAATCTCTGGACCCCTAGCTTTTTATTAACACAAATTGCCCTAAAGCAAAGCAGATACATATATATCAAAAGGTAATGTTTGGTATACAGTAGGCATTGTCAGATTGGGGAAACTGCCTTCAGCTGTTCCAGTAGCAGGCAATAATATATGCAAATCTTTAGGTTTGGGAAATGCTTTCAGCAATTCCAGCAGGCAATAATATGTATCTTCAGCCCTGCTGAAGCCGCAAAATCCACCAACCTTTGATGAATTTCTTACATTTATGACCTGCTGGAATTAGCTTATAGCACAGAATCTTCTCAGAATACAATGGCATGAAATTAAAAAACAACTATAATAAAAACAATAAAAAATGTAATAACTTGGAAGCTAAATAGCATACTATTAAACAATGATTAGGTTACCAAAGAGATCAAAGAAGAAATTAAAAGCATCCTGGGAACAAATGACAATAAAACACAACAATGCAAAATTTATGGGACACATCAAAGCAGTTCTGAGAGGAAAGTTCATTGTTCCACAGGCTTACCTCAAAAGCAAACAAACAAAAGAACAACTGTGGGCAGCACTCAAGAGATTTATCTCAGTGCTGTGGCTGATGCAATGCTGTGAGCACACTCCAGAAAACATGCTTCCTTAGCACACCAGGAAGTGAAAACACCCACCTGACAAATCTCCAAGAGCCACCTACTCTTAACCCTGACCCTCACGACCATTGGATAACATAGCAAGCGTGTCCCTATTGTATTGGCTGCTTACCCCTTTATTACGGCTGTACTTCCACAATAAACTTAGATCTGTGTCTCTGAACCTTGTCTCCGGAGTCGTGCATGCAAGCGCCCTAGCGCATTGGGCTCCGTCATCCTCACCCCCGAGGGACCCCCTGTTCCATCTGGTGCCCGAACAGGGACCCCGGCACATCTGGACGAATGAGTGACTCTCTTTAATGATGAGAAACCTTCCCCCCGCTGCCCGAGCCCCTCAGGCTCAGGAGCATCATGCACTGTTACAGAGTAGGCGAGTAAAAGTAACTGAAAAGGAGCTACAAAAGCTCTGGGATCTTCTAATAGCATTTAATCCCTGGCTGCTGGAAGCCCCCATTTGGGATCCCAGTACATGGGAGAAAGCATTACAGAGGATAAAATCATCAGAGGCCCATGAAGGAAAGACTTTTCCACTTTCTCTCACACCCACTATTTTAGCAATCTTAGCCTGCCTAAGTGGGGCCCCACCTGAGCCTGCACTTCCCATACCAGAGGCTCTCTCCACCACCATTGGTGCAGGAGGGGGAACAGAAGACCCTCTGCCTCCCTGTTCCCCTCCAGAGCCCTCTGCCCCTGAAGATCCCTGAGCCATTTTTGACAAGCCAAAAGTAGTTTCTCAAAGCTCAAGGAAAACTGAAGCTGAGACAGAAAAACCTCCCCAAAAAACCTCTAGCGAGGCGAAAGCAGGGGAGTCTCAACAGGAGGTTTCCTGCTGGAGTCACTCCCCCGATTCCCTCGCAGAACAAACAATAAGTTTAACTGCCCAGAGGCCCCCAAGTACTCCTTTCATGGGGGACACGGATGATAATCCATGGACAGGGATATATCAATCCTTGTGTAGCCAGAGGGATAGAGCAAAGGTGTCCTCGGACTGGAGACCCCTGGATTCTTTCCTGTGAATGTTAACCCCACAGCTAAAGCAAATGCCACCGGATCTGCAACAATATCCCCAATATCAAAATGGTTAATGCAGGGAAAAAAAAAAAAGTCATTGGCAGGGAGAGCAGGGAGAGAGAGTTCTTTGTTAATTTTTACTTATCTGAACTATTCTGGACTCAAGGCCACAAGCTGCTAGTAAGCACAACAAATTTTTCTCTGTCCTATTTTCTTCTCTTTAACCCTTCCAATACTAAATTAGTCTAATACAATATACTTAAAATTACATAAGGAAGGAAGCACCTGCTCTAATTAATCTAAAGAAATGCTGAATATTTTAACTTGTCAGCTAAGAGTTTAAAGTTATAGTTACATTAAATTGGGAAAAATTATAATTGTGGTAACTAAATGCCTATAGAAATTCATTTTTAAGAAAATCTTGTGCTTTCTCTGAAAAATTCAAAATTCAAAATATGTTACTCATTGGTCTGATTAGAAAAGAGAATAAATTCTATAATCACAATCGAAATTTTTATATACAAAGATCAGTTTTAATTTAATTGATATCTCTTAATAATTATAAAAAGTATCAAATAAAAATTAATAAATGTATATTTTAGGTTTTTGCCTCTAAGAAAGGGCAAGAGAAGTTATTTTGTTTAATATTTCTTAAAATACAGCAGTAGAATTTTAAGATATAATTTAAAATAACAAAAGCTCATTAATAATTTTTAATAATTTACAACAGCATATTATACAATTATCCCAAACAAGCTTACAAACTAATTCTTTAAATGTTTGGCAGAAATTTAATAAGGACATGAAAGGATTTAATGCCTTCCACTGTGTGGAAGGCCCTCTGGGAAGACACTTAAGCATTCTATATTGACCTTTCTTGCCCTTTTTGCCAAGGGGTTCCCTCTTCCAATCGCCCAATGGCAGGAGCTGGGCCCTCTCTGGAGAAGAAACCTGGGTTCCCCAAGATATGTGATCAGTACTGGGGCTCCGCCAGCAGGCGAGGGGATCCCAAGGCAGTTACTAGGCGTGGAGGCCATAGGGACAGGCTACCAAGGAGACAGAACTAAACCTCACATCACCATGCTTGGCCCCGGAGGATGGCTGGTTAGCCAAAGACGGGTATGATTCCTCAGGGAGGAATGACCTAAGACAGGCACAGTTGCAGAGGGGCCTCAGGAGAGAACTTGGGGGCCAACAGAGGTGGGGCACATTTCCTCACGCCCCCAATTATGCAGGGGCTTGAACACTCACCCCTTCTAAGGGAGGTCTCCTGCTCCCATGGCTGCTTCCTGCTTCCCATGCCCAGCTCAGATTGAGACCCAGATAACAGAAAGAGACTTGGCCCAGCCGAGATTGATACCCCAAAAGGAGAGACTTGGCTAACAGCTGCTACTCTATATCTAAATCCAGCATAACACCAGGAATGCTCAGGGCCTTCTCAAGGATGCAAAATAATCCTTTCCACTAATATTTACAGTGTAAACTAAGATTGTTATTAAAGTATTAAATTTGACAGTAAAATAGTCAAGTTTTCAGATTAATTAAAATTGGCTCAAGAAGTATTAACAAAAATTTTCATTTCATGAAAAAATTGCTTAACATGCAATGAACCTAAAGCAGTCATATTTTTGTGCAAAAAAATTAAAATTTAAAGTTATCTAACTGCATTATAAATTTTCCAAAAATTCTCCGAATAATTAAATTAAAAAAGGGGGGATACTGGAAAAATACCATGTAAGGAAAAATATCCTGTAACCAATTTACATCTAGAAAAATTTTTTCATTTGTAATGCTAACAGCAAGACACCCATGAAAAACATACGTGGTGTCAAAATAAGCCAAAGGAGATTCATTTAAGCAGAAATAAATAGTACCCAAAGTAAAGTTTCTTTTATTAACCTTTAGTCGAGAATACGTTTGTATATTTTCAGAAAACAACTCTAAGACTATGTAGATTCCTGCAACAGAGAGGAATTATCAGGAATGCCCAGCCATGAAGACAAGAGGAAAAACAATCCAGAGATAGAGGTAGCTAGCTTGCACAAGCTATTTCCTCATTTAAACCTCTCTGGCTGCAAGCATCTCATACGGGCATGCAAAACTTGTGGCCCCCTATTGCCTTTAGGCCCCCTCCAGCCACAAGGGGTCAACCCCCAGGGGCTCCAACCCAATGCCGTATAGCAAGCAAATGTGACCCATATTCCCAGCTTCAGTAGGCTCGAATATGTACATATAATCATTGATACTTACTCTGGGGCCACATATGCTCAAGCTCACACAGGTAAAACGACTCGCCACGCAATAGCAACCCTCAAAGGGGCATTTTTAACATTAGGCTTCCCCTGGGAAATTAAAACAGATAATGGCCCCTGCTACACTAGTGAGGCTTTTTAGCAATTCCTCACAAAACATAACATCAAGCACGTTACTGGCATATCATTCAACCCACAAGGGCAACCCATAATAGAAAGACAAAATAAAGAGTTAATAATCCAGCTTACTAAAGAAAAAGAGGGGGAAAAGATAGACCAAAGATTAACACCTCAACAGCAACTATTACAGATCCTCATAACCCTCAATTATTTTCATTTTGCCCCAGACAGTCTTCCTCCCATTTTTAAACATTGGTGAGGTCTCAGAGACATACCAACACCTCTCCCCTTGGTACAGTGGAGAGACCCATTAACCAGAGCTTGGAAGGGCCCCAACCCACTCCTAACCCAAGGGAGAGGGTTTGCTTGTATTTTTCCAGAAGGTGAGAAAAATCCCGCATGGATTCCTGCCTTTAACATCAAACACTGCACCACCAGCGATGAGCTGTAGACCACCATCACCATCACCCCGGGTATAGGAAATGGAGGACCTGACCATAGAGGATAACCAGCCTTGGCGGCGGAGGCGACCAAGACAACGACGGACCCACAACAATACCTGGGGAGACATCAAGAATCTACAGGACCAAGCCACACGCCTGGCACCAGAAGGCAATCTGTCAGCAGGGACATTATTCCTATTAATGTCTGACATCTGTGTAATGCCCATCCTACTGAGAAATGCATCCTGAGAGTGCAAAAAGTTAGCAAATCTTCTTAAAGGTCCTTTCAGCCAGGCATTCCTAAACAGCACCTATCAGCTCCAGCGAGAAATCCTAACAATCAACAATACCGAGTGAAACCCATTGAGTTTAGTTTCTTAAGTGATGCCCTCAGCCGTCTAACCTCCTGGTTAAATCCTACTAACATATTCATATGGCCCGTCCTAGCTGCAGGAGGCCTCCTTGCATTCGGCTTATTTCGCTGCTTTTACTCCATGATCCAAAGAATAAATGCACAGCAAGCTATAATTGTCCACATCCAGTAGGCACTTATAAAAAGGGAAGGGGAAATGTGGGCAGAGCTCAAGAGATTTATCTCAGTGCTGTGATCAATGCAATGCTATGAATAAACTCCAGCAAACATGCTTCCTTGGCACACCAGGAAGTGGAAACACCTGCCTAACAAATCTCCAAGAGCCACCTACTCTTAGCCCCGACCCTCACGACCATTGGATAACATAGCAAGCATATCCCTGTTGTATTGGCTGCTTATTCCTTTATATACGGCTGTACTTCCTCAATAAACTTAGATCTGTGTGTCTGAACCTGGTCTCTGGAGTCCTGCATGCAAGCGCCCTAGCGCATTGGGCTCCGTCATCCTTACCCCTGAGAGACCCCCTGTTCCAAACAACAAAAATCAAACATGCTCATAAATTATCTAACCCTACAAATTAAGGAATTAGAAAGAGGGCAAGAAGAAAAGCCCAGAGTGAGCAGAAGGAAGGAAATAATAAATAACAGTGAAAATAAATGACATAGAGACAAAAAAATATGAAAGAACAATAAAACCAAGAGCTGGTTATTTGAAAGGATAAACAAGATTGATGAACTTCTAGTCAAGGATCACCAAGAAGCAAAGAGAGAGGACTAAAATAAACAAAATCAAAAATGAAAGAGGGGAACTAAAAACTGACCCCACAGACATATAAGGGATAGTAAAAAAAAAAAAAAAAAAATACTACAAACAACTCTAGCCCAACTTGGTTACTATAGCTGGACAGTCTAGATGAAATGTACATATTCCTAGAAAAATACAATCTTCCAAAATTCAATTAGGAAGAATAAAAAAACCTGATTAGGCCAATATATACCAGAGAAATTGAATCAGTAATAAAAAACAAACAAAAATCCAGCAAACAAAAGCCCAGGTCTGGATGAGTTCACAGGGCACTTTTACCAAACATTCAAAGTATCAAAACCTAACTTCTGAAACTATTCCAAAAAATTCAAGAGGAAGGCATACTTCTAAGCTCTTTCTATGAAGCCAGCATTACCATTATCCCAAAAGCCAAATAAAGAAATTACAAAAAAAGAGCATTATAGGCCAATATCTTTGATGAACATAGATGCTAAAATCCTCAACAAAATTCTAGCAAATTTGATTCAGCATTACATTGAAAAGATTACACACAATGACCAAATGAGATTTATTCCAGGGATGCAAGGCTGGCATGATATCAACAAATCAATAAACATGATACATCACATAAAAAATTGAGAGACAAAAATCAGATAATCATGTCACTCAATGTAGAAAAATCATTTGACAAAATCCAACACTCTTATTAAAAACTCTCAGCAAAGTTCAAAAGAGGTATCATACCTGAAAATTATAAAAACCTTATATGACAAACCTACAGCCAACATCATACTAATTGGGCAAACACTAAAAATATTTCTCTTAAGAACAGGAACAATACAGGATAGACACTTTTGCCACTCCTGTTCAACATATTATTGGAAGTGCTAGTCATAGCAATCAGACAAGAAGAAGAAATAAAAGGCATCCA
Organism: Myotis nattereri; assembly: GCF_964212035.1. Taxonomy (NCBI): domain Eukaryota; kingdom Metazoa; phylum Chordata; class Mammalia; order Chiroptera; family Vespertilionidae; genus Myotis; species Myotis nattereri. The sequence continues at coordinate 39,994,521 of NC_138094.1, read as the reverse complement.
AATTCCAAAAGATGTAAAACTGCATTACTCACAGATGTCATCATATTGAACATAGAAAACCCTAAAGACTCTAACAAAACCTACAATCTTAATAACTGAATTCAGCAATGTAGCCAGACCCAAAATTAACACCAAGGAATCTACAGCTTTTTTATGCACTAACTAGAGGCCTGGTGCATGAAATTCATGCACTGGGGGGGGGGGGGGACTCAGCCCAGACTGCACCCTATCCAATCTGGGACCCCTCGGGGATGTCCAACTGCTGGTTTAGGCATAATACCTGTGGATTGGGCCTAAACTGACAGACTGACATCCCTCTCACAACCTGGGACTGCTGGCTTCAAACGCTCTCCTGCCTGACTGCCTGCCTGATTAACCATAACTACTTCTGCCTGCCAGCCTGATCACCCCTTAACCATGCCCCTACCAGCCTGATTGACACCTAACTGCTCCCCTGCTGACCCGATTGCCCCTAACTGCCCTCCCCTGCTCACCTGGTCACCTCAAAATGAGGAGACAAAAAATCAGGTCAGAAATGACAGAAATGGAGGAAAGCAAACTACTGAATATAGAGTTCAAAACCATGGTTATAAGGTTTTTCAAGAATTTTCTATAAGCTGCCAAAAAATTAGTGATACCCTCTATAAAACTAGTGAGACCCTCGAGGATATAAAAAAGGACCAACTAGAAATTAAGCATACACTGACTGAAATAAAGAATAATATACATAGATCCAACAGCAGACTAGAGGATCGCAAGAATCAAGACAAAGAAGAAGCAAAAAACACCCAACCGGAAAAGGAAAAAAAAAAAAAAAAGGAATCCAAATATATGAAGATAGTGTAAGGAGCCTCTGGGACAACTTCAAGCATACCAACATCCAAATTATGGGGATTCCAGAAGAAGAGAGAGAGCAAGATATTGAAAACATATTTGAAGAAATAATGACAGAAAACTTCCCCTACCTGGTGGAAAAAAATAGACTTACAAGTCCAGGAAGTCTAGATAACTCCAAACAAAAGGAAACCAAGCAAGACCACACGAAGACACATCATAATTAAAATGCCAAGAGCAAAAGACAAAGAGAGAATCTTAAAAGCAGCAAGAGAAAAAAATTCAGTTAACTACAAGGGAGTACCCATATGATTTTCAGCTGATTTCTCAACAGAAACTATGCAGGGAAGAAGGGAGTGGCAAGAAATATAAAAAGTGATGAATAGCAAGAACCTACAACCTAGATTACTTTACCCAGCAAAGCTATCATTCAGAATTGAAGGTCAGATTAAGAGCTTCACAGATAAGTAAAAGCTAAAGGAGTTCATCACCACCAAAACAGTATTATATAAAATGCTGAAAGGTATTCTTTAAGAGGAAGAAGAAGAAACAAGAAAAGATAAAAATTATAAACAACAAATACACATCTATCAACAAGTGAATCAAAAAATCAAGTGAATAAAAAATCTGATGAGGTCCCTTCTGGAGAAACTAAGATGACGGCATAGGTAAACACCGAAATTGCTGCCTCCCACAACAACTTCAAGAATACAACCAAAGACAAAACGGATATCATCCAGAACTACAGGAAGGCTGACTGGGTGGAAATTCTACAATTAGAAGGAAAGAAAAGCACACTGAGAACCAGAGAGGCTGCGGAAGTAAAGTGCAGAGGTAAGGAGGCTCACGCGTGGAAAGGGCTGGAACCTGAGGACGCGGCTGTCTTTTTGAATCGGGAGGGAATCACAAGCTCCCGACTGCTCTGAACTCCAGTTCCGGGAAGTCTCTGGGAACCCAGGATGCATATGGGGAAAAACTGGACTGTCTGGGACCAGACAGAACTCTGAACTTGAGGGCGGCGTTCCCTCAGAGGTGCTTGCAGCAATTATCGGGACACTGAGACACGCGGCCCCTTAGGGCAGGGCTGAGGATCTGCCATAGCTGCTTGCTCCGCCCTTTGATTCCCTGAGACCCCGCCCCACCCAGGCTGCGGCAGAGGCTTTTGCATATGAATGCCCCGGCCCTTTGCAAACTGAAAATTACCGAAAAAAATGCACCTGGGCAAGACAGACCCAGAACTTCCAAGAGAAGGAACAAGGCCCCACAACAGCTTGCATTGCTTCACAGCTGGGCCTCATCAGGGCACCTCCAAACTCCAAAAAAGGAAGGGGAATCTGCAGTTCTCTTCTTAGCTTATGCTGGGTAACCTCAGGCCAAGGCTAAATTAGCACATCCTTAGATCCAAGAGCCAGTGTACCCAGTTGTCAGAGGGGGACCATCCGGATTACAACTCCTCAGATCCATAAGGGAAACACTCAGGGGGCAGACTCAGTGAGCACCAAAGCCGCACTGAAGCAAGTCTTGCACCAGAAGGGTGTCTTCAGCACAGAAGTTCTCCCACTGCAGACACAGCTGATTCTCATAGCCAATTGTCCTGGAGGTCAATTCCTCACAGTGATCCTACAACAATCAAGGCAGAACTACAACAAGACTGTGCACAAAGCCCACAAGGGGGTGTACCAAGTGTGTCCACCTCAGGTAACTGGGGAGGCTGAGCCACTGGACCCTACAGGACACCTAGCACACAAAACCACTCTACCAACACAGCAGCATAAAAAATGCGGAGACAAAGAAACAGGTCACAAATGACAGAAATGGAGGAAAGCAAACGACTGGATATAGAGTTCAAAACCACGTTTATAAGGTTTTTCAAGAATTTTCTGGAAACCGCTGATAAATTTAGTGAGACCCTGGAGGATATGAAAAAAAAAAAAAACAACTAGAAATTAAGCATACACTGACTGAAATAAAGAATAATATACAGAGATCCAACAGCAGACAAGAGGATCCCAAGAATCAAGTCAAAGATTTGATATACAAAGAAACAAAAAATACCCAACTGAAAAAGAAAAAAAAGATTCCAAAAATATGAAGATAGTGTAAGGAGCCTCTGGGACAGCTTCAAGCGTACCAACATCAGAATTATAGGAGTACCAGAAGAAGAAAGAGGGCAAGATATTGAAAACCTATTTGAAGAAATAATGACAGAAAACTTCCCCTACCTGGTGAAAGAAATAGACTTACAAGTCCAGGAAGTGCAGAGAACCCCAAACAAAAGGAATCCAAAGAGGACCACACCAAGACACATCATAATTAAAATGCCAAGAGCAAAAGACAAAGAGAGAATCTTAAAAGCAGCAAGAGAAAGAAAGTCAGTTACCTACAAGGGAGTACCCATACGACTGTCAGTTGATTTCTCAACAGATACCATGCAGGCCAGAAGAGAGTGGCAAGAAATATTCAAAGTAATGAATAGCAAGAACCTACAACCAAGATTACTTTATCCAGCAAAGCTATCATTCAGAATTGAAGGTCAGATAAACAGCTTCACAGATAAGAAAAAGCTAACGGAGTTCATCAGCACCAAACCAGCATTATATGAAATGCTGAAAGGTATTCTTTAAGAAGAGGAAGAAGAAAAAGGAACTCTTACCATTTGCCACAGCATGGATGGAACTGGAGAGCGGATAAATACCACATGATATTACTCATTTGTGGAATATAATGAACAACATAAACTGATGAACAAGGACTGATCTTGAGATGGAGAGGCATTGATTGGACTGTCGAGCCTTGGAGGGAAGGTAGGGGAGGGTGGGGGTAAGGGGGAAAGATCAACCAAAGGACTTATATGCAAGCATATAGGCCTAACCAATGGACACGGACAATGGGGGGTTGAGGGCATGACCGGTGGTGGGGCGGGGGAGAGTAGGGGGTAACGTGGGGATAAGGACACATATGTAATATCTTAATCAATAAAATATATTTTAAAAAATCTGATGAACAGAATAAACTGGTGAATATAATAGAATCAGGAACATAGAAGGGGAGTGAACTGACAATTCCCAAGGGGAAAGGGGTGTGGGGGTGCAGGAAGAGACTGGACAAAAATCGTACACCTATGGATGAGGACAGTGGGTGGGGGGTGAGGGCAGAGGGTGCTGTGGGAACAGGGTGGAGGGGAGCTATGGGGGGAAAAAGAGGAACACCTGTAATAATCTGAACAATAAAGATTTGATAAAAAAATAAAATTATGTAATTTAAAAAACACACACAAAACAAGAAAACCTACTGCATGGGAGACATATTTGCCAATGTTATCTCAGATAAGAGTTTAAGACATAGCCAGTTGGCCTGGAGGTCAAATCCCCCCTAGTATTACCTACAACAATCAAGGCTTAACTACAACAAGACTGCACACAAAGACCACAAGGGGGTGCACCAAGAAAGCATAAAAAATGCGGAGACAAAGAAACAGGACACAAATGACAGAAATGGAGGAAAGCAGAATGTTGGATATAAAGTTCAAAACCACACTTTTAAGGTCTCTCAAGAACTGTCTAGAAGCCACCGATAAATTTAGTAAGGCCCTCGAAAAGACTGGTGAGACCGCCGATAAATATAGTGAGATCCTCAAGAAATCTAATGAGACCCTCGATGTTGTGATAAAGAACCAACTAGAAATTAAGCATCCACTGACTGGTTTAAAGAATATTACACACACACAAAAAGAGTTTAATCTCCAACATTTATAGGGAAATCATACAAGTTAACAAAAGGAAGATAAATAATCCAATCAAAAAATGTTCAAAGGCCCCCATTCAAGAAACAGCACCATGTGAACAGCTCGCCCCTATCAGAGGAGCAGCAGCTCTGTGGAGCCTGCCACAGACAGAGTAGCAGCAGCTGCACTAGCAGCCTTCCCCTGTCAGCCAGAGCAGCCACCACTGCTGTGAGCAGCATCCACCAGACAAACTGCTGCAAAGTGAGGAGCAATCACTGCTGTGACTGTCCAAGGAGCAGCTGCTTCCCGAGGAGTTGCAGCCTGCTGAGGAGCAGCCCCTGCATTACCCAACACCTAGATCTTTCGATCAGAGCAAAAATGGGGTGACAAAGAAACCACCAAAGGAAGGAAAAGGACGAATCACCAGAAAAGTAGCTAAGTGAAATAGAGGCAGGCAATATGTCAGAAAAAGAATTCAGAATAAAGGTCATACAGTTCATAAACGGGATGGATGAAGAAATATACAACTATGTAAAAATCAAAAATAAAGAGTGATATAGCTGCAATTAAAAACACCATGGAAACTCAACAGTGGAATAGGAGAAGTGGAGGACAGAATTAGCGAATAGAAGACAAGGAAGCAAAACACACCCAAACTGAACTGTAATTGGAGAGAAAAAAATTAAAAGACGGGAGAAGAGTGTAGCGAGCTTTGGGGCAACATGAAATGAAGCAACATACGAATAATAGGAGTTCTAGAATGACAGGAAGAGGAACAAGGGTTAGAAAACCCATTTGAAGAAATAATGTCAGAAAACTTCCCTGATGTGTGGAAGAATAGTCATACAAGCACAGAGAATCCCAGACAAGATGAACCTGGAAATACCCACCCTAAGACACTTTCTAATTACATTGGCAAGTAATAAGGAAAAAGAGAGGCTGAAAGGGAAAGACAGAATGTTATGTACAAGAGGTATCTCATTAGATTATCAAATGATTTATCAACAGAAGCACATTAGGTCAGAAATGGATGGAAGGAACTCTAGAAAGTGATGCAAAGAAAGGGACTGAATCCAAGAATACTCTATCCAGCAAGGCTATCATTCAAAATTGAAGGGGAAATAAGGAGCTTCACAGACAAAGTAAAAGTCTAAGGGAGTTTAGAAATGGTAAAGTTCTGGGTATAAAAAGAAGAAATAAGGGAACAAGGAACACAGGTGTGCTGAACCAGCATGGCCAAGGGTGAACCTGAGGACGGGTAGTGAAGGATTGAAGAAAAAACAGATCAGAGATACAGCTGAGGCTCAGGAGATCTCCTGTGCCTGGATGAAAACACAAAAGTCCCAGCCTGAAAGCCAATGCTTTATTCTATAGTCTAATTAAAACAAAGGTAGATTAACATGTATACAAATGTTTTTGTTTGAACAACACTTGATGCACCTCTCACAGCACATTAGCTTATTAAGAAGGTATTAGGGAGGGATACAAGGTCAGGTTTAATTATATTAAAAGAACTCTGCCCTCCAGACTGGGATTTTTTTGTGGCCCTGCCACAGGTCAGCCCAAGGCTCAACCCTAGAGTCACATCTTACATCTCCCCCTTTTTTGTTTTTAGGCTACTACCATAAAAGTAAACTTGAACATAACTCTGGCTCTTAAAACAATAACAAAACAATGCTAAAGCAACACAGCAATAAGAGAGAAATCAACCTACAGACATGTTTAACATTTTTGGCTACAAAATGAGAGTTTTGTTTGTTTGATTTGTTTGTTTGTTTTTTGTTTGTTTTTTACTCAGAGTCTCTGTCTTGGCTGTGCAAGACTTTGCAGAAGACTGGCAACTAACGAATGCTAGCATAGCCAGAAACATGGTTAAGGAGTAGTTTCCACTTCTTGCTTTTCTACCATCTGGTGGGCTTCAATTGTTAGCTTCTTCACCTGATTCCATGTTGGCACCTTGGCCCCCTGTGTAGCCTTCATTTTCTTCTTGTTCCATATCACTATCATCAGAGCAACTCTCAGTGTTTTGAATGAAGAGATAAGGACCTTCTCTGGGTCCATTGTGGTGATGCACATAATGCTCTGGCACCCAAATTGGCTGCACTGCTAATTCTGGAAAGATACAAACACAACCTGTGCCCCACATCATTACTGGATCTAGCCCAAACCATTGTCAAGTTTGTGCATCCTTCCACTGTGCTAACCCAAGGCTATTGTACTAAAGGCCTGATGCCTTTCGGCTTCTGTATGACCCTATGCATCACAATTCAAAAAATTTAAAATATAAAGAGCATGACTGAGTGTTTTGAGGTGACACATAACATCCGTCCCCCTTTTTTATTTTTGTAATTTCATTTTAAGAGCATGATTGGCTCTTTCCACTATTGCTTGACCTTGAGGGTTGTAAGGGATACCAATTTTATGACAAATTTGATATTGCTAACAAAAGTGCTGAAAAGCAGAACTAGCATATATGGGTCCATTGTCTGATTTTAGCTCTAACGGAGGGTCTAGTACTGCAAAGGTGGCTAAGCAATGAGTAATTGTGTGCTTGGCACTTTCCCCTGTTTGGGGAGTTGCAAAATAAAATGGGAGCAGGTATATATACATATTAACATGTACCCATCTATGCTTACCAAACTCTGGGATGTGGGTGATTGTACGTAGAGCTCGGGAAGTATGTCTCAGCGCTGTGGCTGATGCAATGGTGTGAGCACACTCCACCATGACATGCTTCCTCGGCACACCAGGAAGTAGCAATGCCCGCCTGAAAGAACTCCTAGAGCCACATGCACAGTACCCCAGCCTTTCAGCCATTGGTTGCCTATAGCAACGTGTCTCCCTCTGATTGGTCCCCTCATGCTATATATACCCCTGTAGTTCCTCAATGAAACGGATCTGTGTCAATGAACCTGGTCTCCGGAGTCGTGCATGCAGATGCCCTAGCACGTTGGGGCTCCATCGTCCTCACCCCTGAGGGACCCCCTGCTTCAGGTGACATCCATTTGCCAGATTTGATTCGATTTAAGACCCCTAGGATTAACCCCTAATGATTGTACAGGGCAATGAATTATACACTGAGAGCACTGCTTAAAATTTGATGAGCTTGCTCCCAAGAATTATGTAATTGTTTGTGCAAGGCAGCCACATTTTGATGATGCAATGCATGGGAGGACTGGGCAACAGAAAATGGGGTAGCCTCTTGCATTAAAGCAAGGAGGCAATCAATAGCCTCACTTCCTATAGCTAACGAACCAGGGAGACCTGAATGAGATCAGATATGACCAAAAAAGCAGGGAAATTGTCATTCCCTAATAACCTTTTGAAAGCTGAAAAACAAATTAAAAAGTTTCTCCAGATTAGTGTGCCCTATAGTAACTGTTTCAATAATTTTGGCTATACTTACCACATACGCACTATCACTATATAGGTTGATGGGCTCTGTAGCAAAATCTGTCAAGGTATAAATAAGAGCTCGAATTTCTACCCGTTGTGCTAAAATATAAGGAATTTGAAGGACTTTTGCTCCTCTGTTGCAGTAATATCCAACCTTTCCAGAACTGGCTCCATCTGTAAAAATGGTTAATGCCTGAGGTATAGGTTGTGACTTCAATATCTTTGGGAAGGTAAAGGTAGTAACTGAGAGAAAATTTAAGACTTTATTTGCAGCATAATGGTTACCAACCTGTCTGGAGTAATTAGCAAGTGCAACTTGCCAACTTGTTGATCGTTGCCAGAGCCAGTCTTACTGTATAGCTGTAAATGGAACTATAATAAGGTCAGGGTCTTGACCCACCAACTGGCCTGTTTGAAGGTGGGTTTGAACAATTAGATGGGAAACTGAATCATGGAAAGAAGTTAATAACTTAGGTGGAGAATGAGCCAAATATAGCCATTCAACAACTCCAGGAGCTTGACAAATGACCCTAGTGTGTGTATGTGTAGTAGAGAAAATTAAATTCTGTAAAGAAAGGGAGTAATCAATTCTAGTAAGTTGTGCTGAAATTATGGTATCCTCAACTTTATGTAGAGCTGTCTTGGCTTTCTCTGTCAAGCAGCCCAGGGATGATGGAGATGAATCTCCCCTAAATATATATATGCCAAGTGATTGGAATGACCAGAATGACAGGTCACTATAAAGTGCACTGTGGCTGGCTAAGCAGCCTAATCGGGGTTGGGATTGGCTGGCCAACTTCCCACAACCCCTTCCTCTGGCTGGCCTGACTCTGATGTGGCCAATTGGCATGGGACAACTGGATCCCACCTGTGCAAAAATTTGTAAACTGGGACTCTAGTATGAAAAAAGGGCTCAAGTCACCAGTAGTTAATTTTACAGCAGGTCAAACCCAGTTAATATCATTATATATATAAAAACCCAGGGTCCGAAATGACTGACTAAAGGCTAGACCAAACACGAGAAATCAGCCCTGCAGTCAGTGTGGGGTTCCCTACCCAGCACTGACTACCACTGGTGTGGGCGCAGCAACCCAGCACTGACTGCCCAGGGGGCTGCAGATCAGGCCTGGAGAGAGGCCCAGAGAGAGAGGCAGGGTTTGACCCACAGCATCCATGGCAGATGTTGATAGCCATTACCTCTCTCTTTCTCTCTGGGCTTCACCAGCTGCCATGCCTCTGTTTCTCTCTGGGCCTCCACAGGGGCTGCTTATCAGCCCTGCCTCTCTGATCAGGCCTGGAGATAGGCCCAGATATGCTCACTGGCATAGAAACCAACCAATCAAAACCAAATTGTTTGGCAGGGGAGGGTGGTTGTGGGTGAGATCAGGCATGCAGGGGGGTGAGATCAGGCTGGCAAGGGAGAGCAGTTAGGGGTGATTAGGCAGGCAGAGACAGTTAAGGGTGATCAGGCTGGCAGGGAAGAGCTTTTGGGGTGAGATCAGTCTGGCAGGGATGGCAGTTAGAGGTGATCAGGCAGGCAGGCAGAGGCAGTTGTGGGCAATAAGGCAGTTAGGCAGAGGGGTTAGGGGCAATCAGGCAGGTGGGTAGAGGAATTTAGGGGCAATCAGGCAGGCAGGCAGGTGAGTGGTTAGGAGCCAGTGGTCCCAGATTCTGAGAGCGATGTACAACTGCTGGTGTGGGTCCAATCTCTGTGGCTGGGCAGAGGGACCCCTCCCCCATGCATGAATTTTGTGCACCTGGCCACTAGTATATGTTTAAAGCCTAATATGCAAAGTTTTCCCTTGGGACTTTTACCAACCTGGGAGTTCGATCACTCACTATTATGTGTGCTGACCACCAGGGGATGGTGTGGAATGAAGGAAAGCCCAGGCCAGCAGTTGTCATCCCCCAAAGGGTCCCCAATTGGAGAGGGTGCAGGTTGGGCTGAGTGAACCTCCCCCCGCACCCATGCACAAATTTTATGCACCCGGCCACTAGTCTCCTAATACTTTCTGGAAGTCATTTAATGTAAGTAAAGTGTCAGTCCAAATTTGAATTTTCTGAGGTTTTTTGTTTTTCCCTCAATAATACTGCCAAGCCCTAACTGGTTTGGCTTAGTGGATAGAGCATTGGCCTGAAGAATGAAGGGTCCCAGTTTCGATTCTGGTCAAGGGCATGTACCTTGCTTGTGGACACATCCCCAGTAAGGGGTGTGCAGGAGGCACCTGATCAATGTTTCTCTCTCATCGATGTTTCTAACTATCTCTTTCCCTTCCTCTCTGTAAAAAATCAATAAAATATATTTTAAAAAATAAAATAATTCTGCCAAGATAAGAAAATGGAAATGGGGGGGAGAGAAAATGGCGGAGGTTTAGACAGACGTGTCAGTGCCTTGTCCCGGAGCAGATAAGGGCGGGCAGCTGAAACGGGTAGCATACAGCCCGAATAAGCAGAGGAGATTCAGCTGAGACAGTCTGCAGCCAGGAAAGACAGAGAAATCCTAGATAAAGGGAACGGTTAGAGGCTGAGGCTGAAACCTCTCCAGGTGCGCCGGCACAGCCGCGGAGACCGTGCCATCTTGGGTGACTGTCGCCGGCATCCAGAGACCAGCTACTAACCCAGCAACAACGGCTCTCAAGCAGCGCGACTACGTGAACTCAGAGGAACTCGGCTTCTCCCCACAGAAAGCAGATCCAAGCAACAGCGGCCTCCTGATCTCCACACGCTCTGTCTGAGGAACAGCTGCTGTGGGTGAAGCCTCCCTCCACCAGCCAGAAGAGCCACAACAGCTGTGAACAGCACCCATCAGAAGACCCGCTAACAACAGAGGAGCAGCTGCTACCACAACCGCCCAAGGAGCAACCACAGCCCGAGGAGCCACTGCCACCTAGGGAGCAGCCACTGAACGACTCAATATCTATATACGTCAGTGAGATCAAACATGGGTAGACAAAGAAATCCCCAAAGGAAAGAAAAGGAGGACTCACCAGAAAAGCAGCTAAGTGATACAGAGGCATACAACATGACAGAAAAAGAATTCAGAATAAGGGTCCTAGAGTGCATACACCGGATGGAGGAAAAAATCGACAACTTATCCAAGAAGCAAGAAGAAACAGATGAAAAAATCGACAACTTAACTAAGACCCAAGAAGAAATGAAGTGCAATATAGCTGCAATAAAGAACACCATTGAAAGTATCAACAGTAGACTAGGAGAAGCGGAAGACCGAATTAGTGAATTAGAAGACAGGGAAGCAAAACACACCCAAACTGTACTTCAGTTGGAGAAAAAAATTAAAAGACAGGAGGAGAGCCTAAGGGAGCTTTGGGACAACATGAAACGAAACAACATACGAATAATAGGGGTGCCAGAACAACAGAAAGAGGAACAAGGATTAGAAAACCTATTGGAAGAAATAATATCAGAAAACTTCCCTGAGGTGGGGAAGAAAAAAGTCACACAAGCCCAGAGAGTCCCAAGCAAGGTGAACCCGAAAAGACCCACACCAAGACACATCATAATTACCATGGCAAATGTTCAGGACAAAGAGAGAATCTTACAGGCTGCAAGAGAGAGACGGAAAGTTACATACAAGGGATCTCCCATTAGATTATCAAATGATTTCTCAACAGAAACACATCAGGCCAGAAAAGAATGGACGGAAATTTACAAAGTGATGCAAAGCAAAGGACTGAATCCAAGAATACTCTATCCAGCAAGGCTATCATTCAAAATTGAAGGGGAAATAAGAAGCTTCACAGACAAAAAAAGGCTAAGGGAGTTTATCACCACCAAGCCAGCAATGCAAGAAATACTAAAGGGACTGGTGTAAAAAGAAGAAATAAAAATCCCAGAAAGAAAACAGCCACACACACAAAAAAAGAAATGGCTACAAACAAGTACCTTTCAATAATAACTTTAAATGTAAACGGGCTAAATGCTCCAACCAAAAGATATCGAGTGGCTGAATGGATAAAAAATCATGACCCATACATTTGCTGTCTACAAGAGACCCACCTCATTAGAAAGGACTCACACAGACTGAAAGTGAAGGGATGGAAAACTATCTTTCAGGCTAATGGAAAAGAAAAGAAAGCTGGGGTAGCAATACTTATATCGGACAAAATAGACCTCAAAGTGAAGGCCATAACAAGAGATACGGAAGGCCACTTCATAATACTAAAAGGATCAATACAACAAGAAGATATCACCCTGATAAACATATATGCACCCAATGCAGGAGCACCCAAATACATAAAAAATCTTCTGGAAGATATCAAAGGAGAGATCGACAACAATACAATCATAGTAGGGGACTTTAATACACCACTGTCATCACTGGGTAAGTCCTCTAGACAAACAATCAGCAAAGATACAGCAATACTAAATGACTCACTAGATCAGATGGACTTAATAGACATCTTCAGAACACTTCACCCCAGTGCCACGGAATATACATTCTACTCAAGTGCTCATGACACATATTCAAAAATAGACCATATATTGGGTCACAAGCAAAGTATCCCCAAATTCAAGAAGATTGAAATCATAAAAAGCGTCTTCGCAGACCACGATGGCATAATATTAGAAATAAACTGCAATAAAAACAACCCAAAATACTCAAACACCTGGAAGCTGAATAGCATGCTATTAAATATTGATTGGGTTACCAATGAAATCAAAGAAGAAATTCAAAACATCCTGGAAACTAATGACAATGAAAACACAACAATCCAAAACCTATGGGACACAATGAAAGCAGTCCTGAGAGGGAAGTTTATAGCTCTACAGGCCTATCTCAAAAAACAAGAAAAAATGGTAGTAAATCAGCTAACTCTACAACTCAAAGAATTAGAAAGAGAGCAACAAGAAAACCCCAGAGTGAGCAGAAGGAAGGAGATAATAAAGATTAGAGCAGAAATAAATAACATAGAGACCAAAAAAATAATACAGAAAATCAATGAAACCAAGAGCTGGTTCTTCGAAAGGATAAACAAGATTGACAAACCTCTAGCCAGACTCACCAAGAAGCAAAGAGAGAGGACCCAAATAAACAAAATCAGAAATGAAAGAGGTGAAATAACAACAGACCCCACAGAAATACAAATGATTGTTAAAAAATACTATGGACAGCTCTACTCCAACAAACTAGACAACCTGGAGGAAATGGACAAATTCCTAGAAAAATACAACATTCCAAAACTCAATCAGGAAGAATCTAAAAATCTCAACAGGCCAATAACTATGGAAGAAATTGAAGCAGTCATCAAAAAGCTTCCAGCAAACAAAAGCCCAGGACCAGACGGCTTCACAGGGGAGTTTTACCAAACATTCAAGGAAGAACTAAAACCTATCCTCCTCAGACTACTACAAAAAATTCAAGAGGAAGGAACACTTCCAAGCTCATTCTATGAAGCCAGCATCACCCTAATACCAAAACCAGGTAAAGACAACACAATGAAAGAGAATTACAGGCCAATATCCCTCATGAACATAGATGCCAAAATCCTCAACAAAATCTTAGCAAATCGGATCCAGCAGTACATCAGAAAGATCATACACCATGACCAAGTAGGATTTATCCCAGGGATGCAAGGATGGTACAATATCCGCAAATCAATAAACGTGATACATCACATAAACAAATTGAAAGAAAAAAACCACATGGTCATATCAATTGATGCAGAAAAAGCATTTGATAAAATTCAACACCCATTTTTGATAAAAACTCTCAGCAAGGTGGGAGTAGGAGGATCATACCTCAACATAATAAAAGCCATATATGACAGGCCCACAGCCAACATCATTCTCAATGGACAAAAACTTACACCATTTCACCTAAGAACAGGAACAAGACAGGGATGCCCCCTCTCACCACTCCTGTTCAACATAGTACTGGAAGTGTTAGCCATTGCAATTCGGCAAGAAGAAGAAATAAAAGGCATCCAAATTAGAAAAGAGGAAGTAAAACTGTCCTTATTTGCAGACGACATGATATTATACATACAAAACCCTAGAGACTCCATCAAAAAGCTACTAGACTTAATACATGAATTTGGCAATGTAGCAGGATACAAAATTAACCCCAAGAAATCTGAGGCATTTCTATACACCAATAGTGAACTTTCAGAAAGAGAGATTATAAAAACAATCCCGTTTACCATCGCACCAAAAAAACTAAGCTACCTAGGAATAATCTTAACTAAAGAGGTAAAAGACCTCTACTCAGAAAACTACAGGACGTTGAAAAAAGATATAGAGGAAGACATAAACAGATGGAAGAACATACCGTGTTCATGGATTGGTAGAATCAACATCATTAAAATGTCCATACTACCCAAAGCAATCTATAAATTCAATGCACTTCCCATTAAAATACCAACGGCATACTTCAGAGATCTAGAACGAACTCTCCAAAAATTCATCTGGAATAAAAAAAGACCCCGAATAGCTGCAGCAATCCTGAAAAAGAACAAAGTAGGTGGGATCTCAATACCAGATATCAAGTTGTATTACAAAGCCACTGTTCTCAAAACTGCCTGGTACTGGCACAAGAATAGGCATATAGATCAATGGAATAGAATAGAGAGCCCAGAAATCGGCCCGAACCAATATGCTCAATTAATATTTGACAAAGGAGGCAAGAACATACAATGGAGCCAAGATAGTCTCTTCAATAAATGGTGTTGGGAAAATTGGACAGATATATGCAAGAAAATGAAACTAGACCACCAACTTACACCATACACAAAAATAAACTCAAAATGGATAAAGGACTTAAATGTACGACAGGAAACCATAAAAATTCTAGAAGAATCCAAAGGCAACAAAATCTCAGACATATGCCGAAGCAATTTCTTCACTGATACAGCTCCTAGGGCACTTGAAACTAAAGAGAAAATGAACAAATGAGACTACATCAAAATAAAAAGCTTCTGCACAGCAAAAGAAACCATCAACAAAACAACGAGAAAACCCACTGTGTGGGAAAACATATTTGCCAATGTCATATCTGATAAGGGCCTAATCTCCAAAATCTATAGGGAACTCATACAACTTAACAAAAGGAAGATAAACAATCCAATCAAAAAATGGGCAAAGGACCTAAATAGACACCTTTCAAAAGAGGACATTCAGAAAGCCAAGAGACATATGAAAACATGCTCAAAGTCACTAATCATCCGAGAGATGCAAATCAAAACAACAATGAGGTACCATCTCACACCTGTCAGACTGGCTATCATCAACAAATCAGCAAACGACAAGTGCTGGAGAGGATGTGGAGAAAAAGGAACACTTGTGCACTGCTGGTGGGAATGCAGACTGGTGCAGCCACTATGGAAGACAGTATGGAGTTTCCTTAAAAAACTGAAAATGGAACTCCCATTTGACCCTGTGATCCCACTTCTAGGAATATATCCCAAGAAACCAGAAACACCAATCAGAAAAGATATATGCACCCCTATGTTCATAGCAGCACAATTCACCATAGCTAAGATTTGGAAACAGCCTAAGTGCCCATCAGTAGATGAATGGATTAGAAAACTGTGGTACATCTACACGATGGAATACTATGCTGCTCTAAAAAGGAAGGAACTCTTACCATTTGCAACGTCATGGATGGAACTGGAGAGCATTATGCTAAGTGAAATAAGCCAGTCAATGAAGGAAAAATACCACATGATCTCACTCATTCATGGATAATAGAGACCATTATAAACTTTTGAACAATAATAGATTCAGAGGCAGAGCTGCCTCAAACAGATTGTCAAACTGCAGTGGGAAGGCCGGGGAGGGTTGGGGGGCAGGAGGTAGGGGGGTAAGAGATCAACTAAAGGACTTGTATGCATGCGTATAAGCATAACCAATGGACATAAGACACTGGGGGATAGGGGAGGCTGGGGGACTGTCTAGGGCGGGGTGATAAAATGGACACATATGTAATACCCTTTGTAATACTTTAAGCAATAAAAAAATTAAAAAAAAACTATAAAAAAAAAAAAAGAAAAGAAAATGGAAATGTCCTTTGAACCTTTTCAGGTGCTATGCATAATACAGGGCAATGCAGGGAATCCAGCACAAATATATATAGTATTTAGAAGTGTTTCATTACTATGAGCTAAGAGAATGTCATCCATATAATGAATAATATAATCTTTGGGATTTTTTTTATAGAATGTATGACTGTGGCCAGAAAATCCTGACATAATGTAGGACTATTTGCCATGCCTTGAGGCAATAGTTTCTATTTTTACCTCTTTATGGGCTCATTAAAATTTATTACAGGGACATTAAATGCAAATCTTTTGCAATCCTCAGGTTGAAGAGGAACAGTAAAAAAGCAGTCCTTAAGATCTAATACAATAAATGATATTTCAATGGGATACCTGTAGGGGATGGTAACCCTAACTGAAGCAGCCCCTCATCATGCTTTTATTAATTGCCCTTAGGTCTTGCAATAGTCTCCATTTACCATATTTTTTTCTTTATGAAAAGTATGGGAGTGTTCCATGGAGTGTGAGTTCCACATGCCCTGCCTCAAGCTGTACTAGAACCAACGGTTGTGCAGCTCTTAACTTCTCTCCTAATGGGGGCCATTGATCAATTCAGACAAGAGTATCTGAAAGCCAGGTAATTTTAGCTGCTGTGTTGGAGAGACAATCAAGGCCCCGGTTGAAAATTCTCTTAACCTAATCTGTGCCTCCCTTTTGAGTGGACATTGGGATAGATGAACATCTCCTTTCTGATTCTTTCCTAGTCTCTTGCAGTGGTTCTCAACCTTCCTAATGCCACAATCCTTTAATACAGTTCCTCATGTTGTGGTGACCCCAAACCATACAATTATTTTTGTTGCTACTTTGTAACTGTAATTTTGCTACTGTTATGAATCATAATGTAGATATCTAATATGCAGGATGTATTTTCATTGTTCACAACTCACAGGTTGAGAACCACTGCTTTAGGGGGTAAAATCCTTGATTAAGAATTTGAGAAGTAACAATGGAACTGGGACTTGTTATTAAAACCCCCACCTGCTGTAGAATATCTTGACCCCCATAAATTAACAGGTAAATGTTGCAATACATAAGGTTGAAAATAGCCTGTATTTCCATCTGGATCTTCCCATTGAAAGAGTTGAGCACTCTTCAAGGGTTGAGTAATATTCCCCACTTGTTGCAATTCAGAAGCCATGGGGTTTAAAGGCCAGGCCTGCAGCCAATGTCTGAAAGCAATGACTGACACATCAGCTCCATTATCTATAATACCTTTAAAAGGCTTCCCATCCAAAGCCTGCTGCACCACAGGGCAGACCGGTTAAAGGCCACCCTCTTGAATAGTAGGGCAGAAGGAGAATTTGTGCTATTTTTGTTTCTGGTAAGACCTGAATTATAGTATTAATTATTTGTGCTATTACTTTAATTTCTCCAATATAGTCCTGATCTATCACACCAGGGAGAACTTGTAATCTTTCAATGTCAAATTGCTCCTCCCTAAAATTAATCCCATCATGCCCACTGAAGGGGACCATACACTCCCATGGCAATGGCCTGAGGCCCCATCTACAGGATTAGTATATATCGGGAGGTGGGTGTCCCAAATAGCTTCTATTTCTTATATATTTAAGGTCCATCACCTATGTTGAGGTGCGAGGGGTTCCCATATAGGTACTGCTCCTAAGTGGGACATGCACAGGTGGTCTGGACCATACACCTGAGGCTTGTGCCAATACCTTCTGGTCAGACACTTTCACAGAGACAGCACCGAGTTCTGAGTCAAGCTGGAGAAATTACACACAAACAGGTTAGATGCAAGCACACAGGGGGTTTATTTACCAGTTCCCGATGGGTCTCAGATGCTGGGAAGGATCCACCCGGCGATGCTCGCTGATACACACAAAGGGCTAGAAGGTGCCGTTGGCTGCTGGGTCTTTCGTCGATCTACAGTTAATTGGGCAGAGTTTCATGCTGGGAACTGAGACATGAGCACACACAAGTCCTCACGCTCTGGTGACAGGAGAGCTGTGTGCTGCTGAGTTAATCAGACTGTCTGGTTATATACCCCTCTGTGGACGTGGTCTTCGTTGATGTGTGTGTTATCAGCAGCTGCCATGTGTGGATCAACCCAGGGTCTGTTAATCTATGGGTATGTACAGGCTTTGGGCGTTCCCATCAGATAGGTTGTTTACCAATACTAGTTGGGTTACAAGGGTGCATTCTTGGGTCTCACACAGTATTCCTAATCTATCATTAGGCACTATAATAATTACTATAACAGTACATACAGGGTTACATGCTTTAAGTCTTACATTCTAAGGTCCTAACATTAAGTACCATAATGATTACTATAATAGTGGGACTGAGGTCTAATCCTCTACTTCCCTGGTTGGCACAGTAAAGGTTTTGAATGGTTGGTTTTGGGACTGAGCTGGCTGGAAAGGCTCCAGTTGGGTCAAAGATAAGGCCCCTACTCTTTGAAGGGGCCAGGGCTGGCCCACTCAAAGTTTCCCTGCCTAGGGGGCATTGGATTATTATCAACATTAAGTCTTGGAACAGCATTCATTTACCCAATGCTTTCATCTCCTTCATCTTGGACATAGTCCAGGCTGCTTGTTTCCACTCCCTATAGCCTTTTGACTTCCATTTCTAGCATTACAGTCTTTGGCAAAATGCCCTAGTTTACTACAGTTAAAACATGGTCCCTTCCTTTTCTGCTGACTAACAAACAACATTTGTTTTAATGCAGCAGCTAATACTGTTCCTTGAACATAGGCTAGTCCATTGTCATCACAAAAATGAATAAAATCATGTACAGTACCATTCTTCCTATAGGGACGCAAAGCCTCTTGACATATTCTATTTGCATTTGCAACAGCTAATTGTTTCACGAGTATCATTCCAGCCTCAGGGTCAGCCACAGCCCTACCCACAGCTTATAACAAGTGAGCCATAAAAACCTGATATGCCTCTTATGGGCCTTGCCTAATTTTACTTATGTCTAGAGATTTTTCCCCTTTTGTTGGAAGTTGCCTCCAGGCTTTGGTGACATAGATATTTATCTGCTGATAAGCTTATATGGGGTATACTAACTGAACCTGCAAAGCCCCATAAGGTCCGGTGCCCATGAGCATATCAATTGTAATGGGTACCTCATGAGTTTTCTTTCTGTCAGCCTGCTCTTCATTAAGCTCTGCTCAATTAGATTTCCATAATAAGTAGTTTCCAGGTGAGAGACAAGCCTTTATGACAGTATCCCAGTCACTAGGAGCTATAGCTTCCTCTGATATTGTATATAGTAACCCTAGCACAAAAGGGGAAGTTGCTCCATACATAGAACAAGAAGTCTTCAACATCTTCAAAGTTTTCAAAGGTATAGACTGATGGCCATGGCACATCTGACCTGAATTCCGAGGATGAGGCTGCTCAAATATAGGGTATAGACTGAATCTTGAAGTATCTTCCTCAGTCTGCCTGGCATCATGCAGAGTCTGCTGGAGTAGAGACAAAAGCACTATGTTTGTTTCTGCTTTGTGTTGGGGGTAAAAGGAGAGGCTTGTGAGCAACAGTAAACTCCCAGGATGCTTGCATCAGACCCCCACCATCCCATTCCCACTGGTGCTGTTCCCTTGCTGTCTCCTCTGATTCTCATTTATTTTTGGGAGGAAGCACATTGTTCAGGGGGCTCTCCCCCAGAGGAGCTGTAGCCCCAGGGACTGGAAGAGGTAGTGGAGGCACCAATGGTACAGGTGGAGTCAGAAGCCTCTGGTAGCCTTCTACACTTAGTTCCCTTGCCACATTCCTCCACTCCTATTCCGGAGTGGGCACTAGGTAGTCCTGAATCAGGGACCACAGATTGGAAGTAGAGGGAGGAATTTTCTCTGGACCTTCAGCTATTTAATGATCTCTATGTTGCTTTCCTACCTTCTCCTATGCCTCTACATATACCTTTCCTTCCTCAGGAAATAATGGGCAAGTTTTATTTACAAAATCTAACAAATCAAGAAGCTGCTTATGCCTAATAGAACAGCACAGTGCTTGGAGCAAAGCTTTAAGCATAGATACATATAAGTTCTTTTCCTGCAATCCTGAATTTCCCATTTTTTACACCTAGCTATTACTAAACCATATAAACTGCGTTTCTTGCCTTACTTTTTGCTTTCTGCATATGCTTCACTGGAGCATCCTTTCATCTTGCAATTGTAGTTCCCCCCATACTCAGGTCCCATGGTGGGCACCACATGTGCCACACCAGCACGGCCAAGGGTAAACCAGAGGAGGGCCGGTGAAAGATTGAAGAAAAGACAGACAAGAGAATATAACTGGGCCTAGGTGGATCTCCCATGCTGGATGAGGCCACAAAAGACCCAGTCTGAAAGCCGATGCTATATTTTATAGTCTGATTAAAAGAAGGGTAGATTAACATATACTAATGTTCTTGTTTTGGCAACACTTGCTACACCTCCCACAGCCCATTAGCTACTTAGGAAGGAATTAGGAGGGGTTATAAGGTCAGGCTTCATTATGCTAGGAGAGCATTGCCCTCCAGGCTGGGATTTGTTTTGGGCCCTGCCACAGGTCAGCCCAAAGCTTAACCCTAGAGCTACTCCCTACAAACAGGCACAAAAAATAAAAATGGCTACAAACAAGTACCTATCAATAATAACCCATATATATTCTGTCTACAAGAGACCAACCTCAGAACAAGGGACTCACACAGACTGAAAGTAAAGGAATGAAAAAAAAAAATGTTTCAGGCAGATGGAAATGAAAAGAAACAAAACAAAAAAACCCAAGATGGCGGCATAGGTAAACACCGGAGTTTGCTGCCTCGAACAACCACTTCAAAAATACAACTAGAACACAGAACAGACATCATCCAGAACCACAGGAAGGATGGCTCAGTGGAAATTCCACAACTAGAAGGAAAGAGAAAAGCATACCAAGACTCAGAGGGGGCACAGTGCAGAAGTAAAATACTAAGGTGCGGAGGTGCATGCGGAGAGGGCTGGTGGCTGAGGGCGCGGTTGTCATTTTCAATCGGGAAGGAGTCTCAGGCTCTGAGCTCCAGTTCTGGGCAAGTCTCTGGGGACCCAGACTCATATGGGAGAAACGGGACTGTCTGGCATTGCTCGGAACTCGAGGGCAGTTTTCTCTCGGAGGGGAAAGCAGCGATTGCCCAGACACTGAGAAGCAGAGCCTCTGAGAGCAGCCATAACTGCTAGCCCCGCCCTGTTAATCCCATGAGACCCGCCCTGCCCAAGCCCTGCAGGGAGGCTTTTGCTAGATAGCCTAAGGCAGAGGCTAGATTAGCACCTCCCTAGAGATACAGGAGCCAGGAGCCACCCAGAGGTCAGAGTAGGACCATCCAGTTTGCGGCTCCATGGAAGCATAAAGGACACACTCAGGGGGCAGACTCAGTGAGCACCAAAGCCCCACTGAAGCAAGTCTTGCCCCAGAGGGGTGTCTCCACCACAGAAGTTCTCCCACTGCAAACACAGCTGATTCTCATAGCCCATTGGCCTGGAGGTCAATTCCTCCCAGTGATACCTACAACAATCAAGGCTTAACTACAACAAGACTGTGCACAAAGACCACAAGGGGGTGCACCAAAATTTTCCTCCTCAGGTAATTGGGGAGGCTGAACCACTGGGCCCTAAGAGACACTTAGCACAGAAAACCACTTTATCAACACAGGGAAGCATAAAAAAATGCAGAGACAAAGAAAAAGGACACAAATGACAGAAATGGAGGAAAGCAAACTACTGGATATAGAGTTCAACTACTGGATATATAGTGTGGACTTTTAAGGTTTTTCAAGAATTTTCTAGAAACTGCCTATAAACTTAATGAGACCTATAAGAAATCTAATGAGACCCTCGAGGTTGTGATAAAGGACCAACTAGAAATTAAGCATACACTGAGAGAAATAAAGAATATTATACAGACTCCCAACAGCAGACCAGAGGAGCACAAGAATCAAGTCAACGATTTGAAATACGAAAAAGCAAAAAACACCAACTGGAAAAGCAAAATGAAAAAAGAATCCAAAAATATGAAGATAGTGTAAGGAGCCTCTGGGACAGCTTCAAGCATACCAACATCAGAATTATAGGGGTGCCAGAAGAAGAGAGAGAGCAAGATATTAAAAACCTATTTGAAGAAATAATGACAGAAAACTTCCCCTACCTGGTGAAAGAAATAGACTTACAAGTCCAGGAAGTGCAGAGAACCCCAAACAAAAGGAACCCAAAGAGGACCACACCAACACACACCATAATTAAAATGTCAAGAGCAAAAGACAAAGAGAAAATCTTAAAAGCGGCAAGAGAAAGAAAGTCAGTTACCTACAAGGGAGTACCCATACGACTGTCAGCTGATTTCTCAACAGAAACTTTGCAGGCCAGAAGGGAGTGTCAAGAAATATTCAGAGTGATGAATGCCAAGAACCTAAAACCAAGAATACTTTATCCAGCAAAGCTATCATTCAGAACTGAAGGTCAGATAAAGAGCTTCACAGATAAGGAAAAGCTAAAGGAGTTCATCACCACCAAACCAGTATTAAATGAAATGTTGAAAGGTATCCTTTAAGAAGAGGAAGAAGAAGAAAAAGGTTAAGATACAAATTATGAACAACAAATACACATCTATCAGCTAGTGAATCTGAAAATCAAGTGAATAATCTGATGAACACAATGAACTGGTGATTATAATAGAATCAGGGGCATAGAAAGGAATGGACTGGCTATTCTTGGGGGGGGGGAAAGGGTGAGGGGAATACGGGAGGAGACTGGACAAAAATCGTGCACCTATGGATGAGGACAGTGGGTGGGGAGCGAGGGAGGAGGGTGGGGTGGGAACTGGGTGGGGGGAGTTATGGGGGTAAAAAAGAGGAACAACTGTAATAATATGAACAATAAAGACTTAATTTAAAAAAAAAAGAAAAGAAACAAAACAACACAAAAAACAACTCCCAGAGGTATCAATACTTATATCTAACAAAATAGACCTCAAAGTGAGGCCATAATAAGAGATAAGGAAGGCCACTTCATAATATTAAAGGGATCGATAAAAGAAAAGAATATAACCCTGGTAAGCATATATGCACCCAATGCAGAAGCACCCATATATATTAAATAATTCTGGAAGTTATCAAGGGATAGATCGACAACAATACCATCAGAATGGGGGGCTTTAATACCCCACTGACATCACTGGATAAATCCTCCAGAAAAAAAATCCACAAAGAAACAGCAGTCCTAATTGACTCATGAGGTCTAATGAACTTAATTGACATTTTCAGAACATTTCACCTCAAAGCCATGGAATATACATTATTCTCAAATGCACATGGGACATTTTCAAAGATAAACCACATATTGGCTCACAGGCAAAGTCTTTCCAAATTTAAGAATATTGAAATCATATCAAGCATCTTCTCAGACCACAATGGCATAATATTAGAAATAAACTACAAAAAACATAAAAAATTCAAACACTTAAAAGTTGAATGTCATACTATTAAAAAATGACTGCTTTACCAAAGAGATCAAAGACAAAATTAAAAAAAAAAAAACATCTGGAAAATTTATGACAATGAAAACAGAACAATCCAAAATCTATGGGACACAGTGAAAGCAGTCCTGAGAGGGAAGTTTATAGCTCTACAGGCCGATCTCAAAAACAAGAAAAAATGGTAATAAATCACCTAACTCTACAACTTAAAGAATTAGAAAGAGAGCAACAAGAAAAGCTCAGATTGAGAAGAAGGAAGTAAGTAATAAAGATCAGAGCAGAAATACTAGTAAACAACATAGACACCAAAAAAAAAAAAATAATATTACAAAAGATTAATGAAACCAAGAGCTGGTTCTTTGAAAGGATAAACAAGATTGATGAACCTGTAGCTACCCTCACCAAGAAGAAAAAAGAGAGGACACAAATAATCAAAATCAGAAATGATAGAGGCGAAATAACAGCAGATATCACAGAAATAAAAAGGATTGATAAAAAATACTATGAACAACTCTATTCCAACAAACTAGAAAACCTAGAGAAAATGGACACATTCCTAGAAAAATACAACCTTCCAAAACTCAATCGGGAAGATTCTAAAAATCTCAATAGGCTGATAACTACTGGTGAAATTGAAACAGTAATCAAAAAGCTTCCAGAAAACAAAAGCTAGATCCTTCACAGAGGAGTTTTACCAAACATTATAAGAACTAAAACCTATCCACCTCAGACTATCGCAAAAACTTCAAGAGGAAGGAAAACTTACAAGCTCATTCTATGAAGCCAGCATTACCTAATACCAAAACAGATAAAGACAACACAATGAAAGAGAATTACAGGCCAATATCCATCATGAACGTAGATGCCACAATCCTTAACAAAATTCTAAAAAGTCAGATCCAGCATTGCATCAGAAAGATCATATACACCATGACCAAGTAGGATTTATCCTGAGCATGCAAGAATGGTACAATATCTGCTAATCAATAAACATGATATATCACATAAACAAATTGAGAGATAAAAATCACCCAGGTATATCAATTGATGGAGAAAAGCATTTCACAAAAGCCAACACACTTTCTTGATAAAATTCCTCAGCAAAATGGAAATAGAGGGAACATACCTCAATATAATAAAAGGCTTATATGACAAAACTACAGTCAGCATCATACTCCATGGACAAAAACTAAAACCATTTCACCTAAGAACAGGAAAGAGATAGGGATGCCCACTTTTACCCCTCCTGTTTGACATAGTGCTGGAAGTGCTAGCCATGGCAATTCGACAAGAAGAAGAAATAAAAGGTATCCAAATTGGAAAAGAAGATGTAAAACTTTCATTATTCACAGAAGAAAATATACTGTATATAGAAAACCCTAACGACTCCAGCAAAAAAAAAAAAAAAAGTAATTATTAGACTTAATAAATGCATTTGGCAATGTAGCAGGATACAAAATAAACACCAATAAATCTGTGGCATTTCTACACACCAATAGTGAATTTAGAGAAAGAGTTTAAAAAAAACAATCCCAATGACCATCGCACCAAAAAAAATATTAAGATACCTAGGGATAAACTTAACTAAGAAGATAAAAGATCTGCACTCAGAAAACTACAGGACACTGAAAAAAGAGTAGAGGAAGACATAAACAGATGGAAAAACATACTGAAGTAATATCTTCACCAATACAGCTCCTAGAGCAATGGAAAATGAAAGAGAAAATAATCAAATGGGACTACATCAAAATAAAAAGCCTCTGTACAGCAAAAGAAACCATCAACAAAACAGCAAGAAAGCCCACTGCATGGGAGAACATATTTGCCAATGTTATTACTGATATGGCTTTAATCTCCAACAATTCCCTTTACAGGGAATTCATACAACTTAACAAAAGGAAGATAAACAACCCAATTTAAAAAAAAAGGGCAATGAACCTAAATAGACACTTCTCAAAAGAGGACATACAAAAGGCCAAGAGACATATGAAAACATGTTCAAAGTCACTAATCATCTGAGAGATGCAAACCAAAACAACAATGAGGTACCATCTCACACCTGTCAGAATGGTTATCATCAACAAATTATAAGTGCTGGGGATGATGGGGAGAAAAAGGAACCCTCATGCACTGCTGGTGGGAATGCAGACTGGTGCAGCCACTGTGGAGAACAGTATGGAGTTTTCTCAAAAACCTAAAATAGAATTCCATTTGTCCCAGTGATCCCACTTCTAGGAATATATCCCAAGAAACTAGAAACACCAATCAGAAAGGATATATGCACCCCTACGTTCATAGCAACACATTTACTATAGCTAATATTTGTAAATAGTCTAAATGCCCAACAGCAGATGAGTGTATTAAAAACCTGTGGTACATCTACACAATAGATTACTATGCTGCTATTAAAAATAAAGCACTGCTATCATTTATAACAGCATGGAAAGACCTGGAGAACATTTTGCTAGGTGAAATAAGGCAGGTGGAGAAAGATAAATATCACGTGATCTCACTCATTTATGGAATATAATGAATAACATAAACTGAACAAAAACAGATTCAGAGACAGAATAGCATAGATATGGGTGGGGCTAAGGGGAGAGATCAACTAAAGGAATTGTATGCATGCCTATAAGCCTAACCAATGGACACAGACACCCGGGTGGTGAGGGCATGAGTGGGGGTGTGGGAATGCAGACTGGTGCAATCACTATGGAAAACAGTATGGAGTATCCTCAAAAAATTAAAAATGGAACTCCAATTTTACCCAGTAATCACACTTCTAGGAATATTTCCCAAGACATCAGAAACCCAATCAGAAAGGATATATGCATTTCTATATTCACAGCAGTACAATTTACAATTGCTAAGATTTGGACACACCTTAAGTGCCCATAAGCAGATGACTGGATTAAAAACAAAACAAAACACCAAAACTATGGTACATCTACACAATGGATTACTATGCTGCTATTAAAAATAGAGCACTCTTACCATTTGTAAAAGCATGGATGGATCTGGAGAACATTTTGCTAAGTGAAATAAGGCACTTGAAGAAAGATAAATATCACATGATCTCACTTATTTGTGGATATAATGGACAATGTAAACTGATGAACAAAAATAGAGCCTGAATCATCAAACAGATTGTCCAACCTAAGAGGGAAGGTAGTGAAGGGGCAAGGCGGTGTTGTAAGAGATCAACCAAAGGACTTGTATGCATGCATATGAGCATAACGAATAAATACAGACAATAGTGGGGTGAAGGAATTTGCTGTGGGGTGGTAGCCACCATAGAGAGGTATACAGGGGAAATAAAGACTTATGTATGTCTGCCAAAACCAGTTTGGCTCAGTGGATAGAGCGTCGGCCTGCGGACTGAAAGGTCCCAGGTTCAATTCCGGTCAAGGGCATGTATCTGGGTTGCGGGCACATCCCCAGTAGGGGGTGTGCAGGAGGCGGCTGATCGATGTTTCTCTCTCATCGATGTTTCTAACTCTCTATCTCTCTCCCTTCCTCTCTGTAAAAAATCAATAAAATATATTTTAAAAAAATAAAGACGTATTTAATACTTCAAACAGTAAAGAATTTAAATTAAAAACAAACAAAAATTCCATACTTAAAGTATGCCAATACTCTGGCGTTTACAAGATTGGCTTCGGAATCTTACAAGACCAGCCATTTCCTGGTAAGTTTCCAAGAACTTCTTGTTGCTAGTCAGACAGATGGAGAAAGATAAAGAAAAAGTAAAATCAACTTCATTTATTTTTAGAAGTTCAGCATAATTTTTGTGATCTAAGGTAGAGTTTTGAAAATTTCAAGCTTGCAAGAAATGTTACCTTTTTGGTAGAGCTGTGGCAAACAGATGGTTCCTGGTACTGCTGGTGGTGATGGTGTCTTGTGGGCATAGTAGGGAAAAAAATTCCTTCATCACACTGTTTCAGAATACTTTCAATACATCAGCAAACTCATATCAATTCTGATTTTAATCTGTGGTTTCTCTTTATGGGTTTAAGCTTAGTTGCAGGATCACACAGTGATATTCTCTCTAATAGTAAATACGTATTAATGAAGGAAATATATCTCATGCATACTCATGGAATTACTCTTTTCAGTCCTTACTTTGGGACTTTTAAAGAAAAAAAATAACAATATAGAAAAATAAGCTCCTTTTGATATTGCAAAGTCTCCTGAGAGCCTTATCTTTTTCTTTTCTTTCAGAAAGAAAAATAATATAGTTAAGTGTTTAGCTACTGCTGGTTGAGCTCCAGCTCAGAAAACACTCATCTAAGCTTTGTAACAAAGTTATTCAAGAAAAGTTGTCTTAAGGACCCCACTGACCCTGGTTGTATGTCTTGTTTGGCTTGTCATTTTCAATTGTTTATTAGGATCCTCCTAGAAGACATAACCTGGTCTTTCCCTTCTTTCCTCACTTCTGATCCTGACAGAATCTGACTATATAGAGAACCTTTCCTTTTGAGGATCCCTCCATGCTTTCAGTTCACTAGAAATTTCCCTACACACCCTTCTCTTACTCTGCCTTCTTTTCCAGTCCGACTAGATCCATTTTCTCCATAGGTCTCTTCCCAGCCTCAAGGAAGAAGGACTACTACAGCAGCGGTCTGGTTTTCTCCCAAGTTCCTGTTGTTTCAATTCCTCTTCTCATTGGGAATTGTTTCCCTCCGCTTCACAATAGGAGGGGAATCCAGCATGGCCAAGACACCCTGGGAATGTATGCTGAGGCTTTTTAAGAAAGGTTTCTCAGATGATGTATATGGTATACAGTTCTCAAAGGGAAGTTTAAGGACTTTATGTGAGTCAGAGTGGTCCAAATTCAGGGTGGGCTGGCTGGACAAAGGGTCTTTCAATCTTGGGCTTGTGAAAGCAGTTTGGAATAAAGTCACTGGGGGCCCTGGGCATCCAGATCAATGTCCCTCTACATAGATAAATGGCTATATTTATTTCAGAATACCCCACCGTGGTTTAAGGGTTGTGCTTTGCAAATTGGGGTTTGGATATTGGTAACCAGCCCCAGGGGAAGTGCCACTGAGGGCAGCGCCTACCCCAGGGGAAGTGCTGGAGAGGGGACGCCATCCAAGTCTCCTGTTCTTCCCCGACATCAGAGGAAGAAGATCTCCCTCCACCTTATAATCCCCAGGGTCCCACAGCCTCTGCCTTCGACAAACTTCCCCGATCACAAAGGGAGGAAAATCCCAAAGCTCCATTACAGGGGGAGTGGTCACTTTCATTCTCATCTCCCACCACTTGGAGCCACCCAGGCAAGAGGGGGCAGCGCCGGAGACCCTCTGCCTGAAGGATCTCTCCTACTCTTAAGAAAGGCACCCCCACAGAGGGGAATTTAGGAGAGTAACCCTTCTTGGTGTATGTCCCCTTCTTCATAAGTGACCTCTTTAATTGGAAAACCCAAACCTCCCCTTTTTTCTGAGAAGCCTCAACCCCTAATTGGCCTCCTAAAATCTCTTTCATACCCATCGACCAACTTGGGATGATCATCAACATTTAGTCACTTTCTTCACTTCAGAAGAGAGATAGAATTTGGCTTGAGGCTAAGAAAGCAGCGCTAGGGCCATGGGGACGTTCACTGGAGGAGAATCGGGATCAGGTAGAGATTTTCCCATCCCTCTGACCCTGATGGGACCCCAACTTGGCAGGAGGGAAGGTTTCCTTGGACACTTTTCACTGTGTTTTCCTATCAGACATAAAGGCAGCAGCCCATAAACCTACAAATTTATCAAAAGTTACCGAAGTCATTCAGGGAGCCCAGGAATTGCCCACAGCTTTTCTGGAGCACCTCTGTGAGGCTTACAGAGTCCCCACTGACCCAGATGCTCCAGTAAACCAATGGCTTGGGTAAGGCACTCAATTTGGCCTTTGTAACTCAGTCCGCTCCAGACATAAGAAAAAAACTCCAAAGACTGGAGGGATACCAGATCATGAATCTATCTCAATTAATTAAAATTGCCCAAAAGGTATTCAACAACCGAGATTCCCCTGGGTGAAAACAGGACAAGAGATTAGCAAGGGCAGATGCAGCAGCTCTAAAAAAAAACAAACCCCCAAAAGAAAAAAAGATGGACACTGAAAGAGAGACTGATCCCATGGGGGCAGGAAAAGTCAGTCTTAGGCCCTGAGGTTACTGAATTTAGAGGAGGATTGACAGAGCCAGCACTCCATCCCGCTCAGCCCCCAGGTGTCCAGGGTATCATTAAGATAAGGACAAGCCTGTCAGTTTTCTAGTAGATACTGGTACTACTTATTTTGTCCTGACCAAGACTTTGGGACAAATAACCACCAGTAAAACTTCCATTCAGGGGGGGTCACGGAAAAGTCAACTCTCTGCCCATGGACTTCAAAAAGGACAGTAGATCTTGGGAAAAGCACTGTAACCTATTCATTCCTAGTCATCTCGAAATGTCCCTACCCCCTATTAGGATAAGACCACCTACAGAAGCTACAAGCCACCATCTCATTTGAAGGGGATAAGGCCCACCTGACAGTGGGCCCTCCAGCCCAAGGTTCTTTTCCTATCAGGATCCTACTCACCTGCCCTCTGTCAGAGGAATATCTCTTACAGGAAGAACTGCCTCTGGAAGCTTCACCTGCCAGTGAGCCCTCTGCATACTTGAAAAGACTTCAGCAGCTTTTCCCCACCATGTGGATGGAGAGCAACCCTCTGGGACAGGCAAGTCACCAAACCTTGGTCATAGTCCAGCTAAGAGCCATTGAAATGCCTGCTTGGGTAAGACATACTATGAACTTAGAGGCTAAGCAGTGTATTGCTTCATATATCCACAGACAATGAGAAGCAGGTATTCTTATTTCTTGCCAGTCTTCCTGGAACACCCCCTTACGCCCAGTCCTGAATCCAGGGAAAAATGACTACAAGCCAATACAGGACCTATGGGAAGTTAATAAATGGGTTCAGACTATTCACCCTACAGTCCCTAACCCTCCGTCCTGGGCATAAATTTTAAAGTGTCTTACACCTGAAGAGTGCCTTCTTTAGCATCCCTTTAGGCCCCCTGCACTCCCTCAAGCCAACCTATTTTTGCATTTGAATGGACAAACCCTGAGGTGGGATTTTCTGGAAAATTAACTGGACTACCGCTGGGGTTTAAGAACCTCCTCTCCCCCCCACCCCCACCTTATTTAATGAAGGCTTAAGCTCAGATCTCCTCACTTATCTGCAAAGGACAAAGCAGAAACGAACTTTCCTCCACTTTATCTTGTAGGGCTGGGCCCTCAGCCAAAACTCCTCCCCTTTCTGAGAGTGACCACAGGAATGCCAGTAATATCCCAGCTCCCCCAGCCACCACCTGAGTGGACCAATGAAGCTCCAGGAACGCAGCTAAGGTCCTAATAAGGCTATAGTGGAGGACGGCTCAAACCTCAGAATGTGTTGGTCACTTCTTGACCTTTGTGCTGTAAAACCCTGCTGAAAAACCCTGACCAGAGTGACCAATCTCTGTAACTCACGTCACTTACCTAAGCCCACCGAAATGACTAGCCCTATATAACCTTTGTTCTCTTGGGACTCGGGGCTCTCTCTCACATCCAGTAATGGAGGCAGAGGGGGACCAAGCCGGCTTGAATAAAAGACTGTCTGCTTTTGCATCGGATTTGGCACTCCCTGGTGGATCTTTGGGGGGTCTTGAAATCTGGGCATAACATATGGGGGCTCATGCGGGACCCTCAAGACTCACGAGGGACCCCAATCCGGAGAGTTTGACTGACCACGTTAAGTGTCTTTGTGTTGTCTGTTCTGTTCTGTGTGTTCTGTCCTGTGTGAGCTCACTTCTGAAATCTGTAGTTCCTGAAACCATCTAGGTGCACGCACTGGAGGACCTCGGGTGGGAGGAGTCGGAGGACACTCTGATCCTCTGTCTGGAGGGGTGTGATAACCCCTCACGAGGGGAGTGGGCTCCCCTTGAAACTCTGGGACGAGGCGGGTCGCTCCCGCTGGTTGGTGTAAGACGATCGTCGAGTTTTCAGCTTTGCTTCTGCGGGGTCAGAAGGCTGTTCTTGGGCGCCTTTGTTTGTCTGCTTTCTGTGTTTTTGGGGTTTTTTTGTCTAATTTTGTGGACTTACTGCACGGACGTTATGGGACAGACTCAAACTACTCCTTTAAGCATTATGGTTGTTTTGAAGTCAAGGGCTGGGCCAAACCTGCTTGTCAGCCTCAGATGTGGTTTTCCAGAGCCGCTTGAAAGTAAAAAGTAAAGTTTACTAAGTCAAATTATAAAAATTGCTCAATAATCTAATTTGCCTCATGAAAAATCTAGAGGACAGATTTGAATCTGTTAGTTGATTATGTCTTGCATTTTTGAAGTTTATTCTTAAAAATGTTACTGATTGAGAAATGCTGAAATTTGACTTGCCAGCTAAAACTTTAAGGTTCAGATTGAATTGGGGAAAACTGTGTGTTGTGGTAGCTAAATGCCTTTGCTGAATGAATGTTTGGTGAAAGTATGTAAGTGTGGAGGGAGGGGGCCTGCCCTCTCCTCTCCTTTGTGTGGCTCCATGACTTTGGTCAGGCGGGCATCTGAGTGAGGATCTGTGAAAACAGGTCACCCCCTCCCTTGTCTGTCTCTCGTCACCGATCATCATGGGGTCGGGACAAAGTTTGTTTGTGTGGGACTAGCCAATTTACTACAGAGAAGGGGGACTGGAACTGGTCTGTGTAAAGCGAAAGCTATTTTGTGCTGTCTGGCTGTACACAAATGGAAAAACCCTGCTTTAAGGGGATGACAGTAGAGAAGTTTTAATTGCCTTACTCTGAGGTATAATTTCGCTGCATCAGGTTAAAATTTTAAAAATCTAGTATTAATTAAAGGTGTAATATTACAACCCAAAGAAGTTTAACAAAGGCTGGCTGGATTCCAAGATTGCTTAGTTCTGAGATTGCTTATAAAAGAGCAAGAGAGAAGTCTTTTCAAGTTAACTCTTTGCTTAGCAAATTAACAAAGTAGCAAATTTCAAAGAACTTGTTATTCATGGTTTTCTTATCTCTTTGGTGAACACAAAGAGCTTACAGCTCCACAGGGAAGAGAGATTTACTGGCCCTACCCTGCCTATGATGTGTTTTGTTTGACTTGCTGTTTTCAATTGTTTATTAGAATCCTCATAGAGGACATAAAACTGGTCTTTCCCTTCCTCCGTCATCCTGATTCTGAAAGCATCTGTAACTGGATTTCGGGTGATCTCCAGGCTTTCTGTCTGCAAAAAATCTCCCTATACACCCGTTATCTTTCCAGGCTGACTCTGTGAGGAAAAACAATTGGCCTGGGCTGAGAGAAGGGGGCAGTTAAGTTACTGGCTGGAGACCTAACAGGTCTTATCAATGAACTTCAAGGTCACAAAAAGTAACTGTAAACACAGTAGTCTTTCTCTTCCCTGAGTTATTCTTTTTAACCCTTCCAATGCTAAATTAGACCAATACCTGTTCTTAGTTTTATCACAAAATGTCTAGATATATCTTAAGAGTAAAAGTACATTTAAAATGTGTTCATAAATATGAAACTAAAATTGCTTAATGTTCACTTTTGGTAATCATTAAAAAATTAAGGTTGCTAAGAATAAAAATTCTAATGCGTTAAAAACAACTAAACTCCCAGGAGAAAAGCGGAGGAGGAACAAAGCTGAAGTCTGCAGCCGCCCTGGTGATTTAGAACTGTTTTTGCTAGGAAGACTCAGCCCCTGAGAGCCAAGTCAAAGAAGGAGGGGCTGTTGTTGACAGTGTAGCTAAGGGTGTTGGGCGCGCTTGTGGCGCTTCGGGCGGTGCTGGTTATGGCGTCGCCCCTGGCACCCGGACGGGACAGTGCGAGCCGCGAGGGTAAGGACCACTGGGGTGTGCGGGGGGGGGGGGGGTGGGGGGGTGGCGGGACCTGCAAGGCCCGGAAGCTCCTGGTGGAGAAGAAGCGGTGCACGCGGATCAATGAGAGCCTACAGGAGCTGCAGCAGCTGCTGGTGGGCACCGAGGTGAGGCTGGAGGGTCGGTGCCCAGGGGTTGCTGAGCGGGCGGACTGAGGTCAGGGCATTGCCTGGCCTCACCTCCCTCCCCCACCTGGCGCCCCACCCGGCACAGGAGCAGGCTAAGCTGGAGAACGTCGAGGTGCTGGAGCTGATGGTGCGGTGCATGCTGTGGGAGTGCTGCGGGGCAGGGCTTGTGGGCGCAAGCAGCTGCAGGCAAAAGCCAGCGAGGGCTTCGCTGCCGGCTACATCCAGTGAACCCCCTGCTTGAGTCCATACCACTACAAAAGGGCAGCGGCTTCCGAGATTTGCTGGGGGACGCTCTGGCTGGGCCCCTGGGATACCCTAGGCAAAGCAGCTGGCTCACAGGAGGGGCTGATATCCCCTTCTAGTGCACTCCCTTGAAAGAGGCCTGGTTGCTGCTCTGCCACAAAGGGAACTGGTAAAAAGGCAAAAAAGCAGGGCCCTAAGGGTTAACAAAAGGGCACTCTCCCTGGACCTGTGAGCCATCAGGACTTTGAAATTCTCCAAGAGAGGAGGAGCCTGACTCAGAGACTGGCCGAAACCTCATTGGGTTAGGAAAACTGGAGGCTGCATGTTGAACTTGTAGACTAAAGTTTGCTGGTCAGATGTCCAAACCCAGTTGTGTAGAGGTTAGCTGCTCTGTGCAGCAAACAACTTTCTCCTGCACCAGAATGCATTTTATGAAGATTGTTCAGACTGTGTTTGTGGCTAGAGAGGAGAAGAATGACCACCGCACACAAGCCCTGACTGTGGCTTGCAGAGAATTGAGCAAGGTGACTCCCCTGCTACATTCCCAGGTGCTGGTTGCAGCCAAGAGCATGGATCACCCTGTATGGCATTAGAGCAATGCCCTACGTGATGGACTTGGCTGATGCCTTCTTCTCATGGACATGGCTCCAGAGAGTCAAGGACAGTTTTGTTTTGTGTAGGAAGGGTCAACAGTGAACTTTAGTTGCCCTCCCTCAAAGGTATTTGTATAGCCCTACCATGAGTCATGTTTGGTAGCATGAGATTTGGCTCCTGAAGTGGCCATCCTGCCAATATTATGTTTCATTGTATTAATATGTTATATTAACTTTTGATTCTCTTGCAGGTTTGAATGTAGCTGTCAGCAGTTGCTGTAGACCTGTGTTGGTCTACAGTCCTTGGTAGTCTTTGGGAGTAACTGCAAGTGTTCAGTTTCCCATACTGAAGGCCATTGTTATGGCCATATGTTAACTGTCCTAGAAGGGGGCTATATAGGGTGAACCCCAAAAGTAAAGGGTAGCTGGCTGCCAAGAGAGCAGGTTCCCAACTGCGCAAAGAAAAATACCCATCAGGTTTTGGTCTCTATTGAGAAACAGCTGACAGTTGGCAGCCTGTATACTGTCTTGCAGGCCTGTGTGACCATGCCCATGTCAGGGGTGGTACAAACCTCAACTGTAGAAAACTAGGAAAGGCCTGTTTGGAATAGAAGGCTTGAGGCATAGTTATGCATTTTTAAAGGACATAGAAAGAAGGTCTAAAGGCTAATTTGAAAGTATGAAATTTAGAAAGGTTATGTATGTAATAAGGAGAAGAAGAGAAATGTTAAAAAGAAATTAATCAAATAGTACAGGCCAGTAAGACAGAGAGAGTAAATAATTTACATTCTGCCTCCCTAAACAGAGGATAAATAGTTATGTCAAAGTATTTAGGGAGGACTGATAAAAGAAATCCAACAGTTATTGTTTTGTTATAACTCTGAAAAGTCCATGAAAAAGGACTGACAAGAAAAATCAGAAGATCTTAGAGCAGATCAGTATGTTTTTCTCCTTATATAATTCCTTTGAAATTTGGCAATGTTAAATAAGTCATGGCAATACATTTCTTTGCATGAAATCAATAAGACTGGTTTCAATAGTGATTTTATAAACCGAAACTTTGACTGGAGTATCATGTTTTAAAGAAACCTGTCTGAGCTCTGAAGACTTGAAGCCAATAAGAGTGCCACAGGAATAGCCTGGTATCCTGCTTGGGAGCCCTGAAGATGGCTGACGCTGGAGCGTCAGGCCCATGCCCTACCATCACTGGCGGTTGGTAAGAGTAGAAGGGGAGCAGTAAGGATGCCTCTGCATTCCTGCGGAACCCCCACACACTCTGAGCTGCAATGAGTAGGAGGGCTAGTGAGATGGGCTTAAAGCCTAGAGCATGGGCTCAGGTGGAGTTGAGACAGGTGAGGGATTCACCTAACTCAGCAGATACTGCAGGCAGGCCTGATGGTGGCTGGATGGCTTGGCTTCGTGGCCCTACCGGGCACATTAAGATTCAATCATGAGATTCCAGCAAAGGTAGTCAGTTACCATTCTTGTTGTGTTTATGCAAACATCAGGCCAAATTGAATACAGTAGATAAATTAATCTTGATTTGGCTTTTTGACAGCTGTAGAGGAATTTTTAAGAAGGAAAATCCTATTTTAATAGAAGTTGTTAAAGCTAAAATGGTTTCTTTCCCTTCCATTGGACTATTTGTTATAGTTTGTCTCTGCCAGGTCACAAGCCCAGCTCCTTCTGTGACAGCGGACCTCATAGGACCCCTTGTAATCCTCCTAATGCTGTTGACTTTCGGCCCTTGCATTATTAACAGACTAGTCTGATTTGTCAAAAAGCGCATAGGGGTGGTCCAGTTGATGGTTTTGCAAGCCCGGTACAGGCCTCTAGCAATGGAAGGTAAAATAGAAATGCAGTCCGTCTCATGATTGAGCCGTAAGTTCCAAGACAAGGGGGGAATGAAAGGACAAAGCAGAAATAAACTCTCCTCCACTTTATCTTGTAGGGCTGGGCCCTCAGCCAAAACCCCCTCCCCTTTCTAAGAGTGACCACAGGAATGCCAGTAATATCCCAACTCCCCCAGCCACCACCTGAGTGGACCAATGAAGCTCCAGGAACGCAGCTAAGGTCCTAATAAGGCTATAGTGGAGGACGGCTCAAACCTCAGAATGTGTTGG
The DNA here is from genome assembly GCF_964212035.1 of Myotis nattereri. Lineage (NCBI taxonomy): Eukaryota > Metazoa > Chordata > Mammalia > Chiroptera > Vespertilionidae > Myotis > Myotis nattereri. The sequence continues at coordinate 39,958,079 of NC_138094.1, read as the reverse complement.
TCACTTCTTGACCTTTGTGCTGTAAAACCCTGCTGAAAAACCCTGACCAGAGTGACCAATCTCTGTAACTCACTTCACTTACCTAAGCCCACCCAAATGACTAGCCCTATATAACTTTTGTTCTCTTGGGACTTGGGGCTCTCTCTTGCTTCCAGTAATGGAGGCAGAGGGGGACCAAGCTGACTTGAATAAAAGACTGTCTGCTTTTGCATCGGATTTGGCACTCCCTGGTGGATCTTTGGGGGGTCTTGAAATCTGGGCATAACAGATACCAGAATTTGCAGAGATTGCTAAGTCTTTATACTCCAACATGGGGGAAATGCAACCACTAGAGTGGTCTGAGACAGAGCAACAAAATTAAAAATTAGGCCTTAAAAAAGACCAGTAGCCTACCTATCCAAGTGACTCGACCCTGTTGCATCTAGTTGGCCTGCTTGCCTCTGGGCAGTAGCAGCCACAGTTATACTTGTAAAAGAAGCAGATAAGTTAATCCTAGGGTAGGAACTAATCCTAGCCGCCCCACATTCAGTTGAGGTTCTGCTCCAGAGCATGCTGGAACACTAGATGTCAAATACTTGAATCACCCAGTTTCAGGCCCTTCTACTCGGCCAGCCCTGCATCAGGTTCCACAAGACTCTTGCCATCAACCCTGCCAGTCTCCTCCCAGACGATGACCCTGAAGAACATCTACATGACTGCTTAAAGGTCATAGACTTGGTACAGACAGCTCACCCAGACCTGACTGACAATCCACTGATGTCACTGGAGAAGGTATTTTTCAAAGATGGGAGTAGCTATGTCCAAGAAGGAATCAGGTATGGGGGACAGCGGTAGTTACTCTGGACTGCACTATTTGATCCAATGTGCTTGCTCGTGGGACATCAGCACAAAAAAGTGAACTAATTGCTTGCATCCAGGCTCTTCGATGGGCAAAGGGTAACGACAGCAGATATGCATTTGCAATAGTGCATGTACATAGTGCTATTTATAAGGGAAAGGGACTTTTAACTTCAGCAGGGAAGGACATCAAAAATAAGAAAGAGATTCTGGCTCTGCTAGAAGCCATCTGGCTTCCCAAGTCAATGGCATTGATCCACCGTAAGGGTCACCAGAAAGGGGACTCCCCAGAATCAAGAGGGAACTGGGCCGTGGATGAAGCAGCCTGGGAGGCTGCCCTAAAACCAGTGGGACCCTACTGAAAGAGTCTAGTGACTCTTTCAGACCCTGACCTACCCTCACTCTGGCCTTACTTTCCCAACCAACCACCTCACTCTACTTCTCTCCAAGAATATTCTCTTTTAACTATGCTTACAGGCATGCATCGATTTGTAAATGCTTCACAACCTAAACTAGGGGCCGATTGCTGGCTATGCTTAAACTCCAACCCCCATATTAAATAGGTATAGGGGTAACTGAACTTCCCCTTCTTATTAAAGACTCTGAGAAATGTTATTGGGACAGCTGAGATTAACTCTAGGGGACATCCAGGGACAAGGAACTTGTATAGTACCCACCACTTACAACCTTCTGGCTTCCCCTTACTCAAACCTCTGCATATTCCACTTTTTTAGTAAACAGCAACACCGAGGCCTTCTATCAGTCACCAAACCATGCCTGGCTGGCCTGTAACAGATGGCCTCACCCATTGTGCTTCCACCCTCAGGTTTAGGGAGAATTCAAAATCCCTACTCTGCATTCTTGTTCACGTTTTTCCCCAGATATTCCTATACAATGGGAATGAGGGCAGAACTCTCATCTGTCCACCACAATCCTTATTACAATAGAAGAGAACACCTATCTTAGTCCTTATTTTGATCAGACTCGGGATTACAGGCTTCATAGCAATAGGGACCTCCACCCTAGTAAAAAGGGACATTAACATAGTAGAGCTCACCAGACAAGTAGACATTGACCTTAGCCACCTTGAAATCTCCATTTCCCAACTAGTCAAGGAAGTCGATTCCCTAGCTGAAATGGTCCTTCAAAATAGAAGAGGGTTAGATCTTCTCTTCCTACAACAGGGAGGACTCTGTAGCATTAGGAGAAAACTGCTGTTTCAATGCCAATAGCACATAGGGTCATACAGGAAAGCCTATCTCTAGTTAGAAAAAATATAGAACACAGAGAAAAGAAAATTAGAACAATCTCAGAATTGGTTTTAGAAATTATTCAATTGGTCCCCCTGGCTGACTACCCTCCTATACACCACTGTAGGACCTTTAATCTTATTATTCCTTGCCCTCATTCTGGGCCCCTGTCTTGTAAATTGGTTTACTAACTTTATTCAACAAAGAATTAGTTCTATCAAACTTATGATCCTTAGGATCCAGTACAAACCCCTCCCCAAAACAATGACCCACAAGAATTAATTATTTGACTCATTTACATAAAACCAGTGGGGAATGAAGCATAATAATCTCTATTTTGTAAAATTATTGTTTAAAATTCTCTGCTATTTTTAGATGATCTCTTGTTCTATGTAGTCAACTATGTTATTTTTAGACTAGAGGCTCAGTCACAAAAATTTGTGCACTCGGGGGGGTCTCTCAGCCTGGCCTGTGCTCTCTCGTAGTTGGGGACCCCTTGGGGGATGACCACCTGCTGGCTTAGGCCTGCTCCCCAGGGAGTTGGGCCTAAGCTGGCAGTCAGACATCACTCTGGCAGCCCAAGAGCCCACAGGGGATGTCCACTTGCCAGCAGGGAGCAGGCCAAAGCTGCATTTGGACATCCTTACCGCTGCTGAGGAGGAGGGAGAGGCTCCTGCCACCACCGCTGTACTGGCAGCCTGGCTTGTGGCTGAGCAGAGCTCACCCTGTGGGAGTGTACTGACCACCAGGGGGCAGCTCCGGCATTGAGCACCTGCCTCCTGGTGGTCAGTGTGTGTCATAGTGACCAGTCATTCCCAGTCGTTCTGCTGTTAGTGTCAATTTGCATATTACCCTTTTATTATATAGGATAGAGGCCTGGTGCATGGGTTGGGGCTGGCTGGTTTGCGCTGAAGGATGTCCCAGATTAGGGTGGGGGTCCTGCTGGAGTGCCTGGCAAACCTGGGTGAGGGGCTGATGGCTGTTTGCAGGCTGGCCAAGCCCCCCAGTGGGAATCCTAACCCCATGAAGGTGTGGCCAGCCTGGTGAGGGGCTGAAAGTTCTTTGCAGGATGGCCACGGCCCCCAGCCACCCAAGCTCCCAGTGGATGCTGGCTGGAAGCAGGTATTTTGGGTTTGTTTATCTTCTATAATTGAAACTTTGTTGCCTTGAGTGGAGCTCAGAGCCAGCCAGGGCCTGTAGGAAGGTTGGCTTCCTCCATCGCCGGGCAACCAAGCCTCCTGCTTGCTCCAGCTCCGTGGCTGCCGGCCACCATTTTGGTTGGGTTAATTTGCATATAGTCACTCTGATTGGCTGGTGGGCATGGAGTGGGGCATAGTGAAGGTACGGTCAATTTGAATGTTTCTTTTTTATTAGATTAAATGGTCCCTTATTCTATAAATTAACATTGTGTTTTTTTTAGCTTGATTGAATAATAGGGAAGATAAACTTAGATGTCTGACCTTAAAGGCTAGCCATCTAATGTAAGGTGCTGATGCTACTCCCATACTCTCATGCCAGGTGTATATTAGTTATGTGCTCAAGGTTACAGGCTCCCTGCAAAAATAACTTACATTGAGCTCTTTGAAAAGTCTGCAGAATGTCTGGAAAAACTCTTATTTGGGAGACAAAGGGCCGGAAATATATAAAGAGGGGAAACTTCCTCCATAGTTTGGTCAGAATTTGAGAAGTAATATTCCTCTGAGCCTGCTGGCATAATAACGACTCCTAATTAATTGGTTTATTAAAGCGTCTTACATTTAGCTCGCTGATTTACATTATAACAGTGGTGCATGGAATCCTGAAGCCTGGAAGCTAAGCAAGGGGTGGATATTGGTCAGAAGTATACACATTGGAGTTATCATCTAGGTCATCTAGGTCAGGGGTGGAAACTTTCTTTCTGCCACTGGCCACTTTTTAATGTTGTTCATGGACTATACACAGCTATCAGCTTAAAAACTAACATACTATATTTATAGGTAAAACATTTCATTAACTCACCCCTACCTAATGCTTTGGCAGAGCCAGACCAAATGATTTCTCAGGCCTTATATGTCCCTTGGGCCAGACGTTCCCCATCCCTGCTCTAGGCAATGATCACAAATGTGAGTGGATAGTATAAACCATAGGGTGGCGGAGACTTCCTAGATGTTGAGCTGTAGAATCCTGGTGTGCCTTGGATGGGTTACAAGTATACAGACATATTGATACCTTAAACTTTGGGGTTGGTACTGACATTCTGGAATCACAGAACAGGACTTGGGTTAGTAGGACCAAGAGGCTGGTGCCACAAGCAACTTTCTCCTCCTCTTCATGTACTGACCAAGTGTTATTATCTTCTGAGTGTAATAGGAACATGAGGTTCAGAACCAGACAAAAGCAACATGCCTCAGAGGAGGCTTCTTTTTGATTAGTGCTTCTGCAAACCAGGGATTAAGTATTTCATCCCCATTTCCCACTTGGGTGGACAACTGGGTTATTTAGGCAGGGGAAAAACCACTGTGCCATTATCCATTGTTAACATATGTGTGTTTTTTTTTTATTTGTATGTTTTTGCTTTTTTGTTTAGGACATAGCATGTAAAATTTCTGAAAGTCATGTAATACTGAAAGCTATAATGTATGGTGCTGATAAGCCAGGAAATTCTGTCCTGGAGTAGGTTGGTGTGCTGAATGATTAAGGACTTTACAATAGAAAAAGCCTTTTATGCAAGCAAGCTCTCTGGGGTTATCAGTCTTTTCTCTACTGCTAACACTCAGCCCTCTCACTTCCTCCCATGCATCCAACTGCATGTGTGCATACTCCTAGAGGCACCTAGTTACCTTTCTTTCTTATGAATGTTTTTTTAGCCTAGGGATGGTGTGAAGTATCTAATGGGAAGGTTATAGGTCTTCATTTGCAGTCAGAATATAGCATTCTAATCTCCAAACAGTCTTGCATTATGCCCAACGATGGCAGCCTTATCCCAGCTTTTTAAGCAAAGGTAGGAGGAGGAAGCCAGAGAGTGCTTGCATCTTGTGATTTCTTTCATTGCTTCTTTCTCTTTCTCTCTTGTTTTTAAAGGAAAGATTGGCTTAAATGAAGAACAAATAAGAGAGAAAAGAATGGTTGTATAGACAAGGGTGAGGGTGGAGAAAAACACCATGGTGTTTTTATTTTTTTTTTCTATATAGCACTCTTGGAAGTTTTGAAGGGAAATAAGATTTAAGAAGTGATGCTTTTGAATTTTAGTCAAAAGCAAGCCATCAAAATGGGACAGTATCTCTTTAAGTGCAAGCCTGCACAAATGAAAGGAAATTAATTAAGTACCCAACACTGGTGCTGTGCCTTGGAAAGAATACACAATCTGGGTCCAGCATGCCAAATATGAAATAAAAATGAAGGGATCCATCATATTTGGCTGTTGTTTTTTTTTGTTTGTTTTAAAGACAGATTATATATTTTTGAAAGCTTACTAAGCAATTACCCAAATTAAAGAAACTGGAAAAGCAAACAGTAGTAAAAATGCCTTAATTTTTTAGAGGGTAAATTAGTTTTAAAATGTGTGACTTTTATTATTTTAATATCAAAGAGAAAGGGGGGATTCCTTTAACTCCTTAATGACATCTGGGAGAATTTGTTTACTGCCTCTGTCAATGATAAAGTTTCCAAACATAAGGTAAAAGTTAAGAAGTGATGGGCTGCTTCTAAGCTCTAAGGATGGGATGCTTAGTATATGTTTCTGAATTTGAGGTTTGGGAAAGCCTTTCTCCTCTCTTATATATGATTCTCCAAGTGCCCCTCTCCCTCCTTACAAGCTGTTCGGCAGCCAGATGGGTTCTGTTCTCTACCACCACCCTTACCCTTTGGACCACTAAACTTTTGGCAGGTTAGGGCAAAAGTTTCCCTGTTTCTGTATGAGTCTCGGCTAAAGGCTAAGAGAAGAGATGAAAGGGCTTTAGATAGAAGATAATAGGCAAGTAAATGGCATGGAAACCTGCACTTTTACTGTCCTTCAGCTTGGAGGAGAATATCAGGACAAAGTTCTTGGGATTTCCTTCTTCTGTCTCCACTTTGCAGGATTTTCCTGGATATCATAGGAGGACACAACTGACAGAAGGAGACATCTTCTAAAATAAGTATAGTATTGAAGGAGCTTATTGAAGAGAAGGCTGTATTAGGTTTGATTCTCTTGGTTGCAGCAGACAGAAAATCCATGGCAGCGGGTCCTGGAATAAATGGTGGCTTGTTGTCATATGCGGAATGTTCTACAAAAGTTCTAGCTTCAACCATGATTGAATTTGATTCTTAGCTGTATGTGGTGTTGTCCTCACTTCCTAATTATGACAGTCCTTTTTCACTCTGGAATTTCATCCAGATGACTTTGCCACTTAAATGTGCATATATTTATATTTACTTGAATCTTCTTATACATTACTCAAGGGGTCACATGATTATTAATTCCAGAAAGAGTCTCTTTATTTTAATGTGCTGGAGTAATGTAAGCTGGTAGTTTAAAATATAAGCCACTATATTCATATTTTATCATACAACATTGCTGCCATTCTCTTCAGCATCTTCACTTGACATCCTACTGATTTCTTCTTGGTTTTCTTCCAGAGTACAGTTGTGTTAATCCTCTCCTCACAACTCCAAAACCCTGTCAGGGAGAGAATTATTTTCCTTTATCTTTTCCAGAAAGCATAAGACTCAGAAGAAAGCTTAGTCCCCAAATAGAACTTTAACTGCCTTTAACCATCGAAAGAACCGTACAAAGAAAGGGCTGATTTAAAATGGGCACAAGTGCAGAATTTTAAGGTGTGATTCTGAGAAGCCTGGTGTATGAAGAGGATATCCATAGGTTTCTTTAATAGAAATAACACAAGCTTTGATATCAGTACAGTTGAGTTTGAATCCAGGCTTTGCACCTTGAACTTTCCCATATCCTTAGTTTTGCCATCTTTATAATTGTGACTGTGGTGTAAATTAAAGCACTTAGCCTGATATCTTAGAATGAGTGGATCACATTGAGGATTAGTCCTCATTATTAGTACTGTTAATAATTTTTAATATTATCAAAGTATATTCCTGACATATTTGTCGCTTATGTTATCAGAATAATATGTGTAAGAGGCTGAGTAGAAACTCAAACAAATAAAACGAGAAGCATGAATAGCCTTTTCCCTAAATGCCTAAGACTCTGTGCAATATTGGTACAGATATTAAAAGAATCACAATCTGTTTGTAAGTGCCCTTTCAAACAGAATGTGCCAGGCAAGTGGTTCCTAATCCTAGGTGAGCATGAGTAGTCTCTAGGACTTTTAAAAACATGCAACTTTCTGAGGACCTTCCCTAAAATATTGATGGATGTGCCAGCATGGTGCCCAGCTCTGGAGACAGATTGCCTTGGTGTGGGTTTCAACTCCTCCATTACACACAAGGGAACTTTGTGGTGGCATTTGTTTCCCATTCCTGAGTTTTGCCACCTGTGATGTAGAAATAACATGTAATGCTTGCCTGGTACATAGAAATAACTCAAAAAGTATTTCTTTTCATTAGGAGGTGAGAGTGTGCATTAAAACCAAAACAACCTCCCTGACAAATCTGGGATTTAGTCTTGCTTGAGAATCATTGACCCTGAGAGAGAATGTAATAAGGTATTCTGGATAAAAACATACTTCCCACTATAGCTTCTTACCTTCTTGACACTTTTGGGGATGTAAAAATATTTAGGCATTTAAAATTAAGAGAACAAGAGATCCCTTTGTCTTGAAAACAAAATAGACATAGTTGGAGATGTATATAAAGCTGTATTTGCAAACATGTATGCAGTAGTGACACATCACACAAAATCACGTGAGACCCGGGACAGCCCCACCCCTGCGCCATGAGATGGCTCCAAGTCCCAGAGTCCTGCCACACATGGTCGGTGAGCCATGGGACAGCCACAAGTTCTGGATTGCCACCCCGATTCCCCACCTCCAAGCCGTGTGCATCGGCTGTTGGACCCCTTCCCCACAGCATGCACACGGGGCCATGGAAACCCCAGCAGAAGTTGTGCAAAGCAGCCACCAGGACCCTGCAGGAGCCACGCAGAGCAGCTCTGTCCCTGCTGTGCGTACTGCCATCTTGTGATAGCGTTACAGCGTGAAGTCAATTTGCATATTACCTCTTTATTATATCGGATCATTAATTAAAAGACAGAAGTGCATATCCTATATAATAAAGTGGTAATATGCAAATTGGCCCTCACTCCATCCTCCATCACAAGATTCTGCACCCACAGCAGAGTCAGGGTTCCCGTAACACAAGATGGCTGTACCCACAGCAAAGGTAGAGTTCCCATTATGAGCCATAATGAGTGATCAGCAGGGACCTGAAGCTCTGTGGCTCCAGGCTGGGGTGGGAACCCGAAGCTGTGCCCCCCACTCAGTGGGGCTTCACAGCAGACCTCAGGCCACACCCCCCACCCTTGTGCCTGGCCAGGGGACCTGAGGCTGTGCCCCTGGCCCAGCAGGACTTGACAGAGGACCTCGGGCCATGCCCCCACCCAGTGGGGCTCGATGGGGTCCTCAGGCTGCACCACTGCCCAGAGGAGCTTGACAGGTGACCTGAGGCTGTGACCCCACAGGTGGGGCTTGACGAGGGTGGGGCCAACTGGGTTTGGGTCTTGCATGATTTTGAGGTGCATACGGATGGGTGGGGACTTGACTCTGAGTCCCACGGCATGCCCCAGACTCTGACAGGAGGAAGATTTTCATATACATTTTACTAATCTTTTTCATCTCTGACACTTCTATTACAGAGAAAGGGCAGATAGCAATATTAAAATACAAGATGCCTGGTGCACAAAAATTTGTGCACTCAGGGCGAGGGGTCCCTCAGCCTGGTCTGTGCCCTCTCACAGCCTGGGACCCCTCGGGGGATGACCACTTGCTGGCTTAAGCCTGCTCCCCAGGGGTTTGGGCCTAAGATGGCAATCACACATCCCTCTGGCAGCCTGGCAGCTCTTGGGGGATGCTCACTTGCCAGCAGGGAGCAGACCTTAGCACTGCTGAGGAGGCAGGAGGGGCTCCCACCACCACTTCTGTACTGGCAGCCATCAGCCTGGCTTGTGGCTGAGCAGAGCTCCCCGCTGTGAGAGCGCATTGACCAGCAGGGGGCAGCTCCTGCATTGAGCATCTACCCCCTGGTGGTCAGTGTGTGTCATAGTGACGAGTCATTCCCAGTCTTTCTGCTGTTAGGGTCATTTTGCTTATTACCCTTTTACTATATAGGACAGAGGCCTGGTGCTCGGGTGGAGGCCGGCTGGTTTGCCCTGAAGGGTGTCCTGGATCAGGGTGGGGGTCCTGCGTGGGTTCCTGGCCAGCCTAGATGAGGGGTTGATGGCTGTTTGCAGCTGATCACACCCCCTTCAGAGTGGGGGTCCCCACTGGGGTGGCTGGCCAGTCTAGGTGAGGGCCTGAGGGCCATTTTCATGCTGGCAGACTACCGAAGCTCCCAGCCTCTCCTTTTTTTCTTTTTTTTTTTATTCTGGAATTTATTTACCTTCTATGGCTGTCACTGGAGCTGAGAGCCAGCTCCATCTCTGAGGCCATGGCTGAATGAAAGCAGGTATCTGGGTTTGTTAAGCTTCTATAATTGACACATTGTTGCCATCACTGACACTCTAAGCTCTGAGGCCAAAGCTAGCTGAAAGCAGGTTTCTGGGCTTTGTTTAGCTTCTATAATTGCAACTTTGTTGCTTAGAATGTAGCTTAGAGCAGGCCAAGGCAGGTGGGGAACCTTGGCTCCCTCCATCACTGGAGCAACAAGCCTCCTGTTCGCTTCAGCTGCCTGGCTTCCGGTCGCCATCTTTGTTGGCAGTTAATTTGCATATTTTGCTGATTAGCCAATGGGAAGCATAGCAGAGGTATGGTTAATTACCATATTTGTCTATTATTAGATAGGATTTCCTCTAACTCCCTTTTAATGTGCATGGAATTCATGCACCGGGCCACTAATATTGAAATAACCTCCTTAAAGGGAAAGTATGAAAGAGAAGTAGAGATAGACTTTAGGTTACAAGTTCAACATTATATACTTCTCAACACTGACTTTTTCTAGAGGCTGCTTAAATCATGTCAGTTGCAGAATTTTTCAGGACAAGCCTTAACTTTGCATTAGGGATTAAAGAAACTCCATCTTGTCCAGCCAGCATGGCTCAGTGGTTGAGCCTGGAACTATGGACTGGAAAGTCAGGTCACATGACTGGATTATGGGTTTGCTCCTTAGTATGGGACATGCAGAACAGCTGATCAATGATTCTCTCATCATTGATGCTTCCATCTCTCTCTCCCTCCTCTCTGAAATAAAAATATATATATATATTAAAAATTAACTGCATCTCAATATTGGAAGTGTTAGCATTGTATTCTCTCTGTGGCTTGTCTGGCTCTGAATTTGTGAGTTGTTGTGATTAATAGGTTCTACCTTTACTCTTCCTTTTGGTGCCAGATCTGGGACAGGGGTTCCTGTCTCAATTTCCAGGTTTCAATTCTTGTCTTGGTTTCTCACCCCAGATCCTATAGAAGTGGGTGTCAACCAAATTTCTCTGTAGGCCTGTATCTTTGAACATTATATGCGCTCACATCCACAGGGTCCATGTTTTTATTACATTTTATGATTTTAGTATTTTGAGTGTTCTCTCTTTTTTAATTTGGTCTGTCTAAAGTTTTGTCAATCTTGTTGATCTTAAAGAGGCAGTTTTTGGCTTTACTGATTTTCTGCTTTTCTATTTTTTACTTCACTTATTCCTGTACTAATCTTTATCATTTTCTTTGTTCTGGTTACCTAGGATTTAGTTTACTCCTTTTCAAGATACTTAATGTGGGGGATTCAGTTATTGATCTTATATTGTTCATTTTTAGTTTAAGCATAGACAGCTATGAATTCCCTTCTATGGGTTATTTTAAATGTATTTTATAATTTATACTATGTTGTATTTTTTCATTCATCTCAAAAGAATTTTCTAATTTCTCTTCTGACTTTTTTGATATGTTGGTGACATATTAGTTTTTTCTACAGTTTGTGAATTGATTTCTAATTTAATTCTATGTGGTCCAAGAACATACTTTGCATGATTTATCCTATCTAATAAAAGAGTACTATGCAAATTGACCATCACTCCAACACAAGAAGGCCGCCCCATGTGGTCAAAGATGGCCGCCACCATGCGGACACAAGATGGCTGCCACAAGATGGCCAGCTGAGGAAGGCAGTTGTGGGGGGGACCAGGCCTGCAGGGGAGGGCAGTTGGAGAGGACCAGGCCAGCAGGGAGGGCAGTTGGGGGGAACCAGGCCAGCAGGGGAGGGCAGTTCGGGGCAACCGGGCCAGCAAGGGAGGGCAGTTAGGGACAACCAGGCCAGCAGGGGAGGGCAGTTAGGGGTGAGCAGTCCAGCAGGGGAGAGAAGTTAGGGGTGACTGGGCCAGCAGAGGAGGGCAGTTGGGGGCAATCGGGCTGGCAGGGGAGCAGTTAGGCATTGATCAGGCTGGCAGGGGAGTGTTTAGGGGGTGATCAGGCTGGCAGGCAGAAGCAGTTAGGGACAATTATGCAGGCAGGCAGGCGAGCAGTTGGGAGCCAACAGTCCTGGATTGTGAGAGGGATTTTCAAGTGCCCATTTAGGCCTGATTTCACTAGACATTCCTCGAGGGACCCCAGATTGGAGAGGATGCAGACTGGGCTGAGGGACACCCCCTCCCCCTGTGCATGGATTTCATGCACCAGGCTTATAGTATTCATATAAATGCAATGCGGTTTGGTTTATGACTTCACATATGTCTATCCAGGAGAATATTCCATGTGTGATTGAAAGGAATGTAAGTTTTGCTGTTGTTAAATGTTCTATTAAATTATGTTAGGTTTATTTGCTTTATGTTGTTGTTAAGGTCTACTTTTCAATGTTAATCTTCTACATAGTTGCCCTACCCATTATTTAAAGGTACTGTTGTTTCTCTATTTTTCCTTCAATTTTATAATATTTTTTGCTGCATGCATTTGAGACTCTGTTGTTAAGTGAATACATATATATGTATAATTATTATAACTTCCTGATAGGTTGACCATTTTTCATGATAAAATTTTCTTTTTTATACCTAGTAATATTTTACTTTTAAATTAAATTTTGTCTGACATGTCTACACTAGGACATATCATCAAATCACTTCAGTGCAGTTATGGTGTTGATTGCATGGTATATATTTTTCCCATTTTGTTTACTTATATTATTAAATCTAAAGTGTATCTCCTTTAAATAGCATATAGTTGAACATTGTTAGGATTGTTAAAATATTATAATCTTTGTATTTTAATTGGACTCACTCTACTCCTTTGCTTTCTGTTTTCTATTGTATCAAGAAATTTCTTGTTCTTCTGTTCTTCTTTTGCATCAAATGGATATTTCCTAGTAAAATTTTTAATAATTTATTTTTATTGTATTTCCCCTGGGACTAACATGTATCTGTTAAATTATCAGAATTCACTTCAGATTTATAATCATTTAATTCCAGTGAAACACAGAAATTTTACTCCTACATAGCCCTATTGTTCTTTTTTGTGTGTGACATACTCATACATTGTATGCTTAAATCTATATTGCAAACTTATTGCAAAGCTGTATGCTGTTATAATCATGTATGCCGAGCAGAACAAGACACTGGCCACACACTCCATGTAAATTCGACAGCTTGTTAACAATGGTGTAGAACTAAATGACCTGTTGTCGTGATCTGCACAGGAGAACATGAAATTCACAAAAATGTCTATGAAATTTCTAGATAGTACACACTAAGGCAGTGATGGCGAACCTATGACACGCGTATCAGAGGTGACACGCGAACTCATTTTTTTGGTTGAATTTTCTTTGTTAAATGGCATTTAAATATATAAAATAAATATCAAAAGTATAAATCTTTGTTTTACTATGGTTGCAAATATCAAAAAAATTCTATATGTGACATGGCACCAGAGTTAAGTTAGGGTTTTTCAAAATGCTGACACACTGAGCTCAAAAGGTTTGCCATGACGGCACTAATGTGTTCCTGAACTAATTATTGCCATATTCAGTGTCACAGAAAATTTTTCTGCCAATCATGTAAAAAACAACTCCATGTGTTTTGACACATATCACTTACAGAAAAAGTTAGCACAGGAAGTGAGTGGCCTTCCCCATGTTCTCTCCAGATGACGAAGTGCAGCAATGTCTGCTGTGGCTGAGCAGTAGGAACAACATCAGGTTGTACGGAGTGCTTTTCTGCTGTCTGTGTTTTGATTGTCATCCTTTCAAAAGGAATGGACTGACACAAAAGGAATGGGCTTTCCTGCAGCTCCATGGGCCTGGGAGGTTTGCAAAGTAAATCATTAAAAAATTTCATGATGAGATTGGGATATATTATTGATATGATGAAGACCACCTGGGTATAAAACAACAGCAAAGCAAAGCAGAGAATGTTTACCCACTGACACAAGTGAGGAATTTCCAGATGCTGTCACAGCAGCCTCCATGGATGGAATCTTTGCTGCCTCCAGAAGGTCAATTTTGTGACCTCTACTGGACATCTTGAGCACACACACACGTATACACCCCGTGAACACAGGCATGCACATAAACACACACACCAAAAATATATGCACACCACCAAATGCACACATGTATCCGCACACCAAACACACACATGCACACAGACAGCACCATGCACACACATCAGGCATGTGCCTGCGCACACACACACCCCAAATACAGGTATGTTCATGCACTCTATTTTAATTTGGGGATTTTAAGCTTCTGATAGCCTCTGATTGACTCTTAGACAGTTAGATTGAGGGTCAAGATGTATCTGTGATTTGAGGAGAAAGAGAGGTTTCCCTTCTGCAGAGAATGAGTAAGTTCTGCATCAATGTTATGATGAACAGTGTTGGCGATCTTTTCTATGCTTCACAGTGTAATAGAATGTCAGAGTTGGAATGGAAATCTGAGATCTAACCCTTAATATTACAGATGTAAAATAACAGAAGGTTTAAGTGATTAATACCCAGACTCAGACAACTGCTTAATGGCAGAGCACAGTCTTTCTATTTCCTTTCTATACTAATTTGTCATTGTATTTCCCTTTCAGTGTTTCTCAGTGCCATCTGAAAGACAGTGAGAATGACCCCAAACCTAACATAATCTGAGAATCAATTCTTTATTCCCTTTAATTTCCCTATAAAAGTTGTCTTAGGCCAGATTTTTCTTTCTTTAGATTATGTTAATTTCAGGGTAACCCATCATTACTGAGAGTTGTGTGCCACAGACATACCATGTGGCAGAAGCAAAGCAATCTGAGATTTTCAGACATGCATTTCCATCTTCAAGGTCTATGGCTTGGTTATCGGGGATTACACACAATTGCCTTTCTGTTTTACTTGCTTGAGTCTGCAAGCTTCAGTGCCTATACTCAGAACTCTAGGTTCCTTCCAGCACACACTTTTCTTTAAGCCTATTTATTTTCTAAAATACCTTAAATGCATTTCTTTTCTAAAACCTAGTTTATGGCAAAGTGTATAAAGTATACACAAAAATACAATTATACATGACTAGAGGCCCAGTGCACAAAAATTTGTGAACTCAAGGGGTGTTCCTCAGCCCAGCCTGTGCCCTCTCACAGTCTGGGACCCCTCAGGGGATATCCACCTGCTGGCTTATGCCCGCTTCCTGAGGGAACGGGCCTAAGCTGGCAGTCAGACATTCTTAGCACTGCTGAGGAGGCAGGAGAGGCTCCCACCACCAATATTGTGCTGACAGCCGACAGCCTGGGTTGTCCCTGTGGGAGCGCACTGGGGGAAGCTCCTACATTAAGCGTCTTCCCCCTGGAGGTCAGTGTGTGTCATAGTGACCAGTCATTCCTAGTCATTCTGCTGTTAGGGTCAATTTGCATATTACCCTTTTATTACATAGAATAGAGACCTGATGCACAGGTTGGGGCTGGCTGGTTTGTCCTAAAAGGTGTCCTGGATCAGGGTGAGTCCCGCTGGGGTGCCTGCCCAACCTAGGTGAGGGTCTGAGGGCCATTTTCAGGGTGGCCACACCCCCTTCAGGTTTGAGGTCCCCACTGGGGTGCTTGGCCAGCCTGGGTGAGGGGCTGATGGCTGTTTGCAGGCTGGCCACCCCCCCCCCAGTGGGGATCATCACTCCATGGGGGTATGGCCAGCCTGGTTGAGGAGCTGAGGGCCATTTTCAACTGACCACAGCCGCTTCATGGTGGGAGAGTCCTGTTGGGGTGCCTGGCCAGCCTGGGTAAGGGGCTGGTGGCTGTTTTCAGGATGGCCAAACTCCTCAGTGACCCAAACTCCAGCCTCTCCTTTTTTTCTTTTCTTTTTTTTTCTGGGATTTATTTATCTTCTATAATTGAAACTTTGTAGCCTTGAGCAAAGCCCAGGGCCAGCCAGGGTAGGCAGGAAGCTTGGCTTCCTCCATAGCTGGTGGCAACCCAAGCCTCCTGCTTGATCCAGCTCAGTGGCTGCTGCCATCTTAGTTGGGTTAATTTGCATACTCGCTCCTGATTGGCTTGTGGGTGTGGTATGTGGGTGTGGATTGAGCATAGCAGAGGTATGGTTAATTTGCATGTTTCTATTTTATTATATAGGATATAGAAGTAAGAACATGGACTTTTTGAGTCAGGATAAACCTGGTTTAAAATCCTAGCTTCTGGACTTTGCAGTATTGAGAAACAGAACCAGCGAATCTGCAGTTTTGTTTTCTCAGTGAAGTTACTTGTAAGGTGTGGACCCCATTGCATGGGTATGAAGATAAAATACAATAATACATTTAAGGGCCTCACACATTTTTGGTAAGCGGAATACTAATTTAAGCAGTTCTTCCCAGTTTGCTTCATTTAATGTTCAATCACAATTCTGTATTTGCGCTAAGCCAAGCATTATGAGAAATTAATAGTAAATGTGCTGTGGAGAAAGATACAATGGAATATTACTTAGCAATAAAAAAATAATTAAATAGGTGGACTTTCTTTCTTTTTCCTTTTTGCTCAGGGAGCATATGCGAAATAAGTCAGCCAGAGAAAAACAAATATGCATGAGTTCACTTATTTATGGAATCTAAAAAAGAAAAACAAACAGATAAATAAAATAACAGTAATAGACTCATATTGAGCCTTAGATACAGAGAACGAACTGATGTCTAACAGAGGGGAGGGAAGCGGAAGATTGGGTGAAAAACCTGTAATTATAAAAAGAAAAGAAGCTATTTGAATGGAAAAATATAAAACCAGAGTAAAATGAAAGGGAGTAGTGATTATCATCCTTTTGGCATTTATGAAATGATTGGATTATTTTCAGTGTTATTTCAGTCTTGAGGGAATTTGAATGCAAAGGGATCTTTTAAAGAATAATGAAGTTTCCCTGTTTAGCATGACAGTCCCTGCACCTCAAGGCTTTAAGTGGCTGGTTCCTTCTGATGTTGTGTCACCACACGTATTGACACCACACGTATTGACCATGCAAACGACCATGCTTGCCTTTATGTGGATTCTCTATCTGTGAGGGAATGGCTATCAACAGTAAGACTGAACAGTGCTCCCAAAGTACCATCTAAATATCTTGTTTTACAGGTTTGGACACAGTGTACAAACTCCACTTGAAAAAATCAGTGAGTAGATTTTGCATGTAGCAGACAGATGTTGAATAAATATTTGTCTAATTAAGGAAAGTATGTATCTTTTGAACTTGTCACTTGTTTTGAGGGAAAGCAGGTTAAGAGAATTATCAAACAATGTGAAATGACAGTGCTTGAGGCTTTTAAAAATTGTCTTAAATTTTAATTTCTCTGGACATTTATTTTCCTTGACTTTAATTTTCTTTTAGCATGTAGATGATAGGATATTATTTCCAAAACAATCGCAGATATTTTTTAAAGAGTTCCTTAATAAGACAACTGCTCTAGATGAACACCTCTCTCTCTCTCTCTCTCTCTCTCTCTCTCTCTCTCTCTCTCTCTCTCTTCTTTCTTTCTTTTCCCTTTTTGCTCAGGGAGGAGTGATTGTTTCCTTCCACAGATCATAATGAATCTCAAGGTCAAAGCATGCAAGTCCCATTGAGTTAGCTCTTTATATTTTCATCTATTGATGCACTTCTTTAATACTTGCACTTTTTGGGTGACTTTTCTTTGATTATTGATTCGTGTGATTTCGGATCTTGGTTTGGGTACTCCCTTGCCTCTGGTTTTTACAGCAGTCTGGGTGGGAACATAAAGAGGATATTTGAGAGGTATTTTAATATTATCCCAAAGCATCTAAAACCTTCTGAATGAATATATTCCCACAAGTATCATATTCTTCCTTTAACTGGTTAGGTAAAAAAAAAAATTTTGAAGACCAGTCTAGATGTGGGCTAGACCTTACACACCGAGACCTGGACTGTGCAAGAGAGGAAAGAAAGGATGTTTCTATAGGGCTTCCCTGAAGCTCCATGGTCACTGGGAGGCTAAATTCTATCATGCCCAGTGAAAACACTGCCTGATCCCAGGGCCAGGTGTGAACGCTGAGCCTTGTCAGAGACTTAGAACTTGTGCTGCAGGAGGTGCTGGAGTTGGTGCCTGCTTTCTCCCTAAAATATGCTTTAACCAGAAAACATATCTTTGAGTTTGTGAACCAAATTCAGTCAATGTCTTTAGACTTTTATAGGTAGTTATAAGCCCGCTTACATTTTAGAGATATAATCTTTTGTATTTTTTTCCTTTATTGCTTACAAGGTCACGATCCACCATGCAGCTAGTCCCTCACAATGATTACTGACTTAGGTGAGTATTGCCAAATATTAATAGGTAGTAAGTGAAAGGGTGAGGACTACACCCTCCATCTTACCTTGGCCATGTGCTCGGCAAGGCTTCTTCCTGGAAGCTCAAGCCTCTGCTAGCCACACCCAGGAAACTAACCAATGACAACCGAGGGATGTGCGTGCCATATATATGACCATATCCTGTGTAATGAGATACCGATTTGTGCCTGGCCAATAGGCAGGGCCCACAGTCCCCTCTCCTCCCCTTACTCCACCCCCCTATAAAACTCCTCTTTCCACCGGGCTAGCCCTCTGTCTGCCACTTGGCTTGCCATTGCGTCGGTGAGTGTGGTCGAGGAGCTGAACTAGTTTGAATAAAGACTCTTTGCTTTTGCATCGGGCAGAGCTGGCTCCCTGGTGTGGTCTATTGCGGATCTTGAAATCTGGGCATAACAGTAAGAAGAGGAGTAGAATACCTAGAGACAAGAATGATTCTTTCACATGGCTTTATGTTTTCTTGTTTTTTATATTGGATATTAGGAATTATTTATGCCTAGCCTATTTTGTCAGAGATTTATTTGTGTCTTGGGTAAATAATAAAAATCCTCAGCAGATTTATAGACACTGTATTTCTCTTTCTTTCCTTTTCTTTTTGCTTATTTAAATTGTAAACAGCATATCCTACTAGGAACTGGAGAAGCAATGGGTAATCCAAAACAAATAATTATCATTGTTCTTTGTTTAAGTGAGGTTCAGAGAGCACTTCTATTTCCTTTTCATTAAAAAAATAAATAAATAAATAAATCCCCTTTCTTTCTCTAGAAAAACTTAAGAGTAAAAAATAGTCAGCCCCACTGACATTATTAATTAGGATGGGAGGGTTTGGGCATCTGACTCACGCTTCCCCTGGCCCTGTCTGTCATGGCTGAGCAATGTTCACTGCATTTTGCTGTAATGAGCCATACCCAAACTACTACTTTCTGCTCCACTGTTTATTTGATGTCTTTATTGTGATGAAACTCAGATGGTGGGTGTTAACACTGGCAGTGTCCTGGGAGATTGCACTGGGAACCATTCTAAGTAGCTGCAAGTGGGTCTCAGAATTAGAATGGAGGAAAGAACAAATTTTTAGTAATGACATTAATTTGAAGCTCTCTTTCTTTTCATTAAGGCTAAACCAGAAACAAGCTAATATTTCCCAGTTATTTCCAGGCAAGGCCTATGGTGAAGATCAGCTTGGTAGAGTAGAGTTCAGCTCTATCCCATGCACTGAGGCCTGTCTCACTCCAGGAAAGGGAATTCTAAGCTGAAGTTGGAGTGAGACACCAGGCTAGAATCCTCAGAGGTGAAGATGAAGTGCAAGGAGTCGTGAGGAACATCTGCTCAACTTTGACCTCTCCTTCACAGAAAAAGTTATGTTGTTCTGAGTTCTGTGATCTAAAAACACCTTTTCCTGTATTGTCAGAAATGAAATCCTTTGGTGTTCATCGCAGAGTGGCCAGTGGAATACATTTTATCATTCATCACAGAACAGAGACCCTCGGCCCAATAGGCAAATGGCTTTCTTTACTGAGCCAGTGTTTACACATTTTCTGGATTTGTGAGATTCCTTTTGGGGAAGCAATTAATTGGTCAATCAGGGGAAACTTGAAATATCTAGTTGTACTTGGTGTAGAGGGTATCTCTAAATCATAGTTCCTATAGCACAGAACATCATTTTAATGGTTACAGCATGTAGCCAGGTGCCTCCCAAGGCTTCTTTGGGGATATAATTCTAGTACGTGTACTACAGTCTTTTTGCAAGCAAGGGTTCAGGAATGTGGAGAAGGGGCTGTGTATAAATGGATAAACTAGACAAGAAATATAAATTCAGGAGGCATTTTGGGGGAGCCAGGGAGGCTTAGCTCTAGTGACTAAGCTCCCTGAATCTCTGGTCCCACAGCTTTTTATTACCATATTTTGCCTTTTAGCAAAACAGATATACATATCAAAGGTAAGGTCAGGTAAACAACAAAGGATCATCAGATTATGGGAATTGCCCTTTGATGTTCCAGTAGCATGTAATAACATGCAGATTTTCAGCCTTGCTGAAAGAGTGCATTCAACCTTTTGAGGACTTTTTGCATTTATCATGACCTGCTGGACTTAGTCTCTAGCACAGTGGTTCTCAACCTTCCGAATGCCACGACCCTTTAATACAGTTCCTCATGTTGTGGTGACCCCAACCACAAAATATTTTGTTGCTACTTCATAACTGTAATTTTGCTACTGTTATGAATCGTAATGTAAATATCTGATATGCAGAATGTATTTTTATTGTTACAGATTGAACATAATTAAAGCATAGAGATTAATCACAAAAACAATATGTAATTATATATGTGTTTTCCGATGGTCTTAGGTGACCCCTGTGCAAGGGTTGTTTGACCCCCGAGGAATAGAGGGAATAACATGCTCCCACTAATAATATTAACTAGCACATACTTGCCTCCCTTAGGGGCCACTACCGCATGTCCTTGCTTAGAGACTCGCCACTGTTATAGTAATCATTATAGTACCTAATGTTAGATATAGGAATACTGTGTGAGACCCAAGAATGCACTCTTGTAACCCCACTAGTACTGGTAAACAACCTATCTGCTGGGAACACCCAAAGCCTGTACACACCCATAGATTAACAAACCCTGGGTGGATCCACACATGGCAGCCACTGAAAGCACACACACCAGCAAGGGCCACGTCTACAGAGGGGTATATAACCAGACAGTCTGATTAACTCAGCAGCACATAGCTCTCCAGCGTGAGGACCTGTGTGTGCTCATGTCTCAGTTCCCAGCATGAAACTCTGCCCAATTAACTGTAGTTCGATGAAAGACCCTGCAGCCAACAGCGCCATCTATCCCTTTGTGTTTGTCAGTTAGCATTGCCAGGTGGATCCTTCCCAGTGTCTGAGACCAATCAGGAACTGGTAAATAAACCCCCTGTGTGCTTGCATCTAATCTGTTTGTGTGTAATTTCTCTCGCTCAGCTCAGATCTCAGTGCTGTCTCAGTCAAAGTGTCTGACCAGAGGTATTGGCGCAAGCCTCAGGCGGATGGTCCAGACCACCTGTCCCACTAAGGAGCAGCAACTATATGGGAACCTCCCCCCCCCACCCCCCCGCCGCCACATCTCAACATAGGTGACGGACCTTAAATATATAAGAAATAGAAGCTATTTGGGACAGCCACCCAAATATACTCGACAAGTAGTCTATGGGAAAACCCAATCAAGGCAGATTTTTGTTAGCTATACTTATCAGCCTGTGGCATGTTATGACTCTGCTACTGAATGCACATGGGTGGTGTGGCGGGGAATTGTATTGGATGGGAAGAATTAAGCCCAGACAAAAATTGGCAGGACACACCTGTCAAGGGAAACCAGACTCAGTAATTTGCTGGACATACTGCACCCATGTTGGCTACCCTGATCGGGGGCGGGAAGTTTGTGGGAAACTGTTTATTGCCTTCACTATCTGATAAGCATAGACAGAGAACCCCCCCGCCCCCCAAAGGCTGGGTGCCTTTGAAGCCCTCCCAAAGGTCGGAGCTAGGCGCCACCTCTGTTTGTCCAGACAGTCATAGCTGAAACTACTCCCCCATTTATTATTATGTAAATCCTTGCTGATGGGCTAGTCTGCCTGTTGCAGGGGGTCACCTGTCTAGGGCTATGCTATGGGTGCATCCCAGATGAATAAAAGCTTGGTGAGGCCTGAGCACAGGAAGGAGAAGTCCTTCGGGACTTGCCACCTGGTCCCCCAATATTGCAAAATTACCTCGTGTCTTTTTCTCTCATTTGCTGTGCGGCTCCTCTTTCAGATACCGAACCCTACTCCACGTGAGTCATGGAAGGAAACACACCCAACATCTGGCGCCCGACGGGTAATCTGGAAGTGCGGGTCTTGCTGGAGCGAGAAAAGGAAGTTTACACCGAAAAGGTGTGGAAAACTCACCGAAAAAAGGTGAGGGGAAGTCTACTGCACGCAATGCCCAGGATCAACTACAGAAGCCCGGGTCTGTAAGTACACTGGGAACGTTTTCTTAACCAGGCTAACAAACGGGGCAGGATTTGGCTTTAAGAAAGTAGATTCGGCTTTAAAAAGGTATATTTGGCTTCTAGAAAAGTAAGAAACTTTATTATAGACTTTTGATTTGCATGCTTAAGGAGTTAAAATTTTAAAAGGTAATCTTTTACAGTTTTTGCATGTTATTATAGAACATAACCCTTGGTTTCTTGAAAAAGGTACATTAGATCTTAAAAGTTTGCCAAAAAGTTAATCAGAACTTGCCAAAAATTGTTTCCTCTTGTGGAACACGGCATTTCATTTCCTAGAGCCTTTAGGAGAGGTCAAGGATGATAAATCTCCTCCCCTTGCACCCTCCGCTCCTTAAGAGGAACAGAAAGAAAAAAAAAATGGGAGGAACGGCCTTCATGGCTCTCTTCACCTCCATGTCCTAATCCTGATATGTTTAATTTGCCGTTAATAGAATCACCTGTGCAAAAAGGCCAACTTATAAAGAAATTGGAATATTAAAAGGTACTCTTAAATCAGGCTGAAAAAAGAGTGCTATGGTCACATCAATGTGGTTTCTTGTTCAAATTAAAATCTTAATTTGTATTTGGAATCTAAAATCTGTAATAAGAAATGAAACCCTGCTGCCGAGTCCGCCTCTGGTGTAAAGAGATTCGAAAGTGGCAGAAAAGGGCAGAGCTATAAGCCCTCCCACAATGAGATTACTTAATGTTTTGTTTAAAAATTACCTGAGAACATCTTATGACAACCAAACTTTGGCTAAGATAACCTTGGGTGCTAGCCATGACTTTAGAAAGCGAAATAGAGAAAAACTTAAAATGTCTTTTTCAATTAAGCATGACTTTGGGAAAAATACACCATCTGAGTCATTTGCTGAAACTTCCCCCAAAAGCAGGATGTGGGGAAAGGGAAGAAGGAGCATGTGGCGATCCAGTGTGGATGCCCCCTTTCCAAGTATTCTAAAATTAAAGTCCTTCTAGTAATTGAAAAGCTTTTACAAATTTATAAATGCATCTGGGATTTCTGTGCACATGTAAAGGGAAAAGGCCAGTTTAAAAACGAGTGCGCATAGTTTTGAGCTGAACTTGACCTTTTGCTGTGTACAGAATAAAAACCTGAGACTGTTTTGGTCTTAAAAAAGGCAAAGTTGAACCTAAGAAAGAAATGCAGGCAGGTTTCCCAAGGCGATTTAAAGTAGCTCTTTTGAAATTTCCCGCCCTGAGGCAAGCACCACCAGGAAGTTGATAGTCAAGTTTACATGTGAATAGCTATGGTTTTGTTTCTTGACTTCCCCAACAGGAAAATTGTGACCATTTTAGCAGCTATGCCAGGCTTATTGGCTGGAAACTTAAAGCTTTTAAGTTCAAATCATCTAAAAGTATTGAAATTTATAATACTGAAATGTTGATCTGAGTATGCCTAGTATGAAGTCTAGAAGATAGAAGTTAATCTATTAATTGAAAATGCCTTATATTTTATTTGAAATGTCTAAGATTTAAAGCTCTGAAAGTTTAAAGTGCAAATTGAATCGGGAGAAATTAATTAAATATCTAACGTATAACTTGTTTTTGAAAAAATAGAATGTGTTTTCTCTTAAATGATTAGGAATTCAAAATATGTTACTTCTTGGTCTGATTTTAAAAAGAGGATTAATTTTTAAGATCTCAACTGAAATTTTCAATACAAAAACCAATTTAAACGTAATTAATATTAAGATAATTATAAAGGGTATAAACAGCTAATGAGATTTCTGTTTGTCTACAATATAATGTTGGCCATCTATCTTTTAGGAATTTTGGTTTCCTCTTCCCTTGTTTATTGTGAGAATAAGGAAATCATCTTTTCTGTCAGAGAACAGTTTAAACAGCAGCCACTTTGAGCTGCCTGACTTGGCAGCCACCATGTTTGCCACATGGCCTGCCCTGCCCCTGGGGGTCGCCATCTTGGAACAGCCCCTCCCTCTGACTTAGCCAATCACAAAAGGAATGTCTACTCACTGAGGCAGTATGGAATTTCAGGGGTGGAGTTTTAAGGCGGAGTTTTACTGCGGAAATGCAGATGGGTCAGAAAGTGTGCTTGCCTCTCAGATTTATTTAATACTATTTTTAAGAAGATATTTTTAATACTTAATAAATTAGCAATCATGGTCTTAATATAATTTCAGTGGTATGATAGACCAATGTTTTAAGCAGTTGGCTTTATAAGGGCCGACAATAGAGCTCGTATTTCTTAAAAGGCTTGTAGATAGAGACATTTTTAAAAGATATCTAAAATTCTCAGTAGAACCACAGTTATACATATATCATACACAAATTAATAGTAATTGATTCCATGGTCAAGACTAGATCCTATTATGTTGAGAACTGTTTTTAAGTGTTAAAAATTTTTAATTAGATATGTATTTGACAGTTTTTCCAGAGTACAATATTTCAAAATATAATATACTTGGTTGCATAAGGAATTTCTGCCAAATAAAAGAAAAAATTGATTTATTAGTAGCAATGTCTTTACTTAAACTAACAAAAGCTCCTCACTGCTGCATTTTAAATTAGGCTGGAGGTAGGGCAGCGTTTGCACCTTGTGTATCAGACATAAAACCTTACTAAATTTACTAATCTTTGTAAGCAATTGAATCCTACTAAAGTAAAATTCTTCTAAAAAGGTTACTGAAGGCTTCCCATGATCCCTCTGTATATGCAAATAAGCCAAAAGGGAATGCTGTTTAAAAATATTATTTTAAATTTAATAAAAAGGAGAACGTTTAATATTTTGAAATATCTTCCACTAATATTCACAGGATAATCTAATGATTTGCTGTTGAAATACCAAATCTGAAAATAAGTACAGTCACCATAAATGTGTAATGACTTGGAATGCATGGCCTTGTGGCACTATCAGTCAACATCCAAGAAGTAACCCTATAAGTTACTTTGTGTAAAAAAGAAAGATTTTTCTTTTTTAAGTTAAAGTTCTCCAAGTGTAATCCAGCAGGAGGAAGACAAACCAGACAACCAACAGCCCAGAGACCACCTGGGGCATGGTAAAGTGAAGTATGGTAACAATTAATTCAGGTAAAAACTGTAAGTTTCATATGTCTTAGAAGGCACATTTTTCCTTTACCTGGGAAGGACAGCATAGCTATTCCAAACTCATAAGGATCCAGTTAGTGTGTCAACTCAGTGCTCTGGAGACCCAGAACTGTAATTTAGATAGCATACTGTCTCTGCTTCTGTAAATTTCTCTCTTTTTTTTGAAAACTAGGTTCCTCATTCCAAACCTTGAGTTTAAAATTAAGTTGTCATGACCTAGAGCAAAGAATATTCCTACATGGTATTATTCTACAAAGTTTTATTAATAATTTTTGATGCTTTATAACAGTATATTGTGCATTTATCCCAAACAAATTTACAAATGAATTTGAATGTTTTACATGAAGGGATTTATTCCTTTCCACTGTGGAGGGTCTCCTGGGGAAGGCACTTAAGCATTCTGTATTGACCTATCTTGACTTTTTTTGCCAAGAGGAATCCAATTGCCTACAGCTGTTACCTGAGCTCTCTGTTCAAGCTGGGGTCATGAAAAGCTGGTACCATGGATCTGTCTCTTGCCCAATGGCGTAAGCTGGGCCCTCTCTGGAGGAGAAACCTGGGTTCCCTATGATCAATGCCAGGGCCCCGCCAGCCGGCGAGGGGATCCAAAGGCAGTTGCTGGGCATGGAGGCCAGAGGGACATAGGCTATCAAGGAGACAGAACTGAACCTCACATCACCCTACTTGGCCCAGAGATAGCTGGTAGTCAACAACGGGTAAGATCCCACAGGATGGGATGACCTAGGACAGGCACAGCTGGGGGCCAGTAGGAGAAAACTTGGGGTGCAACAAAGGTGGGGCACAGATCCTCACCCCCCCCCCCGCCCCAATGGTGCACAGGCTTGAATGGTGCACGGGCTTGAACACTCAGCCCTTCTGAGGAAGGTCTCCTGTCCCCATGGCTGCTTCTTGCTTCCCATGCCCAGTCCAGATCAGGAACCAAATAACAGAAGAGATTTGGTCCAGCTGAAATCAGTACCCAGAAAAACGGAGGCTTGGCTAACAGACCCTATGTCTAAATCTAGCCTAACAACAGGAATGCTCAGAGCCTTCACAAGGATGTAAAGTGATCCTTTCAATTAATATTTACAGTGTAAATTAAGATTATTGTTAAAATATTAAATTTGACAGCAAAAATAGTTTTCAAATTAATTAAAGTCAAGTTTTCAAATTAATTAAATTTGGCTAATTTGAAATAAGTAATTATTCAAAAAGTATTAACAAAAACTTTCATTTCATGGTAAACATGCTGTGAACCTGAAGCATGTTCAGGTTCAATTTTTTTTTGTGCAAAAAACTAATATTTAAAGTTATCTAGACTGCATTAAAAAATTTTTCATAAGCCTCCTAATTAAATCAAAAAAGGGGGATAGTGGAAGAATACCATGTAAGGAAATAGATCCTGTAACTAAATTACATTTAGAGAAAAAAATTTTTCGTTTATAATGCTAATAGTGAGACACCCAGAAAAAACACACATTATGCCAGGGTAAGCCAGGGAAAGGTCATGCTAAAGAAAAGATCCCCAGTAAGATTTTTTTTCCTTTAACCTTTGGTCGAGAATATGTTTGTATACTTTCAGAGAACAGCTACAAGACCATGTGGATTCCTGTAACAACGGATCACAGAAAGCCAGCCACAAAGACAGAAGAGACAGTTCAGAGATGGCGATGGTGGAAGACGCCTTGCCATGCTAGCAGTCAGCAGCTGTGCGTCGCTGCAGGGTGCCCAGGACCAGACCAGAAAGGACCGGACCTGCATTTTCCACCATCCAGAACCAACATTTCATTGCTGGCGTGTACGCATGAACTTTTGGACATTGAAACATGGACTCAGAACTTTTGGACATTGAAATTGGGACTTGATTATTTTTTAAAGAAAAAATAAGGGGGAGATGTGGGAAACTGTTTATTGCCTTCACTATCTGATAAGCATAGACAGAGAACCCCCCCGAAGGCTGGGTGCCTTTGAAGCCCTCCCAAAGGTCGGAGCTAGGCACCACCTCTGTTTGTCCAGACAGTCGTAGCTGAAACTACTCCCTCATTTATTATTATGTAAATCCTTGCTGATGGGCTAGTCTGCCTGTTGCAGGGGGTCACCTGTCTAGGGCTATGCTATGGGTGCATCCCAGATGAATAAAAGCTTGGTGAGGCCTGAGCACAGGAAGGAGAAGTCCTTCGGGACTTGCCACCTGGTCCCCCAATATTGCAAAATTACCTCGTGTCTTTTTCTCTCATTTGCTGTGCGGCTCCTCTTTCAGATACCGAACCCTACTCCACGCGAGTCATGGAAGGAAACACACTCAACAGAGGATGTCTAGGACCAAGCCCAGGATGCAGATATTAAAAAGACTATCAGGCAGCTACTTGAACATAAAGCACCCTGATTACCTAAGCTGAAGATTCAGCTGCAAAAACAATGTGATCTAGACCCTGGCTTTATCAGCTCCTCAATTCAACCCACCACCTCTTCAATATTACCAACCCTTATTTGGCTAGGGACTTCTGGCTTTGTCTCCCGCCAGGACCACTTCTATTAATGGCTACTCCAGTAAAAATAACTAAACCACAGAAATTAACAGAAGAAATAACAGGACCTGTCACAGCCAATGTGCAGCTACCTAATGTTGCCCCTATTTGCTTCAACAGTACCCAAGGCCTACATCCAACAAGTCACCTCCCAGATGAACCATGAAACTCTACCCTCAAGGCTGAACTCACCACCTGCTCCTTGTGTCCCCCTGCAGGAACATTCTACATGTGTGGGACCACTGCTTACTTCTGTCCACCTGAAAACTGAACAGGAGTGTGCACTCCTGCCTACATAAGCCCAGATATGTCTTTTATACCCAGCAACCAATACCTTGAGACACCCCCCACCCCCTTAAAGCAGTAACTAGATATAAGAGGGCTCTGCAAGTAATCCCCCTTCTAATAGCACTTAGAATTGCAGGTTGCATAGGAACTGGGATAAGGGGAATAGTTCACTCTGTCTCCTCTTATCAAGTTTTGACTCAAGAATTTTCAGAAGACATAGAGTTGATGAGACCCTAATTGCCTTACAGTATCAAGTTAATTCCTTAGTGAGAGCAGTACTATAGAATAGAAGGGGATTCAGCTTACTAACAGCAGAGAAAGTTGGAAACTGCCTCTTACGAGAAGAGTGCTGCTTTTACAACAACCACTCAAGCATTGTCAGGGATAAGGCTAAGGATCTAACTGAATGAGCAACAAAAAGAAGACAGGAGCTATCCAAGTCTGGAGCTGTTTGGTGGTGGGGGGGCAGGGTTGGGCCGGCGGGGCGGGGGGGGGGGGGGAGAGAAGGATCTAAAAATGGCTTCTCCCATTGGCAGGACCACTTTAATGCTACTCATAACTGAACATTAGAACCATGTCTTCTAAATTTTTTAACTTGCTTTATCTCATTTCACCTAGATGCCTTTAAACTTCAGATGGTCCTACAAACCAGGATAATCCCCTACAAACACCTCTGAGAGGAAGAAACAGGATGAAAACCCCTTGCTCATCATCCATTATGAGCAGGAACCAGTTAAGAGCAGTTGCTGTTCATCATAACATCCTGTAGTTGTTGTACCACAAGGCTAAGAAAAGCTTGTGGGACAAGAGAAGGGAATGAGAAGACTAAAAAGGCTAATTCCAATGTAACCTTTGTGTTTGGGGTGGGGGTCTGACAATCTGAATCTATGCCAGTAACCTAATGTACATTCTTTTTATTTAAATTGTTTTATTGCTTTAAGTATTACAAAGAGTATTATATACGTCTCCTTTTTTTTTCATTCCTTGACCTTCCTCTAGTGTCCCATACACCCCAGGCTCTTGTGCTCATTGGTTACGCTTATATGATGCATACGAGTACTTTGGTTGATCCCTTACTCACCCCACCCCCAACCTTCCCCGGCTTTCCCACTGTAGTTTGACAGTCTGTTCGAGGCAGCTCTGTCTCTGTATCTATTTTTGTTCATAAGTTTATAATGATCTTTATTGTCCATGAGTGAGTGAGATCATGTGGTGTTTTTTCTTCATTGACTGGCTTATTTCACTTAACATAATGCTCTCCAGTTCCATCCATGACATTGCAAATGGTAAGAGTTCCTTCTTTTTTACAGCAGCATAGTATTCCATCATGTAGATGTACCACAGTTTTCTAATCCATTCATCTACTGATGGGCACTTAGGCTGTTTCCAGATCTTAGCTATGGAGAATTGTGCTGCTATGAACATAGGGGTGCATATATCCTTTCTGATTGGTGTTTCTGTTTTCTTGGGATATATTCCTAGAAGTGGGATCACTGGGTCAAATGGGAGTTCCATTTTTAACTTTTTGAGGAAACTCCATACTGTCTCCCATAATGGCTGCACCAGTCTGCATTCCCACCAGCAGTGCATGAGTGTTCCCTTTTCTCTGCATCCTCTCCAGCACTTGCCGTTTGTTGATTTGTTGATGATAGCCATTCTGACTGTTTTGATTTGCATCTCTCGGATGATTAGTGAATTTGAGCATGTTTTCATATGTCTCTTGGCTTTCTGAATGTCCTCTTTTGAGAAGTGTATATTTAGGTCCTTTGCCCATTTTTTTATTGGATTGTTTATCTTCCTTGTGTTAAGTTATATGAGTTCCCGATAAATGTTGGGAGACTAATCCCTTATCGGTGATAACATTGGTAAATATGTTTTCCCATGCAGTGGGCTTTCTTGTTGTTTTGTTGATGGTTTCTTTTGCTGTGCAGAAGGATTTTATTTTGATGTAGTCCCATTTGTTTATTTTTTCTTTAGTTTCTAATGCCCTAGGAGCATTATCAGTGAAGAAATTGCTTTGTCATAAGTCTGAGATTTTGTTGCCTTTGGATTCCTCTAGTAATTTTATGGTTGTCCAGCTTACATTTAAGTCCTTTATCCATTTTGAGTTTATTTTGGGGTATGGTGTAAGTTGGTGGACTAGTTTCATTTTTTTGCATGTATCTGTCCAATTTTCCCAACACCATTTATTGAAGAGACTGTCTTGACTCCATTGTATGTTGCTGCCTCCTTTGTCAAATATTAATTGAGCATATTGGTTCAGGTTGATTTTTGGGCTCTTTTTTGTATTCCATTGATCTATATGTCTGTCCTTGTGCCAGTACCAGGCAGTTTTGAGAACAGTGGCTTTGTAATACAGCTTGATATCTGGTATTGAGATCCCACCTACTTTGTGCTTGTTTCTCAGGAACGCTGCAACTATTCAGGGTCTTTTTTTTTTTATTCCAGATGAATTTTTGGAGAGTTCATTCTAGGTCTGTGAAATATGCCGTTGGTATTTTAATGGGGATTGCGTTGAATTTATAGAATCTTTTGGGTATTATGAACATTTTAATGGTGTTGATTCTACCAGTTCTTGAACATGGTATGTTCTTCCACCTGTTTATGTCTTCCTCTATCTCTTTTTTCAAAATCCTGTAGTTTTTTTAGTAGAGGTCTTTTACCTCTTTAGTTAAGTTTATTGCTAGGTATCTTAATTTTTTTGGAGTGATGAAAAATGTTTTTTTTTTTTTTATTTTTGTCTCTCTGTAATTTCACTATTGGTGTATAGAAATGCCATAGATTTCTTTGAATTAATTTTGTATCTTGATATATGGCTAAATTCATATATTAAATCAAATAGTTTTTGATGGAGTCTTTGGGTTTTTTTATGCACAATATCATCTCATCTGCGAATAAGGAGAGTTTTACTTCTTTTCCAATTTAGATGTCTTTTATTTTTTCTTCTTCTCTAATTGCAATGGCTAGTACTTCCAGTACTATGTCAAACAGGAGTGGTGAGAGTGGGCATCCTTGTCTTGTTCCTGTTCTTAGGGGAAATAGTTTTAGTTTTTGTCCATTGAGTATGATGTTGGCTGAGGGCCTGTCATATATGGCTTTTATTATTTCTATTTCCACCTTGCTGAGAGTTTTTATCAAAAATGGGTGTTGGATTTTGTCAAATGCTTTTTCTGCATCAATTGATATGACTATGTTTTTTTTCTTTCAATTTGTTTATGTTATGTATCACATTTATTGATTTGTGGATATTGTACCATCCTTGCATCCCTGGGATAAATCCTACTTGGTCATGGTGTATGATATTTCTGATGTACTGCTGAATCTGATTTGCGAAGATTTTGTTGAGGATTTTGGCATCTATGTTCATGAGGGATATTGACCTGTAATTTTCTTTCATTGTGTTCACTTTACCTGGTTTTGGTATTAGGGTGATGCTGGCTTCATAGACTGAGCTTGGAAGTATTCCTTCTTCTTGAATTTTTGGAAATAGTCTGAGGAGGATAGGTTTTAGTTCTTCCTTGAATGTTTGGTAAATCTCCCCTGTGAAGCCGTCTGTTTGCTGGAAGCTTTTTATTACTTTTTAATTTCATCAGTAGTTATTGGCCTATTGAGATTTTTGGATTCTTCCTGATTGAGTTTTGGAATGTTGTATTTTCCTAGGAAGATGTACATTTCTTCCTGGTTGTACAGTTTGTTGGAGTAGGGTTGTTCATAGTATTTTTTAACAACCATTTGTATTTCTGTGGGGTCTGTTGTTATTTTGCCTCTATCATTTCTGATTTTGTTTATTTGGGTCCTCTCTCTTTGCTTCTTGGTGAGCCTGGCTAGAGGTTCATCAGTCTTGTTTATCCTTTCAAAAGCCAGCTCTTGGTTTCATTGATTTTATGTATGGTTTTTTTGGTCTCTATGTCATTTATTTCTGCTCAAATCTTTATTATCTTCCTCCTTATGCTCACTCTAGGCTTTTCTTGTTGCTCTCTTCCTAATTCTTTGAGATGTAGAGTTAAATGATTCTCTACTATTTTTTCTTTTTGAGGTAGGCCTGTAGAGCTATAAACTTCCCTCTCAGGACTACTTTCATTGTGTCCCATAGGTTTTGGATTATTGTGTTTTCATTGTCATTAGTTTCCAGGATGTTTTTAATTTCTTCTTTGATTTCATTGGTAACCCAATCAATATTTAATAACATGCTATTCAGCTTCCAAGTGTTTGAGTGGTTTTTTTTTGTTTTTTTTGTTTTTTTTTTGTAGTTTATCTCTAATATTTTGCCCTTGTGGTCTGAGAAGATCCTGGTATGATTTCAATCTTCTTGAATCTGGGGAGACTTTGCTTGTGACCAATATGTGTTCTATATTTGAAAATGTCCCATGTGCACTTGAGAAGAACGTATATTCCATGTCTTCGAGGTGAAGTGTTCTGAAGATGTCAATTAAGTCCATCTGATCTAGTGAGTCATTTAGGATTGTTGTTTCTTTTCCAATTTTTTGTCTAGAGGATTTATTCAGTGATGTCAGTGGTGTATTAAAGTTCCTCACTATGATTGTATTGTTCTCTAGCTCTCCCTTGATATCTTCCCGGAGATTTTTTTATATGTGGGTACTCCTGCAATGGGTGTATGTATGTTTATCAGGGTTATATTCTCTTGTTATATCAATCCCTTTAGTATTATGAAGTGGCCTTCTTTATCTCTTGTTATGACCTTCAGTTTGAGGTCTATTTTGTCTGATGTAAGTATTGCTAACCCAGCTTTTTTTTCACTTCCATTTGCCTGAAAGATATTTTTCCATCCCTTCACTTTCAGTTGGTGCGAGTCCCTTATTCTGAGGTGGGTCTCTTGTAGACAGCAAATATATGGGTCATGTGTTTTTATCCATTCAGCCACTCAATTTCTTTTGATTGGAGCATTTAGTCCATCTACGTTTAAGTTATTATTGAAAGGCACTTGTTTGTAGGCATTTCTATTTTTTTGTGCCTGTTTTCTTTCTTAGCTTTTTATTTCTTCTTTTTACACCAGTCTCTTTAGCATTTCTTGCATTGCTGGCTTGGTGGTTAAAAACTCCCTTAGCCATTTTTTGTCTGTGAAGCTTATATTTCTCCTTAAATTTTGAATTATAGCCTTTCTGGATAGAGTATTCTTGGATTCAGTCCCTTGCTTTGCATCACTTTGTAAATTTCTGTCCATACTTTTCTGGTCTGATGTGTTTCTGTTGAGAAATCATTTGATAATCTAATGGGAGATCCCTTGTATGTAACTTTCCATCTCTCTCTTACAGCCTTTAAGATTCTTTCTTTGTTCTGAACATTTGCCATCGTAATTATGATGTGTCTTGGTGTGAGTCTTTTTGGGCTCATCTTGTTTGGGACTATCTGTGTTTGTGTGACATTTTTCTTCCCCACATCAGGGAAGTTTTCTGACATTATTTCTTCAAATAGTTTTTCTAACCCTTATTCCTCTTTCTGTTGTTCT
This sequence comes from Myotis nattereri, assembly GCF_964212035.1. Classification (NCBI taxonomy): domain Eukaryota; kingdom Metazoa; phylum Chordata; class Mammalia; order Chiroptera; family Vespertilionidae; genus Myotis; species Myotis nattereri. Next base: position 39,924,764 of record NC_138094.1, on the reverse strand, counting down.
GGCACCCCTATTATTATGTTGCTTCATTTCATGTTGTCCCATAGCTCCCCTAGGCTCTCCTCCTGTCTTTGAATTTTTTTCTCCAATTGCAGTTCAGTTTGGGTGTGTTTTGCTTCCCTGTCTTCTAAATCGCTAATTCAGTCCTCTGCTTCTCCTAGTCTACTGTTGAAACTTTCCATGGTGTTTTTTATTGCAGCTATATCACTCTTTATTTCTTCTTGGTTCTTACATAAGTTATTGATTTTTTTCACCCATTTCTTCCTGGTTCTTACATAAGTTGTTGATTTTTTCATCCATTTCTTTTTGATTCTTGCATAAGTTGTTGATTTTTTTTCCTCTATCCAGTTTATGCCCTCTAGGCCCCTTATTCCGAATTCTTTTTCTGACATGTTGCATTCCTCTGTTTCACTTAGCTGCTTTTCCGGAGATTTCTCCTTTTCTTTCCTTTTGGGTTTCTTTTTCTACCCATGTTTGATCTCACCAACAGATCTAGATGTTGAGTCGTTCAAGGGCTGCTCCTTGGGTGTCAGTGGCTCCTTGGGCTAAGGTTGCTTTTCGGGTTGTTCTGGTAGCAGCTGCCCCTCAGTTTGTAGCAGCTCCTCCGATGGGTGCTGTTCAAAGCCGTGGTGGTTCCTCTGGCTGGTTGGGTGAGGCTTCTCACAAAGCTGCTGTTCCTCAGACTGAGGGTGTGCTGATCACACGGCTTCTGTTCCTTTGATGGGGGCAGGATACACACACCGCTGCTACTCCTTGAACTGGGGTGGACTGCTCACATGGCTGCTGTTCCTTTGGTGGGGGCTGGTTGCACGCTGCCTTTGTTTATCTGATGTGGTGGGCTGCTTGTGGGGCTACTGCTCCTTAGACATGGGCAGGTTTTTTGCAAGGCTGCTGCTTCTCAGATGGGGGTGGACTGCTCGTGCGGCTGCTGCTCTTTGGACAGGAGTGAGCTGCATGCATGGCTGCTCCTCCTCGGATGGGGACAGGCCACTCACCGGCTGCTGCTCGTCAGACAGGTGCAGGCTGTGTGTGGCTCTGCTCCTCGGACCACTGCAGGCTGCACAGGGCTGCCGCTCCTCAGATGTGGGCGATTTGCTCGTGCGGCTGCTGCTCTTCATACCGGGTGGGCTGCTGCTGCTCCTTGAATGGGGATGGGCTGGTCGCAGAACTGCTGCTCCTCAGATTGGGGTGGGCTGCTGACACAGCTGCTACTCCTTGGATTGGGAAGGCTGTTCATGCAGCTGCTGCTGCTGGGACAAAGGCAAGACACTTGCACAGCTGCTGCTCCTTGGACTGGTGCAGGGTGCGGGCTGTGCACAGCTGCTGCTCCTCAAATGGGGGTGGTCTGCGCAAGGCTGCCTCTCCTCAGATGTAGGCAGACTGCTCACACAGCTGCTGCTCCTAGGATGGGTCGGGCTGCTTGTGTGGTTTCTGCTCCTCGGATGGGGGAGCGGGCTGCTCACACAGCTGCTGCTCCTTGGACAGGGGCAGGCCACATGAGGCTGCTGATCTTTAGGCCTGGGGCAGGCTGCTTGCGGGGCTGATGCTCTTTGGACAGGAGTGTGCTGCTCACGTGTCTGCTGCTCACATGGTTGCAGTGCCCTGGACTAAAGCATTGGGCTGGTCAGAGGGGAGCGTGCTTCAGAACTCACAGCAACCTGTGCCCGGGGTGGCTGGAGACTCAGTGACCATGGGACCACAGCCAAGGTAGCAGGTCCCTGGCAGGGGCGGCTGTAGAGATCCAGGTGTTACCTGAGGGCACCTTAGTGGAGGTGAGCTGGGCTCTCAGTTAGATCAGCTCTCCCCTTTAAAAAGGTGAGGCCTCTGAAGAAGTGTTGGTCTCCTGGTACTGTTTGCAATGGTAGCAGAGGCTGCCTAGTTAGGCTAGTCTAGTTAGACTGCCCCCACCGGTCCTTCAGGGTCTAATTGTGCCTCATTCACCCACAACACACACACACACACACCTCACAGACAACCACACATTCCTCTTTTGCTCTGTTGCTGCTGCCTTCTTCCTGCCTCTGTAGCTGGGTATAGGCTGTAATTGACCCATTCGTTAATGAAGTTTCCTCTCCAGGTGTCTGCTTATGTGGCTTGCTCTCTAGCACTTTAGCCAGACAGGATGAAATTCACCTTAACAAGACATGACCCAAAGGGAACAAAGCATGAATGTACTCACGACACTGATAACCCCAATATATGTGACTACCTGAGAAAAGAGAATTAGGGGAGAGAAAAGAGAGTACAAATGATATCTAAGAGAGAAAACCCAAAAGATAGGAGAGAAAAGAAAAAGGAGAATATTTATAGAAAACACCACAGAACCAATAGATAAACCAAATAAATACAAACACCAAACACCCAGTAAAGTGGGTGGGGACAGAATCTGTAGAGGCTGAGTTGATATACAGGAAATAAGGTTAAGAATTGGATAAATATGGGGAGGACCTAAATTCAGTATAGAGGAAGTAGAAAAGGGATGAGTGGATAAGAAGAGAAAGAAGGGGAACAAAATAATATATTTACAAAAAATTTATTTTAAAAATGGTATAAAAATAGAAAATAGCAATAAAAATAAAATAAAATTGAATGATGAAAAAATAATGTGAAAAGAAGTAGAAAATAAAGCAACGAACAAAAAAAAGGAAAGCAAAGAGCAAAAAAAGAGCAACAAAAAAAATGAAAACAAAGAAAAAACGCCACAAAAAAAAAAAGAAGAGCTAACGAAATAGTAATAAAAAAAATAAAAATGAAAAATTGAAATGTCATTCCGTTGGCTGGCTTAAGATCCCAGTTTTCTGGAATGTCTGTGATTTTTTTTTTTCTTCTGTTGCTGGGACTGAAGGCCTCTCTATAGGCCAGACCTTGTTAACTCCCAGGGTCTAATCAGATTTTTTAATACTTCATGCCATTCAGTGTGGAATCTGAGTGTGGCTGTATTTCTTGCCTGGAGACTGGAGGGAGGGGTTAATATCTTCAGGAGAAAATGGCTGCCCAGGTCCTGGGCTCATGCGTGACTCAGCACTCAACTTGTTGCCACCTCTTCTGGACCCCCTTCTCTCCCCAGCCTCTCCCCAGATTCCACTGGTCTGCACCTTCTCCCACTCCTCAGCATGGGTGAGTGTATCCGAAGTGTCCTATGAACATGGTTCAGTGAAAAAACAAACAAACTGGCAACAGAAACAGGGAATACTGGGTCTCTGAGCTCCTCTCTTACCAGCACTGCATGGTCTGGTCAGTGCTTCAGGCTGCCCCCTCTGGGCTCAGTCTTCCGTAATTATAGAACCCAGATCTCAAATCCCCTGGCGCCAACAGTCCTGCAGATGTCTTTTCCCCAGTCAGAAGCTGTGTCTGTCCCAAGGGACACAGCTGTGTGCCGCGCGGTTTCCCTCACCCTCTGGACTCAGAGATCTGGCAAACTTTCCTACCCAGATCCCTGGTTTTTTACCTTTCTAGGGGAATTCTGTCCTTCCTGGCTGCAAATTGTCTCACCATCTGATTCCCCTTCACCAGTTTGGGGTGGATGTTATTTGTTTCAGCTGCTCATTCTATTTTCCTAATGTACATTCTTAATAACCTATAATTAAGTCACTGCCCCTTTCTAGCTAATCTGATCTTGCACCACCTATTACCTAAATGCTCACATTTTACAGAGGCCATAAACAACGAAAAATACACAACCCCCAGAGGAGTTTATCAGCACTGGCACCAGGCCAGTCCCTTAGATATGGCCTCAAGGCCCTCATCCCAACACACAGGGCTTTTTGCAAATGCCATGAAAGGTCCGGAATCCCATTCCATATTTAGGGGACAAAGAACCCAAAGGGAATAAAAGAAGAGTTTCCACCATATTGGTTTGCTCAGACTTTGGAGGCAACGCCTCTGATACCACCAGCATAATAAAGCTGTGTAACTCCATTTCTCTAAGAGTTGCTTGGATTTATTTGGTCTTCTACAACAGATAGAGTATTCTTGGATTCAGTCCCTTGCTTTGCATCACTTTGTAAACTTCATTCCATTTTCTTCTGGCCTGATGTGTTTCTGTTAAGATAGTATTTGGTAGTCTAATGGGAGATCCTTGTAGGAAACTTTCTTTTTCTCCCTTGCAGTCTTTAAGATTATTTCTTTGTCTCTTACATTTGCTAATTTAATTATGATGTGTCTTGGTGTCAGTCTTTTGGAGTTCATCTTGATTGGGATTCTCCACACTTCATGGACTTGTGTCCTTTTTTCTTCCCCAAGACAGGAAAGTTTCCTGTCATTATTTCTTCAGACAAGTTTTCTATTTCTTCCTCAGCTTCCTCTCCTTCTGATTTATTTCATGTTGTCCTAAACTCCCCTTAGAATCTCCTTCTATTTTTTAAATATTTTTTTTCCAATTGCTGCTCTGCTTGGGTGTTTTTTCCTACCTTGTCTTTTAACTCGCTGAGTCAGTCCTTGCCTTTTTCTAGTCTACTGTTGAAACATTACATGGTTTCTTTATTGCAGCCATGTCATGCTTTATTTTCTCCTGATTATTACTCATGTTTGTGTATTTTTCATTCATTTCCTTATAATTCTCATTGAATTTTGTTTATTCTCATTTAGGTGTGTAAGAATTCTTATAACCATTACTCTGAATTCATTCTCTGACAAATTATTTGCCTCCATTTCATTTAGTTCCTTTTCTGTCAATTCTTCCTTTTCCTTCCTTTGGGTATTGTCTCTATGTTTTCCTTTGTATTTGTTTCTATGTGTTAGATCAAAATGCTATAGCACCCAGAGTTTTTGGGTGTTTTGTGGGACCCAGTGATGCAAAGTCTCAGATCTCCTGGGCATGGTGTTCTAGGAAATCCCCCTACTTGAGTTATTTGGGTTCCAATGTTGTTGGGTATTGAATGTTATTGTCCCATTTCTGTATGGAGGCTCCTCACAGGTTGTTCACTATGTGGCTCACCCTTGATCTCATAATGCAAGCTGTTGAGTATGTGCTGCTTGCTGCTCTTTGTGACCCAGTGATCGACGATTTGTGACTGTCTCCACAGGCTTTTGTCACAAGCAGGAGGGATCAATCTTCCCTGTATATTTCTCAGGGCAGGTTGATCAACATTCCCCTAGCTCCCTGGGCTTTGCCGCTGCCTGCCTTTACATGTCAGTCAGCTATCAATCTTAATGACTCAAAAGTCTGTTTCTGTTAGGGCTTTAGGGGGTGGAGGTGCTATTTAGCTTTCAGAGAATATAGTGGTGTGTTTTTCTGCCCCACTTGTTGATGTCCTGTTCATGAGATGGATCTCCCCTTTGACTTGCTGCCACTGAGGTTGGGGCTCACTGAATTTTGCTCTGAGATTGTTGAATCTAGTCTCTTGGTGTGTGTATCCTGGGTTGCCTGGAAGCTGCTCTAGTGCAGGTGAATGTGAGTCACTCTCCTCTTCTGGCCCTGGAAAACCTGATTGAGGTCTGTGTATTAGAAGCCCCTATTGTTCAATGGCCAGGGACTCCTTAGCTCAGAGGCTGGCTCTGCCTTGAGTTTCATGCCTTGATTGTCTCTTCTGAGTTTTACTACCTCCCCCCAGGGATATGGTCCCTCAGGTGTCAGCTGTAGATGCTCAGTGTTGGTGGTCATGTGGGCATAGTCCTTCTGGCCAGTGAAGTCCCAGTGCCACTGGCATGAGACTCACTATACAGCTCTGGCACCTGCAGTGGGATGGCATGCAAGATCTCTCTAGCATGCACTCACTGCACAGTCCCAGATACCACAGAGTGGCATGAGACTCTCTGCAGAGGTCCTGGAGCTGGCAGCAGGGAGCCAGGTGGTGTACAAGGCCAGTCTTGGTGATAGTGAAACTGTATTAGCCCCTATCTGCCACTGCTCCCCTTTTCCAGATGGTGTGGTTCCCAGCAACAGTATAACCCACCTGGGGAGTGCCTGTGGTGGTAGCAGGGACTCTTTGTCTGAAAGAGCCTGATTTGTCAGCCCTGGAGACTCCTACAAGATCTATCACACACACACACACACACACACACACACACACACACACACACACACACGTCCACATACTTCCCTCTCACTCCCCTACTCAGTCACACTCTCTTCCTTACTACCATCCTGCCACCCAACATGTTCCTTCCCCAAATCCCCAAGACCATTTTTTGACAGAAACTCTCAGTAAAGTGGAAGTAATAATTTAGGCCATATATGAACATAATTATATCCCTCCACATAATTTAGGCCATATATGAAACACCTTCAGCCAACATAATAATCAATGAGTAAAAACTAAAAGTGTTTCCCTTAAGATCAGGGACAAACCAAGGATGTCTGTTTTCACCACAGTCTTATTCAACACAGTTCTGGAAGTCCTAGCCACAGCAATCAGAAAACAACAAAATATAAAAGACATCCGAATTGGAAAGGAAGAAGAAAACTCAAATTATTTGCAGAAGACATGATATTTTTACATAGAAAATAGTGAAGATTCCAAAAGTACACTACTGGATTTAATAAATAAATTCTGCAAGGTAGCAGGATACAAAATCAACATCCAAAAATAGATAGCATTTTTATACACCAATAATGAAATCTCTGAAAGAGAAAATGAAAAAAGCAAACCCATTTACCATTGCAACAACAGCAAAAATAAGATATCTAGGAATAAACTTAACCAAGGAGGTAAAAAACCTGTACTTAGAAAACTATAAGACAGAGGATAAAATAATAGAGAAAGATGCAAACAAATGGAAACCTATACCATGTTCATGGATTAGGAGAATTAACATCATTAAAATGTCTATACTACCTAAAGCAATCTACAGAGTCAATGCAATCACTGTTAAAATACCAATGGCATACTTCACAGACCTTGAACAAATACTCCAAAAGTTTATAAGAAACCATAAAATACCCCAAGTACTAGTAACTAGTAATTCTTAAGAAGAATGAAGTAGGAGGGATCACAACATTGGATATCAAACTATTCTACAAAGGCATTGTAACCGAACATTCTGATACTAGCACAAGAACAGGTATATAGACCAATGGATCAGAACAGAGACCCCAGAAATTTACCCACACCATTATAATCAACTAGAGGCTCAAAGTATAAAATTCATGCAAGGGTCTAGGTCCTCATAGACCTGGCTGCCTTGGCCCTCGCAGCCCCTGCTGCCTCGGCACTTGCAATGGCAGTAAAATCTCAGACATCTCATGATACATCTCCTAAGGCAAAGGCAACTAAGGAGAAAATTAAAAAATGGGTCTAAATCAAAATAAAAAGCTATGCATAGCAAAAGAAACCACAATCAAAATGAAAATTTGTGCCGAAACCGGTTTGGCTCAGTGGATAGAGCGTCGGCCTACGGACTGAAAGGTCCCAGGTTCGATTCTGGTCAAGGGCATGTACCTGGGTTGCGGGCACATCCCCAGTGGGGAATGTGCAGGAGGCGGCTGATCGATGTTTCTCTCTCATCGATGTTTCTGACTTTCTATCTCTCTCCCTTCCTCTCTGTAAAAAAATCAATAAAATACATTTTTTTAAAAAAATGAAAATTTGCCAATGATATATCTTATATGGGGTTACTAGCCAAAATATTTAAAGTATGCATACAACTCAACAAAAGGAAGACAAACAACCCAATAAAAAATGGGCAAAAGCCCTTAATAGACATTTCTCTAAAGGGGACATATAAATGTCCAAGACACATACGAAAAAATGGTCAAAGTCCCTAATCATCAAAGAAATGAAAATTAAAACCACAGTGAGATATCACCTTACACCTGTCAGAATGCAATCATCAAAAAGTCAATAAACAACAAATGCTGGAAAGGATGTGGAGAAAAGGGAACACTAGTTCACTGTTGGTGGGAATGCAGACTGGTGCAGTAACTATGGAAAACAGTATGGAGTTTTCTCAAAAAATTAAATATGGAACTGCCATTTGATCCAGTAATCCCATTTCTAGTAATATATCCCAAGAAACATCAAACACCAATCAGAAAGGATATATTCACCCCATATGTTTCACAGCAGCACAATTTATAATAGGTAAGGTCTGGAAACAGCTTGTGTGTCCATCAGTAGACGAGTAGGTAAAAAAAAAAAAAAAAATCTCAGGTACATTTACACAATGTAATATGCAGCTTCAAAGAAGCATCTGTTATCCTTTGAGATAGCATGGAGGACCTGTAGAGTATTATGCTAAACAAAATAAGCTAGTCAGCGAAAGGCAAATATCACATGATCTCTCTCATATATGGAATCTAATGAACAAAATAGATCCAGAGCATGAAGCATCGAACATACTGTAGAATCTCAGAAGCAAGGTGGGGGGGGGGGGGGAGGAGGTGTGGAAAGTGATCAACCAAAGTACTTGTATGCATATATGCATAACACATGGACCCAGACAATAGGGTGGTGAAGGCTTGGATACGGATAGGGGGCAGGGTGTCTGTGAGGGCTAGAAGTGGTAAATGGGGGCAAAAGTGTACAGCTGTAATACTTTCAACAACAGAGATAAAAATGAATAGAATAAATAAGTGAAAAAGGCAAAACAACCACCAAGTACATACAAAGCATTAAAATGTATTTCAATGAAATTTTACCATTTTCTGCATACAGAGCTTATACATCTTTTGTTGGATTCAACTTTAAAACCTTCATATCTTTGTTATTTTAGTAATTTATAGCTTTTTAATAGTTTCTAAGTTTGTTGTTACCATAAATAACTATAATTGACTAAACCTAACTACTCTTAATTCTAATAATTTTTCAGACAATTATTTTTATGTACAGAAACAATAACATCAATATTTTTCTCAGACTTTTGGTTATATCTTTCTCTTGTCTTGCTAGGGAAGAGGAAACATATTTTATAGAAATGTTGGTTAGATGTATATCATTTTTCTCTTGATCTTTCACAAAAATTATATTTACCATATTTTTTATGTAAATACTCTATATAACAGTAAGACATTTTTCCATGTATTTTTACTTTGTTCTATGTTCTATTTGTGTAAAATATACTTATTTAATCTTAAATCATTTAGAACTTCTCAGAAAAACCATTTAGGATTAGTTTTTCATTTATAGATAGACTTCAGCTATCCGTTGACGTTCTTTTATGTTTTATGACAATATTTTAAGTCTTATTTTGGGTAAGTTTACTTTTCTAGAAGTTTGTTCATCTAACCAAAGCTGGCACATTTATTGGCAATTATTTGATTATGTTAGTTAATTATATTTTAAATTTTTGCTGCTTCTGTATTTGTCTCCATTTCTATTCCTAATAAAGTATATTTATGCCATCTAAAAAATAAAGCCCCTTGATGTAGATATAATTACTTTCTTTTTCATACAAACCTAACTTATAGCAGTGATGCTTTACCAATTGGAACCAATAAAAAAATCTATAATGAGATGTTTGTCAGTTGGAAAAGATTGAGAAATCAAATGTGATCAGAAAAATGCTTTACTGGAATACAGATAAATAGTTTAATAGTAACAAAAAAGTATAAAATAAAAGGCTATTTATTTATTTATCTATTTATTTATTTATATTTGGCAAAGTAAAGCTTGTAAGAAAAGAAAGTGGAATATAATATAAATTTAAAGTCAGATTCCTTACTGGCACCAAGTACTTAAATATTTTAACCTGACTGTGCTTTTTAGACTGAAAGTCTGTTCGGGGAAGGGGTGTTTTTAGAAAATATTTATAGAGAACCTTCTAAATAAAAGGGGCTGGATAAAGTCTCTCAATACTTAGTCTCATCTTGTTCTCAGAATTACCCTTCAGTCTCCATTAGTGATGACACTTCATTTATAAATTAAGAAATCTATATTAGATTTTTGCATGTTTTATTTGTGCAACTAATGGTAGAAAATTAATCTTCATCTTTTGAAGAAACCAAGTCAACCTGACATCAAGATGATTTATGTTCTGTTCTTTCTTCTTTTCTTCTGCTATTTGCACAATATACTATAAAAAGTATAAAATACAAAAACTAAAACATGTAAAGAGAATTTGATCATAAAGCGTAAGGCATAGAGAAGCTAAGAAAATTTTGAATTTGTAATTCCATTGAAGTAACTTAAATTTTTCTTTTCTTAAACAGAGAATTATACCTTGTGATGTTAGGCTAGATCAAGCAATGTTGAAAATTCTGTAGAGCTCAATTAATATTTATTTCTCTGTGTTAATGGTAAAGGGCAAGGCAGAGGAAGAGAAAAGCCATTGCTGATTATACAAGAGACCTGGAATTCCATCTTGATTTTTCTGCTAGCTGTGGCTTTGTGGATTCAGGTAAGTAACTTGACTTATCTGTACCCCAGTTTTCTTGTCATAAGATGTACACAATGACAATCTATAACATAAGATACTAGAGGCCTGGTGCATGAAATTCATGTGCTTAGGGGGGTCCCTCAGCCAAGCTTTTGCCCTCTTGCAGTCTGGGAGCCCTAAGGGGATGTCCAACTGATGCGGAGCAGGCCTAAGCTGGTAGTTGAACATCCTTAGTGCTGCCACAGAAGCAGGAGAGGCTCCCACCACTCCCCCTGGGGTCACCAGCAGTGAGCCTGACTCAAGGCTACTGGCTGAGCGACACTCCCCTTTGGGAGTGCACTGACCACCAGGGGGCACCTCCTGCATTGAACGTCTGCCCCCTAGTGGTCAGTGCACACCATAGCAACTGGTCGTTCCGCTGTTGGGTCAATTTGCATATTAGCCTTTTATTATACTAGAGGCACTATGCACAAAATTTGTGCAAGAGTAGACCTTTGGAGAAAAAAGAAGGCAGCTGACAGGACTGAGGTGAGGGATAGGAAGTGAGTGAGGGGATGAAAAGAGTGTGTGGATGTATATGCTGTGTGTGTGAGTGAGTAAGGGACAGTTAATTCCAGCAGGAGCAGCAGAGGCTAGCAGACCAGGCTCTCTGGGACAGGGAGAGACTACCACCACTGCGGGTACTCCCCAGACTGCGGGACTGGGGCACGGAGTCCATGCCATCTTGGAGGGAGGAGTGGCCATCTAGGAACTCATCAACACCACTACCAAGATGGCCCTTGGACACTGCCTGTGACCGAGCAGCCACTCCAGCCAAAATACTTCTGCCCCACCTGCAGACTTGCTGACCCTGGGATCTCCACCTCCAAAGGAGCACTGCATCTGAAGCAGTAAGTGCAGATCCCTCCTCCCCAGCAGCAGACCTCCGACATTGCATTCGCGTATCTCCAGCACGTAGGTCTCTGAGGCACACCACTCCATAGACTTCGCTTAGGAGTCATTGGGAGCCCCAGCTGAGTGTGATTTTGTACAGACACAGGCGCACTGCCCCCCAGTAGAAATTCTGAATTCCCTCTGCCTGAATAACTGCCCACACATACCCAGCTGCGCAACTTCAGCACCAGGGCCCTTCAGTGCCAGAGCCCCTCAGAGTGCATCAGAGAAAAGGAAGGCCACTACATAATACTAAAGGGAGCAATACAACAAGAAGATATAACTCTGGTAAATATATATGCACCCTATACAGGAGCACCCAAATACATAAAACAACTTCTGGAAGATATCAAGGGAGAGATTGATAGCAATACAGATATAGTAGGAGACTTAATACCCGACTGACACCACTGTATAAATCCTCTAAACAAAAAATAAGCAAAGAAACAGCAATCCTAAGTGACTCACTAGATCAGATGGACTTAATTGACATCTTAAGAATATTTCACCCCAAAGCTAAAAAATATACATTCGTCTCCAGTGCACATGGGATATTTTCAAAGATAGACCATATATTAGGACACAGGCAAAGTCTCTTCAAATTGAAGAGAATAGAAATCATAACAAGCATTTCCTCATATCACAATGGCATAAAACTAGAAATCAACTACAATAAACATTGGAAAAAAAAAATAAAACACTTGGAAGCTAAATAGCATGCTACTAAACAATGTCTGGGTTACCAGAGAGATCAAAGAAGAAATAAAAAGCATCCTGGAAACAAATGACAATGACAACACAACAATCCAAAATCTATGGGACACAATGAAAGCAGTCCTGAGAGGAAAGTTGATAGCTCTACAGGCCTACCTCAGAAAAACAAGAAAAACTCGTAAGAAATGACCTAACCTACAACTCAAAGAGTTAGAAAGAGAGCAACAAGAAAATCCCACAGTATCTAGAAGAAAGAAAATAATAAAGATCAGAGCAGAAATAAACATCATAGAAACCAAAAAAACAATGCAAAAGATCAATGAAACCAAGAGCTGGTTCTTTGAAAGGATAAACAAGATTGATGAACCTCTTGCCAGGCTCAGCAAGAAAGAAAGAGAAAGGACCCAAAAAAACAAAATCAGAAATGAAAGAGAAGTAACAACAGACCCTACTGATATACAAAGGATTGTCAAAAAATACTATAAACAAATCTACTCCAACAAACTGGACAAACTCAATGAAATGGACACATTCCTAGAAATATACAAGCTTCCAAAACTCAATCAGGAAGAATAAAAAAACCTGAATAGTCCAATAACTGCTGATGAAATTAAAACAGCAATCAAAAAGCTTCCAGAAAACAAAAGCCCTAGACCAGATGGCTTCACAGGGGAGTTTTACCGAACATTCAAAGAAGAACTAAAGCCAATCCTTCTCTGACTATTCCAAAAAATTCAAGAGTAAGGTACACTTCCAAGCTCTTTCTACCCTAATCCCAAAACCACATAAAGACACCACAAAGAAAGACAATTACAGGCCAATATCCCTGATGAACATAGATGCTAAAATCCTCAACAAAATTCTAGCAAACAGGATCCAGCATTACATTAGAAAGATCATACACCATGACCAAAGGGAATTATTCAGGAATGCAAGGCTGATACAATATCCACAAATCAATAAACGGGATACATCACATAAACAAGTTGAGCAACAAAAATCACATAATCATATCGATTGATGCAGAAAAGGCATTTGACAAAGTCCAACACCCTTTCTTGACTAAAAAAAATCACCATAAGGGAGGAATAAAGGGATCATACCTCAACACAACAAAAGCCTTATATGACAAACCCACAGCAAACATCAAGCTCAATGGGCAAAAGGTAAAACCATTTCCCTTAAGAACAGGAAGAAGACAGGGATGCCCACTTTCACCACTTCTGTTCAACATAGTATAGAACAACTAGCCAAAGTGATCAGACAAGAAAAGAAATAAAAGTCATCCAAATTGGAAAAAAGATGTATATTTGTCATTATTCTCATATGACATGATACTGTACTTAGAAAACCCTAAAGACTCCATTAAAAAATTATTAGACCTAATAAATGAATTTGTCAATGTAGCAGGATACAAAATTAATGCCACAAAATCTATGGCATTTTTATATGCCAATAGTAAACTTACAGAAAGAGAAATTAAAAAAGCATCCCATTTACCATTGCACCAAAAAAAATTAAGATAACTAGGAATAAACTTAACTAAGGAGATAAAAGAACTCTACCCAGAAAACTTCAGAACATTTCAAAAAGGACATAGAGGAAGACTTAATCAGATGGAAGAACATACTGTGTTCATGGATTGGTAGAATCAACATCATCAAAATGTCCATACTATCCAAAGCAATTTATAGATTCAATGCACTACCCATTAAAATACCATCAGCATATTTCACAGATCTAGAAAGAACTCTCCAAAAATTCATCTGGAATAAAAAAAAAAAATAGCTGCAGCGATCCCGAGAAAGAAGAACAATGTAGGTGGGATCTCAATACCAGATATCAAGCTAAATTACAAATACACTATTCTCAAAACTGCTTGGTACTGGCACAAGAACAGACATATAGACCAATGGAATAGAATATAGACCCAGAAATTGACCCAAACCACTATGCTCAATTAACATTGCTCAATTGACAAAGGAGGCAAGAACATGCAATGGAGTCAAGACAGTCTCTTTAATAAATGGTGCTGGGAAAGTTGGACAGATACATGCAAAAAAAAAAAAAATGAAACTAGACCACCAACTTACACCATACACAAAAATAAACTCAAAATGGATAAAGGACTTAAAGATGGGAAACCATAGAATATTAAAGGAATCCACAGGTAGCAAAATCTTAGATATATGTCTAAGAAATTTCTTCACTGACACAGCTCCTAGGGCAATGGAAACTAAAGGGAAAATAAACAAATGGGACTACATCAAAATGAAAAGCTTCTGTACAGCAAAAGAAACCATCAACAAAACAACAAGAAAGCCCACTGCATGGGAGAACATATTTGCCAATGATATCTCCGATAAAGGTTTAATCTCCAACATTTACAGGGAACTCATACAACTTAACAAAAGGAAGATAAACAATCCAATCAAAAAATGGCAACGGACCTAAATAGACACTTTTTGAAAGAGGACATACATAAGGCTGAGAGGCATATGAAAACATGCTCAAAGTCACTAATCATCTGAGAGATGCAAATCAAAATGACAATGAGGTACAATTTCACACCTGTCAGAATGGCTGTCATCACCAAATCTACAAATGACAAATTCTGGCGAGCATGCGGATAAAAAGGAACCCTCATTCAATGCTGGTGGGAATACAAACTGGTGCAGCCACTATGGAAGACAGTATGGAGTTTCCTCAAAAACCTAAAAATGGAACTTCCATTTGACCCAGTGATCCCACTTCTAGGATTATATCCCAAGAAACCAGAAACACCAATCAGCAAAGATATATGCATCCCTGTGTTCATAGCAGCACAATTTTCAATAATTAAGGTTTGGAATCAGCCTCAGTGCCCATCAGAAGTTGAATGGATTAAAAAACTGCGGTATATCTACACAATGGAATACTATGCTCCTGTAAAATGAAGGAACTCCTACCATTTGCAACATCATGGATGGATCTGGAGAGCATTATGCTAAGTGAAATAAGTCAGTCAGAGAAAGATAAATATCACATGCTCTCATGCATTTGTGGATTATAATAAACAACATAAACCGATGAACGAAAACAGATGTAGAGACAGAGAAGCATTGATCAGATGCTCAAAACTCAGAGGTAAGGTAGGGGAAGGTAGTGAGGGAGAGAGATCAACCAAAGGACTTGTATGCATTCATATAAGCATAAGCGATGGTTGTGGCCAACAGGGGTTGAGGGTGAGGGCAGGATTGGGGGGATGGGAGGACATTGGGGGGGCTAAGGTCACATTTGTAATATCTTAATCAATAAAAGAAAAATAAATTAAAATGTTTTTAAAAAAGAGTAGGCCTTTGCATCCCCAGCTGCCTTGGCCTCACAGCCCCAGCTGCCTTGGCCCTTGTAGTCCTGCTCCCTTGGCCCTTGCAGCTGTGGCAGCTGCCTCAGCCCTTGCAACTGCCTCAGCCCTTGAAACCCCAGCTTCATCTAGAAGGTTGTCTGGAAGGACATCAGGATGATCATTCCACTGTTCAGCTCTTTAGTTGATTTGCATATTATGCTTTTATTATTATAGATCATTATAGACAAGAGGCCTGGTGCATGAAATTCGTGAATGGGGGTGTGTGTCCCTCAGCCCAGCCTGCACCCTCTCCAATCTGGAACCCCTCGAGGGATGTCCAACTGCCATTGGGCTCATGCCTAAATGGGCAGTCAGACATCCCTCTCACAATTCAAGACTGCTGGCTCCCAACCACTCAACTGCCTGCCTGATTGCCCCTAACTGATTCTGCCTGCCAGCCTGATCACCCCCTAACCACTCCCCTGCCAGCTTGATCGATGCCTAACTGCTCCCTGACAGCCTAGTCACCACTAACTGCCCTCCCTGGCCTGCCTGGTCACTCCTACCTGCCCTCTCCTATCAGCCTGATTGCCCCCAACTGCCCTCCCCTGCAGGTCTGGTTGTCCCTAATTGACCTCCTCCACAGGCCTGGTCACACCCAACTGCCCTCCCTTTCAGGTCTGGTCCCTACCAACTGCCCTTCCCTGCTGGCCATCTTGTGTCCACATGGGGGAAGCCATCTTTTGTATTGGAGTGATGGTAAATTAGCATATTACCTTTTTATTAGATAGAAGTAGACACCGGTGCAAAAAAAAATGTGCACCTGGGGGTGGGGGTCCCTCAGCTCGGCCTGTGCCCTCTTGCAGTATGGGACCCCTCAGGGAATGACCACCTCAGGGAATCCCCCCTCTCTATGGGGGATCGGGCCCAAACTGTCAGTCAGACATCCCTCTGGCAGCCCGGGAGCCCATAGGGGATATCCACTTGCCAGCAGGGAGCAGGCCTAAGCTGCAGTCGGACATCCTTAGCACTGACGAGGAGGTGGAAGAGGCTACCACCACCACCTCTGTACTGGCAGCCATCAGCCTGGCTTGTGGCTGAGCAGAGCGTCTGCCTTCTGGTGGTCAGTGTGTATCATAGTGACCAGTCATTCCCAATCTTTCTGCTGTTAGGGCCAGTTTGCATATTACCCTTTTATTATATAGGATAGAGGCCTGGTGCACGGGTGGAGGCTGGCTGGTTTGCCCTTAAGGGTGTCTCGGATCAGGATGGGGCTCCTGCTGGGGTACCTGGCCAGGCTGGGTGAGGGGCTGATGGGTGTTTGCAGACTGGTCACACCCCCTCCAGTGTGGGGGTCCCCACTGGGGTGCCTGGTAAGCCTGGGTGAGAGGCTAATGGCTGTTGGCAGGCTTGTCAAGCCCCCCCGCCCCCCGCCAGTGGGGACCCTCACCCCATGGAGGTTTGGCCAGCCTGGGTGAGGGGCTGATGCCTGTTTTCAGACTGGCCACACCCTCTTTAGGGTTCGGGTGCCTGGCCAGTCTCTGTGAGGGGCTGAGGGCTGTTTTCAGGCTGGCCAACCCCCCAGCAACAGAAGCTCTCAGCCTCTCCTTTTTTTATTTTCTTTTTTTATTCTGGGATTTATTAACTTTCTATAATTGAAACTTTGTTGCCTTCAGTGGAGCTCAGACCTGGCCATGGCAGACGGGAAGCTTGGCTTCCTCCAACACTGGAGCAACCAAGCCTCCTGCTTGCTCCAGCTTTGTGGCTGCTGGCCGCCATCTTGGTTGGGTTAATTTGCATATAATCTCTCTGATTGGATGGTGGGCGTGGCTTAAGGTGTAGCGAAGTACGGTCAATTTGCATGTTTGTCTTTTATTAGATTAGATGGGATTCTTATGCTGTAGAAGGAAGACCTTCTGTTACAAATGATTGAAGGAATAGTGAAATCCTGTAGGTTTTTGAACTGACATTGGAACTTTGATCCCAACACCTAATTTTAAATATAAGAAAACCAACATAAATAAATAAATAAATAAATAAATAAATAAATAAATAAATAAATAGAAAACAAGGCCCAGAACATGTAATATGTGGTAAGTTATCTGTTGTTTTTAGAGAGGTGGAAGCTTTAGAAATGTTTAAAATAAATTTTCAATAAATATTCTATTTGGGAGGAAGAAATTACCACCCAACCCCTCTGTGTGTGTGTGTGTGTGTGTGTGTGTGTGTGTTGAGTAATTGTTGGTAGCCTAGAAAAGGGAGCATTAAAAATATATATATTTTATTTGGTTATATACTAGAGGCCCGGTGCACGAAATTCATATGTGGGGGTGCGGGGGTCCCTCAGCTCAACCTGCACCCTCTCTAATCTGGGAGCCCTCAGGGGATATCCTACTAATGACTTGGGCCTCTCCCCGTGATTCTCTGCTCTTTTCGGGGCCTGCCTGCTCCACACCATGGTGATGGGCAATCAGGCCCTGCTGGATGCTGTCTGCAGGCCATGTTTGCCTGCTCATGGGCCACACTTGGCTGCTCCCGGGTCACCAAAATGATAGCCAAGCAGGCCCTGCTGGCCACAGACACTCCAGAGGCGGTGGAGCATCAAGGCTTGATCCACTACCAGAGTGGGTGGATCCTGCCTCTCTGCTTGGTCCCTGTGACTGCTGGCCAGGCCAACAGGCCCAAACACTCCAGCGGCAGGACTGAGGGGACTGGGTGTTGCCATCTTGTGGCTATGGGTGCTGCCATCTTTGTGACAGAGTGATGGTTAATTTGCATATTTCTCTTTTATTAGATAGGATGTCTTTACTACCATATATAAGTCAGTATTTAGACAATCAACTCTGGAAAATAATTTCAGGCTGTATATTTAGATCCCATGAGTACTGAAGGCACTATAATCCTCAAGCTCTATTTTATATCTCAGTCCATCTCGGACACACAAAGAAAGCTCCAAAAAGTAGAGGATGGCCTTCAAATCCCACAAAGAGACCTCTTAAATCTGACATTTAAGGTCTTTAATAATAGAGATGAGAAGACCCAAATCCAAAACCAAAGGCGAGATCAGGCCAAGGCTGAGGCCCAGATAAAGGCCTCTAGCTCCTATCCACCAGTCTCATAAACCCCAAACAAAGTGCCAACCAAGGGTAAGTCAGGAGCTAAGCCTACTCTGGTCCCATGCTTCAAATACAACAAGGAAGGACATTGGACTAAGTCCTGCCCAAACCTAAGCTCCCTGCCTGGGTCCTGCCCAAGGTGTGGAAGGGAAGGCCACTGGAAATCAGACTGTAGTATGGCTCCTCTAGGTTGGACCTCAGCAAGGCCATCCTCTGGATCTGGTTTGGAGCTCCCAGACCTCCTGGGACTGGCCACCAAAGACTGAATCTCCCCATGCCCTGACAGGGGCCCACAGACTTACATCACCATTACAGACCCTTGGGCAACATTTTTTTTTTGTGGCAGGTAAGTCGATCTCCTTTTTAATTGACACTGGGGCCATTTATTCTTACCTCCCCAAACATGCTGGGACCCTTGTCCCCTCATCAGTCTCTATTATGGGGGTTGACGCATTAGTCTCACAGTCACTAGTCACTTCACCACTACACTGTATGTTACTAAATAACCACATTCACTGTTTTCTAGTTCTACCTCAATGCAAGACCTGAGCTACCATGCATCCCCTCCTAAACCAAAGTCACCTACCTCAGTTTCACTCTCTCACCCTACAAATCCAAACCATTTCTTAGACTGTAAATGCCTTATCTCCTCCTTGACTTTCCCTTCCTCTAAAAAGAAATACTTTCCTTCCTCAGGCTTACTGGGGACTCTCGCCTCTGAATTCCCAACTTCAGTCTTCTCAAAAAGCTCCTCTATGACATGACATGGTGAAAAGATCCCCTCACAAGCCTTATGTCCCAAGACCAGCATTCTCACCCTTTAATGATCTGAAAACTGCTCTGACCTCAGTGCCTTCTCACCTCCTTCCACCTTCCCAAAGAACAGCTTTCTTTACTACAAAACTACAAATGCTTCCTAACAGTCCAGCTACTATCAGAAGCTGAACTCATTATTAACCAAACCATAGCATGTAATCTCTAAGGAAAAATGAGGAACTTTTAAATCCAAGTGGCAAGAGGCCTGGGAACAGGCTGCTGGGCCTACTTCCTCCTTCTCCCACCTTTTCTCCAGCCTCATATGTTTATACATGATTTTCCAAAGTCTCTGGTAACTTAAAGGATTTAGAGCATTGCTGGGTTAAATTATAAACATTTAAATATTTTAAAATAGCATAAAATATTGAAACATTGGTTGCTAGACACAGTTTAATTTACCTGCTCTTAGTTTTTATTTCAGAAGGTCTTTTGTACTTTGGCGAATGTATATTTTCTTGAAAGTAAGAGTGTGTCTAAAGTGTGTTCATAAATGTAAATGCTGGTTGTTTACTTTGGCTAGAGCTGGTTATTTGTGAAGGGGTAGAAGGTTTGTGTTGCCCAGTGAATTGGGACCTGATCACTCCTGACGTCAGAAGGGACCCCTTCTCTCCTAGTAAGCTAACGCAGCCCTACCCAGACTCTCCTATTGCTTAAGTCTTTATATCTGAGCTTAGACTTTCTTATTTTCACCGCTCATTCTCTGTCCTTGACACTATCATTTAAAGCCTCAACAAGTCTACCTGCTTAGTATTTAGGAGCCTCTCTCCCGTTTTCTAACCTACTTAAAAGTCATTCACTGTGAAGGACACCAAGTCAGGAATGAGCCCCTAAGACAGGAAAATAACAAAGCAGACAAAGAGGCCAAGACAGTGGCTCAGAGGGAAGCCTCCATCTCCCCAACTTTTAGCTCTACCCATATATAAAACCTAGATACACTCCAGAGGAACTTCAGTCCCTATTAGCTGTTGGAGCCACTGAGTAAGATCCATGTTTAAAATTTCAGGAAAAATATGTCCTTTCCCAAGGACACAATTTCCTACATATAGGATACATTTACAACTCCTAAAACTGTTCATTACATGTCCTAGGTTAGCCTTCCTACTGCAAGATATCACCAAAACTTGTTTTACTTATTACTAGTATCTCCCCACGGACAGGTTAGATTAGACCTTTTTCTTTTCCCACTCATCAGTGTAGGGGCCAAATCCCTGAACAAGACTGACATATTGAGTTCACTCACATGCCCCCTATCTACACTAATAAAAGACAAATATGCTAATTGACAGTACCATTGCTATGCCCTAAGCCAGCGTGGGCAAACTACGGCCCATGGGCCGGATTCGGCCTGTTTGAAATGAAGAAAACAAAACAAAAAAAAAGACCGTACCCTTTTATGTAATGATGTTTACTTTGAATTTATATTAGTTCACACAAACACTCCATCCATGCTTTCGTTCTGGCCCTCCGGTCCAGTTTAAGAACCCATTGTGGCCCTCAAGTCAAAAAGTTTGCCCACCCCTGCCCTAAGCCATGCCCACCAGCCAATCAGAGCAACTATATGCAAATTAACTGAATCAAGATGGTGGCCAGAAGCCACAGAGCTGGAGCAAGCAGGAGGCTTGATTGCCCGGGCAATGGAGAAACCAAGCTTCCCACTTGCCTGAGCCGGCTGTGGCATCCACTCATGGCAACAAACTTACAATTATAGAAGACAAATCCCAGATACCTGCTTCCAGCCAGCCTCCACTGGGAGCTTGGGTGGCTGAGGGTTGTGGCCAGCCTGCAAACAGCCCTCAACCCCTCACCCAGGCTGGCCAGGCACCTCAGCAAGAACCCCCACACTAAAGGGGCTGTGGCCAGCCTGCAAACAGCCATCAGCCTCTTACCGAGGCTGGCCAGGCACCCCAGGGGGGTCCCCCACCATGAAGGGGCTGTGGCCAGCCTGCAAACAGCCATCAGCTCCTCACCAAGGCTAGCCAGGCACTCCTATATAATAAAAGGGTAATATGCAAATTCACCCTAACAGCACAATGACTGGTCACTATGGCACACATTGACCACCACGGGGCAGATGCTCAATGTAGGAGCTGCTCCCTGGTGGTCAGTGCACTCCACAGGGGGAGCTCTGCTCAGCCACAAGCCAAGCTGATGGCTCCCAGTATAGCGGTGCTGGTGGGATCCTCTCCCGCCTCCTTGTCAGCACTAAGGATATCCAACTGCAGCTTAGGCCTGCTCCCCGCTGGCAAGTGGATATCCCTGTGGGCTCCCAGGCTTCCAGAGGGATGTCTGACTGCCAGCTTAGCCCCAATTTCCAAGGATGCAGGCCTAAGCCAGCAGGTGATAATCCCCCAAGGGGTCCCAGACTGCAAGAGGGCACAGGCTGGGTGCCCCCCCCCCCCCCCCCCGCCCAGTGCACTGGGCCTCTAGTTTATTTTTATTTTTTTTCTAACCACTCTAGCAGACTTTATTTTTTTTTTAAATCCTCACCCGAGGATATGGTTTTCATCGATTTTTTAAACCGTCATGACTTCAGAGAAAGACCCCTAAAATCCCATTTGGGACTGGGCGAGCTCTACAGTATGGAAGCGATGCTGTATCCCACCTGATGTGCCTGCCACCCGCCTTCAAGCTACGACAGCAGTTCTACGGGGGCGCGTATTAAAACCTGCAGATTCTCGGGCCCATTCCTCCAGAGATTGACACAGGCAGCTCCTCAGGGGACTGGGAAGCCCCACTGCCGCCCCTCACCCCTGATGTGCTCTCAAAATGCAAGCAACCCTGGAAGCCATATGTTAACTGTTCTCTGGGGCCGACACGCCGGGCTCTGCCGGCTGGGCTGGCAAGGGACGATGTTTGGGAGCCCAGGTAGAATGGTGGGGAATCCAGCGAAGTCCGTGGGACCGGCTGCTGACCCCACGGCAGGGCCCCACGAGGGTGCGCCGCCGCGGGCCCCACCCTCCCGGGACCACAGCCCCCATCAGGCAGCGCGCAGGCGCAAAGCGGGGCGGGCCTCTAGTTTAAAATAAAATCTCTCTCAACCTTAGTAGATACCTTCTCAGGCTGGGCAGAAGCATTCCCCACTAAGTCTGAAAAGTCCTCTGAGGTCACACAAACTCTCATTCAGCATATCATTCCCAGATTTGGCCTCCCCACCTCATTACAATCATATAATGAACCCGATTTTATACCTCAAATGACTCAACAGGTATCCTCCACCCTGAACTTACACATACCCTTCCAGCCCCAATCTTCAGACAAGGTAGAAAAGACAAATTCCTTAGTTAAGTCTCATCTAACTAAATTAACTCTCAAAACAAAAGAAACTTAAACTACTCTCCTACCTCTAGGCATTATGCACATCAGGGCAATTCCCCATGCACCCTTCTTTTTTAGTTCCTTTGCACTCATGTATGGAAGACCCTTCTTATTAGGAAACTTCCCTCCATAGAGACACCTCTCAAAAACTAAGTCCCTATTTTAAATTTCATCATACAATTATTGAAAAACATGCTGATCCGATCTTACCTCAACCTTTACAGGAGACATCCCACCTACTCCTCCTAAAGGAAATCCATCAATAAATTACTGCCCTTATGGAAAGGCCCTTATCAGGTACTCATAACTGCCCCAATTTCAGCTAATCTATAGGGCACACCCCATGGTTCACCTTTCCAGATTAAAACCCATCCCCAGAACACCTCCATCACATGAGCTGGAGTCCCCTAAGTATTACTGCCACCAGATTAGGCCACCAGACTCCGCCTTTCCCACATCTCAGAGGAAGAGGATGAATGACTGAGTAACCCTGCACATGCCCGCTATGTACTGACCCTACCAACCCTGACTTCCCAGAAAGCCCAACTCCTCTCAATACAAATTCTCCAGGTCTTAGCTCCTGCCCCCAATTCCTTTGCATCAAGATTCTCACCTTTCTATGGGTCTTCTTTCTCCAAGGAGACTTTGATTACCCATGGGTCGAGATACCCTTTAGTCCACCTCTCCTTCTATACCTTTCAGCTTGTCTCTACAATCAGGGGTTTTTATTCCTCTGTGGAGAAAACACATACATCTGTCTCCTGATCAACTGGGCAGGAACCTGTACTCTCATCTATCTCTCACCCAATATAGATGTATATGGAGGGTTCTCTCTTTTCCTTGTCCAGCGCAGCTAGAGAGTGGTCTGGTTCTTTGAGTAGGGGCTGCTGGGGATTGAGAAAATGAAAGAAAGAGACAGGCACAGAGATGAAAGGAAAAGCTGGGACTTGGTGGGACTGCTGCCCTCTTCTGATGGAGAGACAGAGACCCAGCACTGATACAGCGTGTTTATTTTATACCCCAAATACCAGGTAATTTCACCAAAGGTCAAGACAAAGGTGATTATGTGCATTCTTGGGTGGGCTCAAGTCATATTCATTCCTGGTGCTTGGATGGATTTACATAATAAAACCCACTCCCCGGCACCTGGGCAGAAATGAAGGTCAAGCTGAGAACACTTATGCCTTTTTGTCAAAATGTGTTTCCAGGATGTGGCTTTGCCTACTGCCCTGGATTCAGCTGACAATTTATTAAACAAATGCCCATGTGCCTTCTCAGGGGCTCTCTATAGATGTATCCCTCAATAATCAGTCTTTACCTGTCCCTGTCCCTGTATATCTGACACAAAAAAGCAGTCCCGACAATTCCTCTCTTCATAACTCTCGTTATCAGAGCAGTGGTTGGAACTGCCATAGGGAGCTTAACCACTGCTCTACCTACTTTGAAATCCTCGGGACCTATAAGATTCCTGTAAGGAAGAGGTAAAACTGTGAAAACAAGAACCTCAACCCCAGAATAACCTACCCTCCTATTAGCCTTCCTGGAGTAGCCCATCTCCCATATCAGCCAAATGTCTAATAGATTATATACACAGGCTTTCACATTCCTGCAGATTGTTAGTGACAACATTCCTCCACCTGGCACAGACTATTCCATCTGGACAGCGCAAGATATTTTTGAACTCATTACAGAGCTCTGGCTCCAGAAATCCTCTCCAGATCACATCTATTTTTTTTACCTTCATAGTGTTTCTGAAACTTGCAGGTCTCTTATATCCCTAAAACAGCCCCCCTACTAGCCCTTGACCATCTTTTAGCCAAAGAGGAAGGAATTTATTTAATTGCTAACACTTCCTGTTGTTTTTATCTAAAATCTACGGTCAAATAGAAAAAAAACAACAACACAATGCATTCTACAGAATACTCAATGGCTCAAGAAGATCAGTCAGGATAGCATAGAGCTGTCCATATGGTCCAGCCTACAAGTAGCTCTGCCTAAATTAACCTGGTTTTTACCCCTAGTTACACCTTACCTGATTCTCTTCCAGGCACTTATCTTTGGTCTGTGCATCCTAAGAGCCCTTTCCTCCGTCCTTCAAAACCAAATTTAGGCAATTACCAATAAGTTCATAAGGGAAATGATGCTGCTCCAGACCTCTATCAGATATCATCCTCTCCCTCAATTGTCAACTAACTACAGACAGTTCTGCCCCAACTCCTAAACATTATGGCCACTGTCACTATGACTGATACTTAAAATATGACTTAACAAAAATTCCCACAATGCCTAGTCTTTTTCTTTAATCAGGAGTTCATGATGTCCAAAATGCCCCAGAAAGTAGACTAAGATGAAGCACCCTATTATCTATCCTACTGTATAAAAACCAGGGTCCATAACATCCAAAATGACCAAAGTCTGGACCAACCAGAAGTCAGTCCTGCAGTCAGTGCAGTGGCAACCCAGCATTGACTGCGACCACTGCGGATGCTGTGACCCAGCACTGACTGCTGAGAGAGCTGTGGATCAGGCCCTAAGAGAGACCTGGAAATTGACAACCTAGCTATCAATTTCCTTTATATGAGAATGTAGAACAGTTTCAAGTCTGTTGACTTGGCAGCTGTTGCTCAGCCCTTGCCTCTCTCTTTCTCTCAGGGCCTGCCAAGCAGCTGTGTGTCTCTTTCTCCCCAGCCTCTGCCAGGTGCTGCTGATAAGCCCCGCCTCTCTGATCAGGCCCATTGATAGGCCTGGAGACACTGACTGGCATAGAAACTGACCAATCAGAACTAAATCTGGGTGAAGTGTGAGGAGCCAATGGCTGCCTAGGAGGTGGAGCTTTTGACACTGACTGGCATAGAAACCAGCCAATCAGAACCAAAACAGGCATAGAAGGGACTTTATATTACTTGATTATGCTATACATTTTAAACCTGGACCAGAAAAAGTTGCATGGTTTGACAATATTATTCAACTTTGATCTTGGAAAATATAAAATAAATCCCAGGTTTTCAACCCCCTTACCACTAGGCAATACTAATTATTGAAAATGAAAGTGTATGCTGCTGTGTTCTTTTCTTCTGTCATTGATTAATATTCAGAGTTTGGTTTCTTATTTTTCCATTACATTCCAAATACTTCAGAGCACAGATCAGATGTAAACATTGTTCTGCCAAAGATATCTCTCAATTTGAATTACAGTTCCTTGATACTTTTGAGAATTTCAGATTCTTGATACTTTTGAGATACTGACCTTTCCATTGAACCAATAATTAGGTAGTATATTCTATTCCAGTGCAAAAACTATAAATGGCAGATTGTTTTTGCACACTGCAGACATGGGAACAGGTGTAATGAATGATTCCTGACTGAAAATTCTATCTATTTTCATTACTCTCAAACATTGGCTCCATTTCAAACTCCAATCATTAGAATTCTGCTAACTGGCCATATTGAAAGCAAAACTATAGCCTTGATATTTATGCTGGGATATAGCATATGAGAAAGTAAAAAGGGACAAAAATAAAGCAAAACAGACCTGTTGTGCTCCATTTAATTTGTGGGTTGAAAGATTTGGGGCAGGCCTTAGAATCAAGCAAATTACAGCACATTGCCCCCTGTAGTCTTCAGACAATCTAGCTAACAATTTCCTTCATATGAGAATGTAGAACAGTTTCAAATTTTTAACTTTGCGCACCTTGCCTAGGAAATGTAAGGAAGAAGGATCCTCAACTGTTCCGATGGGTGCAGGGCCATGGTATTTTCTTGCATCTTCATTTTCTCTAGACAAAATTCTTGCTGAAGACTAAGGTTATTTATTTGTTGAAGGTCCCACTGTTGCCTCAATTAATTGCATATTATCCTGGCCTTTCATAGCCTGGAATTTAAACCTCTTTGATACAACCTTGTTCATATTGAGTAGTCTATAACCTAATCCAAATTTCTTGGAACTTACTCTGCTGTTTTCAGTTTCCAAGAAAAAGCCATGATCAGGCCTTCTTATAATGTCTCTCCCCTGCCATTCTTAGCCTTTAACAAAGTCAGTCAAGCTCCATTTTCTGTTTCTGCCCAGAAGTATTTCCTTAGAGAGTTCCAACATCCTAAATAGATCCTTTCTATTATAGTATTGAGAACAAAAGTAGGGATTGAAGGTAAATTTGGGCACTTGAGTGAGTTTACTTTTCAAAAGCTCAACTTTTCCATATCTAAAATGAGAATAGAAGTCTTAAGTGGTAATTGAGAGCGCTCATACGTTCATGCATGCATACAAAGTACCTAAGTATAATTCTTGGCTTATGGTAAACACAGAATGCATTACCTAATTGTTGTTATGTGAATAATATTTAAAATTCTGCAGGGAGGACTTTCAAGATGGTAAAATAAGTGGATCTTATATTCACCTCCTCCTAGGACCAAACTGAAAATTCAACTAAATTAAAGAGCAATCACTCTAAATAACCAATTGAAGACTCAATGAAGAGGAGTCTATAGGTAATGATTTACAGAAGAAACCACATCAAGACTGGTAGAAATGATGAAGATGCAAAAAGTGGCTGAGGTTTCAGAGTAATATCTCAGCTGTGGTGCATTTCCCCTGAGAAGCAAGAGGCCAGGCTCCCTAGCTGAGAAGACCATAGCTGAGAAGAGGTGCCCACATAACATCTACTTGTAGCTATAAAAAGCTGGGGTTTCTGTCTGTCATGGAGAGTCAAAATCTGCTAGGGACATTGGCACCCTCTTAAAGTGCCAAAGCACAAAATTTCATTTGCAGCCATTCACACTGGACCTTGGTGAAGAAATGGTAGTATGGACTGGAGGTGCTGGGGAAAGTTTGGGGTTTAGGGCTCTTGTGGAGAACTGGGGCCACAGGAGCCAGGAACTCCTGCATCATTCTCTGGTGCCATAGTCACCATCTTTCTTGAGGAGCAATTCTTTTGAGCAATATCAGCTTGGGGGAAAGCAATTACTCTACCATCTGGAATTTCTTTTTCTCTACCCTGCAGGTCTTAAGCATTTGCTAAATAGTCACTTCCATGGGCCAAGGTATAAAAGTCTGGAAAGACTCATGGAGTGTCTGTGACTGACTTTGGCAGGGCCACTCCCTTCCACCCCCCACTTTCCCATGAACCTAACTGGCATTTACCCTCATGGTCATTCCAATAAAACCAACCTCCAGGCTTCAAGCAAACCAATCTCTGGCTCCAAAGCCCCACCCACCTGACTACTAGGGGGCTCCATCTGTTCAGATCAGGGAAAACTACAGTTGTGTGGCTCTGGGACATAAATCATGCCACCACCTTCACTGAATCCTCAACAGCACCTGCAGCTCATGGATCCTCTTGCCCCATCATTTGAATTCACCAGAAGCTCTTTCAGAGACAGCTTAACAAACAGGCAGCAGATGGAAGCAGGGAAAGGTGATCCTGGGGTGCCTTGGGACATTTACTGAACTGCTCTGGGCTCTGGACTGGTAAGAGCTGGCCTTGGAGTACAGATAGGTCCTTCTATAGGCAGTCACAATATGTGGATAGCAGTCACACTCTGTGGATAGCTTGTAGCTTCAAACAGGTTGCTGAGGTCTAGGCATAGATAGCATTTGAAATAGGCCTGCAGCAGAGGCCCTCCCAAGAAATCCAGAACCAATACACCCAGTGTTGAGCTTCATACCCAATTAATTTCACAATCAGCATATCTCCAAAGGGAGATCACATAAGACACTAAAGTCTGCTGAGCTAAGTCCTGCTTTATTAATTTTTTTATTCTTTCCTTCTCTGTTTTAATTTTTTTCTTTTTCTTAATTTTCTTTTCATCTTTTTTTGTGTGAAGCTGATATAGGGTTAAGCCTCGGACTGACCTGTTGGTAAAGTCACAAACAATTCCCAGCTTAGAGGGCACAGTCCTCTTAGCATAATTAGGCTTGACCTTATAACACTCCCTAGATCTTATCTGGGAAGCTAATGGGCTGAGGAAGTGCAGGAAGTGTAACCATGGTCAAAACTAGTGAAACTCACAAGAACTGTGTAACTATGGTAACCACTACCTTGTTTACCTCTCACTATAAAAAGCTTGGTGAGGCCTGAGCACAGTGGAAGTCCTTCCTCATGAGTTGGACTTGCTCGCCTGGTCCCCCAATATTCCCAAATTATCTCTTGTCTTTTTCATTTGTTGTGCGGCTCCTCTTCCAGACCTGAACCCTGAACCACGCAGGACATGGAGGGAAACACAACATTTTTTATTCTTTTTTTTTCTTTATATTTTACTAGAGGCCCGATGCACAAAATTTGTGCCCAGGGGAGGGGGCCCCTCAACTGGGCCTGCACCCTCTCTCAATCCAGGACCCCTTGCTCCTAACCATCCACTTGTTCGCTCCTAACTGCCCGCCTGCTTGCTCCTTACTGCCTGCCTGCTCATTCCTTACCACTTGGCTTGCCACTCCTTACAACATGCCTGCTCACTCCCTACTGCTTGGCTCACCGCTTCTTAGCATTGCTGTGGAGGCAGGAGAAGCTCCCACTACTGCTGCTATGCTTGCCAGTTGTGAGCCCAGCTTCTGGCTGAGTGGTGCTCCCATTGTGAGAGCGCACTGACCACCAGGAGGCAGCTTCTGCATTGAGTTTCTGACCCCTGGTGATCAGTGCCTGTTATAGCGACCAGTCATTCTGGTCATTTTGGTTGTTCCATCATAACAGTTGCTCAGGTTTTTATATATATAAATTTGAATTTATTTTCTTATTTAAACTTTATTTTCATTAACTTTTTTATTTTTATGTATTTATATTTTGGTCAGCATTGACTATAGTTGGACATTTGTAAACAAGGATCTGAAGTCCTGCCAACAAGAAGTGGATGTTCTATCAGGAGCACCGCGTGACTTGCAAGCAAGTCACTCTGGGTCAAGATTGCACACAATCTTGAGTTCCCCAAACACTTACCTCCCTGAAAAAGGATAAGATTAAATAGTTGTGGGTGTAGAGCAGAAAGGGAGGGCACAGCTGCAAGTTGTCTTCAATATGCTATTGTAATAATATAGAACAAAACAAGATTTAGTTGATTAACTGCTGATGCACTAAACCTGTACCAAACCCCAATAAAAGTAATGGTGAGAGTGCAGAGTTTGCTACATGCCTGAGTGAGCTGAAGCCCTCAGTCTGGCATTAATCATCCTGTGTGCTCGTCTTATCTCTGAGTCTTCAGTTCATTAAACATCCCTCAACAATGGACCCAGTAGCTTGCATGCAGTGGTTGGGGTTGAGCCTCACAGTCAGTAAGACTGAAAGTTGATCTCATACACAAATAAGCCAACAACAAACAAGACTCAATTACAACAGGAGGGCTCACATAATTCTGCTGGCCCGATGGCCCACAACTGCCCTCCCCTGCAGGCCTGGTCACCCCCAACTTCCCTCCTCTGCCAGCCTGGTCACCCCCAACTGCCCTCCCTGCCAGCCTGTCACCCCTAACTACCATCCCCTGCTGACCAGTCACCTCCAATTGTCCTCCCTTGCTGGTCTGATTGCCCACAACTGCCCTCCCCTGCCAGCCATCTTTTGGCAGCCATCTTATGATGTCCTTCTTGTGACAATGTGGTGGTGGTCATCTTGTGATGACATGGGGGTGGCCATCTTATGCCAACATGGGGGCAGCCATTTTGTGATGATGTGAGGGCACGAGGGTGTGAGGGCCACTAGGCTTTATTAGTATAGATGTGCATCAGAATACTGGTTATTGGCACAGATTCAGGTTTCTAGCCCCTCAATTGTCTTATATTCCCCTCATTTACAAGTTCAAGAAGTTTGAAATCATATCAAGGATTTTCTAAGACCACAATGGTATGAACTTAGAACTCCACTACAATAAAAACAGTCTAAAACACTCAAACACAAGAGGCTAAATAGCATGTTATTAAACAATGAATGGGTTACCAATGGCATCAAGAAATAAATAAAAAAATTCCTGGAAATAAATAAAAAATGAACACACAGCAACTCCCAATCTCTGGGACACAACAAAAGCAATCCAGAGAGGGAAGTTCATAGCACTACAGGCCTACCTCCAAAAAAAAAAAATATATTAATAAACAAACTGGACAATTAAAAGAATTAACTGGTCCATCCAGTGAAATATCATCTATAATAAAAAAAGGGTAATATGCTAATTAGACTGTACATCTTCCAGATGTCATTCTGGACATCCATTCTGACAAAGCCAGGGCTGGAGAGAAGCCAGCCCGGGTCCCAGGTACCTGCAGGCGGCCAGAGGAGGAAAGCTTGAATCCTGGGAACCAGAGGGAAGCAGGTGCCAGCAGTCGGGGGAGGGAAGGCCTACTCTTGCACAAATTTTCATGCATTGGGCCTCTAGTTTAACAGTAAAAAGCTCTCAGGGGATTTAAGATGGTGGCTGGCAGGCCAGAAGTGAGAGAGAGAGTGTGAGCGAGTGAAGGAGTGAGAGGAGAGTGTGTGGACATGTGTGGTGGGTGTGTGGGAGACAGATCATGCAGGAGTCTCAGTGGCTGTCAGAATGGGCTTGTGTGGATGGGGGGACCCCTGCTACTGCTGCAAGCACTCTCAGGGTGGTCTGGCTCTGGCACAGAAACCACATCATCTTGAAGGAGAGAGCTGCTGTGAGTAGGAGCCCTACCTCACCATCACCCAGACTTGCCTCAGACATTATCCCTGCAGCTACTCCAGCCAAAGATCTACTACCTCATCTTCAGATCTTCAGACCCCAAGACTCCAGTCTCCCCAGCTTCCAGCTCCTGTGAGTCTTGGGGTTCACACCCCTCCTGCCAACCCCACTGCTTCAGCTGCAGATCCCATGTGACTTCTTTTTTTTTTAATTAAATCTTTATTGTTCAGATTATTACATTTTTTCCTCTTTTTTCCCTCCATAACTCCCCTCCTCCCAGTTCCCGCCCCACCCTCCTCCCTCACTCCCCACCCACTGTCCTCATCCATAGGTGCACGATTTTTGTCCAGTCTCTTCCCGCAACTCCCACACCCCTTTCCCCCCCAAGAATAGTCAGTCCATTCCTTTTCTATGTCCCTGATTCTATTATGATCACCAGATTATTTATCCACATGATTCTTAGATTTACTTGTTGATAGATGCATATTTGTTGTTCATAATTTGTATCTTTACCTTTTTCTTCTTCTTCCTCTTCTTAAAGGATACCTTTCAGCATTTCATATAATACTGGTTTGGTGGTGATGAACTCCTTTAGCTTTTCCTTATCTGTGAAGCTCTTTATCTGACCTTCAGTTCTGAATGATAGCTTTGCTGGATAAAGTAATCTTGGTTGTAGGTTCTTGGTATTCATCACTTTGAATATTTCTTGCCACTCCCTCCTGGCCTGCAAAGTTTCTGTTGAGAAATCAGCTGACAGTCGTATGGGTATTCCCTTGTAGGTAACTGGGTTTCTTTCTCTTGCTGCTTTTAAGATTCTCTCTTTGTCTTTTGCTCTTGGCATTTTAATTATGATGTGTCTTGGTGTGGTCCTCTTTGGATTCCTTTTGTTTGGGGTTCTCTGCGCTTCCTGGACTTGTAAGTCTATTTCTTTCACCAGGTGGGGGAAGTTTTCTGTCATTATTTCTTCAAATAGGTTTTCAATATCTTGCTCTCTCTCATCTTCCGGCACCCCTATAATTCTGATGTTGGTATGCTTGAAGCTGTCCCAGAGGCTCCTTACACTATCTGCGCATTTTCGGATTCTTTTTTCATTTTGCTTTTCCAGTTGGTTGTTTTTTGCTTCTTAGCATTTCAAATCTTTGACTTGATTCTTGCGCTCCTCTGGTCTGCTGTTGGGTGTCTGTATAATATTCTTTATTTCAGTCAGTGTATGCTTAATTTCTAGTTGGTTCTTTATCACAACATCGAGGGTCTCATTACATTTCTTGAGGATTTCACTACATTTATCGGCGGTCTCACCAGTCTTTTCGAGGGCCTTAATAAGTTTATCGGCAGCTTCTAGACAGTTCTTGAGAGACCTTAAAAGTGTGGTTTTGAGCTCTATATCTTCCATTTCTGACATTTGTGTCCTGTTTCTTTGTCTCCGCATTTTTTTATCTTTTCTTGGTGCACCCCCTAGTGGTCTTTGTGTGCAGTCTTGTTGTAGTTAAGCCTTGATTGTCGGCAATACCAGGGGTGATTTGACCTCCAGGCTAACTGGCTATGAGAGTCCACTGTGTCTGCAGAGAGCTTCTGTGCTGGATCTCTAGGGTGGTGCTAATCTAGCGTTTGCCTGAGGCTATCTGGCAAATGGCTCTGTGCAGGGCTTGGGCAGGGCAGGTACCTGGGGATCTACAAGGTGGGCGGAGCAAGCAGTTATGGCTGCTCTCAGTTCTGTCCCTAGGGGCTCTGCCTCTCAGAGTCCCAGCAACCACTGCAAACCTCGGAGAGAAAGCTGCCTTCGAGTTCCGACCGAAGCCAGAAAGTCCCGCTTCTCCCGTTTGATTCTGGGTCCCCAGAGACTCACCCGGATCTGGAGCTCAGAGTCTGAAACTCCCTCCCGATTGAAAACAACAACCGCACCCTCGCTGCCAGCCCCCTCCGCGCGCACACTCCGCACCTGAGTATTTCACTTCAGCACTGCGCCTCCTCTGAGTCTGGGTATGATATTCTCTTTCCTCCTAGTTGTAGAATTTCCACTCAGCCAGCCTTCCTGTGGTTCTGGATGATGTCCATTCTGTCCTTTAGTTATATCTCTGAAGTGGTTGTTCGAGGCAGCAATCTCTGGCGTTAACCTATGCCGCCATCTTAGTTTCCTCCCCATGTGACTTCTGCCTCCCAGCTGCCAGATCCTGGACTCCTCAGTGAGTCCCAGAATGCATGACTCTCTGGCAAAGTCCATGCTGCTTCAGATGCACACCCTGTGGTTTACAACACCAGGCTCCCTAATATTGGTCTCACTCCCAGACACCTTGATCTTGCTGCTTCAACTGCATACCCTTTGACCCCTGCTTTCCTGGCCACTGGCTCCTGAACACCCTTGATGTGCAGAGTGAAACTACTCTTGCCAGAGTCCTATCTCTTCACCCACAGAATCCAGATTCCTGACTCCCTGGACACAGGTTCCAGGATCTCCACAGGGATTCACAGAGTGACACCACCTGGGTAACAGTCACACCACGCAGGCCAGAGTTGAACTACCTCAGCCATGGGCACTGGGATCCACACCATCCTGCTATGGGTTCTGGGAACCCATGGAGAGATGCATGCCAGTTAGACTACAGGCAACCCCTACCACAAGAGCCAGAACCACAAGCACATCCACAACAGCTTGTACCATGAGGCCATGGGTGAGTCACATTGTCTGATAAAATGTGAGAAGACTACATCTATGAATGAGAAACTAAACATTTAAACCCGACTACATCAGTAGAACTCAAATAACTCACATAGGGAGCTCCACTTGAATACGTAGCTCAGGAGATCTGGGAGACCATATCACTGGGTCACACAAATTACCAAATACATAGAATCAACACTTCCTTCAAAATAAAAAACAAAATAAAAATGTGGATGGCATAGCATTGAATCTAAGACATGAAAAGAAATACAACAGGACAGCAAAAATGGGAGAAAAAGAGACAACCCCCAAAGGAAAGACAAGGAGGAATTTCCCAAAAAGGAACAAAATGAAATGAGGCAAGTAATTTGTCAGAGGAGAAATTCAGAGTAATGGTTATAAGAATGCTCAAACAACTGAATGACAGACAAATACACACAACTCAGTGAGAATTATAAGGAGCTGAATGATAATTTTACCAACGTGAATAAGAATCAAGAAAAAATGAAGAATGATAGATACAATAAAAACACAACGGAAGATTTCAAAAGTAGGCTAGAAGAAGTGAAGGACCGAATAAGAGAGTTAGAAGACAAAGTAGAGATAAGCACTCAAAAGATCAGCAACTGAAAAAAAAAAAGTTGAAAAAACAGGAAGAGAGTCTAAGGGAGTTCTGGGACAACTTGAAATGAAACAACACCCATATAATAGGAGAGCCAGAACGAGAGGAAATTGAGCAAGGAATAGAAAACCTGTTTAACGAAATAATTACAGGAAAGTTCCCAAAATAGGGGAAGAAAAGAGCCACACAAAGCAAAGCAGCACAGGGAGTCCCAATCAAAATGGACACAAAAGGACCCACATGAAGACACATCATAATTAAATTGGCAAATGTAAAAACAAAGAATTTTAAAGGCTGCAAGGGAGAGATGAAAGGTTAACTACAAAGGATCTCACATTAGACTATCAACTCATTTCTCAACAGAAACACATCAGGCCAGGAGGTAATGGAATGAAGTATACAAAGTGATGCAAAAGAAGGGACTGAATCCAAGAATAATCTATCCAGCAAGAGTATTATTCAAGATTGAAGAGGAATTCAGAAGTTTCATACACAAAGAAAGCCTAAAGTTTATTACCACCAAACCAGCAATGAAACAAATGTTAGAGCAAATGTTATAAAGAAGAAATAGAAATTGAAGAAGGAACACAGACATAAAAAGCAAAAATTCCCATGATATTACAGCATAAAGAAAACAAAGTAACTTTACAGATTTTTGGTGGGTGAGATGCTTATCTATATCATTATATTACTTAACAATTTAAAGAAAATTGATCGTTTTATATTGAAGAGCTGTATTCAGGCAAGAATGACAATTTGGCCTAAACCATCAGATGAAATTACCTTTAAGAGTCTGTGGAATATTTGATACAGTAATAGCCACACAGATAAAACAAAAACAAAAAACATTACCTTTCTTTCTAACCTAAAAATGCCTCCAAATCCACAAATAATTATATATTTTTGTCTGTGTTCAATAAAAATAAATTTTGTTAAATGAAAATACCTCCTCAGAGAAATAACATTTACTCTAGTGTAACCTTCCTCAAAATAGCTCTTCCAATATTCTCCAGGAAAAAAAATTAAGAAAGAGTAAAATTCTTCAATGGCTCCCCTATGCACAATCCCAACCTCTGAAGACATTCTATCATCTGGCCTCAGATGGACACTTTAGTTCCTTTGTCATGGTCCCTCCATGCCCTGAGATCTCCATATCTCTGATTTATTAATTCTGTGTTCCATCTAAAGAGTATTCTCATCAAATGCCACTGCCCACATCCTTGCCTGTTGAAATCATAGGCACCCCTAAAGACAACTCTTCATAAAGCTTAGCAGACCTCCTTCCCTGGAAGCAATCTCTTCCTCTTATTAAAATTAGATTATATTTGGAAACAACATTGCTTAGCTCATAGAGATAGCCAGAATTTTAAAATAATCTCCAGGATATCTTTGATATATTTCACCTTCTGGCGTACTTGAGTTCTGCTCTTTCTTATGTCTGCTATGAGATAAACTGACTTCTTCCTTATATTCTGAACTATGTTATAAGGTAAAGAAGGCAGTTAGTACATATGTGTACACCTCATGGCTTCATCACATAAAGAATGTTCACTGAATTACAAACAACAAGAAAACAAGTAAATGCTCTAAAAAGAAAAGAGTAAAAATGGCAACAAACAAGTACCTATCAATAATAACTTTAAATGTAAAGGGATTAAATGCACCAATAAAAAGACATAGGGTAACTGAATGAATAAGAAAACATGACCCATATATATATATTCTGTCTCCAAGAGACCCACCTTAGAGAAAATAACTCACACAGACTGAAAGTAAAGAGATGGAAAAAAAATTTCAGGCAAAAGGAAATGAAAAAATAAAAACTGGAATAGCAATACTTATATCTTGTGCCGTGCCAGCACAACCAAGGGTTCGGTCAGCTTGAGGGGGGCAGGGGGATGGCAAAGGATGTAGAAAAGACAGACAAAGAAAATAAACTGGGTCTAGGTGGATCTTCCTGTGCCTGGCTGAGGCCACAGTGAGAGACCCAGACAGCAAGCTGAGCCTTTATTTTATAGCCAGAGGTAAACAAGGTAGTGGTCACCATAGTTACAATGTTCTTGTGAGTTTCACTTGTTTTGGCAGCACTTGCTGTATCTCTCTCATCCCATTAGCTACCCAGATAAGATCTAGGGAGCATCATAAGGTCAAGCCTAATTATGCTAAGAGGACTGTGCCCTCTAAGATGGGACTTGTTTGTGGCTTTGCCAACACGTCAGTCTGAGGCATAACACTAGAGCCACTCCCTACAATATCTGACAAAATAGACATCCAAGTGAAGGCCATAACAAAAGATAAGGAAGGCCCCTTCATAATACTAAAGGGATCAATACAACAACAGGATATAACTCTGGTAAACATATGCACTCAATATAGAAACATCCAAATATATATTTTAAAAAAATAACTTATGTGAGATATCAAGGGAGATATTGACAGCAACACAATCATAGTAGAAGACTTTAATAACCCATTGAAGAGTAGGTGGATGCTGCACAGACATGCTGGAGTTACAATTGAAATATGAAAAGGCTTCCTGAATAATCAACAGAAAATTCACAGGAGAGAACCCTGATACCCAAGGACCAAAGGTGGAGACCACATAGAGACTGGTAGGAGGGCAGAGGCGTGAAAGCCTGGCCAGGCCACCTACAGACAGCAACTGAAGTCCTGAAGTGGTATCTCACCTGTGTGTGGAGGGGGTGTGGGGGGGTACTACTGAGAACTCTGGGATCTAATCCCCAAGATGGGCTACACAGCAAGGAGCACCAAATCTAAAGAGGGTACCCACATAACATCTAGCTGTGAAAAGCAGTGGGATGCTGTATGCCAGGGAGTGGAAGCTGAAAGTTGGGGCACCCTCTTGAAGGGCCAATGCACGAAAATTCCCTGTGGATCCACCCATCTTGTGTTCTGAGAGAGGAAGGATGAAGCAGACTGGAGCTTTGAGAGCAGAACTGCCGGGAGCCGGTCCACGCTTGCTGTTTCAAGGGACCTAACATATATGGCATACCGTTCTTAATATGTTTGCTCACCTTCTTGGCACTATGTGTTTTAACCAAGGTCTCTGAGAAAGGTTGTTTCCCCAGGTAGAGATTTTCCCCTGAAGTTAGGGAGGGAATAAAACCTCTTAACTAAGTGCCAGGTGGGTAATTAATCACTTTAACTACGAACAATCATGCTTAAGCTACATAATCTTTACTCCCTGGAATGGAGATAAGAAACGCCCTAACCTTTGGAATAGAGATTGATAGGATTGGAATCAACTGGTATAAATACAGATGTAACAAGACAGCAAGAGACAGAAAGAGAGACAGAACCTAGGCACAGAACCTACACAGAACGTTCTCTAGAGACAGAAGAACTTTCCTGGAGAGAACATGGCAAAAGATCCTGGACAGAAACTGGCCTCAGAACCTAGAGACAGAACCTAGCGAGAGAAAATGGCAAAAGATCCTGGACTGAACCTGACTACAGAAATTGGCAAGAGAACCTGACTAGAACCTGGTGACTGAACCTGGCTGGAGAACCTGGACAGAACCTGGCTGGAGAACCTAATGAGGGAACTTGGCTACAGAACCTGGCTGGAGAACCTGGAGAACCTGGCTGGAGAACCTAGCAAGACAACATGGACACAAAACCTGGCTGGAGATCCTAAGCAGAACCTCTCTGGAAATCCAGACCAGAACTTGGCTGGAGATCCTGGCTAGAGATCCTGGCTAGGCTGCTGATCAACTGAACGCTGTCTCTGTGTCATTCCTTCTTCGCCGACTCCATCCACACCTTTGGGGACCCCTGGACCTGCTGGGGTTGGACCCCGGCATATGGCAAGAACTTAGAACACAGAACTTAGAAGACAGAACTTAGAAGACAGAACCAAGAAGACAGAACCTACACAGAACCTAGAGACAGAAGAACTTCGCTGGAGAGAACATGGCAAAAGATCCTGGACTGAACCTGACTACAGAAATTGGCAAGAGAAACTGACTAGAACCTGGTGACTGAACCTGGCTGGAGAACCTGAACAGAACCTGGCTGGAAACCTAGCAAGAGAACATGGACACAGAACCTGGCTGGAGATCCTAAGCAGAACCTCTCTGGAGATCCAGACAAGAACTTGGCTGGAGATCCTGGCTGGAGATCCTGGCTAGGCTGCTGATCAACTGAACACTGTCTCCGTGTACTTCCTTCTTCGCCGACTCCATCCACACCTTTGGGGACCCCTGGACCCGCTGGGGTTGGACCCCAGCATCTGGCGCCCGAACAGGGACCCCTAGGTAAACCCCACTCTCGGGATGGATAGGACTCCACCGTAGGAAGAGGGTGGATAGTCTTCGCCGACTCCGTCCACACCTTTGGGAACCCCTGGAACAGGATTCCCCTAGGTAAGCCCCCCCCCCCCATTGAGAACCCCCACATTCGGGATGGATAGGATTCCACCAGGGTACTGCAGACCCCCCTATAGAGGATAAGTAGGGTAAGAAGGTGGATAGTACAGAACTTAGATTGAGAAGATGTGCCATACTGAGTCCAAAGAAAGAAGACTCTGTATTGATCTTTAGATTAAGAAAATGTGCCATACTGAGTCTAAAGAAATAAGACTCTGTATTGATCTTTTAACACATACGCTTGCTAGCAGAGGAATTAAGGTTACTCCCAGTCAGAAAGAACGTTTTATACAAGAAGTATGTCCATGCTTTTCTGAGGAAGGAAAGGTAAATGTAAAGGCATGGGAGAAGGTAGGCCCAAGGAGCCTTATCCTTAACCCCACTGCAGCCTTTCCACCCCGGGAAAGTTCAGGATTGGCAAACTCTCCCTGGGATGATAGATCAGGACTCAAGTAATAGCAGAAAGCGCCAATCCTACTCTTAAAATGGATATAAGGGAGCATTTGAGGTTTTTCTTTTTAATGCCTGCCTTTAAAAAATAAAAAAGGGGGAATTTGCCAGGAGCCGGTCCACGCTTGCTGTTTCAAGGGACCTGGCATATATGGCATACCGTTCTTAATATGTTTGCTCACCTTCTTGGCACTATGTGTTTTAACCAAGGTCTCTGAGAAAGGTTGTTTCCCCAGAACCAGGACTGGAAACTCAGGGGATAGAGCTCAGAAGGCAGGCACCCCAAGTTTCCTGGGCTGAGTCATTCCCTCTTGCAATGGAGGACATACTTCCCACATAAACATTTGTCTTGCCTGGTGTTCTGGGCTGCATATCTGGCACTTCGGCCAGGCAGGGTATGCTGTGTTCTCTGTTCCTAAAACACATAAATAGGAAGGTAGTCACTGTACTGATGCTGTACTATATCAGGAACAAATTGTGTAAACAAGGCTTTGTACCTAACTTTGTGGTTTTTGCAAATAAAAATGCTGTAACTACAAAAAATAAAATAATAAAAGAAACAAACAAAAACGCTGTAACTCCTGTAGTCGGCACTGCAGTTTAGCCTTTGCTTCAGCAGGGTGCTGTAACTGTAATCGATGGCCAGCTTAATAAAGGCTCCTAAATCTTGATCTGAGTCCCTGGTGGTCATCTCTGCGGGTCACCCCATTATATTTGGAGGCCCCCAGCGAGATCCACTCTAACCAAATTGCCAGTGGACACCCCAGATGCCCCAGGCGAGGACACTCCAGCCTCCATCCCTGGTTCCAGGGAGGCGGAGTGTTTTCGTCCCAAAACTGCAATCCCAAAACGATAAGCCACCTGGACCTCCAGTGGGGAGGTAAGAATCTGGTATCTGTCTGTGGAATGTTCCCTTTAGGACTCAAAAGAGGGCTGGATGCAGCGGAATCTCAGAGTCCGACCACGCAGATGCGAAGGTGTCTGGGGGTCCTGGTCTGGGCAACCTTAGGTTGCATTTGTCTGGTTCGTTTTGTCTCTGTTCTTTGTTGTCTTTGTCTTTGTCAAAATGGGTCAGGGTCAGTCATCTTCGTCGACCCCTTACAATGTTTTCTTGAGAATTTTCAGGACTCAAGAGACATGGAGAGGACTACGCCACCCCCGTTAATTATTTTGATTTACAGAAATTTTGTGAATGAGAGTGGCCCACGTTTGAGGTTGGGTGGCCATCCACCGGGTCCTTTGATCTAGGGATGGCATATCAGGTTCATCATATTATTTACAGTCATCCTGGCCACCCTGACCAAATTCCCTACATCCAGATATGGGTAGACATCGTCACTGAGAAACCCCGGTGGTTAAAGAAATGCCAATGCCCCAAAGAAAAATTGGGACAGAGACAGACTGTTTTGCTGACAGAGCCCCCAAAAGGCAGAAAAAAGACCCAGAAGAGGGAGAGCAGCTAAGGACAGAGTAAATGGTTAAAGCAAAAAAAAAAAAAGCTGGGGGTCGTTGGCAGGGAAAGCAGGGACAGATAGTTTTTGTTGATTTTTACTTATCTGAGCTATGCTGGACTCAAGGCTGCAAGCTGCTACTAAGCACAGCAAGTTTCACTCTGCCCCATTTTGTTCTCTTTAACCCTTCCAATACTAAATTAGACTGATACAATATACTTGAAATTGCATAGGGAAGGAAGCACCTGTTCTTAGTAATCTAAGAAACACTGCCTGTTTACTTTATAGTAATCATTAAAGGATTGAGGTTTCTAAGAATAAGAAATTACTGAGTACAAGGTCTGAGGCATGGTTATGCATTTTTAAAGGACATAGTAAGAAGGTTTAAAGGCTAATTTGAAAGTATAAAATTTATAAACATTGTGCATGTAATAAGAAGGAGAAGAGAAATGTGAAAAGGAAATTAA
The DNA here is from genome assembly GCF_964212035.1 of Myotis nattereri. Taxonomy (NCBI): domain Eukaryota; kingdom Metazoa; phylum Chordata; class Mammalia; order Chiroptera; family Vespertilionidae; genus Myotis; species Myotis nattereri. The sequence goes on along the minus strand of NC_138094.1, from coordinate 39,883,638 downwards.
TTAAATAATACAGGCCAGTAAGCCAGGAAGAGTAAATAATTTACATTCTGCCTCCATAAACAGAGGGTAAATAGTTATACCTAAGTACTTACGGCGGGGGGGGGGGGGGGGGGGGAGGGGAACTAATAAAAGAAATTCAACAGTTACTGTTTTGTTATAACTCTGGAGAGTCCATAAAAAGGACTGGCCAGGAAAATCAGAAGATCTTAAGGCAAGATCAGTAGCTTTTTCTCCTTATATAATTCCTTTGAAATTTGGCAATGCTAAATAAATCATGGAAATACATTTCGTTGCATAAATTCAATAAGACCGGTTTCCAATAGTGGTTTTATTGACTGAAAACTTTGACTAGAGTATCATGTTTTAAAGAGCCCTGTCTGAGCTGTGAAGAAGCCAATAAGAGTGCCATGGAGAAAGCCTGGTATCTTGCTTGGTAGTCCTTAAAATGATATGATATGATATTGTACATAAAAACCTTAAAGACTCCATCAAAAAGCTATTAGATTTAATAAGAGAATTCCACAATATAGCAGGATACAAATTAATACCAAGTAATCTATCACATTTATTTCATTTTTTAATTGTTTTATTGCTTAAAGTATTACAAAGAATATTATATATGTCTCCTTTATTTTTCTCCCCTTGAACCTCCCCTAGCCTACCACGCCCCCTAGTGTCTTGTGTCCATTGGTTATGCTCATATGCATGCATACAAGTCCTTCTGTTGATCTCTTACCCACCCCGTCCTACCCCCCAAACACCCCAGCCTTCCCGATGTAGTTTAACAGGCTGTTCAATGTTGCTCTGCCTCTGTATCTATTTTTTGCTCATCAGTTAATAGTGGCATTAATTATCCTAAAATGATTGAGATCCTGTAGTATTTTTCTTTCATTGACTGGCTTATTTCACTTAGAATAATGCTCCCCAGTTCTATCCATGTTGTTGCAAATGATAAGAATTCCTTCTATTTTACAGCAGCATAGTATTCCATCATGTAGATTTACCACAGTTTTCTAATCCATTCATCTGCTGATGGGCACTTAGGCTGTTTCCAGATCTTAGGTTTGGTGAATTGTGCTGCTATGAACATAGGGGTGCATATATTCTTTCTGATTGGTGTTTCTGAATTCTTGGAATATATTCCTAGAAGTGGGATCACTGGGTCAAATGGGAGTTCCATTTTTAACTTTTTGAGGAAACTCCATGATGGCTTCCATAGTGGCTGCAGCAGTCTGCATTCCCACCAGCAGTGCACAAGTGTTGCTTTTTCTCCACATCCTCTCCAGGACTTGACATTTGTTGATTTGTTGATAGCCACTCTGACACATGTAAGATGGTACCTCATTGTTGTTTTGATTTGCATCTCTCAGATGATTAGTGAATTTGAGCATGTTTTCATATGTCTCTTGGCTTTCTGAATGTCCTCTTTTGAAAGGTGTCTATTTAGGTCCTTTGCCCATTTTTTGATTGGATTGTTTATTTTCCTTTTGTTAAGTTGTATAAGTTCCCTATAAATGTTGGAGACTAAACCCTTATCGGTGAAAACATTGGCAAATATGTTCTCCCATGCAGTGGGCTTTCTTGTTGTTTTCTTGATTGTTTCTTTTACTGTGCAGAAGCTTTTTATTTTGATGTAGTCCCATTTGTTTATTTTCTCTTTAGTTTACAATGCCCTAGGAGCATTATCAGTGAAGAAATTGCTTCAGGATATTTGAGATTTTGTTGCTTTGGATTTCTCTAGTATTTTTATGGTTTCTCAGCTTACATTTAAGTCCTTTATCCATTTTGAGTTTATTTTTGTGTATGGTGTAGTTGGTGGTCTATTTTCATTTTTTTGCATGTATCTGTCCAATTTTCCCAACACCATTTATTGAAGAGACTGTCTTGACTCCATTGTATGTTCTTGCCTCCTTTGTGAAATATTAATTTATCATATTGGTTTGGGTCGATATCTGGGCTCTCCATTCTATTCCATTGATCGATATGTCTGCTCTTGTGCCAGTACCAGGCAGTTTTGAGAACAGTGGCTTTGTAATACAGCTTGATATCTGGTATTGAGATCCCACCTACTTTGTTCTTCTTTCTCAGGATGACTGAAGCTATTCAGGGTCCTTTTTTATTCCAGATGAATTTTTGGAGAGTTCGTTCTAGGTCTGTGAAATATGCCGTTGGTATTTTAATGGAAAGTGCATTGAATTTATAGATTGCTTTGGGTAGTATGGACATTTTAATGATGTTGATTCTACCAATCCAAAAACATGTTGTGTTCTTCCATCTGTTTATGTCTTCCTCTATCTCTTTTTTCAACGTCCTGTAGCTTTCTGAGTAGAGGTCTTTTACCTCTTTAGGGAAGTTGACTCCTAGGTAGCTTAATTTTTTTTGGTGCAATGGTAAATGGGATTGCTTTTTTAGTCTCTCTTTCTGTAAGTTCACTATTGGTGTATAGAAATGCCATAGATTTTTTGGCATTAATTTTGTATCCTGCAACATTGCTGAATTCATTTATTTAGGCTAATAGTTTTTTGATGGAGTCTTTAGGGTTTTCTATGTACAGTATCATGTCATATGCAATTAAGGACACTTTTATTTCTTCTTTTCCAATTTGGATACCTTTTATTTATTCTTCTTGTCTAATAACAATGGCTAGTACTTCCAGTACTATGTTGAACAGAATTGGTGAGAGGGGGAATCCCTGTCTTGTTCCTATTCTTAGGGGAAATGGTTTTAGTTTTTGCCCATTGATTATGATGTTGGCTGTTGGTTTGTCATATATGATTTTATTATGTTGAGGTTCGATCCTTCCATTCCTACCTTGCTGAAAGTTTTTATCAAGAAATTTGTTGGATTCTGTCAAATGCTTTTTCTGCATCAATTGGAATGACTATGTGTTTTTTTTTCTTTCAATTTGTTTATGTAATGTATCACGTTTATTGATTTGCAGATAGTGTAGCATCCTTGCATCCCTGGGATAAATCCTACTTGGTCATGGTGTATGATCTTTCTGATGTACTGCTGGATCCGATTTGCTAAGATTTTGATGAGGATTTTGGCATCTATGTTCATGAGGGATATTGGCCTGCAATTCTTCTTCATTGTGTTGTCTTTGCCTGGTTATGGTATTAGGGTGATTCTGGCTTCATAGAATGAGCTTGGAAGTGTTCCTCCCTCTAGAATTTTTTGGAATAGTCTGAGGAGGGTAGGTTTTAGTTCTTCCTTGAATGTTTGGTAAAACTCCCCTGTGAAGCCGTCTGGCCCCAGGCTTTTGTTTGCTGGAAGCATTTTGATGACTGCTTCAATTTCTTCAATAGTTATTGGCCTATTGATATTTTTAGATTCTTCCTGATTAAGTGTTGGAATGTTGTATTTTTCTACTAATATATCCATTTCCTCTAGGTTGTCTAGTTTGTTGGAGTAGCATTCTCCATAGTATTTTTTAACAATCCTTTATATTTCTGTGGGGTCTGTTGTTATTTCTCCTCTTTCATTTCTGATTTTGTTTATTTGGGTCCTTTCTCTCTGTTTCTTGGTGAGCCTGGCTAGAGGTTCATCAATCTTGTTTATCCTTTCAAAGAACCAGCTCTTGGTTTTGGTGATCTTTTGTATTTTTTTTTTTTGTCTATATGTCATTTTTCTCCACTCTGATCTTTATGATTTCCTTCTTTCTGCTTACACTGGGCTTTCTTTGTTGTTCTCTTTCTAACTCTTTGAATTGTAGGGTTAGGTAATTTATTATCATAGTTTCTTGTGTTTTGTAGTAGGCTTCTAGAGCTATGAATTTCCCTCTCAAGACTGATTTTGCTGTGTCCCATAGGTTTTGGATTGTTCTGTTTTCATTGTCGTTTGTTGCCATGATGTTTTTAATTTCTTCTTTGATCTCTCTGGTAACCCAGTCATTGTTTAATAGCATGCTATTTAGTCTCCATGAGTTTGATTTTTTTGGATTGTTTTTATTGTAGTTGATTTCTGTTTTATGCCATTGTGATCTGAGGAGATGCTTGATATGATTTTTATCTTCTTGAATTTGAAGAGACTTTGTCTGTGACCCAATATATGGTCTATCTTTGAAAATGACCCATGTGCACTTGAGAAGAATATATATTCTGTGGCTTTGGAGTGAAATCTTCTGAAGATGTCAATTAATTCCATCTGATCAAGTGAGTCATTTAGAATTGATGTTTATTTGCTGATTTTTTGATTAGAGGATTTTTCTAATGGTGATAGTGGGGTGTTAAAGTCCCCTACTATGATTGTATTGCTATCAATCTCTCCCTTGATCCCCTCCAGAAGTTTTCTAATGTATTTGGGTGCTCCTATATTGGGTACATATATGTTTACCAGAATTATTTCTTCTTGTTGTATTGCTCCCTTTAGTATTACGAAGTGGCCTTCCTTATGTCTTTTTATGTCGTTCACTTTGAGATCTAATTTGTCAGATATAAGTATTGCTACCCCAGCTTTTTTTTCATTTCCATTCGCCTGAAAAACCTTTTTTGATCCCTTCACCATCACTCTGTGTGCGTCTTTTTTTCTGAGGTGGGTTTCTTGTAGACAGCTGATATATGGGTCATGTTTTTTTATCCACTTAGTTACCCTAAGTATTTTGATTGGGGCTTTTATTCTAATTACATTTAAAGTTATTACAGATAGATACTTGTTTGTTGCCATTTTTATTCTTTAACCCTGTTTTCCTTCTTTGTTTCTTTTTTTTTTTTTCTTTTTTTTTACAGCAGACCCTTTAGCATTTCTTGCATTGCTGGTTTGGTGGTAATAAACTCCTGTAGTCCTTTTTTATCTGTGAAACTCTTGATTAAACCCTCAATTTCTTTGATAGCCTTGCTGAGTGTGGTATTCTTGGATTCAGACCCTTGCTTTGCATGACTTTGTATATTTCATTCCATTCCCTTCTTGCCTGATGTGTTTCTGTTGAGATATCCATCTCTAGCCTGATGGGGAATCCTTTGTAAGTAACTTTCTGTCTCTCTCTTGCCACTTTTAAGATCCTTGCTTTTTCGTTGGTGTTTGCCAGTTTAATTATAATGTGCCTTGACATCAGTCTTTTGGGGTTCATTTTGTTTGGAACTTAGTGAGCTTCTTGGATTTGTGTGAGTTTTTTTTCCCTATATCAGGGAAGTTTTCTCTCATCATTTTTTCAAACAGGTTTTCTATACCTTGCTCAATTTCCTCTCCTTCTGGCACCCCTATTATGCGGATGTTGTTTCATTTCATGTTGTCCCAAAGTTCTCTTAGGCTCTCCTCCTGCTTTTTAATTTTTTTTTCTAGGAGCTGCTCTGCTTGGGTATTTTTTTCTACCTTGTCTTCTAGTTCACTATTGCGGTCCTCTGCTTCTTCTAGTCTACTGTTGATGCTTTCTATTAAGTTCTTTATAGCAGTGATTTCATTTTTCATTTCTTCTTGGTTCTTCTTCATTTCCTCTTGGTTCTTACACATATTGTTGAAATTGTCTTCCATTCTTTTCATCCACCTTATGACCATTTCTCTGAATTATTTCTTTGACAATATGCTTTTCTCCATTGTCTCCATTTTTTTTTTTTACTTCCTTTTCTGGTGATGGCTGTTTTTCTTTTATATGTGGGCTGTTTCTTTGTCTACCAATGATGTCTCTTCTCCTGGTGTTTGGTCATGTAGTTCTCTCTCTTCTGCATTGATTTAAAGCCACAAAATACAACACAACAAGGCACAACGCAGAAGACAGTGTACAGAAATGTACTCATGATACTATTAACCCCAAATAAAGGTGATCACAAGATCAAAGAGAATTATGGGATAAGGAAGAAAGAAGAAAAAAAGAAAAAAGAGAAAAAAAGGAGTGAAAAAAAAATTGGGAAAAGGAAAGAAAAAAAGTAAGTGAGAAAAGAAAGAGAATGAAATAGAACTGGGGAAGAAACTATTTATATGGGGAGAAAACTCCAATAGTACAGCCCTAATCACAACAAATTCCAGCAACAGGTCCCTGGAGATGAATGCAAACTACAAATAACAACTAATATTAAGTGAGGAGAGGGAAAACAGAAGCAAAAAAACAACCAGAAAGAAAACCAACCAAAAAAGAAAAAGAAAAACAATCTCACAAACAACCATAAAAAGAAACCAATATACTCAACAATCAAGCAAACAACAACAAAACGACAGAGAGAGAAAAATCTTTGGATAGTGAATAAAGAGAAGAGAGAGGTGTATATGGATTTAGAGCAGGAAATTGGTAAACAGATATATAAGTACGGTGAAATTTTAACAGGGGGTAAAAATAAGGAATAGGGAAAATCTAAAGCAGGGATACGGTAAGAGAAAAAGGACAACAAAAGGGGAAAAGTGAGAAAGAGTGTTTTGGCATAAAGGTAAAGTTGAGGTAGAGTAAAAGGATGCTGAAGGAAAGATGAATGTAGAACACTAATCCCAAAATATTCACCTTAACAAGACATAACCCAAAGGGACCAACGCATGAATGTACTCATGACCGATAACCCCAATATAAGCAACAACCTGAGAAAAGATAATTAGGGGAGAGAAAAGAGAGCACACATGATATCTAAGAGAGAAAAACAAAAAGATAGGAGGGAAAAGAAAAAGGAGAATATATATTTATGGAGAAAATAACACAGAGCCAATAGATAAACCAAACAAATACAAACACCAAACACCCAGTAAAGAGGGTGGGGCAGAATCTGTAGAGGCTGAGCTGATATACAGGAAATAAGGTTAAAAATTGGATAAATATGGGAAGGACCTCAATGCAATATAGAGGAGGTAGGAAAGTGATGAGCGGATAAGAAGAGAAAGAAGGGGAACAAAATAATATATTTGAAAAAAATTTATTTTAAAAATGGTATAAAAATAGAAAATAACAAGTAAAAATAAAATAAAATTGAATGATGAAAACATAATGTGAAAAAAAAGTAGAAAATAAAGCAACAAACAGAAAAGGAAAATGAGGAAAAAAGCCAAAAAAAGCTAACAAAATAATAATATAAAAGTAAAAATGGAAAATTGAAATGTCAATCCTTTGGCTGCTTTAAGATCCCAGTTTTCTGGAATGTCTGTGATTTTTTTTTTTTTTTTTTTCTGTTTCTGGGACTGAAGGCCAGACCCTGTTAACTCCCAGGGACTAATCAGATTATTTTAATCCTTGTACCATTCAGGGTGGAATCTGGGTGTGGCTGTATTTCTTGCCTGGGGGCTGGCAGGAGGGGTAATAACTTTAGGAGAAAATGGCTGCCCAGGCCCTGGGCTCAGGCGTGACTCAGCACTTAACTTGCTACCACCTCTGCTGGACCCCCTTCTTTCTCCAGCCTCTCCCCAGATTCCACTTGTCTGCACCTTCTCCCGCTCCTCGGCACGGGTGAGTGTTTTTATCCAAAATGTCCTATGAACATGGTTCAGTGAAAACAAACAAACAAATGCCGGCCTCAGAAACAGGTTAGACTGAGTCTCTGGGAGCGCCTCTCTTACCGACACTGCATGGTCTGGTCAGCGCTTCAGGCTGCCCCCTGTGGGCTCAGTGTTTCATAATTATGGCACCCAGATCTCAAATCCTCCAGCTCCAAAGTCCTGCGGATCTCCTTTCCCCTGTCAGAGGCTGTGCCTGTCCCAAGGGATGTGGCTGGGTGCCGCATGGTTTCCCTCTGACCTTCTGGGCTCAGAAATCTGACAAACTTTCCTGCCTAGAACCCTGGTTTTTATCTTTTTTTTTTTTTTTAACTTTTTTTTTAAAAAATATATTTTATTGATTTTTTACAGAGAGGAAGGGAGAGAGATAGAGAGTTAGAAACATCGATGAGAGAGAAACATCGATCAGCTGCCTCCTGCACATCCCCCACTGGGGATATGCCCGCAACCCAGGTACATGCCCCTGACCGGAATCGAACCTGGGACCTTTCAGTCCGCAGGCCGACGCTCTATCCACTGAGCCAAACCGGTTTCAGCCCTGGTTTTTATCTTTCCAGGGAAACTCCAACCTTCCTGGCTGCAAACTGTCTCACCAGCTGAGCCTGGTTTGCCAATTCAGGGTCAATATTTGTTACAACTGCTTATTCTATTTGCTCCCGCACAAGCCTTGGGACATGTCTGCCTATCCCGCCACCATCTTGTCTCTCCTCGATGTCTTTTGATTGGAGCATTTAGTCCATTTACGTTTAAAATTATTATTGAAAGGTACTTGTTTGTAGCCATATCTAAATTTTGTGCCTGTTTTCTTTCTGAGCTTTTTATTTCTTCTTTTACACCAGTCCATTTAGCATTTCTTGCATTGCTAGCTTGGTGGGGATAAAGTTCCTTAGCCTTTTTTTGTCTGTGAAGCTTCCTATTTCCCCTTCAATTTTGAATGAGAGCCTTGCTGGATAGAGTATTCTTGGATTTGGTCTTTAGCTTTGCATCACTTTGTAAATTTCTGTCCATTCTTTTCTGGCCTGATTTGTTTCTGTTGAGAAGTCATTTGATAATCTAATGAGATCCCTTGTATGTAACTTTCCATCTCTCTCTTACAGCCTTTAAGATTCGCTCTTTGTCCTGAAAATTTGCCATAGTAATTATGATATGCCTTGGCATGGGTCTTTTCAGGTTCATCTTGTTTGGGACTCTCTGTGCTTGTGTGACTTTTTTCTTCCCCACCTCTGGGAAGTTTTCTGATATTATTTCTTCCAATAGGTTTTCTAACCATTGCTCCTCTTTCTGTTGTTCTGGCACCCCTATTATTCGTATGTTGTTTCATTTCATGTTGTCCCATAGCTCCCTTAGGCTCTGATCCTGTCTTTTAATTTTTTTCTCCAATTGCAGTTCAGTTTGGGTGTTTTTTGCTTCCCTGACTTCTAATTCGCTCATTCTGTCCTCTGCTTCTCCTAGTCTACTGTTGAAACTTTCCATGCTGGTTTTTATTGCAGCTATATCATTCATTTCTTCTTGGTTCTTACATAATTTACTGATTTTTTCATCCATATCTTTTTGATTCTTACATAAGTTGTTGATTTTTTTTTCATCTGTTTCTTCTTGATTCTTGCATAAATTGTTGATTTTTACCTCCATCCAGTTTATGCACTCTAGGAACCTTAATCTTTTTCTGACATGTTGCATGCCTCTGTTTCACTTAGCTGCTTTTCTGGCGAGTCCTCTTCTTTCCTTTGGGGGTTTCTTTGTCTAACCATGGTTGATCTCACCGACAGATCTATATGTTGAGTCATTCAGTGGATGCACCTTGGGTAGCTGTGGCTCCTCAGGTTGCGGTTGCTTCTCAGGTGGTTGTGGTAGCAGTTGCTCCTCAGTTGGCAGCAGCTCCTCTGATGGGTGCTGTTCACAGCTATGGTAACTCCTCTGGATGGTGGGGGGAGGCTTCTCACACAGCTGCTGTTCCTCAGACAGAGGGTGTGCTAATCACGAGGCTGCTATTCCTTGGATGGGGGTGGGCTACACACGCAGCTGCTACTCCTTGAACTGGCGTGGACTGCTCAAGTGTCTGCTGTTCCTTGAATGGTGGCTGGTTGCATGCTGCTGTTGTTCCTCTGGTGTGGTGGGCTTCCTGTGGGGCTACTGCTCCTTGGACTTGGACAGGTTGATTGCAACTCTGCTGCTCCTTGTATGGGGGTCAGCTGCTTGCATGGCTGCTGTTCTTTGGATGGGAGTGAGCTGCACATGTCGATGCTCCTCCTTTCCAGGTGTCTGGTTATGTGGCTTGCTCTCTAGCACCAGGGAGGTCAGAGGAGTGAACAGTAAAGGGGAAATACCACTGCTGGGTGCATGTGCACTAGAAGCCAAGCTGGCACAGGGGAGTCTCTCCCACTAGGTGGAATGGGCAGCAGGAACTCTCTATGGCATTTCTATACACTAATAGTGAACTTAGAGAAAGAAAAACTAAAAACACAATCCCACTTAGCATAACACAACAAAAATTAAGATACCTAGGAATAAACTTAACTAAAGAGGTAAAAGACCTCTACTCAGAAAACTACAGGACATTTCAAAAAAGAGATAGAGGAATACATAAACCGAGGGAAGAACATACCATGTTCATGGATTGGTAGAATCTACATCATTAAAATGTCGATACTATCCAAAGCAATCCATAAATTCAACACTCTCCTCATTAAAATACCAATGGAATATTTCACAGATTTAGAACAAACTCTCCAAAAATTCATCTGGAATTAAAAAGACCCCAAATAGCTTCAGCAATCCTGAGAAAGAAGAACAAAGTAGGTGGGCTCTCAATACCAGATATCAAGCTGTATTACAAAGTCACTGTTCTTAAAACTGCCTGGTACTGGCATAAGAACAGACATATAGATCAATAGAATGGAATAGAGAACCCAGAAATGGACCAGAAACAATATGCTCAATTAATATTTGACAAAGAAAGCAACAACATACAATGGAGTCAAGACAGTCTCTTTAATAAATGGTGTTGGGAAAATTGGACAGATACACGCAAAAAAAAAATGAAACTAGACTACCAACTTACACCATACACAAAAATAAACTTAAAATGGATAAAGGACTTAAATATAAGCTGGGAAACCATAAAAATACTAGAGAAATCCAAAAACAACAAAATCTCATACATATGCCAAAGGAACTTCTTTACTGATACAGCTCCTAGGGCATTGGAAACTAAAGAGAAAATAAAGAAATGGGACTACATCAAAATAAAATCCTTCTGCACAGCAAAAGAAACAATCAACAAAACAATAAGAAACCCCACTGCATGAGAGAACATATTTGCCAATGTTACCACCGATTAGGGTTTAATCTCCAACATTTATGGGAACTCATATAACTTAACAAAAGGAAGATAAACAATCCAATCAAAAAATGGGCAAAGGACCTAAATATACACTTCTCAAAAGAGGACATTCAGAAAGCCAAGAGACATATGAAAACATGCTCAAAGTCTCTAATCATCCAACTGATGCAAATCAAAACAACAATGAGGTATCATCTCACACCTGTCAGAGTGGCTATCATCAACAAATCAAGAAACGACAAGTGCTGGAGAAGATGTGGAGAATAAGTAACACTCGTGCACTGCTGGCGGGAATGCAGACAGAATGCAGCCACTATTAAGACAGTATGGAGTTTCCTCAAAAAGTTAAAAATTGAACTCCCATTTGACCCAATGATATTAACTCTAAGAATATAACCCAAGAATCCAGAAACACCAATCAGAAAGGATATATGCACCCCTATGTTCATAGCAGCACAATTTACCATAGCAAAGATCTGGAAACAGCCTAAGAGCCCATCAGCAGATGAATGGATTAGAAAACTGTGGTACATCTACACAATGGCATACTATGCTGCTGTGAAAAAGAAGGAATTCTTACCATTTTCAACAGCATGGATGGAACTAGAGAGCATTATGCTAAGTGAAATAAGCCAGTCAATGAAAGAAAAATACCACATGATCTCTTTCATATCGATAATTTGACCACTATAAACTGATCAACAAAAATAGATGCAGAGTCAGAGAAGCATTGAACAGACTGTCAAAGTCCAGTTGGAATATCATGGATTGTTGGGTGGGTGGGGTGAGGGTAAGAGATCAACAGAAGGACTTGTATGCATGCATATGAGCATCACTAATAGACACAAGACACTGTTGGGTAGGGGAGTCCAGGGAAAGTCAAGGGGGAAAAAAAGGGAGACATATGTACTACTCTTTGTAATACTTTATGCAATAAAAAAAGAAATCACATCAAGCACCTTCTCTGACCACAATGGCATGAAACTAAAAATCAGATGCAATAAAAATGCTCAAAAATAATCAAACTCATAGAGGCTAAAAAGCATGCTATTAAACAATGAATATGTTACCAAAGAGATCTAGGAAGAAATAAAAATGAAAGGGCGAGGGCTACACCCTCCATCTTACACCGGATCCTCCATTTTGGGGCAGCAGCCTTATCCATGTGCTCTGCAAGGAGCTTCTTCCCGGAAGCCCAAGCCTCTGCTAGCCACACCCATGGTTTCTTTAAACTAACCAAGGGAAGTGCACGCCATAAATATGACCACATCCTGTGTAACAAGACCCCGACTTGCACCTGGCCAATCAGCACGGCCCACAGTCATCTCTCCTCCCTTTACTCCAACCCCCCTATTAAACCCCTCTTCCCACCAGGCTAGCTCTCTCTCTCTGCCACTTGCCGCAGCATCAGTGAGTGTGGTCGGGGAGCCGAGCTAGCTTGAATAAAGACTCTTTGCATTTGCATTGGACTTGGCTGGCTCCCTTGTGGTCTTTTGGGGATCTTGAAATCTGGGCATAACAAAAAGCACATCCTGGAAAGAAATAACAATGAAAACCAAAAATCTATATGCCGGGAACCAATTCCAGCATGTCATAATTTCAAGAGTTTCATCAAAAGGTTGATGAGACTTGGGGACTCAACAGGGTTGAGTCTCATATGTAGTCACCTGTTGGGAATGCCTAAAAGCATTTCCCCAAACCTGAATAGGAAACTGATTGTGGCTGCCAGACAGCTAAAAGGCATCTAAATCTACATGTTATTGCCTCCTACTGGCCAAACACCTGAATAGCCTTAGGCTAATTTCATCAAACTTACAATGGACTCATCCCTTTGAAACCTTACTCTTTGAAATGTATATCTCCACCTTGACTTAGGACAAATTGTGTTAATAAAAGCAAAGGTCCTAGACAAGGAGGGAGTCTTCAGTTCCTTTAGCTGAAGGTCCTCTGACCCCTTCAAAATTATGTTTTTTAAAATGCCTTTCAAAATTATGTCTCGTCTCCAGACTCTATTAGTCTCTGGATTTCTATGTAATCTATGCACAGCACCTTTTCCAGATTCCTGAACCCTTCTTGATGCTGGGACAAGAACCTCCGCATATCTATGGGACACAGTGAATGCAGTCCTGAGAGGGAAGTTCATAGCACTACGTATTCCTACCTCTACAAACAAGAAAAACTTGTATAAGTTATCTAACACTACAACTTAAAGAATTAGAAAGAGAACCAGAAAAACCCAGAATAAGTTGATGGAAGGAAATAGTAAAGATCAGAGTGGAAATAAAGGACATAGAGGCCAAAAAAATTTCAAAAGATCAACAAAATTAAGAGCTATTTCTGTCATACAGAATTTATTTTAGCACCAGATGATATCACCAAAAAAGTTCAAACTGCAGTCAAAGCAAATCTATCAGGTTTTCACCACTTAACTTCATTCCAGCAAAGCTCAATGGTGGTTTTGAAGACTCAAAAACTTGTTTTTGATTTGCTGTGTTCATTAATCTTTGTTTTTTGTGTTCTTTCTTCTATTTTCATGGTATGTATGCCTATGATTTTGTTTATCACAGAAGGTCTAGTTATATTTTCTTTAAAAAAGTACATTTAAAGTGTGTTCATAAATGTTAATCTAAGAAATGCTGACTGTTTACTTTTTGATAATCATTGAAAAATTAAGGTTTTAATAGTAAAGAATTATACTTAATAGAAGGACTAAGGCATGGTTATACATTTTTAAAGGACACAGAAAGAAGGTTTGAAGGCTAATTTGAGAATGCGAAGTTTATAAAGGTTATGTATGTAATAAGAAGGGACAGAGTAAGGTTTCATGACAGGAGCGGGCATAGCTCAGGAAAAACTGAACTCCCAGGAGCTTGCTAGAAGGGCTGGAAAAGGCAGCCCACAAAGCAGTTAATTATGAAAACTTAACAAAAATCACCCAGGAAAGTTTTAAAAATCTGGCAGTCTTTCTCTTTCACCTTACACAAGCTGTGAGAAAATGTACTAATCTTAACCCCATAAGCCTTAGTTCCACCTCAGCTGGCCTGTGCAAGACTATCATGTCACAGGCAGGCGCAGGGCCCTATAAATCTCTCCTCCCTGCTGAGTTTGACAAGTCCTGCCTCTCTTTCTATCCTTGGAAACCTCCCTCTGCCAGAGGAGATAAGAAAACTGTAAATAACAAGTCCTTTGTTCTAGAAACCAAGATCAACAGTAATTAATATAAATGTGAGGAGAATGGCAGAAGGCTAGCTGGTACTCCTTTTGATATTCACCAGGTGAATATCTACATCTTATTACCTGCTGCTGACTCAATGGCCCAAAGCAAACTCCCCCAAAATCTGATAATCTTACTCTTAACTAAACATTACCATTGATATATCTGTTTGCATTCCTAAAGGCAATTGTGTATTCTAACAAATAAAAGCAGCTGGGAATGGAGACTCAGGGAGAACTTGACTGCTATGTCGAGTTTTTCTCTGGTTTCCCCTGGTATCAAAATTAGTATTTCATCATGTGTGTCATTTGTGCATCAGCTCTTCCTCCAAGGCTTTGAACCCCAAAAGCCACATTGGCCATGAACGTTCACACTTTGTTTCTTGAAAGTTTTATGCCTCCTTTTCAAATAGTTAACTTGAAAAATTTTTCTCTTGCTTTTTTTTTTCACAAGCAATCTTGGAATTTAGCTGGCCTTTGTTTTAAATTTCTTTGGCTATAATTTTTACAAATTTATACCTTTAAATTAACCCCAGAACTCCAAAATTTTAACCTAATACATCAAAATTATTAATCAGAGAAGAGCAAAACAAAGCCCCTACTATACAAACATAGACAGAAATTTTATTAGCTAAGTAGGCTAATTCCCTCCTTGACAGAAAGCAAATATCTCTGAGAAAAGAAATCTCAGCAGCTGCTTGAGACCTTTGCAGTCTGTCACGGCATTCAGTCTTTAATAAATCAAATGTTTTAACCAGATGAATCAACGGAAGTGCAGAATAAATCAAAGTAGCTTTTGCTTTTATGCAGGCTTTCACACATATTTATAGACCAGTTAAAGAACAGATAATTATGCCAAGACAGAAAAACATCTGCACTCACACTTTTTCAGCAGACAAGCACTCTTGGGAGTTAAGCAGATAACCGGGACACTGACCAATTCCCCTGATGGATATGGAGTCACACCTGGCACCCACGCCCCATGAAGAGGACAGGGTTCTCAACCAACATCTTGGTGAGAACCTCACCGGAGAAGTTACAACTGTGTCAAGTCCTTCTCTCAGTAGGAAGACGTCTCAGTACAAGACGACTAGTCACATGCAGACAGACAGAAATGTGAACTCAAAATTCCTTAATTGAATTTGAATTCACTCACCTCAAGAGGCTTTCTTTCTGATGACTCCAAAAAAATGCAAGGGCATGTCAGTTGTCCCATCTATCTGCCAAGACCACTGAGAAATATCTCTGGGGCCCTCAAAAGCTTCATCAGGTGGTACCTCCTGCTAGAGATCCGCAAGGCCTGGCAGCCAGGCCAGGAAGGCCATCTGTCCCAGGCATCCGAGACTAGGTGTGGCCCTTATCTCGCTGGGCCCTCCAAATGTTGTATCATAAATTAGCAAGCTAGATATGAGATGCCTTAAGGAGCCAATTAGTTAGGAGTCATCTTTATTTCACATGGGTTTAGAGCAAAATATCTCTGTCAAATTCTGAACAAAGGAAGGAATGTTCCCTTTTTATATCCTTCTAGGTCTTTGTGTAAGTTGTTTTTACAGATACCTTGTAACTTTGAGTATATATCACATCTAACAAACACCTATCATATCTATACAGACAGCTTGTAATCTTGAATACATATCATATTTAACAAACACCTGGCATGAGAATATTATCAGTATCAGTCCATTTACATGGCTAGCTTGCAACGTCAGACCATTAAGTTTATCTTTTCTATTATTCAAGCTAAAAAAAAAAAAGTTATTTTTACAGAATAAGAGACCATCTAAAAATAACAGAGTTGACTATGGGACAAGGGACTGGCAAGAAATAGCAGAGAACTTCAAAACAGCATTTTCAAACAGCAGTTTTCCCAAATGAGGGATCATTACTATGCTTCAGAACTAGTTAGGCAGAACGGGGAAAGAAGTTCTAAGCAAAGCAGATAGACCACTCCATACCATTAACTCAATCTGACAAAAAGTCAATCCAGCCAAACAGTTGAGTCTCATTTCAGGAGATAGCAATGCAGATGGGTTTCTAATATGAGGCATATACTGTGCAAACAAGTAATCAATAAACAAAATCATACACATACATACCATGAAAATAGAAGAAAGAACACAAAAAAAAACCAAAGATTAATGCACACAGCAAATCACAAACAAGTTTTTGAGTCTTCAAGGCCACCATTGAGCCTTGCTGGAATGAAATTAAGTGGTGACAAACTGATAGATTTGCTTTGACTGCAGTTTGAACTTTTTTGGTGATATAATTAGGTGCTGAAATAAATTCTGTATGACAGACACAGACATAGCTTTAGAAAAAAAAAATTAGTTCCCAATAATTTTTAATCCAGAGATGGAAGGAAAAACAAAACATTAGCTTGAGAGTTGAAGAAAACTAGAATAATTCAGTAACCAGTGTAGTCTACAAGTGAAAAATGAAACTTTAGAGAGAAACCAAGATGGCGGCATAGGTAAACACCTGAAATTGCTGTCTCACACAACCACTTCAAAACTATAACTAAAAAACAAACGGACATCATCCAGAACTACAGGGAGGCTGGCTGAGTGGAAATTCTACAAATAGAAGGAAAGAGAAAAGCACACTGAGACTCAGAGGAGGTGCAGAAGTAAAGTGCAGAGGTACGGAGGCACACACAGAAAGGGCTGGCAACTGAGGACGCAGTTGTCTTTTTCAATCGGGAGGGAGACACAAGCTCCAGACTGCTCTGAACTCCAGTTCTGGGAGAGTCTCTGGGAACTAGGAAACATGGGGAGAAACTGGACTGCCTGGCATCGGGCAGAACTCAAAGGCACATTCTTCTCAGAGGTGCTTACAGCAATTACCATGGGACACTGAGACCCAAGGCCTCTTAGGGCAGGGCTGAGGATCAGCCATAGCTGTTTGCTCCACCCTGTTGATTCCCTGAGATCCCCATTCCACCCAAGCTGTGTGGATCCCACTTGTGTGGCTGGAGTATGGTTTTCTGGAGTTGAGGCCTGGATTCCTATTTGCAGAGCTGACAGGAATTTTTCTGTTCTGAGTCCCAGCCACAGCCTCAGCAATCACCTTTGTCTCACCTAAGACCTAAGTTGAATCAAGTGTTTTTGTAGGAGAAATCACGCATGTCTGTAGGGTATGAGAAGCAGTGGCTGCTTCCCATTTATGCTTCCTGTAAGGAAGCATGTACTATGTTTACTATGCATGGCAGGAGAGGCATTGTACTGCCTTTCATCTGGGCCAGCCTGAATAGCTCCCAGTGGCAAGAGACCTCCAGCGGTCCCTGCCTGGTCTCTGATCCCTTAGCCTCTAGGATGAGACATTGCTCTGCTGCAGTGTCTTTTTTGTGTGTTTTTCTTATGCAGCGCATTCTGTGGTGACTGTGGCTATATAGACAAGGAGCATGGTATGAAGTCCTTGTCTTTAGATTGTGCTGAACTGTAAACATTATATATATGAGTGTCTTTGTTGATTGTTGCTTTGTTTCTTTGTATTTTGGTTTAAATTAATTAAGGATGGAGCACTTCCTGCTTTGCTGGGGGCCCAACTGCTTGTGGGCAGGGTAACCTCCCCATCCTCCCATGATTACAGAAACTTCAAGGCATCAGTGGCCAGATATCAGGGTTTGAATTTTGAAAGTTTTTGTCTATGTGTAATGTAACTGGTTACTGATGTACATTGCTTGCTTTGTATCTTTTGGGAACATAGTTTGCTCTTAGCTGGTTTATGAACATAAGGAATCCTTTGTCTCTGCTGTGTGGGCTTTATGCCACTCAGAACAAAAGGTCCTGTTACTGTACTAGGTTAGTGTGAGGTAAGATTCTGAGGCCAATGTCCCAGCCTATTCTTTCTAGAGTACTCATTTATTTACTGTGAGGTTTTTAGGGTTTTTTTGTTTGTTTGTATCTGTGTGTTTTTTAAGATCTCTTCTTATATGCAAGATTTCATGTTGGTACAGTCTACTCAGAAATAAAAATCCTATATAATAAAAGCCTAATATGCTAAGTGTCTGGTAGTCCAGTCATCCTTTTAACCAACCAAAGCGTAATATGCTAAGGCCGCTTAACAGCTCGCTATGACAAGCACTGACCACCAGGGGACAGACAGTCTACTGGTCAACCAGTCACTATGACTTGCACTGACCACTGGGGGGCACATGCTCCGACCAGCTTGCTGCTGGCGTCCAGCTGATCAGGATTGAGAAAGACAGGCTGAACATGCCCTGGAGCCCTCCCTGCAGTTCTTCCCCAGCTGGCCAATCTCCAGAGTCCATCCCTGGTGGGGTCCCTGCATCCTCTCAATCCGGGACCCCCTCGGGAGATGTCAGAGAGCTGGTTTCACCCTGATCCCGCAAGCCAGGTCTCTAGTATGGGAAATAAAACCTAAACCCCCAAGTCTAATTTCCAGGAGGACCAGATCTGCAGAAGCGCCCTTTCAGGCTTCAGAAATAGCAATGGGTCCACTCCCATTTTTGTAAAGAAAAATTAAATAAAATAGTACTTTCACATTAAAGCCACTGAAGGCTGGTGAGTTATTCTTGTTATAAAAATTGCCAAGAAAATGCCTTGGGTAATAATAATTTCCTTTAAATTCTTAAAGTTATTAAGACATAATGAATAGATATAACTAAAATGAAGGGTATATATAAAGCTTTTCAGTAAAAATTATATTTGCCTAAACATAGTTTTCCAAAGATTTTGGTAACTTAAAACTATAGAGTTTGTTGAGTTAAATAGTAAACATTATTAAGTATCTAGGTATTTTGAAATAACTGGATACTGAAATATTGATATGATTTTGCCTATTTTTTAATTTTTTAATACACAGAATCTAAAAGATGGCTTCAATTTATTAATGAATACTAGCATGTGTAGTATAGTATTTAAATTTTTCTCTTAAAAATATGAATGTAGGGGAGAAACCGAGATGGTGACATAGGTAAACACCTGAAATTGCTGTCTCGCACAACCACTTCAAAAATACAACTAAAAGACAAAATGGACATCATCCAGAACCGCAGAAAGGCTGGCTCAGTGGAAATTCTATAACTGGAAGGAAATAAAAAAGCACACTGAGACTCAGGGGAGGTGCGGAAGTAAAATGCAGAGGTATAGAGGCACACTCGGAAAGGCTGGCAACTGAGGACGCAGTTGTCTTTTTCAATCAGGAGGGGAGACACAAGTTCCTGACTGCTCTAAACTCCAGTTCTGGGAGAGTCTCTGGGTCCCAGACTCATACTGGGAGAATCTGGACTGTCTGACATCGGGCAGAACTCAAGGGAGATTTTCTCTCAGGGGTGCTTGCAGCAATTACTGAGGGACACTGAGACCCAGGACCTCTTAGGGCAGGGCTAAGGATCAGCCATAGCTGTTTGCTCCACCCTTTTGGTTCCCTGAGACCCCCACTCCACCCAAGCTGTGTGCAGAGGCTTTTGCATATAAATACCTTGCCCCTTGCAATCTAAAATGACCTAACAAATTGCAGCTGGGTCAGAGAGACCCAGAACATCCAAAAGAAGGCCCTAGGCCACACAGAAGCTTGCATTGCTTCACAACTGGGCCTCATCTGGGCACCTCCAAACCCCAAACAAAAAAGAGGACTCTGCAGATCTCTCCATAGCTACTGCTGGGTAGCCTCAGGCAGAGGCTAAATTATCACCTCCTTAGAGATCCAAGAGCCAATGAACCCAGTGGTCGGAGTGGGACCTTCCAGATTAAAACTCCTCAGATCCATAAGGGACACCCTCAGGAAACAGACTCAGTGAGCACCAAAGCCCCACTGAAGCAGGTCTTACCCCATAAGGGTGTCTCCAGCACAGAAGTTCTCCCACCATAGACACAGCTGATTCTCACAGCCAATTGGCCTGGAGGTCAATTCCTCCCAGTGATACCAACAACAATCAAGGCTTAACTATAACAAAACTGTGTACACAGCCCACAAAGGGGTGCACCAAGAGTGTTCACCTCAGGTAATTGAGGAGACTGAGCCACTGGTTCCTATAGGACACCTAGCATACAAAGCCACTCTATCAACACAGGGAAGCAGCCAAAATGCAGAGACAAAAAAATGGATCACAAATGACAGAAATGGAGGAAAGCAAACTACTGGATACAGAGTTGAAAACCACAGTTATAAGGTTTTTCAAGAATTTTCTAGAAACCACGGATAAATTTAGTAAGACCCTCAACGATATGAAAAAGGACCAACTAGAAATTAAGCATACACTGACTGAAATAAAAATAATATAGAGATTCAATAGTAGACTAGAGGATTTCAAGAATCAAGTCAAAGAATTGAAATATGAAGAAGCAAAAAACACCCAACCAGAAAAGCAAAAAGAAAAAGAATGCAAAAATATGAAGATAGTGTAAGGAGCCTCTGGGACAATTTCAAGCATACCAACATCTGAATTATGGCGGTGCCAGAATAAGAGAGAAAGAAAGATATTGAAAACCTATTTGAGGAAATAATTACAGAAAACTTCCCCTACCTGGTGAAAGAGATAGACTTACAAGTCCAGGAAGCACAGAGAACCCCAAACAAAAGGAAGCCAAAGAGGACAACACCAAGACACATCATAATTAAAATGCCAAGAGCAAAAGACAAAGAGAAAATCTTAAAAGCAGCAAGAGAAAAAATGTCAGTTACCTACAAGGGAGTACCCATACGATTGTCAGCTGATTTCTCAACAGAAACTATGCAGGTCAGAAGGGAGTGACAAGAAATATTCAAAGTGATGAATAGCAAGAACCTACAACCAAGATTACTTTACCCAGCAAAGCTATCATTCAGAATTAAAGATCAGATAAAGAGCTTCATAGGTAAGAAAAAACTAAAAGAATTCATTGCCACCAAACCAGTATTATATGAAATGCTGAAAGGTATTCTTTAAGAAAAGAGGAAGAAGAAGAAAAAGGTAAAGATAAAAATTATGAACAACAAATACATATCTACCAACAAGTGAATCTAAAAATCAAGTGAATAAAAAATCTGATGAACAGAGTAAACTGGTGAATATAATAGAATCAGGGGCATTGAAAGGAAGTAGACTGACACTTCTCAGGGGGGAAGGGGTGTGGGGCATGAGGGAAGACAGTGGAAAAAAATCGTACACCTATGGATGAGAACAGTGGGGAGAGGGGTTAAGGGCAGAGGGTGGGGTGGTAACCAGGTGGAGGGGAGCTATGGGGAGGGGGAAAAGAGGAACAATTGTAATAATATGAACAATAAATATTTATTAAAAACAAAAACAAAAAAATATGAATGTATTGCTAATTTAAAAAGAATGTTAAATACTTAAAGGTTTCTAATTTTAGGTTTAATATTTAAAATTTAGGTTTAAGGTTTAAAATTTAAGGTTTCTAATGTTAAGTCTCATCAAATAATGGAATCAATACTCCCTCCCCTGAGAACTGACCTTTATGCCACTTAACAATGGACATTCCACTTGCTTAGACCACATTCCACTTGTTAAGACATTATCTCTCCCCTCCAGAGTTTCCCAGAATCTGGACCTGCACAGAGAATTATCCACCCAGAAGAAGCTTGCCTAAAGTTCTTTAAAAAACCTGACTCCTCTTCTTTGGAAGCTGGCACCATTTTGGGCCTCAACCCATCTGGGTATCCAGATGACCTAATGAATTATAATTCTTCTCCCTTTTTTGGCCTCATCTGTTCCTCCTTTGGTGACACTAAATTTGGTGCCAAAACCCGGAAGGATTTCACAGGGATGGGGAGCCATCACCCTGGCTTTGGTCACCCCAAGTTTGCTACTTGGAGAACAGTAGGCAGCAGCAGTTCAACCTGGGCTTACCTCTGAATCCTACTTAGGTGACTCTATTGCCAGCCTCAGTTAGGCCTCCTTCCTTTTATGGACCCTCCTGAATCAGTCAAGGAGGGCACCAGATTGGGAATCTCTTCTTCTCCATTGCTGACCCTCATCCCACACCAGCCAACCTTCTCTAGGTGAATGATTTCCACAAGTTCCCTCATCTCAAATCTTCTCTTTCACTGCCTTCTCGAAAGTCTCTTATCTCACAAGTCCTAGGGCAGTGGATCTCAATCTTCCTAATGCCACAACCCTTTAATACAGTTCCTCATGCTGTGACCCAACCATAACATTATTTTCGTTGCTACTTCATAACTGTAATTTTTCTATTGCTATAAATCATAATGTAAATATATGATATTCAGGATGTATTTTCATTGTTACAAATTGAACATAAAGCATAGTGATTAATCACAAAAACAATATGTAATTATATGTGTGTTTTCCGATGGTCTTCTTTGAAAGGGTCATTCAACCCCCAAAAGGGTCGAGACCCACAGGTTGAGAACAGCTGCCCAAGGGCTAGGCCACAAAGCTCCTCAGCTCTTTAGCTTTGGGTCCTTCTGGATTGGGGATGCTCAGTTCAGAGGTTCATCCCTCATTTCTCCTGGTGATATGTTTAGCAGCAGGGAGGCCTGCCCTAAACAGTCATCTTTGGATTTGTAGTCTGTCACTCACCCTTACTCTCTCCTGGGCCACACTACACCCAATCTGCACACTCACAGGGGATATCATGCTCAACCACCTCATTTTATTTTGTAACACTGTTTGGCCACAATATAAACTAGATCATCAGTTGTCAGTCCATGGACCACTGGTGGTCCGTGAGGTCTGAAAAGTTGGTGACTGCTGAACTAGATAATAAGTCTCAATGGCCTGAAAACAGCACCTTTAATTAACACTTTGTACAATTCAGATAATTTCTGTCACTGCAATGGAAAGTGGTCAGAGATTCCCTGTTGAGTGTGTTTCCTTCCACGACCTGCGTGGAGTAGGGTTCGGTACCTGAAAGAGGAGCCGCACAACAAATGAGAGAAAAGACACGAGATAATTTTGCAATATCAGTGGTCCAGGCGGGCAAGTCCAACTCAAGGAGAGGGACTTCCACCCATGCTCAGGCTGCTCCAATCTTTTATTGATCTGGAGTAGCCCTTAGGCAGGCAACCCGCCATTAACAGGCAGACTTGCCCATCAGCAAGGATTTACATAATAATAAATGGGGGAGTAGTTTCAGCTACCACTATCTGGACAAACAGAGGTGGCGCCTAGCTCCGGGCTTTGCTAGGGCTTCAAAGGCACCCAGCCTTCGGGGGGTTTTGGGGAGTGCTCTGTCTATGCTTATCAGATAGTGAAGGCAATAAACAGTTTCCCACAATTCCCTACATCCAGGTCTTTTTCACCTTTCAGTCCCAATCCTCTCTCTCAGTCCTGCTCTCCTCATCAGATCTTTCTCCTTCACACAAAACATCATACCCTTAACACTTCTAATTCTGAATCTACTTTTGACCCAGCAGACCAACAACATCCACCCCCTTAACCTCCCCTCCCTAACCTGCAGTAAATTCCCAAAACCCAGACCCTTCGAACTAGCAACCACCTTCTCCCTGACTTCTGAGAGCCCAAATCCAAAGAAAACAAGCTCTAAAACAGCCTTTTCCAACCTAATACTTGCTCTCAGGCCACCCAAAGACAGCCTCTTCTATTCCTGTGCCCATTCTACCCCTTAAGGAGGTAGCAAGAACTGAGGGTATTGAGGTCAATTATGACAATCTAAATGAAATCACTCAAGGCTCTGATGAAAACCCAGCTCTCTTTCTCTTCTGCTTCATGGAGTCCTTACAGAAATTTACCACCTTAAGCTTCACCTCCCCAGAGGGAGCCCTTCATCTGAACACCCATTTTATATCCTAGTCATCCCCAACATATGCCACAAACTTCAAAAAATAGACAGAGGTACACGAACCCCTCAAAAAGATCTCATTAACCTGGCCTTTAAGGTATTCAATAATAGAGATGAGGAGACCAAAATCCAAAAACAAAGGTGACATCAGGCCAAGGCTGAGGCCCTAGGTAGGCTAAGCCTCCTCCAGGCCCATGCTTCAAATGCAACAAGGAGTACACTGAATCAAGTCCTTCCCAAAGCTGAGACCCCCGCCTGGTCCCTGCCCAATGTGTGGAAGGGAAGGCCACTGGAAATCAGACTGTAGTCTGGCCCCTCCAAGTCAGTCCTCAGCAAGGCCATACTCTGAATCTGGTTTAGAGCTCCCAGACTCCTGGGACTGGCTACCAAAGACTGAAGCTGCGCAGGTCCTAACAAGGCCCCACAGAATTACACCACCAGGACAGAGCCTCAGATAATGATTGTG
The DNA here is from genome assembly GCF_964212035.1 of Myotis nattereri. Lineage (NCBI taxonomy): Eukaryota > Metazoa > Chordata > Mammalia > Chiroptera > Vespertilionidae > Myotis > Myotis nattereri. The sequence goes on along the minus strand of NC_138094.1, from coordinate 39,859,484 downwards.
GTGGCAGGTAAGGCAACCTCCTTTTTAATTGACACTGGGGTCACTTATTCTGCCCTCTCCAAATTCACAGGGACCCTTGTCCCCTCCTCAGTCTCTATTATGGGGGTTGATGGATTAGTCTCAAGGCCATTGGCCACTTCATCTCTACACTGTATCTTACTAAATACCCCATTCACTCTCTTCTCATTCTACCTTGGTGCCCGGCCAGGGCTACCATGCAGCCTCTCATAAAACCTAGTTGTCCCAAACCATAGTCACCTACCTCAGTTTCACTCTCTCACCCCACAAGGCCAAGCCATTTCTTGGATTGCAAATGCCTTATCTCCTCCATGACTGTTCCCTCCTCTAAACAAGAAATTTTCTCCTTTCTCAGGCTCACTGCAAACTTTCACCTCTGGGTTCCCAACTCCAGTCTTCTCCCAAATCCCCTCTATGATACAGCAAAGGGGACCCTCACTGAAACTTTAGACCCAAAGGCTAGCATTCTCACCCCATGAATGCCCTGAAAACTGCTCTCACTTCAGCACCTTCTCACCACACCCCCCACACTTCCCTTTCTTAACAGTCCAGCTACCATCAGAAGCTGAACTCATTATCACCTAAACCTTACCATGTTATTTCTAAGGAAAAATATGGCAATTTTAATCCAAATAACCGGAGGCCTAGCAACTGCAGTCCTAGAACAGGCTGTGGGGCCTTGTTCCCAGAACACCCCCTGCCCCTTTTCTCAAGCCTCATGTGCTTATACATAATTTTCCAAAGTCTTTGATAACTTAAAGGCTTGGGAACATTGCTGGGTTAAATGATAAACATCTAAATATTTTAAATGTCATAAAATACTGAAACATTGATTGCTAGACAAGTTTTAATTCACCTGGTCTTAGCTGTTATCACAGATGGTCTCTTGTACTTTGTTGAAGGTATATTTTCTTGAAAGTAAGAGTGCATTTAAAGTGTGTTAATAAATGTTAATATAAGAAATACGGGCTTATGAGTGTTCTTTCTTGGCCATGACCAGCATGGCTAGAGAGAGGATGAGTCCTGAGTAGCGGTGATGGGGGATTGATTAAAGGAAAGAGACAGATACAGAGACAGTGGGGAAAGCCGGGACAGGTGAGACACTATTCTCAGATGTAGAGACAGTGACCCAGAGCTAGTGCAGCACATTTATTATATACAGCATGATACCAGGAAGTGTTACTAAAGTTTAAGACAAGGGAAATTATGTGAAATCGTGCTTAAAGATCAAGCTGCGATTCTTCATTCTTGTGGCTTCTCAGAGTTGTCAGGCATGACTGGACCCTAATAATTGCATCTGACCCTGGTGCCTAGCTGAACTCAGATCATTATACCCACCTTGTGGTACCTGAACTAAAGGTCAGCACTGATGATCCCTGCCTTTGGCAATGTATGTCTCCAGGAAATGGCTTTGGCAATGCTGCCAGGCTCAACTGACAACCCTCTGCTCAGGTGCCCTACCAGGTGCTCTCTAAACTGGCTATTTACTTTTTAGTTATCATTGGAAAATTAAAGTTTCTAAGAGTTTACAATAGAAGGCATAGGCATGGACATGCATTCTGAAGGAAAAAGAAAGTGAGTTAAAGTTGTAAAATGTTTGTGAAAGTTGTAAGAAGGTTCATAAAAGTTATAGAAGATTTATAGGGAGAAATGTTAAAAGGAAATTATATAAATGACACAGGCCAGTAAGTCAGGACAAGCATAATAGGGAAACTGAGATAGTAAAACAGAAGTTTGAAGCCATTTAGAAAACCTTATCTTCCCTAAACCAAGGGCACTTAAGAATAAATGGTTTGAGGATAAACCTCATTTTGTTATATTAGACTATAGCTCTCCAACCTAATGTCTCTTTCCTTCTACCAGACCATTTATTTTAATTCTTGTTCTTCTAGTTTTTCCCGAGTAATATTAAAATTTATAAAATAGTTTGTCTTCACTAGGTTACAAACCCTACTTGTACTCAGGAAATACCAATACTAGACACCATAATTACCTCCTTTTGTGCCCTAAGCCTCATTGTCCTTTTGACCTTAAGAGCAAGGATGATGGGCCAGAAAGCTCTGAATGCTGGTAAAGGGGCAAAAGTGGGAAAATAAGAATCTCAACCCCAGGGTAACATATCTTCCCCTAGCAAGTAACTAGTCAGGCAACTAAGAGCTGTGATCTTTTCCTCCCTAAAGATAACATCTAGGCCTCAGTTTTATTTCAGCTTCAGGCCCATAAAAGCAGCAAAATCAGACAAGTGATGCTGTGGCAGCCTCAGGACCAGCTTTTACTTCCCAAGTCACTCAATAGGACCGCTTTCAAGCCTTCATCAACCAGTCTCTTGGGGAAATTATGTTGCTGTACCCCTCATCCAGCTCACTACTATCAAAATCCATTCCCCTGTGATTTCCACATTTGCCCTCAGCAGGAAATTAATACAGAAGATATGACCTTTTTACCTATTCCATAAAACTAAAAGGCTGGAATATTAGGTCTGATAAAATAATTGAATCGATACCTCCCCCCCTGGAAACTGACCTTTAGGCCACCTTACAATGGACATTCCACTTGCTTAGACCACATTCCACTTGTTAAGACATTATCTCCCCCCTCCAGACTTTCCCAGAATCTGGATCTGCACAGAGAAGTCTCCACCCAGAAGAAGCCTGCCTTAAGTTCCTTAAAATCCTCTGACTCCCTGTCTTTGGGGGCTGGCGCTATTTTGGGGATCAGCCCATCTGGTATCCAGATGATCTAATAAATTCATAATTCTTCACCCCTTTTTGGCTTCATACATTTCTCCTTCAACAACTGTAATATCTAATAGTAAAAAAAATTCTAATTTGGAAAAAATTATATGGTTTTAGTAATAGAGGGCATGAGGTATGGAGATGCATTTCTGAAGAAAAAAGAAAATAAAGTTGTTCTAAAGCTAAATGAATAAGAAGATTTGTGAAATTATAGCAGGGTTGTAAAGAAAATCTTAGAAGGAAATTATAGGTAAATTGAATAATTTAATTAGATAAGTGACTCTAAAGTAAACTAAATTTGTTTAGTCCTTTAAAGGGGAAAACATTTTTCCTATATCTGCCTGGGAAGCAAAAGTATTAAAATATTATATACTAGAGGCCGGGTGCACAAAAATTTGTGCACTCGGGTGGGTCCCTCAGCCCGGCCTGTGCCCTCTTGCAGTCTGGGACCCCTCAGGGGATGACCATCTGCTGGCTTATGCCTAATCCCTGGGAGATTGGGCCTAAGATGGCAGTCAGACAATCCTCTGGCAGCCCAGGAGCCCTCGAGGGATGTCCACTTGCCAGCGGTGAGCAGGCCTAAGCTGCAGTTGGACATCCTTAGTGCTGCTGAGGAGGCAGGAGAGGCTCCCACCACCACCCTGTACTGGCAGCCATCAGCCTGGCTTGTGGCTGAGCAGAGCTCCCTCTGTGGGAGCACACATGGGGGCAGCTCCAGCATTGAATGTCTGCCCCCTGGTGGTCAGTGTGTGTCATAGTGACCAGTCATTCCCAGTTGTTCTGCTGTTAGGGTCAATTTTCAGATTACCCTTTTATTATATAGGAGTGCCTGGCCAGCCTGGGTGAGGGGATAATGGCTGTTTGCAGGCTGGCCACAGCCCTTTCAGTGTGGGTGTTTTCACTAAGGTTCCTGGCCAGCCTGGGTGAGGGGATGAGGGCTGTTTGCAGGCTGGCCACAACCCCCAGCCACCCAAGCTCCCAGTGGAGGCTGGCTGGAAGCAGGTATCTGAGATTTATTTGTCTTCTATAATTGAAACTTTGTTGCAATGAGCGGAGGCCACAGCCAGTTCAGGGCCGGTGGGAAGCTTGGCTTCCTCCATCGCCCGGGCAACCATGCCTCATGCTTGCTCCAGCTTCATGGCTGCCAGCCACCATCTTGGTTGGGTTAATTTGCATATAGTTGCTCTGATTGGCTGGTGGGTGTGGCTTATGGCTTAGTGAAGGTATGGTCAATTAGCATCTTTGTCTTTTATTAGTGTAGATTGTGTTATTTAACCAGTACTTGGTTACTTTAAAAAAAATAGTGACCTTAATTGTGAGAACTGAAGTTTTGCTAACCTATGTTTGTGTTTAATACCCTTTAATCACTTTGAATGAATAGTCTAATACTGTTTCATAATAATAATTAGAGGCCTGGTGCATGAAATTTGTGCACTGGTAGGGCAGGGGTGTCCCTCAGCCCAGCCTACATCCGCTCCAATGTGAGACCCCTTGGGGGATGTCTGACACCCTCTCACAATCCTGAACTGCTGGCTCCCAACCACTCACCTGTCTGCCTGCCTGATTGCCCCTAACCGCTTCTGCCTGCCAACCTGTTCACCCCTTAACCACTCCCCTGTCAGCCTGTTGAACGCCTAACTGCTCCCCCACCAGCCCGATTTCCCCCAAGTGCCGTCCCCTGCAGGCCTAGCCACCCCCAACTGCCCCCCCCCCCTGCTTGCCAGGTCACCCCTAACTACCCTCCCCTGCTGGCCTGGTTGCCCAAAACTGCCCTCCCATCTTGTGGCGGCCAAATTGTAACCACATGGGGGTGGCCATCTTTGACCACATGGGAGTGGCCATCTTGTGCAAGGGTGTGACAGTCAATTTGCATATTACCTCTTTATTATATAGGATGAAATAAGTTTGACAATCTTCCATGGTTTAAATTTTAAGGAATTACTTTTTGACATTGAAATGGCTTTAGATCATGCCAATAGGCCCTAAAATGCCTCAAGGATTTGTTTTCTTTCCTTATGAAAGAAAATTTTATACTTAAGGTACATGTGAAGTTTTGTCAAAGAATAATCTATATTCTATTTATATATGCACATTACTAAACTAGATTCTGATATGCTTCCACTTATAACTCTAATTGTTATTTTGGAATATTGTGTTTTGCAAAATTACAGATTCCATGCCATTTGCATTATAATCAAATCAATAAATGTGTCATTTTAAATTTCATCTTGTCATTTAAAGAGAGGCACTGTTTTGTTATAGTGAATTTGGAAAAATGTTACATCTTCTGAGGCATCCATGGGAAGGACTCTGACATTTTTAGATCATCCACTTCAAACTGGATGAAATTTATTAGAACTCTATAGACTATCTGGATTTATAGAAGTACTGGCAGGAAAAATCAGGAGGAAAAACATTGATTATGAAATTGAAAGTACTTAAAATATACAGTTTTTGTAACTTTTGTTGAAAGCATTGCTGATTATGAAACTTTTTGTTTTTCGGATATAAGGAAGCATTTTTAAAGCAATTTGGTAAATTATCTATTTTTCTCCCTACCTATCCCTCCATACTTTGGCAGTTCTTAATGATTGAGTCATGGCAATGCATTTATTTGCATGAATTCAATAAAACAAGTTTCCAATGGTGGTTTTATTAACCAATACTTGGACTGCAGTGTCATGTCTTAGAGAAACATGCATGGACTCTGCTTGCCACTAGAAAGCTTGAAGTAATGAAGCTAATAAGAGCACCTTGGAGAAAGCCTGTTACCTTACTTGGTGTCATGGTTCATAGCATTCTTTCCAGGTAAGGAATGAAGGTTACTATCCTGAAAGATGGCAAGGAAGGATCTCAAGACATCAGAGGGGGCCTCAAGAACTTAAGGAATTATTCAAGTCTACAGATATTATTTCAGGCAAGCCTGATGCCAGCTAAGTGGCTCAGCTTCTTTACCCTTTGAGAATAATTAAAGTTTGGCCATAGGATTCCAGGAAAGCATATACCTAAAAAAAAAAAGCCTATGTGACCAAGTGTTATTCTAATGTGTTCATACAAACAATCAGGCCAAATTGAAACTAGACTTAATACAGTAAGTAATAGTATTAATTTAACTGTTTCAGTACAGAATTATTAGACTTGATTTTATTTCCTTCCACCAGACCATTTGTTGTAATTCTTGCTGTTCTAACTTTTTCCCAAAGATACTAAACTTTTACAACACAGTCTATCTCCACCAGGTTACAAGCCCTACTAGCACTTATAGAATACCACCTCAAGACACCATTTCCACCTCCTTCCACACCTTTGAATAACAGCAAGGATCCTACAAAGAGCAAGGATCTCTTGGCTCTGAAAGAAACCTTCATCTCTCTTCAGCAGGAAGTAGCTTCAGAAGAGATTTTATGCTCCTTTTCCATGAAAGAATTCAGAGCCAAGATCCTTGAGGGGATGTGGAAGGCAGTTAGAAAGACATGAGCAGAGCAAGGATGACAGGATAACTGGAGGAGGATTTGGACAGGAATCTGAGACATACATCTTATCATTCCAACTGCTCTGAAGCTGGCAATGGAGGAATCTATGCAGAACAGACCATTACATTTTACCTAGGAGGAGTTGGGACACCTATTGCTAATGAATAGAATTATTCTATTCATTTTGGGAAGAAAGTCACAGGTGGGGATCTTTATATATTGGGACCCACTGTCCTGGAAAAAGAAGCAACCTTTTCTCTAAAAGTTTCTGCAGTAACTTCCTGTGGTGAATATCTGACTTTTAACAGTGTATTAGTTATTGCCTTTAAGTATCAAATAACTACAATATGAATTTTTCTGATAATTTCAACCTCCTTATAATAATAGACATACTAAACTGCCAGCCATTTGATTTCTGATATATGGAATAACTGTTTATTCATATACTAGAGGCCCAGAGAATGAAATACTGTGAGGGTAGAGTCCCTAGGCCTAGCCTGTGATCAGGGCCATCTTTCACCCCCTTTCCAGTCCCCAGTTCCACTCTGCCACCACCCACTCCAGTTCCCCAGGGTTCCCCATACACCATCTTTTGATTGAAGCCTGCAGGCCTTGGGGAGGGACCAAGAGGTCAGCCGTTTCACCCGCTCACCAGTCCCCAGTCCTGCCCCCCCACCACCTACCCCAGTTTCCGTGGTTCCCCATTCACCATCCTAAGATTGGAGCCTATGGGTCAGGGAGAGGGACCAAGAGGCCAGCTCTCCAGTCCCTAGTCCCACCCCACTGCCACCCACCCTGTTTCCCCATTTGCCATCCTGTGATCAGAGCCTGCAGGCCAGGGGAAGGTGGAGGGACTGAGAGGTGGTCAATGCACCTCACAGTGACTGTTCAAGTGGTTGTTCTGGTCATTATATCATTATGGTCGCTGGGATTTTATTATATAGGATTCCTGCCAACAGCACTGGAGGGCCTTGTTCCTTAGGATGACTGAATGTCTTTATGCCTCAGAAACATCACAGGGTGCAAACAAAAAGAAACCTTCTCACAGCCATAGCACCTGACTGCAACAATGATCTCCACCTGAAGATCCCTGCTGATTATGTTGCTATAACCATTATTGTTATGCTGGTAATGGTAGGCTCCCTTAATGTAGAAGTGACCCGATTGGCTTGTATCATGGTAAAAGTTATGCCACTTTCAGGGCTATACATGGAATAAATCAAGAGCTGAGTCAGATCAAGGAGGCCATTCTAGAGAATTGGGCAACAATAGATTATTTGCTATTGTGGCATAACCACGTTCATAAAGGAATGTGCTGTTTTAATGTATGACAATTCTCAATTGATAAGAAACAGTATTCAACAAATTAGGGAAACCATCTCCAAGGGAAAGCAATGAGAAGGGTTTTGGGGATTTGACTTATCCAACCTAAGCTTCTGGCTATCCAGGAGGTTGGGTTGTGGGAGTTCTTTTTAATTTTTCTCCTGTTTATTTTGGAGGGAATTCTTTTTAATTTTTCTGGATTGTGGGAGTTCTTATTAATTTTTTTCTACTGTTCATATTTTGTAGTCTGATAGCTTGCTGCTATACTCAATGTCTTCCTCTTTTGACATCATGAATTCCTTGTATTCCATCCCCAAGAACTTCTTTTAAGACAGAAACAAATACAGTCCAACAGGATGAGATTTTTCATCTAAAATTAATCTCATATATATAAAGTGATAAAAATAGCAGTGGTAAAATGATAGGGGAAGATATAGAATGTTGGAAAACCAGCTAGAATTGAAATATTAAACATGCCCAGATAACAATTATTGTTTTACTAGTGACCCAGTGCACAAAATTTGTGCACAGGGGTGTTAAGGGCAAAAACACTCTGGCTAAATTACATCAGCTGGGACTCAGAGAGAGGGCAGAGCCACGCCCTGAGGACAGGGTCAGTCAAAAGATCGGACGCCACTCAGTCTGACTTTCCTCACCCAGTGTTAAGAGGATGGATCTCATGATGTCGAAGGCCCACCCAGATGTGACGTAACTTCCTGTAATTCAAGTCCATAATAAACAACTTTCGGTGCTAGTGCTCTCTCTGTGTCTATCTCTCCATCAGAGAGCAGGCTCTCTCTGTCCCTGGAGTCAGAGGGCAGACACCACACCCAGCCCAAGCTTTTAATCTAATTTTATGTCTGTCTTTCATTATTCTTTAATCCCAAAAGTGCCTCCTAACTTGTACAAACTGGTTCACATCTCCCCCTCCATGCGGCATGCAGAGAAGGGAGACCCAGCCCCAGCTGCCCAGCATACAGGGAAGGGGTTCCCTCAGCCCACCCTGCACCCTCTTCAATCAGGGACCCCTTGGGGCCTAAACCAGCGTCCAGAAGTCCCCTCAAAATCTGGGACCTCTGGCTCCTAGCCACTCACTTGCCTGCTTTCCTGCCAGCCTGATCTTGCCCCCAGACTGTCCTCCCCTGCCGGCCTGATCACCCCTAACTGTTTTTGCCAAAGCCACCATGGCTTTGTCCAGAAGGAAGTCGGACATCCGGAGGATGGCCAGTCACCCCGTTCTAATTAGCGTATTACTCTTTTATTAGTATAGATTATTAAGATAGGATTGCATAAATGGATGGCGGGGGGAGTCTTTTTCAGCAGGAGGAGATGCTGTTGGCAGACAAAAAAAACATAATCCTTATATCTGGACTGATAGCCAGCCATATGCACTATACTGCCAAAGTGGTCATTAAAAAATTGAACCACTTTCTTACACCTTACAACAAACAGCTGATGCTCTTAAAACCCCTCCTCAGCCCCCACCTTAGGTTCTGCCTTTGTAGTTCACCCAGATTATGTTCTGATTGGTCAGTTTCTATGCCAATCAGTGTCAAAAGCTCCTCCTCCTAGGCAGCTATTGGCTCTTGGCATTTCACCCAGATTTGGTTCTGATTGGTCAATTTCTATGCCAGTCAGCTTCTCTGGGCCTATCTCTGGGCCTGATCAAAGAGGCAGGGCTGATCAGCAGCCCCCTCTGAAAACCCGTCCCCCTCCCAGGCCCAGAAAGAAATGGAGGTACAGCTGCTGGTAAAGCCAAGAGAGAAAGAAAGAGGCAATAGCAGTCACTGCTGGGTCACTGCACCAGCACTAGCTGCAGTCTGTGCTGGGTCGCCATGGCAAACCAGCACTGACTTTCAGTGTTCGGTCAAACCTTGGTTGTTGCAGACATTATGGACCCTCCCTCTTTATAAATATAGATTCTGATTAAATAAGGCACATTCTAACCTGGCTGGCAGTTGCATTTGGGACCAGAGAGCTCACCTGGAAGTGCAGCCCATGCTCTCCATTTGGAGCAGCCTATTATCATGGAAAGATTAACAATTTTGTTGCAAAAACCAGAGCCAGAAACCAGAATTTTCAGCCAGGGAAGACCCCAGGGTTTGCATATCACTAAGCCCTTTGAAGATTCCCCAGCTTTGTACTTCTACCTAGCACCTGGCTTATGGTGGGCTGCAGAGCAGATTTTTGTGGATGACCTGCTGCTCTCCCATATTGCCATGAATCCTATCTAATAAAAGACAAAAAGGATAATTAACCATACCTCCGCTACACTTCCCATTGGCTAATCAGGGCGATATGCAAATTAGCAGCAAACAGAGATGGCGGCCGGAAGCTATGCAGCTTAAGCGAGCAGGAGGCTTCCTTGCTCCTGCTGCAGCCCGGCTCTGAGCTCCAGAAGCAACAATATTTCAATTATAGAAGCTAAACAAACCCCAGATACCTGCTTTCAGCCAGCTGTGGCCTTAGAGCTGGGAGCGCCAGTGACAGCAACAATGTTTCAATTATAGAAGGTAAATAAATCCCAGAATAAAAACAAAAGAAAAAAAGGAGAGGCTGGGAGCTTCAGTAGCCCACCAGCCTGAAAATGGCCCTCAGCCCCTCACCCAGACTGACCGGGCACCCCAGTGGGGATGCCCACACTGAAAGGGGTGTGACCAGCTGCAAACATCCATCAGCCTGTCATCCAGGCTGGCCAGGCACCCAAGTAGGACCCCGACCCTGATCCAGGACACCCTTCAAGGCAAACCAGCCGGCCCCCACCCATGCACCAGGCCTCTATCCTATATAGTAAAAGGGTAATATGCAAACTGACCCTAACAGCAGAAAGACTGGGAATGACTGGTCACTATGATACACACTGACCACCAGGGGGCAGATGCTCAATGCTGTGACACACACTGGCCATTTAAAAATAAATGGCATTATGGACCTGGTGACGACAACCCAACACTTGACTTCCCCCAAGTGGGACACAGGCCCCACCACTACACCTGAGTGATACCCCACCAAATCACAGCCAATGTTGCCAAGAACCCATGGCACAAAATGCAGCCCACAGCCCAACCCAGCCTGGAAACAGTGGCTATGGGCACCAGGTAATGATGCAAACAGCTACAACTGGCTTTCTCTCCCTAACAACTAGCCTCCTTGCAGTTTCTTCAGCCCAGGAACCCAAATTACTTTATAGCCAGATGCAAACATTTTACACTTTAACTAAATGTCTGTGAAGTATTTTCATGTGCTTCATCTCATTTGATCCTCACAGAAGTCCTGATGTAGGTAGGTAGGAGACTCAGTGGAATCCTATTTTCTTTTCATTAGCCAGAAAACAGAGAATTGGAAAGCTTAGAAACTTGACCCAATTGAAAAGAAGTAAGAAATGGTGGGCCTTGAAAATGACTTAAATGACTTCAGGTTTTCTTACTGTGCAGAATATAATCAAATACTGCTACAGTTAAATATTTTACCCTTTGTTTTCCCTGCATGATCTACAAAAATAATCTGCTTCATGTTGTTATTTACTGTTGTGCTGTTGACAATTACCTGAAAGAGAAGTTGGGGTGCTTCACTGGGCTGGTTGGAAAAAGTTTAGCTAAATCAGAAAGCAGATCTAATTAAGCAAGTTTATTCTATATTAGAGGCCCAGCATATGAGATCATGCAGCCCCGCCCATCCTTGCATGCCCTGCCTACCCACCTGATGCCCTGCTTTGACACTCTAACCTCTCCACCCAGAGCTCAAGTGTGCCTGGCCCCACTCCCAACCTCTTTGGCCTTCCCTGGCCACTTCAAGCCCTGCCCTCGGTCCCACTAGTTGCCTCAGGCTGGTCCCACCTCCTCCGGGCTCCTTTCCACTTCCACCTACCCTGTCTCCAGAGCAATGCGGTGGCTCTGCCCATCATCACACGGGAGGATAATGTGTAAGCCTCATGTCTGATGCAGAGTTTAGAGTGCCACTTCCTGGAGGCGCATACACTGCTCTCCTTCCCCTGGCAGGTGGGTGGCAGGGTGCTCTGAGTGCAAGCAGTGGATAGCAAAGGACTGGTGAGCAGGGCTCTATAGGCTCTCACCCCCGCCCTCCCCACCATGGGATCGTTCCACCTCCTCCAGGCACCTCCCTTCTTCTGCTCTGTCTTTTGAGCAACAGTGGAGCTCCATCCCACCATGCATGCAGCCTCCTTTTTATATACAGAATATATAAAAAGGCTAAGTTGACTCGCACATGCATGATACATATAAAGCTCTCTCTGGTGCCAATTGCATGTGTTTATTTTGATCTATCATTTGTCAATGTGAATTTGGTTGACACTTCTATTATAAAGAAACAGAAAATAGGGATTTTAAAAGATTTCTTCTAATTAATTTACTTTGAATGTGTATGAATCTGTGCACTGGGCCTCTAGTATTGGAATAAACGCTCATATATGATTCAACCCTGTCTCTGCTGAATTGGCTCAAGTAGTCACAGGCAACACAGACCCATTGTTTGTCTGGTTACATTAGACTGCCAAATATTAGGCATCTTTTATATCAAGGGAGTGAAGAAAAGGGAAGAGAAGAGATGGATGAGGGCAGTAGAAACCTAGAGATCCAGGCATTTAAAGGGATGCAAAAAATCAACTACATTTTTATAATTTCTTTGTTTCCAGTTGATTCATTGACCCTGGCTGACCTCAGTCTGGTTCTAAACCAGTAAATCTCTGATCAATTCATTACTTTGTGCATATTTCCCCACCTCTTTGGGAAGAATGAACTTTTGACAAGGGCTGTTTTTGCAAAAGCTCAAGTGTCCAGCAGAATTCTAGTATTTAGCATATCTGTTGTTAGCTACTATCCTGAAGGATCTATAGAGAGCAAAAATGTTAGTCTGTTAAAATTTCCTTTTTTGTGTGTATCCATTCCCCAACCTTGAGAGAAATAGAAAAACTAGGTCCAGGTTCAATTAAACTAGGTCCAGGAAAAATTAGCTAATAAGATGGATTTGAATTTGTCTGCTAATTGTGACCCTCTTATTTGACTCTTATAATCCTACACACCCATATTTTCTATGATAGTCCCTGAGAATTAGGAGGGCATTCTGGGTTTAAATTACAAGCTGAGACCACACCCACAGCAACAGTAGAAGCAGCAATAGGCCAGATTATCTATACCCTAAGTAATTATCAGAGCAAATTATAAACCAATATCTGAGTCTGTAAGGTTTCAAGTCAAGACTACCTTTAGATACAAGCCTCAGTTTTATTTTTGTTGGAATGAAGACAGGCAGAGGTAATCAGATAGATTTTCCTGGTTCATAGTCTGAAATCTCTGATGCTCAAGCAAACTCTATGGCTTACACAACATTAGTAACCAAAACCATCTAAGCATGAACTATTGTGACAATTTCTTCAAAGTTTATGAAAGGTTACTCTGTGGTATGTGGGGGGACTAAATAGTCATCTCAGATGATGTATAAAGAAAAATTAAATTTATTAAGGGGAGGAGAAAGGGAATGAGATACCCAAAGGAAAGAGCTGATAGCACTGAGCCATGGGGATACTAAGCCAATGGTGCAGCATCCAGGAGCTGGAGTATCATTCTTATATGTAGTCACTGGCAGGAAGCTCTTGTCAATGAGTCTTGGAGCTGATTTGGTGAGTTTGGAATATAGGTAAAATGCAGATGTTTGTTCAGGTGTTTTTAGGGCAGTTTAAATTTCTTATGTTAAAACTGATTCCTGGTGTCCAGCAAGTTTTCCTGGTCCTTGTCCTCCTGTGGCAGGAAGCTTGGACAAGTCTTCCTGGTCTTTGGTGGAAAGCTTACAAATGTCAATTAAGAATTATATTGCCCCATAGTCCTAACATTTCCTTCCTCCCCCTATATGTTATTCGTTACTAGAGGCCTGGTGCACGAATTTATGCACAGGTGGGGTCCATCCAGCCAACCCTGATTGGAATAGGGGGCCAATAAGGTGGAGGGCCAGATGGAGGGAGGGGCCTCGGGTGGTTGGCTGGTGGCCCCTCCATCAATCGAAGTATGGGGGCCATCGGGGGTGAGGGCGGCTTGGGGGAGGGGCTTCAAGTGGTTAGCCAGCTGACCCCACCCCCTTGTCAAACTCCTGGTCAAACTCCCAGTGGAGGGGAAAATTTGCATATTAGCCTTCTATTATATAGGATTATTATGGAATTGGGGCAAAGGTCTCTATCTTCTGTAAATACCTCCTACTGATTTGTGAATGTAGAGATGTCCCTAATCCAAGTTACTATGTTTGGGAATTGGAGAATAACTGTAAGAATTGTTCTATAGGCCATGGTCAGGACTATTGGTTTGTCTGTAATAGTTCACATATGATTTTGAGGAAAGAAAAGGAGAGTGTAGATGATGCAATGTCTGAAGAAGAATTATTGAGGTGAGTGAATTCAAAATAAATAGAAGCCTCATATTAGGTAACCAGGAAGAGAGGGACTGCCTAATATCTTGGACTAGAATTGTTGATATATGTACAGCAAGTTTGTTAATAACTGCATAGTTACTTCCCTGCCCTGCTAGGAGATAGTTGAGGGATAAATGGTTATAAAGGACTATATTGGCTAGAGAATCTACGGACCTGGAAAGTCTGGGTAAGCTATGTGCAATGTGGATAGATATTTTTTCTATTGATTTGGTGAGTTCTGTTAATGTGTTCATGGTAGTTGAACTTTCCCCATTGAGTTACGACTGAGATTGTCCAAACCAGCCCTGTCAAGACTAGGCCAAAGGCCATTTTTTTCCTAGAATGGGGGTTGCGATTTGGCTGGGTTGTATTGAGGATTACGATGCCTGTTGGTGCAATGACTTCTAAGGTACAATTGCTTCCATGTTGGGAATTATCAAGGTGGTAGTAATCTATAGCCTCATTTTTATCAAAGGGTATTTTATCAAGTTTAGTTTTCAATTGGCCTGATTATTTGCATGAACACAATAAGAATAGTAATTGATTCTAAAAGCTTTTTCAAATCTACTTGGCTGGAATTTCAATTACAAGGAATATTCAAATTGAGCTTCAGTCAGCACTTCAGGGCACAGAAGTCAAGCCAAACAGTTCTGAATTGAAATTAAATACATGTACCAGAAAGTTACAACTTTAAAGCATCCTCCAGGGTCTGTTTCCCACATGCACCTTTGTTATTTTTCCTTTAAAAATAGAACTAGAATTCTCTCAAATGTCTATATAATCATCTCCTCATTTGTAGATCTTTCTACAAAAAAAGAAGCCCCATTCTATGCTGTTTGAGGCTTGTTTTAACCTTTTCTATACTTTATGTTAATCCCTTCAGAAACAAGAGGATAGTAAAACCCTTATTGTGGGAGAGAAAACGGCAGTGGTATAGATGAATGTGCCTTGTCCGGGGGCAGATAGGATGAGCAGCTGAACCGAGTAACATCTAGCCCGAATAGGCAGAAGAAATTCAGCTGGGAGACAATCTGAAGCCGGGAAAGGCAGAGGACTCCCAGAGAAAGGGGACTGTTGGAGGCTGCTGAAAACTCCTGGAATGGCTGGCTCAGCCATGGAGTCTGCACCATCTTGAGTGGCTGTTTTTGGAAGTGTATACATCCAGAGACCCTGCAACCACGGAATCCAGGAATTGGCTACTGACTCAGAAACACTGGATCTAAAGCAGTGTGAATACATGGACTCAGAGGAGCCCTGCTCTTCCTCACAGAAAGGTCAGATTTTGCCTTGATAAAGGTGTGGTTTGCAATTCAGGTTGGAGAGAGGAACATGCGCTGGGGTAGTCTGCGCCCCACAAGGTCCACGGCCGTTGGGGCCAGTACGATCCATGAGTGTGGAAGGGTTCTCACAGGGCTGCCGCCAGAAGGGAACACTAAAAATAAGCCCATAGCTGGACTGGGTGCAAAAAGGCAGCCTCGGATTTTGCCAGGGTGCTGGCTGCTTAGAGACAGGGGAGAGAAGACATGCGGAAGAGACTGCACACAGAGCTGGACGGTGGAGGGTTGCGAGAGCTCGTGCACCTCCTCAGGCCCTTTTTTTTCCCTCTCTCTCTCCCCCTTAAATCTTTGCATTTGATTATTAAACCCAATACATAGGATCGCCCAATTGGGGTCACTTACAGAGACTGCGGGGAAAAGTTGTTTTTGTGGAACCTGGGAATCAGAGCTGGGAGTAACAAAGAAACAGCTCTGTGGCAGTCGACTCTCCCAAATTACTGGCTAGAGAGGACTTATAGCCTCAGAGGTCAGTCCAGAAACACTGCCACCCAGGGGCTGAACCACAAACTGAATCTTCTGTAAATATAAATAAAGGCAGTTTGGGAAACAAATATGGCCATCTTTAAAATCAGGACTGTGGTTTACAACATGGAGGAGCAGTGTATCACAGGGAACTTCAACACTCTCCTGAATACCTGACAGGATTAAGGCATGTCAAACAGAAGAGTAGAGGAACTGAAGGACCTTCACTACTGCATATTTTTATTTTTTTAAAATATATTTTATTGATTTTTTACAGAGAGGAAGGGAGAGGGATAGAGAGTTAGAAATATTGATGAGCAAGAAACATCAATCAGCTGCCTCCTGCACACCACCTACTGAGGATGTGCCCGCAACCAAGGTAATGCCCTTGACTGGAATCAAACCTGGGACCCTTCAGTCCACAGGCTGACGCTCTATCTCCTGAGTCAAACCAGTTAGGGCAGCTGTGGGCAAACTACAGCCCACGGGCTGGATCTGGCCCATTTGAAATGAATAAAACTATTGAAAAAAAAGACCGTACCCTTTTATGTAATGTGTTTACTTTGAATTTATATTAATTCACACAAACACTCCATCCATGCTTTTGTTCCAGCCTTCCGGTCCAGTTTAAGAAGCCACTGTGGCCCTCGAGTCAAAAAGTTTGCCCACCCCTGGGTTAGGGCCATATTTTTATTTTTCATTTTATTTTTTTCACCTTTAACTTTATAAACTATTTTTTTTTCATCACCAGATTTTACCTTTTTAATTACTACATTTCTATTTTTAGCCAATATTATTACTACTACCATTTTACCTTTTTTGTTAAAGTGTCACTATATTTTCTCTTTATCTTATTTTAGGATTAGTATTCTAAATTCTATTTTCATCTTTCCTTTAGCATCATTTTACTCTACCTCAACATTACCTTTATGCCAAAACTCTCTTCCTCACTTTTCCCCTTTTGTTGTCCTGTTTCTCTTACCCTATTCCTGCTTTAGATTTTCCCTATTCCTTCTTTTTATCCCCTGTTAAAATTTCACCCTACTTATATATCTAATTTCCAATCCCCTGCTCTAAATCAATATACACCTCTCTCTTCTCTTTCTTCACTATCAAAATCTGTTTCTTCTCTCTGTCATTGGTTGTTGTTTACTTGATTGTTCAGTATATTGGGGTTTTCTTTATGCTTGTTTGTGAGATTGTTTTGCTTTTTCTTTCTAATTTTCTGTTTTGTTTTATTTCTTTTCTGGTTATTATTATTGTTTTGGGGTGGGGTTTTTTTTGCTCCTGTTTTCCCTTGCCTTGCTTGATATCAATTGTTGTTTGTAGTTTGCATTCTGTTGCTGGAATTTGTTGGGATTAGTGGCTGTTCTATTGGAGTTTTCTCTCCATATAAATAGTTTCTTCCCCTCTTCTATTTCATTCTCTATCTTTTCTCGCTTAATTTTTTTTCCCTTCCTTTTCCCAATTTCATTTTTGCATTCCTTTTTTTTCTATTTTTTTTCTCTCTTTTCTTTTTCTCTTCTTTATTCCTTATCCCCTAATTTTCTTTGATCTGGTGGTCACCTTTATTTGGGATTATTAGTACGATGAATACATTTGTGTTCAGGGCCTTGTGCTTTGTGCCTTGTTGTGTTGTATTTTGTGCCTTTAAATCAACACAGCAGAGAGAGAACTACATAACCAAACACCTGTAGAAGGGAGACCATGGGGAGATAAAGAAACAGCCTGCATATGTAAGAAAAACAGGTATCACAAGAAAAGAAAGTAAACCAAATGGAGGCAATGGAGGAAAGCAACCTGTCAGAGAAAGAATTCAGACAAATGGTCATAAGGTGGACAAAAAGAATGGAAGACAGCACTAACCGATTTGGCTCAGTGGATAGAGCATCAGCCTGTGGACTCAAGGGTCCCAGGTTCGATTCCGGTCAAGGGCATGTACCTTGGTTGCGGGCACATCCGCAGTAGGCGGCTGATCAATATTTCTCTCTCATCGATGTTTCAAACTCTCTGTCCCTTCCTCTCTGTAAAAAATCAATAAAATATATATATTCTTAAAAAAAATGAATGGAATACAAATTCAACAATATGTATAAGAACCAAGAGGAAATGAAGAAGAACTAAGAAGAAATGAAAAATGAAATCACTGCTATAAAGAACTCAATAGAAAGCATCAACAGTAGACTAGAAGCAGAGGACCACATCAGTGAGCTAGAATACAAGGTAGGAAAAAATATGCAAGCAGAGCAGTTTCTAGAAAAAAAAGGAAAAAAAAAGCAGGAGGAGAGCCTAAGAGAACTTTGGGACAACACAAAACAAAACAACATCCACATAATAGGGATGCCAGAAGGAGAGGAAATTGAGCAAGGTATAGAAAACCTGTTTGAAAAAATAGTGACAGAAAATGTCTCTGATATAGGGAAGAAAAAATTCACAAAAATCCAAGAAGGTTACAGAGTCCCAAACAAAATGAACCCCAAAAGACTGACGCCAAGGCACATTATAATTAAATTGGCAAACACCAACGACAAAGCAAGAATCTTAAAAGCGGCCAGAGAGAGACAAAAAGTTACCTACAAAGGATCCCCCATCAGACTAGCAACTGATTTCTCAATGGAAACGCATAAGAAGGGAATAGAATGAAATATGCAAAGTCATGCAAAGGAAGGGTCAGAATCCAAGAATACTTTACCCAGCAAGATTATCAATCAAAATTGAGGGTGAAATCAGAGCTTCATGGACAAAAAAGGACTATGGGAATTTGTTACCATCAAACCAGCAATGCAAGAAATGCTAACGGGTCTGATGTAAAAAGAAAAAATAGGAAACAAAGAAGGAACACAGGGCTAAAGAATAAAAATGGCAAAAAACAACTATCAATAATAACTTTAAATGTAAATGGATTAAAAGCCCCAATCAAAAGACATAGGGTAACTGAGTGGATAAGAAAACATGACCCATATATCAGCTGTCTACAAGAAACCCACTTCAAAAAAAAGACGCACACAGATTGATGGTGAAGGGATGGATAAAGGTTCTTTAGGTGAATGGAAATGAAAAAAAAGCTGGGGTAGCAATACTTATACCTGACAAATTAGATCTCAAAGTGAAGGACATAAAAAGAGATAAGGAAAGCCACTTCATCCTACTAAAGGGAGCAATCCAACAAGAAGAAATAATTCTGGTAAACATATATGCAACCAATATAAGAGCACCCAAATACATTAGAACACTTCTGGAGGGGATCAAAGGATAGATTGACAGTAAGACAATCATAGTAGGGGAAATTAACACCCCATTATCACCATTAGACAAAACCTCTAAACAAAAAATCAGCAAAGAAACATCAATCCTAAATGACTCACTAGATCAGATGGAATTAATTGACATCTTCAGAACATTTCATCCCAAAGCCACAGGATATACATTCTTCTCAAGTGCACATGGGTCATTTTCAAAGATAGACCATATATGGGTCACAGGCAAAGAGTCTTCAAATTCAAGAAGATAAAAATCATATCAAGTATCTTCTCAGATCACAATGGCATAAAACTAGAAATCAACTACAATAAAAACAATCCAAAAAATAAAACACATGGAGACTAAATAGCATGCTATTAAACAATGACTGGGTTACCAGAGAGATCAAAGAAGAAATGAAAACATCATGGCAACAAATGACAATGAAAACACAACAATCCAAAACCTATGGGATACAGCAAAAGCTTGATTTGTGGAAACTGAGAATCAGAGCTGGCATTGACAGGGAATTTCATAGCTCTACAAGCCTACTGCAAAAAAAAACAAACAAAAACAAGAAACAATAATGAATTACTAACCCTACAAATCAAAGAGTTAGAAAGAGAGCAACAAGAAAAGTCCAGTGTAAGCAGAAGGAAAGAAATAATAAAGAACAGAGTGGAGATAAACGACATAGAGACCAATAAAACAATACAAAAGGTCAACAAATCCAAGAGCTGGTTCTTTGAAAGGATAAAAAAGATTGATGAACCTCTACCCAGGGTCACCAAGAAACAAAGAGAGATGATCCAAATAAACAAAATCAGAAATGAAAGAGAAGAAATAACAACAGACCCCAGAGAAGTACAAAGGATTGTTAAAAAATAATATGAACAACTCTACTCCAACAAACTAGGCAACCTGGAGGAAATGGACATATTCTTATAAAAATACAACCTTCCAAAACTTAATCAGAAAGAATGTAAAAATATCAATAGGCCAATAACTATAGAAGAAATTGAAGCAATAATCAAAAAGCTTCCAGAAAACAAAAGCCCAGGGCCGGACTGCTTTACTGGGGAGTTTTACCAAACATTCAAGAAAGAAGTAAAATCTATCCTCCTTAGACTATTTCCAAAAATTCAAGAGGAAGAAACACTTCCAAGCTCAGTCTATGAAGCCAGCATCACCCTAATACCAAAACCAGATAAAGACGACACAATGAAAGAGAATTACAGGCCAATATCCCTCATGCACATAGATGCCAAAATCCTCAACAAAATCTTAACTAATCGGATCCAGCAGTACATCAGAAAGATCATGCATCATGACCAAGTAGGATTTATCCCAGGGATGCAAGGATGGTACAATATCCGCAAATCAATAAATGTGATACATCACATAAACAAATTGAGAGATAAAAACCACATATCATATCAATTGATGCAGAAAAAGCATTTGAAAAAATCCAACACCATTTCTTGATAAAAACTCTCAACAAGGTAGGAATAGTAGGACCATACCTCAACATAATAAAAGCCATATATGACAAACCCACAGCCAACATCATAATCAATGGGCAAAAACTAACACCATTTCCCCTAAAAACAGGAACAAGACAGGGATGCCCACTCTCACCACTCTTGTTCAACGTAGTACTGGAAGTATTAGCCATTGCGATCAAACAAGAAGAAGAAATAAAAGGCATCCAAATTGGAAAAGAGGAAGTAAAACTGTCCTTATTTGAAGATGACATGATATTATACATAAAAAACCCTAAAGACTTCATCAAAAAACTATTAGACTTAATACATGAATTCGGCAAACTAGCAGGATGTAAAATTCATGCCAATAAATCTATGGCATTTCTGTACACCAACAGTGAACTTACAGAAAGTGAGACTAAAAAAGCAATCCCATTTACCATCGCACCAAAAAAATGAAGATGACCTCGGAATAAGTTTCACTAAGGAAGTAGAAGACTTATATGTGAAAAACTACAGGACACTGAAAAAAGAGAAAGAGGAAGACATAAGCAGATGGAAGAACATACCATTTTCATGGATTGGTAGAATCAACATCATCATAATGTCCATACTACCCAAAGCAATCTATAAATTCAATGCACGTTCCATTAAAATACCAATGGCATATTTCACAGACCTAGAACGAACTCTCCAAAAATTCATCTGGAATAAAAAAAGACCTCGAATAGCTGCAGCAATCCTGAGAGAGAAGAACAAAGTAGGTGGGATCTCAATACCAGATATCAAGCTGTATTACAAAGCCACTGTTCTTAAAACAGCATAGTACTGGTGCAAGGACAGACATATGGATCAATGGAATAGAATAGAGAACCCAGAAATCGACCCAAACCACTTTGCCCAATTAATATTTGACAAAGGAGGCAAGAGCATACAATGGAGTCAAGACAGTCTCTTCAATAAATGGTGTTGGGAAAATTGGACAGATACATGCAAAAAGATGAAACTAGACCACCAACTCACACCATATACAAAAATAAACTCAAAATGGTTAAAGGACTTAAATGTAAGACAGGAAACCATAAAAATACTAGTAGAATCCAAAGGCAAAAAAATCTCAGATCTATGCTGAAGCAATTTCATCACAGATACAGCTCCTAGGGCATTGGAAACTAAAGAGAAAATAAACAAATGGGACTACATCAAAATAAAAAGCTTCTGCACAGCAAAAGAAACCATCAACAAAACAACGAGAAAACCCACTGTGTGGGAAAACATATTTGCCAATGTCATATCTGATAAGGGCCTAATCTCCAAAATTTATAGGGAACTCATACAACTCAACTAAAGGAAGATAAACAATCCAATCAAAAAATGGGCAAAGGGCCTAAATAGACACCTTTCAAAAGAGGACATTCAGAAAGCCAAGAGACATATGAAAACATGCTCAAAGTCACTAATCATCCGAGAGATGCAAATCAAAACAACAATGAGGTACCATCTCACGCCTGTCAGACTGGCTATCATCAACAAATCAACAAACGACAAGTGCTGGAGAGGATGTGGAGAAAAAGGAACACTTGTGCACTGCTGGTGGGAATGCAGACTGGTGCAGCCACTATGGAAGACAGTATGGAGTTTTCTCAAAAAACTTCAAATGGAACTCCCATTTGACCCTGTGATCCCACTTCTAGGAATATATCCCAAGAAACCAGAAACACCAATCAGAAAGGATATATGCACCCCTATGTTCATAGCAGCACAATTCACCATAGCTAAGATCTGGAAACAGCCTAAGTGCCCATCAGTAGATGAATGGATTAGATAACGGTGGTACATCTACACGATGGAATACTATGCTGCTGTAAAAAAGGAATTCTTACCTTTTGCAACAGCGTGGATGGAGCTGGAGAGCATTATGCTAAGTGAAATAAGCCAGTCAATGAAGGAAAAATACCACATGATCTCACTCATTTATGGATAATTAAGACCTTTATAAACTTACTAGATGCCCAGTGCACAAAATTCGTGCACTGGGGATGGGTGGGGGGTCCCTTAGCCCAGCATGTGCCCTCTCGCAGTCCGGGACTCCTCCCTCCTTACTGGCCACCTGCTTTGTGCTTCCTACCGCTCCAGGCCTTAGCGCTGCTGTGAAGGCCTTGGGTCTGCTAGGTGCCGGGCCTGTGGGTTTGTGTCTCTGATACCCTCAGCAGCCCTAGCACCTTGATGGCTGGGCTTGGGGCTGCAGGTCTTTGATCAGGGCCCCAGCAGCGCCAGCACCAAAGTGGTGGGCCTTGGGGCTGCTGGGTACAGGCCCCCCGCTGCGTGTTTGTGTCTTCTATCAGGCCCCCAGCAGCCCCAGCACCGCCTAAATAACTTAAGGGAAACTTTATTTAGTCTTCTTTTAAAAGCAATCTAGTTTAAAATGAGTTGCAGTTAAGAGAGAACAAAGAACATGGTACCTAAGAGTGAGATAGACCGACAGAGGAGAGGCTGGGCACTGGTCAGGGGCTTACATGCCAACTGTTCTCCACCTGGGAAATGATGTAAAATCGGTTTCTTTAGTTTTCTGCTTACTGGACTTCTCCAGAGAGTGGAGTGGCATCTGCTCGCTTCTCCCTGGGGCCTGGCTTGGTGGTCGCCTTGGGGTCTGGCTGTGCTCCAGCAGGATCCGCATGGGCCTGCCTGCTCCGTGTGGCCCTGTCCACACGTTGCTTCCTTTGAGTCTTCCTTGGGCTCAGCCCCGGTCCATCACCTCCTCCTGTTTCTCCCACCACCAGGGCCGATAAAGAGGCCCACACAGAGTTCAGGTCTGCAAGGAGCTGGTCCTCTGCTTTCAGAACCTTTGGGATCTCCTCTTGCAATTGTTCCCTTCCATGACCTTCCTTCCCTACCTCCAGAATCTTCCCGGAGCACCACATGCCTGCCCTCCAGTAGAAGGCTGTCTTTGTGTGACTTTCAGGGCAGCCTTCAGGGCCTGGTGGCCGCTGCGGCCCTTTCACATTGGGCGCCGGGCCTGAGGCCAGGCCGGGAAGGCAGCAGCTCCCCAGCAAGTCCCGCTGCACCAGGCACACGTGCGCCCACCCTGGACCACGCCCTCCAGGCATGGTGGCTCCACACTGTGCTCAAGGCCTGGGAGTTAAGCAGCAGGGTGGTCCTGATGCGCCAGTGGCTGTGGCAGCCAAGCAGAGTTCCGACAGGCTGCGGCTGGGGGCTGGGGCGCCCCCTGGGTGGCGGCCCCTGCCAGCAGCTGCAGGAGGCTGGCCTCAGATTTAGACTTGAGCAGGTGGGGCAGGAAGGGCAGCAGCTGGACAGGGGGGCGGCGGCGGAGGCAGGGCAAGGGCAGGGGTGAAGGGGCCTGTGGTAAATCTAGGGGCCGGGGCGCTGGCTCCACCACAGGGGCTGGGGTCGCAAAGTCTTGCAAGGAGGTGGAGGAGAGGGTGCTGCAGGCGGAGTCCATGGAGCAGGAGCTGCCCTCCCTGGGGCCCAGGGCCAGCAGCTTGCTGGTCAGTGTGACAGATGAGGCGGTGGTACTGAGGGACATCTCGTCTGATTGGGAGCTGAAGGGGCCGCCTTCGAACTCGGTAGAGGAGAGCGTCTCCCCGGGCTCCAGCACCAACACGGCCAGGGTCTCCGTGGAGCTGTCCGAGGCTCAGTGCTGGTGTCCAGGCTGTTGCTGCTTTTGCGCAGGATGGTGGGGAAGCTGGTGACGGAAGTACTACTCTCCTCACCATCCTCTTCCTCCTCATCATCCTCCTCGTCCTCCTGCTCCTCCTCCTCCTCCTCTAGGCTCTGTAGGTGCTGCTGGCTACCCGCATGCTCCTACGCATGCAGCTGCTGCAACTGGTTCTGGGCATTGTAAACGGAGTCCACCCAGCCCTGGCACAGAGCCTGCCCACTGGCCTGGAATGTGTAGGCCCCCACAGCGCTGTGGAACTTGTTCAGGTAGATGAGGAGGAAGGAGCCAGGGTCCCGCAGCTCCCGGCACACGATCTTGTCCACCAGCAGTGGTGGCCTGATGACCCTGGTCCCCTCAGCCTTCTTCACGGCCTTGGTCACTAAGAGCAGGTCCGTGAAGAGGAAGCAGTACACATCTATCTTGCTGTCCTTTCCCTCCTTCATCCTCAGGCTGCCCTCCAACATCAGCTGACGTGTCTCTTCTGGGGAGGCACCTGGGATGGGCACGGTCAGGTCCAGGTGCAGAAATTCCTTCAAGAGCTTGTCCACCTCATCGTTGCTACCCTCCACCACCTCATAGGCATCCATGCAGCTCACCAGGGTGGCCAGCTGCTGTCGCTCCTGTCACTGCCGCATGCACGCGTTCACATGGTGGATGAAGTGCTCCACGGAGCTGATCATGGTGATGACGGCCTCCTTGGCATGCGGCTCATCCTTCTTCCTCAGCACCGACTTGAGCAGCAGCGGGTACTTGGTGAGCCTCCAGTGAGGCTTGGTGAGCATGTCGCTCAGCTTCAGCCGCTGGCAGGCACTGCTGGTGCTTCTCGGGAAGAAGTTGTTGTTGAGCAGCAGGCTGCGCATGTACTCCATGCAGCCCTCCTCCTCCATGCAGTACCGAATGTAGGGCTTGAAGAGGGAGCCAAACATCTTGAAGCCTTTGAGGAGGTCCCAGGCTGCAGCAGCCCCCCCACCCCACCCCCCACCCCCTTGCGCAGCACCTTTTCCACCATCGGCCCCATCACGCTGCCCCACAGCCCCCAGTGCAGACACCCGATCTTGGGGATGCTGCTGAACAGGAGCGGGTCTTGGAGGTGTCAGAACTCCTACCCAGGGCGACCCTTTACCCAGGAGTACCCGCTGCTCCATTCACCCCCTCGGCCAGAAGGGAGCGCCCTCGGTGGGTCCGCTGCTCTGGGCACTGGGGAGGAGGAGGCTGGGGGAGGGAGAGGCCCTAAAGCAGGAGGAAGCCTTGGAAGGCAGGCAAGGAGCCCAGGACTCAAGGCGCCCCCGCTGCCACCCCGCGTCCCGCTGGGGCCTGCACTCAGGAGTGCCAGGGCCGCGGCAGGGCCACCTGCTGGGCTTGGAAGTGAGTCCTCCACGAAAAGTCCCAGCAGCCTGCCTGGTGTGGGTGGGGATTTCGGGTCACCTTGAGGGAGGCTCCGGCCTTTCTCTGCTCCTCTCCTGGTGGAGCGGTGGGACTCCAGCACTGAGGTCAGAGGAGCCGCCTTCCAGCACCCAGGCCGCTTCTTGGAGTCGGAAGTTTCGCCATTGGCCTCTGCCTAGGACAGGACCTCTGCACCCCCAGGGTGCATAAACACACAGGGCTTCCATCAGGCTCCGCTGATCCCGGGGCGGGAGGCCTCTCTACTCTGCAGCTTCAGGGCTGTTTGGCTTCGCTCTACCACTTGGAGCCTGAGTATGCAAATTAACCGCCATCTTATAGCTTCTATAATCAAAACATTGTATCTTTTGGAGCTGTTGCTTCAGGAGCTCAGAGCCTCACAGCCCCAGGCTGGGAAGCTTGGCTTCCTCCATCGCTGGGGCAGCCAAGCCTCCTGTTCTCAGCTGCCTGGCTGCCAGCCGCCATCTTGGCTGGCAGTTAATTTGCATATCGCCCTGATTAGCCAATGGGAAGGGTAGCGGATGTACGGCTAATTACCACGTTTCTCTTTTATTAGATAGGATGAACAGAATTAGACACAGAGGCATAGCAGCCTCGAACAGACTGTCAAACTACAGTGGGAAGGCCGGGGAAGGAGGGGAGGGTAAGAGATCAATTGAAGGACTTGTATGCATGCATATAAGCATAACCAATGGACATAAGACACAGGGGGAGAGGGAGGCCCAGGGATTGTCAAGGGTGGGAAAAAAAAGGAGACATATGTAATACTCTTTGTAATACTTTAATCAATAAAACAATTTAAAAAATATAAAAATAAATAAATAAATAAAGGGACCTATAAATATTAATAGAAGTGAGAGGCACCTAAAAGGTGGGGTGAGGAGATGGCTTGAACACAACGGGATTAAGTAAAAGTCTGCATGCTGACTAGTGAACCCCCCTTATCCTTCAGCTGCTTGCTTCTAGGAATGCTGACAGCCAGGTTCACATGCTCCAGGAGGGAGATTGGAGCATCTTGATCTGGAGAGTTGAACCACATTTTGAGAAAGGACTCACATCCTGCAGACTCTGACACTTGGAAGCACCTCAGCGCAAAAATCCCGTCATTCCTCAATTGCTGGAAGCAGTGGCCTCAACTCTATCAGATCCATTATCTTTTTTTAAAAAACAGCTTTACTGCTCAGCCCATATGACTCAGTGGTTGAGCATCGACCTATGGACCAGGAGGTCAAGGTTCAATTCCCAATCATGACACATGTCCAGGTTTTGAGCTCGATCCCCAGTGTGGGGCATGCAGGAGGCAGCCAATCGATGAAAAAAAAAAGGCTTTCCCAGGTCATCCGACTCCAAACCCCAACTTCAGTTTCCAGGGCAAAGAGGATCCGGAGAGAGGGTGGTATGCACCTGGACCCGGGGCCCCAGGTGCTTCCCAGGGCCCAGAGGTCAGCTGGGACCCACCCTTCCATGCCAGATGCTCATGCTTTGATCACTAGCCAGGCCTAAGGACTGCACCCATGCATAAATTTTGTGCACCAGGCCTCTAGTTGTATTAAAATGATTTGGATTTCTGGGTGTTAATTTTGTATCTTGCTACATTGCCAAATTCCTTCATTAAATCTAGTAGTTTTTTAGTGTGTTCTTTAGGGTTTTCTATGTACGATATTATGTCATCAGCAAATAATGAGAGTTTTACTTCCTCTTTTCCAGCCCCAAGTCCCACAGCCTAAGGCAATGCCTGCGGTGCTTCCGGAGAAAGAAGGGCTCCTAAGATGCTGGGACGGGGTGATCAGCATTTAGATCATTGCATCTAACTCCCACCTGGGGTCTGTGGTGCTCCTGGCTCTGTCCCTTCCTCCCCTTTAAGTTTCTTCCCAGGTGAACCACAGATGACCCTTCCCATCTTTCGCCCTCCTCAGCTCTGATGGCAGGGGGGAGGGTAGGGAATCATGAAGGGAATCTGAGGGCCTCGAGGAAATTCCACTTGAAGAGCCAGAGACAGTGTCTGTCCATCCACACCCCTAGCTGAACCAATTAACACAGAGGCCTCATGAGTGCGTATGTAGAAGTGGTCTCCCTCCCTCCCCCCAAATCTGCCACTGTGGAACTTGGCTGTTTTGGGCAAGTCAACCTCTAGAGTGTTAATTGTCTCTCCTTTAAAATGAGAAGAACCCAGCAGACATGGCTCAGTGGTTGAACATCGACCTATGACTCAGTAGGTCAAGGTTTGACTCCGTATCAGGACACATGCTCAGGTTGTGGTTTCTATCCCCAGTGTGGGGCAGGCAGGAGGCAGCCAATACATGATTCTCTCTCATCACTGATGTTTCTATTTCTCTCTCCCTCTCCCTTCATCTCTGAAATCAATGAAAGATATCCTATCTAATAAAAGAGAAACATGCTAATTAGCCATACGTCCACTACACTTCCCATTGGCTAATCAGGGTGATATGCAAATTAACTGCCAGCCAAGATGGCGGCCGGCAGCCAGGCAGCTTGAAGCTAACATGAGGCTTGCTTGCTTCAGTGACAGAGGAAACCAACGTTCCCTACCTGCCTTGCCAGCCTCTGAGCTTGCAGTTTGAAACATTGTTACAAATATAGAAGCTAAACAAAACCCCAGAAACCTGCTTTCAGCCCGATGGGATCTCAGAGTTGGAGTTGATACAGTGTTTCGATTATAGAACCCAAACAAACCAGATACCTGCTTTTAGCAGCAGAGGCCTCAGAGCTGGAGCCAGAACTAAAGCTGGCCCAGAATAAAAAAATAAAAAAAGGAGCATTTGGGAGCTTCAGTCACCTGCCAGCCTGAAAACAGCCCTCAGCCCCTAACCCAGGCTGGCCAGGCACCCCAGTGGGGTCCCCCACACTGATGGGGGTGTGACCAGCTGCAAACAGCCATCATCCCCTTACCCAGGCTGGCCAGGCACCCCAGTGGGGTCCCCCACCCTGATCCAGGACACCCTTCAGGGCAAACCAGCCGCCCCCCACCCATGCACCAGGTCTCTATCCTATATAGTAAAAGGGTAATATGCCTCCCAGCACTGGGATCAGCAGAGCCGAGAGGGCTCCCAGCACCAGGATCAGCATGACAGGGGGCAGCGCCCAAACCCCCTGATCGCCCTGTGGCTCTGTGTTTGACAGGGGGTGGGGCCACAACCGCCCTATCCACCTTGCTCTTTTTGTGACAGGGGAAGGAGCCCCAACCCCCTGATCGGCCCTGCTCTGTGTGTGACAGGGTGCAGTGCCCCAACCCTCCCCCCCCACGGGTCCTGCTCTGTGTGTGATGGGGTAGAGCCATAACCTCCCCATCGGCCCTGCCCTGAGTGTGACAGTGGTGGCGCCCCAACCCCATGATCCGCCCTGCTCTGTGTGTGACAGGGGGCAGTGCCCCAACTCCCCTATCAGCCCTACTCTGTGAGTGACAGCGGGGGAGCTCCTCAACACCCTGATCAGACCTGCTCTGTGCGTGACAGGGTACAGAGCCCCAAACCCCCTGATGGGCCCTGCTCTGTGCATGACAGGGGGTGGTGCCGTAACCTCCCCATCAACCCTGCCTTGAGTGTGACAGGGGGCCGGTGCCCCAACCCCACAATCGGCCCTACCCTGAGCGTGACTGAGGGTGGCATTGCAACCTTCCTATCCACCCTGCTCTGTGCATGACAGGAGGCGGTGCCCCAACTCCCCAATTGGCCCTGCTCTGAGCCAGACCAGGGGCTGCACCTAGGGATTGGGCCTGCCCTCCTACACCCGGGAGCAGGCCTAAGCCAGCAGGTCGTTATCTCCCAAGGGTTCCCAGACTGCGAGAGGGCACAGACCGGGCTGAGGGACACCTCCTCCCCGCCGGAGTGCACAAATTTTTGTGCACTGGACCTCTAGTCCTATAAAATAAAAGCCCAATATGCAAATTGCTCCCTCCACCAGGAATTTGACTGAGAGTTTGACAGCTCACTATGACATGGACTGACCAACAGTGGGTGGTACGGAACATGGCGGGCGTCAGCAATGAGGCACTGGCAGTGGGTACTGCTGGCCCCAATGGGCTTCTGGGTGAGCAGGGCTGCAGCTGCCCGAGCTGCAGGGGCTGGTCTGCCATGGCCAGCTGGGAGAGAGTGCACTGCCTGCCTGGCAGCCAAGAGGCCCACATTTGCGCCCCCGCCTGCAGGGTTTCGTTGTGCTTACTGCATCTCTTCATGGGGACTTGGGTGCCATGACTCAGGTGGAGGGGGGAGCATAGGGCTCTGGGGCTCCAGATGCTGCTCAGGGTTCAGAGGTCAGCTGGGACCTGCCCTTCCATGCCAGACGCTCATGCTTCAATCACTAGCCAGGCCTAGGGACTGCACCATGCATGAATTTTGTGCACCGACCCTCTAGTTTCATAAAATTGACTTGGGTTTCTGGGTGTTAATTTTGTACAACCTGCTACATTGCCAAATTCCTTCATTAAATTTAGTAGTTTTTTTCTATGTTCTTTATGGTTTTCTATGTACAATATTATGTCATCTGCAAATAATGAGAGTTTTTCTTCCTCTTTTCCAATATGGATGCCTTTTATTTCCTACTAGACGCTCGGTGCACAAAATTCATGCATGGAGGTGGGAGGGGGAGTGTTGTCACTCAGCCCAGCCTGCATCCTCTCCAATCTGGGACCCCAGTGGGATCAGGCCTAAACAGGTAGTCAGACATCTCTCTCACAATCCAGGACTGCTGACTCCCAACTGCTCGCCTGCCTGCCTGCCTGATTGCCCCTAACCACTTCTGCCAGCCTGATCACACCCTAACCCCTTCCTGACAGCCTGATTGATGCCTAACTGCTCCACTGCCAGCCCAATTGCTCCTAACTGCCCTCCCCTGCAGGCCTGGTCACCCCTAACCGGCCTCCCCTGCAGGCCTGGTCCCCCCCCAACTGCCCTCCCCTTCGCGCCCGGTCACCCCTAGCTACCCTGCCTTGCCAGGCTGGTTGCCCCTAACTGCCCTCCCCTGTTGGCCTTATTGCCCCTAACTGCCCTCCCCTGCCAACCTGGTCACCCCTAACTGCCCTCCACTGCAGGCCTGGTTGACCCCAACTTCCCTCCTCTGCCAGAACAGTCATTCCCAACTGCTCTCCCCTGCTGGCCTGATCACCCACAACTGTCCTCCCCTACTGGCCATCTTGTAGCGGCCATCTTGTGTCCACATGGGGGCAGCCACCTTGTGTGTTGGAGTGGTCAATTTGCATATTTATTCTTTATTTTATAGGATTTTTATGGCTATGGCTAGAACTTACAGTACTATGTTGAACGAAAGTGATGAAAGAGGGCCTCCATGTCTTGTTTCTGTTCTTAGGGAAATGGTTTTAATTATTGCCCATTGAGTATGATGTTGGCTGTTTATCATATTCTAGGGCCTGGTGCACAAAATTTGTGCACTGGGGGGGGGGTGGTCCCTCAGCCCAGCCTGCCACATACCAGGAGCCCTCAAGGGATGTCCTACTGACAGCTTAGGCCCGCTCCTTGCTCCCCTTGGTGAGTGGGCCTAAGCTGCAGTCTGGTATCCCTTTGTGGGAGGCAACCAAGCTGATAAGGCGAAGGCAACAACCTCATCAACCTGCTACTGCAGCCACTGCCATTCACCTCAGCCACCAAGGTTTTTTCATCAACCTGGCCTCCAGTCCCTTCAACATGAAAAAATGACAACTTTCTTTAGGCATTTTCAAGATGTGTCTTTCATATGACATTTCTTTCTTTCTTTCTTTTTTAATCTTCACCTGAGGATATGTTTCCATTGATTTTTAGAGAATGTGGAAGAGAAAGGGAAAGACAGAGAGAAACATCAAAGTGAGAGGAACACTTTGGTTGCGTCCTGCATAAGCCCTGACCTGGGCCCCAGTCAGGGAGGATCCTGCAACCTAGGTAAGGATCATGCCCTTAGTCAGAATTAAACCCAAACACTGCAGTCGGCAGGCTGAGATATTTGCCACTGAGCCAAATGGGCTAGGGCAGGATATGACATTTCTAAGCCCTCCAGCAGCGGACCTTCGTTTTTTTCTCCAGGAGTTTGGGGGGAAAATCCTAGGTCACCTTCTTGGATTCTTATTACCCAAGTTACTAAGAATATTACCAGTGGCATCCAGGGAGTTTAGCCAATGAGTGGTCAGAAAAGGTGCTTTCTCTGTATTCACACCCATCACCCACTTGGCCCCCTGCCCAAGGCCTAACGCCTCTGGCCGAAGCTTCAGGCCTGAGCAGGGCCCCCCACAGCTCCCTCTGATCGCTGGCTCCACCCCTGCCCAGGCCTAAAGCCTCGGGCCTGGGCAGGCGCCCCTCATCTCCCTCCAATTGCCAGCTCCACCCCTGCCCAGGCCTAAATCCTGTGGCCAGGCTTTATGCCTGGTCAGGGGACCCCCAGCTTCCTTTGATTGCCAGCTTCACCCCTTTCCAGGCCTAAAACCTCTGGCCCAGGCTTGAGGCCTCGGCAGAGCCTCCCCTCTCCCCACAGATTTGATTGCAGGCTCGGCCATGCCCAGGAGCCCCCTGGCTCAGGCCCTTCCTAGGCTGCTCAGGGCCCACACAGGGCCTACCTCAGAGTGACCTGGGTGCCAATGATGTCTCCGGGACCCAGGCCGCTGGGTGCCAATGTATGCAAATTAACTGCCATCTTTGTTGGGTTAACTTGCATACTCATCTGATTGGCTGGTGGTCATAGTGGAGTGACACAAATTTGCATGTTTCTCTTTTATTAGTGTAGATGAGATTTATCATATATGGCTTTTATTATGTTGCGGTATGACCTCTTTACTCCCAGTTTGCTGAGAGTTTTTATCAAAAATGTTGGGGTTTTTTGAATGCTTTTTCTGCATCAATTGATATGATCATGTGATTTTTGTCTTGCCAGCTATTTATGTGATGTATCACATTTATTGAATTGCAGATATTGTACCCACCTTGCATCCCCAGAATAAATCCCATTTGGGAGGAGCAAGATGGCGGCGGTATAGGCAGACACGACTCAGGTCCTGTCCCGGAGGAAATGGAGTGAGCAGCTGAAACTAGTAACATCCACACCGAATTGGCGAAATTGCTCAGCTGGTGAGACGGTTTGCAGCCGGGAAGACCAGAACTCCCCTGGAAAGGTAAAAAAACCAGGGATTTGGGCAGGAAAGTTTGCCAGACCTCTGAACCCAGAGAGTCGGAGGGAGACCGCATGGCAGAAGCCGCGTCCCTTGGGACAGGCACAGCCCCTGACAGGGGAAAGGAGAACCACGGGATTCCTGGCGCCACCGGGAGAATTGAGAGCTGGGTTCTGTGATCACAGAGGACTGAGCCTAAAGGGAGCAGCCTGAAGAGCTGATCAGACCATGCAGTCCCGAGAAGAGAAGGAGCTTACAGAAACCAAGCCTTTCCCTTTTCCGCGACCAGTGTTTGTTTGTTCGTTTTTACTGAATCCTGTTCATGGGACATTTCGGATACAGACACTCACCTGTGCTGAAGAGAGGGAGAGTGTGCGGAGGAGTGGGATCTGGGGAGAGACTGAGGAGAGAAGGGGGGCCGGGAGAGGTGGCAGCGAATTGAGTGCTGAGACTCCCCCGAGCCCAGGTCTGGGGCAGACATTCTCTCTGGAGAGTGAGACTCCTCCCCCCAGCCCCAGGCAAGGAGCACAGCCACAACCAGATTCCACCCTGTAGGAGATCAAGGATTAAAATAACCTGATCAGTCCCTGGGAGTTAACAGGGTCTGGCCTATAGAGGGATTTTCAATCCCAGAAACAACATAGCGCCGGTAACTAACTATTATGCAGCCAGCTCTGGGCAGTGAACTTCCACTGGACAGAGAGGCCCTATAGCCTCAGACGCCAACCCCAGAACACTGCCACCCAGAGGCTGACCCACAAACTGACTCTTTGCTAAACACAAAATAAGGCAGTCTGGGAAACAAATGCGGCTTGCTTTAAAATAAGGACTGCGGTTTACAACACAGAGGAACAGTGTATCGCAGGGAAACTCAACACTCTGTGAATACCTGGCAGGTCTAAGGCGAGCCACACTGAAGAATAGAAGAACCGAAGGACCTTCACTACTGCAATTTTTTTTTCTTTTTTCACCTTTTAACTAAGAAACCAATTTTTTTTCTTTTTTTTCCTTTCTTTTTTCTTTCTTCTTTTTTCCATCACCTGATTTTACCCTTTTAATTACTACCTTCTTATGTTTAACCAGTATTATTACTGCTACCATTTTACCATTTTTTTAAAGTGCCATTTTATTTTCTCTTTATTTTATTTTGGGATTAGTGTTCTCCATTCTATTTTCATCGTTATATTATTGGTTGCTTCTAGTTTGCATTCATCTCCAGGGAGCTGTTGCTGGAATTTGTTTGGATTAATGGCTGTTCTATAGGAGTATTCTCCTCATATAAAAAAGTCTCTTCCCCTCTTCCACTTCATTCTCTCTTTTCGCCTTTTTTTTATTCTTTTCTTTTCTTTTCTCACTTATATTTTCCCCCCTCCTTTTTCCCAATTTCATTTTTGCACTCCTTTTTTTGGTCCCTACTTTCCTTTTCTTTTTTCTCTTTATCTTTTTCTCTTCCTTCTTCCTTATCCCCTAATTCTCTTAATTCAGGTGGTCACCTTTATTTGGGGTTTTTAATATCGTGAATATATTTGTGTATAGTGCCTGGTATGTGGTGACTTGTTGTGTTGTATTTTGTGCCTTTAAATCAACGCAGCAGATCCAAGCAAAAGCAACCTCCTGAGCACCAACACCCTCTGCTGAGGAACAGCAGCTGTACATAAAACCTCGCCCCACCACCCAGAAGAGCCACCACAGCTGTGAACAGCACCCACCAGAGGAGCTGCTGCCAACTGAAGAGCAGCTGCTACCGCAACCGCCCGAAGAGCAACCACAGACCAAGGAGTCACTGCCACCAAGGGAGCAACCACTGAACAACTCAACGTCTAGATATGTCAGTGAGGTCAAACATGGGTAGGCAAAGAAACCCCCAAAGGAAAGAGAAGGAGGACTCTCCAGAAAAGCAGCTAAGTAATACAGAGGCATGCAACATGACAGAAAAAGAATTCAGAATAAGGGTCCTAGAGTGCATAAACCGGATGGAGGAAAAAATCGACAACATCTGCAAGAAGCTAGAAGAAATAGATGAAAAAATCGATAACATATGGAAGAAGCTAGAAGAAACAGATGAAAAAATCAACAACTTAAGTAAGACCCAAGAAGAAATGAAGAGTGATATAGCTGCAATGAAAAACTCCATTGAAAGTATCAACAGTAGACTAGGAGAAGCGGAGGACCGAATTAGTGAATTAGAAGACAAGGAAGCAAAACACACCCAAACTGAACTGCAATAGCAGAAAAAATTAAAAGACAGGAGGAGAGCCTAAGGGAGCTTTGGGACAACATGAAACGAAACAACATACGAATAATAGGGGTACCAGAACAACAGAAGGATGAACAAGGATTAGAAAACCTATTAGAAGAAATAATATCAGAAAACTTAACTGAGGTGGGGGAAAAAAAAGTCACACAAGCCCAGAGAGTCCCAAACAAGGTGAACCCGAAAAGACCCACACCAAGACACATCATAATTACCATGTCAAACGTTCAGGACAAAGAGAGAATCTTACAGGCTGCAAGAGAGAGACGGAAAGTGACATACAAGGTCTCTCCCATTAGATTGTCAAATGATTTCTCAACAGAAACACATCAGGCCAGAAAAGAATGGCCAGAAATTTACAAAGTGATGCAAAGCAAAGGACTGAATCCAAGAATACTCCATCCAGCAAGGTTATCATTCAAACTTGAAGGGGAAATAAGAAGCTTCACAGACAAAAAAAGGCTAAGGGAGTTTATCACCACCAAGCCAGCAATGCAAGAAATGCTAAAGGGACTGGTGTAAAAATACGAAATAAAAAGCAAAGAAAGAAAACAGCCACACAAAAACAGAAATGGCTACAAACAAGTACCTTTCAATAATAACTTTAAACGTAAACGGACTAAATGCTCCAAACAAAAGACATCGAGTGGCTGAATGGATAAAAAAACATGACCCATACATCTGCTGTCAACTAGAAACCCACCTCGTTAGAAGTGGCTCACACAGACTGAAAGTGAAAGGATGGAAAAATATCTTTCTGGCAATGGAAAGGAAAAGAAAGCTGGGGTAGCAATACTTATATCGGACAAAATTGACCTCAAAGTGAAGGCCATAACAAGAGATAAGGAAGGCCACTTCATAATACTAAAGGGATCAATACAACAAGAAGATATAACTCTGGTAAACATATATGCACCCAATGCAGGAGCACCCAAATTCATAAAAAAACTCCTGGAAGATATCAAAGGAGAGATCGACAACAATGCAATCATAGTAGGAGACTTTAATACACCACTGACAACACTGGATAAGTACTCTAGACAAACAATCAGCAAAGATACAGCAATCCTAAATGACTCACTAGATCAGATGGACTTAAAAGACATCGTCAGAACACTGCACCCCAAAGCCAGGGAATATACATTCTACTCAAATGCTCATAAGACATATTCAAAAATGGACCATATATTGGGTCACAAGCAAAGTCTCCCCAAATTCAAGAAGATTGAAATCATAAAAAGCTTCTTCTCAGACCATGATGGCATAATATTAGAAATAAACTACAATAAAAACAACCCAAAATACTCAAACACCTGGAAGCTGAATAGCATGCTATTAAATATTGATTGGGTTACCAATGAAATCAAAGAAGAAATTCGAAACATCCTGGAAACTAATGACAATGAAAACACAACAATCCAAAACCTATGGGAAACAATGAAAGCAGTCCTGAGAGGGAAGTTTATAACTCTACAGGCCTATCTCAAAAAACAAGAAAAAATGGTAGTAAATCAGCTAACTCTACAACTCAAAGAATTAGAAAGCGAGCAACAAGAAAAACCCAGAGTGAGCAGAAGGAAGGAGATAATAAAGATTAGAGCAGAAATAAATGACATAGAGACCAAAAAAACAACACAGAAAATCAATGAAACCAAGAGCTGGTTCTTTGAAAGGATAAACAAGATTGACAAACCTCTAGCCACACTCACCAAGAAGCAAAGAGAGAGGACCCAAATAAACAAAATCAGAAACAATAGAGGCGAAATAACAACAGACCCCACAGAAATACAAATGATTGTTAAAAAATACTATGGACAGCTCTACTCCAACAAACTAGACAACCTGGAGGAAATGGACAAATTCCTAGAAAAATACAACATTCCAAAACTCAATCAGGAAGAATCTAAAAATCTCAACAGGCCAATAACTATGGAAGAAATTGAAGCAGTCATCAAAAAGCTTCTAGCAAACAAAAGCCCAGGACCAGACGGCTTCACAGGGGAGTTTTACCAAACATTCAAGGAAGAACTAAAACCTATCCTCCTCAGACTACTACAAAAAAATCAAGAGGAAGAAACACTTCCAAGCTCATTCTATGAAGCCAGCATCACCCTAATACCAAAACCAGGTAAAGACAACACAATGAAAGAGAATTACAGGCCAATATCCCTCATGAACACAGATGCCAAAATCCTCAACAAAATCCTAGGTAATCGGATCCAGCAGTACATGAGAAAGATCATACACCATGACCAAGTAGGATTTATCCCAGGGATGCAAGGATGGTACAATATCCGCAAATCAATAAACGTGATACATCACATAAACAAATTGAAAGAAAAAAAAAACACATGGTCATATCAATTGATGCAGAAAAAGCATTTGACAAAATTCAACACCCATTTTTGATAAAAACTCTCAGCAAGGTGGGAGTAGAAGGATCATACCTCAGCATAATAAAATCCATATATGACAGGCCTACAGCCAACATCATACTCAATGGACAAAAACTAACACCATTTCCCCTAAGAACAGGAACAAGACAGGGATGCCCCCTCTCACCGCTCCTGTTCAACATAGTACTGGAAGTGTTAGCCATTGCAATTCGGCAAGAAGAAGAAATAGAAGGCATCCAAATTGGAAAAGAGGAAGTAAAACTGTCCTTATTTGCAGACGACATGATATTATACATACAAAACCCTATAGACTCCATCAAAAAGCTACTAGACTTAATACAGGAATTTGGCAATGTAGCAGGATACAAAATTAACCCCAAGAAATCTGAGGCATTTCTATACACCAATAGTGAACTTTCAGAAAGAGAGATTATAAAAAAAATCCCGGTTACCATCGCACCAAAAAAATTAAGCTACCTAGGAATAAACTTAACTAAAGAGGTAAAAGACCTCTACTCAGAAAACTACAGGACGTTGAAAAAAGATATAGAGGAAGACATAAACAGATGGAAGAACATACCGTGTTCATGGATTGGTAGAATCAACATCATTAAAATGTCCATACTACCCAAAGCAATCTATAAATTCAACGCACTTCCCATTAAAATACCAACGGCATACTTCATAGATCTAGAACGAACTCTCCAAAAATTCATCTGGAATAAAAAAAGACCACGAATAGCTGCAGCAATCCTGAAAAAGAACAAAGTAGGTGGGATCTCAATACCAGATATCAAGTTGTTTTACAAAGCCACTGTTCTCAAAACTGCCTGGTACTGGCACAAGAATAGGCATATAGATCAATGGAACAGAATAGAGAGCCCAGAAATCGGCCCGAACCAATATGCTCAATTAATATTTGACAAAGGAGGCAAGAACATACAATGGAGCCAAGATAGTCTCTTCAATAAATGGTGTTGGGAAAATTGGACAGATACATGCAAGAAAATGAAACTAGACCACCAACTTACACCATACACAAAAATAAACTCAAAATGGATAAAGGACTTAAATGTACGACAGGAAACCATAAAAATTCTAGAAGAATCCAAAGGCAACAAAATCTCAGACATATGCCGAAGCAATTTCTTCACTGATACAGCTCCTAGGGCACTTGAAACTAAAGAGAAAATGAACAAATGGGACTACATCAAAATAAAAAGCTTCTGCACAGCAAAAGAAACCATCAACAAAACAACGAGAAAACCCACTGTGTGGGAAAACATATTTGCCAATGTCATATCTGATAAGGGCCTAATCTCCAAAATTTATAGGGAACTCATACAACTCAACTAAAGGAAGATAAACAATCCAATCAAAAAATGGGCAAAGGGCCTAAATAGACACCTTTCAAAAGAGGACATTCAGAAAGCCAAGAGACATATGAAAACATGCTCAAAGTCACTAATCATCCGAGAGATGCAAATCAAAACAACAATGAGGTACCATCTCACGCCTGTCAGACTGGCTATCATCAACAAATCAACAAACGACAAGTGCTGGAGAGGATGTGGAGAAAAAGGAACACTTGTGCACTGCTGGTGGGAATGCAGACTGGTGCAGCCACTATGGAAGACAGTATGGAGTTTTCTCAAAAAACTTCAAATGGAACTCCCATTTGACCCTGTGATCCCACTTCTAGGAATACATCCCAAGAAACCAGAAACACCAATCAGAAAGGATATATGCACCCCTATGTTCATAGCAGCACAATTCACCATAGCTAAGATCTGGAAACAGCCTACGTGCCCATCAGTAGATGAATGGATTAGAAAACAGTGGTACATCTACACGATGCAATACTATGCTGCTCTAAAAAGGAAGGAACTCTTACCATTTGCAACGTCATGGATGGAACTGGAGAGCATTATGCTAAGTGAAATAAGCCAGTCAATGAAGGAAAAATACCACATGATCTCACTCATTCATGGATAATAGGGACCATTATAAACTTTTGAACAGTAATAGATACAGAGGCAGATCTGCCTCAAACAGATTGTCAAACTGCAGCGGGAAGGCCGGGGAGGGTTGGGGGGCA
The DNA here is from genome assembly GCF_964212035.1 of Myotis nattereri. Lineage (NCBI taxonomy): Eukaryota > Metazoa > Chordata > Mammalia > Chiroptera > Vespertilionidae > Myotis > Myotis nattereri. Next base: position 39,820,065 of record NC_138094.1, on the reverse strand, counting down.
GGAGGTAGGGGGGTAAGGGATCAACTAAAGGACTTGTATGCATGCATATAAGCATAACCAGTGGACATAATACATTGGGGGATAGAGGAGGCTAGGGGACTGTCTAGGGCGGGGGGATAAAATGGACACATATGTAATACCCTTTGTAATACTTTAAGCAATAAATTTTAAAAAAAAATCCCACTTGTTCATGGTGTATGATCTTTCTGATATACTGCTGTATCCAATTTGCTGAGATTTTTGGGGGATTTTGGCATCTATGTTCATGAGGGCTATTGGCCTGTAATTCTCTTTCTTTGTAGCATCTTTACCTGGATTTGGAATTAGGATAATGCTGGCTTCATAGAAAGAGCATGGAAGTGTTCCTTCCTCTTGAATTTTTTGGAATAAAATATTTTTTAAGGAGGATAAGTTTTAGTTGTTCTTTCCGTGGTTAGTAAGACTCCCCTGTGAAGCCATCTGGTTCAGGGCTTTTGTTTTCTGGGAGGTTTTTTTTAAATTATTATTACTGTTTCAATTTCATCAGTTTTCAGCCAATTCAGGTTTTCTGATTCTGCATGATTTGAGTTTGGGAAGATATTATTTTTCTAGGAATATGTCCTTTTTGTCCCCGTTGTACAATCTGTTGAAATAAAATCATTCATATATTTTTTACAGTCCTTTGTATTTCTGTGAGGTCAGTTGTTACTTCACCTCTTTCATTCTGATTTTGTTTATTTGGATTCTCTCTCTTTGTTTCTTGATGAGTCTGGCTAAAGTTCTTCAATCTTGTTTATCTTTTCAAAGAACCAGCTCTTGGTTTTATTGATTTTTTGTACTGTTTTTCTTTTTGTCTTTATATCATTTATTTCTGCTCTGATCTTTATTATTTATTTCCTTCTATTTTCTCTGGGCTTTTCTTGTTGCTCTTTTTGTAAGTCATTAAGTTGTAGTGTTATATATCTTATTAATAATTATTCTCTTTTTTTTTCTTTTTCTTTTCTTGCTTCTTTTATGCGACATACTTTTTCTCTTCTTTTTTTATTTAAATCTTTATTGTTCAAATTATTATCGTTGCTCCTCTATTTTCCCCCCATAGTTCCCCTCCACCCAGTTCCCACCCCACCCTCTGCCCTTAAACACCCCCCCCCATCCTCATCCATAGGTGTTTGATTTTTGTCCAGCCTCTTCCTGCACCCACCACACCCATTCCCCCCCCCCCAGAATAGTCAGACCACTCCCCTTCTATGCCCCTGATTCTATTATATTCACCAGTTTATTCTGTTCATCAGATTATGTATTCACTTGATTTTTAGATTCACTTGTTGATAGATGTGTATTTGTTGCTCATAATTTGTATCTTTACCTTTTTCTTCTTCCTCTTTAGCATTTCATATAATACTGGTTTGGTGGTGATGAACTCCTTTAGCTTTTTCTTATCGGTGAAGCTCTTTATCTGACCTTCAATTCTGAATGATAGCTTTGTTGGGTAAAGTAATCTTGGTTGTAGGTTCTTGCTATTCATCACTTTGAATATTTCTTGCCACTCCCTTCTGGCCTGCATAGTTTCTGTTGAGAAATCAGCTGACAATCGTATGGGTACTCCCTTGTAGGTAACTGACTTTTTTTCTCTTGCTGCTTTTAAGATTTTTTATTTGTCTTTTGCTCTTGGCATTTTAATTATGATGTGTCTTGGTGTGGTCCTTTTGGATTCCTTTTGTTTGGGGTTCTCTGTGCTTCCGGGACTTGTAAGTCTATTTCTTTCACCAGGTAGGGGAAGTTTTTCATCATTATTTCTTCAAATAGGTTTTCAATACCTTGCTGGCACCCCCTTAATTCTGATGTTGGTACACTTGAAGTTGTCCCAGATGCTCCTTACACTATCTTCATATTTTTGGATTTCTTTTGCTTTTTGTTTTTCCGGTTAGGTGTTTTTTTCTTCTTTGTATTTCAAATCTTTTACTTGATTCTTGTGATCCTCTAGTCTGCTGTTGGAACTCTGTATAATATTCTTTATTTCAGTCAGTGTATGCTTAATTTCTAGTTGGTCCTTGTTCATATCCTTGAGGGTCTTACTAGATTTCTTGAGGGTCTCACTAAGTTTATTGGCAGTTTCTAGAAAATTCTTGAAAAACCTTTTAAGTTTGGTTTTGAACTCTATATCCAGTAGTTTGCTTTCCTCCATTTCTGTCATTTGTGACCTGTTTCTTTGTCTCTGCATTTTGGCTACTTCCCTGTGTTGATAGAGTGGCTTTGTGTGTTAGGTTTCCTATAGGGCCCAGTGGCTCAGCCTCCCCAATTACCTGAGGTGGACACTCTTGGTGCACCCCTTTGTGGGCTTTGTGCACAGTCTTGTTGTTATTACTAGTTTTTCTTGTTTTGAGGTATGCTTATAGTGCTATGAAGTTCCTTCTCATGACTGCTTTCACTGTGTCCCATTGATTTTGGATTGTTGTGTGTTCATTTTCATTTGTTTCCAGGATGTGTTTATTTTATTCTTGATCTCTTTGGTGACCCATTTTTAGCATGTTATCTTAGTAAAATCCGCATGTTTAATAGCATGTTATTTGACTCCATGTGTGTGAATGGTTTTGAGGGTTTTTATTGTTTTCTATCTGTTTTCTTATTTTATGCCATTGTGGTGTAGAATTAATGGAAGTTATTAATTAATAATCAAATCAAGATTTCAATCTTTTTGAACTTGTATAGATTCAGTTTGAATCCTAACATGTGGTCTATCTTTAAAAATGTCAAGTGTGAAATTTAGAAGAATATATTTTCTGTACCTTTGGGGTAAAATGTTCTGAAAATATCAATTAATTCTATCTGATCTGGTGTGCTGTTCAGGATCTCTGTTTCCTTGGTGATTTTTTTTTTTTTATCTAGAAGATCTATCCTGTGGTGTCAATGGGGAATTATAGTCCGTACTATGATTGTATTGCTATCAATCCTTGATATCCTCCAGAAGTGTTTATACATATTTAGATGCTCCTGTATTTGGTACATATATGTTTATCAGCATTATATCCTCTTGTTGTATAAATCCCTTTATCAATATGAAGTGGCCTTCCTTATCTCTTCTTGTAGGCTTCACTTTGAAGTCCATTTTGTCAGATATGTGTGTTGCTTTTTTTATTTCCATTTTTCTGATAAATTTATTCCATCTCTTCACTTTCAGTGTGCGAGTTCTTTGTTCTGAGATGGGTCTCTTGTAGACTGCATATATATGGGTCCTGTTTTCTTATCCATTCAGCTACCCTAACTCTTTTGATTGGAGCATTTAATTCATTATGTTTAAGGTTCTTATTGATAGGTACTTATTTGTTGCATTTTTATTTTTTATGCCTATCTTCCTCTATTTCTACTTATTTTTTTACAACAGTCATTTAGCAGATCAAATTTTAGAAATGACCTGCCATAGATGTGTTCAAAGGGGCTCACTTATACTGTTTCTGTAGGTACAGCTCTCATTTTCATGAGGCATATGGGTAACATAGACACACAGGACTCTAAGGTATTCTGGCATAGCTTGGACAGAGTCCTTTTCAGGGTTTGATTAGCTTTCCTTCCTTACCTGAATATTGAGGTCTCCCTGATGAGTGTAAATATCAATTCCTAAAGCTTAAGCCCACCTCTTGTGTAATTTTGGCTACAAAAGAGGGTGCATTGTCACTTTGTAAGCTTCTTGGTAGTCCAAACCAAGGTAAGATTTGTTTTAGTAAAAATTTGACTACCTCAGTAGTTTTTCCTATTCTGGTAGGAAAGGCTTTAATATGGTTAAAGTGTCTACTATAATAGTATGTATTTAAATGCAGCTTTAGGAGGCATCTTAGTAAAATCAGTTCGTCAATCCTTTCCAGGATATGTGCCCTTTTGTTGTATTGCCATTAAGAAGGAAGGAAATGGAGGTGTCTTTGGGGGATATTTGAAGCACAATACACACCTTCGGGTTACTACCTGTTGGAGCCAATTCTGATTCTTAGAGTACTTACTCCTAAATCCTGCTCACAGCACTAATCATGAGAGCAAGTTCCTTCTCAAAGCCTGCTTACTGCATCAAGTGTTGGAAGCACTCACTGCTCCATCCTGCCAACTGGTCCAAGTGTGGTAGCACAGGTTCTGCTCTGCCCTACTACCTTAACTGTTGGGTCTGAGCCCCTCTGCCAGGGACTGGACCTTCTAGGATGCCGAGTAATAGACAGAGATGCCATGAGAAGCTGTGGGTATATAAGAGAGTCTTTATTGTAGAAGCCAGTGACCATGTAGCCATTGCTAACAAGAAGCCATTAGACAAAGCAGTTCTCCAAAGTAAAGTCCCACACAGTAGGTAGCCACATACCAGGTAGTTAACAAATCATCTTTCCCACAAAGCAGCAGCCGCTTCTGTCCCCACAGCCATTATCTGAGCAGCTACACACTGCCTCTGGATCCATAGCCTTTCATAGTAGCTGCCTCTGAGCTCACAGCCTCAGTAGCCTTAGTAACATAGTTCAATACTACTTAGACAAAAAGAGGCTTTCTGCCAAATAGTGACATCAATCATTTGGGTTATAGAAGGACATGCTTGCACAGTGTACTATGAGATTGCACTGTCCTTGTACCTGGATATAGTGTCTTAGCCTTGAATACTTTTAGATTTCCACACTCAGAGTGGCTTTGGACATCACATCCTGTGTATTCTGAACAAGGCTTCCACACTCCAATTGGCCATCCAGTGTACTCTGGCATGGTTCCCAAACTTCCTTTACAGTTTTATGAATGCATTATATCAAAAACAGCTGGGAGACATGGGTGGCCAGAATATCTCTCCACAAGTGGATGTCATCATGGAACATTTTAAAAAATACATATTTTTTAAATACATACATATTTTCAGAGAGGAAGGGAGAGAAGAGAGAGAAACATCAATAATGAGAGAGAATAATTGATCAGCTGCCTTCTACATGCCCAACCCTGGAAATTGAGCCCACAACCTGGGCATGTGTCTTGACCAGGAATTGAACCATGACCTTCTAGTTCATAGGTTGGTGCTCAACCACCAAGCAACACTGGCCAGGCATCATAGAGCATCTACACTAATAAAAGAGAAACATGGTAATTGGCGTACGACCGCTACCCTTCCCATTGGCTAATCAGTGAGATATGCAAATTAACTGACAGCCAAGATGGCAGCTGGCAGCCAGGCAGCTTGAAACTAACATGACGCTTGCTTGCTTCAGTGACGGAGGACTCCAATGTTCCCCGCCTGCAGCTGCAGGCCTCTGAGCTGGCAGTTTGAAACAGTAACAAAAATAGAAGCTAAACAAAACGCCAGAAACCAGCTTTCAGCTAGCCGGGATCTCAGACCTGGAGTTGATACAGAGTTTCAATTGTAGAACACAAACAAACCAGATACCTGCTTTCAGGAGCAGAGGCCTAAGAGCTGGAGCCTCAGAGCTAAAGCTGGCTCAGAATAAAAAAAGAAAAAAAGAAAAAAAGGAGCAGTTGGGAGCTTCAGTCCCAGCCTGAAAACAACCCTCAGCCCCTCACCCAGACTGGCCAGGCACCCCAGTGGGGACCCCCACCCTGACGGGGGTGTGACCAGCTGCAAACAGCCATCATCCCCTCACCCAGGCTGGCCAGGCACCCCTGTGGGGACCCCCACCCTGGTCCAGGACACCCTTCAGGGCAAACCAGCCGGCCCCCACCCATGCACCAGGCCTCTAATCTATATAGTAAAAGGGTAATATGCCTCCAAGGACCAGGATCAGCGGAGCCGCGAGGTCTCCCGGCACCAGGATCAGTGTGACAGGGGGCAGCGCCCAAACCCCCTGATCGCCCTGCAGCTCTGTGTGTGAAAGGGGGCAGGGCCACAACCTCCCTATGGGCCCTGCTTTGTTCCTGACAGGGGAAGGTGCCCCAACCCCCTGATCAGCCCTGCTCTGTGCCTGATAGCGGGGACTTCCCCAACCCCCTGATTGCCCTGCGGCTCTGTGTGTGACAGGGTGCGGCGCCCCCACACACACCCCCACACCACGGGCCCTGCTCTGTGTGTGATGGGGTAGAGCCATAACCTCCCCATTAGCCCTGCCCTGAGTGTGACAGTGGTGGCGCCCCAACCCCCTGATCCACCCTGCTCTGTGGGTGATAGAGGGCAGTGCCCCAATCCCCTGATCAGCCCTGCTCTGTGTGTGACAGGGGGCGGTGCCCCAACTCCCCTATCGACCCTACTCTGTGAGTGACAGGGGAGCTCCTCAACCCCCTGATCTTACCTGCTCTGTGCGTGACAGGGTACGGAGCCCCAACCCCCCTGATTGGCCCTGCTCTGTGCGTGACAGGGGGTGGCACCACAACCTCTCCATTGACCCTGCCTTGAGTGTGACAGGGTACGGTGCCCCAACCCCCCAACCAGCCCTACCCTGAGCATGACTGAGGGTGGCATCGCAACCTCCTGATCCTCCCTGCTCTGTGCATGACAGGGGGTGGCGCCCCAACTCCCCAATCGGCCCTGCTCTGAGCCTGACCAGGGGCTGCACCTAGGGATTAGACCTGCCCTCTGCCACCCGGGAGCAGGCCTAAGCCAGCAGGTCGTTATGTCCTGAGGTGTCCCGGACTGCGAGAGGGCACAGGCTGGGCTGAGGGACCTCCCTCTCCCCTCTGAGTGCACAAATTTTTGTGCACCGGGCCTCTAGTTTTAATATATTTCCACTTAAAGATTTGAGGTAAAAGCATAATATTCTAATTAGACCAGAGCTGAATGACCTTCCAGATATCCTTCTGGATGAAGCCCCGTGGCAGGGGCCGAGACAGAAGTGGTTAGGGGTAATCAGGCAGGCAGGCAGAATGGTTAGGGGAGATCAGGCAGGCAAGCAGAGGTGGTTGGAAGCAATCAGGTAGACAGGCAAGCAGTTAGGGACAATCAGGCAGTCAGGCAAAGTGGTTAGGGGCAATCAGGCAGAGAGCCAGGGTGGTTAGGAGCCAGCGGTCCCGGATTGTGAGAGGGTGCAATAGTTTATATGATTGTTGTGTGACCTGTGTTTCAGTGTTTATTGGTAGGAGGATGTCAGGAATGAGAGTTTGAAAAATATTTTCCATTAATCCAGGCAAGTCCAGGAGGAAAGCCTGATATATACCTAACCCTCCGCCTATGAGCAATTGCTATGCCTTTACAGACCTACTGGGCTGTGATTTGGGTCTTTTGGGGAGATACTTTATATTTTCTCTCTGCAAAGAAGTTTAAGATGAGGATGAAATTTTTATCTGAGTCTTCTGTGCTATAAATATATATTGTAGAAAGACTCACTTAGTTAATTGACTTCTCTTAATTTTTTGCTATAGCATTTCCAAACAAATGGAGAATGTTCTTGAAGCCACAAGTGTTCAGTGAGACTCCTTCCACGACCTGCGTGGAGTAGGGTTCGGTATCTGAAAGAGGAGCCGCACAACAAATGAGAGAAAAAGACACGAGATAATTTTGCAATATTGGGGGACCAGGAGGCAAGTCCCAAAGGACTTCCTCCATGCTCAGGCTGATCCAATCTTTTATTGATCTGGAGTAGCCCTTAGGCAGACGACCCGCCATTAACAGGCAGACTTGCCCATCAGCAAGGATTTACATAATAATAAATGGGGGAGTAGTTTCAGCTACCACTGTCTGGACAAACAGAGGTGGCGCCTAGCTCCGACCTTTTGGAGGGCTTCAAAGGCACCCAGCCTTCGGGGGGTTTCGGGGAGTTCTCTGTCTATGCTTATCAGATAGTGAAGGCAATAAACAGTTTCCCACATCTCCCCCTTATTTTTTCTTTAAAAAATAATCAAGTCCCAATTTCAATGTCCAAAAGTTCTGAGTCCATGTTTCAATGTCCAAAAGTTCATGTGTACACGCCAGCAATGAAATGTTGGTTCTGGATGGTGGAAAATGCAGGTCCAGTCCTTTCTGGTCTGGTCCTGGGCACCCTGCAGCGACGCACAGCTGCTGACTGCAAGCATGGCAAGGCGTTGTCCACCATCGCCATCTCTGAACTGTCTCTTCTGTCTTTGTGGCTGGCTTTCTGTGATCTGTTGTTACAGGAATCCACATGGTCTTGTAGCTGTTCTCTGAAAGTATACAAACATATTCTCGACCAAAGGTTAAAGGAAAAAAAAACCCTTACTTGGGGTCTTTTCTTTAAAATCACCTTTCCCTGGCTTACCCTGGCATAATGTGTGTTTTTTCTGGGTGTCTCACTCTTAGCATTACAAACAAAAAAATTTTTTCTCTAAATGTAATTTAGTTACAGGATCTATTTCCTTACATGGTATTCTTCCACTATATTTTTCCACTATCCCCCTTTTTTTGATTTAATTAGGAGGCTTCTTGGAAACTTTATAATGCAGTCTAGATAGTTTTAAATATTAATTTTTAGCACAAAAAAATTGAACCTGAACATGCTTTAGGTTCATAGCATGTTTACCATGAAATGAAAGTTTTTGTTAATACTTCTTGAATAATTACTTATTTCAAGTTTAGCCAAATTTAATTAATTTGAAAACTTGAATTTAATTAATTTGAAAAACTATTTTGCTGTCAAATTTAATATTTTAACAATAATCTTAATTTATACTGTAAATATTAATGAAAAGGATCACTATACATCCTTGTGAAGGCTCTGAGCATTCCTGTTGTTAGGCTAGATTTAGACATAGGGTCTGTTAGCCAAGCCTCCGTTTTTCTGGATTCTGATTTCAGCTGGACCAAATCTCTTCTGTTATTTGGTTCCTGATCTGGGCTGGGCATGGGAAGCAAGAAGCAGCCATGGGGACAGGAGACCTTCCTCAGAAAGGCCGAGTGTTCAAGCCCGTGCACCATTGGCAGGGGGTGAGGATCTGTGCCCCACCTTTGTTGCACCCCAAGTTTTCTCCTACTGGCCCCCAGCTGTGCCTGTCTTAGGTCATCTCACCCTGTGGGGTCTTACCCGTCGTTGACTACCAGCTATCTCTGGGCCAAGTAGGGTGATGTGAGGTTCACTTCTGTCTCCTTGATAGCCTATGTCCCTCTGGCCTCCATGCCCAGCAACTGCCTTTGGATCCCCTTGCCTGCTGGCGGGGCTCCAGCATTGATCATAGGGAACCCAGGTTTCTCCTCCAGAGAGGGCCCAGCTTACGCCATTGGGCAAGAGACAGATCCATGGTACCAGCTTTTCATGACCCCAGCTTGAACAGAGAGCTCAGGTAACAGCTGTAGGCAACTGGATTCCTCTTGGCAAAAAAAGTCAAGATAGGTCAATACAGAATGCTTAAGTGCCTTCCCCAGGAGGCCCTCCACACAGTGGAAAGGAATAAATTCCTTCATGTAAAACATTCAAATTCATTTGTAAATTTGTTTGGGATAAATGCACAATATACTGTTGTAAAGCATCAAAAATTATTAATAAAACTTGTAGAATAATACCATGTAAGAATATTCTTTGCTCTAGGTCATGACAACTTAATTTTAAACTCAAGGTTTGGAATGAAGAACCTAGTTAGCAAAAAAAGAAATTTACAGAAGCAGAGACAGCATGCTATCTAAATTACAGTTCTGGGTCTCCAGAGCACTGAGTTGACAAGCTAACTGGATCCTATGACTTTGGAATAGCTGTGCTGTCCTTCCCAGGTAAAGGAAAAATGTGCCTTCTAAGACCAGTATGAAACTTATAGTTTTTACCTGAATTAATTGTTACCATACTTCACTTTACCATGCCCCAGGTGGTCTCTGGGCTGTTGGTTGTCTGGTTTGTCTTCCTCCTGCTGGATTGCACTTGGAGAACTTTAACTTAAAAAAAAAAATCTTTCTTTTTTACACCAAGTAACTATAGGGTTACTTCTTGGATGTTGACTGATAGTGCCACAGGCCATGTATTTCAAGTCAAAGTCATAAAACATTTATGGTGACTGTACTGATTTTCAGATTTGTTATTTTAACAGCAAATCATTAGATTATCCTGTAAATATTAGTGGAAGATATTTCAAAATATTAAACTTTCTCCTTTTTATTAAATTTTAAATAATATTTTTAAACAGCATTCCCTTTCGGCTTATTTGCATATACAGAGGGATCATGGGAAGCCTTCAGTAACTTTTTAGAAGAATTTGACTTTACTAGGATTCAATTGCTTACAAAGATTAGTAAATTTAGTAAAGTTTTATTTTGATACAAGAGATGCAAACACTGCTTCACTTCCAGCCTAATTTAAAATGCAGCGGCATGGTGCTTTTGTTAGTTTACAGAAAGACATTGCTACTAATAAATCATTTTTTTCTTTTACTTGGCAGAAATTCCTTATGCAACCAAGCATATTATATTTTAAAATATTGCACTCGGGAAAAACTTCCAAATACATATCTAATTAAAACATTTTCAACACTTTTTAAACAGTTCTCAACATAATAGGATCTAGTCTTGACCATGGAATCAATTACTCTTAATTTGTTTATGATATATGCATAACTGTGGTTCTACTGAGAATGTAAGATATCTTTTAAAAACGTATCTACAAGCCTTTTAAGAAATATGAGCTCTATTTTTGGCCCTTATAAAGCCAACTGCTTAAAACATTGGTCTATCATACCACTGAAATTATATTAAGACCATGATTGCTAATTTATTAAGCATTAAAAATATCTTCTTAAAAATAGTATTAAATAAATCTGAGAGGCAAGCACACTTTCTGCCTCATCCACATTTCCTCAGTAAAACTCCGCCTTAAAACTGCACCCCTGAAATCCCATCCTGCCTCAGTGAGCAGACATTCCCTTTGTGATTGGCTAAGTCAGAGGGAGGGGCCTTTGCTGTTCCAATATGGCGGCCCCCAGGGGAGTGGTAAGCCATGCGGCCAACATGGCGGCTGCCAAGTCAGGCAGCTCAACATTGTGGCTGTCTAAACTGTTCTCTGACAGAAAAGATGATTTCCTTATTCTCACAATAAACAAGGGAAGAGCAAACCAAAATCCCTAAAAGATAGATGGCCAACATTATATTGTGGACAAACAGAAATCTCATTAGCTGTTTCTACCCCTTTTATTTATCTTAAAGAATATTAATCAAATTTAAACTGGTTTTTGTATTAAAAATTTCAGTTGAGATCTTAAAAATTAATCCTCTTTTTAAAATCAGACAAAGAAGTAACATATTTTGAATTCCTAATCATTTTAAACACATTCTATTTTTTCAAAAACAAGTTATACATTAGATATTTAATTAATTTTTCCTGATTCAATTTGCACTTTAAACTTTCAGAGCTTTAAATCTTAGGTAGCAAATTAAATACTTAGCATTTTTCAAATCAATACTTTTGCATTTAAGGATACATTTCAAATAAATTATAAGGCATTTTCAATTAATAGATTAACTTCTATCTTCTAGATTTCATACTAAGCATACTCAGATCAACATTTCAGTATTATAAATCTGAATACTTTTAGATGATTTGAACTTAAAAGTTTTAAGTTTCCAGCCAATAAGCCTGGCATAGCTGCTTAATTTCAAAATGGTCACAATTTTCCTGCTGGGGAAGTCAAGAAGCAAAACCATAGCTATTCACATGTAAACTTGACTATCAACTTCCTGGTGGTGCTTGCCTCAGGGCGGGAAATTTCAAAAGAGCTACTTTAAATCGCCTTGGGAAACCTGTCTGCATTTCTTTCTCAGGTTCATCTCCACCATGTTTAAGGCCAAAACAGTCTTGGGTTTTTATTCTGTACACAGCAAAAGGTCAAGTTCAGCTCAAAACTATGCACACTCGTTTTTAAACTGGCCTTTTCCTTTTACATGTGCACAGAAATCCCGGATGCATTTATGAATTAGTAAAAGCTTTTCAATTACAAGAAGGACTTTAATTTTAGAATACTTTGGGAGGGGGCGTCCCATCTGGGTCACCACGTGCTCCCGTTTCCTTTCCACCACATCTTGCTTTGGGGGAAGTTTCAGCAAATGACTCAGATGGCATATTTTTCCCAAAGTCATGATTAATAGAAAAAGACATTTTAAATTTTTTCCTGTTTCGCTTTCTAAAGTCATGGCTAGCACTCAAGGTTATCTTAGCCAAAGTTTGGTTGTCATAAGATGTTCTCCAGTAATTTTTAAATAAAACATTAAGTAATCTCATTGTGGGAGAGCTTATAACTCTGCCTTTTCCTGCCACCTTTGAATCTCTCCAAACGAGAGAGATTCGGCAACGGGGTTTCATTTCTTATTACAGATAGATTCCAAATACAAATTAAGATTTTAATTTGGGTAAGAAAACACATTAAGATGGCCATGGCACTCTTTTTTCAGCCTTATTTTAAGGAGTACCTTTTAATATTCCAATTTCTTTATAAGTTTGCCTTTTTGCACAGGTGATTCTATTAACGGCAAATTAAACATATCAGGATTAGGACATGGAGGTGGAGGAAGCCATGAAGGCCATTCCTCCCATTTTTTCTTTTCTTTCTGTTCCTCTTAAGGAGCGGAGGGTGCAAGGGGAGGAGATTTATCCTCCTTGACCTCTCCTAAAGCCTGTAGGAAATGAAATGCCGTGTTCCACAAGGGGAAACAATTTTTGGCAAGTTCTCATTAACTTTTTGGCAAACTTTTAAGATCTAATGTCTTACTTTTTTTAAAAGCCAAATATACCTTTTTAAAGCTGAATCTACTTTTTTAAAGCCAAATCCTGCCCCGTTTGTTAGCTTGGTTAAGAAAACGTTCCCAGTGTACTTACAGACCCGGGCTTCTGTAGTTGATCCTGGGCATTGCGTTCGGTAGACTTCCCCTCACCTTTTTTCGGTGAGTTTTCCACACCTTTTCGGTGAAAACTTCCTTTTCTCGCTCCAGCGAGGCCTGCACTTCCAGATTACCCGTTGGGCGCCAGATGTTGAGTGAGACTCCTTCCATGACCTGCGTGGAGTAGGGTTCGGTATCTGAAAGAGGAGCCGCACAACAAATGAGAGAAAAAGACACGAGATAATTTTGCAATATTGGGGGACCAGGAGGCAAGTCCCAAAGGACTTCCTCCATGCTCAGGCTGATCCAATCTTTTATTGATCTGGAGTAGCCCTTAGGCAGGCGACCCGCCATTAACAGGCAGACTTGCCCATCAGCAAGGATTTACATAATAATAAATGGGGGAGTAGTTTCAGCTACCACTGTCTGGACAAACAGAGGTGACGCCTAGCTTAGAGCTTTGCTAGGGCTTCAAAGGCACCCACCCTTCGGTAAGTTTCTTTAGTTTGGAGGTTACTCCATTCAAATGCAAACAAGTACTGGGAGCCAGGATGAAGGAGGATAGAGAAAAAGACATCTTTTAAATATAACACATTAAAATAGTTGGCTTCTCCTGGGATTTGAATTAAGATTGTGTTGGTGTTTGGAACTATAGGATCTACTAAAATTATAGCCTAATTTGCTGTCCTGGTACAAACCAGTATTCTCCATTTGGCTTGTGTATTGGGAGAATAGGAGTATTGCATGGAGACTGACAGAGCCTGAGAGTCCATGTTTTAAATATCTTTCAATGACAAGTTTGGCTTCTTTTATAGCCTCAGGTTTGAGAGTGTGTTATCTCCTGTTAGGGTAAGGAACCCTTGGTTTTAGGAATATTTTGATAGGATGTATGTTCATTATTCTGATATTCCAATTTTCTATACCTCAGGGTTGACTTGGGTAACACATTCTAGAATATTATTAACTTATTGGTTTAGGTTTACAAGGTAGATTTGTCATCAGGCATAACAACAAAGGTTTATTATTTTCTATGGCTAATGTTCTTAGGGTTATGGTAATTCCTATACTAAACTAGTTTTCCTTCCTTAATAAGGGATTGAACCATTTAACTACATGAACAGCATGACTAAACGTGAGACTTCTGAGACTGCAGATGAAGGACTGACTGAAAGGTAGCATTGAGAATGCCCTTTTACCCATTGATCAGAAACGTATTGCAAAAAAAAAAAAAAAAAAAAAGGCCCTAATGAGTGAGTCAGACATGAGTAAGCAGCCTCATGTCTAATAAACATGTAATGGGCTTACCTATCATGTCAAGGGGTACCTAATATTCTTCTGCCTTAATAGTCAGATGGTTAGTGGTAGCAGTAGGAGGCCTCAGCCATCATCAATTTTTGGGTATTTCTACCATCTGATTTGGAGACACTGAAACAGCACAACAAATAGGTCCAGACTGCTTGTTACTTCTTGAGCCAATTAAGCAAAAACATATAACAGTGTCTATTCTAATGGCTGGCAGTATGGGAGAACAGCAGGTCATCCACTGCTCTATACCCTATGCCCCCAGTAAGTCAGCTGCTAATGTTGGGTAGAAGGACAAAGAATACATGGGAAAGTAGAAGTTGCAGGCATGGGGAAGTAGGCAAGGTATAATGCTTATTTGTTATAGGCAGTGCAGGCTGGGGGTTGCAAAGGATAGGTACCTCTGGAACCAAATTATTTCAGCAACAAGATTGTTAATCTTTCCATGATGATAGGCAGTTATTGGAAAAGGAGAATGGAATGCATCCCAAGCTTAACTCCTATGTCCAGGGCACACAACTCTCAGGCAGGTTAGAATGCACTTTCTCTAATCAGGACAGAACTATTATGGTAACAGAGCATGATTAATATTTCTTATAATTATAGCTAGTCCCCACTATCCTATTTCTGCCGCCAACATTCCCCACCGCCATTTCTATAATTATATATTTATCAGATTTGTTTTAGGTGAAAAATCTCATCCTGCTGGATTGCATTTGCTTCTGCCTTGAAAGTAGTTACAGGGATGCAACACAGTGAATGTAGGATCTAAAAGAGGAAGATATTGAATACAACAGCAAGCAATCAAACTATAAAAATAAACAGAAGAAAAATCAAACCTGATTCTCTAGAACTGCTTCCCTGACCAGGCTCAGCTCTTGATTTACCCCATGTATAGCCCTAGAAGTGGCATTCAGGGCTTTTACCATGCTATAAGCCAGTCAGGTCACTTCTACTAAATGGATCTTACCATTACTAACACAACAAAAATGGTTAAAGCAATACATTCAGCAGAGCTTCGTAGATGAAAATCATCACTGCAGTCTGGTGCAATAGCCTTGGTGTGGACAATGATATTTCTGAGGCATAAAGATAGTCAATCTATCTTAAGGAACAAGGGTCCCCCAGTTTTCAGAAACCAACCATCATCTTAGAATGTCCGCTACTATAAAGGATGGTTAAATTATCAAAAGGGTTTATATTGTAGTAATTAGGTACTGAAAGATAAACAGAACACCAGAAAGTCAGATATTTGCCTCAGGAAGCTACTGCAGCAATCTTTAAAAAAGGCTGCATTCTTGCATCCTTTTCCCAGATAGTGGGTCCCAACACATAAAGGTCCCCATATGTAACATTCTTCCCCAAATGCATAGAATGAGTATAATCCTATCTAATAATAGACAAACATGGTAATTATCTGTACCTCCGACATGCTTCCCATTGGCTAATCAGGGCGATATGCAAATTAACTGCTAACTAAGATGGCAGCCGGCAGCCAGGCAGGTGAAGCGAACAGGAGGCTTGCTTGCTCCAGTGATGGAGAAAGCCAAGGTTCCCTGCCTTCCACTGCCAGCCTCTGAGCTGCAACTCTAAGAAACAATGTTGCAAGTATAGAAGCTAAACAATCCCCAGAAACCTGCTTTCAGCCAGCCGGGCTTCAGCCAGCGGGACCGCAACATTGTTTGAATTATAGAACAAACACAGATCCCTGCTTTCAGCAGCCGAAGTCTCAGAGCTGGAGCTGAGCCTCAGAGTTAAAGCCAGCTTTCAGCTCCAGTGACAGCCATAGAAGGTAAATAAATACCAGCATAAAAGAAAAAAGGAGAGGTTGGGAGCTTCAGTCACCCGCCACCCTAAAAATGGCCCTCAGCCCCTCACCCAGACTGGCCAGGCACCCCAGTGGAGACCCCCACCCTGAAGCAACAAGATGGCGGCTAATTTGCATACTGAAGACAGGCGGCAGCGGACAAGGCTGTCTGTGGTCTGGGACCGGATCCGTGACCCTGCCGGGTGGGGGGGAGCACGGAAAGCTGTCCACGGTCCCGGGACCTGGATCCGTGACCCTTCCTAGCAGGGCAGCAGCTCGTACAGGGGCGGATCGGCCGGAGTTGGGCAGGGCAGGACTCCTGGCTTCTGCCCAGCCCCAGTCACTCTGGGCAAGTGAGCAGCGCAGAGAGCCTCTGGACAGGGGAGGCAGGCCAGCGGGGGGCGGCCTGTACTCCCCATATGGTGGTGGTGACAGCTGTGAGCAAGCCAAACAGAGCCTTAAGGCTGAGCTGAATTAGCGCCTGCAGGCCATCAGCGTCCAGAAGTGGCTGTGCAAGATCTGCCTCCTGGCCTAGAAGGTGCTGGATCACAGGGACAGCCACCATGGCGGGCCAGACTGACGTCCCCCTGGCTGCACCACAGGGGTTTGCGGATCTGCAAAGCCAGAGGCCTCTGGTGTGCACACACCCCCTGGCGTGTGAACATCCCCCAGCACACTGTCACCCTCCCATGCCTGCAACAGTTGCAAACCAAGGCGTGCACAAGTTCCCCCCGCTTCTCCACTGCACTCCCATCAACCCAGCATGCCTAACACCCCCACAGGATGTGCACACATCTCCTCTGAAGCGCTCCCATCCTTTGGAGAGTATCTAGGTGTTCTGGGTGCTGAGGGTGGGCGCCTGTGGGATGACAGTGAGAAGGCAGAGTGGTGATGCCCTGTTCCCACGGAGGCCAGTGCAGCTACGAGATCACCTCTAGGAGGTTAATGCGGGTGCTGAGGCGGGAGCAGATGCAGACACATCTGGTGGGCGCGGCGGCCCTCGCTGAGGTGCCTTCGGTCAGCGTTCAAGATCAAGAACCCAGAGGCGGAGAGGAATTCTGTCCTCTCAGTGAAATAGTGGGATAGTCCGGGCAACTGTAGAGGAGGAATGTGTACTTTGGGTGCCAGCACCCATGAGCGAAGGCTGCCCTGACTGAGCCTTGCTTGCTTGGGACCTTGCTCACTCCTGCTGGGCAGCAGGTGACAGGATGTGCTTTTCTGAATTAATGAGAGAAAACGTTGATTCTCCTGCTGCCCACGAAGGTGGAAAGTAAAGTGGGGAGACATGTGGGGAGTGAGAGAGGTTCCCTGTCTGGGGGTTCCAAATCTGCGGTTGGTTTCTTTCACTGACTAGAGATATACAGGGTGTCCCCCCAAAATGTACACACACTTTGAACACCTACTAATTCCAATGTTTTTAAGCATAAGAAAGAAACAACAATGGAGCTGTTATCTGTTAAAAGTGTGGGCACAAACAGGCAGTTGGACATTCCCTGTGGGGTCTCAGATTGGAGAGGGTGCAGGCCAGACTGAGGGGCCCCTTCCCCCCTCCCCCCCCCCCCCGCCGCACCCCAGTGCAAGAATTTCGTGCACCGGGGTACTAGTTCTGTATATTAGCAATAAGTGTTCCCAATTCCTACTAGGTGAGATGTAAAGGTCTGTTCTACATAGGTTCCTCCTGAAAGGCAAAAGTCAGAGCTATTAACATTTTTTTTCCTAAATACATCCAAATATTTTATTTCTTCTGAATGGAATTAGTTATCCTTCAGCCAGATCAGCAGTGGTCAATTCCAATTATAGCTGCCTTCAAAAGATGACCTTGAGGTGTTCCTTGGGTTCAGTCACCCATTCTTCCCCTTCTGACTCCCTACCACTCTGGTGTGATGAATCCAGGGCTTTACCCCTACAACTACAGAGCAGTTGGAGTGGTGAGAAGCATCTCCCAGGATCCCACCCATTTTTCCTCCAGCTGATTATCTGGTGATCCAGTTTTCCATGTTTTGAATAGAACTCTTTCTCCTGCTTTGAAAGAATGTAGCAAACTTGGCCCATCAACCTTGTTCTGCTCATGTCTATCTAACTGCCTACCACATCCCCTCTCAAGGATTTTGGCTCTGAATTATTTTAGGGAAAAGGGGCACAGAGTCTATTTTGTAACTGCTTCATACTGAGGAAACACAAAGTTTTTCTTCAGAGATAAAAGATCCTTGCTCTCGGACTGCGCCATCTTGGGTGGTTGTTGCCGGCATCCAGAGACCAGCTACTAACCTGGAAACAAGGAACCTCAAGCAGCGTGACTGCGTGAACTCAGACGAGCACTGCTTCTTCTCACGGAAAGGTTGGACATCCCCTAAAGGTGCGGTTTGCAGTTCGTGTTGGAGGTAGGACCAAGCTCGCGCTCGCGGGGCAGAATCTGCGCCCCACAGAGTCCGCAGCCGTTGGGACCAGCGTGACCCGCGAGTGGGGAAGGGGCCCCACAGGGCTGCTGGCAGAAGGGAACGCGAAAAATGAGCCCATAGCTGGACTGGATGTAAAGGAGCAGCCTTGGACTTTGCCAATCTGCTGTCTGCTTGGTGCCTGGGGCGAGTGGGCGCGCAGAGACTGTGTGCGGAGACTGTGCACAGACCTGGAAGGTGGAGGCTTGCGAATTCGCACAACTATCAGGCTCTTGTTACAGCTCCCCTTAGATCCGTGCATTTGATTATTAAACCCAGCGCATGGGATTCCCCAGTTGGGGTCATTCGCAGAGCCTGTAGGGGAAAGTTCTTTTTGGGGAGCCTGGGAAACAGCGGACAGTGGCAAGGAACCAGCTCTGGGCAGTGGTCTTTCCCGAATCAGTTCCAAATACCATAGAGGACAAAACCCTACTGATAGAGAGGACTTAGAGCCTCGGAGGTAAATCCAGACACACTGCCACCCAGAGGCAGAGCCACGAACTGTCTCTTTTGCGATCACAAATAAAGGCAGTCTGGTAAAAAAATACAACCTGCCTTAAAATCAGGTCTGTGGTTTACTGCACGGAGGGACAGTGTATCGCAGGGAAGTTCACCACTCCCCTGAATGCCTGGCAGGACTGAGGCGTGCCAAAAAGAAGAGTGGAAGATCTGAAGCACCTTCACTTCCGAATATTTTTTTTTTTTTTTTTTTTGTGAATTTTTTTTTTTATTTTTTTAATTTTTTTATTGCTTAAAGTATTACAAAGGGTATTACATATGTGTCCATTTTATCCCCCCGCCCTAGACAGTCCCCCAGCCTCCCCTATCCCCCAGTGTCTTATGTCCATTGGTTATGCTTATACACATGCATACAAGTCCTTTAGTTGATCTCTTACCCCCCTACCTCCTGCCCCCCAACCCTCCCCGGCCTTCCCACTGCAGTTTGACAATCTGTTTGAGGCAGCTCTGCCTCTGAATCTATTATTGTTCAAAAGTTTATAATGGTCTCTATTATCCATGAATGAGTGAGATCATGTGGTATTTTTCCTTCATTGACTGGCTTATTTCACTTAGCATAATGCTCTCCAGTTCCATCCATGACGTTGCAAATGGTAAGAGTTCCTTCCTTTTTTGAGCAGCATAGTATTCCATCGTGTAGATGTACCACAGTTTTCTAATCCATTCATCTACTGATGGGCACTTAGGCTGTTTCCAGATCTTAGCTATGGTGAATTGTGCTGCTATGAACATAGGGGTGCATATATCTTTTCTGGTTGGTGTTTCTGGTTTCTTGGGATATATTCCTAGAAGTGGGATCACAGGGTCAAATGGGAGTTCCATTTTCAGTTTTTTAAGGAAACTCCATACTGTCTTCCATAGTGGCTGCACCAGTCTGCATTCCCACCAGCAGTGCACAAGTGTTCCTTTTTCTCCACATCCTCTCCAGCACTTGTCGTTTGTTGATTTGTTGATGATAGCCAGTCTGACAGGTGTGAGATGGTACCTCATTGTTGTTTTGATTTGCATCTCTCGGATGATTAGTGACTTTGAGCATGTTTTCATATGTCTCTTGGCTTTCTGAATGTCCTCTTTTGAAAGGTGTCTATTTAGGTCCTTTGCCCATTTTTTGATTGGATTGTTTATCTTCCTTTTGTTAAGTTGTATGAGTTCCCTATAGATTTTGGAGATTAGGCCCTTATCAGATATGACATTGGCAAATATGTTTTCCCACACAGTGGGTTTTCTCGTTGTTTTGTTGATGGTTTCTTTTGCTGTGCAGAAGCTTTTTATTTTGATGTAGTCCCATTTGTTCATTTTCTCTTTAGTTTCAAGTGCCCTAGGAGCTGTATCAGTGAAGAAATTGCTTCGGCATATGTCTGAGATTTTGTTGCCTTTGGATTCTTCTAGAATTTTTATGGTTTCCTGTCGTACATTTAAGTCCTTTATCCATTTTGAGTTTATTTTTGTGTATGGTGTAAGTTGGTGGTCTAGTTTCATTTTCTTGCATATATCTGTCCAATTTTCCCAACACCATTTATTGAAGAGACTATCTTGGCTCCATTGTATGTTCTTGCCTCCTTTGTCAAATATTAATTGAGCATATTGGTTCGGGCCGATTTCTGGGCTCTCTATTCTATTCCATTGATCTATATGCCTATTCTTGTGCCAGTACCAGGCAGTTTTGAGAACAGTGGCTTTGTAATACAGCTTGATATCTGGTATTGAGATCCCACCTACTTTGTTCTTTTTCAGGATTGCTGCAGCTATTCGGGGTCTTTTTTTATTCCAGATGAATTTTTGGAGAGTTCGTTCTAGATCTCTGAAGTATGCCGTTGGTATTTTAATGGGAAGTGCATTGAATTTATAGATTGCTTTGGGTAGTATGGACATTTTAATGATGTTGATTCTACCAATCCATGAACACGGTATGTTCTTCCATCTGTTTATGTCTTCCTCTATATCTTTTTTCAACGTCCTGTAGTTTTCTGAGTAGAGGTCTTTTACCTCTTTAGTTAAGTTTATTCCTAGGTAGCTTAGTTTTTTTGGTGCGATGGTAAACGGGATTGTTTTTATAATCTCTCTTTCTGAACGTTCACTATTGGTGTATAGAAATGCCTCAGATTTCTTGGGGTTAATTTTGTATCCTGCTACATTGCCAAATTCATGTATTAAGTCTAGTAGCTTTTTGATGGAGTCTCTAGGGTTTTGTATGTATAATATCATGTCGTCTGCAAATAAGGACAGTTTTACTTCCTCTTTTCCAATTTGGATGCCTTTTATTTCTTCTTCTTGCCGAATTGCAATGGCTAACACTTCCAGTACTATGTTGAACAGGAGTGGTGAGAGGGGGCATCCCTGTCTTGTTCCTGTTCTTAGGGGAAATGGTGTAAGTTTTTGTCCATTGAGAATGATGTTGGCTGTGGGCCTGTCATATATGGCTTTTATTATGTTGAGGTATGATCCTCCTACTCCCACCTTGCTGAGAGTTTTTATCAAAAATGGGTGTTGAATTTTGTCAAATGATTTTTCTGCATCAATTGATATGACCATGTGGTTTTTTTCTTTCAATTTGTTTATGTGATGTATCACGTTTATTGATTTGCGGATATTGTACCATCCTTGCATCCCTGGGATAAATCCTACTTGGTCATGGTGTATGATCTTTCTGATGTACTGCTGGATCCGATTTGCTAAGATTTTGTTGAGGATTTTGGCATCTATGTTCATGAGGGATATTGGCCTGTAATTCTCTTTCATTGTGTTGTCTTTACCTGGTTTTGGTATTAGGGTGATGCTGGCTTCATAGAATGAGCTTGGAAGTGTTCCTTCCTCTTGAATTTTTTGTAGTAGTCTGAGGAGGATAGGTTTTAGTTCTTCCTTGAATGTTTGGTAAAACTCCCCTGTGAAGCCGTCTGGTCCTGGGCTTTTGTTTGCTAGAAGCTTTTTGATGACTGCTTCAATTTCTTCCATAGTTATTGGCCTGTTGAGATTTTTAGATTCTTCCTGATTGAGTTTTGGAATGTTGTATTTTTCTAGGAATTTGTCCATTTCCTCCAGGTTGTCTAGTTTGCTGGAGTAGAGCTGTCCATAGTATTTTTTAACAATCATTTGTATTTCTGTGGGGTCTGTTGTTATTTCACCTCTTTCATTTCTGATTTTGTTTATTTGGGTCCTCTCTCTTTGCTTCTTGGTGAGTCTGGCTAGAGGTTTGTCAATCTTGTTTATCCTTTCGAAGAACCAGCTCTTGGTTTCATTGATTTTCTGTATTATTTTTTTGGTCTCTATGTTATTTATTTCTGCTCTAATCTTTATTATCTCCTTCCTTCTGCTCACTCTGGGGTTTTCTTGTTGCTCTCTTTCTAATTCTTTGAGTTGTAGAGTTAGCTGATTTACTACCATTTTTTCTTGTTTTTTGAGATAGGCCTGTAGAGCTATAAACTTCCCTCTCAGGACTGCTTTCATTGTGTCCCATAGGTTTTGGATTGTTGTGTTTTCATTGTCATTAGTTTCCAGGATGTTTTGAATTTCTTCTTTGATTTCATTGGTAACCCAATCAATATTTAATAGCATGCTATTCAGCTTCCAGGTGTTTGAGTATTTTGGGTTGTTTTTATTGCAGTTTATTTCTAATATTATGCCATCGTGGTCTGCGAAGACGCTTTTTATGATTTCAATCTTCTTGAATTTGGGGATACTTTGCTTGTGACCCAATATATGGTCTATTTTTGAATATGTGTCATGAGCACTTGAGTAGAATGTATATTCCGTGGCACTGGGGTGAAGTGTTCTGTAGATGTCTATTAAGTCCATCTGATCTCGTGAGTCATTTAGTATTGCTGTATCTTTGCTGATTGTTTGTCTAGAGGACTTATCCAGTGATGACAGTGGTGTATTAAAGTCCCCTACTATGATTGTATTGTTGTCAATCTCTCCTTTGATATCTTCCAGAAGATTTTTTATGTATTTGGGTGCTCCTGCATTGGGTGCATATATGTTTATCAGGGTTATATCTTCTTGTTGTATTGATCCTTTTAGTATTATGAAGTGGCCTTCCGTATCTCTTGTTATGGCCTTCACTTTGAGGTCTATTTTGTCCGATATAAGTATTGCTACCCCAGCTTTCTTTTCTTTTCCATTAGCCTGAAAGATATTTTTCCATCCCTTCACTTTCAGTCTGTGTGAGTCCTTTCTAATGAGGTGGGTCTCTTGTAGACAGCAAATGTATGGGTCATGATTTTTTATCCATTCAGCCACTCGATATCTTTTGGTTGGAGCATTTAGCCCGTTTACATTTAAGGTTATTATTGAAAGGTACTTGTTTGTAGCCATTTCTGTTTTTGTGTGTGTGGCTGTTTTCTTTCTGGGATTTTTATTTCTTCTTTTTACACCAGTCCCTTTAGCATTTCTTGCATTGCTGGCTTGGTGGTGATAAACTCCCTTAGCCTTTTTTTGTCTGTGAAGCTTCTTATTTCCCCTTCAATTTTGAATGATAGCCTTGCTGGATAGAGTATTCTTGGATTCAGTCCTTTGCTTTG
The DNA here is from genome assembly GCF_964212035.1 of Myotis nattereri. Taxonomy (NCBI): domain Eukaryota; kingdom Metazoa; phylum Chordata; class Mammalia; order Chiroptera; family Vespertilionidae; genus Myotis; species Myotis nattereri. Next base: position 39,796,806 of record NC_138094.1, on the reverse strand, counting down.
CATCACTTTGTAAATTTCCGTCCATTCTTTTCTGGCCTGATGTGTTTCTGTTGAGAAATCATTTGATAATCTAATGGGAGATCCCTTGTATGTAACTTTCCGTCTCTCTCTTGCAGCCTGTAAGATTCTCTCTTTGTCCTGAACATTTGCCATGGTAATTATGATGTGTCTTGGTGTGGGTCTTTTCGGGTTCACCTTGCTTGGGACTCTCTGGGCTTGTGTGACTTTTTTCTTCCCCACCTCAGGGAAGTTTTCTGATATTATTTCTTCCAATAGGTTTTCTAATCCTTGTTCCTCTTTCTGTTGTTCTGGCACCCCTATTATTCGTATGTTGTTTCGTTTCATGTTGTCCCAAAGCTCCCTTAGGCTCTCCTCCTGTCTTTTAATTTTTTTCTCCAACTGAAGTACAGTTTGGGTGTGTTTTGCTTCCCTGTCTTCTAATTCACTAATTCGGTCTTCCGCTTCTCCTAGTCTACTGTTGATACTTTCAATGGTGTTCTTTATTGCAGCTATATCGCACTTCATTTCTTCTTGGGTCTTAGTTAAGTTGTCGATTTTTTCATCTGTTTCTTCTTGCTTCTTGGATAAGTTGTCGATTTTTTCCTCCATCCGGTGTATGCACTCTAGGACCCTTATTCTGAATTCTTTTTCTGTCATGTTGTATGCCTCTGTATCACTTAGCTGCTTTTCTGGTGAGTCCTCCTTTTCTTTCCTTTGGGGATTTCTTTGTCTACCCATGTTTGATCTCACTGACGTATATAGATATTGAGTCGTTCAGTGGCTGCTCCCTAGGTGGCAGTGGCTCCTCGGGCTGTGGTTGCTCCTTGGGCGGTTGTGGTAGCAGCTGCTCCTCTGTTGTTAGCGGGTCTTCTGATGGGTGCTGTTCACAGCTGTTGTGGCTCTTCTGGCTGGTGGAGGGAGGCTTCACCCACAGCAGCTGTTCCTCAGACAGAGCGTGTGGAGATCAGGAGGCCGCTGTTGCTTGGATCTGCTGCGTTGATTTTAAGGCACAAAATACAACACAACAAGGCACAACGTACCAGGCACTGAACACAAATGAATTACGGTATTAATAACCCCAAATAAAGATGGCCACCCAAGCTAAGAGAGTTGGGGGGTAAGGAAGAAAGAAGAGAAAAAGATAGAGAGAAAAACAGAAAAAAGAGAAAAAAAAAAAGAAGAAAAAGAAAAAAAAAGAAAAATAGAATGAAGTAGAAGAGGGGAGGAGACTATTCATATGAGGAGAAAACTCCGATAGAACCGCCACTAATCCCAACAAATTCCAGCAACGGATCTCTGGAGTGAATACAAACTACAAACAGCCAATAATATCAAGTGAGGCAAGGGAAAGCAGAAGCACAAAAATAACTGGCCGGGGGTGGGGTGGGGAGGGGGAATGGGCGACAGAAAAAGAAAAAGAAAAAGCAGAACAACCTCACATACAATCCTTAAAGAAAAGAAAAGAAAAAAAAACACAATATACTCAACAATCGAGCAAGCAACAACAGAACAATAGAGAAAAGGAGAGAATAAAAAATTTGGATAGTGAAGAAAGATAAGGGAGAGGTGGATAAGGATTTAGAGCAGGTGATTGGAAAAGGGATATATAAGTAGGGTGAAATTTAGACAGGGCGTATGAAGAATAGGAAAAATCTAAAGCAGGAATAGGGTAAGAGAAACAGGACAGCAAAAGGGGAAAAGTGGGGAAGAGAGTTTTAGCACAGCAGCACAATTGAGGTAGAGGAAAATGATGCTAAAGGAACGATGAAAATAGAATGGAGAACCTTAGTCCCAAAATAAAATAAAGAGAAAATAAAATGACACTTTAAAAAAAAAATGGTAAAATGGCAGCAGTAATAATACTGGTTAAAAATAAAAATGTAGTAATTAAAAGGGTAATATCAGGTGATGAAAAAAGAAAATAAATGGTTTCTTAGTTAAAAGGTGAAACAATAATTAAAAAAAAATAATTAAAAAAAATGGGCTGTAATGAAGGTGCTTCAGATCTTCTGCTCCTCTTTTTGGCACACCAGGTATTCAGGAGAATGTTGAATTTTCCTCTGATACACTGTTCCTCTGTGTTGTAAGCCACAGTCCTGATTTTAAGGCAGGCTACCTTGGTTTCCCAGACAGCCCTTATCTGTATTTACAGAAGAGTCAGTTCATGGCTCTGCCTCTGGGCGGCAGTGCGTCGGGATTGACCTCCGAGGGTATAGGACCTCTCTGACCAGGTGTTCTCTATTGTACCGGAAGCTGGTCTGGGAATGTCCTCCGCCCAGAGCTGGTTTTCCAGTAGTCACTCCCCGCTCTGTTTCCCAGGCTCCCCCAAAACAGCCTTCCCTTACAAGCTCTGTGACTGACCCCAACTGGGTAGTCCCTTGCACTGGGTTCAACAATCAAACGCACAGATTTAAGAGCCTGGGAAGTTGTGCGTACTCGCAACGCTTCACCTTCCAAATCTGCGCGAAGTCTCTGCGCACGCTCTGGCTCCTGGCACCGAGTAGCCGGCAAACTGGCGTAATCTGAGGCTGCCCGTTTGTGTCCCGTCCAACTGTGGGCTTATTTATAGCGTTCCCTTCTGCCAGTAGCCCTGGGGGTGCCCTTCCACACTCGTGGGTCACGCTGGCTCCAACGGCCGCGGTCTTTGTGGGGCGCAGAGCCCCCACCCCCCTGCGCGCGTTCCACTCTCCAACCTAAACTGCAAACCGCACCTTTGGGGAAAGTCTAACCTTTCTGTGGGGAGAAGCCGAGTTCCTCTGAGTTCACGTAGTCGCGCTGCTTGAGAGCCGTTGTTGCCGGGTTAGTAGCTGGTCTCTGGATGCCGGCGACAGTCACCCAAGATGGCACGGTCTCCGCGGCTGTGCCGGCGCCCCGAATATTTTTTTATATATTTTTTTTTAATTCTTTTTTCACCATTTCGTTAAGAACCTATTTTATTTATTTTTTTATTTTTTATTTTTTTCATCACCTGATTTTACCTTTTTAATTACTACATTTTTTAACCAGTATTATTGCTATCTTTTTACCATTTTTTCAAGGGTCATTTTATTTTTTATTATTTTTTTTTATTTTTCTTTATTTTATTTTGGGATTAGTGTTCTACACTCTATTTTCATCATTCCTTTAGCATCATTTCTCTCTATCTCACATTCACCCTTAAGCCAAAACTCTCTTCCTCACTTTTCCCCTTTTGTTGTCCTGTTTCTCTTACCCTATTCCTGCTTTGGATTTTACCTATTCCTTCTTTCTACCCACTGTCTAAATTTCACCCTACTTATATATCTAATTTCCAATCCCTCGCTCTCCCCATACAAATAGCCTCTTCCCCACCTCTATTTCATTCTCTTAATTTTTTTTTTGTTTTTGTTGTTGTTGGTTTTTTTTGTTTTTTGGTCTTTTTGTGTTTTTTTTTCTCTCCCTTTTCCCAATCTCATTTCGGCACTCCTTTTTGTTTTTTATTTTTCTCTCTAATATTTTTCTCTTTTTTCTTCTTTATCCCCTAATTCTCTTCGCTCGGGGGGGGGGTCACCTTTATTTGGGGTTATTAATATCGTGAATGCATTTAGTTCGGTGCCTTGTACGTTGTGCCTTGTTGTGTTGTATTTTGTGCCTTTGAATCAGCGCAACAGAGAGAAATCTACATAACCAAAAACCTTGAGAAGAGAAATCATGGTGAAACAAAGAACCAACCCAAATGTGAAAGAAAAACAGGCATCATCAGAAAAGGAAGTAAATGAAATAGAGGCAATGGAGGCAAGCAACCTGTCAGAGAAAGAATTCAGAGTAATGGTCATAAGGTGGATGAAAAGAATGGAAGACCAATTCAACAATATGTGTAGGAACCAAGAGGAAATGAAGAAGAACCAAGAGGAAATGAAGAGAAACCAAGAAGAAATGAAAAATGACATCACTGCCATAAAGAACTCAATAGAAAGCATCAACAGTAGACTAGAAGAAGCAGAGGACCGTATCAGCGAGCTAGAAGACAAGGTAGAAAAAAATACCCAAACAGAACAGCTTCTAGAAAAAAAAATTAAAAAGCAGGAAGAGAGCCTAAGAGAACTCTGGGACAATGCTAAACGAAACAACATCCGAATAATAGGGGTGCCAGAAGGAGAGGAAACTGAGCAAGGAATAGAAAACCTGTTTGAAAAAATAGTAACAGAAAATTTCCCTCATATAGGGAGGAAAAAACTCACACAAATCCAAGAAGCTCACAGAGTCCCAAACAAAATGAACCCGAAAAGACCGACACCAAGGCACATAATAATTAAATTGGCAAACACCAACGACAAAGCAAGAATCTTAAAAGCAGCCAGAGAGAGACAGAAAGTTACCTACAAAGGATCCCCCATCAGACTAGCGACCGATTTCTCAACAGAAACACATCAGGCAAGAAGGGAATGGAATGAAATATACAAAGTCATGCAAAGGAAGGGTTTGAATCCAAGAATACTATACCCAGCAAGGCTATCAATCAAAATTGAGGGTCAAATCAGGAGCTTCACAGACAAAAGTGGTCTACGGGAGTTTATTACAACCAAACCAGCAATGCAAGAAATGCTAAAGGGTCTGCTGTAAATAGAAAAAACAGGAAACAAAGAAGGAACGCAGCGGTAAAGAACACAAATGGCGACTAACAAGTTTCTATCAATAATAACTTTAAATGTAAATGGATTAAATTCCCCAGTCAAAAGGCATAGGGTAAATGAGTGGATAAGAAAACATGACCCATATATCTGCTGTCTACAGTAAACCCACCTCAGAAAAAAAGACGCACACAGACTGATGGTGAAGGGATGGAAAAAGTTTTTTCAGGCCAATGGAAGTGAAAAAAAAGCCGGGGTAGCAATACTTATATCTGACAAATTAGATCTCAAAGTGAAGGACATAAAAAGAGATCAAGAAGGCCACTTCATAATACTAAAGGGAGCAGTCCAACAAGAAGAAATAACTCTGGTAAATATATATGCACCCAATATAGGAGCACCCAAATACGTAAGAAATCTTCTGGAGAAGATCAAGGGAGAGATTGACAGCAATACAATCATAGTAGGGGACCTTAACACCCCATTATCGCCACTGGACAAATCCTCTAAACAGAAACTCAGCAAAGAAACATCAATCCTAAATGACTCACTAGATCAGATGGAATTAATTGACATCTTCAGAACATTTCACCCCAAAGCCACAGAATATACATTCTCCTCAGGTGCACATTTGTCATCTTCAAAGATAGACCATATATTGGGTCACAGATAAAGTCTCTTCAAATTCAAGAAAATTGAAATCATATCAAGTATCTTCTCAGACCACAAAGGCATAAAACTGGAAATCAACTACAACAAAAACAATCCAAAAAAATCAAACACATGGAGACTAAATAGCATTCTATTAAACAACGACTGGGTCACCAGTGAGATCAAAGAAGAAATAAAAAACATCATGGCAACGAATGACAATGAAAACACAACAATCCAAAACCTATGGGACACAGCAAAAGCAGTCTTGAGAGGGAAGTTCATAGCTCTACAAGCCTACTGCAAGAAACAAGAAACAATGAGAATAAATGACCTAACTCTACAACTCGAAGAATTAGAAAGAGAGCAACAAAAAAAAGCCCACTGTAAGCAGAAGGAAGGAAATAACAAAGATCAGAGCGGAGATAAACGACATAGAGACCAAAAAAACAGTACAAAAGATCAACAAAACCAAGAGCTGGTTCTTTGAAAGGATAAAAAAGATTGATGAACCTCTAGCCAGGCTCACCAAGAAACAAAGAGAGAGGACCCAAATAAACAAAATCAGAAATGAAAGAGGAGAAATAACAACAGACCCCATAGAAATACAAAGGATTGTTAGAAAATACTATGAACAACTCTACTCCAACACACTAGACAACCTGGAGGAAATGGACATATTCCTAGATAAATACAACCTTCCAAAACTTAACCAGGAAGAATCTAAAAATCTCAATAGGCCAATAACTATGGAGGAAATCGAAGCAGTAATCAAAAAGCTTCCAGCAAACAAAAGCCCGGGGCCAGATGGCTTCACAGGGGAGTTTTACCAAACATTCAAGGAAGACCTAAAACCTATCCTCCTCAGACTATGTCGAAAGATCCAAGAGGAAGGAACACTTCCCAGCTCATTCTATGAAGCCAACATCACCCTAATCCCAAAACCAGATAAAGACAATACAATGAAAGAGAATTATAGGCCAATATCCCTCATGAACATAGATGCCAAAATCCTCAACAAAATCCTAGCAAATCGGATCCAGCAGTACATCAAAAAGATCATACACCATGACCAAGTAGGATTTATCCCAGGGATGCAAGGATGGTACAATATCCGCAAATCAATAAACGTGATACATCACATAAACAAATTGAGAGAAAAAAAACACATAGTCATATCAATTGATGCGGAAAAAGCATTTGACAAAATCCAACACCCTTTCTTGATAAAAACTCTCAGCAAGATAGGAATTGAAGGATCATACCTCAACATAATAAAAGCCATATATGACAAACCCACAGCCAACATCATAATCAATGGGCAAAAACTAAAACCATTCCCCCTAAAAACAGGAACAAGACAGGGATGTCCCCTCTCACCACTCCTGTTCAACATAGTACTGGAAGTACTAGCCATTGCGATCAGACACGAAGAAGAAATAAAAGGCATCCAGATTGGAAAAGAAGATTTAAATCTGTCCTTATTTGCAGATGACATGATACTGTACATACAGAACCCTAAAGACTCCATCAAAAAATTATTAGACTTAATAAATGAATTCGGCAATGTAGCAGGATACCAAATTAATGCTAAGAAATCCATGGCATTTCTTTACACCAATAGTGAACTTACAGAAAGTGAAACTACAGAAGCAATCCCATTTACCATTTCACCAAAAAAACTAAAATACCTAGGAGTAAACTTAACTAAGGAGGTAAAAGACTTATATGCTGAAAACTACAGGACACTGAAAAAAGAGATAGAGGAAGACATAAACAGATGGAAGAATATACCGTGTTCATGGATTGGTAGAATCAACATCATCAAAATGTCCATACTACCCAAAGCAATTTATAGATTCAATGCAATCCCCATTAAATTACCAACGGCATATTTCAAAAATCTAGAATGAACGTTCCAAAAATTCATCTGGAATAAAAAAGACCCCGAATAGCTGCAGCAATCCTGAGAAAACACAAAGTAGGTGGGATCTCAATACCAGATATCAAACTGTATTACAAAGCCACTGTTCTTAAAACAGCTTGGTACTGGCACAAGAACAGACATATAGATCAATGGAATAGAATAGAGACCCCAGAAATCGACCCAAACCACTATGCCCAATTAATATTCGACAAAGGAGGCAAGAGCATACAATGGAGTCAAGACAGTCTTTTCAATAAATGGTGTTGGTAAAATTGGACAGATACATGCAAAAGGATGAAACTAGATCACCAATTCACACCATACACAAAAATAAACTCAAAATGGATAAAAGACTTAAACGTAAGACGGGAAACCATAAAAATACTAGAGGAATCCACAGGCAGCGAAATCGCAAACATATGCCGAAGAAATTTCTTCTCTGATAATGCTCCTAGGGCAATGGAAACTAAAGAGAAAATAAACAAATGGGACTACATCAAAATAAAAAGCTTTTGCACAGCAAAGGAAACCATCAAAAAAACAACAAGAAGACCCACTACATGGGAGAACATATTTACCAATGATACCACCGATAAGGGTTTAATTTCCAACATATACAGGGATCTCATGAAACTTAACAAAAGGAAGATAAACAATCCAATAAAAAAATGGGCAACGGACCTAGATAGACACTTTTCGAAAGCGGACATACCGAAGGCAGAAAGACATATGAAAACCTGCTCAAAGTCACTAATTATACGAGAGATGCAAATCAAAACGACAATGCGTTATCATCTCACACCTGTCAGAATGGCTATCATCAACAAATCAACAAACAACAAGTGTTGGAGAGGATGTGGAGAAAAAGGAACCCTTCTGCACTGCTGGTGGGAATGCAGACTGGTGCAGCCACTGTGGAGAACAGTATGGAGCTACCTCAGAAGACTAAAAATGGAACTCCCATTTGACCCTGTGATCCCACTCCTAGGAATATATCCCAAGAAACCAGAAACGCCAATTAGAAAGGATATATGCACCCCTATGTTCATAGCAGCACAATTCACCATAGCTAAGATTTGGAAACAGCCTAAGTGCCCATCAGCAGATGAGTGGATTAGAAAACTGTGGTACATATACACAGTGGAATATTATGCTGCGGTAAAAAAAAAGGAAGTCTTGCCTTTTGCAACAGCATGGATGGAACTGGAGAGCATTATACTAAGTGAAATAAGCCAGTCAGAGAAAGATAAATACCACATGATCTCACTCATTTGTGGATTATAGAGAACAACATAGACTGATGAAAAAGGACAGACCCAAAGACTGAGAAACAGCGATCAGGCTATCAATCCCCAGAAGGAAAGTAGGGGAGGGTGGGGGTAAGGGGAAGAGATCAACAGAAGGACTTGTATACATGTATATAAGCCAAACCAATGGACATGGACAATGGGGGGATGGGAGCATGAGTTTGTGTGTGGGGGGGAGGTTGGGGGTTAAAGGGGGGGATGAGGACACATTTGTAATACCTTAACTAACAATAATAAATAAAAAAAAAGAAGAAGAAAAAAAAAAAAAAGATCCTTGCTCTCTGTCAGAGGAACAATGAGGCCTGGGGACAGAAGCACATGGCAATAGTATCTAGAATTGGTATTCCCTCAGTAGCAGTAGGGCTTATAACTTGGTGGAGACAAATTATGTTATAAATATTAGTATTATTGAGGCCAAAGCTAGAAAAACAATAATTGGGACAAATTGTTTGGTGGGAGGATTATAGTGTCTATTGAAACACAAATTTTCCCCCTAAGTCACCCTCATTTTTAGGGCCAAATTAGGACCAGATTAGTTTAAATTTGGCCTGATTGTTTGGATGAACACCTTTTAAAAAGCAATTGATCACACAGGCTTTTTATAATTTTCTTTGCTGGAATCTCATGACTGAGCTTTGATTAGCTCCCTCAGGGCAAAGAAGCTGAGCCACTCAGCTGCAATCAGGTTTGCCTGCAATTCCTGTAGACTGAAGTGAATTCCACCTGTTCTTAAGCTTCCCAGAATGTCTTGTGGCTGCTTCCTTACCATCTCTCAGGAAAGTAACCTTTGTTCCTTACCTGGAAAGACTACCACGAATTACATGATCAAGTAAGGTACCAGGCTTAACCCAAAAGCTCTTATTGGCTTCTTAAAGCTTTCTGGTGACATTTAGAGCCAGGCATGTCTCTCTCAGACATGATCTTTCAGTCAAAGTCTTGGTTAATATAACCACAATAGGAAACTGGTCTTATTGAATTCATGCAAAGAAGTGTATTTGCCATGACTCATTAACCCTTTGAGTGCCAACCAATATCCTAGGAACTATGCTAAAATTGCCAAGGCATTTTTGCTGATTTTACAGCAGTTTAGGAAAAAAATTATGAAAATTAGACAAATGCTAGTGGTCAATTTTAGAACTACAAACATTCGGCATCATAAGTAATCTGCACTTAGGTGCCATCTGTCAATAAAGAGTGAGCTACTAGCATCTAATAGTGACACTGCAGGAGGAGAGCAATAGCGCTCCAGGCACTTTTGGGGAAAGACAGGTGGAGCGGGATCACACTCCACAACACTCTATAAGTTAAGAATTGCCAAATTCTGGAGGGATAAGGTAAGAAGAAAAATATGTAATTTACCACATTGCTTTGAAATGCTTCCTTATCTCTGAAAAACAAAAAGATCAAAACTCAGCAATACTTTCAACAAAAATTATAAAAACTATAATTATTTTTAGTTCATTCAGTCCCATAATTAATTTTCATTACTCTTGATTTTTCTTGCCAGTTCTTCTATAAATTCAGACAATCTTTAGAATTCTAATAATTTTCAGCTTGAAGGGGATTGTAAGGAGAGGAAAGGAGCCTCTCTTTTTCTTACCTGTGGTCTTGCACAATTTAAATCCAAAGATTGTTGGCTCCTCTATTCAAACTGTGGGATAAGCTACTCTCAAGTCTACATTCTTGTATTTCCCTCCAACCTTCTGCTTCTACAACTCAGAGGTAACATACACCACAATTAGGATAATATTGATAAGACTGCAAACTGTAACTTTTCAAGACAACCCGAGATATCTGCTCAACTTCAACAGAATTCTCCTCCCTTCCTTGCAATTTAGCAACAGCCTCTATTTAAAAGAGCAGGCCAAAATTTACACCCTGCCCTGTTTTGACTAGCAATGCACTGGCAATTTCCTCTCTTGGAAAGCAAAATATACTCCCTCTCTGCCCTAACTGGTTTGACTCATGGATAGAGCATGGGCCTGGGGACTGAAAGGTCCCAGGTTCGATTCCGGTCGAGGGCATGTGCCTTGGTTGCAGGCACATCCCCAGTGGGAGATGTGTAGGAGACAGCTGATCGATGTTTCTCATCGATGTTTCTAACTCTCTATTCCTCTCCCTTCTTCTCTGTAAAATATAATAAAAATAAATAAATAAATAATATACTCCCTCTCTGTATTTCTTCTGTGAGTTAATAGCCTATGTCACCAAATTCTAACATTTTGATGGCCTATAGGAGTTAACTTCTCTAACTTCTCCTCTATCATTGGAAGTTAGGTTCCTCAATTTCTCCTCTTTCATTTCATGGACACTCTCCTCAGTGCCCCTCGTCCTTGGTCAGCAATTGGAATTCTCACTGATTCTGGGGACAAAAGCAGCCTCTGTGATTGGAGTGAGAGTCCCCCCTCAGTTTTTGATTGGACAGGAAAACTCAGTGCTGTAAGGTTGATGACTAGTGGAACCAGGAAATAAAATTTAAAAGGGCAAAATGTATTGTTACATTGTGAATAAATGGGCTGAGAACAAAATGTTGTCAGTGGCCAGAGTAAGTGACCAAAATAAAAGGTGAACATAATGGATGATGTGAGTGGGCAGACAAAATGGCCATCTCAGATGGTGATTAAAGAAAATTGAATATATTAAGGGACAGTGCAATGAGATATCCAAGGGGAAGGCCTGCACAGCACCGAGCCAAGAGGATATTGGGTCAATGATGGCAGCACCCAGGAGCTTCAGTTTGATCCTTATATGCAGTCACTGGTGGAAAACTTGTCAACAGTGTGTTTGGGGCTGAGCTTGTGAACTTGGAATGGTAATGCAATGCAGGTGTGTGATCAGGTGCCTTTAGGGCAGTTTCCATTACTTGTATGTTCTGACTCCTGGTGTCCAGTGAGTTTTTTCTGGTCTTCTGTTCTCCTGTGGTGGGAAGCTTACAAATGGCTATTAAAAATTTTATTGCCCTACAGTCCTAACATTTTCCTCCTCTTTCTACTTGTTAACAATTATCCTAATGGAATTGGGACAAAGATCTCTATCTCCTTTCAGACATCCTAAGGAACAAGGTATCCCAGTGCCTTTGGCAGGGATCCTATATAATAAAAGCCTAACATGCTAAGTGTCCAATTGTCCATTCAACCAATCAAAGCATAATATGCTAATGATATGCTAAGGCTCTCAACTGCTCACTATGATGTGCACTGACCACCAGAGGACAGATAGTCAACCAGTAAACCAGTCGCTACGATGTGCACTGACCACCAGGGAACAGACATTCTGGTAGGTTAGCTTGCTGCTGGGGTCTGACCAATCAGGACTGAACAAGATGGGCTGGACATGCCCTAGACCCCTCCCGCAGTCCCTCCTGGGCTGGCTAACCTCCCATGTCTCTTCCTGACCCCAATCATGTACTGGTGGGGTCCCTTGACCTGGCCTGTGCCCTCTACCAATCTGGGACCCTTGGGGGATGTCAGAGAGCTGACTTTGGCCTGATCCCGCAGGCCATGCTGAGGGACCCCACTGGTGCACAGATTCATGCACCGGGCCTCTAGTATATGAATAAACAGTGTCTGATACTCTACATATCAGAAACCAACCAGCCAACAACTTAGTATGTTCATTACCATAAGGGAGGGTAAAATTATCAGAACAATTAATACTGTGACTATTAGACCCTGAAAGACAAAAATTAGAACACCCAATAAAAGCCAGACATTGGACACAAGGAGCTACTGAAACAACCTTTAGATAAAGTATCCATAATCCTTTTCCCTGACAGGGGGTCCTAATGAGTAAAAATATCCACAAGTGACTTTCTTACCAAAATAAATAGAATGACTGTAATCCTATATAATAAAAGCTTAATATGCAACTTGTCTCCTTGACCAGAGTTTGACTGGGAGTTTAACAACTCGCTCTGATGTGCACTGACCACCAGGGGGTGTGTGGAACATGGCAGGTGTCAACAACAAGGCGCTGATAGTGAGCAGCAGTAGAGGCGCTGCCGGCCCTAATGGGAGAAACAAGAGCTGGATGTGGCGGGATGGTGGAGTAGGTGAGTGGGCGGTGCCAGGCACAGGTGCAAGCGGGCCCAATCACCCCACTGATTGCTCTGCAGATGGCAACCAGTGGTAGCAGTGGGGGTTGGGGCCACCACCGGCTCCCAGGCACTGAAGGAGTCAGGCAGGGGCCCAATGACTCAGGTGGAGGGGGATTCATGGGGGGCCAGGGGGACTAGGTGCTACCCAGGACCCAGAGGTCAGCTGGGACGTGCCCTCTCATGCCAGACACTCACTCTTCAATTGCCAGCCAGGCCTAGGGACTGCACCTAGTTCTATATAATAGCTATCGCTGTCCCAAAACCTATTAGACAAGATATAAAAGTCTGTTCTACATAGGTTCCTTTTTGATATGTTCCTTGGGTTACGTCACCCATTCTTCCCTTTCTGATGCCTTCTCCTCTCTGTTGTGATGGATCCAAGGCTTCACCCCTGCCAATATCAGAGCAGTTGGAGTGGTGAGAAACTTGTTCCTGGGTCCCTTCCATGTTGACCATTCATGTTACTTTTTTTTTTCTAATATATTTTTTTATTGATTTTTTTACAGAGAGGAAGGGAGAGGGACAGAGAGTTAGAAACATTGATGACAGAGAAGCATCGATCAGCTGCCTTCTGCACACCACCATTGGGGATGTGCCTGCAACCAAGGCACATGCCCTTGACCAGAATCGAACCCAGGACCCTTCAGTCCCCAGGCCGACACTCTCTCCAGTGAGCCAAACCAGCCAGGGCTCATGTTGCTTTTTAAAAATTAAATTTTTATTGTTGAAAGTTTACATATGTCCCCTTTTTTCTCCCATTGGCTCCTGCTAGCCTGCCCTCCAGGCCCCTGCCCCGGGCCTTCACCACCCTATTGTCTGTGTCAATGGGTTATGCATCCTATATAATAAAAGTGTAGTATGTAAATTGTCCCCTCCACCAGGATTAGAGCCAGTGTGAGGAAAGGGAGGCCCCTTCAGCAGAGGTGACCAAGAGAAGGGAGGGAGTACCCAGCTGGCAGCTACTAGGAACCCTATTGGCCTCTAGTATATACATACAAGATCTTTAATTCATCTCTTCTCATCCACCCACTCAACCACCTATACTTCCCTCTAAGATTCCAGTCCATTCCATGTTTCTATGTTTCTGCATCTATTTTGTTCATCAGTTTATTTTGTTCATTAGAGTCCACATATAAGTGAGATCATGTGATACTTGTCTTTCTCTGACTGGCATAGTTTGCTTAGCATAATACTCCTCAGATTTCTCCATGCTGTATCAAGGATTAAGGAAACTTCTTTTTTATTGCTGCATGTGTAAATGTATGACAGCTTTTTTATCTACTTATCTACTGATGGACACTTGGGCTGTTCCAAATTTTAGCTTTTGTGAATTGTGCTACTATGAACACAGGGGTGAATACATGCTTTCTGATTGGTGTTTCAGATCTCTTAGGATATATTCCTGGACGTAGGATCACTAGGTAAAATGGCAGTTGCATTTTTAATATTTTGAGAAAACACCATAATGTTTTCCATAATGGCTGCACCAATCTGAATTTCCACCAGCAGTATACTAAGATTCCCCTTCCTCCACATCCTCACCAGCACTTGCCGTTTGCTGATTTGTTGATTGTAGCCAATCTGACGTGTTTGCTATTACTTCATTGTCATTTAAATTTGCATCTGTCTGATGATCACTGACTTTGCCTTTTGCATTTTTTCATATGTTCCTTAGCTCTCTGTATGTCCACTTTAGAGAAGTGTCTAATTAGATATTTTGACCATTGTAAAATTGGATTGTTTGCCTGCCTTTTGTTAAGTTGTATGACTTCCTTATAATATCTTGGGTATTAATTCTTTATCATCTGTATCATTGCCAAATGTGTTCTCCCATACAGTGGGGTCCCTTTTTATTTCATTGATAGTTTCTTTTGTTGTGCAGAAGCTTTTTATTTTATTGCAGTCCCATTTGTTTATTTTCTCCTTAGTTTCCCTTGCCCTACAAGAGATGTATCTATAAATTATTGCTATGAGACATGTCTCATATTTTGCTGCCTATGGTTTCTTCTAGAATTTTTATGGTTTCTCAACTTAGATTTAAATCTTTTATGCATTTTTAATTTATTCCTGTGCATGGTGTAAGTTAGCCTAGTTTTATTTTTTGCATGTATTTGTCCAATTTTTCCAATACCATTTATTGACTTCACTGTATGTTCTTGCCTCCTTTGTCAAATATCAATTCAGTGTAATGAATTTGATTGATTTCTACGTTCTCAGTTCTGTTCCATTGATCTATAGGTCTGTTCTTGTGCCAGTGCCAGGAGTACAGTGGCTTAATAGTATAACTTGATATCTGGTATCCCACTTTATTCTTTCTCAAAATCTCTACAGCTCTTCAGTGTTTTTTATGGTTTCATATAAATTTTTGGAGTATTTGATCTAGATCTGTGAAATATGCCATTGGTATTTTACTATGGATTGCATTGAATCTATAGATTGCTTTGGGTAGTATGGACATTTTAATGTTAATTCTACCCATCCATGAACATAATATATTCTTCCACTGTATATGTCTTCATCACATTTTTCAACATCCTGTAGTTTTCCAAATACAGATCTTTTGCCTCTTTGGTTAAGTTTATTCCTAAGTATCTTAATATTTTTGTTGCAATGGTAAATGGGATTGTTTTTTAGTATCTCTTTCTGCAAGTTCATTATTGGTATATAAAAAAGCCATAGATTTTTGGATGTTAATTTTGTATCTGCTACATTGGGGTAAAAGTTAGAATATTAAGAATTATGACAAATGGTCTGGTGGAGGGAAAGAGACATTAGTTTGGGGGGGGGGGTTGTAGTCAAATATTTAAGAGAACTAGAAAAAAATCAGAATTTATTTTAGTTTAGTAAAACAATGATATTCTGTAAGTAACAAACTTAAATGACATGGTTATAGACTTGACCATAAAACAATTGACAAAGAACCTTGCTTTTCTGTATGATATAATATTCCAATATAATTATTTCTTAGTAAATGATTATGAAATGACATAAAAGAACAATATAAAGTTTATATTCTTTGATTCAATATAGGATATATATGTGTGTGTGTGTGTGTGTGTGTGTGTGTATATATATCAAACAATATGCAAGATTTTAATGCATTGATTTAAGTATTTAATTTCTTAAGTCAATAAAACATTATATCCTAGTGGTACCATCTGGTTGCAAAAAATCATTACATATAATATATAGACAAATTCATGAAGACCATACACATGATTTAAATTAAAAAAATTTTCTTTGACTTTGATGAAGGCTAGAAAAAAGGAGAGAAGTTTCTAAATACCAAGTAGGAAGACTTGTTGAGACTTTCACTGATAGTGTCAAGGACTGTGAAAGACAAGTGGGAATCAAGAATGTCTTGGCTCCAATCTAATGTTTTAAGCAATAGGAGAGAGCCTGTACTGTATTGCTTTAGCTTACTAGGAGAGAATGGGTCCCTGTAGATGTCAAAGGTAATCAAGAGCTGACTCAATGGATCCTATTGCCCAGGTGTCACATGGGAATAGTCATGTGGGTGGGTCAATCTGTGTCCAGAAGCAAGTTTATCTCATTTTTGCATTGAGAGGCATTTTTTTTAATTCTTTATTGTTTAAAGATTACATATCCTCCTATCTAATAAAAGAGAAACATGGTAATTGGCGTACGACCGCTACCCTTCCCATTGGCTAATCAGGGCGATATGCAAATTAACTGTCAGCCAAGATAGTGGCCGGCAGCCAGGCAGCTTGAAACTAACATGACGCTTGCTTGCTTCAGTGATGGAGGACTCCAATGTTTCCCGCCTGCAGCTGCATGCCTCTGAGCCTGCAGTTTAAAACATAGTTACAAAAATAGAAGCTAAACAAAACCCCAGAAACCAGCTTTCAGCGAGCCGGGATCTCAGAGCTGGAGTTGATACAGAGTTTCGATTATAGAACATAAACAAACCAGATACCTGCTTTCAGGAGCGGAGGCCTAAGAGCTGGAGCCTCAGAGCTAAAGCTGGCTCAGAAAAAAAAAAAAAAGAAAGAAAGAAAGAAAGAAAAAAAGGAGCGGTTGGGAGCTTCAGTCCCAGCCTGAAAACAGCCCTCAGCCCCTCACCCAGACTGGCCAGGCACCCCAGTGGGGACCCCCACCCTGATCCGGGACACCCTTCAGGGCAAACCAGCCAGCCCCCACCGATGCACCAGGCCTCTATTTTATAGTAAAAGGGTAATATGCCACCCAGCACCGGGATCAGCGGAGCCACGAGGTCTCCCAGCACCGGGATCAGCATGACAGGGGGCAGCGCCCAAACCCCCTGATCACCCTGTGGCTCTGTGTGTGACAGGGGGTGGGGCCATAACCTCCCTATCGGCCCTGCTCTGTTCCTGACAGGGGAAGGTGCCCCAACCTCCTGATCGGTCCTGCTCTGTGCCTGATAGGGGGGAGCTCCCCAACCTCCTGATCGCCCTGCGGCTCTGTGTGTGACAGGGTGCGGCGCCCCAACCCCTCCACCCCACGGGCCCTGCTCTGTGTGTGATGGGGTAGAGCCATAACCTCCCCATCGGCCCTGCCCTGAGTGTGACAGTGGTGGTGCCCCAACCCCCTGATCGGCCCTGCTCTGTGCGTGACAGGGGGGAGCTCCCCAACCCCCTGATGGGCCATGCTCTGTGCATGACAAGGGGGAGCTCCCCAACCCCCTGGTGTGCCCTGCTCTGTGCGTGACAGGGGGGAGCTCCCCAACCCCCTAATCGGCCCTGCTCTGTGCGTGACAGGGGGCAGCGCCCCAACCCCCTGATTGGCCCTGCTCTGTGCGTGACAGGGGGTGGCGCCACAACCTCCCCATCGACCATGCCTTGAGTGTGACAGGGGGCGGTGCCCCAACCCCCCAATTGGCCCTACCTTGAGTGTGACTGAGGGTGGCATCGCAACCTCCCAATCCGCCCTGCTCTGTGCATGACAGGGGGTGACGCCCCAATTCCCCAATTGGCCCTGCTCTGAGCCCGACCAGGGGCTGCACCTAGGGATTAGGCCTGCCCTCTGCCATCCGGGAGCAGGCCTAAGCCAGCAGGTCGTTATCTCCCGAGGGGTCCCAGATTGCGAGAGGGCACAGGCCGGGCTGAGGAACCCCCCCGCCTCCCCCCTGAGTGCACAAATTTTTGTGCACTGGGCCTCTAGTCTATATATATAAAAGCCTAAGTGACCTTTATGACCAAACATCCAGTCAACCAGTTGCTATGATGCACAATGACCACCAGGGAGTATACACTCAAAGCAGGAGCTGCCACTGGTGGTCAGTGTGCTCCCACAGGGGGAGCGCCTCTCAGCCAGAAGCCATGCTCATGGCTGGCAAGAGCAGCTGGGTAAGTGGGAGCCTCTTCTGCCTCCACAGCAGTGCTACCAGATGGAGTGGCAGCAGGCACCATGAGGCTGGGGTGAGCAGGAGCGGTTCAGGCTCCTACCTGGCTGCCTGCCGCTTAGTGCACTGCTACATCCCTCTTACCCCATAAGCCTACAGTTACAATCTCCGGAGAAGGGTTGAAGCATGGACACTCGGAGTAGCCAGGATGAGCCTGATATCACTGCCAGGCTCCTGGAACTCTGCCTCAGGCATCAAAATCAAATCTCAACCCTTATGGATTGCCCCGAAGCTACAGAGGAAGGCAACAATATAACAGTGGCCACAAGGAGGCTACTGACAATTGGGGTAAAAGTCTAAGAGAGATGGATATGAAGGGTGGGGGCATGGGCAACAGAGCACTCATGATCCCCAATATCCCCAACTTTGTATTGTTCACCTCTTATCCAGCTCTGAGCTGGATGAAAAGTGTCCAGCATGGCCCAAGGCGTACACCGGGGACCTCCCAGCCGGCAAGGTGTGACCCTGGCTACAGAAGGGACATTTGGAAATATTTTTTCAGGAAGCTGTGGGGAGGAGGACAGACTGCCCAAGCGACTTCCTGGTGGCTCAACCGTGAAAACTACTTGGCATGCAGGCGTGGGCTCCCGATTTCCTTTCAATGTGCATGAATCCATGCACTGGGCCACTAGCAGTAATGTATATGTCTCCTTTTCCCCCGTTGACCTCACCCTGGACACTCACACCCACCAACACAAGCCTTCACCCCACCCCACCCTACCCCTGCCCTCCCTGCTAGTGTCTGTCCATTGGTTATGCTAAAAGCATGCATACAAGTCCTTTGGTTGATCTCTTACCCACCTCTCCTGCCTTCCCACTGAAGTCTGGCAGTCTGTTTGATGTTTCTACTAGTATGTCTCTATTTATTTTTATGCATCAGTTTTTGTTGTTCATTATATCCCACAAATGACTGAGATCATGTGATATTTATCTTTCTCTGACTTATTTCACATAGCATAATGTTCTCCAGGTCCATTTGTGCTGTTGCGAATGGTAAGAGTTCTTTCTTTTCTACAGCAGTGTAGTATTGCATTGTGTAGATGTCTAACTGTGTTTCTTATCCACTCATCTGCTGGTGGACACATAGGCTATTTCCAAATCTTAGCTACTGTAAATTGTGCTGCTATGAGCATAAGGGTGCATAAGTCCTTTCTGATTGGTGTTTCTGCTTTCTTAGCATATATCCCAAAAGTGGGATTACTGGGTCAAACGGGAGTTCCATTTAAATTTTTTTCAAGTTTTCCACAATGGACGCACCAGTCTACATTCCCACCAGCAGTGCTTTTTCTCTGCATCCTCACCAGCACTGTCATTTGTTGATTTATTGATTATAGCCATTCTGACAGGTGTGAGATGGTTTCTCATTGTTGTTTTGATTTGCATCATTAAATGATTAGTGACTTTAAGCATGTTTCCATATATCCCTTGGCCTTCACTACATCCCCTTTCAAAAGTGTCTAAGTCCTTTGCCCATTTTTTGATTGGATCATTTATCTTCTTTTTGTTAAGATGTAAGAGTTACATATAAATTGTGGCGATTAGGCCATTATCAGATATAACATTGGCAAATATTTTCTCCCATGCAGTGGGCTTTCTTGTTGTTTTGTTGATGGTTTCTTTTGCTCTGCAGAAGCTTTTTATTTTGATGTAATCCTGTTTATTTTCTCCTTAGTTTCCATTGCCCTAGGGGCTGTATTGGTAAAGATATTTTGCTACAACATATGTCTGAAATTTTGCTGCCTATGTATTCCTCTAATATTTTTATGGTATCCCATCTTATATTTAAGTCCTTTAACCATTTTGAGTTTATTTTTGTATGTGGTATAAGTTGGTGGTCTACTTCCATTTTTTTGCAGGTGTCTATCTAATTTTCCCAACATCTTTTATTGAAGAGACTGTCTTGACTCTATTGTATGCTCTTTCCTCCTTTGTCAAATATTAATTGAGCATAATGGCTTGGGTCTATTTCTGGGTTCTCTGTTCTCTTCCATTGGTCTATATTTCTGTTCTTGTGCCAGTACCAGGCAGTTTTGAGAAGGATGGCTTTGTAATATAGCTTGATGTCTGGTATTGTGATCCCTCCAACTTAGTTCTTCTTTCTTAGGATTGCTGCGGTTATTTGGTGTCCTTTTTTGTTCCATATGAATTTTTGGACAGTTTGTTCTAAGTCTGTGAAATACGCCAATGGTATTTTAATGGGCATTGCATTAAATCTATAGCTTGCTTTGGGTAGTATGGCATTTTAATGATGTTGACTCTACCAATCCATGAACACGGTATATTCTTCCATTTGTTTATGTCTTCCTCTATCTCTTTTTTTCAATGTTCTGTAGTTTTTCAGGCACAGCTCTTTTACCTCCTTAGTTAAGTTTATTCCTAGGTATCTTAATTTTTTTGTTGTTGCAATGGTAAGTGGGGTTGTTGTTTTTTTTATTCTCTTCCTGTGAGTTCATTATTGGTGTATAAAAAAGCCATAGATTTCTGGGTGTTAATTTTGTATTCTGCTACATTGCTGAATTCATTTATTAAATCTAGTCATTTTTATGCAGTCTTTAGAGTTTTCTATGTACAATATCATGTCACCTATGAATAATGACAGTTTTACTTCTTTCCCAATATGGATGCCTTTCATTTCTGCTTCTTATCTGATTGCTATTGTTAGCACTTATAGTACTATTTCAAACAGAGTGGTGAAAGCAGGCATCCCTGTCTTGTTCCTGTTCTTAGGGGAAATGGCTTTTAGTTTTCTTCCCATTGAGTATGATGTTGGCTGTAGGTTTGTCATACTGTAGGCTTTTATTATGTTGAGTTATGTGAAAGGTTCAGAGTGGACCATGGTCACACACCTATTACATGAGGCCATAATGTATCAAAAGAGATTTTATTCCTGATACCTGGGTGTTGGTGGGCTGAGACCAGGAAAGACATAAGCAAAGAGACCAGGGAGAGCAGGTTTTTATTAATCCTTGCTGGCTGAAAGCCACTCTGCTGATGTAAGGGTCTGGTCTGTTCTTAGTTCTTCCCATGCCAGGTGTTTTCTGGTTATCTGGGCTATGCTGTGCTCAAGGCTGCAAGCTTTCTGCAAGATATCTTCTAAGCACAATAAATTTTTATCTGCCCTGTTTTATTTTCTTTAACCCTTTCATTCCCATCTTAAAGGGGATATATAAAGGAAAAGAAGGAGGATGGGTTTGCCATTTCTCTTTGTCTGCTTCATGTGTGGTAGGGGCTGTTATGGATGGCTAAGGAGTAAATTCAGATTATTTTCTGGGATATAAGCCTGTATGGTCCCTTTACCTGAGTAAGGACAAACTGTCTTACTATCTTAACTAGCACTTGTAATCTTGTTTGTATAATTTTGCTAACTATCTTGAAAATACATGGCCTGAAGAGGAAGAGTAGGAGAAATAGTGTTAGGGAGCTCAAAAGGGGTAAAAGCCAAGTTAATTTGGGCAGAGCTGCTTGTAGGTTGGACCATATGGATTGCTCTATGCTTTCCTGACTGATCTCCTTGAGCCATTGAGTATTCTGTAGAATGTGTTGTGTTATTTCCTCTACTTTACCTGTAGAGTTTAGGTAACAACAGGAGGTGTTAGCAATTAAACAGACCTTTTTCTCTTTGGATAAAAGATAATCTAGGGCAAGTAGAGGGATCATTTTAGAAATATAAGAGATCTGTGAGATTTAAAAGCACTATGAAAGTAAACAAATAGATGTGATCTGAAGAGAATTCCTGTAAATTGCCCTGGAGCCAGATCTGTAATGAGTTCAAAAATACCTTGCACTGTTCGGATGGGATAGTCTGCAATAGGTGGGGGACTGTTGTTACTAACATTCAGGAATGTGGAAGTCTGGATATATAATTTACTAGTTATTTGGCTTATATGCAAGAGGGGCTATTTTCTCCCAGGAAGGCTAGTGGGAGGATAGGTTATTCTGGAGGCAAGGTGTTGTGTGTGTGTGTGTGTGTGTGTGTGTGTGTGTGTGTGTGTGTGTGTTTGCAGTTTTGCCCCTTGCCAGGCATCTGGAGCTTTTTGCTCTGGTAAGTTTTTACATATGTATCTGGCCTATTGTCCTTGCTCTGGGGGTCAGAGGAACAAAGAGGGCTGGGCACAAAAGGAGGTTGTGATGGTATCTAGGGGTGGTATTTTCTGAGTACAAGTGGGGTTTGTAATCTGGTGGAGACAAACTGTTTTATATTATTGTGGTAAAAGAAAAATAAGAGTTATGACAAATGGTCTTGTGGAAGAAAAGAGACATTGGTTTAGAGGGTTGTAGTCTAACATACTAAAATGAGGTTTATTCTTAAATTATTTATTTTTAAGTGTCCTTGGTTTAGGGAAGATAGGATTTACTAGATGGCTGAAGACTGCTGTTTTACTATCTCAGTTTTCCTATTCTGCTTGTTCTCGCTTACTGGCCTGTGTCATTTACAATATTTAAACTTTAATTTTGTAATGATCAAAAAGTAAACAGCCAACATTTATTAGATTGACATTGATGAACATGCTCACTCTTAAAAAACATATCTTTAACAAAATTCAAGACATCATATTAACAGTTTCAAATTTACTTTATAGATTTTCTGTAATAAATGCTAAAATTAGGTAAACTTAAAACTTGTTGAAATATTTATATGTTTATCATTTAATATACAGTAGGTCCTCAGGTTACATCAGAGATACATTCCTACAGTGCAACGTAACATGATTTTCACCGTAAGTCAAACCACCTACATAAGCACCTACAATATGCACATGGAGCACAGACACAACAGTAATGAAGTGAAACAGTAAAAAAAATTAAAAGAAAGATAACAATTCCTGACCTTTACTTGTGGTAAATAATAAAAAACATAAAGCACATATGTATATATGTCAAAATGACAGAACTTTTTTTATATAAATACTGTAAATGGGAGATGGTGACATAACCACAAAACAATATACACCAAGTCTGACCTAACCCAAGGACTGCCTGTAGTAATATTTTTAAGTTTTAAGCTGCCAAAGACTCTGGAAAATTATGTATAGGAATATGAGGCTGGAGAAAATGTGGGGGCTTAGCAGTCTGTTCCCAGGCTTCTAGCTGAGTGGATTTAAAACTGCCATAATTTCCCTTGAAGATAATATGGTAAGGTTTGGGTGATAATGAGTTCAGCTTCTGATAGTAGACGGACTGTTAAGTAAACATTTGTAGTTTTTCAGTAAAGAAAGTTGGGAAGAGTATGTGTGTGAGAAGGTGCTAAGGTCAGAGAAGTTTTCAGAGCATTGAAGGGGTGAGAATGCTGACCTTGGGATCTACTAAGGCTCAGTGAGGAGTCCCTTTGTCATGTTACATTATAGAGGAGCTTTGTAAGAAAATTGAAATTGGGAACTCAGAGGTGAAAATACCTAGCAAGCCTGAGAAAGGAGAGTATTTCTTATTTAGAGGAGGGGAGAGTCATGGAGGAGACAAGGTGTTTATAGTCCAAGAAATGGCATGGTTTCAGGAGGTGAGAGTGAAACTGAAGTAAGCAACAGTGGTTTGGGACAACTGGGCTTTATGAGGGGATGCCAGTCCATTCAGATCAGGCAAGAAAAGTGGATAAGGGGGTATTTAATAAGATGCAGTGTAGAGGTGAGGTGGATACTGACCATGAAACTAATCTGTCAACCCCCATGATAGAGACTGAGGAGGGGACAAGAGTCCCAGCAAATTTGGATAGGACAGAATAAGTGGCCCAAGTGTCAATTAAAATAATATCGGTTTACCTGCCACAATCATTACCTGAGGTTTGGTCCTGGTGATGTATTTCTGTGGGATCTTGTCAGGGCCTGAGCAGCTTCAGTCTTCTGTGGCCAGTCCCGGGAGGTCTGGGAGCTCCAAACTGGATCCAGAGGAAGGCCTTGCTGAGGTTCGACCTGGACTGGCCAACTGCAGTCTGATTTCCAGTGGCCTTCCCTCCCTCACCTTGGGCAGGGCCCAGGCGGGGGTCTCAGGTTTGGGGAGGACTTGGTCCAGTGTTCTCTCTTGTTGCATTTGAAGCATGGTCCCAGAGGAGGCTTAGCCCCCGACTTACCCTTGTTTGGAGGATTGACACTTCATTTGGGGTCATTAGAGTGGTGGCTAGGAGCTGAAAGGCCTTCATCTGGACTTCAGCCTTGGCCTGATCTCATCTTTGTTTTCAGATTTTGTTCTCCTTGTCTTTATTATTAAAGACCTTAAAGGTCATGTTTAAAAGGTCTCATTGGAGGGTTTGTTCCCTCTGGGTTTGTAGGGTCAAGATTGGTGTATTTTCTCATTGCCTGTGTAAGGCTAGAGAGGAAAACTGCTGGATTTTCATGTCTATCCTAGGTGATCTTTGTAAATTTTTATAATTAGCTGCTTTGTGGGCTGTGCTTTTCAGTCCTTTGAGGAAGAGAACCGAGTGACCTTGAGACCTGTGACCTGTCTACCCTTCCTGATAGATTTACAGTGGGTCTTTGTCAGGGACAGCATCCGCTCCAACTTAGGAGCACAGGGGCCTGCTGGTGAAGGGTATCTGTGTGGCCCTTGGCATGAAGCCAGATTTGGAACCAGCAATCTTCCTGAAGGGGGCATTTTAAGGCCAGTGCCTAAGTGGAGGGAGGAAGGGAGCCAAAAACTGCTCTGGAGTGGGTGTCAGATGGGATTGTGACAGGGGCATCTGCTGTGTAAGGGGGTGGGCTCTCAGGCTGTTGAGACTGAGGAGCCATAGGCTGGAGGGACTAAGGTTGGTTGGCAAGATTAAAAGTGGTGAAGGGGGAGGAGAATTTGAGATCCTCTGGGGGCTTAGAGTAAAGAAGAAAAAATCTGTGAGGGAGAGCAGCTGTTACAGAGAAAAGGATGTGTCCTTGAGTGTAAAAAAGCCTGGATATACAGGATCTCAGACCACTTCTCTTGCCTGTGGACGTAATTGTTAAGGTCAGTTAGGATTTGGAAATTGAAAATGCCATTTTACTGAGGCCAGAAGTCCTTCGTGAATTCTAGGGTTTGAAGGCTTTTAAGTAGACAGTCCAGGGGTGTGATGTGGGGAATGGTTGACTGCAAATTCCTTATGGTGACTGGCAGTGGCTTAAGGTCTGCTTTCCATGAAGTTAAGGCCGAGAAAGGCGTCCCCATCTCCCCCTAATGTTCACCAGAAAGGAAGAATGGAGCCCTTCCTTTGTGACAGGCGTCCCCATCAGGAGAGTGAGCTAGGGAACCTGGTTCCCCAGAGGACTTGTCCCAACCAGCACTGGATTTCCATGGGGCCGGCTGAACAATATCAGCCCAGAACCTGGCTCCAAAACCAAAATGACAGGATAGTCCGGACAGAGGAAATGAGACTAAAGGCACTTACCTATGAATTTATGCCCAGTGTTTATTCAGGAGGAGGCAAGGCAAGGAGGGGTCCACTATCCAGTCACGGGCACTATCCAGATGGGTCCAGAAGAATGCAGCGGGCCCAAGTAAGTGTTATGAGTTTAGCAGAAGTGCAGCCATCAGGAGCGCAGCTGGGGGGCTTCCCAGACACAGGGGGAGCTCAGGAGCCTGATGATCATGGTCTCTCTGAGTGCCAAGTGCCCGGTTGCTGGAACCCTGCAATGGCTCTTACTGGAACCCTTACTAGACCTTCTCAGATGTCCAGCACCAAATGAAACATTAGGAGTGGGCTGGGGTTGCACACCTATGATATGAGATCATAATGTATCAAGAGATTTTATTCCCGACACCTGGGTGCCGGTGGGTTGAGACAGAGAAAGTCATCAGTCATGAGAGCAGAGAGAGAGTTTTTATTTATTTTTGCTGGATGCAAGCAGCTCTGCTGACATAACAGTCTGGTCTGTCCTTGGTTCCTCCCATGCCAGGTGTCTTCTGGTTATCTGGGCTATGCTGTGCTCAAGGCTGCAAGCTTTCTGCAAGATATTTGCTAAGTACAATAAGGCTTTCTTTGCCCCATTTTATTCTCTTTAACCTTTCAGTATTACCCTTGTATTCCCACTTTGCTGAGAGTTTTTATCAAGAAAGGATGTTGCTTTTTCTGCATCAATTGATATGGGTATGTAGTTTTATCTCTCAGTTTGTTTATGTGATGTATCACGTTTATTGATTTATGGATACTGTAACATCCTTGCATCCCCTGAGAAAATCCCACTTGGTCATGACTAGCATTTCCAGTACTATGTCGAATAGGAGTGGTGAAAGTGGGTATCCCTGTCTCATTCCTGTTCTTAAGTGAAATGGTTTTCATTTCTGCCCATTGAGTATGTTGTTAGCTGTTCGTTTGTCATATAAGCCTTTTATTATATTGAGGCATGATCCCTCTATTCCCATTTTGCTGAGGGTTTTTATCAAGAAAGAGTGTTGGAATTTGTCAAATGTTTTTAATGCATCAATTGATATGACTATGTGATTTTTATCTCTCAATTTGTTTATGTGATATATCACGTTTATTGATTTGCGGATATTGTACCATCCTTGAATTCCCAGGCTAAATCCTACGTTGTCATGGTGTATGATCTTTTTGATGTACTTCTGGATCCGATTTGCTAGGATTTGGTTGAGGATTTTGGTGTCTATTTTCATGAGGGATATTGGCCTGTACTTCTTTCATTATGTTGTCTTTACCTGGTTTTGGTATTAGGGTGATGCTAGCTTCAGAGAATGAGCTTGGAAATATTCCTTCCTCTTGAATTTTTGGAATAGTCTGAAGAGGATAGGTTTTAGTTCTTTGAATGTTTGGTAAAAGTCCGCTGTGAAGACATCTGATCCCCTGGGCTTTTGTTTGCTGGAAGCTCTTTGATGACTACTTCAATTTTTTCCATAGCTATCGACCAACTGAGATGGGACTTTGTCTTCCTTATTGAGTTTTGGAAGATTATATATTTCTAGGAATATGTCTATTTCCTCTAGGT
Source organism: Myotis nattereri (assembly GCF_964212035.1). Lineage (NCBI taxonomy): Eukaryota > Metazoa > Chordata > Mammalia > Chiroptera > Vespertilionidae > Myotis > Myotis nattereri. The sequence continues at coordinate 39,769,956 of NC_138094.1, read as the reverse complement.
TTTCTAGATTGTTGGAATAGAATAGTTCATAGTATTTTTTAACAATCCTTTGTATTTCTGTGTGGTCTGTTGTTATTTTGCCTTTTTCATTTCTGATTTTATTTATTTGAGACCTCTCTCTCTGCTTCTTGGTGAGCCTGGACAGAAGTTCATCAATCTTGATTAGCCTTTCAAATATCTAGTTTTTTGTTTCATTGACATTTTGGATTTTTTTGTCTCTATGTCATTTATTTCTGCTCTAATCTTTATTATCTACTCACCTCTGCTCACTCTGCTTTTCTCTTTGCTCTCCTTCTAATTCTTTAAGTTGTAGAGTCAGATGATTTATTACCATATTTTCTTGTTTTTTGAGATAGGTATGTTGAGCTATAAACTTCCCTCTCAGGGCTGCTTTCACTCTGTCCTATAGATTTTCGATTGTTATGTTTTCATTGTCATTCATTTCCAGGAAGTTTTTAATTTCTTCTTTGATCTCTTTGGTAACCCAATCACTGTTTTTTGCATGCTATTCAGCTTCCAAGTGTTTGAATTTTTTTGATTATTTTATTATCATTTATTTCATTTTTTAATTTTTATTGATTAATATATTACAAATGTGTCTTTACCCCCCCCCCCCATTGTCCCTTTATCCCCCCAGTCCTGCGCTCAGCCTCACCCCTGTTGTTTGCATCCATCACTTAGGTTTATATGCATGTATACAAGTCTTTTGGTTGATCTCTCTATCTTACCCCCACCTTCCCCTACCTTCCCTCTGTGGTTTGAGCATCTAATCGATGCTTCCTGTCTCTAGATCTGTTTTTTGGTAATCGGTTTATGTTGTTCATGATAATCAACAAATCATGTGATATTTATCTTTCTCTGCCTGAGTTATTTCACTTAGCATAATGCTCTCCAGCTACATCTATGCTGTTGCAAATGGCAGGAGTTTCTTCCTTTTTACTGTGGCATAGTATTCCATTGCATAGATGTGACAAAGCTTTTTAATCCACTCATCTGCCGATGGGCACTTAGGCTGATTCCAAATCTTAGCTATTGTAAATTGGTGTTTCTGGTTTCTTAGGATATATTCCTAGAAGTGGGATCACTGGGTCAAATGGGAGTTCCATTTTTAGTTTTTGAGGAAACTCCATACTATTCTCCACAGTGGCTGCACCAGTCTGCATTCCCACCAGGAGAGCACGAGTGTTTCTTTTTCTCCACATCCTCGCCAGCATTTGTCATTTGTTGATTTGTTGTTGATAGCCATTCTGACAGGTGTGAGATGGTACCTCATAATCGTTTTGATTTGCATCTCTTGGATGATTAGTGACTTTGAGCATGTTTTTATATGTCTCTTGGCCTTCTTATGTCTTTGGAAAATTATCTATTTAGGTCCATTGCCCATTTTTTGATTGGGCTGTTTGTCTTTTTTTTGTTAAGTTGCATGAGTTCCCTGTCAATGTTGGAGATTAAACCCTTATCAGAGATATCATTGGCAAATATGTTCTCCCTTGCAGGGGATTTCTTGTTTCATTGATGATTTCTTTTGCTGTGCAGAAGCTTTCTATTTTGATGTAGTCCCATTGGTTTATTTTCCCTTTAGTTTCCAATGCCCTGGAATCTGTGTCGGTGAAGATAATGCTTCAGCATATATCTGAGATTTTGCTGCCTGTGGATTTCTCTAATATTTTTATGGTTTCCCATCTTACATTTAAGTCATTTACCCATTTTGAGTTTATTTTTGTGTATGGTGTAAGTTGGTGGTCTAGTTTCATTTTTTTGCATGTGTCTGACCAAATTGTCCAGCACCATTTATGGAAGAGACTGTCTTGACTCCATTGTATCTTGTTGCCTCCTTTGTCAAAGGTTAATTGAGCATAGTAGTTTGGGTCGATTTCTTGGTTCTCTATTCTATTCCGTTGTTCTATATGTCTGTTCTATACCAGTACCAGACAGTTTTGAAAACAGTAGCTATGTAATACAGCTTGATATCTGGTATTGAGATCCCACCTACTTTGTTCTTCTTTCTCAGGATTGCTGCAGCTATTTGGATTTTTTTTTTTTTATTCCAGATGAATTTTTGGAGAATTCATTCTAGATCTGTGATATATGCCATTAGTATTTTATTGGGGAGTACATTGAATCTATCGATTGCTTTGGGTACTATGGACATTTTAATGATGTTGATTCTACCAATCCATGAGCACTGTATATTCTTCCATCTGTTTATGTCTTCCTCTATCTCTTTTTTCAATGTCCTGTAGTTTTCTGAGTAGAGGTCTTCTACCTCTTTAGATAAGTTTATTTCTAGGTATCTTAATTTTTTATGCAATGTTAAATGGGATTGTTTTTGTAATTTCTCTTTCTGTAAGTTCCCTCTTGGTGTATAAAAATGCCATAGATTCCTTGGCATTGATTTTGTATCCTGCTACATTGCCAAATTCATTTATTAAGTCTAATAATTTTTTGATGGAGTCTTTAGGGTTTTCTATGTACAATATCATGTCATCTGAGAATAATGACAATTTCACTTCTTTTCCAATTTGGATGCTTTTATTTTTTCTTCTTGTCTGATTGCTGTGACTAGTACTTCTACTATGTTGAACAGGAGTGGTGAAAGTGGGCATCCATGTCTTGTTCCTGTTCTTAAGGGAAGTGGTTTTACTTTTTACCCATTAAGTATGATATTGGCTGCAGGTTTGTCATATGTCTTTTATCATATTGCGGTATGATCATTCTATTTCCACTCAGCTGAGAGTTTTCATCAGAAAAGGGTGTTGGACTTTGTCAAATGCCTTTTCTGCATAAATCGATATGATTATGTGATTTTTGTCTCTCAGTTTGTTTATATGATGTATCACATTTATTGATTTGTGTATATGCGAATGTTGTTTCATTTTGTGTTGTTCCAAGGCTCCCTCAGGCTCTCCTCTTGCTTTTTAATTTTTCTTTCCAGTTGCTGCTGTGTTTGTCTGTTTTTTCCTACCTTATCTACTAATTCACTGTTGCTATCATCAGTCTCTTGTAGTCTACAGTTTAAGCCTTGCATTGTGTTCTTTATTGCAATTATGTCGTTCTTCATTCATCTCCTCTTGGTTCCTTTTCATGTTGGTGACATTCTCATTCAGCTCCTTATAATTCTCATTGATTTATGTGTATTTGTCATTGATTTGTGTGTATTTGTCATTGAGTTGTGTGCATTTGTCCAGCCATTTAAGCATCATTGTAACCATTACTCTGAATTCTTTATCTGATATGTTGCTAGCCTCACTTTCATTTAACTCCCCTTCTTTTTCTTTCCTTTGTGGATTGCTTTTTTGTCTTCCCATGTTTTGCTGTAACGTTTTAATTATAGATCTGATTGCTTTGCTACAATACTTCTTTTGGGGATGGTGCTACTGGTGTGATCTCTCAGGTATCCTGGGCTTGGTAATACAGTGTAGCTCCCTATTTGAGCTATTTGGGTTCTTTTAATGTAGTCCTGTGAGCTGGAAAGGCACAACTGCGGTGTCTAGAACTTAGCAACCATGGAGGGGGGTGTCCCAATTTTTGCTGTCTTGCACCCTTGGTTGAAATTGTGCGTGCCCAGTGGGGACTCACAGTGGCACACAGGAACCATCTGTTGGGGTGATGGGGCTCAGGAGGCCTGCACTCTGGAAAGGCATGACTGTGGTGTCCAGAGTTCTGTAGTTGTGGGGTTGGCAGACTCAACTTTTTCTGCTGCATCCATGGATACACATGCCCCCAAGGGCAGCTCACAGGGGCACCCATGGTGCATTTTCCAGCAAGGTGTACTAATGCACTCTTGAAGGGCCCTGACATTGAATCCACGGGATTGTGATGTCTGTGGGCAGGTATCCCAGAAGAGGCAATTCAGCGTTTCTATAGCCCAGGAGTGCATCCCTGTTTGAATAAGTGTGCACCCAGTGGGGGCTTACAAGGTGCCCAAGGGCTGCATGTGGAGTGGTGGGCTTGGGAGGCTTGCACACTGGAAAAGCATGCAACTATAGTGTCCAGAGTTCTGCAGCTGTGGGGTTGGGAAGACTCAGTTGTTGCTGCTGCACCTGTGGTGGATAAGTGTGTGCTCCCAGTGGTGGTTCACAGGGGCACCAGTGGTGCATTTCCAGTGCAGCGCACTGAGGCACTCTGAAGGGCCCTGGAATTGAAGCCACATAATTGAGGCATCTGTGGGCAGGTATCCAGTATGAATGAATTCAGAATTTCTACTGCTGGGGGGGAGTGCGTCCCTGTTTGTCCAAGATCACACCCAGTGGGGGCTCACAATGGCTCCCATGAACGCCCTGTGGATACATGGGCTCTGCTCATTGTAAATGCATGACTATGGCAGTATGTTTGCTGGTGCGGAGCTCTGATGCACTCTGAGGGGCCCTGGCACTGAAGTTGCATAGCTGGATTGTCTGTGGGCAGTTATTCAGGAAGATGAAATTCAGAAATTCTACTGCGGGTCAGCGTGCCCTTGTCTGTACAAAATCACACCCAGCAGGGGCTCACAGTGGCACCCAAGAGCTGCCTATGGTGTGGTGTGCCCTAGATGCCTATGAGCTGGGAATGCATGAATTTGTTGTCCAGAGTTCTGCCACTGGGGAGTGGGGACGTTGCACTTACTGCTGCAGGAGCAGTGCACCTTTGGAGGTGGAGGTCCCAGAGTCCACAGGTCTGTGGGTAGGATAGTAGGATTTTGGCTGGAGTGGCTGCTGGTAAATGGGCAGTGTCCAAGACCTGTATGAGTGGTGGCACTGATGAGTTCCTAGAAGAGGCTGCTCTCCCCTTCTAGATGGAGTGAGCTCCGTGCCCAAGTCTTGCAATCCACAGTCTGGGCAGTGGCCGCAGCAGTGGTAGTCTCTCCCTGTCCAAGAGAGCCTGGTTTGCCAGCACCTGCTGCTCCTGACAGATTTAACTGTCTCTCACTCACTCACACACACATACACCACACACATCCATACACTCTCCTTTCATCCCCTCACTCACTTCCTCTCCTTCACCTCTATCCTGCCAGCCGCCATCTTTTTCTCCTCTACTGTCATTTATTTCTAATATGATGCCATTGTTGTCTGAGAAGATGCTTGATATGATTTCAACCTTCTTGAATTTAGATATATTTTGCCTGTGACCCAATATGTGGTCTATCTTTGAAAATGCCCCATGTGCACTTGAGGAGAACATATATTCCGTGGCTTTGGGTGAAACATTCTGAAGATGTCAATTAAGTCAGTCTGATCTAGTGAGTCATTTAGGATTGCTGTTTCTTTGCTGATTTTTTGTTTAGAGGATTTGTCCAGTGATGTCAGTGGGGTATTAAAGTCCCCTACTGTCGAGTGTTTCCTTCCACGACCCGCGTGGAGTAGGGTTCGGTACCTGAAAGAGGAGCCACACAACAAATGAGAGAAAAAGACACGAGATAATTTTGCAATATTGGAGGTCCAGGCAGGCAAGTCCAACTCAAGGAGAGGGACTTCGACCCATGCTCAGGCTGCTCCAATCTTTTATTGCTCTGGAGTAGCCCTTAGGCAAGTGACCCCCTAGTAACAAACAGACTAGCCCATCAGCAAGGATTTACATAATAATAAATGGGGGAGTAGTTTCAGCTACCACTGTCTGGACAAACAGAGGTGGCGCCTAGCTCCAACCTTTGGGAGGTCTTCAAAGGCACCCAGCCTTCGGGGGGTTTCGGGGAGTTCTCTGTCTATGCTTATCAGATAGTGAAGGCAATAAACAGTTTCCCACATCTTCCCCTTATTTTTTCTTTAAAAAATAATCAAGTCCCAATTTCAATGTCCAAAAGTTCTGAGTCCATGTTTCAATGTCCAAAAGTTCATGTGTACATGCCAGCAATGAAATGTTGGTTCTGGATGGTGGAAAATGCAGGTCCAGTCCTTTCTGGTCTGGTCCTGGGCACCCTGCAGCGACGTACAGCTGCTGACTGCAAGCATGGCAAGGCGTCTTCCACCATCTCCATCTCTCAACTGTCTCTCCTGTCTTTGTGGCTGGAGCAATCTGGTCAGTTTCTCTCCGGGATCCCTTGTTACAGGAATCCACATGGTCTTGTAGCTGTTCTCTGAAAGTATACAAACATATTCTCGACCAAAGGTTAAAGGAAAAAAAAACCTTACTTGGGGTCTTTTCTTTAACATGGCCTTTCCCTGGCTTACCCCGGCCTAATGTGTGTTTTTCCCGGGTGTCTCACTATTAGCATTATAAACGAAAAATCTTTTTTTTCTCTAAATGTAATTTAGTTACAGGATATTTTTCGTTACATGGTATTCTTCCACTATCCCCCTTTTTTGATTTAATTAGGAGGCTTATAGAAAATTTTTTTAATGCAGTCTAGATAACTTTAAATTTTTTATTTTTTCTGCACAAAAATATGACTGCTTTAGGTTCATTGCATGTTAAGCAATTTTACCATGAAATGAAAATTTTGGTTAATACTATATGAATAATTACTTATTTCAAGTTTAGCCAAATTTAATTAATTTGAAAACTTGAATTTAATTAATTTGAAAACTATTTTGCTGTCAAATTTAATATTCTAACAATGATCTTAATTTACACTGTAAATATTAATGAAAAGGATCACTATACATCCTTGTGAAGGCTCTGAGCATTCCTGTTGTTAGGCTAGATTTAGACATAGGGTCTGTTAGCCAAGCCTCCGTTTTTCTGGATTCTGATTTCAGCTGGACCAAATCTCTTCTGTTATTTGGTTCCTGATCTGGGCTGGGCATGGGAAGCAAGAAGCAGCCATGGGGACAGGAGACCTTCCTCAGAAAGGCCGAGTGTTCAAGCCCGTGCACCATTGGCAGGGGGTGAGGATCTGTGCCCCACCTTTGTTGCACCCCAAGTTTTCTCCTACTGGCCCCCAGCTGTGCCTGTCTTAGGTCATCTCACCCTGTGGGGTCTTACCCGTCGTTGACTACCAGCTATCTCTGGGCCAAGTAGGGTGATGTGAGGTTCACTTCTGTCTCCTTGATAGCCTATGTCCCTCTGGCCTCCATGCCCAGCAACTCCCTTTGGATCCCCTCGCCTGCTGGCAGGGCTCCAGCATTGATCATATGGAACCCAGGTTTCTTCTCCTGAGAGGGCCCAGCTTACGCCATTGGGCAAGAGACAGATCCATGGTACCAGCTTTTCATGACCCCAGCTTGAACAGAGAGCTCAGGTAACAGCTGTAGGCAATTGGATTCCTCTTGGCAAAAAAAGTCAAGATAGGTCAATACAGAATGCTTAAGTGCCTTCCCCAGGAGGCCCTCCACACAGTGGAAAGGAATAAATTCCTTCATGTAAAACATTCAAATTCATTTGTAAATTTGTTTGGGATAAATGCACAATATACTGTTGTAAAGCATCAAAAATTATTAATAAAACTTGTAGAATAATACCATGTAAGAATATTCTTTGCTCTAGGTCATGACAACTTAATTTTAAACTCAAGGTTTGGAATGAGGGACCTAGTTTTCAAAAAAAAAATTTACAGAAGCAGAGACAGTATGCTATCTAAATTACAGTTCTGGGTCTCCAGAGCACTGAGTTGACACGCTAACTGGATCCTATGACTTTGGAATAGCTGTGTTGTCCCTCCCAGGTAAAGGAAAAATGTGCCTTCTAAGACCAGTATGAAACTTATAGTTTTTACCTGAATTAATTGTTACCATACTTCACTTTACCGTGCCCCAGGTGGTCTCTGGGCTCTTGGTTGTCTGGTTTGTCTTCCTCCTGTTCCTCATCTTCAGTGGACTGCTTGGAGTTGCTGCTCTCTGTGGCTGAGGTAGTTGATTGTTTACAGCTACATGTTATGGCTCCAGGAGCAAGATCTTCAGTCTGGCTAGATTCCTGATGCAGTTTAATATTTCTAGCAGGAATCCATACGGGTTTGGAAAAATTCTCTGGGAATATACAAGTGTACCCTCTGCCAAAGGTTAATAATGGGTCAGGTACCTTCCATTATCCAGATTCGGGATCCTTCCATCTAACTAGACCATTTTCTTTTGTTTTATTCTGACACCAATGCAGCTCCATAGGTGTCTTTCCATCAGCATCACAAGTAAAAAAATTTAGAGTAATTAAGGCTTGATGCAGCCTACCCACAGGTGATTTCTCCATCATCCCCCCTTTTTGTTTTTCTAATTGAGATTTCAGTCTTTGGTGTTGATGTTCAATAATGGCCTGTCCTTGGAAATTATATGGTATTCCCATAATGTGCTGAATTTTCCACTTTTTACAAAATTCCTGGAATTGACAGCTTGTATAAGCAGGTCCATTATCAGTTTTAATAATCTTTGGAATTCCCATGACAGCAAAAGCAGCTAGGCAATGATTAATAACCTGTTTTGCTGTCTCTCCTGTAGATACAGTGGCCCATAGGACCTTTGAAAAAGTATCTACAGAGACATGTAACACTCCAAGACGTCCAAAAGGAGTATAATGTGTTACATCCATTTGCCAGATATGGTCCCTTAGCAAACCTCTAGGGTTGACTCCTGTGTTAGGCCCTTGAGGTAGATGTAACATGCAACTGGGACATTCCTTGATAATCTGTTTTGCTTTCTGTCGAGAGATTGAGAATTGTTTGGACAACATTTTAGCAGGCTGATGTAAAAGCTGATGAGACTCTGAAGCCTCTTTTAATAAAGCAACCAATTGATCAGCATGTGCATTTCCCTTAGTTAATGGGCCAGATAATACACTGTGAGCCCTGATGTGAGTGATATAAAAAAGGGTATTTTCTCTGCTGCACAATCTGCTGAACCTGCTTAAATAGTAAGAATAAACTTTGGTCACTAAGCCATTTCAACCGGGCAGTTTCAATTCTACTTACTAGGCCTGAAGAATAAGAGGAATCAGAAATTATGTTAACAGGCTGTTGGAAATCTTGCAATGCAGCCTTAATAGCTTCTAATTCAATTCTTTGCACAGAAGCATGACTGGTCAGTATGACTCGGTCAGAATTTATAGTATGATATGCAGTTTTCCCATTTGATGACCCATCGGTAAAAACAGTTAAAGCTCCAGGAATTGGTTCCTGCCTAGTATTTTTTGGTATAATGATGGAGGTCTTATTTAAAAATTGTAAAAGTTTATCTTTTAATAGGTGACAACTAAGTTCCCCTGAATATCCACTTAACCCAATTTGCCAATTTACATCAGTTTGAAACAACATTTCTAATTGCTTTCCAGTGAGGGGAAGATAGATGCATTTAGGTTCTTCTCCTCTAAGCTGCCTGCAACGCTTCCTAAGCTGATATATTAATTGAGCCATTAGTTCTATATAAGTAATAGCAGTTTTAGAGGACTGATGGCCTAGGTGGACCCATTCAATAATAGCGGGAGAGTCTTTATTTTGGAAGATGACTCCAGTGGGACTATTTGCAGTATGGTTAATCTGTCCCAATAAAGGCAATTCAGGCTGTATCCGTGCTTCTTGAGCTGAGGATATCACCTGTTCAATTCTTAGCAACTCCTTTCTGGCATCATCTGTTAGTGTTCTGGGTGAGGAAAGGTCAGAGTCACCCCTAAGTATGTCAAATAAATTTGTCATTTCTCCCGTAGAGATTTTTAGGTAGGGTCTTAGCCAGTTAATGTCCCCTAATAATTTCTGAAAATCATTTAAAGTTTTAAGACAATCTTTTCTTAGTTCCTCCTTTTGTGGCCTAATGCATTGGTTTTCAATTATGGTTCCCAGATATTTAAAAGGTGTTTGTTTTTGTACCTTTTCTGGAGCAATTTTTAAGCCCCATTTAGGGAGCTCCTTCTCTAATCGGAAAAATATTTCTAAAGTCTGCTCTTCCCGTGGACTTGCTAAGAGCAAGTCATCCATGTAATGGATAATGTAACATCGGGAATATCTGTCCCTTAAAGGTTGAACAGCTTGAGCCACATATTTTTGGCACAAGGTAGGGCTATTGGCCATTCCTTGAGGCAAAACTTTCCACTGATGTCTCCTCATGGGTTCTATATTATTAATAGATGGCACTGAAAAGGCAAATCTTTCTTTATCTTGAGGTGCCAAGGGAATGGTGAAAAAACAATCCTTAAGATCTACTACTATGAGAGATCAATTTAAAGGGATTTGTGAAGGCGCTGGGAGTCCAGGTTGCAAAGCTCCCATGGTATGCATAGTAGCATTAATTGCTCTGAGATCATGTATCAATCGCCATTGTCCTGCCACCTTCTTAGGTACAATAAATATAGGCGTATTCCAAGGGCTATTGGAAGGCTCTATATGACCAGCTTCTATTTGTTCCTGTATTAATCCATGAATATGACCTAATTTCTCCTTGGTTAATGGCCACTGATCCACCCATATAGGCTTATCATCTTTCCATTGTATAGGATCAGCATGGGGGCGAGGAGACTGAGCAGTGACCACTCCTAAAAAGGTTGATATCCCCGCCTTCCTGGTTTTTTTACACCTTGATCACTCTGATGTCCCATCTGAGTTACAAGCTGCTGACCTTTGCCAGTAATAATACAAGCTTGTAAGACATCCCGGCCCCATAAATTGACTGTAATTCCAGAGACAATGTAGGGCTGAAACCATCCTGTCTGTCCTTCCTCATCTTGCCATTTTAAGACTGCAGCACTACGTTGTGTGTTATCAGGAACTCCCACCCCTCTAATTGAGTCCATAGCTTCTACCATGGACCAACTAGGAGGCCAGAATTCTTTGCTGATAACGCTGACATCTGCCCCCGTGTCTACTAGGCCTTTAAACATTTTTTCTTCTATTCTCAAATTAATCATAGGGCGAGTTTGCTAATTTCCTGTATCCAATAGATGTCTGAGCTTTCAAGTTCTTGCATTCCTCTTTTCCTATTTATAGCCTTGCCTTGTTGAGCATAAGGTAGAAGTAGTATTTGAGCAATTCTTTGTCCTGGAGTAATTTGCATAATATGATTGCATTCCAATATAACTTTAATCTCTCCCTCATAATTTGAATCTATGATTCCAGGCAAAACAGTTAATCCTTCCAGAGTGTTTCCACTTCTCCCTAAAATTAATCCTAAAATTCCTGATGGCACAGGTCCCCAGATTCCTGTAGGAACTGCTTGCCGAGCTATATCAGGGGTCAAAGTGACTGTTAATATCTAGGCTTGCACTTCCTGGAGTGGCCCAAATCAGAGATTCCACTGTGGGCTTTGCAGGGCAGATCTCCCCTTTTATTGACGGGGCTAGGGGTTGCCCCATTGGCCATTTCCCTGCGGTTGGCCATACCCTGTGTCTTGATTTAATGGCTGCCCATTTTTGTGGAATCTCGATTTACAATGGTTGGCCCAATGGTAGCCCTTCTGGCATCTAGGACACAGAGAGGTTGGATCTGTTTTGATCGGCTCACGAGGCGAAATGTTAGCGCCTTTCCCTGGAGCGCCTCCTTGTGTCCTTCTTGGTTGTCTACATTCTTTTTTAAAATGTCCTATGTTTCCACAGTTATGACACCTTTTATTTCCAGTAGCGGCGGCAGTGAGTAAATTCACTTGAAAAGTGCCTGACCCCACATTCTGACATGCTCGAATCATTTCTGTAATGGTACTACCTTTTCTCAGAGGCATCAGGCATTTCTTACAATCATCATTGGCATTTTCATAAGCTAATTGTTGAATTAAAATGTCTCCTGCTGCCTCATGGTGAATCTGTCATCTCACTGCTCGAGTGAGACGAGCCACAAAATCAGAAAATGATTCTAAAGGCCCCTGTAAACATTTACTAAAAGCTCCCTCAGAGTCCCCTTTTGCTGGTAAAGCCCACCACGCTTTCCTTCCACAAGCTCTAATTTGCTCATATGCCGGTTGCACATAATCTAACTGGGTTCGCACATCGTTGTATTGTCCCAGTCCTGCTAGCATTTCATAAGTTATTTGAGCATTCAGCCCGCGGTTTATTTGGGCTTGCTCCTGGCATCTCTCCAAGAATTCTCCTTTCCATAGTAAATAATGTCCTCCATCCAGAGTTGCACGTGCTAGAGAATACCAAGCATGAGGGGTTAGGAAAGCTTCAGAAATACTATACATAATTTCTCCTGTAAAAGGAGCTGTTGGACCATTTTGGACTACACTTTCACGTAAGGCCTTTATCATTTTAAAGTCAATTTTTACATGCTGTCTGATTACCTGATTCGGTAGCTGTGGATCAGGTACCTCTATGATAGGGAAAGCAAGCCTTTCTTCTGCCGGTATTTCCCTCAATCCTTCTCTGATGGATTTTTGCACAGGTGATTCAAATGACAGCGAATTAAGCATATCAGAATTAGGACGTGCATGCGGAGGTGGAGAGGACCGTGAAGGCCATTCCTCTAACGTGTCTTCCCACTCCTCACTAGGAGGAGCGGAGCGAACCAGTTGAGGAGACTCCTCCTCAGCCTCTGGAAAAGGCTTTGGCAAATGCGCCATTATGTTCCCCATGGAAGAATTTTTTTGAGATGAGTTTTTTCTTGCTGCTGAAAGAATATTACAAACTGCACAGGCCCAGCTGCCAAGCCTAGCTGCCTGTTTTATCTCAACTCCCTAGGCTTCCCCCACTAGAGATAGGAACAGAGAGAATGACGCCCTCCCTAAGGCTGTTTCAGGAGATAGCCCCAACAAAGGGCAGGCTGAGTAAACCAGGCTTCAATCAACCTTGAGATAAACAGGTTGTAAAAACACCAGGCAGGAATGCCCTATCCCTATCAAAGACGCAAACCAGACCCTTTGGAATTTCTTTGTTCTCCTCTCCTGCATGCAACCCCTCCCTGATGTGTGATTTTTGCATATAAATAGCTGAAAGACCCTTGCTGGGCGCCCAACTCCTCTGCTCCTGCATGAGTACGAGTTGAGCCCCAGCGAGCTGGAATAAAGCCTCTTGCGGTTTGCATCAAGTGACGTCTCCTGCGGTTGATTGGGGTCGCCATCCATCTGTGTGACAGAGTGGGGGTCCCTCTTGGGGGGTCTCACACTGCTAACCTTTTTTTCAAGTTCTATCTAACTTTTTTGGCAACCTTTTAAGATCTAATGTGCCTTCTTCAAGAAAAGCAAAGGTTATGTTCTATAATAACATGCAAAAACTGTAAAAGATTACCTTCTAAAATTTTAACACTTTAAACATGCAAATCAAAGCACATAATACAGTTTCTTAGTTTTTAAAAGCCAAATATACTTTTTTTAAAGCCGAATCTACTCTTTTAAAGCCAAATCCTTCCCCGTTTGTTAGCCTGGTTAAGAAAACGTTCCCAGTGTACTTACGGACCCGGGCTTCTATAGTTGATCCTGGGCACTGCGTGCGGTAGACTTCCCCTCACCTTTTTTCAGTGAGTTTTCCACACCTTTTCGGTGAAAACTTCTTTTTCTTGCTCCAGCGAGGCCTGCACTTCCAGATTACCCATTGGGCGCCAGATGTCAAGTGTTTCCTTCCACGACCCGCGTGGAGTAGGGTGCGGTACCTGAAAGAGAAGCCGCACAACAAATGAGAGAAAAAGACACGAGATAATTTTGCAATATTGGAGGTCCATGCAGGCAAGTCCAACTCAAGGAGAGGGACTTCCACCTATGCTCAGGCTGCTCCAATCTTTTATTGCTCTGGAGTAGCCCTTAGGCAGGTGACGCCCTAGTAACAAACAGACTAGCCCATCAGCAAGGATTTACATAATAATAAATGGGGGAGTAGTTTCAGCTACCACTGTCTGGACAAACAGAGGTGGCGCCTAGCTCCAGGCTTTGCTAGGGCTTCAAAGGCACCCAGCCTTCGGGGGGTTTCGGGGAGTTCTCTGTCTATGCTTATCAGATAGTGGAGGCAATAAACAGTTACCCACACCCTACTATGATTGTATTGTTGTTTATCTCTCCCTTGACATCTTCAAGTAGTTATATGTAATTGGGTGCTTCTGAATTGGGTGTATATATGTTTACCAGAGTTATCTACTCTTGTAGTATCGATCTCTTCAATGTTATGAAGTGGCCTTCTTTATAACTTGTTATGGCCTCCACTTTGAGGTCTATTTTGTAAGATGAGTGTTGCTATCCCAGCTTTATAGGATAATAAACTCTCAGAAAGGGAAACTAAACAAACAACCCCATTTACCATTGCAACAAAAAAGTTAAGATACTTGGGAATAAACTTTACCAAAGAGAAAAAAAATGCCTGTACTCAGAAATCTACAGCATGTTGAAAAAAGAGATGGAGGGAGGAGACATATGTACTACTATTTGTAATACTTTAAACAATAAAATATTAAAATTAAAAAAGATATAGAGGATGATATACACGAGTGGAATAATATATCATTTTTATGGATTGGTAGAATCAACACCATTAAAATGGCCAAAATACCCAAATTAATCTATAGATTCAATGCCATTCCTATCAAAATACCAATGGCTTCTTTTGTGTTCCTACAACAAACATTCCAAAAATATATATGGAATCAAAAATACCCCCAAATAACTGCAGCATTCTTGAGAAAGAAGAACAAAGTTGGAGGGATCATAATATCAAGTTATTGTACAAAGCCACTGTACTCAAAACATCCTGGTACAGGCAGATAGACGAATGGAAAAGAACAGAAAACCCAGAAATAGACCCAAGTCATTATGCTTAATTAATACTTGACAAAGGAGGCAAGAGCATAAAATGGAATCAAGACAGTCTCTTCAATAAATGGTGTTAAGAAAATTTGACAGACACATAAAATAAAATGAAACTAGACCACCAACTTACTCCATATATGAAAATATACTCACAATAGATAGAAGTCTTAAATGTAAGATGTGAAACCTCAAAAATCCTAAAGATTGGCAGCAAAATCTGACATCTCTGGTAGCAATATGTTTATGGATATATCCCATAAGACAAGGGAAACTAAGAAGAAAATAAACAAATGGGACTACGTCAAAATAAAGAGCTTCTGCACCACAAAAGAAATCATCAACGAAATAACATGTGAGCCCACCGCATGCAAGAACATATTTGCTAATGATACATCCAATAAGATTAACCTCACAAATTTATAGGGAACTCATACAACTTGACTAAAGAAAGCTAAACAATCCAATTCAAAAATGGGCAAAGAACCTAGATACTTCTCCCAAGTAGACATTCAGAAGGTCAAAAGGCATATGAAAAAAATGTTCAAAGTCACTAATCATCTTCAAAGTGCAAATCAAAATGTCAGTGAAGTATGACCTCACACCTGTCAGAATGGCTATTATCAACAAAGGACAAGTGTTGGTGAGGATGTGGAAAAAAGGGAACCCTCATACACTGCTGGTGTTAATGCAAATTGTTGCAGCCTCTGTGGAAAACATTTTGGAGTTTCCTCAAAAATTTAAAAATGGAACTCCCATTTGAACTAGTGATTCCACTTCTAGAAATATATCCCAAGAAATCAGAAACACTCATCAGAAATAAAATATGCACCCCTGTATTCATAGCAGAGCAATTTACAATAGCTATGATTTGGAAACAGCCTAAGTGCCCATCAGCAGCCTAAGTGCCCATCAGCAGATGAATGGTACACCTATAGAATGGAATACTTTGCAGCTGTAAAAAGAAAGAACTCACCATTTGCAACAGAATGGATGGACCTAGAGAGCATTATGCTAAGCAAAATAAGACAGTCAGAGAAAGATAAGTATCTACTCATGTGTGTAATTTAATGAACAATGCAATCAAGACAGTCTCTTGAATAATTGGTATGGGTAAATTGATGGACAAAAATAGATCCAGAGACATAGAAACATCTAACAGACTGTGAAACTTTAGAGGGAAGGCAGGAGAGGGGAAAAGGGAAAGAGATCAACCAATGAACTCATATGCGTATATGAATAACCCATAGACACAGACAATAGAGTAGTGAAGGCTGGTGTTAGGGGGTTGGAAGAGAGGAATTGGAGGGAAAGGGAACATATGTAGTACTTTCAACAATAGAGATTTTAAGAAAGAAACATAAATAAAATACTTAATTAAATTATATTTTAAAAATAAATAAAAATCTATATATATATATATATATATATATATATATATATATATATATATGTCAGACCGACCAACTGGCTGGCTGGTACATAAGATGCACACTGGTAATTTAAAAATAAACGTTGACTCACACATGTGCAATACATATAAAGCTCTCACTGGCATCAATTGCACACATGTGTTTTGATCTGTCATTGCCAATCGTGAATTTGTTTGTTTTTGTAGACATTCTGAAGTGGAAAGAAAGTGTGTCACAGACAGAATGTATCTGAAAACCAACTATTGGCACTCCTATTATAGAGAAAGGGTGAATAGCAATATTAAAATATTTCTTCTAATTCATTTCCTGTCCATGTGCACGAATGCATGCACTGGGCCACTAGTAAATAAATAAAACAGAGACAGCCCAGGTGGTGTGGCTCAGTGATTGGACATCAAGCTATGAACTAGGTCAGGATTCAATTCTTGGTCAGGGCATATGGCTGAGTTGCAAGCTCAATCCCTAATAAGAGTAGATCAATGACTCTCTTTTGTCATTGATATTACTATCTTTCTCTACATCTCCCTTCCTCTATGAAATCAATTTTTAAAAAATTTATAAAGCAAAGACAAAGGAAAAAATATGGAGGAAAGGAAATTGGGATATGAAAGCTAAAAGAAGAAGCTAAATGAAATATTAACAATAAAGATATTATATACAAAATAATAAAGAATTAAAAAGAAAAGGAAAACAAGTGGAGTTTGGCTCCACATATTTTGGTGCCTACTGCATTCACCATTTGGATATGTCATTTGTGCCATTCACTGGATTTTGCTCTGATGTTGTCCAAGGCTGGCTCCTGGGTGTGCTTGTCACAGGCTCCTGGTAGGTTCTCTGGGGCCATTAATGTCACTTGCTATCTCTGCCTGGCTTTCAGCCACCAGTATGACCTATGACAATACAGAGCCCCAATAAGTCCAATGGGAAGGTTCTATGAAGCCCAGAGACTAGGTCTGCCTCACATTTAACCCTTGAATGTCCTGGTTCTGAGTTCTTCTCCCTTCCTCCACAGATCTTCACTCTACAAGGGCAATCTGGGACCTAGCTGGGTGTTTTTAACAAACTTCTTTTGGGTATAGTGCTTATAATCAGTAGAAGTTGGGGCAGGCCATCCTTCTTTTTCCCAGGGCTAGGCTGGCTGTGCTTACTGGGGAGCTCAGATGTGCGTCCCTGAAATGCTGCACAAGGAACCAGCACATACCACTAGGTCTCCAAGACAAAAACATACCCAGAAGAACCTGTTGTAACACAGAAGCTATGCCTAACTCTCTAAAACTCCCTCCCCACAACTCAGAGTTGAACAATATTTAAAAAAGAAAATCAGCCCTCCTTTGCACTTCAATCTTTCTGCACAGCTGATCATTCTTGTGCAGGCCTCCACTCAAGCTCCAACTGGCCAAATGTACATCCCCCATGCCATCACACCAAGCAGCATAGATTTCTAGCCCTGCACTGTTTTCTTTTGGCTCAGATCAGAGCAGAAGGGGGCAGAACTAGCAGATTTACAGTATGGGGGCAGGGCAGTGTCCTTGAAGTGGAAGTGAATTATGGAAGTGAATTAACTCAGGATCAGATTTATTGAAGTTCTGGTTTCAACAAAGAAATTGAAAGCTGTAGTTGGTTCTATGACCCATTCTGTTTTTTTGTTTGTTTATTTTTCCTTCAAAAGCAGCTTTCTATTTAGTCATTTCCTTCATTTTCAAGGTTTTCTTTAACACTCTTTCACCTCTTCATTTCCCCCTCATCCTCATTTTTTTCTTCCTTATCATACTCTTCTTCATCATCTTTATCATCTTTCTCTTTGTTTTCATCCTTGGCTATGCTCTTGGCCATCATGGGAACAGCTTTTGCAGGAGCTTTGTTGCCTTTGGCTGGTATAATTTCCAGAAGTTCTTCTTCAAAGAGGCATCTTCAGAGGCATCATGCTTATCTTCATCATTCTCCTAATAATAATCCTCTTTTCTGTCATCATCATCATCATCTTACACACTACTGTCTTCTTTCCTGGCATTCTCATCATTCATTGGTCCCTTGGCTTGGGTGGCTACTCCTTTCTTCCTAGGGTTGGGCTTCCAATGCTTTGCCTAGTGTGCCTCCCTTCTTGCCAAAGTGTGTGACTACTGCTCTAGTTGGAGTAACTGCTGCCTTATTGTCAGGGGCCAGTATAGCCGCTGCCTTCTTGCCAGAGGTGACAATTGATTTCTTAGCTGGTATAGCAACCAAATCTTTTTTGTTGGGGAAACCATCAGCTTCTTTGCTGAAGTTAACTCTTGTAGCCTTTCAGTGGGATTAGACTCTCTAGCAGGTGGTAGCCTTTTTTCTTTTTTCTGAGGAGTGATAACCTTTTCTCCACTGTTTTTATCTTTACTAGTATCTTCTGACATTTCCTCATCTTCACTATTTTTTTCAACTTCCTTTGGAGGGGAAGCCATTTTCTTGGAGTCACCTTAATTTTTAATAGCCTTTGCAAGCTTCACCATCATTGTGGCTTATAACAACAGAATTTTCAGTAAGTAAGCAGGTGAGCCCTGAGGAACTAGATGGCATCAATGGCAGTCTCTTGTACTAAAGGTCCAAAGCACATATGTTTTGTTTCCAGCTAGGGCTCAGACTGACATGGAAATGCTATCAACTTCATAATTGTCCTTAATATTACTATTTATTTCATGAAATCTCCCCCTTTTAAAACTTATTGCATTAAATTGAAAAAAGGAGTTTCACTTTTGCCCTGCATTTACCTAAACCCACCCTATTCATAAATTACACTCCCTTCACATGAGAGCAAACCATTTTTAATTGTTGAAATAGTTCCTAACATGTAGTATTTATTACATCACTATCTATTTCTTAAATTATTTAAATCTGGTTCTATTTAAACATTGACCATTGTAGAATTCAGCTTTGTAAGACCTTTTTGAGTGAACACACCTCACAATGCCACAAATTTAATGTTCACCCCACAATCTGAAAACACCCTGAAGAATTTATAGAGGAACTTCCAAACCACACTGATCCCTGTTAGAAAAATTTTCCCACATTGCTTTCAGCTAATAAATCCCTAAGTGAACAACTCTTGCAAGCACCCTCTGAGCTCCCACAGGTTATGTTTGATCTGTGCATATAAAAATTAGCTTTGAGTAATTATCCTGTTATCTAGAGCCTGAGTGAGCAAAGTCTTTTTGGTTACTTGACATCCTCTTTTACTATCCTCAAAATGTAATAACCAAACTTTTAAATTCTCATCAGAGAAAATAAAATAAATTATCAATAGTAAATAACTACCTGAATGAGAATTACTGTTTATAAAGATAACTCTTGTGGCCTTTCCCTAGATTTGATTCTCTAGCAGGTTTTTCAAGAGATGGAGGTAATTGCTTTCTCACAATTTTTCTTATATTAGGTGATTTTGGTATTGTTTAATTAGACATAATAATACTAAACCTAATTAGAATCATCAAATTGCTTGCACAATCTCCAGGCCATTCAAGCCCCTCAAATATCTTTATACCAGTGGTTCCCAACCATTTTTTGGCCATGCCCCACCTAAGCATCCCTAAAATCTTTATGCCTGCCCTCCATCACATTACTAGTGTAATTCATATTATTCAAAAAGTGAACTTCTATTCACGTGGAGGGAGCTGAAAAGGCCATTAACTTGTTCTAAACAAGCTTCCAGAGAACATGGCATCCATGAAAGAGAAAAATCAAAGAACAAAAGGACAATTGAAGTACAGAGAAGAAATCACTAAGAAATTGTTAAATATAATTTTACCTAATAATAGACAAACAGGTAAATTGACCATCCCTCCACTATGCTCACCAGCCAATCAGGAGGGTATGCAAATTAACCCAACAAAGATGGTAGTTAATTAGCATACATAGGTTCCCAGTGGCCTGGGTCCCAGAAACATCATCGGACACCCAGGTTACTCCAAGGTAGGCCATGTGTGGGCCCTGAGCAGCCTAGGAAGGCCTTGAGCCAAGGGGCTCCTGGGCAGAGCCTGAGCCTGCAATTAGAGCCAAGGGGGTCCCCTAACACCTTGGCTAGAGGCGTTAGGCCTGGGAAGGGGCAGAGCCTGCAATGGGAGGGAGCTGGGGGTCCCCTGCCCAGGTCTAAAGCCTCTGCCAGAGGCCTAAGACCTGGTCAGGGGTGGAGCTGGCAATTGGAGGAAGCAGAGGGCCCCCTGCCCAGGCCTAATGCCTCAGCCAGTGGTGTTAGGCCTAGGCAGGGGCAGAGCTCACAATCGGAGGGAGCTGGGCAGGGGCAGAGCCAGTGATCAGAAAAAGCTGGGGGGTCCCCTGCCCAGGCCTAAAGCCCCAGCCAGAGGCCTTAGGCCTGGGCAGGGGCCAAGCCAGTGATGGGAGGGAGCTGAGGGGCCAAGCGGGCGATCAGTGTGAACTACAGAGGAAACACCTTTTCTGACCACTCATTGGCTAAACTCCCTGTATGCCACTGGTAATATTCTTAGTTACTTGGGTAATAAGAACCCAAGAAGGTGACCTAGGGTTTTTCCACCTCATTCCTGGAGAAAGAAATGAAGGTCCACTGCTGGAGGGAAATGTCATATCCTGCCCTAGCCCATTTGGCTCAGTGGAAAATGCCTCGGCCTGCCAACCACAGGGTCTGGGTTCAATTCTGACTAAGGGCATGTACCTAGGTTGCAGGCTCCTCCCTGCTGGGACACAGGTCAGGGCTCATGTTCCTCTCACTTTGATGTTTCACTCTGTCTTTCCCTTTCTCTTCCACATTTTCTAAAAATCAATGGAAACATATCCTCAGGTGAGGATAAAAAAAATAAAGAAATGTCATATCCTATGAAAGACACATCTTGAAAATGCCTAAAGAAAGTTGTCATTTTTTCATGTTGAAGGGACTGGAGGCCGGGTTGATGAAAAAACCTTGGTGGCCGAGGTGAATGGCAGTGGCTGCAGCAGCAGGTTGATGAGGTTGTTGCCTTCGCCTGATCAGCCCAGTCACCTCCCACAAAGGGAAACCAGACTGCAGCTTAGGCCTGCTCCGCAAGGGGAGCAGGGAGCAGGCCTAAGCCGTCAGTAGGACATCCCTTGAGGGCTCCTAGTATGTGAGAGGGGGCAGGCTGGGCTGAGGGACACACCCCCAGTGCACAAATTTCACGCACCAGGCCTCTAGTAATAATAATAACAGTAATAATAATAATAATAATAATAATAGGACATGATATGAAAAATAGCAAATAAAATTTCAAAAAATATAGTAAATGAAATGCATAAATATGTCACAAGATATATTCATATAGACTATATGAGGCCCATAAAACCATGAGACATGCAAAAAATTAACTGTTAATAACTCATTCTGAAATTACCCATGAAAAATCAAATTGCCCCCCTGTAGAGCATGTGCTTCATGTTGGACACCACTGCTTTATACTCCTCAGCATCAGTAGTCCTTGACAAAAAGTTAGCTTAATTATGTGCTCACTGTCCAATAAAAAGTTTTTGCCATAGTCAATATCTGTTACTATACTTGGATAAATACTTTCCCATAGAGCTAGAGATAAACTATTCCATCTTGCCAAATCCTTTAAGAGGGACTCTAGTTTTGCTTTTAGTATCAATAGATGGTTACAATTAAATTTTTTTTACATTTTCAGTTGATTCCCAATGGGGTTTGAAAGTCTGGGTTGCAAGTTGTTTTCCTTAATATTATCCTAATTTGTTCATTTGTTTTATTTTCAAGCTATTGATCTTCTGTATAACAAAGTATTTTATTGTTTATTATTTTTAATATGTATATTTTTGTCATTGGTAATATGATAGATGTCTCCCATTTTCTCCCACTTTACTGCCAGACCTCCCAACCACTACCCACATCCTAAGGTCTTCACCACTTTGTTTTCTTGTGTCCATGAACTATGCCTATCTATACATATAAAGAGCCAGGGTCCATAATGTCCAAAACGACCGAAGGCTTGACCAAACACCGGAAGTCAGGCATGACTGTGGCGCTGCGGGAGCCTCAGCTGAGACGTCCCAGCACTGACTGCTGAGGTGGCTGCAATCAGGCCTGGACAGAGGCTAGAAGAGAAAAGCTGATTCTGATTGCAGCCCCCATAGTAGGGAGTGCTGGGTTGGTGTGGTGAAAGTCAGTCCTGCAGTCATTGCTGGGTCGCCATGGAGATCCAGCACTGATTGCCATGTTGCTGGCACCTCAGCAACCCAGCACTGACTGCCAAGGGGGCTGCAGTCAGGCCTGGAAAGAGGCCAGGAGAGAAAAGCAGGGTCTGATTGCAGCCCCCGTAGCAGTCAGTGCTGGGTTGGTGAGGTGGAAGTCAGTCCTGCAGTCAATGAATATATGGTCAATTAACATTAAGTGAACATAGAATCAATTAATATCTCTTTCAGAGGAGTTGAGAATATAAAGTACAGTGTAGAGCAATTACTTATATTATTTCACATAAGACTCTTTTCCACTAGGATATTTTCCTTTATTTAAAACTAGAGTCCCGGTGCTCAAAAATTGGTGCACTTGGAAGGTTCCCTTAGCCCAGCCTGTGCCCTCTCACAGTCTGGGACCCCTCAGGGCATGTCCACCTGCTGGGTTAGGCCCGCTCCCTGGGGGATCATACCTACGCTGGGATTCAGACATCCCTCTGGCAGCCTGGGAGTCCTTGGGGAATGTCCACTTGCCTGCAGAGAGCAGACCTAAGCTACAATCGAACATCCTTAGCACTGCTGAGGAGGCAGGAGAGGCTCCTGCAACCACCGCTGTGCTGGCAGCCATCAGCCTGGCTTGTGGCTGAGCAGAGCTCCCCCTGTGGGAGTGCATTGACCACCAGGGGGCAGGTGCTCATTGCCGGAGCATCTGCCCAATGTGGTCAGTGTGTGTCATAGAGACCAGTGATTCCCAGTCGTTCTGCTGTTAGGGTCAATTTGCATATTACCCTTTTACTATATAGGCTAGAGGCCTGGTGCACGGGTGGAGGCTGGCTGGTTTGCCCTGAAGGGTGTCCCGGATAAGGGAGGGGGTCCCACATAGGTGCCTAGCCAGCCTGGGTGAGGGGCTGAGGGCCGTTTCAGGCTGGCCACACCCCCTTCGAGGTAGGAGCCCCCACTGGGATGCCTGGCCAACCTGGGAGAGGGGCTGATGGCTGTTTGCAGACTGGCCAAGCCCCCCAGCAGGGACCCTCACCCCATAGGTGAGTGGCCAGCCTGGGAGAGGGGCTGAGGGCCATTTTCAGGCTGCCAAACCCCCTTCAGGGTGGGGGTACCCACTGGGCTGCCTGGCCAACCTGGGTGAGGAGCTGATGGCTGTTTTCAGGCTGGCCAAGCCCCCCAGCAGGGACCCTCACCCCATGGGGGAGTAGCCAGCCTGGGAGAGGGGCTGAGAGCTATTTTCAGGCTAGCCACACCCCCTTATTGGTGGAGGTCCCCTCTTGGGTCTTGGCCAGCCTGGGTGAGGGGCTGATGGCTGTTTGCAGGCTGGCCACAGCCCCTTAAGGCTGGGGAGAAGTCCAGCTGGAGTGCCTGGCCAACCTGTGTGAGGGGCTGAGGGCCGTTTTCAGGCTGGCCACACCCCCTTCATGGTTGAGGTCCCCACTGGCTGCCTGGCCAGCATGGGTGAGGGGTTGATGGCTGTTTGCTGGCTGGTCAAGCCCCCAAGTGGGGACCCTCACCCCATGGGGGTGTGGCCAGCCTGGGTGAGGGGCTGAGGGCTGTTTTCAGGCTGGCCCCACCCCCTTCAGGGTGGGGGTCCCCACTGGGTTTCCTGGCCAGCATGGGTGAGGGGTTGATGGCTGTTTTCAAGCTGGCCACACCACCCGGCAACCGAAGCTCCCAGCCTCTCTTTTTTCTTCTGGGATTTATTTACCTTCTATAATTGAAACTTTGTAGCCTTGAGCAGAGCCCAGGTCTGGCCAGGGCATGCGGGAAGCTTAGTTTCTCCATCACCTGGGGCAACCTAAGCCTCCTGCTCCCTCCAGCTCTGTGGCCGACACCATCTTAGCTGGGTTAATTTGCATATTTACACCTGATTGGCTGGTGGGTGTGCCTTGTGGGCATAGTTTGTGTGTGGCTTGAGTGTAGTGGAGGGATGGTTAATGTGCATGTTTCTCTTTTATTATGTAGGATGTATCTTTATTTTTGAAAGTATTACAGATGTCCCTTTGTTTAGGTTTCCCCCCACCCCCACCCCCCAAAGATCTCCTCCACCCCTTCCAGGCCTTCGCCAGACTATTGTCTGTGTCCATGGGCTATTTATATCTAATACATAAAAATCTAGAAAGATTTAGAGAAAAGAAAAGATATGCCAGGTAAATACTGAACAGAAGAAATTACGTTGCTGCATGAATATTGGATACAGGCTTGAAGCCAAAACACAACTCATGAGAAAAAGTTAGTCATTGTAACATAACAAATGGTTCCTTTCACTAAAGAGATAAAGATGCTTTCCAATACTTATACACATAATAGAACAGTGTGGGGATTCAGCATGTGTCTCAGTGGTATGCATATTCTTGAGCTAAAGGCAATTTTAGCTTCAGGCTCAAGTGAAAATTGTGCCCCTCCCTTTAACTACCTAAAAAAATTTGAATTAGAAGCCTTGCCCATAATAACACATTATCCTATATAATAAAAGGCTAATATGCAAATCGACTGAACAGCAGAATGACATGCACTGACCAACAGGGGGCAGATACTCAATGCAGGAGCTGCCCCCTGGTGGTCAGTGTGCTCCCACTGGGGAGCACCACTCAGCCAGAAGCCGGTCTTATGGTTGGCTGGTGGGAGCCTCTCTTGCCTCCACAGCAGCGCTAAGGTTGTCTGACTTATGGCTTATGCCTGCTCCCCCAATCCCACATCGAGGTATGTCTGTCTGTTCCATGCCTCTATACTTTGGGTCTTATTTTGGTGGTCATTCATTGTGTTCATTAGATTTCACAAATAAGTGAGATCATGTGATATTTGTCTTTCTCAGATTGGCTTATTTCAGTTGGCATAATACTCTCCAGGTCCATCCATTCTGCCCCAGAGGTTAAATGATCTCTCTTTTATACAGCTCTATAGTACTCCATTATGTAAATGTCCCACAGCTTTTTTATCCATTCATCTACTGATGGGCACTTGGGCTATTTCCAAATCTTAGCTATTACATATAACAGTGTTATGTACATAGGGGTGTATATGTTCTTTCTGGTAGGTGTTTTGTAGTTTTTAGGATATATTCCTATGAAATGAAATCATACAGAGTTTCCATTTTTATTTTCATATCCTATATAATAAGAGCCTAATATGCAAATTGTCCCCTTAACCGGGAATTTGACCGGGAGTTCGACCACTTGCTATGACATGCACTGACCACCTTGTCAGGATGTGACAAGAAACATGGCAGGTGTCAGCAATGCAGAACTAGCAGCAGCTGGCAGTGGAGGCGCTGCTGGCTCCAATGGGCCCCAACAAAAGCAGGACCACAGCGGGATGGTGGAGCAAGTGAGCGGGCAGCGCCAGGTCAAGCGGGTGTAAACAGGGACCAATTGCCTTGGCGATAGCCCTGCAGATGGTGAACAGCAGCAGTGGCGGGGTGGGGGGCGGGGCTGACACCCAGCTCCCAGATGCTGAGGGAGACAGGCAGGGGCCTGATGGGACTCAGGCAGAGAGGGGCATGTGGGGCCCCAGGGGACCAGGTGTTGTCCAGGATCCAGAGGTCAGTGAGGACCTGCCCTTCCATGCCAGATGCTGACACTACGATCGCCAGCCAGGCCTAGGGACTGCACCCATGCATGAATTTTGTGCCTCGGGCCTCTAGTTTTTCTATATTGGATGCACCAATCTGCATTCCCACCAGCAGTAAATTAGTGTTCCCTTTTCTCCAAACTCTTGCCAACACTTGTTGTTTGTTGATTTCTTGATGATAGCCATGCTGACAGGTGTTGGGTGATATCTCACTGTCGTTTTAATTTTTGTTTCTCTGATGATTAGTGACTGTGAACATTTTTTCATATGTTTCTTGGTGCTTTGTATTTGAAGAAATGTCTATTAGGTCTTATGTCCACTTTTTATTAGATTGTTTGTCTTCCTTTTGTTGAATTATAAGGTACTTTATATATTTTGGAGATTAACCCCTTAACAGCTGTATCATTAGCAAATATGTTCTCCCATACAGTGGGTTCCCTTTTCATTTTGATGGTGGTTTCTTTTGTTAAGCAGAAGCTTTTCGTTTTGATGTAGTCCCATTTGTTTATTTTTTTTTCCTTTATTTCACTTGCCCTAGGCGATGTATTAGCAAAAATTCTGCTCTGTGAGATGAATGAGATTTTTCTTCTAAGATTTTTATGGTTTCATTCCTTACATTGAATTTTTTTATCCATCATGGGTTTATTCTTGTGTATGTATAAGTTGGTGGTCCACTTTCATCTTTTTGCATGTCAGTCCAGTTTTCCCAACATTTGTTGAAGAGATTGTCTTTACTTCATTGTGTGTATTGGCCTCCTTTGTCAAATATTAATTGACTGTAATGGTGTGGGCCAATTTCTGGGGTCTTTTATCTATTGATCTATATGCCTGCTGTTTTGAGGATAATGGCTTTGTAGTATACTTTGATATCTGGTATTGTGATCCCTCCAACTTTGTTCTTCTGTCTAAAGATTGCTGTAGTTATTTGAAGTCTTACATTGTTCCATATAGATTTTGGAGTATTTGTTCTAGTTCAGTGAAATATGCTATTGGTATTTTTTAAAGGATTGCATTGCATCTGTAGATTGATTAGGTAGTATGGACATTTTAATGATGTTAATTCTTCCAATCCATGAATGTGGTATACATTTCCATTTATTTGTATCTTCCTCTACTCTTTTTTTCAATGTCCTAAAATTTTCCAAGCACAGTCAGGTCTTTTATCTACTTGGTTAATTCCTACATACATATCATCGCTGCTGTGCTTGCCAGCCATGAGCCCTGTTCAGGACTTCTGGCTGAGCAACGCTTTCCCTGTGGGAGCACATTGACCACCAGGGGGCAGCTCCTGTGTTGAGCAACTGCCCCCTGGTGGTAAATGCGCGTCATAGTGACTGGTCATTCCACAATTTGGTTAATTTGCATATTAGCCTTTTATTATATAGGACTAGAGGCCCGGTGCACAGTCCAGGACCCCTTGGGGGATGTCCACTTGTTGACTTAGGCCCACTCCCTGGGGGTCAGGCCTAACCTTGCAGACATCCTTCTGGCAGCCAGGGAGCCCTCGGGGGATGTCCAACTAAAGGCTTAGGCCCCCAAGGGATCAGGTCTAAACCATTAGTTGGACATTCTTAGTGCTGCCACAGAGGTGGGAGAGGCTCCTGCCACCACCACTGCGCTGGCTAGCCATGAGCCAGCTTCTGGCTGAGTGGCACTCCCCATATGGGTCTTCTGGGTCCCGCCCTGCCTTGCCTTTTTTTTTTCCAAGACATTTCACTTGATTTAAAAGAAGCCAATATACAGGATATAAAGGGTATGATATTTACAACAGTACAGTAAACAGGTTGGTTTCCCAGTAGGATCAATAGTCTTTCAGTAAGTATAAACCCCCCTTCCCCTGATGCTCGACCCAGCTGGCAGACAAACAGCAACAGTTGGGTGGGATGGGACTGCAGGATAGAAAGTCTCCCTGAAGGGATTAAAAATCATGTAGATGCTAAAATGTCCACGAAGGGGTCTTGGGGGTGAGGGGTGGCTCTTCTTCATTCCTTTGACGGCTTGGCATCAGGAACGCTGAGGGATTTGCCCCAAACTAACACACGGCCCACCCTGAGCCTGTAAATCTTTAACCCATGGAATATTCCCTTCCTGAGAGAATCAGCCCTAATTCCTCAGCCAGTTCCTGGAGGAGCCGCCCTGGCTGTGGGCACAGCCAGGACTGTGGACATTTCATGGCCCTTCCACTCCCACTCCAGCTGTGTAACAACTCTGCACTGCTCCCCTCGCCCACCTCCCCCGTCACTCCATCAGGACACTGTGCACAGGAGGGTACACTGGTTTTCCCGTGCACATTGGGAGCTAGCTGTTTCTGATTTCTGGAGTAAAAAGGTTCCTGTGGGTCAAGTAAGCTCTCTGCTTGGCAAGAAGTTCTGAAACAGAGCCACTGACCACACCCACCTCCTCTGGGCAGGGAGCAGCTTGGGCCCTCAAAGCTCATCTCTCCAGCAGAACTGAAGGGAAGGCCATGTATACCCTTCTGTCCCTCACCCTTCACATGCCCAGAACCATCAGTGTCACACTTCCTAATTCCTATCACTGTATTTCATTAGTGCCATACTGTTTTACTAATCATGAATCTAAACAGATTGGTTCAAAAGAAGATGGTTCTATTTTTAAAGTAATTAGTGATGTACCTGTGAGCTTTGCATGGACGAACTAAGCACATGACCCTTTCTTGTACATCAGAACCTGCACACACATGTAAAAAGAGGACCCGTTTTTGACAAATGTGAAACCACCGTTTATTTGTAATAAATAATTACACAATCTAAAAAAAAAAAAAAGACCTAGCTCCTGCGTGTTCTGGGTCCCTCCCTGCCTCGTCGCTGGGGATGCGATCAGGTCCCCCGGGTGCAGCTGTGCCTAGGACCCCGCCCCTCACTTCCCGATCTCAGGTCAGGGGACTCCAGGCATCTCAGCACCCAGTACCCTGGGTGCTGCCATGCCTGTGGCCCTGCCCCTCCCTTCGCATCTCAGATCAGATGGCTGCAGGCACGCTGCACCCTGGACCTGCACCCGGTGCACAGGCTGCTGCCATGCCTGCTGCCCCACGCCTCCCTTCAAGATTGCATATCCGGGGGCGCAGGCATGGCTGCACCTGGTCCCCCGAGTGCAGCCCTGCCTGCAGCCCCGCCTCTCCCTTCACCATTGCAGATCAGGGGACCACAGTCACAGCTAGACCCAGTGACCGATCACCATGCTTGGGGCCCTGCCCCTCTCTTCGCCATGGCAGATCAGGGGGCCGCAGGCCAGCCGGCACCCCTGGCCCTGGGGGTCCTGCACCCAGCTCTCTCTTCCTCCGATCGCCACAGGGATCATAGGCACACCAAGCTGGGGATGTTGCCTGGCCTGCTGTCAGGCTTTCCGATGGCGATCACTGGCTGGGGGTGGGTGCAGCCAGGCATTCGCCCTGGATCTGCTATCACAAAGGGAGGGGCTGGGCCACAGGCAGGGCTCCACTGGATGGGTGCAGCCATGCCTGGGGCCCCCTGGTATGCCCGCCCCCCAACTCTTGCCTGCCACCGTTCTTCCATCTTTTCCCTTTTGCCTCCCATCATTGCGCCTATGTATGCAAATTAGCCACCATCTTTGTTGGCAGTTAATTTGCATATCTCCCTGATTAGCCAATGGGAAGGGTAGCAGATGTACTGCTAATTACCATGTTTCTCTTTTATTAGATAGGATTAGCTTCCTGGTGGAGTTCTTAAGGTTTTCTATAAAAATATTATGTAATCTGGAGAAAATGACAGCTTTACTTTATCCTTTCTAATTTGAATGCCTTTTATCTCTTCTTCTTGTCTGATTGTTGTGGCTAAAACTGCCAGTATTATATTGAATAAGAGTGGTGAGAGAAACCAAGATGGTGGCATAGGTAAACACCTGAAATTCCTGCCTTGCACAACCATTTCAAAACTACAACTAAGAGACAAACTGGACATTATCCAGAACCATAGGAAGGCTGGCTGAGTAGAAATTCTACAACTAGAATGAAAGAGCAAAGCACACTGAGACTCAGAGGAGGTGCAGAAGTAAAGTGAAGAGGTATGGAGGCACACAGGAAAAGGGCTAGCAACTGAGGACGCAGTTGTCTTTTTCAATCGGGAGGGAGACACAAACTCCAGACTGCTCTGAACTCCAGTTCTCGTGAGTCTCTGGGGACCCAGACTATACTGGGAGAAACTGGACTGTCTGGCAATGGGCAGAACTCGAGGGCAGCTTTCTCTCAGAGGTGTTTGCAGCACTTACCACAGGACACTGAGACCCGGGGCCTCTTAGAGCATACCTGAGGAGCAGCCACAGCTGTTTGCTCTGCCCTGTTGATTCCTGGAGACCCTGCCCCACCCAAGCTGTGTGCAAAGGCTTTTGCATGTGAATGGCCTGACCCTTTGCAATCTAAAATTACCTAACAAACTGCAGCTGGATCAGCAAGACCCAGAACACCTAAAAGAAGGCCCAAGGCCCCACAGCAGCTTGCATTGTTTCACAGCTTGGCCTCATCTGTGCACCTCCAAACCCCAAACAAAAAAGAGGACTCTGCAGATCTCTCCTTAGCTCCTGCTGGGTAGCCTCAGGCAGAGGCTAAATTAGCACCTTCTTAGAGATCCAAGAGCCAATATACCCAGTGGTCAGAGTGGGACCAGTGAGATTACAACTCCTCAGATCAATAAGGGACACACTCAGGGGGCAGACAGACTAGTGAGCACCAAAGCTCCAGTGAAGCAAGTCTTGCCCCATAAGGGTGTCTCCAGCACAGAAGTTCTCCCACCATAGACACAGCTGATTTTCACAGCCAATTGGCCTGGAGGCCAATTCCTCCCAGTGATACCAACAACAATCAAGGCTTAATGACAACAAGACTGTGCACAAAGCCTACAAAGTGGTGCACCAAGTGTGTCCACCTCAGGTAATTGGGGAGACTAAGCCACTGGGCCCTATAGGACACTTAGCACAGAAAGTCACTCTATCAACACAGGGAAGCAGCCAAAATATGGAGGCAAACAGGTCACAAATGACAGAAATGGCAGAAAGCAAATTACTGGATATAGAGTTCAAAACCATGGTTATAAAGTTTTTCAAGAATTTTCTAGAAACCGCCAATAAATTTAGTGAGACCCTTGAGGATATGATAAAGGACCAACTAGAAATCAAGCATACACTGACTGAAATAAAGAATAATATACAGAGATCCAACTGCAGACTGGAGGATTGCAAGAATCAAGTCAAAGATATGAAATGCAAAGAAGCAAAAAACACCCAACCAGAAAAACAAAAAGCAAAAAGAATTCAAAAATATGAAGATAGTGTAAGGAGCCTCTGGGACAACTTCAAGCATACCAACATCCAAATTATGGGTGTGCCAGAAGAAGGGAGAGAGCAAGATATTGAAAACCTATTTGAAGAAATAATGACAAAAAACTTCCCCTACCTGGTGAAAGAAATAGACTCACAAGTCCAGGAAGTGCGGAGAACCCCCCCCAAAAAAGGAATCCAAAGAGGACCACACCAAGACACATCATAATTAAAATGCCTAGAGCAAAAGACAAAGAGAGAATCTTAAAAGCAGCAAGAAAAAACAGTTAGTTACCTACAATTGTGTACCCATAAGATTGTCAGCTGATTTCTCAACAGAAACTATGCAGGCCAGAAGGGAGTGGCAATAAATATTCAAAGTGATGAATAGCAAGAACCTACAACCAAGAGTACTCTACCCAGCAAAGCTATCATTCAGAATTGAAGGTCAGATAAAGAGCTTCACAGATAAGGAAAAGCTAAAGGAGTTCAGCACCACCAAACCAGTATTATATGAAATGCTGAAAGGTATCCTTTAAGAAGAGAAGGAAGAAGAAAAAGGTAAAGATAAAAATTATGAACAACAAATACATATCTACCAACAAGTGAATCTAAAAATCAAGTGAATAAAAAATCTGATGAACAGAATAAACTAGTAATATAATAGAATCAGGAGCATAGAAAGGGAGTGGACTGACAATTCTTGGGGGTAAAGGGTGTGGGGGGTGCGGGAAGAGACTGGACAAAAATCGTGCACCTATCGATGAGGACAGTGTGGGGGCGTGGTAAGCACAGAGGGTGGAGTGGGAACCAGGTTGAGGGGAGTGGCAAGAAATATTCAAAATTATGCATAGCAAGAACCTACAACCAAGAGTACTCTACCCAGCAAAGCTATCATTGGAAAAAGAGGAACAACCGTAATAATATGAACACTAAAAATTTAAAAGAAAAAAGAGTGGTGAAAGTGGACACCTTGTCTTGTACCTGTTCTTAAGGGAAGTTGTTTTATAATATCCCATTGAATATTATATTGGCTGAAGGGTGAACATATATGTCCTTTATTATAGTGATATGTGATCCCTCTATTGTTACTTCGCTAAGAGTTTTTATCAAAAAAAATGTTCTGTTTTTGTCAAATGCTTTTTCTGCATCTATAGATATGATCATGTGACTTTGTCTTTCATTTTGTTTATGTGATGTGTCACAATTTTTATTTGAAAAAATTGTACCAACCTTGCATAACCATAATGAATTACATAAATAGAAGTGTATACCATGTTATGGTGTATGATCTTTTTAATATATTGATGGATCTGATTTGCTAATGTTTTCTTGAGGATCTTAGCATCTGTGTTCATCAGAGATATTGGGCTGTAATTTTATTTCATCTAATATCTTTATCTGATTTTGAAATTAGGATATTGCTTTTTCCATTTCACTCAGGTTGTCCAGTTTTTTTGGCATATAGTTGTATATAGTATTTACTTAAAATCATTTGTATTTCTTTTTGGTGTCCATTGTTAATTACCTCTTTCATTTCTGATTTTATTTATTTGGATTCTTTCTCTTTGTTTCTTGATGAGTCTTACTAGGGATTCATAAATTTTAGTTTACCTTTTCAAAGAACCTACTCTTGGATTCATTGATCTTTGGCAAGTTTGGGGGTTTTTTAATCTCTATATCATTTATTTCTGCTCTGATCTTTATTATTTCCTTCCTTCTACTTCCTTGGCTTTTCTTGCTGTTCCCTTTCTAACTCATTTAGGTATAGAATTAAATAGTTCATTAGTGCTATTTTTGTTTTATGGGATAGACCTATAATGTTATGAATTTTCCTCTCAAGACTGCTTTTGCTGTATCCCAGTATTTTGGGGTGGTTGTGTTATCATTTTCATTTATTTCCAGGAACTTTTAAATTTGTTTAATTGTTAAATAATATGCTTTTTAGCCTCCAAGTCTTCTATTGTGGGTGATTTCTAACTTTATGCCATTTTATCCGAGAAGATTCTTGGTATAATAACACACTTCTTGAATTTGTAGAGAGTTGTTGTGTGTCCTAACATGTGGTCTATCTTTGAGAATGTTATATGTGTGCTTGAGAAGAATGTATTTTCTGTTGTTCTGTAAATATAAGTTAAATCCATTTGATGTAGTGTGTCATTTAAGGCCTCTGTTTCCTTGTTGACTTTTTGTCAGGAAGTCTCCTGCCATTACTGAATTGCTATTAATATCTCCCTTAATCAAAATGGTCTTTTTTCTGTGTTTGGGTGCATATATGTTTATAAAGGTTATATTTTCTTGTTGAATCATTCCCTTTAGCATTATGCAGTGGCCTTCTTTGTTTGTAAGCAATGCCTTTGTTTTGAAACCTAGTTGGTGAGATACAATTATTTGCTACCCCAGATTTCTTTTCTCCTTTTATTGTATGAAATTTATTTTTCATACCTTCAGTGTTAGTCTGTGTATATCTTTTATTCTGAGTTTTGTTCTTCTACATAGCATATATTTGGGTCCTGTTCTTTTTAACATTCTATCACCCTATTATCTTTTGGTTGCTGTATTTAATCCATTTACATTTAAGATTATTATTAAATATTTGTTTATTGGCATTTTTATTATCTTTATGCTTATGATCCTTTCTACCTCCTTCTCTTCTTCAAGAAGTTCTTTTAACATTTTCTGCATTGCTGGTTTGGTGGTAATATATTCCTTTATACATTTTTATTTGGGGAAGGGTCTGGAAAGCTTTTTATTTCACTTTTAATTTTAGATGTAGCCTTGCTGGATACCCCCTTGCTTTTCATAACTTTGAGTTCTTCATGCCACTCCCTTCTGACATGAAGTGCTTCTATTGAAAAGGCAGCTGACATTCTCTTGGAAACTCCTTTATCGGTAATTTTTGTCTCTCTCTTTCTGCCTGTAAGATTCTTTGTCTTTAATATTTGACATTTTGTTTATGATGTATCCAGGTGTGGGTCTCTTTGGGTTCATCTTACTTGTGAATCTCTGTGCCTCCTGAACTTGTGTGACATTTTCCTTCACCAGGTTGGGAAGTTTTCTGTCATCTCCTTTAAAAAGGTTCTCTGTTCCTGGATCACCTTCTTCTCCTTCTTGTTTTCCTATGGTGTGGGTGTTGTTACATTTCTTGTTATCCCAGAGCTCCCTTAAGCTATCTTTCTGCTTTTTAATTATTTTTCCTATTTTTTTGCTCTAATTGGGTATTTATTTCTACCTTGTCTTCCAAATTGCTGATTCAATTCTCTGCTTCATCCAATCCATTTTTAATACCTTTCAGTGAGTTCTTGATGTCAGATATCTTATTCTTTATTTCTGTCTGGTTCAAAGTCATGATGTCTATTTCCTTTTTCATGCTGCCAGACTTCCCACTCATTCCTTGTAATTTGCACTAAACTTCTTAAGCATCTTTATAACCGTAACTTTGAACTCTGTCTTGCCCCCATTCATTTGGTTTTTATTCTGGGGATTCCTTCTTTTCTTTCATTTGAAGGTTGTTTATTTGTCTCCCATTTTAGCTGTCTCTTTGTATTTGCTTCTATGTATTAGATAGAACTTTCAGGCCTCCCAGTCTCTGTTAGATGGCCTTATGTATAAAGTGTCTTAAAGGGTCCAGTGGAGCAATCTCTGATGTCCTGAGCTGGATGCTCTAGAAAAGCCCCCTTGTTTGCATTATTTGGGCTCTGCTGTTGTAATTTAGATTTGATTGTTGGTGTCACATTTGTGGTAGGTGAAGCTTAAACCCAATGTCATTGTGCCAGCTGTTATACTGGCACTGACAGAACAGAACAAGACACAAAATGAACAAATCAAAAATAACATGAAAATCAAACTAAAGAAAGCAACAACCACAGAAAAGTCTGAGAAGGAAAGTGAATAGAAAGCAAAGCAAAAAGAAAATAAAAGAATACTAACATACACGTGACCCAAGACTTAGGATATAGAGAAAAAAGAGAAAGAAGAAGAGGCTAGAGAGTACCCCAACATAGTGGCCAGCAGGACAGAAGTGAGGAAGAGAGTGTGAGTGAGTAAAGGAGTGAGAGGGGCATGTGTGGACATGAGTGATGTGTGTGTGGGTGAGTGAGGGACAGCCAGATCTTGCAGGAGTCTTGGAGCTGGCAGATCGAGCTCTCCTGTATACAGAGCCCCTCCTACAATAACAGAACTCCCAGGCTTAAAAGGCTTGATCCTGAACCCCACGCTATCTTGAAGGAGCAGAGGCCAGGAGTGCAGCCACACCAACACGCAGACAGCCCTCAGACACCACCCGGCCCCAGGCACCTTTGTAGTGAACCACTCACCTGCCACCCCTGCAGTGAGTGTGGCCCTACCTCACTGCCAGCTCCCAATAGTGACCGCAGGCCAGAGAGACCTCTTGTATTGCATCTCTCCATCCACTTGCCCAACCAGGCACTTCAGTGAACTCCATGTGTCAACACTCCATTGCCGCACCAGGACTCCATGTGCCAGCACCCCATATACCAGGTCCTGGCTCACCAGGACACCATGTGCCCATTGCCAGCACCTGAACCAGAGCTTCAAGGATCCCATGTGCAGAGATGCAGCGCACCGTGTGGCTGCATGTCTGGACCCAGTACTTCAGGACCCTGTGTGTGCCTGGTGGCCCATGCCCAAATCCAGCTCTCCAAGACACCTTACACCTGGTACTCACACCAGAACTGGCACTTCAAGAATTCGACATGCCCAGTCCCAGTGTGCCTGGTCATAGCACCTCAAATGGTGCTTCAGGGACCCAGCTAGAATCATACACCACAACAAGTATACATGTGCCCTGGTGGACCTGCATCAGACAACTGAGGAACCATATCTGTAGGAGAAATAAATACAACTCAAAGCAGAGACAGAGGAGTGCTACTTAAGGCAGACCCAACTTCTGGGATAAGGATCCTAGGGATCCTTTGGATAACTAGGGACTTCAACTTCTTGGACCTCAAGCTGGTTTTCCAGGAACAGAAAGTGGCAGCAACTCACATTACATAGAAACAAATACAAAGACACAGCAAAGATGGGGAGGCAAAGAAGCAATTCCCAAAGGAATGAAAAGGAGGAATCTGCAGAAAAAGATATATATGAAATGGAGGCAAGCAATTTGTCAGGTAAAGAATTCAGAGCAATGGTTATATTAATGTTCAAAAGGCTGGATGAGAATTTCACCAATATGTGTAAGAATTAAGAGAAATGAATAATAACGTAAGCTGCAATAAAGAACACAATGGAATGTTTTAAGAGCAGACTAGAAGAAGCTGAGGACCTAATCGGTGAATTAGAAGACAAGGTAGAAAAACAAACCAAAGCAGAACTGTAATTAGGGGGTGGGGGGAAGCAAAACTTAAAAAGCAGAAGGAGACTCTAAGGGAGCTCAGGGACACCACAAAATGAAACAACATCCACATAATAGGGGTGACAGAAGGAGCAGAAGCTGAGCAAGGAAAGGAAAACCTGCTTGAAGAAATAATGACAGAAAATGTCTGACTTTGGGAAGAAAAAAGTTACACAAGACCATGAAGCACAAAGAGTTCCAAACAAGATGAACCCCAAAAGACTGACACCAAGATACATCATAATTAAATTGCCAAATGTAAATGACAATGTAACAATCTTAAAGGCTGCCAGAGAGAGAAAGAAAGTTACCTACAAGAAATTTCCCATTAGACTATCAAAATATTTCTCAATAGAAACACATCAGGCCAGAATAGAATGGAAGTATACAAAGTGATGTAAAGCAAAGTCCTGAATCCAAGAATACTCTACCCAATAAGGCTATCATTAAATATTAAAGGTGAAATCAGGAGCTTTTCAGACAAAAGAAGGCTAAGAGAGTTTATTACCATCCAGTCAGCAATGCAAGAAATGCTAAAGTTAATGCAGTAACAAAAGAAATAGAAAGGAACCAAGATGGTAGTGTAGATTGCTGCCTCCCACAACCACATCAAAATTATAACTAAAATACAGAACAACCATCATCTAAAACTGCTGGAAAGCTGGCTGTCCTACAACTAGAGAAGTAAAGAAGAGAGCACACTGAGACTGGTAGGAGGTATGGAAGCACAGAATGGACTGGGCTGGCACCCACATGTGCCACTTTTTTAATCAGGAGAGAGACAGTCTCTGTGGAGGCCACCCATGAGGAGCCAAGGGTCCCAGACTCCAACATACCCTCAACCAAGGGCCCCAGAGCTGGGAAAAGAAGTCCCTATGGGCAGTAAGAACTACAGGTGGTAAAAAACAAAGCAGATTGAGGCTCAGTGACATAGAGGCTGCTGGAGACATAGCATTTCCTCTTAAAAGGCCATCACCATGAACTGAACTTATAAAGAACTGCTTCCTCAGAGCTCCAGCACCAGGATGAACCTCTGGGAAAACAGACAAATATAAGGAGAAACTGGATTGTCTGGCTTCAGGGCAAGAACTTAAGGGTGGCTATCTCCCAGGCAGAAGTGCTCACAGAGATCATTGTTCCTATTCTGGGATGTCCCCAGTTGCAGGACTGACTGGCAGTCATTTCTGTTTGCTCCACCTGGTGAATCCCTAAGACCTTGCCTCATCCAATTTACAATCCCACCCAGTGGTTTTTGCATATGACTGGTCTGTCCATTCTCAGACTAAAACTCTGTCAAACAAGCTGCAGCTGGGTATGGGAGCCTCAAACCTATCAATAAAAGGTCCAAGATCTGGCACCATCATGCCTTCCTTCAT
The DNA here is from genome assembly GCF_964212035.1 of Myotis nattereri. Lineage (NCBI taxonomy): Eukaryota > Metazoa > Chordata > Mammalia > Chiroptera > Vespertilionidae > Myotis > Myotis nattereri. The sequence goes on along the minus strand of NC_138094.1, from coordinate 39,732,242 downwards.
AGCTGGGCCTCATCTGGGTACTTCCAATCCCAATACAAAGAGGAAGAATCTGAAGATCTCTGTAGCTTCTTCTGGGTGGCCCCTGGGCGTGGCTGATTTTGCACCACTTTGGATACCCAAGAGCCAGTGTACCCAGTGGTCAGTGTCAGACCATACCAGATTACAACTTTTCACATTCACAAGTGACATCACTCAAAGGTTAGACTCAGTGAGCACCAAAGCCCCATTGAAGCTAGTCCTGCTCCATGGGTATATCTTCTGCACAGTAGCACTCCCACTACAGTAGTAGCTGATTCTCACAGCTAATTGGCCTAGAAATTGATTCCCCCCAGTGACTTCAACAGCAAGCAAGTCTCAACTAAAAGATTGTGCTCAAATCCAACAACGGGGTGTACCCAGAGTACAGCTCAGATGAATGGGGACACTGAGCCACAGGGCCTTATGAAACACCGACTACACAAAGGCACTATACCAACTCAAAGAGAAATAGCATAGAAACAAACACAGAAAAGCAGCCAAAATGCAGAGACAAAGAAAAATGTCCAAATGAAAGAAATGGAAGAAAGCAAACTACTGGATATAGAGTTCAAAAGCATGGTTGTAAGGTTTTTCAAGAATCTTCCAGAAACCCCCAAGGGACTTAGTGAAACTTTCAAGGATCATAGTGAGAATGTAAAAAAAGGGGGGGGGGGTTGAAAAGATGGCAGCTGGCAGGACCGAGGTGAGGGATAAGAAGTGAGTGTGGGAATGAGAGGAGAGTGTGTGGATGTGTGTGGTATTGTGGTATGCGTGTGAGTAAGTGAGGGACAGCTAAATCCGGCAGGAGCAGCAGAGGCTGGCAGACTGGGCTCTCTGGGACAGGGAGAGACTACCACCACTGTAGACACCCCCCTCCCCCCAGACAGCCAGACTCAGGCATGGAGCCCATGCCACCTTAAAGGGGAGAGTAGCCTCGTCTAGGAACTCATAAGCACCACCACCCAGATAGGCCTTGGACTATACTGCCCACTACCCGGCAACCACTCCAGCCAAAATCCCTGCAGCCTCACCCATAGACCTGCAGACCCTGGGACCTCCACCTCCAAAGGAGAACCGCACCCAGAGCAATAAGTGCAGCTTCCCCCTCCCCAGCAGTAGACCTCCAACATTGCATTCACACATCTCCACCATGCAGGTCTCTGAGGCACACCCCTCCATAGACTTCTCTTGGGAGTCACTGTAAACCCCAGCTGGAAGTGATTTTGTACAGACACAGGCACACTGCCCCCCAGTAGAAATTCTGAATTCCCTCTGCCTGAATAACTTCCCCACACACCCAGCTGTGCAACATTAGTGCCAGGGTCATTCAGTGACAGGGCCCATCGAGTGCATCAGAGCTCATTACCCCTGAGCCCATCTATCCACAGGGCACTTTGGGAAGCTGCAGAGAGCCTCCACTGGGTCTGATCTTGGATAAATAGGGATGCACTCCCCTGGGAAGTAGAAATTCTGAATTCACACATCCTGCCCAAAGACGCCTTGATTAAGCATGCCAGGGCCCTTCAGAGTGTTTCAGTGAGCCTGCACTAGCAAACTCACGGTGGGTGCTCCTGTGTGCCACCACTGGGAACACACACCTATCCACCACAGATGCATCAGCAAAAACTGAGTTTCCCTACCCCACAGCTGCAGAACTCTGGAAATTACAGTAGCATGCTTTTCCAGCGTGCAGGTCTCCCAAGACCACCACTGCACAGGCAACCCTGCGGCCCCGCTGTGAGCCCCACTGGACACACACTTAAACAAACAGGGGTGCACTGCTGAGCTATAGAAATGCTGAATTCCCCCTTCTGGATACCTGCCCACAGACACTGAAATCTAGTGGCTTCAGTGCCAGGGCCCTTCAGAGTGTGTCAGTACATCCTGCTGGCAAACACACCACAGGTGCCCCTGGGAACTGCCGCTGGGATCGCATGTATCCAATCATCCAGGCAGCAGCAAATGCTGAGTCTGCCCACCCCACAACTACATAACTATGGACACCGCAGTCACGCCATCCAGAACACAGGCTTCCTGAGCCGCAAGACCCCAACAGATGGTTCCTGCGTGCCACTGTGAGTCCCTGTTGAGCATGTGTAATTTCAACCAATGGCACAAGACAGCAAAAATTGGGACACCCCGTCCACAACTGCTGACTTCTCGACACCTCAGTTGCACCTTTCCAGATCACAGGTGTACATCAAGAGAACCAAAATAGCTCAAGTAGGGAGCTACTAGACTACCAAGCCCAGGAGACCTGAGAGGTCACACCAGCAGCACCATACCCCCCCAAAAAACTGGGTAGTAAAACAATTGGAGCTACAATTAAAACATTACAGCAAAACATGGGAAGACAAAACAGCAATCCACAAAGGAAAGAAAAAAAGGAATCACCTGAAAGGGAGTTAAATGAAATTGACACTACTAGCTTATTCAGAATAATGGTTATTAGGATGCTCAAATGGCTGGATGACAAATACACACAACTCAATGAGAATTATAAGGAGCTGAATGAGAATGTCACCAAGATGAAAAGGAACCAAGAGGAAATGAAGAACAACGTAGCTGCAATAAAGAACACAACGGAAAGCTTAAAGAGCAGACTAGAAGAGGCTGAGGACCACATCAGCGAATTAGAAGACAAGGTAGGAAAAAACACACAAACACAGAAGCAACTGGAAAAAAAAAACTTAAAAAGCAAGAGGAGAGCCTAAGGGAGTTTTGGGACAAAGCAAAAAGAAACAACATTCACTTAATAGGGGTACCAGAAGGAGAGGAGGAGAAGCAAGGAGTAGAAAACCTGTTTGAAGAAATAATGACAGAAAATTTCCCTGATACTGGCAAGAAAAAACTATGCAAGTGCAAGAAGCACATAGAGTGCCAAAAATATGAACCCCAAAAGATCAACACCAAGACACATCATAATTAAATTGGCAAACACCAACGACAAAGAAAGAATCTTAAAGGTTGCCAGAGAGAGACAGAAAGTTACCTTACAAAGATCTCCTATAAGAATATCAGCTCGCTTCTCAACAGAAACACAATAGGCAAGAAGGGAATGGAATAAAATACACAAAGTGATGCAAAGCAAGGGAATAAATCCAAGAACACTATACCCATCAAGGCTATCATTCAAAATTAAAGGTGGAATCAGGAGCTTCACAGACAAAAAAGGGCTAAGAGAGGTTATTACCACCAACATAGAAATATAAGACATGCTAATGGGACTGCTGTAAAAAGAAGAAACAGAAAGACAAACATTAATAAAAATGACCACAAACAAATACTTTTCAATAACATTAAATGTAAATGGATTAAATGCTCCAATCAAAACACACAGGGTAGCTGAATGAATAAGAAAACATGACCCATATATTTGCTGTCTTCAAGAGACCCACCTCAGAACAAAAAATTTGCACAGACTGAGAGTGAAGGGATGGAAAATAATTTTTCAGGCAAATGGAAATGAGAAAAAAACTGGGGTTGCAATACTTATACCTGACAAAATAGACCTCAAAGTAAAGGCCATAACAAGAGATAAGGAAGGCCACTACATAATACTAAAGGGAGCAATTCAACAAGAAGACATAACTCTGGTAAACATAAATGCACCCAATACAGGAGCACCCAAATACATAAAACAACTTCTGGAAGATATCAAGGGAGAGATCAATAGCAATACAATCATAGTAGAGGACTTTAATACCCAACTGACACCACTGGATAAATCCTCTAAACAAAAAAATCAGCAAAGAAACATCAATCCTAAGTGACTCACTAGATCAGATGGACTTGACACCTTCAGAATATTTCACCCCAAGGCCACAGAATATACATTCTTCTCCAGTGCACATGGGATATTTTCAAAGATAAACCATGTATAAGGAAACAGGCAAAGTCTCTTCAAATTCAAGAGAATAGAAATCATAACAAGCATTTCCTCATATCACAATGGCATAAAACTAGAAATCAAATACAATAAACACATTGAAAAAAAAAAAACACTTGGAGGCTAAATAGCATGCTATTAAACAATGACTGGGTTACCAGAGAGATCAAAGAAAAAATAAAAAGCGTTCTGGAAACTAATGACAATGAAAACACAACAATCCAAAATCTATGGGACACATGAAAGCAGTCCTGAGAGGGAAGTTCATAGCTCTAAAGGCCTACCTCGAAAAAACAAGATTATAAATGATATAACCCTACAACTCAAAGAGTTAGAAAGAGAGAAACAAGAAAATCCCACAGTATCCAGAAGGAAGAAAATAATAAAGGTCAGAGCAGAAATAAATGGCATAGAGACCAAAAGTACAATACAAAAGATCAATGAAACCAAGAGCGGTTCTTTAAAAGGATTAACAAGATTGATGAACCTCTCTCCAGGCTCACCAAAAAAGAAAGAGCACCCAAATAAACAAAATTAGAAATGAAAGAGGTGCAGTAACAACTGACCCCACTGATATACAATGGATTGTCAAAAAAAATACTACAAAAACTTTACTCCAGCAAACTGGACAATCTCAATGAAATGGACACATTCCTAGAAAAATACAAGCTTCAAAACTCAATCAGGAAAAATAAAAAAACTTAAAAAGGCCAATAACTACTGTTAAAATTGAGAGAGTAATAAAAAGTTTCCAGCAAACAAAAGCCCTGGACCAGATGGCTTCACAAAGGAGTTTTACCAAACATTCAAAGAACTAAAGCCAATCCTTCTTAGACTATTACAAAAAATTCAACAGGAAGGCACACTTCCAAGCTCCTTCTGAGAAACCAGCATTACATAATCCCAAAACTAGATAACGAAACCACAATGTAAAACAATTACATGCCAATATCCCTGATGAACATAGATGCCAAAATCCTCAACAAAATTCTAGCAAATCGGATCCAGCATTACATTAGAAAGATCATAGACCATGACCAAATGGGATCATTCCAGGAATGCAAGGCTGGAACAATATCTGCAAATCAATAAACATGATACATCACATAAACAAATTGATAGACAAAAATCACATAATCATATGGATTGATGCAAAAAAGGCATGTGACAAAGTTCAACACCCTTTCTTGTTAAAAATTCTCAGCAAAGTGGGAATAAAGGGATCATACCTCAACATAAAAGCCATATATGACAAATCTACAGCCAACATCATACTCAGTGGGCAAATGCTAAAACCATTTCCCTGAAGAACAGGAACAAAACAGGGATGCCCCATTACACCACTCCTGTTCAACATAGTCCTGGAAGTGCTAGCCAAAACGATCAGACAAGAAGAAGAAATAAAAGCCATCCAAATTGGAAAAGAAAAAGTAAAATTGTCATTATTCGCACATGACATAATACTGTACTTAGAAAATCCTAAAGACTCCATCAAAAAATTATTAGACCTAATAAATGAATTTGGTAATGTAGCAGGAAACAAAAATAACGCCAAGAAATCTATGCCATTTTTATATGCCAATAGTGAACTGACAGAGAAATTTAAAAAACAATCCTATTTGCCATTGCACAAAAAAAATTAAGATACCTAGGAATAAACTTAACTAAGGAGGTAAAAGACCTCTACCAAGAAAACTAAGGTATATTGAAAAAAGAGATAGAGGAAGACATAAACAGATGGAAGAACATACCATGTTCATGGATTGGTAGAATCAACATCATTAAAATGTCCATACTACCCAAAGCAATCTATAAATTCACGCACTCTGCATTAAAATACCAACAGCATATTTCACAGATCTAGAACGAACTCTCCAAAAATTCATCTGGAATAAAAATAAAAACCCCAAATTGCTGCTGCGATCCTGAGAAAGAAGAACAAAGTAGGAGGGATCTCAATACCAGATATCAAGCTGTATTACAAGGCACTGTTCTCAAAACTGCCTGACACTGGCAAAAGAACAGACATATAGACCAATGGAACAGAACAGAGAACCCAGAAATAGACCCAAGCCATTATGCTTAATTAATATTTGACAAAAGAGGAAAGAGCGTACAATAGAGTCAAGACAGTCTCTTCAATAAAAGATGTTGGGAAATTTGGTCATAAACATGGAAAAAAATGAAACTACCAACCAACTTACACCATACACAAAAATAAACTCAAAATGAATAAAGGACTTAAATGTAAAATGGGAAACCATAATATTAGAGGAATCCACATGTAGCAAAATCTCAGATATATGCCGAAAAATTTTCTTCACTGAAATAGCTCCTAGGGCAATGGAAACTAAAGGGAAAATAAACAATTGGGACTATATCAAAATAAAAAGCTCTGCACAGCAAAAGAAACCATCAAGAAAACAACAAGAAAACCCACTGTATGGGAGAACATATTTGCCAATTATATCTCTGATAAAGGTTTAATCTCCAACATTTACAGGGAATTCATACAACTTAACAAAAGGAAGATAAACAACCCAATAAAAAAATTGGCAAAGGACCTCAACAGACACTTTTTGAGAGAGGACATACAGAAGTCTGAGAGACAAATGAAAACATGCTCAAAGTCACTAATCATCCAAGAAATGCAAATCAAAATGACAATGAGGTACCACCTCACACCTGTCAGAATGGCTATCATCAACAAATCAACAAATGACAAGTGCTGGTGAGAATGTGGAGAAAAAGAAACCCTCCTGCACTGATGGTGGGAATGCAGACTGGGGCAGCCACTGTGGAGGACAGTATGGATTTTCCTCAAAAAACTAAAAACGAAATTCCCATTTGACCCAAGGATCCCACTTCTAGGAATATATCCCAAGAAACCAGAAACACCAATCAGAAAGGATATATGCACCCCTATTTCATAGCAGCACAATTTATAATAGCTAAGATTTGGAATCAGCCTAAGTGCTCATCAGCAGATGAATGGATTACAAAACTTTGGCACATCTACACAATGGAATACTATGCTGCTGTAAAAAGGAAGGAACTCCTACCATTTGCAGCAGCATGGATGGAGCTTGAAAGCATTATGCTAAGTGAAATAAGTCAGCCAGAGAAAGATAAATATCACATGGTCTCATTTGTGGATTATAATGAGCAACATAAACCAATGAACAAAAACAGATGTAGAGACAGAAAAGCATCAATCAGATAATCAAAACTCAGAGGGAAGGTAGGAGAGGGGAAGGAAGAGGGAAAGAGATCAACCAAAAGATTTGTATGCATGCATATAAGCATAAACGATGGATATGGACAACAGAGGGTTAGGGTGAGGGCAGGATTGGGGGGTTGAGGGAACATTGGGGGGATAAGGACACATTTGTAATATCTTTTTTATTTTTTTCAGGCTTGGAAACTCTTTATTCTGGTTGTAGCAACTTATGATGCAGGTGCAGCCAAACACAAGCTCCAGGACACACTGGACACAGACTTACAACGTGGGCTTCGAGTTGCAAACATGGAACAAAAATCTACACGGAACTGATAGAAACCGCGCACAGACCAGGGTGGGCCTGGGAATGCGTGTCTGTCCTGCCTCCTGGAGCGCTCTCCTCTGTACCGACCAGTCAGACGAAGATGCAGAGCTCTGTGGTTAGTTAAATTATACACTCTGTAGATACTTTACCGACTTAAAGTTACACATAGGCCAGGAAATATCCATTAGTTCATTCGGATCGACAGACCCTCTGGCTGGGCCACTGAAGACCAACCGGGCACTCGGAGGAAACCCGCCTGCGCTATGCGGCTCACTGGTGGGCACCCTGCACACCCGGGCCGTGGTGTGTGCCGCTCTCCTCGTCCGAACTGTCGTTGTAGGACTCGCGCTTCTGCCCACCTCCCGAGCCCCGCGTGCCATCGAATTCCTGAAGCTCCACCTCCTCTGTGTCCCCGATGATGTTCAGAACTTCCAGTCGGGATGGCAGAAGGTCTTCTAGTTCGGAGAGCTTGTCGGGGCTGGCCCAGTTGTTCTCAGAGAACTGCACGTCGAACTTGATGCATAGGTCGCCTTTCTTAAGGGGTTCCGATACTGCGGCATTCCTTCATCTCGAACCACCCGGACGCACCCCGGCTTGATGACTTTGCCAGGTGGGTACTTCACCACGATCTGACGGGCATAGAGGTGCTTGAATGTGAACTGGAAGCCGCAGAGCGCCTCCACGAGACCTATCTTGTACGTCATGTGCAGGTCGTTGCCTCCCGTTGGAACACGTCATGTTCTTTCTCTTGCAGCAAGAGAACGATGTCTCCCGGCTCCACTCTGGGAGCCTGGTCTGCCTCCCCCACAAAGGTGATCCTCTGGCCGTGCTTCATGCCCTTGTCCACGTGGACTTGGAGGATCTTGACTTCTTTAATCACTTTCTTCCCCTTGCACTTTTTACAGCGGTCCTTCTCGTTAATGACCTCTCCTTCTCCGTTGCAGTCGGAGCACAGGGACTGCATCTGCTGCACCATCCCCCGGGCCAGCTGCCTGATCATGATGCACGCACTGCGACCCCGGCAGGCGCTGCACTTCTGAACAGCCCCTGACTTTCCACCTTAGCCATTGCATGCACTGCAGAGCACATTCTTGCTAAGCTGTTGTTTGGTGGTCTTGCCATTATACAGATCTTCTAAAGACACTTTGAGTGGATGCATCATATCTTCTCCTCTTCTTCTGCCATTTCGACTTCTACTCTGATGGCCCATGATTGCCAAACAGTCCCCCACCGAAAATGTGAGAGATGTCATCCATGCCACCACCTCCGCCGCAGCCTTCCCGAAGGCCTTGCTCTCCATAGTGGTCATATAACTCGCGTTTCTCAGGATTTGATAGTACTTCATACGCAAAACTTATTTCTTTGAATTTGTCTCCAGCATTTGGATTCTTATCAGGGTGGTATTCCTTGGCTAATTTTCTGTACGCCTTCTTCAGCTCATTCTCGCTGGCACCAGGCGGCAAGCCCAGGATGTCATACAGCTTCGTGTCAACCACCCTCGCCATGGCAGCCGGGCGGGTGGCACCCGAGCAGGAAGGTGGCACAGTGGCAGCCCATTTGTAATATCTAAATCAATAAAGGGAAAAAAGTAAAAAAATAAAAATATTTTTCCTTAAAAAAAAAAGGAAAAAAACAGTTCAAAATTAAGCATACACTGACTGAAATAAAAAAAATATACAGGGATTTAACAGTAGAGTAGAAGATTCAGAAAATCTAATGAATGATTTCAAATATAAAAAAGCAAAAAAATAAATAAACAAAAAAACAACAACACCCAACCAGAAGAGCAAAAGGAAAAAGGAATCCAAAAATAGGAAGACTGTGTAAGGAGCCTCTGGCCCAACTTCAAACGTACCAACATCCAAATTATGGGTTCCAGAAGAGAGAGAGCAAGATATTGAAAAACTATTTGAAGAAATAATAGAAAACGTCTTCTACCTGATGAAAGAAATAAACTTACAAGTCCAGGAAGCACAGAGAGTCCTAAACGAGAGGAACCCAAGAGGACCACACCAAGACACATCATAATTATAATGCCAAGGGCTAAAGATAAAGAGAGAATCTTAAAAGCTGCAAGAGAAAAGCAGTTCGTTACCTACAAGGGAATGTCCATACTATTGTCAGCTGATTTCTCAATAGAAACTATGCAGGCCAGAAGGGAATAGCAATAAATATTCAAAATGATGAATAGCAAGGACATACAACCAAAATTAGTTTACTCAGCAAAGCTATCTACACTAATAAAAGAGAAACATGCAAATTGGTGTCACTCTGCTATGCCCACCAGTCAATCAGATGATTATGCAAATTAACCCAACAAAAATGGCTGTTAATTTGCATACACAGGCGAGGAGCAAAGACTGAAGACAACATAGAAGGAAGCCAAGTGCTGCAGAAGGGAGTAAAGCTGCGGCAAAGCAAGCAGGGCAGCGGAGATGGGAGGGAAGCAAGTGGGTTGGCGGAGGCAGGAGGGAAGCAAGCAGGGCGGCGGAGGCCACAGAAAGCCCTGTTCTTTCAGGAATCTTCATGCAACGGGCCTCGAGTCATTTATAATTGAAGGTCAGATAAAGAGCTACACATACAACAAAAAGCTAAAGGAATATATCACTACTGAACCAGCATTATATGAAATGTTGGAGGGTATTCTTTAAAAACAGGAAGAAGAAAAAGATAAAAAAATGTAAACAACAGGTTTATGAGGAAGATGGCTGACGATGGGAAGGCAGACTGCAAGATAGTGCGTGAGTGAGAGAACAAAGGGAGAGTGTGTGGTTACACGGGGAGTGTTTGTTTGTGAGTTGAGGGACAGCTATACTCCAGAGGATGGTGGGGGATTTCCGGACGGGATTCCCCTGACAGCCTCCACTGCTACTGGGATCCCTCCTGGAGCGACCAGGTCTGATGCAGAGACCACGCCATCTTAAGGGGAGAGTGGATGTTGTTGGAAGCCTAAAAATCCCAAGAATCTACAACAGCATCACCCAGGGAACAGCTGCGAAGCCAGGAACACCAGTTCCCAAGTGGCACGAGCACGCGGATTCAGAGGAGCTCTGCACCCCCTCACAGAAAGGTCAGATTTCACCTGGGATAAGGTAAGCTCTGTGGTCCAGGCAGGTGATAGAAATGCATTCAGCGGGAACTGGAGAATCCAGGGAAGTCTATGTCCAGAAAAGTCTGCAGCCGTTGGGACTGGCATGATCCACGAATGTGGACGGGGATCTGCAGGCCTGCTAATAGAAGGGAACTCTAAAAAGCAACCCATAGCTGAACTGGGCACAAAAGCGCAGCCTAAAAATTTTAACAGTGTGCCAGCTGCTTAAACTGAAGGGGAAAAAAGACTGCTCAGACTTACACCACAGCACCAGAGTTCACGCACTTACTCTGGCTCTTTTTTCTTTTTTTCTTTTCTTTTCTTTTCTTTTCTTTTCTTTTCTTTTCTTTTCTTTTCTTTTCTTTTCTTCCTTTCCTTTCCTTTCCTTTTACCTTTTTAAATCCCTGCTTTTGATTACTAAGCCCAATACAGAGGATCACCTAATTGGGAGCACTCTAAGAATCTGAAGGGGAAAGTTGTTTTTATGGAACCTGGGGATAAGAGCGGGGAATAAAAATCAGAGAACCAGCTCTGGGGCAGCCCTTTCCCCCAAACCAGTATTAAGTGCCACAGGGAAAACAAAATCTAAACACTAGCTAGAGAGGACCTAAAGACCCGGAGGTCAATCCAGAAACACTGCCACCCAGGGATTGAATCACAAATTGACTCTTGTGTAAATACTAATAAAGGAGCATAAGAAACAAAGAAGTACTGCCTGCTTGAAAATCAGGACTGTGGCCTGCAACACTGAGGAGCAGAGGAATGCAGGGAACTTCAATACTGTCCTGACTAGGAAAAACATGTGTGAAACAGAACAGTAGAGGAAGTGGATGATCTTCACTATTGCACTTTTTTTTCATCTTTTAGTTAAGAAACTAATTTTTTTTTCTTTTTTCCTCACTTGATTTTACCTTAGTAATTATTACATTTTTATTTTTAATCAGTATTATTGCTACTACTATTTTACCTTTTCTTTTAAGTGTCATTTTATTTTCTCTTTATTTTATTTTGGGATTAGTGTTCTACATTCTATTTTCATCTTTCCTTTAGCATCATTTCACTCTATATCTCAATTTTACCTTTATGTCAACACTCTCTTCCTCACTTTTTCCCTTTTGTTGTCCTGTTCCTCTTACCCAATTCCTACTTTAGATTTTCCCTATTCCTTCTTTTTACATCCTGTTAAAATTTCACCCTACTTATATATCTAACTAGAGGCCCGATGCACGAAGATCCATGCAACAATGGGCCTTCCTTCCAGTGGCTGCTGCCACAGTCTTCACTCCGGCCAGACCCACTTTTTCGCCTTCCCAGAAGCCTGGAGTGGCTGGGGCATTGCTGAATGCTTGCATCATTGCCATGGTCCCTGGCTGCTAGGTGCCTGTGTATACAAATTAACCCACCATCTTTGGTTAATTTGCATACTCACTCCTGATTAGCTGGTGGGCATTGCAAAGGTATGCTCAATTTGTATCTTTCTTTTATTAGTGTAGAATTCCAATCCTCTGCTCTAAGTCCATACACACCTCTCTCTTCTCTTCACCATCCAAATTTTTTCTCTCAGTTTGTTGTTGTTTGCTTGATTGTTGATTATATTGGGGGGTTTTATGCTTGTTTGTGAGATTGCTTCGCTTCTTGTTTTTGTTTTGTTTTCGTTTTCTTTTTGTTTCTGTTTTCCCTCACCTCGCTTGATATTAGTTGTTGTTTGTAGCTTGCATTCATCTCTAGGTATTTGTTGCTGGCATTTGATGGGATTAGTGGCTGTTCTATTGGAGTTTACTCCCCTTATAAATAGTTTTTCCCCTCTTTTTTTATTCTCTTCCTTTTGTCTCTTACTTTTTTTCCTTTTCCCAATTTCATTTTGCACTCTTTTTTTTCCTCTTCTTTCTTTCTTGTCCCCTAATTCTCTTTTCTCTGGTGGTCATCTTTATTTGGGGTTATTAGTATTGTGAATACATTTGTGTTCAGTGCCTTGTGTTTTGTGCCTTGGTGTGTTGTATTTTGTAACTTTAAATCAATGCAGGAGAGAGAGAACTACATAACTAGAGAAGTACTTAACTACATACACCTGGAGAAAAGAGATTATGGGGAGACAAAGAAAAAGCCCTCATATGAAAGAAAAGAAGGCATCACCAGAAAAGGAAGTAAATGAAATGAAGGCAGGGAGAGGAGCAAGATGGCAGCGGTATAGGCAGACGCGTCCCAGGTCGTGTCCCGGAGCAAATGGAGTGAGCAGCTGAAACTAGTAACATCGACCCCGAATTGGCGAAATTGCTCAGCTGGTGAGACGGTTTGCAGCCGGGAAGAGCAGAACTCCCCTGGAAAGGTAAAAAAAAAAAAACCAGGGATTTGGGCAGGAAAGTTTGTCAGACCTCTGAACCCAGAGAGTCGGAGGGAGACCGCGTGGCAGACAGCCTCGTCCCTTGGGACAGGCACAGCCCCTGATGGGGGAAAGGAGAACCGCGGGATTCCTGGTGCCGGCAGGAGAATTGAGAGCTGGGTTCTGTGATCACAGAGGACTGAGCCTAAAGGGGGCAGCCTGAAGAGCTGACCAGACCATGCAGTCCCGAGAAGAGAAGAAGCTTACAGAAACCAAGCCTTTCCCGTTTCCGCGGCCAGCGTTTGTTTGTTTGTTTTTACTGAATCCTGTTCATGGGACATTTCGAATACAGACACTCACCTGTGCTGAAGAGAGGGAGAGTGTGCGGAGGAGTGGAATCTGGGGAGAGACTGAGGAGAGAAGGGGGGCTGGGAGAGGTGGCAGCGAATTGAGTGCTGAGACTCCCCCGAGCCCAGGTCTGGGGCAGACATTCTCTCTGGAGAGTGAGACTCCTCCCCCCAGCCCCAGGCAAGGAGCACAGCCACAACCAGATTCCACCCTGTAGGAGATCAAGGATTAAAATAACCTGATCAGTCCCTGGGAGTTAACAGGGTCTGGCCTATAGAGGGATTTTCAATCCCAGCAACAGCACAGCGCCGGTAACTATTACGCAGGAAGCTCTGGGCAGTGAACCTCCACTGGACAGAGAGGCCCTATAGCCTCAGACGCCAACCCCAGAACACTGCCACCCAGAGGCTGACCCACAAACTGACTCTTTGCTAAACACAAAATAAGGCAGTCTGGGAAACAAATGCGGCTTGCTTTAAAATAAGGACTGTGGTTTACAACACAGAGGAACAGTGTGTCACAGGGAAACTCAACACTCTCCTGAATACCTGGCAGGTCTAAGGCAAGCCACACTGAAGAATAGAAGAACCGAAGGACCTTCACTACTGCAATTTTTTTTTTCTTTTTTCACCTTTTAACTGAGAAACCAATTTTTTTTTCTTTTTTTATTTCTTCTTTTTTCTTTTCTTTTTTTTCTTTCTTCTTTTTTCCATCACCTGATTTTACCCTTTTAATTACTACCTTCTTATTTTTAACCAGTATTACTACTGCTACCATTTTACCATTTTTTTTAAAGTGCCATTTTATTTTCTCTTTATTTTATTTTGGGATTAGTGTTCTCCATTCTATTTTCATCGTTATATTATTGGTTGTTTCTAGTTTGCATTCATCTCCAGGGAGCTGTTGCTGGAATTTGTTGGGATTAATGGCTGTTCTATAGGAGTATTCTCCTCATATAAAAAAGTCTCTTCCCCTCTTCCACTTCATTCTCTCTTTTCGCTCTTTTTTTTTCTTTTCTTTTCTTTTCTCGCTTTTATTTTCCCCCTCCTTTTTCCCAATTTCATCTTTGCACTCCTTTTTTTGGTCCCTACTTTTCTTTTCTTTTTTCTCTTTTATCTTTTTCTCTTCCTTCTTCCTTATCCCCTAATTCTCTTAATTCAGGTGGTCACCTTTATTTGGGGTTTTTAATATCGTGAATATATTTGTGTATAGTGCCTGGTACGTGGTGCCTTGTTGTGTTGTATTTTGTGTCTTTAAATCAACGCAGCAGATCCAAGCAAAAGCAACCTCCTGAGCACCAACACCCTCTGCTGAGGAACAGCAGCTGTACATAAAACCTCGCCCCACCACCCAGAAGAGCCACCACAGCTGTGAACAGCACCCACCAGAGGAGCTGCTGCCAACTGAAGAGCAGCTGCTACCGCAACCGCCCGAAGAGCAACCACAGACCAAGGAGTCACTGCCACCAAGGGAGCAACCACTGAACAACTCAACATCTAGATATGTCAGTGAGGTCAAACATGGGTAGACAAAGAAACCCCCAAAGGAAAGAGAAGGAGGTCTCTCCAGAAAAGCAGCTAAGTAATACAGAGGCATGCAACATGACAGAAAAAGAATTCAGAATAAGGGTCCTAGAGTGCATAAACCGGATGGAGGAAAAAATCGACAACCTCTGCAAGAAGCTAGAAGAAACAGATGAAAAAATCAACAACTTAAGTAAGACCCAAGAAGAAATGAAGAGTGATAGAGCTGCAATGAAAAACTCCATTGAAAGTATCAACAGTAGACTAGGAGAAGCGGAGGACCGAATTAGTGAATTAGAAGACAAGGAAGCAAAACACACCCAAACTGAACTGCAATTGGAGAAAAAAATTAAAAGACAGGAGGAGAGCCTAAGGGAGCTTTGGGACAACATGAAACGAAACAACATACGAATAATAGGGGTACCAGAACAACAGAAGGATGAACAAGGATTAGAAAACCTATTAGAAGAAATAATATCAGAAAACTTCCCTGAGGTGGGGAAGAAAAAAGTCACACAAGCCCAGAGAGTCCCAAACAAGGTGAACCCGAAAACACCCACACCAAGACACATCATAATTACCATGGCAAATGTTCAGGACAAAGAGAGAATCTTACAGGCTGCAAGAGACAGACGGAAAGTGACATACAAGGTCTCTCCCATTAGATTGTCAAATGATTTCTCAACAGAAACACATCAGGCCAGAAAAGAATGGCCAGAAATTTACAAAGTGATGCAAAGCAAAGGACTGAATCCAAGAATACTCCATCCAGCAAGGTTATCATTCAAACTTGAAGGGGAAATAAGAAGCTTCACAGACAAAAAAAGGCTAAGGGAGTTTATCACCACCAAGCCAGCAATGCAAGGAATGCTAAAGGGACTGGTGTAAAAATAAGAAATAAAAAGCTCAGAAAGAAAACAGCCACACAAAAACAGAAATGGCTACAAACAAGTACCTTTCAATAATAACTTTAAACGTAAACGGACTAAATGCTCCAAACAAAAGACATCGAGTGGCTGAATGGATAAAAAAAACATGACCCATACATCTGCTGTCTACAAGAAACCCACCTCATTAGAAGGGACTCACACAGACTGAAAGTGAAAGGATGGAAAAATATCTTTCAGGCAAATGGAAAGGAAAAGAAAGCTGGGGTAGCAGTACTTATATCGGACAAAATAGACCTCAAAGTGAAGGGCGTAACAAGAGCTAAGGAAGGCCACTTCATAATACTAAAGGGATCAATACAACAAGAAGATATAACCCTGGTAAACATATATGCACCCAATGCAGGAGCACCCAAATTCATAAAAAAAACTCCTGGATGATATCAAAGGAGAGATTGACAACAGTACAATCATAGTAGGGGACTTTAATACACCACTGACAACACTGGATAAGCCCTCTACACAAACAATCAGCAAAGATACAGCAATCCTAAATGACTCACTAGATCAGATGGACTTAATAGACATCTTCAGAGCACTTCACCCCAAAGCCAGGGAATATACATTCTACTCAAATGCTCATAAGACATATTCAAAAATAGACCATATATTGGGTCACAAGCAAAGTATCCACAAATTCAAGAAGATTGAAATCATAAAAAGTGTCTTCGCAGACCATGATGGCATAATATTAGAAATAAACTACAATAAAAACAACCCAAAATACTCAAACACCTGGAAGCTGAATAGCATGCTATTAAATATTGATTGGGTTACCAATGAAATCAAAGAAGAAATTCAAAACATCCTGGAAACTAATGACAATGAAAACACAACAATCCAAAACCTATGGGACACAATGAAAGCAGTCCTGAGAGGGAAGTTTATAGCTCTACAGGCCTATCTCAAAAAACAAGAAAAAATGGTAGTAAATCAGCTAACTCTACAACTCAAAGAATTAGAAAGAGAGCAACAAGAAAAACCCAGAGTGAGCAGAAGGAAGGAAATGAAGGCAAGCAACCTGTCAGAGAAAGAATTCTGAGAAATGGTCATAAGGTGGATGAAAAGAATGGAAGACAAATTCAAGAATATGTGTAAGAACCAAAAGGAAATGAAGAACCAAGAAGAAATGAAAAATGACATCGCTGCTACAAAGAACTCAATAGAATGCATCAGCAGTAGAGTAGAAGAAGCAGAGAACCACATCAGTGATTTAGAAGACAAGGTAAGAAAAATACCCAAGCAGAGCAGCTTCTAGAAAAAGAAATTAAAAAGCAGGAGGAGAGCCTAAGAGAACTGTGGGACAACATGAAACGAAACAACATCCGCATAACAGGGGTGCCAGAAAGAGAGGAAACTGAGCAAGGAGTAGAAAACCTGTTTGAAGATATAATGACAGAAAACTTCTCTCATATAGGAAAGAAACTCACACAAATCCAAGAAGCTCACACAGTCCCAAACATGAACCCCCCCAAAAAAACAACACCAAGGCACATTATTATTAAATTGACAAACACAAAGGACAAAGTAAGAATCTTAAAAGCACCTCTGGCAGTGCAGCTCCCGGAGGCTTAGAATTTTGGCTCCTGGGGAAGGTTCCATTCTCCGGGAGAGAGGGCTGAGTTTTGCGCGCCTCCGTCCACTGCGTGCTGCTCCAGGACCCGCCACGCCCTGCCTGCGCTCGGGACTGCGCCTCGGCACTCACTGCCCGGTTTATTTGTCTTTGGAGCAGGCGGGCCAGGCCAGAAGCGGACGATCCTGCAGTGTCCTGCAGCCGCAGATGCCACCTGGCTAGGATGACACTACCTTGAGCGCGCCTGCAAACAACAACAGCAGCCAGCGCCGTAGCCGCGCGTTCTGTTTCTCCAGCTTCTCCGGGGCGCCGAGCTGCCACCGGTGTCGCTGCCACCGGTGTCGCAGCCCCCGCGCCCCCCGGCCGTCCCGAGCGCCCGGCCGCCAGTGTATGTCGTGCCTGCCCGGGACGGGCTGAAGCCGGCGGCGGGCAGGACCGCAGGCGCCGAGCAGGGTCAGCACTGCCAGGGCAAACGCCTGCCGCTGAGTCGCGAGCGCCGGTGCTCATGGAAGCGCTATCGGCCGCGAGCTTCGGCTGCCGCGCCAGCAGTTTTCATGTTTGGGATTCAGGAGAATATTCCGTGCGGGGGGACGACCTTGAAGGAGGAGCCGCTGGGCAGCGGCATGAACCCAGTGCGTTCGTGGGTGCACACGGCGGGGGTGTGGACGCCAACACGGCCGCCTAGAGCGGCGTGGGGCTGGCGCGGGTGCACTTCCGGAAGCAGCCGCCCTCCAACCTCTGGAAATCCAATTTCTTCCACTTCGTGCTGGCGCTCTATGACAGGCAGGGGCAGCCGATGGAGATCGAAAGGACCAAAAAGAGAAAGAGTCCAACAACGAGAAAACCCACAACAGCTTCCACTATAAACTCCACTTGTACAGCAATGGAGTGAGAACGGAGCAGGATCTGTATGTTCGCTTCATAGATTCCATGACCAAACAGGCCATCGTCTATGCGGGCCAGGACAAGAGCCGGGAGATGTGCCATGTGCTGCTGACCCACGAGATCATGTGCAGCCGGTGCTGTGACAAGAAAAGTTGTGGCAATAGAAACAAGATCCCCTCAGACCCCGTAATCATTGACAGGAGGGCTCAGTGGGCTCCGTGCTTGGCGGGGGCTGCGGAACCGGCCGGCGAAGCTATTAAATCCCATCAGATCTCCTTGGCATCATTTTAATGAGAATCATCGCGAAAGAACAAGATTGTGGTATCTGTAAGAGCCTCTTGACTGCCGCAGCTGAAATTGTGATGAAAAGAGAAACTATTATAGCACCAGCTTCGTGGTAAGGCCCTTTGGAGGGATGGGGGGGGGGGGGGGAGGGGGGCTGGCGTGGCTCCCGACGTGGAAGGGTTAATTTTCTAAACCTAATAATGTTCGATAGTGAGGTATTTTTCAGGAGATAAAGAAGTGATAGAATCTGGGAAGTGGGTCCCTGGGCGATTGTAGGACAAATATTGTTAATGTGGTGTGGTTACTCCAGCGAAGGGAAGTAAAATAGCTCCGATCCACTGGAGACCGGCTCAGCTGCGGTGAAGCAGCCCTCCACACAAAGGCCAGGCGCGCGCAACCGGGAGTCAAGCCGTGGATGTTTCCCAATCCTCAGACGTCTACATTGACATGCAGGACGGCGTGCATGCCCACGGAGCCCGGGACCCGCTGTGGGGAGCCAGGCCTCTTAGCCCTCTCTCCAAGGGAGGGGGCCTCCCTCGCCAAGGATATCTGGGCCCAGCGGTAAAACTCAATACTGTCACCCCTTGCCCCCTCCGTGATGACGTCATGTAGGCACCAGCATATGAGACTCATAACTTGAAATGTACAAAAATTTAATAAATCTGATGTTAAAATAATTTGTCATGGCATATTTGAAGAATAAATCAGACTAATGGGGCAGATTTTCAAAAAAAAAAATAAAGAATCTTAAAAGCGGCCAGAGAGAGACCAAAAGTTACCTACAAAGGATCCCCCATCAGACTAGTGACTGATTTCTCAACAGAAACACATTAGGCAAGAAGGGAATGGAATGAAATATACAAACTCATGCAAAGGAAGGGTCTGAATCCAAGAATACTGTACACAGCAAGGCTACCAATCAAAATTGAGGGGGAAATCAGAAGCTTCACAGACAAAAAAGGACTATGGGAGTTTATTACCACCAAACCAGCAATGCAAGAAATGCTAAAGGGTCTGCTGTAAAAAGAAGAAATAGGAAACAAAGAAGGAACACAGGGGTAAAGAATAAAAATGGTGACAAATACCTATTAATAATTACTTTAAATGTAAATGGATTAAATACCCCAATCAAGAGAAATAGGGTAACTGAGTGGATAAGAAAACATGACCCATATATCTGCTGTCTACAGGAAACCCGCCTCAGAAAAAAGATGCACACAGACTGATGGTGAAAGGATAGAAAAAGGTTTTCAGGCTAATGGAAATGAAAAAAAAAGCTGGGGTAGCAATACTTATATCTGACAAATTAGATCTCAAAGTGAACGACATAAAAAGAGATAAGAAAGTCCACTTCATAATGCTAAAGGGATCAATCCAACAAGAAGAAATAATTCTGGTATACATATATGCACCCAATACAGGAGCACCCAAATACATAAAAAAACTTATGGAGGATATAAAGGGAGAGATTGACAGCAATACAATCATAGTAGGGGACTTTAATACCCCATTATCACCATTGGACAAATCCTCTAAACAAAAAAATCAGCAAAGAAACATCAATCCTAAATGACTCACTAAATCCGGTGGAATTAATTGAAATCTTCAGAACATATCACTCAAAGCCACAGAATATACATTCTTCTCAAGTGCACATGGGTCATTTTCAAAGATAGACCATATATTGAGTCACAGGCAAAGTCTCTTCAAATTCAAGAAGATAGAAATCATATCAAGCATCTTCTCAGATCACAATGGCATAAAACTGGAAATCAACTACAATAAAAACAATCCAAAAAAATCAAACACATGGAGACTAAATAGCATGCTATTAAACAATGACTGGGTTACCAGAGAGATCAAAGAAGAAATTAAAAACATCATGGCAACAAATGACAATGAAAACACAACAATCCAAAATCTATGGGACACAGCGAAAGCAATCTTGACAGGGAAGTTCATAGTTCCACAAGCCTACTACAAAAAACAAGAAACAATGGTACTAAATTGCCTAACCCTACAACTCAAAGAGTTAGAAAGAGAGTAACAAGAAAAGCCCAGTGTAAGCAGAAGGAATGAAATAATAAAGTTCAGAGCAGAGGTAAATGACATAGAGAACAAAAAATCAATATAAAAGATGAACAAATCCAAGAGCTGGTTCTTTGAAAGGATTAACAAGATTGATGAATCTCTAGCCAGGCTCACCAAGAAACAAAGAGAGAAGACCCAAATAAACAAAATCAGAAATGAAGGAGAAATAACAACAGACCCCACAGAAATACAAAGGATTGTTAAAAAAAAAAATACTATGAACAACTCTTTCCAACAAACTGGACAACATGGAGGAAATGGACATATCCCTAGAAAAATACAACCTTCCCAAACTCAGTCAGGAAGAATCTAAAAATCTCAGTAAGCCAATAACTATGGAAGAAATTGAAGCAGTCATCAAAAAGCTTCCAGCAAACAAAAGACCAGGACCAGACGACTTCACAGGGGAGTTTTACCAAACATTCAAGAAAAAACTAAAACCTATCCTGCTCAGACTATTCCAAAACATTCAAGAGGAAGAAACACTTCCAAGCTCATTCTATGAAACCAGCATCACCCCAATACCAAAACCATACAAAGGCAACACAATGAAAGAGAATAACAGGCCAATATCCCTCATGAATATAGATGCCAAAATCTGTTGAGGGATGTTTAATGAACCGAAGACGCAGAGATAAGACATGCACACAGGATGATTGATGCCAGACAGAGGGCTACAGCTCACTCAGACATGTAGTTAACTCTGCACTCTCACCATTGCTTTTATTGAAGTTTGGTACAGGTTTAGTGTGTCAGCAGTTAATCAACCAAATCTTGTTTTGTTCTATATTATTACCATAGCATATTGAAGACGACTTGCAGCTGTGCCCTCCCTTTCTGCTCTACACCCACGACTATTTAATCTTAGCCTTTCTCAGGGAGGTAAATGTTCCTGGAACTCAAGATTGTGTGCAGTCTTGACCCAGAGTGACTCGCTTGCAAGTCACACTGTGCTCCTGATAGAACATTCACTTCTTCTTGGCAGGACTTCAGATCTTTATTTACAAATGTTCAGCTACAAATCCCCCCTTTTTTCTTGCTTCATTTGATGGAGCATCAGAGATAACACAGCTGGTTTTCTATTAGCTAGTTGCTTGGTTTTCCTGAGTCTTCGGCAGACTAAATATAAAATGATACAGAGACAGACTATTAATAATAGCATTCCATCAGAAGCTCCTAAATCGGCTTTTAACCCCTGCTGTTAAAAATCTCATTTTGATTTAAAAAAATTATAGTAAATAGTCTTCATTTAGAGAATTCTCCCCCTTTTTATTTTTTGAACATTTCCTTTAAGGTGCGATTTTGTAATTTGTTCTGGCTCTAAACCACATAATTGTCTTAATCTTAATCTTCCCTTGTAAATAATTTGGAATTTTTTAAAAAATCCTAAACGGGATATAGGATTTAATTGTTGCAATCTCATAACCATATTTTTAACACATTTTTCCCAGTTAATTTATGCAATTTCTTTTGAAATATTTTTTGTATATGAGATTGTAAATTTAGAATTTCTTTTGTTAGATTTTTATGATTAAACAAATGTTTTTTAACCTTTTCCCATGGAAACAAACTTTCATTAAAAGGTACAGGGGTAATGCAAAATGTTGAGTAAGTCTAGTTACATTTCATATGCATTTATCTTTGCAGACTTACAATTTGATCTTCTATCATTAATAACAATGGTAATCAAACACAGGCTTGTACAATGGCAGTTTTGTTAACATAAAATTGTAAGGTGTAATTCCCAGAGTTATTTTTATAGAAGCCAGTCCATGCTTTCAAAAGTGTAAGGCAGATCCCAATTTCCATAAGTCAGATTGAACAGGATGTCCTTCTTGATAAGGTGTTGTGGGGGCAAATCCTCCATCATGCCATACGATGCTTGCCTTCGCTTGCATGGATATGGACTTGTTCTCTCCTCTATGCCATCGTAGATCAGCTCCATTGGCTTTGGAATGGGCAGGACCTGAAGGGCTTCAATCAATGATACTCCCATAGGAAGTATTAGATAAAACCCGAACCATCTCTCCTCGACAGGATTTCCAATGGACCCAATTGGACAAGTGTGTAAACGTAGGAACATGACATGATGGAAGTAATGGAGGTGTACTATTGTTATCCCAACTAACATTTTTAAACCCAGGGGCACTCAGAAGAAACAAACGCCTGTTTTTTGTTGCAGTAGTAGTGTTTTCAAAATGTTCAGCAGGGCTTGTGCCTGTATTGTTAAACAATGGTCTCCTTGACCTAAGCATATTGGCACTCCCTGAGTTCCAGTGGTATAATTTTATATGACTCTACCTTCCTCTTCTGGTTTAAATGGACCTCAATCATCATAAGGTCCGGGTAAGCAATTTGAGTCATTAACATAAATTCAAACCTTTGAATCTAACCAAGAAATACCTCTATTCAGTGGAGGATTAGGAATGTAAGCCCAGTATGTATGATTCTCAGCCTTTACCTTAGTGGTTATTAGTGCAAACATAGAAAGGAACAAAGTAGATTGCGTCACTTCTTTACCATGATGCCAAACCAGTTGTTCTCCCTCTTGGGTAAACTTCTTCACCTGACCCCAGGTTGGTACAGATGAATGTTGCATTGACCTTAGAGCTTTGCAGATAGGAGGCCCCATCAACGTCATCCCTGAGAAATCCTCGGTCAGGTCACTTAAGTAGAACTTCCTTTTGGTTCCCATGTCTCAGCTTAAGATGCCTCTCAGGAACCCAGAATTTTTCTTTACCTGTGGAAATATAAGCATAACCTCGCCCCCATCATAGGACCCATGCAGTATCCCATGACTGAGAGGACTCATTATGATAAAACACAGGTTGATTCAATTCTTGTGAAACATCCTTTACCCAATGTCACTGAGCAACAGTGCTGTCAGTCTCATCTTGATTTAAAAATTTATAGTAAATAGAGCAGTTAATAGTCTTCGTTTAGGGGATTCTCCC
The DNA here is from genome assembly GCF_964212035.1 of Myotis nattereri. Classification (NCBI taxonomy): domain Eukaryota; kingdom Metazoa; phylum Chordata; class Mammalia; order Chiroptera; family Vespertilionidae; genus Myotis; species Myotis nattereri. The sequence continues at coordinate 39,708,773 of NC_138094.1, read as the reverse complement.
CCTTTTTGTTTTTTGAGCATTTCCTTTAAGGTGCAATTTTGTAATTTCTTCTCGATCTAAACCACATAATTGTCTTAATCTTAATCTTCCCTTGTAAATAATTTGGGAAATTTTTTTTAATGTAAGTCTGTAATTTTTTCTGTGATTTATGAGGCAATAAAATCCATTCAACAACATTATTGTCTTGAACAAGTAACCCTGTAGGAGAATGCTCAGTGTGGAAAACTAATAATTTAAAATTGTGCATGGAAAGAATTCTATCTAATTGTGCTTGTTGTGCATGCTGTTCTATCCAAGTTAATTCTTTTTCTGCAGCAGGGGTTAAAACATGGGGTCTATCTAATTCAGATGGCCCCTCTAGGATTTGTAATAAATTAGTCCATTGATAAGTAGGTATATCAAGGCTGGGTCTCAACCAATTAATGTCTCCTAATAACTTTTGAAAATTGTTTAGAGTCTTTAAACTGTCTCTTCTAATTTGAACCTTCTGTGGAATAATGGAGACATCTGTTAATTTTCGCCCGAGATATTTCCATGGCTTCTGCCATTGTACCTTTTCTGGGGCTACTTCTAATCCATAGTCTTAGAGTTTTTCAAGGAGGTATTGGTATATCTCCTGTAATTGTGGTTGAATTTCAGAAGCTATTAAAATGTCATTTATATAATGATAAATTAGAGTATTAGGAAATCTTTTTTTGACTATTTCTAAAGGTTGATGCACATATGCCTGACATAGTGGGACTGTTTAACATTCCTTGTGGTAAGACTTTCCATTGATACCATTGAGAGGGTTGAGCCTGATTTAAAGCCAGGACAGCAAATGCAAATTTCTCACAGTCTTGAGGTTGCAAAGGAATAGTGAAGAAACAATCTTTTAAATCAATTATGACAGTGGACCAATGTTTAGGAATTAGCGAGGGGTTAGGAATCCCAAGCTGTAAGGGTCCCATTGGTTGTATAACTTCATTAATTTTCCATAGATCAGTTAACATTCTCCACTTGCCATATTTTTTCTTAATAACAAACACAGGTGAATTCCAGGGACTAGATGAATATTCAATATGACCCTGGTCTAATTATTCTTAATTAATTGATGTAGCGCTTCTAATTTTTCTTTGGGAAGGGGCCACTGTTCTACCCAATCTGGTTTATCTGTTTTCCATGTAAGGGCTGAGGCGAAGTGCTTTACAGCAGCCCCTATTCTAAATTTGGATATCCTAAACCTCTATGATCTCTTCCCACTTGAACCACAGGTTCGAGCTATACTGGTTTAGGCTGTGGGGAATCATATCCCATGTTTAACATGATATTCTTTGCAGCCTGAGAAATAGTAGGAATGGATATGGTAGCTCCCCATTGTTGTAAAAGATCTCTTCCCCATAGATTTATAGCAATATTAGCTACATAAGGTTTAATTAATGCCTTTTGCCCTTCAGGTCCAAAACATGTTAAGGAATGTTGGCTTTGCTGAATGTTATGCATCTCTCCTATTCCAGTAAAGGAGACATTGACCATTTGAGCTGGCCACTTAAGTGGCCAATTCTGGGCACTGATTATTGAAACATCGGCTCCAGTATCTACCAGGCCTTCAGTAATAGTCCCATCCTCAAATTTTAATTTAAGTTTGGGGTGCTTGTCATTTATAAGTGCTTGCCAAAATATTTGGTTGCCTGTGCTACCAAATCCACCAGTGCGTTTAACTGGCGCTGCTTTTCCCTGAATATAAGGTAGTAGTAGCAATTGAGCAACACGTTGACCTTTCCTTAACTGTATAGTTGTAGTAGCTGAAACCATAATTTTAATTTCATCTTGATAATCTTAATCTATAACCCCGGTATGTACTGTCATACCTTGAGATGTTAAGCTACTAAGTCCCAGTAAGAGACCTACAGTCCCTGATGGAATCAGCCCCAAAACACCTGTAGACAATTTTGCCCTCTTCATCTATGCAATTCCTTCCGAAATGTTTCTTGTATATGAGATTGTAAATCTAGAATTTCTTCTGTCAGATTCTTATGATTGAACAAATGTTTTTTAACCTAGCATCTCACTGGCATCCCTCGCTTGCAAGTCACTCTGTGCTCCTGATAGAACATTCACTTCTTCTTGGCAGGACTTCAGATCCTTGTTTACAAATGTACAGCTACAAAAATCCTCAACAAAATCCTCCAAATCAGATCCAGTAGTACATCAGAAAGATCATACACCATGACCAAGTAGGATTTATCCTGGGGATGCAAGGATGGTACAATATCTGCAAATCAGTAAATGTGATACATCACATAAACAAACTGAGACAAAATTCACATAGTCATATCAATTGATGCAGAAAAGGCATTTGACAAAATCTAACACCCATTTTTGATAAAAACTCTCAGCAAGGTGGGAATAGAAGGATCATAACTAAACATAATTAAAACCATATATGACAGACCCACAGCCAACGTCATAACCAATGGACAAAAACTAAAGCCATTTCCCTTAAGAACAGGAACAAAACAGGGATGACCACTCTCACCACTCCTGTTCGCTATAGTACTGGAAGTATTAGCCATTGAAATTAGACAAGAAGAAGAAATAAAAGGCATCCAAATTGGAAAAGAAAAAGTAAAACTGGCCTTACTCGCAGATGACATGATATTGTACATAAAAAAAACCCTAAAGACTCCATCAAAAAACTATTATACTCAATAAATGAATTCAGCAATGTAGCAGGATACAAAGTTAATGCCAAGAAATCCATGGCATTTCTATGCACCAATAGTGAACTTACAGAAAGAGAGACTAAAAAAGCAATACCATTTACCATCACACCAAAAAAATTAAGATAGCAAGGAATAAACTTACCTAAGGAGGTAAAAAACCTCTACGCAGAAACTACAGGACACTGAACAAAGAGATACAGAAAGACTTAAACAGATGGAAGAACATACCATGTTCATGGATTGGTAGAATCAACATCATTAAAATGTTTATACTACCCAAAGAAATCTATAGATTCAATGCACTCCCCACTAAAATACCAACAGCATATTTCACAGACCTAGGAAGAACTCTCCAAAAATTCATCTGAAATTTAAAAAAGACCCTGAATAGCCACAGCAATTGTGAGAAAGAAGAACAAAATAGGTGGGATCTCAATACCAGATTTCAAGCTGTATTACAAAGCCACTGTTCTCAAAACAGCCTTGTATTGGCACAAGAACAGACATATAGACCAATGGAACAGAATAGAGAACCCAGATATCGACCCAAATCACTATGCTCAATTAATATTTAACAAAGAAAGCAACAACATACAATGGAGTCAAGACAGTCTCTTCAATAAATGGTGTTCAGAAAATTGGACAGATACATGCAAAAAAAAAAATGAAACTAGACCACCAACTTACACCATACACAAAATAAACTCAAAATGGATAAAGGACTTAAACATAAGACAGGACACCATAAAAATACTAGAGGAATCCATAGGCAGCGAAATCTTGACATATGCCAAAGAAATTTTTTCACTGATACTGCTCCTAGGGCAATGGAAACTAAAGAGAAAATAAACAAATGGGACTACATCAAAATAAAAAGCTTTTGCACAGCAAAAGAAACCATCAACAAAACAAGAAAGCCCACTGTATGGGAGAACATATTTGCAAATGTTATCACTGATAAAGGTTTAATCTCCAACATTTACAGGGAATTCATACAACTTAATAAAAGGAAGATAAATGATCCAATGAAAAAAATAGGCAATGGATCTAAATAGATATTTTTTTAAAGAAGACAGAAGGAAGGCCAAGAGATATATAAAAACATGCTCAAAGTCACTAATTATTTGAGCGATGCAAATCTAAACGACAAGGCAGTACTATCTCACACCTGTCGGAATGGCTATCATCAACAAATCCACAAACAACAAGTGCTGGAGAGGATGTGGAGAAAAAGGAACCCTCTTGCACTGCTGGTGGGAATGCAGACTGGTGCAGCCACTGTAGAGAACAGTATGGAGTTTCTTCAAAAAAACTAAAAATAGAACTCCCATTTGACCCAGTAATCCCACTTCTAGGACTATATCCCAAGAAACTAGAAACACCAATCAGAAAGGATAGATGCACCCCTATGTTCATAGCAGCACAATTCACCATATCTAAGATTTGTAAACAGCCTAAGAGCCCATCAGCAGATGAGTGAATTAGAAAACTATGGTACATCTACACAATGGAATACTACACTGCTCTAAAAAAGAAGGAATTCTTACCATTTGCAGTAGCATGGATGGAACTGGAGAGCATTATGCTAAGTGAAATAAGCCAGGGATAGAAAGAAAAATACCACATGATCTCACTCACTTATGGAAAATGAAGAACATTATAACCTGATGAACAAAAAGATAGATACAGGGGAAGTAAAGCACCAAACAGACTGTCAAATTACAGCAGGAAGGCTGGGGAGTGTTGGGAAGAGGGGGAAAGAGTTCAACCAAAGAACTTGTATGCATGCATATAAGCACAACCAATGGACACAAGACACTGGGGGGTGGGGGGTGGGATGAGGGCATGTGTCATGTGGTAGGGGAGGCTGGGGGAAGGTGAATGAGGAAAAAAAGGAGATATATGTACTACTATGTATAATACTTTAAACAATAAAATAAAAAATATATTGTTCATGAATTGAAAAAATATGAACAAATTGGCAACAAATATATACTAACAACAACTGAATATAAAAATTAAGATAAATGAATAAGAAATCTGATGTGCAATATAAAGTGGTGAATAAAATAGAATTAGAGGTATGGAAATGGAACAGACTGACAATTCTCAGAGGGAAGGGATTGGGGGAGTGGAAAGAAATAACAAATTTCGTATATGCATATATGCATTACCTAAGGACACAGACAATAGGGTGGCAAAGGCCTGGGGCAGGGTGGCAAATGGGTGGATAGGGAAAATGGTAGGGGGTGCGGAGAAAGGGACATTTCTTTTAAACACAACAATAAAAATTTTAAAAACTACTAGACTTAATAAATTAATTCAGCAACAGAGCAGGATACAAAATTAACACCAAGAAATCTATGGCTTTTTTTATGCACCAACTAGAGGCCTGGTGCATGAAATTTGTGCATGGGTGAGGTCCCTATGCTGGCCAGCAATCAGGGCTGATTGGGGCCAGGCCGACTGGGGCCGGGCCAATCAGGGCCTGCTGTCCAAGGGGAGGGATGGGGGAAGAGACCACAGGAGGTTTACTATCCACCCAAGGAGGAAGTCAGCCCCTGACCACCCTGGGAAAGGGACCACGTCCACCGCCACCTCCAATTCACCATCCTAGCGCAGGGCCTGAAGGCCCCAGTAGGGTCGAGAGAGGAGGCAAGTGCAGTAGCTAATTCCATTGCATGTTTTGTAGGGGCCAGTTATCATGTTGTAATTGAGATCCAACAAATCCTCCTCATGTCATGAGATGGAGTGATTAGCTTCAACATATAGATAGGATGGGGTCCCCTTCCATTTTAGGGTGTGATTCTTACCAGACCCGTATGGGATCCAATCCACAAAGGAAAAACTGTTATTAAGTTTGCTCCTGGTGGGGTGTCACTATAACAATCTTGCCAATTAATTTCTTCCTTGGTGGGGTGCCATTCATAAAACGTTTTACATAATGGCTTAGTAGGGGGGATGTCTTAGTAATGTTACATTTCCTGTACCTCTCCCAGGAGTAAGTAGTGATAGTAGATGTATTTGGGCTTTTGCTTCCCTCTCCTTTTGTGTCCATGCTAGCCAGAAACCTTTAATTCTACACACAAAGGAGCAATAGTTGGATTCTGTGTCATATAAAAGGGATGGCAACACCTGTGTAATTATATTTTACCCAAATACTTCCTTGTCCCACCTGTGGTCCCCCTGGATAACCAAGGTGCTTGGTATTATTGGTGACTACACTAGGCAGGGAATCAGCCCAAGTAAGGGGTCTTACCCATGGAGGGTCAGGAACATAAGTCCAATATACTTCTCCATTTTCCCCTTATAGTATTACCGCACAACTGATGGCTGCTAGCATGGTAAAGAAAATGTTCTCAGGTATTCTTGTGTTTTGGTCTCCTCACAAGTTTGCTAAGCTTTCTGGACCATCTACTTCACCATCCTCCAGGTCATCTCCAGACTGTTTGTTGTCTGTCTCATTCTCCTCCACTCCTTGTCTTCAGTGTATTGCTTGGGGCTATTGCTATATGTGGCTAGAGTAATCGAATGTCTGCAGCCACAGCTATGGGATGAGGCTCCAGGTGCAAGGTCCTCATTAATATTCCTTGCAGGAATCTACATAGACTTGGAGGAGTTTTCTGTAAATACACAAGCATATCCTCAACCAAATGTTAACAAGGGGTTGAGATCCTTCCATATACCAGACTCGGGATCTTTCCATTTAACCAGACCATTTTGCTTTAGCTTATTCTGACACCAGTGTAGTTCCATAGATGTCTTGCCATCAGTGTTACAAGTGAAAAAATTTAAAGTAATTAAGGCTTGATGTAGTCTACTTACAGGAGATTTCACCACTATTTTACCTTTTTGTTTTTCAAGTTAGGATTTTACCTGCTGATGTTGGCATTTTATAAGTGCCTGTCTTTGGGAATTGTATGGTATTTCTGTAATGTGCTGAATTGTCTACTTTTTACAAAATTGCTGGAAATGATAGCTTGTGTATGCAGGTTCATTATCAGTTTTAATAATTTTTGGAATTCCCATGACAGCAAAAGCAGCTAGGCAATGATTAATGACCTGTTTTGCCATTTCCCCTGTAGATGCAGTAACCCATAGGACTTTTGAAAAAGTGTCTACAGAGACTGTAATGCCCTAAGGCTTCTAAAAGGAATATAATGTGTTACATCCATTTGCCAGATATGGTTCCTTATTAATCCTCAAGGGTTAATTTCTGTATTAGGCCCTTGAGGCAGATGTAACATCCAAGTGGAAGAGTTTTTATTTTGGAAGATGACTCCAGTGGGACTATTTGCAGTAGGATTAATCTGTCCTAATAAAGGCAATTCAGGCAGTACCCATGCTACTTGGGCTGAGGAGATTGCCTGTTCAATTCTTAGTAACTCCTTCCTAGCTTCATCTATTAATGTTTGGGGTGTGGAAAGATTAGAGTCACCCTTAAGTATATTGAATAAATTTGTCATTTCTACCATAGAGATTTTTAGATAAGGTTTTAACCAATTAATGCCCCCTAATAATTTTCAAAAGTCATTTAAGGTTTTAAGACAATTCTTTTGTATTTCTATTTTTTAAGGCCTAATACATTGATTTTTAATTAAAGTTTCTAGATATTTCAAGGGCATTTCCCTCTGTATTTCCTTCCAGAGCAATTTATAAGCCACATTTAGGGAGCTTCTTTTAAAAATCTTTACTTTCTTTTAAACAGCAACCAACTTGGTTGCTTTTCAGAAAAACGGGTAGGAGAGAGACATGCTGGCCAATACTGCAATGCATACATTTCAAGTAAAAGTAACTTTCTTTTTATTTATAGTGTCTCATTAATGGTGAGATTTAATGCGTGTACAATAATTTTTAGTTTACTTTGTAAATAGTAGTAAAAGAGATTTTAAAATTTGTCCTTTTATTAAACTTAAAATTTACTTTTAAACAGCATTCTTTTTGGTTAGTGCTCATTTGCATATGTATGAAAATTTTACTTTGGACTTTACTAAGACCAATTGCTTATAAAATATTGGCTTCTCATATAAATTAGTTTATATGAGGCCTTGATTATATTGTGAAAAGCTAATGAAGTATTCAGCAACCTTGTCCTGCCAAGCTTAGAGGTTGAAACCTTTATAACATTTAAAATGTGTATATATAAACAGAATACAGTTATTAATTTTTAATTGATAAAGCTTCCCATGTGATTTCAAGTATATTAGATCAGCCTAATCTAGTTAAAAATATTTCTTTTAAGAAGAGAGAATAAATCCTTGAATCATTCTAGGGCCCTTGAAATGTCCCAAAGCTATCTCTCAGTTAAAGTCTTGAAATTTATCTTGGAAAGACTAACCAATATACATAACCCAAAGATTATATTATGCACTTTTTGTAATTATTCTAAAAGATATCAATTAAATTTAAACTGGTTTTAATATTAAAAATTTGGTTGGTATCATAGAATTAATCCTCTTTTGTAATCAGACCTATAAACTATTATGGCCTAGGTTGAAATTTTACCACATGTAGTGCACATAAGGACTACAATCTCTTTTGAACTACTAAGTTCTCCAGAGAAAATGCAAGAATTATTTTTCTCAAAAATGAATTTCTATACTTTATGAATTTTATTATTAGAACCATATATAATTTCTCCCAACTTTAATTTGAACTTTTAAGTTTTAGAAGCCTCAAATTTTAGGTGGCAAGTTAAATAATTAGAATTTTTCCTTTTTAGTAATATATTTATATTTTTAAGAATATATTTCAAATAAAATACAAGACATATTCAAATAATAGATTCAAATCTATCCTCTAGATTTTTCATATGAGGCAAACTTAGATTAATATTTCAGTATTTTGTCATTTTAAAATACCTAGATATTTAATAATTTTTATTACTTAATGCAGCAAACTCCAAAGTTTTGTTACCAAAGACTTTGGAAAACTATGTTTAGTCATATATGTAATTACCACTGAAAAAGATTTACCATATACCAGTGATGGTGAACCTATGACACTTGTCAGAGGTGACATGTGAACTCATTTTGGGTGACACGCATTGACAGAGACAAAAAATTGCATAATTCAAATATTTGTCTCTCACAATGGCCAGAGTTGGGCATCACTTGAGTAATATTTTTACTCACGTTACTCATGATCAATAATGCAATTCTAAAACCGGATGTAAACATGTACATCGGTGTTGCATAGCATCGGTGATACATAGTGAAAACATCCAAGATACATTGTCCCAATATTGACATTAATATAAAAAGGTTAAGAATTTCACTATAAAGAGATTAATCTTTACTCATGACATTTTATTTTTACTCCAGTGACAAAATGCTCAATTCTGGAAACGACCTCGTTATTGTCAACATGTGCCTCGAATAAGTTTCCTGTGCATTCGGGTGCATTCGGCAAATGGATGCACTTGATCACCATGTTTGTTAGGAGACAGGAGTGAGAGGGTTAGAAAAAAAAGATATACAGTGAAACAGTGCTCGACAAGACATTCTGCATGTTGGATAATTGATTACAGCACCATATATTTGTTGGTTATACATACTATCTTTGAATTGTTTTTGCACCAGGAGTCAGTGCAACAACACTGCAAAAAGTTAATAGGTAAGAAACCTATCAACCTTTTATAAAAAATGCCAGGATTTATATTTATTTATTTTTGCATCTTTCTGATGGAGAATCAAAAAAAATAAAAAAGCAAGATTGAATGATAAAGGAATTGGAAGTAGCAGTAGCCGACCCTTTCAAGACATATAGACCAAGATGTATGGGATTGTCGACAGAAACACAGATCATTGTGCATACTATGTAATGAAACAGTAGTAAGCAGAATGTGGAATGTAAAGAGACATTTTGAAACTAATCATTGTCAGCTCTTGAAAAAAAGTATCAATAAAAGGAAGGAATACATTTCTAGGCAGCTACACCTCTATAAAAGTCAATCAAATTCCATCATTAAATTTGTAAGATGCTCTACAAATTTAACATCAGCAAGTTACTGTATTGCTCACTCCATAGCTCAGCATGGAAAAGCCCTCAGTGATGGAGAATTTATTAAGGAAACATTTCTAAGATGTGCACCAGTTCCATTTCACGATATGAAAAATAAAGATGAAATTATTAAAAGAATTTCTGAGTTACCACTCAGTAGAAATACTATCAAAGACAGAATAATAGATCTTAACAAAAACACATCAATTAAAAAAAGACTTAGTTGTAAATATTTTTTTATTTCTCTTGATGAAACTACTGATGTCACATCAAATGCTTGGTTGGCCACTATTGCTAGATATTCTGATGGTCTCACAATGAGAGAAGAGTTGATAAAGTTAGAATCAGTGCCAATAAGTACATCAGGAAACAAAATATATAAGGTTGTTATAAAAACACTCAGTGACCTAAACATTGATAACTCTAAAATTGTGTCAGTCACGACAGATGGAGCACCAAATATCGTGGGGAAAAATGTGGGATTCATGAAATTGTTTATGGAAGCTATTAGACATCCACTTGTACCTTTTCATTGTATTAGCCATCAGGAGGTGTTGTGTGCCAAATCGGGGTTCTCAGAATTGAATGATTTAATGTCAGCTGTAACAAAAATTGTGAATTTTATAGCTTCTCGACCCCTTCACAAGCAAGAATTTTCTGCACTTTTACAGGAAGTTGATTCAACCTACAGTGGACTACTGATGTTCAATAATGTGAGATGGCTGAGTCGAGGTAAAGTGCTTGAGCGACTTGTGGAGTGCTTTGAAGAAATTATGGTATTTATTGAAAATAAGGATCTGACAAACTTTCCTCAGATCAACGACCCACTTATGTGGGTCAGCAATTTGGTGTTTTTTACAGATCTCTCTGTTCATATGAATGAACTGAACTTAAAATTACAAGGTTTTGGCAAAAAGTATTGATGTTATGTTTGGATATATCAAACCTTTTGAAAGTAAACTTAAAATTTTCAAGCGAGATATTGAAACTAAAACTTGTATTTTCCTCAGATAAAAATGTATTTTGAGAAGGTCACTACAATGAGTGTAATGAGGTCCATACTTATGTATCAGAATATAGTAAACTTGTTCTTTGAACAGTTCAGCAAAAAATTCAACCAATTTAGAAGCCTAGAACAGACCATTAAAATAACTAAGTATCCAGATGTAGTTGTTTACTGTACTTTGGAATTAAAGGATTTCCAATGGATGCAAATTGATGATTTAGAGATGCAACTTGCAGATTTTCAAGGTAGCATTTGTACTCATGTGTTTGTCGACTTAAGGTCGAAACTTGAAAATCTGGAGCAAAATCATTTGAATGATGAAGAGTGCAACTACGAAGAAGAAATTTTGAACAGAGTACCTGACACTTTTAGCAACATAAAAAATCTAGCGATGGCTTTGCTAACAATTTTTTCATCAACATATTTTTGTGAAACTTTTAAATGGCATTTAAATATATAAAATAAATATCAAAAATATGTCTTTTTTTTACTATGGTTGAAAATATTAAAAAAATTATGAATATTTCTATATGTGACACAGCACCAGAGTTAAATTAGGGTTTTTCAAAATTTTGACATGCCGAGCTCCAAAGGTTCGCCATCACTGCCATATACCTTTCATTTTATTTATGCATATTATGCCTTAAAAACTTTGATATTTAAAGCCAATTATTATTATTCAAGGCATTTTCTTTGGAAAATTCTGTAACAAATAACTCGCTGGCTTTCAGTGGCTTTAATGTTAAAGTATTATTTTATTTTATTTTCCTTTATAAAAACAGGAGTGCTCCCTGGACTTGTGAGGCAACCTTGGAATGCAGTCCATTATTACTCAAGAATTACCTGTTATTATGAAAACACTAATCTTGTTGCCCAAACCCAACTGTATATTTTCCTTGTGTCATTTTTGCCATCTTTTAAAGAAAAAGAGTCTGGGGCCTATTCTATAGCATCCGTGAAGAGATGGGTCTTAGGCCAAGAGACCAACCAAAACTGAGTGGGGCACTTCCCCGTTGAACTAGTCTTTTTCTCTTCAAGGGTATAGAAGTCCCAGATGGCATCCTCAAATTGTGAGAAATGTCTCATTTATTCAAATTTCAAATGACTGGGAAATAAAAGACATGGTGAAAATGAGACTTTTATGACATTCCTGGAAGTGGGCATCCATTTTGCAAGATCACCAAAAGACCTAGTAATTAATAAGCTGGAGCCTTTTTTTAGTTACCTCCTTTTGTCTAAGGAATTTTCCTAGGACCTCTATTATTGTCCATGTGTACCACTCATATTCTTTGTCCCCACCCCCACATTCTGTTTTGTTCTGGGGAAATTTAGTAATGGCCTGTCCATCTACTGTTTCTTTTCCATTAAATTAAATTGAAGTTATGCTAAATAGACTAACAATAAACAAATTAAAGCTGACAACAAACACAGATAAAACAACAATCAACAGACAAGCGCACATAACACATAGACAAGACTTAATAAATCAGAGTTCTTTTGATGGATCTTTCCAAAGTTTTACATTGCTTGGGACTAACAACCAGAATGCAGCCTAGATCTCAGCCTGTTATTCACAGATCTTATCCTATTCTGATCTCCATAGCACTGACTGTTGTCTTAGCTAAAACCTCCCCATCCCAAGGTGTCATATGGTAATTTTCAGACAAAGCATTAAAGAGTCCTTTTGTAAAATGACTGTTAACCCCATTTTCTCTAGCTGCTGAGCCTTCCCACACTAGAGGCAGAGGATCTGAGGCCTTACGTGTTACACACTTTTGATCCCCAATATGAAGTGTGCATAATGCAGTTTGAACAAGGGCCTACATAGTTAAAGATGACAAAGGCACTTAATTTCCTTGAGCCTGATTTAAGAGAGTACTTTTTGACACCTTAATTCCTTTGTCTTTGAGCATGCAAGCTAAAAATTTACAGTGATGATTTTGCCTGTTACTCAAATTCTCCCCCATTATAACCTGGCTGAATTAAAATGTTCCTCATCCACTTACAGTTGAAACTCAAAGGTTGGCACGGGCTTTGTGCATGGTGAACTTCCCACCTTTCTGGTGAATTTCCACTTTTCCTTTTTTACTTCATTTTTTGCTCAGGTGAATCTTCTCCTCCAGATTCCTATTTGTGGTGCCAGAATGCCACAACCTTTTGCAGCAGAGGTTCAAGATCTGAAGAAGGAGCCGATGCACAAATGAAAACACTAGACAAGAAATATGAATTTAGAAGGCATGGGGGCCAGGTGGAATCCTCTCTTTTGGAGAGGCACACCAAAACCTGGCCTTATTCGCTTTTTATTCAATTTTAGATACACATCTTGCCCTCAGAAAGCATGGCAAACAGGTAGCAGACAGACCATCTCTGAGGTCAATAGAGATCAGTAAAGATCAGTAAGGTTCAGTAAACATTTACTTTGAGGCTAATAGGTCAGGAAATTGCTTCAAGCCACCACTATCTCAACAGAACAATGGTGCATGGTATTAGCCCTGCCAACACCCAAGGTCCATCACCCTTCTGCATTCCTTGATGCACTCTCGTGATAGTATGGGCAATGGGTGGTTTCCCTCAGGTACGCCTCTTGAGCCCACCCCCTCAAAAGGCAACATTGAGCACCAGTGACTTGAATCTCAGTATGCACACACCAGGACTCTGTTTCTCACTGCACACACACAAGATCCCTGATTCTCAATGTATGCACACTGAGTGCCAGTGACTCCAGTTCTCAGTGTATGCACACACAGGGACCCTGATTCTCAGTGCAAGGCACCAAACAACAAAGACTCATACTTGATTATTGGCGTGTGCACACAGGGACTCTGACTCCTGGTGTGCACTAGGGAACCCTGATTTTCAGCACATGCCCACAGGGACTTTTTCTCAGCATGGCGCATGTGGGGTTCCTGATTCTAGGTGCGCACACAAGGCTGCACTGAGTGCCATTGGACTCTGATTCTCAGCACGTGTGAGGACCCACTGACCCACAACAGCCACACATCTCGGTGTCGAAGTTCTTCAGTGACACTTGGGTGGCATCACACTCCCAGTGCACATGACTCAGACCCTTGCAATTCAATGTTTGGAATTTCTAGTAATAGAATGGGGAGGCAATGAAACAATCCCCAGAGGAAAGAAAAAGGAATCGCCAAGGAAGGAAATACTAGTAAGTGAAACAAAGGCATGCAATATGACAGAAAAAGAATTCTGCTTAATGGTCATATAGTTCATAAACTAGATGGATGAGAAAATCAACAACATATGTAAAAATCAGGAAGAAATCAAAAGTGATATTGCTAAAATCAAAAAATGTTATAGGAGGTTTTAACAGAGGACTGGAAGAAGTAGAGGACTGAATTTGTGAGTTAGAAGATAAGGTAGAGAATCAAGCCAATCTGAACACCAAGTGGAGAAAAAATTGAAAAAACAGGAGGAGAGCTTAAGGAAGCTTTGGGCCAATATGAAATGAAATAACATACAGAATAGGGATTCCAGAAAGACAAGAGTAGCAAAGATTAGAGAATCTCTTTGACGAAATAATGACAGAAAACTTCCCTAATTTAGGAGGTGGGGAGGTGTCTCACAAATACAGAAAGTCCCAAGCAAGATGAATCCCAAAAGACCCACACCAAGACACATCATAATTACAATGGCAAATGTTAATGACAAAAAGAGAATATTAAAGGTTGCAAGAGAGAAACAGAGAGTTACCTACAAAGGATCCCCCATCAAATTATCAAGTAGTTCCTCAACAGAAACACACTAAGCTAGAAGGGAATGGAATGAAGTATACAAAGAGATGCAAAGCAAAGGACTGAATCCAAGAATACTCTATCCAGCAAGGCTATCAATCAAAATTGAAGGGGAAATCAGGAGCTTCACAGACAAAAAATTGCTAAGGGAGTTTACCACTACCAAGCCAGCAATGCAAGAAATGCTAAAAGGAATGCTGTTAAAAGAAGAAATAGAAAGGGAGGAAGTAACACAGGCATAAAGTACGGAAATGGCTACAAATAAGTACCTATCAATAATAACATTAAATATAAATGGATTAGATGCTCTAATCAAAAGACATCAAGTGAATGAATGGATAAGAAAACATGATCCACATATTTCTGTCTACAGGAGACCCAACTCAGAACAAGAAACTCATACAGACTGAAAGTGAAGTAATGGAAAAGTATCAGGCAAATGAACATAAAAAAATAAAAGCTGGGGTAGAAATACATATATCTGACAAAATAGACCTCAAAGAGAAGACCATAACAAGAGACTAGGAAGGCCACTTCATAATTATAAAGTGATCAATACAGGAGTATATAAATCTGGTAAACATATATGCACCCAATGAAAGAGCACCCAAATATCAGGAGTTTCTGTGTACCAGTTAATAATGCAAATTTTGTAATCAAACAAAACACAATAATTTCAAGAGCAACATCAAAAGTGCTTTATTCAAAGTATTGCCCATCACCAGCTACACATTTCTCCCTTTCAGGTAATTTGTGGAAACCATCCCAATAGAACTTTTCTTGTTTTGAGGCAAACCACTCAGAGATCCAATTTTCCAATTCTTCATATGTTTTGAAGTGCTGCTCAGAAAGTGTGTGTGTGCCATCAATCAGAACAAGTGGTAATCTGAAGGAGCAAGATCTGGGGAATCTGGCCGGTGGGTTAATACTTCCCAGGCAAGATCTTTTAATGTGTCTTTAACAGATTTTGAAGTGTGTGATGGTGCATGATCATTAAGCAAAATTACTTTGCCATGTCTTCTAGCCCATTCTTATTGTTTTACAATCAAAGCATGATTCAAACTGACCTGAACATTCTTTGTCTTGCTCATAGAAATCATCACTTTTTTTTTTTAAGGAAAAGAGTTGACAATTTTATTTTTACATTTCACAATACAAATGAAAATTGTTGTGTTTTTTTTGTCCCACTACTCCCCTCAAAAACTATTCTCTCTAGGAAGAGGGAGTGAGTCTTCCTTGTCTGCTGTTAGAAAACACCCAGAGTCAGCACCTTGATCCCATGTGAAGTAAAACAAGCAACAGAAGCCTGATAGAAAGAGGCTCCCCTTTCTCCTTATCTGTATGGTCAAATCATTCTGGGCCAAGTGGGCACCATCATGAGATGGGCAAGAAGTCTTGTCACTGGGGACACAGGCATCATTGGCATGTGCCCTTCCATAGGCAGCCTCATTCCAGGAGCAGGTGCCACTGGCATAATCCCAGGAGGAGTAGGAGGAACCATCATTGACATCATGGGATGGCCCCCCACATGGGGTGCTGGCATCATACCAGGGCTAGGTGGACCCGTAAGACTCGGGGGAGGTGGGATCATCGCCTCTGCAGGAGGTGGAGCTGAAAATGGAGTAGGAGGTATTTTTCCTTGATGAAATGCTGCAGTTGTTTTGTCAATCAGGCTCTGGGCCTGCTCTTCCATCCATTTCTGATTGTAGACTTCCACATTCTCTTTGTGTTTCCTACCACTGCAGTGTGTCTCTCTCACAGATGGAGAGTCATCGGTGAGCTTTGTATCACAGTAGTCACAATAAAACTTCAGTATGTTGTTCTGCAGGCCATTGGCACTCTGTTGGCCACTCCGCAACCGTGCCACTGGAAATAATCAGAGATGATCACTTTTAAAGCATTTAAACCAGGATTCACAAGTATCATGAGATGGAGCATGTTCACCATAAGCTTCCCAAAATATACAATAACTTTCAGCAGCACTTTTATTCAAAATAAAATAATGAATTAAAACATCCCTTCCACAACTAGAAGGAAAGAGAAAAGCATACCGAGACTCAGAGGAGGCGCAGTGCGGAAGTGAAATACTAACGTGCGGAGTGCGTGCGGAGCTGGCTGGAGGCTGAGGGTGCGGTTGTCGTTTTCAATTGGGAGGGTGTCTCAGGCTCTGAGCTCCAGTTCTGGGTGAGTCTCTAGGGACCCAGACTCAAACGGGAGAAGCGGGACTGTCTGGCATCGGTCGGAACTCGAGGGCAGCTTTCTCTCCGAGGTTTGCAGCCGTTGCTGGGACACTGAGAGGCAGAGCCTCTGGAGATGGGACTGAGAACAGCCATAACTGCTCGCTCCGCCCGCCCTGTTGATCCCTGGGACCTGCCCTGCCCAAGCCTTGAACAGAGGCACCTCCCTAGAGGACAGAAGTTCTCCCACTGAGGACACAGCTGATTATCACAGCCAGTTGGCCTGGAGGGCAAATCCCTCCCAGTGTTACCTACAACAATCAAGGCTTAACTACAACAAGACTGCGCACAAAGACCACTACGAGGTGCACCAAGAGTGTCTACCTCAGGTAATTGGGACACTTAGCACATAAAGCCACTCTATCGACACAGCGAAGCATAAAAAATGCCAAAACAAAGAAACAGGACACAAATGACAGAACTGGAGAAAGCAGGCTGCTGGATATAGAATTCAAAACCACACTTTTGAGGTCTTTCAAGAGTCTTCTAGAGACTGCCGATAAACTTAATGAGATGTACAAGAAATCTAATGAGACCCTCGATGTTGTGCTAAAGGACCAACTAGAAATTAAGCATACACTGACTGAAATAAAGAATATTATACAGACTCCCGACAGCAGACCAGAGGAGCGCAAGAATCAAGGCAAAGATTTGAAATGCGAAGAAGCAAAAAAACACCCAACTGGAAAAGCAAAATGAAAAAAGAATCTGAAAATATGAAGATAGTGTAAGGAGCCTCTGGGACAGCTTCAAGCATACCAACATCAGATTATAGGGGTGCCAGAAAATGAGAGAGAGCAAGATATTGAAAACCTATTTGAAGAAATAATGATGAAAAACTTCCCCTACCTGATGAAAGAAATAGACTTACAAGTCCAGGAAGTGCAGAGAACCCCAAACAAAAGGTATCCAAAGAGGACCACACCAAGACACATAATAATTAAAATGCCAAGAGCAAAAGACAAAGAGAGAATCTTAAAAGCAGCAAGAGAAAGAAACCCAGTTACCTACAAGGGAATACCCATATGATTGTCAGCTGATTTCTCAACAGAAACTTTGCAGGCCAGAAGGGAGTGGCAAGAAATATTCAAAGTGATGAATACCAAGAACCTACAACCAAGATTACTTTATCCAGCAAAGCTATCATTCAGAATTGAAGGCCAGATAAAGAGCTTCACAGATAAGGAAAAGCTAAAGGAGTTCATCACCACCAAACCAGTATTATATGAAATGCTGAAAGGTATCCTTTAAGAAGAGGAGGAAGAAGAAAAAGGTAAAGATACAAATTATGAACAACAAATATGCATTTATCAACAAGTGAATCTAAGAATCAAGTGAATAAATAATCTGATGAACAGAATGCACTGGTGACTATAATAGAATCGGGGACATAGAAAGGGAATGGACTGACTATTCTTGCAGGGGGAAGAGGTGTGGGAGATGTGGGAAGAGACTGGACAAAAATCGTGCACCTATGGATGAGGACAGTGGGTTGGGAGTGAGGGCGGAAGGTGAGGTGGGAACTGGGAGGTGGGAAGTTATGGGGGGGGAAAAGAGGAACAAATGTAATAATCTGAGCAATAACGATTTAATTAAAAAACAAAACAAAACCAAAAAAAAAATCCCGGGTGCTTTATAGAATAGAGGGAACACAAACAGGCTTAAGAATTCTCCCACAAGAGGGAGCATGAAGCACAGAGCAGGCATATTCATACAAGAACTGAAAAAGCCTTATCTATAGCAGTACTAAGGAAAGGTATTTATACCCTGAAAGTAGTAGACATCAGTGGGTGACTGCTAATTCAAATGCAAAAACAGCAATGCAGGGAGACGGAAGATGGCGGTGGTATAGGCAGACGTGTCCCAGGTTGTGTCCCAGAGCAAATGGAGTGAGCAGCTGAAACTAGTAACATCGACCCCGAATTGGCGAAATTGCTCAGCTGGTGAGACGGTTTGCAGCCGGGAAGAGCAGAACTCCCCTGGAAAGGTAAAAAAAACCAGGGATTTGGGCAGGAAAGTTTGCCAGACCTCTGAGCCTAGAGAGTCGGAGGGAGACCGCGTGGCAGACAGCCTCATCCCTTGGGACAGGCACAGCCCCTGACGGGGGAAAGGAGAACCACGGGATTCCTGGCGCCGCCAGGAGAATTGAGAGCTGGGTTCTGTGATCACAGAGGACTGAGCCTAAAGGGGCAGCCTGAAGAGCTGATCAGACCATGCAGTCCCGGTAAGAGAAGAAGCTTACAGAAACCAAGCCTTCCCCGTTACCGCGGCCGGCATTTGTTTGTTTTTACTGAATCCTGTTCATGGGACATTTCGGACACAGACACTCACCTGTGCTGAAGAGAGGGAGAGTGTGCGGAGGAGTGGAATCTGGGGAGAGACTGAGGAGAGAAGGGGGGCCGGGAGAGGTGGCAGCAAACTGAGTGCTGAGACACCCCTGAGCCCAGGACTGGGGCAGCCATTCTCTCTGGAGAGTGAGACTCCTCCCCCCAGCCCCCAGGCAATGAGCACAGCCACAACCAGATTCCACCCTGTAGTTGATCAAGGATTAAAATAACCTGATCAGTCCCTGGGAGTTAACAGGGTCTGGCCTATAGAGGGATTTTCAATCCCAGCAACAACACAGCGCCAGTAACTAACTATTACGCAGCCAGCTCTGGGCAGTGAACTTCCACTGGACAGAGAGGCCCTATAGCCTCAGACGCCAACCCCAGAACACTGCCACCCAGAGGCTGACCCACAAACTGACTCTTTGCTAAACACAAAATAAGGCAGTCTGGGAAACAAATGCGGCTTGCTTTAAAATAAGGACTGTGGTTTACAACACAGAGGAACAGTGTATCGCAGGGAAACTCAACACTCTCCTGAATACCTGACAGGTCTTAAGGCGAGCCACACTGAAGAATAGAAGAACCGAAGGACCTTCACTACTGCATTTTTTTTTTCTTTTTTCACCTTTTAACTAAGAAACCAATTTTTTTCTTTTTTTTTCTTTTTTTTTCTTTTGTTTTCTTCTTTTTTCCATCACCTGATTTTACCCTTTTAATTACTACCTTCTTATTTTTAACCAGTATTATTACTGCTACCATTTTACCATATTTTTAAAGTGCCATTTTATTTTCTCTTTATTTTATTTTGGGATTAGTGTTCTCCATTCTATTTTCATCGTTATATTATTGGTTGTTTCTAGTTTGCATTCATCTCCAGGGAGCTATTGCTGGAATTTGTTGGGATTAATGGCTGTTCTATAGGAGTATTCTCCTCATATAAAAAAGTCTCTTCCCCTCTTCCACTTCATTCTCTCTTTTCGCTCTTTTTTTTTCTTTTCTTTTCTTTTCTCGCTTTTATTTTCCCCTATCCTTTTTCCCAATTTCATTTTTGCACTCCTTTTTTTGGTCCCTACTTTTCTTTTCTTTTTTCTCTTTTATCTTTTTCTCTTCCTTCTTCCTTATCCCCTAATTCTCTTAATTCGGGTGCTCACCTTTATTTGGGGTTTTTAATATCGTGAATATATTTGTGTATAGTGCCTGGTACGTGGTGCCTTGTTGTGTTGTATTTTGTGTCTTTAAATCAACGCAGCAGGTCCAAGCAAAAGCAACCTCCTGAGCACCAACACCCTCTGCTGAGGAACAGCAGCTGTACATAAAACCTCGCCCCACCACCCAGAAGAGCCACCACAGCTGTGAACAGCACCCACCAGAGGAGCTGCTGCCAACTGAAGAGCACCTGCTACCGCAACCGCCCGAAGAGCAACCACAGACCAAGGAGTCACTGCAACCTAGGGAGCAAACACTGAACGACTCAACGTCTAGATATGTCAGTGAGATCAAACATGGGCAGACAAAGAAACCCCCAAAGGAAAGAGAAAGAGGTCTCTCCAGAAAAGCAGCTAAGTAATACAGAGGCATGCAACATGACAGAAAAAGAATTCAGAATAAGGGTCCTAGAGTGCATAAACCGGATGGAAGAAAAAATCGACAACCTCTGCAAGAAGCTAGAAGAAACAGATGAAAAAATCAACAACTTAAGTAAGACCCAAGAAGAAATGAAGAGTGTTATAGCTGCAATGAAAAACTCCATTGAAAGTATCAACAGTAGACTAGGAGAAGCGGAGGACCGAATTAGTGAATTAGAAGACAAGGAAGCAATACACACCCAAACTGAACTGCAATTGGAGAAAAAAATTAAAAGACAGGAGGAGAGCCTAAGGGAGCTTTGGGACAACATGAAACGAAACAACATACGAATAATAGGGGTACCAGAACAACAGAAGGATGAACAAGGATTAGAAAACCTATTAGAAGAAATAATATCAGAAAACTTCCCTGAGGTGGGGAAGAAAAAAGTCACACAAGCCCAGAGAGTCCCAAACAAGGTGAACCCGAAAAGACCCACACCAAGACACATCATAATTACCATGGCAAACGTTCAGGACAAAGAGAGAATCGTACAGGCTGGAAGAGAGAGGCGGAAAGTTACATACAAGGGCTCTCCCATTAGATTGTCAAATGATTTCTCAACAGAAACACGTCAGGCCAGAAAAGAATGGCCAGAAATTTACAAAGTGATGCAAAGCAAAGGACTGAATCCAAGAATACTCTATCCAACAAGGCTATCATTCAAACTTGAAGGGGAAATAAGAAGCTTCACAGACAAAAAAAGGCTAAGGGAGTTTATCACCACCAAGCCAGCAATGCAAAGAATGCTAAAGGGAATGGTATAAAAATAAGAAATAAAAAGCTCAGAAAGAAAACAGCCACACAAAAACAGAAATGGCTACAAACAAGTACCTTTCAATAATAACTTTAAACGTAAACGGACTAAATGCTCCAAACAAAAGACATCGAGTGGCTGAATGGATAAAAAAACATGACCCATACATCTGCTGTCTACAAGAAACCCACCTCATTAGAAGGGACTCACACAGACTGAAAGTGAAAGGATGGAAAAATATCTTTCAGGCAAATGGAAAGGAAAAGAAAGCTGGGGTAGCAATACTTATATCGGACAAAATAGACCTCAAAGTGAAGGGCATAACAAGAGCTAAGGAAGGCCACTTCATAATACTAAAGGGATCAATACAACAAGAAGATATAACCCTGGTAAACATATATGCACCCAATGCAGGAGCACCCAAATTCATAAAAAAAACTCCTGGATGATATCAAAGGAGAGATTGACAACAATACAATCATAGTAGGGGACTTTAATACACCACTGACAACACTGGATAAGCCCTCTACACAAACAATTAGCAAAGATACAGCAATCCTAAATGACTCACTAGATCAGATGGACTTAATAGACATCGTCAGAACACTTCACCCCAAAGCCAGGGAATATACATTCTACCCAAATGCTCATAAGACATATTCAAAAATAGACCATATATTGGGTCACAAGCAAAGTCTCCCCAAATTCAAGAAGATTGAAATCATAAAAAGCATCTTCGCAGACCACAATGGCATAATATTAGAAATAAACTACAATAAAAACAACCCAAAATACTCAAACACCTGGAAGCTGAGTAGCATGCTATTAAATATTGATTGGGTTACCAATGAAATCAAAGAAGAAATTCGAAACATCCCGGAAACTAATGACAATGAAAACACAACAATCCAAAACCTATGGGACACAATGAAAGCAGTCCTGAGAGGGAAGTTTATAGCTCTACAGGCATATCTCAAAAAACTAGAAAAAATGGTAGTAAATCATCTAACTCTACATCTCAAAGAATTAGAAAGAGAGCAACAAGAAAAACCCAGAGTGAGCAGAAGGAAGGAGATAATAAAGATTAGATCAGAAATAAATGACATAGAGACCAAAAAAAGAATACAGAAAATCAATGAAACCAAGAGCTGGTTTTTTGAAAGGATAAACAAGATTGACAAACCACTAACCAGACTCACCAAGAAGCAAAGAGAGAGGACCCAAATAAACAAAATCAGAAACGATAGAGGCGAAATAACAACAGACCCCACAGAAATACAAATGATTGTTAAAAAATACTATGGACAGCTCTACTCCAACAAACTAGACAACCTGGAGGAAATGGACAAATTCCTAGAAAAATACAACATTCCAAAACTCAATCAGGAAGAATCTAAAAATCTCAACAGGCCAATAACTATGGAAGAAATTGAAGCAGTCATCAAAAAGCTTCCAGCAAACAAAAGCCCAGGACCAGACGGCTTCACAGGGGAGTTTTACCAAATATTCAAGGAAGAACTAACACCTATCCTCCTCAGACTACTACAAAAAATTTAAGAGGAAGAAACACTTCCAAGCTCATTCTATGAAGCCAGCATCACCCTAATACCAAAACCAGGTAAAGACAACACAATGAAAGAGAATTACAGGCCAATATCCCTCATGAACACAGATGCCAAAATCCTCAACAAAATCCTAGGTAATCGGATCCAGCAGTACATCAGAAAGATCATACACCATGACCAAGTAGGATTTATCCCAGGGATGCAAGGATGGTACAATATCTGCAAATCAATAAACGTGATACATCACATAAACAAATTGAAAGAAAAAAACCACATGGTCATATCAATTGATGCAGAAAAAGCATTTGACAAAATTCAACACCCATGTTTGATAAAAACTCTCAGCAAGGTGGGAGTAGAAGGATCATACCTCAGCATAATAAAATCCATATATGACAGGCCCACAGCCAACATCATACTCGATGGACAAAAACTAACACCATTTCCCCTAAGAACAGGAACAAGACAGGGATGCCCACTCTCACCACTCCTGTTCAACATAGTACTGGAAGTGTTAGCCATTGCAATTCGGCAAGAAGAAGAAATAGAAGGCATCCAAATTGAAAAGAGGAAGTAAAGCTCTCCTTATTTGCAGACGACTGATATTATACATACAAAACCCTAGAGACTCCATCAAAAAGCTACTAGACTTAATACATGAATTTGGCAATGTAGCAGGATACAAAATTAACCCCAAGAAATCTGAGACATTTCTATACACCAATAGTGAACTTTCAGAAAGAGAGATTATAAAAACAATCCCGTTTACCATCGCACCAAAAAAATTAAGCTACCTAGGAATAAACTTAACTAAAGAGGTAAAAGACCTCTACTCAGAAAACTACAGGATGTTGAAAAAAGATATAGAGGAAGACATAAACAGATGGAAGAACATACCATGTTCATGGATTGGTAGAATCAACATCATTAAAATGTCCATACTACCCAAAGCAATCTATAAATTCAACGCATTTCCCATTAAAATATCAACGGCATACTTCAGAGATCTAGAACGAACTCTCCAAAAATTCATCTGGAATAAAAAAAGACCCCGAATAGCTGCAGCAATCCTGAATAAGACCAAAGTAGGTGGGATCTCAATACCAGATATCAAGTTGTATTACAAAGCCACTGTTCTCAAAACTGCCTGGTACTGGCACAACAATAGGCATATAGATGAATGGAATAGAATAGAGAACCCAGAAATCGGCCCGAAACAATATGCTCAATTAATATTTGACAAAGGAGGCAAGAACATACAATGGAGCCAAGATAGTCTCTTCAATAAATGGTGTTGGGAAAATTGGACAGATACATGCAAGAAAATGAAACTAGACCACCAACTTACACCATACACAAAAATAAACTCAAAATGGATAAAGGACTTAAATGTACGACAGGAAACCATAAAAATTCTAGAAGAATCCAAAGGCAACAAAATCTCAGACATATGCCGAAGCAATTTCTTCACTGATACAGTTCCTAGGGCACTTGAAACTAAAGAGAAAATGAACAAATGGGACTACATCAAAATAAAAAGCTTCTGCACAGCAAAAGAAACCATCAACAAAACAACGAGAAAACCCACAGTGTGGGAATACATATTTGCCAATGTCATATCTGATAAGGGCCTAATCTCCAAAATTTATAGGGAACTCATACAACTTAACAAAAGGAAGATAAACAATCCAATCAGAAAATGGGCAAAGGACCTAAATAGACACCTTTCAAAAGAGGACATTCAGAAAGCCAAGAGACATGAAAACTTGCTCAAAGTCACTAATCATCCGAGAGATGCAAATCAAAACAACAATGAGGTACCATCTCACACCTGTCGGACTGGCTATCATCAACAGATCAACAAACGATAAGTGCTGGAGAGGATGTGGAGAAAAAGGAACACTTGTGCACTGCTGGTGGGAATGCAGACTGGTGCAGCCACTATGGAAGACAGTATGGAGTTTCCTTAAAAAACTGAAAATGGAACTCCCATTTGACCCTTTGTCCCACTTCTAGGAATATATCCCAAGAAGCCAGAAACACCAGTCAGAAAGGATATATGCACCCATATGTTCATAGCAGCACAATTCACCATAGCTAAGATCTGGAAACAGCCTAAGTGCCCATCAGTAGATGAATGGATTAGAAAACGGTGGTACATCTACACGATGGAATACTATGCTGCTCTAAAAAGGAAGGAACTCTTACCATTTGCAACGTCATGGATGGAACTGGAGAGCATTATGCTAAGTGAAATAAGCCAGTCAATGAAGGAAAAATACCACATGATCTCACTCATTCATGGATAATAGGGACCATTATAAACTTTTGAACAGTAATAGATACAGAGGCAGATCTGCCTCAAACAGATTGTCAAACTGCAGCGGGAAGGCCGGGAGGGTGGGGGGGCAGGAGGTAGGGGGGTAAGAGATCAACTAACGGACTTGCATGCATGCATATAAGCATAACCAGTGGACATAAGACATTGGGGGATAGGGGAGGCTAGGGGACTGTCTAGGGCGGGGGGATAAAATGGACACATATGTAATACCCTTTGTAATACTTAAATAAAAAAACAAAAGAAAGAAAAATAAAAACAGCAATGCAAAATTCCAAAGAACATGAAAAATCAGGGAAACATTAGGTCACCAAATTCTACAACAATCCTCCAGAAAACAAATACAGACATGGAAATATATGATTCACCCAATAAAAAAGTCAAAATAGCTGTAAAAAAAAATTTTTAAAAAAATCCCATAAATGCTTTTTTTTGGCATGAAATTTGTCATTTTTAAGCGTAAAAATATCTATGATGTTAACACCTTCAGAAAATTTGATATATGAATTTTGAAGCTTATTGTCAATATAACAAAATAGGATAAATATAAATTCACATATATATCAACATATGTGTAAGTCTATCTATTGAAAAAAATCCGCATTATTAACTGGTACACCTAGTACATAAAAAAATGTCTGGAAGATATCAGTGATGAGATTGAGAGCAATACAATCACAGTTGGAGACTTAATACCCCATTAACATCCCTGGATAACTCCTATAGACAAAAAATTAGCAAAGAAACAGCAACCCTAAAAGACTCACTAGTTCCAATGGACTTAATAAACACCTTTAGAACACTTCACCCTAAAACTACAGAATTTACATTATTCTCAAGCACACATGGAACATTTTCAAAGATAGACCACATATTGGGACATAGGCAAAGTCTTTGCAAATTCAAGAAGATTGAAATCATATCAAGCATTTTCTCAGATCACAATGGCATAAGATTAGAATTCAACTAAATTTAAAAAATCATAAAATTTCAAACACTTAGAGGATGAATAACATGCTATTAAAAAATGAGTGGGGCCCTGGTCACAGTATAGAGTGTAGTCCTGGGAACTGAAGGGTCCCAGGTTCAATTCTTGTCAAGGGCATGTACCTTGGTTGCAGGCACATCCCCAGTAGGGGATGTGCAGGAGGCAGCTGATCAATGTTTCTCTCTCATCAATGTTTCTGACTCTCTATCCCTCTCCCTTCCTCTCTGTAAAAAATCAATAAAATATATATATTTTTAAAAAATGAGTGGGTTATCAAAGAGATCAAAGAAGACATTTAAAAATCCTGGAAACAAATGACAAGGAAAACACAACAATCCAAAATCTATGAGACATGGTAAAAGCAATCCTAAGAAAGAAGTTTACTAGTATAGCATTAAAAGCCTACCTCAAAACAAAGAAAGAAAGAAAAGAAAGAAAGAAAAAGTAAAAGAATAAAGAAAAAATGGTAATCAACCCCCTAACTCTGCAATTTAAAGAATTACAAAGAGAGCAACAAGAAAACCCCAGAGCGAGCAGAAGAAAGTAAATAATAAAGATCAAAGCAGAAATAAATGCATAGACACACACAAAAAAAATCAATGAACCAAGAGCTGATACTTTGAAAGGATAAATAAGATGATGAATCTCTAGGAAGACCCACCAAGGAGCAAAGAGAGAGGACCCAAATAAACAAAATTAGAAATGAAAGAGTCTAAATAACAACAGACCCCACAGAAATACAAAGAATCGTAAAATAAATAAAAATACTATGAGCAACTCTATTCCAACAAACTGGACAGCCTAGAAGAAATGGATATATTCCTAGAAAAATACGACCTTCCAAAACTCAGCGAGAATAAAAACAGAAATCTGAACAGGCGATAACTATGATGACATTGAAGCAATAATCAAAAAACATCCAACAAACAAAAGCCCTGGACATGACAGCTTCACAGGGGAGTTTTATCAAACATTCAAAGAAGAACTAAAACCTATCCTCTTCATATTATTACAAAAAAATTCAAGAGGAAGAATACTTCCAAGCTCTTTCTGAGAAGCCAGAATTACCCTAATCCCAAAACTAATAAAGACAATACAAAGAAACACCAATATAGGCCCATATTCCTCATGAATATAGATGCCAAATTCCTAGAAAATCAAATCCAGCATTACATTAGAAAGATCGTACACCATGACCAAGTGAGATTTATTCCAGGGATGCAAAGATGGTACAATATCCACAAATCAATAAACATGATACACCACATAAACAAACTGAAAGATAAAAACCATATAATCATATCCACTGATGCATAACAAGCATTTGACAAAATCCAACACTCTTTTTTGATAAAAACTCTAGGCAAGGTGGGAATATAAGGATCATACATCAACACAATAAAAGCCTTATATGACAAACCCACCGCCAACATCATACTCAATGGACAAAAACTAAAACCTTTTCCCCCTAAGAACAGGGATGAGACAGGGATACCGACTCTCACCACTCCTGTTCGACATAGTACTGGAAGTATTAGCTATTGCGATCAAACAAGTAGAAGAAATAAAAGGCATCCAAATTGGAAAAAAATTAAAACTGGCCTTATTTGCAGATGACATGATATTGTACATGGAAAACCAGAAAGACTCCATAAAAAAACTACTAGACTTAATAAATGAATTCTGCAATGTAGTAGGATACAAAATTAACACCCATAAGTCTATGGCTTTTCTATACACCAATAATTAACTCACATAAAGAGAAACTAAAAAAGCAATCCCATTTATCATTGCAACAAGAAAAGTAAGATACCTAGGAATAAACTTAACCAAGGAGGTAAAGGACCTGTACTCATAATATTTCAGGATGCTGAAAAAAGAGATAGAGGAATATATGAACAAATGAAAAATCTACCATATTCATGGATTGGTAGAATCAAAATCATTAAAATGACCAGACTACCCAAAGCAATCTATAAATTCAATGCAAGCCCCATTTAAGTACCAACAGCACCTTCAAAGACCTAGAACAAACTCTCCAAAAAATCATCTGGAATAAAAAAAGACCCCAAATAGTTTCAATAATCCTGATAAATAAGAACAATATTGGAGGGATCACAATACCAGATATCAAACTATACTACAAAGCCACTGTTCTCAAAACTGTCTGGTACTGGCACAAAAACAGACATATAGACCAGTGGAACAGAACAGGGAACCCAGAAATTGACACAAGCCATTATGATCTATTAATATTTGACAAAGGAAGCAAAAACATACAAAAGGGTCATATAGTCTCTTCAAAAATGGCGTTTGGAAAATTGGACAGGTGCATGCAAAAAAAATGAAACTAGACCACGAACTTACACCGTACACAAAAAGAAACTCCAAATGGATTAAGGACTTAAATGTAAGATGGGCAACCATAAAAATCTTATATGAAGCCATATGCACCAAAATAGCTGACATTTGTTGTAGCAATATCTTTACCGATATAGCTCCTAGGGCAATAGAAACTAAGGAGAAAATAAGCATGTGGGGATACATCAAAATAAAAAGTTTCTGCACAGCAAAAGAAACCATCAACAAAGCACTAAGAGAGTCCACTGCATGGGAAAATGTATTTGCCAATGTGACTTCTGATAAGGGTTTAATCTCCAAAGTGTATAGGGAACTCATACAACTTAACAAAAGGAAGATAAATAATCCAATCAAAAAATGGGCAAAGCTGGCTCCTGACAAGATGGTGAAGGAATAGGCAGACTTGTCCCAAGGCTTGTCCCCGAGCAAATAAAATGAGCAGCTGAAACTAATAACACCCACCCTGAATTGGCAAAGTACACTCAGCTGGTGAGACAGTTTGCAGCTGGGAAGGGCAGAGTTCCCCTGAAAAGGTAAAAACCAGGGATCTGGGCAGGAAAGTTTGCCAGATCTCTGAGCCCAGAGGGCCAGAGGGAGACGGCGGGGCACCCAGCCGCATCTCTTGGGACAGGCACAGCCCCTGACTGTGGTAAGGAGATCCCAGGACTGTTGGCCCTGGGGGATGTGAGATCTGGGTTCCGTAATTACAGAGGACTGAGCCTAAAGGGGGCAGCCTGAAGCACTGACCAGACCATACAGTGCCGGTAAGAGAGGAGCTTACAAAGAATCAGTCCTCTTCGTTTCTGCGGCCGGTGTTTGTTTGTTTGTTTTTACTGAACCCTGTTCATAGGACATTTTGGATACAGACACTCACCTGTGGTTAAGAGCATGAGAAGGTGCTGATGAGTGGAATCTGGGGAGAGGCTGGGGAGAAAATGGGGCCAGGAGAAGTGGGAGCAAATTGAGTGCTGAGTTAAGCCTGAGCCCAGGACTTGGGCAGCCATTTTCTCCTGAGGATATAACTCCTCCCTCCAGACCACAGGCAAGGAATACAGCCACACCCAGATTCCACCATGAATGGCATGAAGGACCTAATTAGTCCCTAGGAGTAAACAGGGTCTGGCCTATGGAGGAGCTTTCAGCCCCAGCAACAGAAAAAAAAAAATCCCAGACATTCCAGAAAACTGGGATCTTAAGCCAGAAAAAGAAATGACATTTCAATTTTTCATTTTTATTTTTTTAATATTATTTTGTTAGCTTTTTTTTGCTTTTTTTTGTTTTCCCTTTTTTTGTTTGTTGCTCTATTTTTTTTATTTTTTCTTTCTTCTCCTTTTCTTGTTTGTTGCTTTATTTCCTACTTCTTTTCACATTATTTTTTCAACCATTTGAGCAGCAGACATGTGAGCAGCCAGCCTCAGGTCTAAGAGCAGCACCTCATGTGGCCTACCCCTGTCCAAGGAGCAGCAGCTGTGTTACGGGCCCGCTTCCCTGTCTGAGGAGCAGCAACCACAAGAGCAGTCCGACCTGTCCGAGGAGCAGCAGCTGCACAAGCAGGCTACCTACATCTGAGGAGCAGCAACCCTATGAAGCCCGCCCCCATCCGAGGAGCAGTAGCTGCGCACAGCCCTCACTGTGCAATAGTCTGAGGAGCAGCAGCTGCGCAAGAATCTTGCCCTTGTCCAAGCAGCAGCAGCAGCAGCAGCCACATGAGCAGCCTGCTCAATCATGGGAACAGCAGCTGTGTGAGCAGCCTGCCCCCATTTGAGGAGCAGCAGTTCTTAAAGCAGCTCATCCCCATTCGAGGAGCAGCAGCAGCCACACGAGAAGACCGTCCACATGTGAGGAGTGGCAGCCCTGCGCAGCACGCACCAGTCCAAGGAGCAGAGCCACACACAGCCTGCACCTCTCCTATTAGCAGCAGACGGGTGAGTGGCGCGTCTCCATCTGAGGAGGAGCAGCCATGTATGCAGCTCATTCCCATCCAAAGAGCAGCAGCCACACAAGCAGCCCATCCCCATCTGAGGAGCAGCAGACTTGCAATCAACCTGTCCAAGTCCTAGGAGCAGTAGCCCCACAAGCAGCCCACCACATCAGAGGAACAACAGCAGTGTGCAGCCAGCCCCCATCCAAGGATCAGCAGCCATGTGAGCAGTCGGTCTCATTTCAAGGAGTAGCAGCTGCGTGTGTAGCCCACCACCATACAAGGAACAGCAGCCTCATGAACAGCACCTCTGAGAAACAGCAGCTGTGTGTGAAGCCTCCCTCCACCAGCCAGAGGAGTGACCACAGCTGTGAACAGCACCCACTAGAGAAACTGCTGCCAACTGAGGAGCAGCTGCTACCACAACCACCAAAGGAGCAACCACAGCCCGAGGAGACACTGCCACCAAAGGAGCAGCCCCTGAACAACTCAACGTCTAGATATCTTGGTGAGCTCAAACATGGGTAGAAGAGAAACCCCCAAAGGAAAGAAAAGGAGGACTCGCCAGAAAAGCAGCAAAGTGAAACAGAGGCATGCAGCATGACAGAAAAAGAATTCAGATTAAGGGTCCTAGAATGCAGAAACCAGATGGAGGAAAAATCAACAACTTATGCAAGATTCAAGAAGAAATGGATGAGATCCAAGGAACAGCAGCCTCCTGATCACCAGACCCTCTGTCTGAGGAACAGCAGCTATGTGTGAAGCCTCCCCCCACAGGCAGAGGTGCCACCACCACTGTGAACAGCACCCACCAGAGGAGCTGCTACCAACTGAGGAGCAGAGGCTACCACAACCACCCAAAAAGCAATCGCAGCCCGAGGATCCACTGCCACCCAAGAAGCAGCCACTGAACGACTCAACATCTAGATATGGCGGTACGATCAAACAAGGTTAGACAAAGAAACCCACAAAGGAAAGAAAAGGAGGACTCGCCAGAAAAGCAGCTAAGTGATACAGAGGCATGCAACATGACAGAAAAAGAATTCAGATTAAGGGTCCTAGAGTAGATAAACCAGATGGAGGAAAAAATCAACAACTTATGCAAGAAGAAAAAAGAAAGAGATGAAAAAATCAATAAATTATGTAAGAACCAAGAAGAAATGAAGAGTGATATAGCTGCAATAAAAAACACAATGGGAAGTTTCACCAGTAGACTAGGAGAAGCGGAGGACCAAATTAGCGAATTAGAAGACAGGGACACAAAATACACCCAAACTGAACAGTAATTGGGGAAAAAAAATTAAAAGACAGAAGGAGAGCCTAAAGGAGCTATAGGACAACATGAAACAAAACAACATACGACTAATAGGGGTGCAAGACCAACAGAAAGAGAAACAAGGGTTAGAAAACCTACTTGAAGAAATAATATCAGAAAACTTCCCAGACGTGGGGAAGAAAAAAAATCACACAAGCACAGAGAGTCCTAAACAAGGTGAACCTGAAAAGACCCACACCAAGACACATCATAATTACCATGCAAATGTTCAGGACAAAGAGAGACCCTTAAAGGCTGCAAGAGAGACACAGAAAGTTACATTGAAGGGATCTCCCATTAGATTATCAAATGATTTCTCAACAGAAACACATCATGCCTGAAAACAATGGACATAAATTTACAAAGTGATGCAAAGCAAAGGACTAAATCCAAGAATACTCTATCCAGCAAGGGTATCATTCCCAATTGAAGGGGAAATAAGAAGCGTCACAGACAAAAAAAAAAAAAATGCTAAGGGAGTTTATCACCACCAAGCCAGCAATGCAAGAAATGCTAAAGGGACCGGTGTAAAAAGAAAAAAGAAAAAGCTCAGAAAGAAAACAGCCACACAAAAACTAATTGCTACAAACAAGTGTCTTTCAATAATAACTTTAAATGTAAATTGACTCAATACTACAAACAAAAGACATTGAGTTGATAAATGAATAAAAAAACGTGACCCATACATTTGCTGTCTACAAGAGACCCACCTCAGAAGAAGGGACTCACACAGACTGAAAGTGAAAGGATGGAAAAATATCTTTAAGGCAAAAAAAAAAATGAAAAAAAAAAACTGGGGTAGCAATACTTATATCAGACAAAATAGATTCAAAGTGAAGGCCATAACAAGAGATAAGGAAGGCCACTTCATAATACTAAAGGGATCAATAAAACAAGAAGTTTTAACCCTGATAAACATATATGCACCCAATGCAGGAGCACCCAAATACATTAAAAAAAACTCCAGGAAGATATCCAAGAGAGATTGACAACAATACAATCATAGTAAGGGACTTTAATACATCACTGGATAAATCCTCTAGACAAAAATCAGCAAAGAAACAGCAATCCAAAATGACTCACTAGATCAGATGGACTTAATTGACGTCTTCAGAACATTTCACCCCAAAGCCACGGAATATACATTCTTTTCAAGTGCTCATGGGACATTTTCAAAAACAGACCACATATTGAGTCACAAACAAAGTCTCCCCAAATTCAAGAAGATTGAAATCATACTAAGCATCTTCTCAGACCACGATGGCACAATACTAGAAATAAACTACAATAAAAACAACCCAAAGTACTCAAACACTTCGAAGCTGAATAGCATGTTATTAAATATTGATTGGATAACCAATGAGATTAAAGAAGAAATTAAAAACATCCTGGAAACTAATGACAATGAAAATACAACAATCCAAAACCTATGGAACACAATGAAAGCAGTCCTGAGAGGGAAGTTCATAGCTCTACAGGCCTATCTCAAAAAACTAGAAAAAATGGTAGTAAATCATCTAACTCTACATCTCAAAGAATTAGAAAGAGAGCAACAAGAAAACCCCAGAGTGAGCAGAAGGAAAGAAATAATAAAGATTAGAGCAGAAATAAATGACATAGAGACCAAAAAAAAAAATTACATAAAATCAATGAAACAAAGAGCTGGTTCTCTGAGAGATTAACAAGATAGATGAACCTCTAGCCAGCCTCACCAAGAAGCAAAGAGAGAGGACCCAAACAAACAAAATCAGAAATGGTAGAGGAAAAATAACAACAGACCCCACAGCAATACAAATGATTGTTAATAAATACTATGGACAACTCTACTCCAACAAACTAGACAACCTGGAAGAAATGGACATATTCCTAGAAAAATACAACATTCCAAAACTCAATCAGGAAGAATCTAAAAATCTCAATAGGCCAATTAATATGGAAGAAATTGAAGCAGTCATCAAAAAGCTTCTAGCAAACAAAAGCCCAGGACCAGACAGCTTCGCAGGGGAGTTTTACCAAACATTCAAGGAAGAACTAAAATCTATCCTCCTCAGACTACTACAAAAAAATCAAGAGGAAGAAACACTTCCAAGTTCATTCTATGAAGCCAGCATCACCCTAATACCAAAACCAGGTAAAGACAACAGAATAAAAGAGAATTACAGGCCAATATCCCTCATGAACATAGATGCCAAAATCCTCCACAAAATCTTAGCAAATCAGTTCCAGCAGCACATCAGAAAGATCATACATCATGAACAAGTAGGATTTATCCCAGGGATGCAAGGATGATACAATATCCGCAAATCAATAAATGTGATACATCACATAAACAAATTGAAAGAAAAAAACCACATGGTCATATCAATTGATGCAGAAAAAGCATTTGAAAAATGCAACTCCCATTTTTGATAAAAACTCTCAGCAAGGTGGACATAGAAGGATCATACCTCAACATAATAAAAGCCATATATGACAAACCCACAGCCAACATCATACTCAATGCACAAAAACTAACACCATTTCCCCTAAGAACAGGGACAAGACAGGGATGCCCACTCTCACCACTCCTGTTTGACATAGTACTGGAAATATTAGCCATTGAAATAAGACAAGAAGAAGAAATAAAAGGCTTCCAAATTGGAAAAGAAGTAAAACTGTCCTTATTTGCAGATGACATGGTTTTATACATAAAAAACCCCTATAGACTCCATCAAAAAACTATTATACTTAATAAATGAATTTGGCAATGTAGCAGGATACAAAATTAATGCCAAGGAATCTATGGCATTTCTATACACCAAGAGTGGTCTTAAAGAAAGAGAGACTAAAAATCAATCCCATTTACCATAGCACCAAGAAAATGAAGCTACCTAGGAATAAACTTAACTAAGGAGGTAAAAGACCTCAACTCAGAAAACTACAGGACATTGAAAATGCGATAGAGAAAGACATAAACAGATGGAAGAACATACAATGTTCTTGGATTTGTAGAATCAACATCATTAAAATGTCCATACTACCCAAACAATCATTAAATTCAACGCACTTCCATTAAAATACCAATGGCATATTTCACAGACCTAGAACAAACTCTCCAAAAATTCATCTGGAATAAAAAAAGACCCCAAATAGCTGCAGCGATCCTGAGTAAGAACAAACTAGGTGCGATCTCCATATCAGATATCAAGCTGTATTACAAAGCCACTGTTCTCAAAACTGACTGGTACTGGCAGAAGAACAGACATGTAGATCAGTGGAATAGAATAGAGAGCCCAGAAATCGGCCCGAACCAACATGCTCAATTAATATTTGACAAAGGAGGCAAGAACATACAATGGAGCCAAGATAGTCTCTTCAATAAATGGTGTTGGGAAAATTTGACAAATACTTGCAAAAAAATGAAACTAGACCACCAACTTACACCATACACGAAAATAAACTCAAAATGGATGAAGGACTTAAATGTAATATGGGAAACCATAAAAATACTAGAGGAATCCAAAGGCAACAAAATCTCAGATATACACCGAAGCAATTTCTTCACTGATACAGCTCCTGGGCATTGGAAACTAAAGAGAAAATAAACAAATGGGACTACATCAAAATGAAAAGCTTCTGCACAGCAAAAGAAACCATCACAAAACAACAAGAAAGCCCACTGCATGGGAAAACATATTTGCAAATGTTATATTTGATAAGGTCCAAATCTCCAAAATTTATAGGGAACTCATACAACTTAACAAAACGAAGATAAACAATCCAATCAAAAAATGGGCAAAGCACCTCAATAGACACCTTTCAAAAGAGGACATTCTGAAAGCCAAGAGACATATAAACTTGCTCAAAGTCACTAATCATCCGAGAGATGCAAATCAAAACAACAATGAGGTACCATCTCACACGTATCAGACTGGCTATCATCAACGAATCCACAAACGACAAGTGCTGGAGAGGATGTGGAGAAAAAGGAACACTCGTGCACTGCTGGTGGGAATGCAGACTGGTGCAGCCACTATGGAAGACAGTATGGAGTTTCCTTAAAAAACTGAAAATGGAACTCCCATCTGACCCAGTGATCTCACTTCCAGGAATATATCCCAAGAAAACAGAAACACCAGTCAGAAAGGGTATATGGAAACAGCCTAAGTGCCCATGAGTAGATGAATGGGTTAGAAAACGGTGGTATATCTACATGATGGAATACTATGCTGCTGTAAAAAAGAAGGAATTCTTACCATTTGCAATGGCATGGATGGAACTGGAGAGCATTATGCTAAGTGAAATAAGCCAGTCGATGGAGGAAAAACACCACATAATCTCACTCACTCATGGATAATAAAAACCTTTATAAACTTGTGAACAAATATAGATACAGAGGCAAAGCTGCCTCGAACAGACAGTCAAACTATAGTGGGAAGTCCACGGAGGGTTGTGAGGGGGTGGGTGGCAGGGAAGAGATCAACTGAAGGACTTGTATGCATGCATATAAGAATAACCAATCGACATAAGACACTGCGGGTAGGGGATGCCGGGGGATTGTAATGGGCGGGGAAAATAGGAGACATATGTAATACTCTTTGAATACTGTAAGCAATAAAACAATTTTTTAAAAAATGCACAATGGACCTAAATAGACACTTTTCAAAAGAGGACATTCAGAAAGCCAAGACACATATGAAAACATGTTCAAAGTCACTAACCAATGGAGAGATGCAATTCAAAACAACAATGAGGTACCATCTCACACCTGACAGATGGCAATCATCAACAAATCAACAAACGACAAGTGCTGGTGATGATGAAGAAAAAAAGGAACGCTCTTACACTGCTGGTGGGAATGCAGACTGGTGCAGCCACTATGGAAAACAGTATGACATTTCCTCAAAAAATCAAAAATGGAACTTCCATTTGACCCCATGATCCCACTTCTAGGAATATATCCCAAGAAACCAGAAGTACCACTTAGAAAGGATGTATGCACCCGTATGTTCATAGCAACACAGTTTACAATAGCTAATATTTAGAAACAGCTTAAATGCCCATCAGCAGGTTAATAGATTAGAAAACTATGGTACATCAGCACAATGGAATACTACACTGCTATAAAAAAGGTATTTTTACCATTTGCAACAGCATGGATGGAACTGGAGGGCATTATGCTAAGTGAAATAAACCAGTCAGTGAATGATAAGTACCACATGATCTCACTCATTTGTGAGATATAAAGAACATTATAAACTGATGAACACAAATAGATACAGAGGCAAAGAAGCATCAAACAGACTGTCAAAAATACAGTGGGAAGGCATCAGAAGGTTTTGAGGGGTAAGAGATCAAAAGACGGACTTCTATACATGCATATAAGTATAACCAATTGACACAAGACACTGGGGGGATTGAAGGGGAGTTTAGGGTATGTGCCGGGGAGTAGGGGAGGTCCATGGGGGGAAAAAGGAAACTACTCTTTGTAATAATTTAAACAATAAAATAAATTTAAGAAAAGATAACAAGAGACAACTATAGGCACTTTATAATGATAAAGGTAACACTACACCAGAAAACATAACACCTCTTAATATAGATTAACCCAACCAGGGAGCACCCAAATTCATTAAACAGCTATTCACAGAACTAAGGAAGAAATCCATCAAAACACAATTACAGTTGGAGACTTTAATACTCCCATTGACACCTCTAGACAAACAAAAAAATCAATTGAGAAATATCAGCCTTAAATGAAATACAGACCAAATGGATATAATTTTCATTTACAGAACATTCCATCTCAGAACATCAGAATAAACATTCTTCTCTAGCACACAAGGAATATCCTCAGGGATAGACCATATGTTGGGTCTCAGAACTAGCATCAACAAATTCATAAAGATTGAAATTATACCAAGCATATGCTTTGAAATTAGAAATCAACTGCAAAAAGGAAATTAAAGAAGAAATAAAAGATGAGATCAAACGATACATAGAGACAAATGAGAATGATAACACCACATATCAAAACCTCTGGAATGCCATGAAAGCAGTATAAGAGGGAAGTTTATATCATTACACATCTCTCTCAAGAAACAAGAGAAATCTCCCCCAAAAAACAACCTAACATCACATCTTAAAATACTAGGAAAAGAAGAACAAAAGCACCCCAAAGTTAGCAGAAGAAAGAAAATAACAAAAATTAAAGCAGAATTAAATGAACTAGAGAACAAAAAGACTATACAAAAAATCAATAGAACAAAGAGCTGGTTCTTTGAAAAGATTAATAAAATTGACAAACCACTGGCTAGACTTACTGAGGGAAAAGACCCATATAAACAAAATCAGAAATGAGAGTGTAGGTCACCACACACATCACAGATATACAAAGGATGATACTAGATATTATGAAAGACTTTATGCCACCAAATTCAATAACCAAGAAGAAATGGATAAGTTTCTAGAAATATATAACCTTTCTAGACTAAATCAAGAATAATTGGAAAATCTAAATAGACCAATCAGCAGTGAGGAAGTTGAAATAACTATCAAAATCTCCCTAAAACAAAAATCCAGGACCAGATGGCTTCACCTGTGAATTCTACCATACATTCAAAGAATATTTAAAACCTTTTTGTTACTCTTCCAAAATATTGAAGAAGAGGCAATACTTTCTAACACATTCTCTGAGGCCAATGTGACCGTGATACCAAACCCTGGCAAAGATAACACAAAAAAAGAAAAGCTACAGACCAATATCCCTGATGAATATAGACCAAAATCCTAACAAAATACAAGCTAATCAAATAAAACAGCACACCTAAAAAATAATACATAACAATCAAATGGTATTCATTCCCGGGGCACAAGGATGGTTCCACATTAGTAAATTAGTCAACATAATATACCACATTAACAAAAGAAAGGATAAAATCATATGCTCTTGACAAAAGATGCATAAAAAAGCATTGATAAGATACAAAGTCCACTTATGATTAAAACACTTAACAAAATAGTAATAAAAGGAAAGTGCTTCAACTTAATAAAGACCATCTATGATAAACCCTCAGTTAATATCATACTCGACAGTGAAAAACTGCAAGTTTTTCTTCTAAGATCAGAAACAAGACAAGGATATTGACTCTCACCACTCTTATTCAACACTGGAGGCCCAGTGCACTAATTCATGCACCTTGAAAGGAACTGTGGGCCAAGAGGCTGTGGTAGGCATAGGAGTGGGTCTCAGCCCATCCTCCACCCCCTGCCCAGGCCTTCCTTCTGCAGCCCCCGGTCCCTTGTGTGCTCGCAGCCCCACTCCTGCCACCGCTTCCACTTGCTGCTGGTGCCGGCCCCAATTACTCTGCGCCATAAGTGGGTCCAAGCAGTGCTGGCACCATCAATAGGTGTGAGCAGCAGCTGCTGCCCAATTGCCCCTCAGGAGCAGGGGGAGACGGAGAAGCCCTCATTTGTGGGATAAAATTGAAACACAAACAGCAGTTGGTGGTTGCCAGAGGGAAGGGATTGGGATGTGTGGGGGTCCTAATATGAAGTGACAGGAGATTTGATTTTGGGTGGTGGGCACGTGGTCCTATATACAGATTTATAACATAGATATCCACACCTGAAAACTCTGTTAATGTTGACCAATGTTACCCCACTCAATTTAACAAATAACATTTAAAAAAGGAAGGAAGGAAGGAAGGAAGGAAGGAAGGAAGGAAGGAAGGAAGGAAGGAAGAAAGAAAGAAAGAAAGAAAGAAAGAAAGAAAGAAAGAAAGAAAGAAAGAAAGAAAGAAGGGGAGGGGGGAGGGAGGGAGGAGGGAAGGGCTTCAAAGTGTCCCTTCCTCTTTAATTTTTTAGAATAGTTTGAGGATAGGTGTTAGTTATTCATTGAATGTTTGGTAATACTACCCTGTGAAGCCGTCTGGACAAGGACTTTTGTTTTCTGGCAGTATTTTTTATTACTGCTCTGATTTCATCAGTTGTTATAGGCCTATTCAGGTTGTCTGATTCTTCCTGACTGAGTTTTGGAATTGCATTTTTCTAGGAATTCTAGAGGCCCGGTGCACGAATTCGTGTACCAGTGGGGACCCTCAGCCCAGCCTGCGGGATCAGGCTGAAAATGGCTCTCTCACATACCCCAAGAGGTCCTGGATTGCAAGAGGACACAGCAAGGCTGAAGGATCCCACCAGTGTTTGCCAGGGGCTGAGGAGGGGCTGTGGAAGGACTCCAGGGCTTGTCTGGCCTTTCTTACTCAGTCCCGATCCACCGGACCCCAGCAAACTAACCTATCTGTCAGGGCATCTGTCCCTTCGTGGTCAGTGCACAAGATAACAACTGGTTGACTGGTTGACTGTCTTCTCCCTGGTGGTCAGTGCACATCATAGAGAGCATTTGAATAGCCTTAGCTTATCATTAGCATATTATGCTTTGATTGGTTAAATGGCTGACCGGTCAACAAGACACTTAGCATATTAGGCTTTTATTATATAGGACTAGAGGCCCAGTGCACAAAAATTTGTGCACTCGGGGTGGGGGAGTGTCGCTCAGCGCGGCCTGTGCCCTCTTGCAGTCTGGGACTCCTTGGGGAATGACCACCTGCTGGCTTAGGCCCGCTTCCTGGGGGATTGGGCCTAAGCTAGCAGTCAGACATTCCTCTGGCAGCCTGGGAGCCCTCGGTGGATGTCCACTTCCAGCGGGAAGCAGGCTTAAGCTGCAGTTGGACATCATTAATGCTGCTGAGGAGGCAGGAGAGGCTCCCGCCACCACCACTGTACTGGCAGCCGTCAGCCTGGCTTGTGGCTGAGCAGAGCTCCCCCTGTGTGAGTGCACTGACCAGCAGGGGGAAGCTCCTGCATTGAGCATCTGCCCCCTGGTGGTCAGTGTGTTTCATAGTGACCAGTTATCCCCAGTCATTCTGCTGTTGGAAGAATGACTGAGGGTCAATTTTTATATTACCCTTTTATTATATAGGATAGAGGCCTGGTGCACAGGTGGGGGCCACCTGGTTTGCCTTGAAGGGTGTCCCAGATCAGGGTGGGGGTCCCACTGGGGTTCCGGACAAGCCTGGGTGAGTGGCTGATGACTGTTTGCAGGTTGGCCACAGCCCCTTCTGAGTGGGGGTCCCCTTGGGGTGCCAGGCAAGCCTGAGTGAGTGGCTGATGGCTGTTTTCAGGCTGGCCAACCCCCCCAGTGGGTACCCTCACCCCATGAGGGTGTGGCCAGCCTGGGTGAGGAGCTGATGGCTGTTTGCAGATTGGCCACAGCCCCTTCAGAGTGGGGGTCTCCGCTGGGGTGCCTGGCCAGCCTGGGTGAGGGGCTGATGGCTGTTTTCAGGCTGGTCCCTGGCCCTAGCCACCCAACCTCCCAGTGAAGGCTGGCTGGAAGCAGGTATCTGGGATTTATTTATCTTCTATAATTGAAACTTTGTTGGCTTGAGTGGAGGCTACAGTCAGCCAGGGCAGACAGAAAGCTTGGCTGCCTTCTTCACCGGGGCAACCAAGCCTCCTGCTTGCTTCAGCTCTGTGGCTTCTGGTCGCCATCTTGGTTGAGTTAATTTGTGTATAGTCTCTGATTGGCTGGTGGGCATGGCTTGGGGTGTAACAGAGGTGTGGTCAATTTGCATGTTTCTCTTTTATTAGATTAGACTAGAGGCCCAGTGCATGAAATTAGTGCATGAATGGGATATCCCTCAGCCCAGCCTACACCCTCTCCAATCTGGGACCCCTCAGGGGATGTCCAACTGCCCTAAAATGGCAGTCGGACATCCCTCTCACAATCTGGGACTGCTGGCTCCTAACTGCTCGCCTGTCTGCCAGCTTGATTGCCTCTAACCGCTTCTGCCTGCCAGCCTGATCACCCCAAACTGCTCCCCTGCTGGCCTGATTGCCCCCAACTGCCCTCCCCTTCAGGCCTGGTTGCCCCCAACTACCCTCCCTGACAGCCTTATCTCACCCCCAACTGCCCTCCCCTGATGGCCTGATTGCCCCTAACTGCCTCTGCCTTGGCCCCCACCACCATGGCTTTGTCTGGAA
The DNA here is from genome assembly GCF_964212035.1 of Myotis nattereri. NCBI lineage: Eukaryota > Metazoa > Chordata > Mammalia > Chiroptera > Vespertilionidae > Myotis > Myotis nattereri. The sequence continues at coordinate 39,666,850 of NC_138094.1, read as the reverse complement.
GGAAGTTGGACATCCAGAGGATGGCCGGTTGCCCCAATCTAATTAGCATATTACCCTTTTATTAGTATAGATAGATTATATAGAATAGGATTGCTTAAATGGGGTTGGGGGGACCTTTTTCACCAAGAGGAGATGCTCTTGGCAGACAAAAATACATATTCTCTACATCTGGACTGATAGGCAGCCATATGCACTATACTGCCAAAGCAATCATTAAAAAATTGAACCACTTTCTTACACCTTACACCAAACAGGTATTGCCCTTAAAACCCCTCCTCAGCCCCCACCTTAGGTTCTGCCTTCCCAGTTCACCCAGATTAGGTTCTGATTGGTCGGTTTCTATGCCAGTAAGCATCAACAGCTCCATCTCCTAGACAGCCATTGGCTCCTTGCACTTCACCCAGATTTTGGTTCTGATTTGTCAGTTTCTATGCCAGTCAGAATCTCTAGGCTTATCTCTGGGCCTGATCCACAGCCACCATGGCAGCTGCTGACCAGGCCTTGCCTCTCTCACTCTCTCTCTCTCCGGTCCTCGCCAGCAGCAGCAGCAGCTGCGGATCAGGCACTGCCTCTGTCTCTGGACCTGATTCACAGACACCACGGCAGCAGTGAGGTCGTTAGGCCTCTGGCCCAGCACCAGGGCCAGAGGCAACAAACTCGCTGTGCCCGCCTTGCCCCAACTACTCCCCTCCACCACCCCACCAGCCCACTGACCGCCAGCCTTGCTGTGATAGGAGCTTCTGGGCCATGGGGGAGGAACCAAGAAGTGCTTCATGCACTTCCTGGTGACCAATCATCCATCTGATCATTTAGATTGTGACATCCCCTGGCTTTTAATAATGAAGACTAGAGGCCCAGTGCACAAAAATTTGTGCACTCAGGAGGGTCCCTCAGCCTGGCCTGTGCCCTCTCACAGTCTCAGACACCTTGGGTAATGACCACCTGCTGGCTTAGGCCCATTCCCCAGGGGATTGGGACTAAGCTGGCAATCAGACATCCCTCTGGCAGCCCAGGAGCCCTCGGGGGATGTCCACTTGCCAGCGGGGAGTAGGCCTAAGCTGCAGTCGGACATTCTTAGCACTGCTAGGGAGAAGGAGGAGGCTCCCACCACCACCGCTGTACTGACAGCCATCAGCCTGGCTTATGGCTGAGCGGAGCTCCCCCTGTGGGAGCACACTGACCAACAGGGGGCAGCTCCTGCATTGAGTGTCTGCCCCCTGGTGTTCAGTGTGTGTCAAAGTGACTAGTGATTCCCAGTCACTCTGCTGTTAGGGTCAATTTGCATATTATCCTTTTATTATATAGGATAGAGGCCTGGTTCATGGGTCGGGCCAGCTGGTTTGCCCTGAAGGGTGTCCCAGATTAGGGTGGGGGTCCCACTTGTGTGCTTGGCCAGCCTGGATGAGGGGCTGAGGGCAGTTTTCAGGCTGGCCACACCCCCTTCAGGGAGGGTGGGGAGGTCCTGCTGGCATTCCTGGTTAGCCTGGGTGAGTGGCTGATGGCTATTTGCAGGCTGGCTATAGCCCCTTCAGGGTGAGGGTCCCCATTGGGGTGCCTGGCCAGTCTGTGTGAGGGGCTGATGGCTGTTTGCAGGCTGGCCACACCCCCTTCAGGTTGGGCGGTCCTGCTGGGGTTCCTGGCCAGTCTGGGTGAGAGTCTGATGGCTGTTTTCAGGCTGGCCAAGGCCCCCAGTGAGGACCCTCACCCCATGAGGGTGTGGCCATCCTGGGTGAAGGTCTGATGGCTGTTTGCAGGCTGGCCACAGCCCCCAGCCACCCAAGCTCTCAGTGGAGGCTGGCTGGAAGCAGGTATCTTGGATTTATTTAGCTTCTATAATTGAAACTTTGTTGCCTTTTGCATAGGCCACAGCCAGCCAGGGCAGGTGAGAAGCTTGACTTCCTCCATCACCGGGGCAACCAAGCCTCCTGCTTGTTCCAGCTCTATGGCTGCCGGCCGTCATCTTGGTTGGGTTAATTTGCATATAGTCGCTCTGATTGGCTGGTGGGTGTGGCTTGGGCATAGCGAAGGTCTGGACAATTAACATCTTTGTCTTTTATTAGTGTAGATGTGCATTCTATCCAGGACATCCAGTTACCCAGGTCATTGGAATATAGTAATTCTTAGTACTTTATTTACAATCCTTTCTATTTCTGTGGGGTCTGTTGTTATTTCACTTTTTTATTTCTTACTAGAGGCCTGGTGCACAAATTCATCCATGGGTGGAGTCTGGAGGGCTCCCCCAATGGGGCCCGATCAGCTGGGCTGACTGGGAGAAGGAGCCATAGGCTGTTGGCTGGCTGGCCCCAGCCCCAGTCGGGGTGGGGGACCAATCAGGGGCAGGGCTGGCCAGGGGAAGGGACATAGGAAGTTGACTGGCCAGCCCTGCCTCCAATTAGGCCAGGGTCAGTTGAGGGGAGAGGTCACCCCCCAATCAGGCCTGTTGGCCACCCACAGTGCGCATCATAGTGACCAGTCATTCCAGTCATTCCTGCATTCCAGTCACTTGGCTTTTTTATATATATAGACTAGAGGCCCAGTGCATGAATCCATGCACAGGTGGGATCTGGCCAGTCCGGCCCCAATTGGGGCAGATCAGGGCTAAGCCAGCTGAGGAGAGGAGCCACAGGTGATTGGCCAGTGGGCCCCACCCCCAATTGGGGTTGGGGGGCCCAATAGGGGCATGGCTGGTTATAGGGAGGGGCTGTTGGCAGTTGGCCAGCCGGCCCCTCCCCTGAATTGGGTGTAGGGTGCCTATCGGGGCCAGCAGCCTTGGGGTGAGGCCATGGGTGGTTGGCTGGCTGGTCCTCCCCCGCCCTTGATTGGGGTGGGGGGGCCGATTTGGGGTGTGGCTGGATGGAGGGAGGAGGTGCAGGCTGATCAGGGTGTTGGGGTCCCATCGGTGGCAGCACCAGTGGGGGGAGGGGCTGCAGGAAATTGGCCAGCTGGCACTGCCCCCTATTGGGTGGGGGTGTTCAGGGGCAGGGCCGGCTGGGGGAGGAGCTGTGGGCCTATCTAGTGGAGTGGGCTTATGGGGGGTGGGGCTGGCTGGAGGTAAGGGGGTGGGAGGTTTGGCCAGCCAGCCCCACCCTTGATTGGGGTGGGAGAGTCCAATAGTGGGCAATACTTATTAAAGAATATTTTTGAGAATAGTAACTGGGAGGAAAGGGAAAAGAGCATGTTTGAGCAGAGGAATAAGTTAACCTTCAATGCTGGCCAGGGATCAGCTTCAGTGAACCACACAGAGAGCTCCTGGGTCAATGGGGAAAAAAGGAGACATATGTACCTGATTGGACTGTTTCTCTGGCCACAGTGGGCTTCATAGCAACCGGTCATTACAGTTGTTCCGGCATTATGGTTGCTGGCTTTTTATAAATACAGATTTTGTTTATTTGGGACCTCTCTGTTTCTCAATGAGTCTGGCTAAAGGTCCATCAGTGTTGTTTATTTTTTCAAAGAACCAGCTCTTGGTTTAATTAATTTTTTGTATTTTTTTAATTAAATCTTTATTGTTCAGATTATTACATTTGTTCCTCTTTCTTCCCCCCCATAACTCCCCTCCTCCCAGTTCCCGCCCCACCCTCCACCCTCACTCCCAACCCACTGTCCTCATCCATAGGTGCACGATTTTTGTCCAGTCTCTTCCCGCATCTCCCACACCCCTTTCCCCCCCAAGAATAGTAAGTCCATTCCCTTTCTATGTCCCTGATTCTATTCTGTTCAGGGACACCAGTTCATTCTGTTCATCAGATTATTTATTCACTTGATTCTTAGATTCACTTGTTGATAGATGCATATTTGTTATTCATAATTTGTATCTTTACCTTTTTCTTCCTCTTCCTCTTCTTAAAGGATACCTTTCAGCATCTACACTAATAAAAGAGAAAAATGGTAATTGGCGTACGGCTAATTGGCTAATCAGGGCTATATGCAAATTAACTGCCAACTAAGATTGGCAGTTAACTGCCAACAAGATGGCGGCTAATTTGCATATGTAGGCACAATGCAGGGAGGCGAAAGGAAAAGCAGGAAGAAGCCCCCTGCCACTGACAGTGATCGGAAACCCAGGGGGGAGCTAAGAGCTGGGGGGCATGGCAAAGGTGGCCCTGGGGCCGCCTTTGCCCTGCCCCCCAGCCATGATCAGAGAATCAGGCGCCTTTGCTGCCCTGGCCAGTGATAGCAGGAAGTAGGGGTGGAGTCAGCGATGGGAGCTGGGCACGGTCGAAGCTGGCAGTCCCAGGAGCTAGGGGTCCCTTGCCTGGGCCTAAAGCGAAGCCCACGATCGTGGCGCCCCCCGCTGCCACTGCGGGTCCCCGCTGCCTGGGCCAGACACCTAGGCCAGAGGTGTTAGGCCTGGGCAGGGGCGGAGCCTGCAAACGCGGGGAGCTGGGGGTCCCCTGCCCAGGCCTGATGCCTCTGCGGAGGCCTCAGGCCTGGTCAAGGGGCCGATCTGGTGATTGGTGATCGGAGGGTGATGAGGGTCAACTCCTCTGGCCGAGGCATCAGGCCTGTGTGGGGGGGCGGAGCCAGGGATTGGGGGGATGTGATGGTCCCCTTGCCCAGGCCTGAAGCCTGGGTCAGAGGCGTCAGGCTTGGGCGGGGGGTGGAGCAAGCGATCAGAGGAAGATGGGGGTCCCCTGCCCAGGCATGATTCCTGGGCCAGAGGCCTCAGGCCTGGGCGGGGGCCAGAGCCAGTGATGGGGGGAGAGATGGGGGTCCCCTGTCCAAGCCTGACACCTCTGGCGAAGGCGTCAGGCCTGGGCAAGGGGCCGATCAGGCGATCGGAGGGTGATGGGGTCAACGCCTGAGGGCTCCCAGTATGTGAGAGGGGGCAGGCTGGGCTGAGGGACACTCTCCTCCCCCCGCCCCCCCACCCAGTGCACAAATTTCGTGCACCGGGCCCCTAGTTTCATATAATCCTGGTTTGCTGGTGATGAACTCCTTTAGCTTTTCCTTATCTGTGAAGCTCTTTATCTGACCTTCAGTTCTGAATGATAGCTTTGCTGGATAAAGTAATCTTGGTTGTAGGTTCTTGGTATTCATCACTTTGAATATTTCTTGCCACTCCCTTCTGGCCTGCAAAGTTTCTGTTGAGAAATCAGCTGACAGTCGTATGGGTATTCCCTTGTAGGTAACTTAGTTTCTTTCTCTTGCTGTTTTTAAGATTCTCTCTTTATCTTTTGCTCTTGGCATTTTAATTATGATGTGTCTTGGTGTGGTCCTCTTTGGATTCCTTTTGTTTGGGGTTCTCCGCGCTTCTTGGACCTGTAAGTCCATTTCTTTCACCAGGTGGGGGAAGTATTCTGTCATTATTTCTTCAAATAGGTTTTCAATACCTTCCTTTCTCTCATCTTCTGGCACCCCTATAATTCTGATGTCGGTACGCTTGAAGCTGTCCCAGAGGCTCCTTACAGTATCCTCGCATTTTTGGATTCTTTTTTCATTTTGCTTTTCCGGTTGGGTGTTTTTTGCTTCCTCGCATTTCAAATGATTGACTTGATTCTTGCGCTCCTCTGGTCTGCTGTCGGGAGTCTGTATAATATTCGTTATTTCAGTCCGTGTATGCTTAATTTCTAGTTGGTTCCCCAATATAACATCGAGGGTCTCATTAGTTTTCTTGTAGATCTCATTAAGTTTATCGGAGGCTTCTAAACAGTTCTTGAGAGACCTTAAAAGTGTGGTTCTGAACTCTATATCTTCTATTGATAATTTTGTCCTGTTTCTTTGTCTCTGCATTTTGTTATGCTTCCTTGGTGCACCCCCTAGTGGTCTTTGTGCGCAGTCTTATGGTTAAACCTTGATTGTTGTAGCTAATACCAGGGAGGGTTTGAACTCCAGGCCAAGTGGCTATCTTGTATTTTTTTTAAGTCTATGACATTTATTTTAAGTCTGATCTTTATTATTTTCTTCCTTATAGTTACTCTGGCTCTTCCAGTTGTTATAATTCTTTAAGTTGTAGAGTTAGATGACATATGAAAGTTTTTCTTGTTTATTTTTGAGCTATGCCTGTGGAGCTATGAGTTTTCCTCTCAGGATTGCTTTCACTATGTCCCATATATTTGATGTTGTTATGTGCTCATTTTCATTTGTTTAAGGACATTTTTTATTTCTTCTCTGATCTCATTGGTAACACATTCACTGTTTAATAACATGATCTTTAGTCTCTATGCATTTGAATGTTTTTTGAGTGTTTTAATAGTAGTTGATTTCTAATATCATGTCATTGGGATCTGAGAAGATACTTGATATGAATTCAATGTTCTTGAACTTACAGAGACTTAGTTTGTGTTCTAACATGTAGTTTATCTTTGAAAATGCCCCATGTGCAGTAGAGAAGAATATATATTCTATAGCTTTGTTGTGAAAAACTCTGAAAATGTCAAGTAGTTCCTTCTGATCTAGTGAGGCATTTAGGATTGTTGTTTCCTTGTAGAATTTTTGTGTAGAAGATTTATCTAGTGAAGTAAGCATGGAGTTAAAGTCCACTACTATAATTGTATTTTTGTCAATCTCTCCTTTAAAATCCTCTAGAAGTTTTATATATATATTGGGATGCTCCTGTATGGGGTGCATATATGTTTACCAAAGTTATAACCTCTTGTTGTATTCATCCCTTTAATATTATGAAGTGGCCTTCATTATCTCTAGTTATGACTTCACTTTAAAGTCTATTTGTCAGATATAAATATTGCTACCCCAAGTTTTTCTTTTTTCATTTCCATTTGCCTGAATAATTTTTTTCATCTCTTCACTTTCAATCTGTGTGAGTCCTTTGTTCGAAGGTGGGTCTCCTGTAGACAGCATATATATGAGTCATGTTTTCTTATCTATTCAGCCACCCTGTGTCTTTTGATTGGATCATTTAATCCATTTGTGTTCAAGGTTATTATTGAAAAGTACTTATTTATTGCCAGTGTAATTCCTTATGCCTGTGTTCTTCTCTTTCTCTTTATGTCTTATTTTTACAACAGTTCCTTTAGAATTTCCTGAAGTGCTGGTTTGGAGATAATAAACACTTTTAACCTCCTTTTGTCTGTGAAATACTTTATTTCACCTTGAATTTTGAATTATAGCCTTGCTGGATAGAGTAGTCTTGAGTTCAGACCCTTGATTTTCATTACCTTATATACTTCATGCCACCCCATTTGGCTTGAGGTAATTCTAGGAAGAAGTCAGCTGATAGTCTGGAAACAGCCTTGTAGGTAACTTTTTTTTTTCTTTTAATATTTTGTTGTTGAAAGTATTACATATGTCCTTATTTTCCCTATCGACATCTCCCAGCTTGTCACCTCTCTAGAGACAACCTTTATCCCATTATTGTCTGTGTCCATTGGTTATGTTTATATGAATACAAATTCTTTGGTTGACCTCTACCACCCACCCTCACCCACCCACTCCTGCATTCCTCTGTGGTTTGATAGTCTGTTTGATTCTTCTGGATCTATTTTGTTTATTACTTTATGTTGTTCATTGTATTCCACAAATGAGTGAGATCATATGATACTTATCTTTCTGACTGGCCTATTTTGCTTAGCATAATGTTCTCCAGGTCTACCCATGATGATGCAAAAGGTAAGAGTTCTTTATTTTTTGCAATGTGTAGTATTACATTGTGTAGATGTACCACAGTTTTTTTCCCGCTCATCTGCTGATGAACACATAAACTGTTTCCAAATCTTATCTATTGTAAATTGCATTGTTATAAACATAGGGGTGCATATATTCTTTCTGACTGGTGTTTCTGATTAATTGGGATATATTCCTAGAAATGGGATTACTGAGTCAAATAGATCAATTTTTAATTTTTTTAAGAAACTCCATACTGTTTTCCACAGTGGCTGCACTAGTCTGGATTACCACCAGCAGTATACTAGGGTTCGTTCTCTCCACAACCAGGCCAACATTGGTCATTTGTTGATTTGCTGATGATAGCCATTCTGACAGGTGTGAGGCAGTCCTGTATTGTCATTTTAACTTTCATCTCTTGCATGATTAGTGACTTTGAGCATGTTTTCATATGATGCTTGGCCTTCTGTATGTCCACTTTCTAAAGGTATCTAGTTAGGTCCTTTGTCCATTTTTTTATTGGGTTTGTTTATCTTCCTTTTGTTAAGTAGTATGAGTTCCCTATACACTTTGGAGATTAAACCCTTATCAGATGTCACATTGGCAAATATATTTTCCTATATAGTGGGCTCTCTTAGTGTTTTGTTGATGGTTTCTTTTGCTGTGCAGAAGCTTTATATTTTTATGTAGCCCCCTTTGTTTACTTTCTCCTGAGTTTCCATTGTCTTAGAAAACATATCAGTAAACATACTGCTACAAGAGATGTCAGATATTCTGCGGCCAATGGATTCTTCTAAGATTATTATAGTTTCCCATCTTACATTTAAGCCTTTTACCCATTTTTAGTTTATTATTCTATATGGTGTAATTCGGTGATCTAATTAATTTTCTTACATGTATCAGTATAGTTAACCCAACACCATTTATTAAAGAGACTGCCTTGACTCCATTGTATGCTCCTGCCTCTTTTGTCAAATATTAATTGAGCGTAATGGCTTGAGTCAATTTCTGGGTTCTCTGTTCTGTTCCATTGGTCTATATGTCTGTTCTTGTGCCAGTATCAGGCAGTTTTGAGAACAATAGCTTGGTAATAGAGCTTGATATCTGGTATTGTGATTTCTTCAACTTTGTTCCTCTTTCTAAGGATTGCAGAGGCTCTTGGGTTCTTTTTTATTCCATATTAGAAGCCTGATGCACAAAATTTGTGCAAGAGTAGTTCTTCCTTCTTCTGGCTGTCAGCACCAGCTTCCCTCTGGCACCCGGGGCCCAGGCTTCCCTGTGGCTGCCAGCAGGTACCTGGGACATGGGCTTCTCTAGGGCAGTTGGCAGGTACCCAGGACCTGGACTTCCCTCTGGTCCAGCTTTGTCTATAGGATGTCCACTCTAATTAGCATATTACCCTTTTATTACTATAGATAAATTTTTGGAGAGTTTGTTCTAGGTCTGTGAAATATGCTGTTAGTATTTTAATGGGGATTGCATTATATCTGTAGATTTCTTTGAGTAGTATGGACATTTAAATGATGTTGATTCTACCAATTCACTAACAGAATATCCTTTCACTTATTTATATCTTCCTCTATTTTTTCGATGTCCTGTAGTTTTCTGAGTACAGGTCTTTTACCTCCTTAGTTAATTTTATTCCTAGGTATCTTAATTTTTTGTTGCAATGGTAATTAGGATTGCTTTTTAAGTTTCTCTTTCTGTGAGTTCATTATTGGTGTATAAAAATGCCAGAGATTTCTACATGTTAATTTTTTATCCTGCTGTGTTGCCAAAATCATTTATTAAATCAAGTAGTTTTTCATTCTATGGAATCTTTAGGGTTTTCTATGTGCAATATTATGTAATCTGCAAATAATGATACTTTTACTTCTTTTTCAATTTGGATATCTTTTATTTTTGTCTTCTTTTCTGATCACTATGGCTAGCACTTCTAAAAACTATGTCGAACATGAGGTTGAACATGGGCATCCCTGTCTTGTTTTGTGTTATGGAAAATGGTTTTAGTTTTTGCCCATTGAGTATTATATTGGCTGTAGGTTTGTAATATAAGGCTATTATTATGTTGATGTAGGATCCTCTATTCCCACTTTGCTGAGAATTTAGATCAAAAAGGGTGTTAGATTTTATCAAATGCTTTTTCTGCATCAATTGATATGATCATGTGCTTTTTTTCTTGCAGTCAGTTAATGTACTGTACAAAATTTGTTGATTTTAATAGCCTTGTATCCACAGTATAAATACTACTTGGTCGTGATGTATGATCTTATTAATGTATTGTTGGATGTGATTTGCTCAATTTTTTTGAAAAATTTAGCATGTATATTCATCATGGTTATTCTATCTAATAAAAGAGAAACATGGTAATTAGCCGTACCTCCGCTACCCTTCCCATTGGCTAATCAGAGCGATATGCAAATTAACTGCCAGCCAAGATGGCAGCCAGCAGCCAGGCAGCTGGAAGCGAACATGAGGCTTGCTTGCTTCAGTGACAGAGGACTCCAAGGTTCCCCGCTGCCACTGCCAGCCTCTGAGTTTGCAGTTTGAAAAATTGTTACAAATATAGAAGCTAAACAAAACCCAAGAAACCTGCTTTCATCCAGCCAGGATCTCAGAGCTGGAGTTGAAAAAGTGTTTTGATTATAGAACCCAAACAAACCAGATACCTGCTTTCAGCAGCCAAGGCCTAAGAGCTGGAGCCAAGCCTCAGAGCTAAAGCTGGCCCAGAATAAAAAAAAGGAAAAGAAAAAAATGAGTGGTTGGGAGCTTCAGTCACCTGCCAGTCTGAAAACAGCCCTCAGCCCCTCACCCAGACTGGCCAGGCACCCCAGTGGGGACCCCCATCCTGATCCGGGACACCCTTCAGGGCAAACCAGCCAGCCCCCACCCATGAACCAGGCCTCTATCCTATATAGTAGAAGGGCAATATGCCTCCCAGCACCGGGATCAGCGGAGCTGTGAGGCCTCCCGGCACTGGGATCAGTGTGACAGGGGGCAGCGCCCAAAACCCCTGATTGCCCAGTGGCTCTGTGTGTGACAGGGGGCGGGGCCACAACCTCCCTATCCACCCTGCTCTGTTCACGACAGGAGAAGGCACGCCAACCCCCTGGTCAGCCCTGCTCTGTGCCTGATAGGGGGGAGCTACCCAACCCCCTGATTGGCCCTGCTCTGTCCGTGACAGGGGGTGGGGCTGCAACCTCCCCATTGACCCTGCCTTGAGTGTGACAGGGGGCGGTGCCCCAACCCCACAATCGGCCCTACCCTGAGCGTGACTGAGGGTGGCATTGCAACCTCCCAATCCTCCCTGCTCTGTGCATGACAGGGGGCAGCACCACAACTCCTCAATCTGCCCTGCTCTGAGCCCGACCAGGGGCTGCACCTAGGGATTGGGCCTGCCCTCTGCCACTCGGGAGCAGGCCTAAGTCAACAGGTCCTTATCTCCCGAGGGGTCCCAAACTGTGAGAGGGCACAACTGGGGCTGATGGACACCCCCTGCCAGTGCACAAATTTTTGTGCACCAGGCCTCTAGTTGGCTGATAATTTTCTTTGTTTTGGTTTTATTTGGTTTGGAGATTGTGGTAATGCTGGCTTCATAGAAAGAACTTGGAATTGTTCCTTCCTCTTGACTTTTTTGAATAGTCTGAGGTGGGTAGGTGATACCTCTTCTTTGAATGTTTGCCTCCTGTGAAGCCATCCAAAACAGAACTTTTGTTCCTGGAATTTTTGTTATTACTGCTTCTATTTCCTCAGTCGTTATCAGCCTATTAAGGTTTTCTGATTTTTCCAGATTGAGTTTTGGAAGATTGTATTTTTCTAGAAATATGTCTATTTCATCTAGATTGTCCAGGTTATTAGTATAAAGTTATTCACAGTTTTTTTGTTTTTGTTTTTTATGATCCTTTGTATCACTGTAGGATCAGTTGTTGCTTCACCTCTTTCATTTAGTATTTTGTTTATTTGGGTCATTTCTCTTTATTTCTTGATAAGTCTAGGAATTCATAAGGCTATAGGTTCATAAACCTTGTTTATCTTTTCAAAGAACTAGCTCTTGGTTCTATTGATCCTTTATATTGTTTTGGGGGTTTTGTTTGGTTTTCTGGTCTTTATGTCATTTATTTCTGCTCTGATCTTCATTATTTATTTCCTTCAACTTACTCTGGGCTTTTCTTGTTGTTCTCTTACTAGTGCTTTAAAAATTGTAGCGTTGGATAACTTATTACCGGTTTTTCTTATTTTGGAGGTATGCCTGTAATGCAAGCATGTCAAACTCAAAAGCTAACACAGGCCAAATAAGCAAGGTTTAAGCTAATGTGGGCCGCCAAAAAACAAAACCTTCAATCTTCATAGTAACGTAGGTTTATTTTGATAGAGATATGCTAAATACAAAGGGCTGAAATAAATGAGTTATCGTTAACATAAAGTACTAGAAAATTTTAATAAAAATTAATGTTTTTTTCTTGAGCACTAACTTACCAGGCACTGAATAACTGTACAAATTAATAAGCATTATGCAAAGACACCTATTTTTCTTGTTCTCTGAAAGTGAAATATTTCCTGTTAAGTACGTGACAGTTGGCTGCTAAAATATTTGCTACTAGTATTTGTAGAAAGAAATGGTGTGCATAAGGCACATAAGGGAAGTGAATGCAACACGACAATAGTAATCATTCGTGAACATTGTAGTTTATTAATAATTAATAGTATGCATAACAGGATATTGTAAAAAGTAAGTTACAAAATTTTTATTAAAATGTTTCTTACATACCATTATATTGGCTGGGCCACAAAAATATTCATTGTGGGCTGCATGCAGCAGACCATGAGTTTGATATGCTTGCTGTAGTGCTATGAACTTCCCTCTCAGGATTCTTTTCACTGTGTTCCATTGATTTAGGCTTGCTGTGATTTCATTATCCTTTGTTTCCAGGATGTCATTTCTTCTTTGATCTCTTTGGTAATCCAATCATTGTTTAATAGCATGGCATTTAGCCTCTAGATGTTTGACTGTTTTTGAGTGTTTTTATAGTAGTTGATTTCTAATTTTATGCCATTGTGATTTGAGAAGGTGCTTGATATGATTTCAATCTTCTTTATTTGTAGAGACTTAGCCTGTCTCCTAATAAGTGGTCTGTCTTTGAAAATGTCCCATGTGCACTTGAGAAGAATTGTTTCAATTTTCTCACTGCTGATTGGTCTATTTAGATTTTCCAATTATTCTTTATTTAGTCTAGAAAGGTTATATATTTCTAGGAACTTACCCATTTCTTCTAGGTTATTGAATTTGGTGGCATAAAGTCTTTCATAGTATCTAGTATCATCCTTTGTATATCTGTGACATCTGTGGTGATTTCTCCTCTCTCATTTCTGATTTTTTCTTATATGGGTCTTTTCTCTTTTGTCCTCAGTGAGTCTAGCCAGTGGTTAGTCCATTTTATTAATCTTTTCAAAGAACCACCTGTTTGTTTTATTGGTTTTTTGTGTAGACTTTTTGTTCTCTATGTTCATTTTCAGTTGCCTGAAAAAAAATTTTCCATCCCTTCACTTTCAGTCTGTGTGTGCTTTGGTCTAATATGGGTTTCTTGTAGACAACATATATATGGACCATGTTCTTCTATTCATTCAGTCACCCTATGTCTTTTGATTGGAACACTTACTCTATCTATATTTTAGGTTATTTTTGACAGGTAATTGTTGCCATTTTTATTTTTTACTAGAGGCCCCATGCAAGAAATTCATGCACTCAGGGTGGGGGCATCCCTCAGACGAGCCTGCACCCTCTCACAATCCAGGAGCCCTGCGATCGATGGCCCCACAGAGGGAGGCCCCATCCACCCACCACAGTCTGCTGGTCTGTGGCCTGGGCCTCCCTCTTCGGGGTGATTGTGGAGCCTCTCTCCCCCACCCCACCCTGATTGATCACCCCACCAGCTTGTGGCCTGGGCATCCTTCTGCGGGGCGATCTTGGGGAAATGGCGCCCTGAACGAATCACATCGCACACGCCTTGACAGTCCTGATGCCAGTGCATGTCATAGCCAGGTCAGCCGGACAGTCGTTCTGCTAGTTGGCCGATTGGTTGATTTATGTATTATGCTTTAATTTTATAGACTAGAGGCCCGGTGCACAAAAATTTGTGCACTCAGTTGTGGGAGGGTCCCTCAGCCCAGCCTGTGCCCTCACGCAGTCTGGGACCCCTCAGGGGGTGAAAACCTGCTGGCTTAGGCCTGCTCCCCGGGGGGATTGGGCCTAAGATGGCAATCAGACATCCCTCTCGCAGCCCTGCATCCCGGAAGCCCTTGGGGGAATGTCCATTTGCCAGCCTGGAGCAGGCCTAAACTGCAGTCGGACATACTTAGCTCTGCTGAGGAGGCAGGAAAGGCTCCCACCACCACTGCTGTACTGGCAGCCATCAGCCTGGCTTGGGGCTGAGCAGAGCTCCTCCCATGTGAGAGCGCCCTGACCACCAGAGGGAAGCTCCTGCATTGAGAATCTTTCCCCTGGTGGTCAGTGTGTGTCATAGTGACCAGTCATTCCCAGTCCTTCTGCTGTTAGGGTCAGTTTGCATATTATCCTTTTACTATATAGGATAGAGGCCTGGTGAACGGGTGGGGGCTGACTGGTTTGCCCTGAAGGGTGTCCCGGATCAGTGTGTGTGTCCCACTGGGTTGCCTGGCCAGCCTGGATGAGGGTATGATGGCTGTTTGCAGCTGGTCACGCCCCCTTCAGGGTGGGGGTCCGCACTGGGGTGCCTGGCCAGTCTGGGTGAGGGGCTGAGGGCTGTTTTCAGGCTGGCGGTTGACTGAAGCTCCCAAACTCTCCTTTTTTTCTTTTTTTTTAATTCTGGTATTTATTTACCTTCTATGTCTGTCACTGGAACTGTGAGCCAACTTTAGCTCTGAGGCTTGGCTCCAGCTCTGAGACCTCGGCTGCTGAAAGCAGGTATCTGGGTTTGTTTGGCTTCTATAATTGGAACACTGTTGCAGCTCCAGCTCTGAGGCCCAGCTGGCTGAAAGCAGGTTTCTGGGGTTTGTTTAGCTTCTATAATTGCAACATTGTTTCTTAGAGTGCAGCTCAGAGGCTGGCCGCGGCATGCGGGGAACCTTGGCTTCCTCCATAACTGGAGAAAGCAAGCCTCCTGTTCGCTTCAGCTGCCTGGCTGCCAGCCGCAATAGTGGTTGGCAGTTAATTTGCATATCGCCCTGATTAGCCAATGGGAAGCATGTCGGAAGTATGGTTAATTACCATGTTTGTCTATTATTACATGGGATGTCTGTGTTTCTCCTTATCTTTCTTTTTTTTTATGAATTAACTTTGTAATTTTAGTTTTCTTTTTTTTTCTTTTTTTTTATTATTAGTTAAGGTATAACAAATGTGTCCTCATCCCCCCATTAACCCCAACCTCCACCCTCCCCCCCCCCCACTGCCCCGCACACTCATGCTCCCATCCCCCTGTTGTCCATGTCCATTGGTTTGGCTTATATACATGTATACAAGTTCTTCTGTTGATCTCTTCCCCTTATCCCCTCCCTCCCCTACTTTCCTTCTGGGGATTGATAGCCTGATTGCTGTTTCTCAGTCTTTGGGTCTGTCCCTTTTCATCAGTCTATGTTGTTCTCTATAATCCACAAATGAGTGAGATCATGTGGTATTTATCTTTCTCTGACTGGCTTATTTCACTTAGCATAATGCTCTCCAGTTCCATCCATGCTGTTGCAAAAGGCAAGAGTTCCTTTTTTTTTTACCACAGCATAGTATTCCATTGTGTATATGTACCACAGTTTTCTAATCCACTCATCTGCTGATGGGCACTTAGGCGGTTTCCAAATCTTAGCTATGGTGAATTGTGCTGCTATGAACATAGGGGTGCATATATCCTTTCTGATTGGCGTTTCTGGTTTCTTGGGATATATTCCTAGGAGTGGGATCACTGGGTCAAATGGGAGTTCCATTTTTAGTTTTTGAGGAAAGTCCATACTGTTCTCCACAGTGGCTGCACCAGTCTGCATTCCTACCAGCAGTGCAGAAGGGTTCCTTTTTCTCCACATCCTCTCCAACACTTGTTGTTTGTTGATTTGTTGATGATAGCCATTCTGACAGGTGTGAGATGATAATGCATTGTCATTTTGATTCGCATCTCTCATATAATTAGTGACTTTGAGCATGTTTTCATATGTCTTTCAGGCTTCTGTATGTCCTCTTTTGAAAGGTGTCTATTTAGGTCCGTTGCCCATTTTTTTATTGGATTCTTTATCTTCCTTTTGTTAAGTTTCATGAGATCCCTGTAAATATTGGAAATTAAACCCTTATCGGTGGTATCATTGGCAAATATGTTCTCCCATGTAGCGGGTCTTCTTGTTGTTTTGTTAATGGTTTCCTTTGCTGTGCTAAAGCTTTTTATTTTGATGTAGCCCCATTTGTTTATTTTCTCTTTAGTTTCCATTGTCCTAGGAGCTGTATCAGAGAAGAAATTCCTTCAGCATATGTTTGCGATTTCGCTGCCTGTGAATTCCTCTAGTATTTTTATGGTTTCCCATCTTATGTTTAAGTCTTTTATCCATTTTGAGTTTATTTTTGTGTATGGTGTGAGTTGATGGTCTAGTTTCATCTTTATGCATGTATCTGTCCAATTTTCCCAACACCATTTATTGAAGAGACTGTCTTGACTCCATTGTATGCTCTTGCCTCCTTTGTCGAATATTAATTGGGCATAGTGGTTTGGGTCGATTTCTGGGGTCTCTATTCTATTCCATTGATCTATATGTATGTTCTTGTGCCAGTACCAAGCTGTTTTAAGAACAGTGGCTTTGTAATACAGTTTGATATCTGGTATTGAGATTCCCACCTACTTTGTTCTTTCTCAGGATTGCTGCAGCTATTCGGGGTCTTTTTTTATTCCAGATGAATTTTTGGAACGTTTTTTCTAGATTTGTGAAATATGCCGTTGGTAATTTAATGGGGATTGCATTGAATCTATAAATTGCTTTGGGTAATACGGACATTTTGATGATGTTGATTCTACCAATCCATAAACACTGTATATTCTTCCATCTGTTTATGTCTTCCTCTATCTCTTTTTTCAGTGTCCTGTAGTTTTTGGCATATAAGTCTTTTACCTCCTTAATTAAGTTTATTCTACGTATTTTAATTTTGGGGGGGCAATGGTGAATGGGATTGCTTCTGTAGTTTCACTTTCTGTAAGTTCACTATTGGTGTAAAGAAATGCCATGGATTTCTTAGGATTAATTTTGTATCCTGCTACATTGCCGAATTCATTTATTAAGTCTAATAATTTTTGATGGAGTCTTTAGGGTTCTGTACGTACAGTATCATGCCATCTGCAAATAAGGACAGTTTTACTTCTTCTTTTCCAATCTGGATGCCTTTTATTTCTTCTTCTTGTCTGATCGCAACGGCTAGTACTTCCAGTACTATGTTGAACAGGAGTGGTGAGAGGGGGCATCCCTGTCTTCTTCCTGTTTTTAGGGGGAATGGTTTTAGTTTTTGCCCATTGAGTATGATGTTGGCTGTGGGTTTGTCATATATGGCTTTTATTATGTTGAGGTATGATCCCTCAATTCCTATCTTGCTGAGAGTTTTTATCAAGAAAGGGTGTTGGATTTTGTCAAATGCTTTTCCACATCAATTGATATGACTATGTGGTTTTTTTCTCTCAATTTGTTTATGTGATGTATCACATTTATTGATTTGCGGATATTGTACCATCCTTGCATCCCTGGGATAAATCCTACTTGATCTACAGGTTGAGAACTGCTGCTCTAGTTGAATATAAAAATCAAACAAATAAAAAATCTAATGAACAGAATAAACTAGTGAATAAAATAGAATCAGAGGCATGGGAACGGAACAGAATAACAAATCTCCTAGGGAAGGGAATGAGGCTGTGGGAAGAGATTAAACAAAGATCTTTTGTTTATGTATGCATTACCTATGGACATAGACAATAGAGGGGGGAAAGCCTGGGGTGGGAAAAGAACTCGGTGGAGAGTGGCAATGGTGGACAAAGAACGAATTTTAAAGGCTGTAAGAGAGAGATATCACAAAAAAAGGACATCTATAATACTCTCAACAATAGATACTTTTTTATTTAAGTAAAAAGAAATACACCAACATGAATAAGAATCAAGAGGTGACTGGCTGATGTGGCTCATTAGTTGAGCATCAAACTATGAAGCAGGAGGTCACAGTTCCATGCACATGCCATGGTTGTGGGTTTGATTTGCAGTGGGTGGTGTGTAAGAGTAACCAATCAATGATTCTCTTATCACTGATGGTTCTGTCTCTCCCTGTCCCTTCATTTCTGAAATCAATAAGATATGTTAAAAAGAAAAATGAATCAAGAGGAAATTAAGAATGACACAGCTGCAATAAAAAGTATCATGCAAGATTTCAGCAGCATGGCACCGATGCAGGCCTTCCGCACTGCCCCAGTTGCTCCAGGCCTCTGGGCAGTGTGGGAAGGCAGAAAGGCGGCTCTGGGCTAGAGTGAAGGCTGAATTGGTAGCCAGGGGAAGAAAGGCCCATTGTTGCATGAATCTTCATGCATCGGGCCTCTAGTCAATAATAACCTCAAATATACTAGTAAATGCTCCAATGAAAAGACATAAGGTAGCTGAATGGATAAGGAAATATGACTCATATATATGCTGTGTACAAGAGACCCATTTTGAAACAAAGGACTCACACAGACTGAAAGTGAAAAGAAGTAAAAAAAAAACATTTTCAGGCAAATGAAAATGGGGAAAAAACAAAAGTGGGGTAGTGATACTTATATATGACTGAATCTCAAAGTGATGGCCATAACAAGAGATAAGAAAGGCCACTTTATAATATTAAAGGGATTGATAAAACAAGAGGGTAAAACTCTGGTATATATATATATATATATATATATATATATATATATATATTCACCCAATACAGGAGCATCCAAATATATATTTAAACTAGAGGCCCTGTGCACAAAACTTGTGCACAGATGGTGTCCCTAGGTCTGGCCAGCGATCAGGGATGACTGGGACCTTCCAGCTGCCTGCTCGGGCCTTCTTTTCATCTGCTGGCTGGGGCCTTCTTTCATTCCATGCCACCCCCTGGTGGTCAGCACATGTCATAGTGAGTGATTTAACTCCTGGTCTCCCGGTCAAACTCCCAAGGGGACACTTTGCATATTAGCCTTTTATTTATATACATAAAACTTCTGGAGGATATCAAGGAAGATATTGACAGCAATATAATAAAAGGGGACTTTAATACCCCACTAACATCACTGAATAAGTTTTCTAGACAAAAATATTAACAAGGAAATAGCAACCTACCTGACACAATAGATCAGATGGAAATAATTCACATGTTCAGAACATTTCACCCCAAAGCTACAGAATATTCATTCTTCTCAACTGCACCTGGGATAGTTTCAAAGGTAGACTACATGTTAGGAGATAAGATAAGTATCTACAAAGTCAGAAAGTTTGAAATATTTTTAAGCATTTTCTCAGAACGAAATGGCATGAAATTAGAAATCAGCTACAATAGAAATGCTCAAAATCAAATATATAGAAGCTAAATAGCATGCTATTAAACAATGAATGGGTTACCAAAGTGATCAAAGAAGATATTTAAAACAAATGAAAATAAACACACAACAATCCAGAATTTATGGAACACAGTGAAAGCAGTCCTACAAGGGAAGTTCATAGCTCTACAGGCCTACCTAAAAAGATAAAGAAAAGAAAAACTTGTAATAAGTTATCTAACCATACATCATAAAGAATTAGAGAAAAACAATAAATGCCAAACGTAAGTAAAAGGAAGGAAATATTCAAGATCAGAGTGGAAATAAATGATAGAGAGACCCATAAAACAATAGCAAAGATAAATAAAACCAAGAGATGGTTCTTTGAAAGAATAAATGAGATTAATGAACATCTAGCCAGTCTCACCAAGAAACAAATTGAGAGGAACCAAATAAACAAAATCAGAAATGAAAGAGGTGAAGTAACAACTAACCCAAAGAAATACAAAGGATCATAAAATATACTATGAACAACTTTATTTGAATAAACTGTACAACCTGGACAAAATACACATATTTCTAGAAAAATATCATCATCCAAAATTCAGTAAGAAAGAATCAGAAAACCTGAATAGGCCAATGACTACTGATGAAATGGAAGCAGTAATCATAAAACTTCCAGCAAGCAAAAGCACTGATCTAGAAGGTTTCACACCAAAGTTTCACCATATATTCAAAGAAAAACTAACACCTATTCTCCTCAAACTTTTCCCAAAAAAATCAAGAGGAAGGAACACTTCCAAGCTCTTCCTATGAAGCCAGCATTACCCTAACCCTAAAATTAGTTAAAGACATTACAAAGAAAGAGAATTACAGGCCAATATCCCTGATTAACATAGATGCTAAAACCCTCAATAAAATATTAGCAAATCACAAATCGCATCCAGCAATATATTTAAAACAAAATATACTATGACCAAGTGGAACTTATTCCAGGAATGCAAGGCTGGTACAATATTTGCAGATCAATATCGTGATATAGCAAATTAACAATTGCAACAGAAAAATCACATAATCATATCAACTGATGCAAAAAAAGTTTTTGATAAAAACCCAGCAAAGTGGAATAGAGAAATCATACCTCAACGTAATAAAAGCCTTATATGACAAATCTACAGCCAACATCATACTCAGTGGGCAAAAACTAAAACCATTTCCCCTAATAACAAGAACAAGACAGGGATACCCACATTCGCCACTCCTGTTCAATATTATACTATATGTGCTAGCCATAGTAATCAGACAAGATTTAAAAAGGGAGGTGGGGGGCATTCAAGTTAGAAAAAAAGAAGTAAGACTCTCATTATTTTTAGAAGATATGAGACTTACATAGAAAACCCTAAAGACTCCATCAGAAAACTACCACATTTAATAAATAAATTTGGGAATGTAGCAGGATACAAAATTAACAACCAGAAATCTATGTGCATAATCAAGGCACAACTATAACAAGACTGCACACAATCCACACAAGGTTGCACCTAGACAGACAAGGAGTGGTGAGTGCCTGGGATGGGGAGTAATGACTGGCTGGAAGAGATCAGTCAATAGAAGGGGAAAGGGGACATATGTAATACTTCCAATAATAAAAATTAAAAAAATAAAATAAGCTGTTTCCACCTTTCTGGTAGAAATATTTCTTTCTATAACTAACATAGAGCAGGAAACTCTTCACATTTTTCTTGGAGCCTCCGAATTAAAGTTGCAATGATTCCAGCCTCTTTTCAAAAAAACATTATTTTTATTGATTTCAGAAAGGAAGGGAGAGGGAGAGAAAAATAGAAACATCAGTGATAATAAAATCATTGATCCACTGCCTCCTGCACACCCTCTACTGGGGATTAAAAAATAGTAAATAATGGGGGTATGAGGACACATTTGTAATACTTTAACCAATAAAGAAGTTTAAAAAATAATAATAAAAATTAGTAAATAATATGCATCTTTTATATGAACATATAAATAAATTACTTTTTGTTTGTATTGTTTTATTAATCCTCACCCAAGAATATTTTTTCAATGATTTTTATTTTATAGAGGGTGGAAGGCAGGGTGGGAGTGGGGGAAGAGAGATGAGAGAGAAAGAGGAAGAAACATCTATGTGAGATAAATCAATTGGTTGCCTCCCACACATACCTGGGGATTGAACCTGCAACCTAAGTATGTGCTCTAGACTGAGAATCATACCCGCAACCCTTCAATGCCTGGGCCAACAGGCTCTTACCATAGAGCCACACAAGTCAGGGCAAATTACTTTTAATATATTTTTTTTAATATACTAGAGTCCCGGTGCACACAATTTGTACACAGGGAGGATGGGGGGGTTGGGGGGGTGTCCCTCAGCCCGGCCTGCACCCTCTATAATCTGGGACCCCTTGGGGGATGTTCGATCTCTGTGGGATTGGGCCTAAACCGGCAGTCAGACATCCCTCTCACAATCTGGGACTGCTGGTTCCTAACCACTCACCTGCCTGCCTGCCTGAGTGCCCCTAACTGCTTCTGCCTGCCAGCCTGATCACCCCCTAACTGCTCCTCTGCCAGCCTGATTGACACCTAACTGCTACTTTGTTGGCCTGATGGCCCCAACTGCCCTCCCCTGCTGGCCTGGTCACCTCTAACTGCCCTCCCCTGCTGACCTGGTAGCCCCTAACTGCCCTTTCCTGCAGGTTTGTGATGGCCTGGTCGCCCCACCTGCTGTTCAGTCATTTGATTGTTCCTCACTAACCCCTCTGCCAGTCTTGTCACCCCATGCAGCCTGCTGTTTGATCATTACTGTTACTGTGACGGCATCCTGGAAAATTTGATATTCCTCTATTATTAGTATAGATATTTTTTAATTTCATAAAGAAGGGAGAGGGAAAGAGAGAAACATCAATGATGAGAGAGAATCATTGATCATCTGTCTCCTGCACTCCCCACACTGGGAATAGAACCTGAAACCTGGGCATATGCCCTGACCAGGAATTAAACTATGATGCTTTTATTTTTAATAATTAAATCTTTATGTAATAAAATCTATCAAATGGTTTCTTGCATTATTTCTGTGTTTATAATATCTTCTACATTCTAATTTCATATCAATATAACCTATCCTTTTAAGCTCTTTTATGATGTTACTAGAGGCCTGGTGCATGAAATTTGTGCACAGGGCGGGGGGGGGGGAGGGTCCTATCAGCCCAGTCTGCACCCTGTCTAACCTGGGAGCCCTGTGGGATGAGGCCTAAATGGGCAGTCGGACATCCCTCTCACAATCCGGGACTGCTGGCTCCCAACCGCTCGCCTGCCTGCCTGCCTGATTGCCGCTAACTGCTTCTGCCAACAGGCCTGATCAGCCCTAACTACTCCTCTGCTAGCCTGATGGACGCCTAACTGCTCCCCTGCCGTCCTGATCACTCTCCCCTGCCAGCCTGCTCACCCCAAACTGCTCTCCCTTGCCAGCCTAGTCCCACGCAACTGCCCTCCCCTGCAGGCCTGGTCTCCCGCCTCAACTGCCCTTCCCTGCTGGCCTGGTCTCCCCTAACTGCCCTCCCCTGTCAGCCATTTTGTGTGAGTATGTGATGTTCAATTTGCATATTACCTCTTTATTATATAAAATGTTTTCATTTAATTAGTATTTATTTTACAAAAAAAAATCATTTTGTCCTCTAATAACTGAAAATTCAGTTTCTATATGCTCTTGGATTCCTTTCTAAATTCCATTCATTCCAAATTACCATTCCCTAGTTGTGACACTAGTTCTTTTAATCAATTTCTAAGGTAATCATAATATTCCATTGAATTACAACTACATAATTTAACTATTCTTCAATTATGCTGTATTTTTGTTTACTTCTAACTTTTCACTATAATAAATTGTATCAGGATAAAGAGTTGATGGATATTTTGTTTTCTATATACAGAGGTGTTTTACTTAAGCTAAAGATCCAAATATAAAATGCAAGGTAGAAGAATCTGAACCTTTTTGTGATGCTCATTCTCTTTTTTTAATTTAATTTTATTGTTGAAAGTATTACAGGTGTCCCCTCCATGTTCTCTCCTCCCCAATTGACTCCCTCCACTCCTGCCCCTCAAGGCCTTCACCACACTATTGTCCATGTTCATGGGTTATACATATATGCATATAAGTTCTTTGTTCAAACTCTTCCCATCCCACTAACCCCTTTATTCTGAGATTCACCAGTATGTTCCATGCTTCCATGTCTCTGAATTTATTTTGTCAGTTTATTTTGTTCATTAGATTTCACATGTGAGTGAGATCATGTGGTACTTGTTTTTCTCTGCTGGCTTATTTCACTTAACATGATACTCTCCAGGTCCCTCCATGCTGTATCAAAAGGTAAGATATCCTTCTTTTTTATAACTGCATAGTATTCCATGGTGTAGATGTACCACAGTTTTTTATCTACTCATCAACTGATGGGCACTTGAGTTGCTTCCAAATCTTAGCTATTGTAAATACCACTACTATTAACATAGAACAAGGTTGGAAAATATGAACCCTTTTGTGATGTTCATTATCTTATATCCTCTGACCCTACTAAAAAGGTTTTTTTCAAGAACATCATAGTTCCCTTTATATATATCCATGTTGTCGAGAGTCTATTTGTTTCACTCAATCTTGTCTTTCTATTCTGTGGTAAGCATCTCACAAAAATGGTCCTCAATAATTCCTGCCTCCCCTGTGTAATTCACTCTCCTTGAGTGGATTTAGTGAGTTGTTTCTATCAAACAAAATATGGCAGAAGTGATGAAATGTCATTTCTGTAATCCTATCTAATAATAGACAAACATGGTAATTAACATACCTCCGACACGCTTCCCATTGGCTAATCAGAGCGATATGCAAATTAACTGCCAACCAAGATGGTGGCCGGCAGCCAGGCAGCTGAAGCGAACAGGAGGCTTGCTTGCTCCAGTGATGGAGGAAGCCAAGGTTCCCCGCATGCCGCTGCCAGCCTCTGAGTTGCACTCTAAGGAACAATGTTGCAATTATAGAAGCTAAACAAACCCCAGAAACCTGCTTTCAGCCAGCTGGGCCTCAGAGCTGGAGCTGCAACAGTGTTTCAATTATAGAAACCAAACAAACCCAGATACTTGATTTCAGCAGCCAAGGTCTCAGAGCTGGAATTGAGCCTCAGAGCAAAAGCTGGCTCTCAGTTCCAGTGACAGCCATAGAAGGTAAATAAATCCAAGAATTAAAGACACACACACACACACACACACACACACACACACACACACACAGAAAAAAAGGAGAGGTTGGGAGCTTCAGTCACCTGCCAGCCTGAAAACAGCCCTCAGCCCCTCACCCAGACTGGCCAGGCACCCCAGTGGGGACCCCCACTATGAACAGGGTTTGACCAGCTGCAAACAGCCATCATCCCCTCATCCAGGCTGGCCAGGCACCCAAGTGGGACCCCCACCCTGATCCAGGACACCTTTCAGAGCAAACCAGCCAGCCCCCACCCATGCACCAGGCCTCTCTCCTATATAGTAAAAAGGTAATATGCAAACTGACCCTAACAGCAGAAGGACTGGGAATGACTGGTCACTATGACACACACTGACCACCAGGGGAAAGATTCTCAATGCAGGAGCTGCCCTCTGGTGGTCAGGGCGCTCTCACATGGGAGGAGCTCTGCTCAGCCCCAAGCCAGGCTGATGGCTGCCAGTACAGCAGTGGTGGTGGGAGCCTTTCCTGCCTCCTCAGCAGCACTAAGGTTGTCCGACTGTGGTTTAGGCCTGCTCCCCACTGGCAAGTGGACATCCCCCGAGGGCTGTCGGTCTGCCAGAGGGATGTCTGATTGCCATCTTAGGCCCAACCCCCTGGGCAGCGGCCCTAAGCCAGTAGGTGGTCATCCCCTGAGGGTCCCAGACTGCGAGAGGGCACAGGCCAGGCTGAGGACCCCCCTTCCCCGCCCCCAAGTGCCAAATTTTTGTGCACCAGGTCTCTAGTTAGAATATAATAGATTGTGACTTCCACCTTGGTACTCTTTACTGTCATGTGGCTTACATGTCCTGATGAAGCAATCTGCCTTAATGGGTGGTCTATATGACAAAAAGTTAAAAGTGGTCTTCAGAAAACACCAGAAAGGAAATGGTATCCAAAGCCACCATTCTCAAGGAAGTGAATTCTGCTAACAACCATTAAATAAGCTTGGAAGCAGAGCCTACTATAGTAGAATCTTCAAGTGAAAGTGCATAAGGGAAGCCAACATTTTGAGGCCTTGAAGCAGAAGACTTAGAACTAAGCTGTGCCTGGACTTTAGACTGCTGAATCACAGTTCTGTTCAGCAATTGTTAGAAATGCACTCAACAATGTCACAGAAATGAGACAAACACTCAAAACTCAATCAACAAGGCAAATTTACTTCTGTGCAGAAGGGTGTTCCTGCCAGCTGGAAATCACAGGCAAGAGCACATCAAACAGGAAGTCCATTTGGGTTTTATTTCCTGACACGGGGTTTGCCCCTTACTCTGACCTCTGACCTAATCGGTCAGGGTTCAGAGCTTGGATTACCATTATTGCATGATTGGCTAATTCAGAGGAAGGGGAAGGTAAGGCAGAACCTAAGATGGCAGCCCCCCTGAGAGCCTGAAGGTCATACCAAGATCGCAGAACCTAAGATGGTGGCACCCTGAAAGAATGTGAAAGTCATATCAAAATGGCGGGACTTAAGATAGTGGTGAGCTCCTTTCTTTGACAGAAAAGATCGCTAGTTCACTCTCACAGTTCCCCCCCCTTTTTTTATTTGACTCTTCTTCAGATACAGCTAGCAGTCTTTGACTTTCATGCTCTGCAGTATCTAGAAGGAGATTATTCTGCTGATATGCTACTGGGGTTTTTTTGGTTAATGCAGTCTCAATTAACGTTTGGATAAGGCCTCTCATACATGGAATAATGCAACATCCTATTACTGTCATAATACCTAACATAATCATTAAGGATGTGGTATAGAGGCCATCACTTTCTTCCACTTCCCAAACCATGGCTCTAGTAGATCTGAGAAAGGATCCTCAATTCCAGAATTCTCAGCTAACTCATTAGCCAAAGTTGCCAATCCCTGTAAGGCTTTAGTAATGGTCTCCTCCAGAGCTGTGTTAGGGATAAATATACAGCATTGGTCTCCTATCATTACACATACCTCCCTGCCTTTCTCCACTAGAACCATATCTAAAGCTAGCCGATTCTCCCAGGTCTGGAGAATCCATTCTGCTGGTTGCATGTAATTGCTCAGCTATTCCCTTAATAGCATCCATCGTGTAATTGACAAACCTCTGCTGATTGTAATAAATATAGTTTATCCAATCTACATTTTTGTTAATGGTTGACCACCAGAATAATACAGACTCAAATCCTGCTGCTATTTAGTTCCTAGCTTTAAACTCATCAGGGACACCCCTAGGGACACCAATGGAATCAATGTATATGTGCGGGTCAAATGAACCCCGGGGGCAGTAAGGATGTCTCTTCTGACTCTATCTATGGTCCCCTTGAAGCATCCATCTTATATAAAAACTGCTGTTTGAAATTTTAACCCTGCTATTCTGGCTTCTGTCTTAAATAATAAGGAAAATAAGACTACTGCCATTCTAGAAAGGCAGTAAACTATGCCCCAAACAGAGTTGTCAGTGCTGACAACAGGCCAGACTTTGAGATATGGTCTCATGGCCCCTTCCCAGCATGCAGGCCTTCTTTGTCAGAAATCCCAGAAGTGTCATTCCAAATTTGGGAGACAAAGAACTGGAAAAAGTATAAATAAAGTTTCCTCCATGATGGGGGCCCAGAATTTGAAAGACATCAGTTTTCTTTGGGCCTGCACAGAATTTAATAATAAATTGTAACTCCCTTTCTCTAAGTGTGTCTTGGTTTTTCTCCAGTCTTCTGCAACATTAATGGTTCCCTGACTGGGAAGAAGGCCAAATATGCTGGCCTTTTGGCCTCTGGTGAGTGGACCGGGTTTGGGACCCAGAAGAGCCAGACAGGCCTCCAGGGGGCACTGCACTGCCGATTTAGTAAAATTGAACCCGGGGACTCTGGGTACTCCCAGACCTCAGTCCAGGACTGGGCCGGCATCTGGAGAGAGTGGACCGACAGTTCTGGACCTGTTGACAGAATTGGTAAGGTAGGAGCCTCTATCAGTCAGGCCCACCCCGAGTGAGTGGAAGAGGGAGCTTGGTCACCTCCCCGGAGGTCATGCAACTTCCTCAGGCAAATTAATCAGGAGTCAGGTGGACTGTTTAAACTCTGAGTAAATATCTGGTAGAAGTCAAAAACTCGGACTGTCTGGCATATAAGTGTAAGTGTGAGCGTCTATGGGAAGCAAAAGCTATTTTGTGCCATCTTGCTGTACACATGAGAGTATTTGTTCTATTGTTTAATTTGTTTAAAGATAGGGCAAACCACCCCTTAGGGGGAAGACAGTAGAGAACTTCCAATTGCTTTTACCTGGTGTATAATTTTGCTGTGTTAGGTTAAAATTTTAGAAGTCTAAGGTTAACTTAAAGGTATAAAATTTGTTACAACCCAAAGAAGTTTAAATAAAGGCTTGTTGGGTTAAGCTAAGCACATTTTCTCATGGCCTGTGTAGGGTGAGGGAGACGGACTGCCAGATTTTTATCATGTAATCCCAAGACCTGTGACCTGCCTGCCCTTCCTGATAGGTGTACACTGGGTCTCTGTTGGAGACAGCATCCGCTCTGACTGGGGGAGGAAGAGAGCTGAAAACTGCTCCGGAGCAGGTATAAGATGGGGTAGTGGTGGTAATATTTGCTAGATAGGGTAGTAGGCTCTCAATTGTTTTTTTCTTTCCATTTGTTTATGTGATGAATCATGTTTACTGATTTGCTGATATTGTACCATCCTTGCATCCTTGGGATAAATCCTACTTGGTCATGGTGTATGATCTTACTGATGTACTGCTGGATCCGATTTGCAAAGATTTTGTTGAGGATTTTGGCATCTATGTTCATGAGGGATACAGGCCTGTAATTCTCTTTCATTGTGTTGTCTTTACCTGGTTTTGGTATTAGGGTGATGCTGGCTTCATAGAATGAACTTGGAAGTGTTCCTTCCTCTCAAATTTTTTGTCGTAGTCTGAGGAGGATAGGTTTATTTTTTTCCTTGAATGTTTGGTAAAACTCCCCTGTGAAGCTGTCTGGTCCTGAGCTTTTGTTTGCTGGAAGCTTTTTGATGACTGCTTCAATTTCTTCCATAGTTATTGACCTATTGAGATTTTTAGATTCTCCCTGATTGAGTTTTGGAATGTTGTATTTTTCTAGGAATATGTCCATTTACCTCCAGGTTGTCTAATTTGTTGGAGTAGAGTTTCCATAGTATTGTTTAACAATCATTTGTATTTCTGTGGGGTCTGTTGTTATTTCACTTCTATCATTTCTGATTTTGTTTGTTTGGGTCCTCTCTCTTTGCTTCTTGGTGAGGCTGGCTAGAGGTTCATCAATCTTGTTTATCCTTTCAAAGAACCAGCTCTTGGTTTCATTGATTTTATGTGTTATTTTTTTGGTCTCTATGTCATTTATTTCTACTCTAATCTTTATTATCTCCTTCCTTCTGCTCACTCTGTGCTTTTCTTGTTGCTCTCTTTCTAATTCTTTGAGTTGTAGTGTTATATGATTTACTTTTATAGCTTACAGTATTACAAAGAGTATCACATATGTCTCCTTTTTTCCCCAGCCCTTAACAATCCCCTTGCCTCCCCTAACCCCCAGTGTCTTATGTCCATTGGTTACACCCCCCCTTCAACCCTCTCTGGCTTTCCCGCTGTAGTTTGCCAGTCTGTTCGAGGCAGCTCTGCCTCTGTATCTATTTTTGTTCATAAGTTTATAATGGTTTTTATTATCCATGAGTGATTGAGATCATGTGGTATTTTTCCTTCATTAACTGGCTTATTTCACTTAGCATAATGCTCTCCAGTTCCATACATGCTGTTGCAAATGGTAAGAGTTCCTTCTTTTTTACAGCAGCATAGTATTCTATTGTGTAGATGTACCACCGTTTTCTAATCCATTCATCTACTGATAGCCTCTTAGGCTGTTTCCAGATCTTAGCTATGGTGAATTGTGCTGCTATGAACATATGGGTGCATGTATCCTTTCTGATTGGTGTTTCTGGTTTCTTGGGATATATTCCTAGAAGTGGGATCACGGGCTCAAATGGGAGTTCCATTTTCAGTTTTTTGAGGAAAGTCCATACTGTCTTCCATAGTGGCTGCACCAGTCTGCATTCCCACCAGCAGTGCACGAGTGTTCCTTTTTCTCCACATCCTCTCCAGCACTTGTCTTTGTTGATTTGTTGATGATAGCCATTCTGACAGGTGTGAGATGGTACCTCGTTGTTTTGATTTGCATCTCTCGGATGATTAGTGACTTTGAGCAAGTTTTCATATGTCTCTTGGCTTTCTGAATGTCCTCTTTTGAAAGGTGTCTATTTAGGTCCTTTGCCCATATTTTGATTGGATTGTTTATCTTCCTTTTGTTAAGTTGTATGAGTTCCCGATAAACTGTGGAGATTAGGCCCTTATCAGATATAACATTGGCAAATATGTTCTCCCATACAGTGGGTTTTCTCGTTGTTTTGTTGATGGTTTCTTTTGCTGTGCAGAAACTTTTATTTTGATGTAGTCCCATTTGTTTATTTTCTCTTTAGTTTCCAATGCCCTAGGAGCTGTATCTGTGAAGAAATTGCTTCAGCATATGTCTGAGATTTTGTTGCCTTTGGATTCTTCTAGTATTTTTATAGTTTCCCGTCATACATTTAAGTCCTTTATCCATTTTGAGTTTATTTTTGTGTATGGTATAGTTGGTGGTCTATTTTCATCTTTTTGCATGTATCTGTCCAATTTTCCCAACACCATTTATTGAAGAGACTGTCTTGACTCCATTATATGTTCTTGCCTCCTTTGTAAAATACTAATTGAGCATATTTGTTCGGGCTGATTTCTGGGCTCTCTATTCTATTCCATTGATCTATATGTCTGCTCTTGTGCCAGTACCAGGCAGTTTTGAGAACAGTGGCTTTGTAATACATCTTGATATCTGGTATTGAGATCCCACCTACTTTGTTCTTTCTCAGGATCACTGCAGCTATTCGGGGTCTTTTTTATTCCAGATGAATTTTTGGCGAGTTCGTTCTAGGTCTTTGAAATATGCCAATGGTATTTTAATGGGAAGTGCATTGAATTTATAGATTGCTTTGGGTAGTATGGACATTTTAATGATGTTGATTCTACCAATCCAAGAGCATGGTATGTTCTTCCATCTGTTTATGTCTTTTTCTATCTCTTTTTTCAATGTCCTGTGGTTTTCTGAGAAGAGGTCTTTTATCTCTTTAGTGAAATTTATTCCTAGGTAGCTTAATTTTTTTTGGTGCAATGGTAAATGGGATTGTTTTTTTAGTATCTCTTTGTGTAAGTTCACTATTGGTGTATAGAAATGCCATAGATTTCTCTTTTTTTTAAATATATTTTATTGATTTTTCACAGAGAGGAAGGGAGAGAGATAGAAAGTTAGAAACATCGATGAGAGAGAGACATCGATCAGCTGCCTCCTGCACACCTCCCACTGGGGACGTGCCTGCAACCCAGTACATGCCCTTGACCGGAATCGAACCTGGGACCCTTCAGTCCGTAGGCCGACGCTCCATCCACTGAGCCAAACCGGTTTCGGCAGAAATGCCATAGATTTCTTGGCGTTAACTCTGTATCCTGCTACATTGCCAAATTCATTTATTAAGTCTAATAATTAATTGATGGAGTCTATAAGTTTTTTATGTATAATATCATGTCATCTGCAAATAAGGACATTTTTACTTCTTTTCCAATTTGGATGCCTTTTATTTCTTCTTCTTGTCTAATTGCAATGGCTAATACTTCTAGTACTATATCGAACAGGAGTGGTGAGAGTGGGCATCCCTGTCTTGTTCCTGTTCTTAGGGGAAATGGTGTTAGTTTTTGTGCATTGAGTATGATGTTGGCTGTGGGTTTGTCATATATGGCTTTTATTATGTTGAGGTATGATCCTTCTATTCCCACCTTGCTGAGAGTTTTTATCAAAAATGGGTGTTGCATTTTTTCAAATGCTTTTTCTACTACCGAAATATGCTAGACCAGGTAGTCCATAAGAAAACCAAATCAAGCCAGATTTTTGTTAGCTATACTTACCAGCCTGCGGCATGTTACAACTCTACTACCAAATGCACATGAGATGGTGGGTGGGGGGGAAAGATTGTCTTGGATAGAAAAAATCATAATAGGACTTGTCACGACCTATGTGCAGCTAACTAATGTTGCTCCTATTTGTTTCAGCAGTACACTGGGCCAACATCCAACAGGTCACCTCCCAGATGAACTATGCAACTCTACCCCCAAGGCTGAAAACACCACCTACCCCTGGTGGCCCCTGCAGAAACATTCTACGCTTGTGGGACCACTGCTTACCTCTGCCTGCCTGAAACCAGAAGAACTCTCTACAAACCCCTCTGAGAGGAAGAAGCAGCATGCTAACCCCTTGGTCATCGTCCCTTTCCAGCAGGACATAGCTAAGAGGGGTCGTCACCCCTGTTCACCATAATATCCTGTGGTCATTGCTCCACACGGCTAAAAGAAGCTGTGGGACAAGGGGTGGGGTGATGGGTTGGAATGAGGAGGAAACTGGTCTTGCAAGCCGTGTAAGGCCCTAAAAACTATTAACAATGCACTGCCCTGGGCGGGGGGGAATGGGGGTTTTTATCACTGGCCCCAGGACAGATCATCGGATATGGCCTGGGGACCTCAACACCTGGGGGCCTTCCTGTAAACCCATGAAAGGGGGCGGAACCATATCTGCAAGACAAAGTCCTCAGACGGTTATAAAAATAAAGCCCTCTGTGTGTTTCTTCACTCTGATTTGAAATTATTCCCAGAGTCCACTAGTGTTAATAAACTGGGTCCCTCCTTTTCTCTAGGAATAGTGCTTGGTATTTCTTTGGTCTTCTGTAACAACATAGCTTTTAAGGAATTGATCCTTGGTTTTCATTGTTGGCAGGTCAGAATTTCGACCTGAATAAGGTAATCTATAAAGCATCTCATAAGGGGATATCCCATGTCTTTATGGGGGGCTGTTCTAATTCTGAGAAGAGCAATTGGGAGACATTTTGTCCAGGGAAGCTTAGTTTCTAGGATTAATTGGGTAATATGTCTTTTGAGAGGTTGGTTAATTCTTTCTACTTTGCCTGAGGAGGGTGGGTGCCAGAGTGTATGATATTACCATTTTATTCCCACAATTTTCACTAGTTCCTTGATAATGGTGGCTGTAAAATTACTCCCATTATCTGAGTCTATGTTCTCAACCAATCCAAAGTGAGAAATTATATTTTCTAAGAGTGCCATAGTTACATTACTGGCTGTAGCACTTGGTAGTGGAATGGCTTCAACCCAATTAGTCAAATGATCTACTATTACTAGGAGGTATTTGAAGCGACCTATTTTGGGCATCTCAGTATAATCCACCTGGATGCTCTGAAATGGTCTTAAGCCTGGGTTCCTCCCTCCGGATAGTTGTTTCCTCAGTGCCTGCTTGTTCACTTTTTTACAGGTAATACAGCTCTCATTAACTTTCTTTGCAACAGTATATATACCTACACACCCATAGGTTCTTAGAACAGTGTCACACATGGCCTGTGGGCTCCAATGACTTCCTTTATGCAATTGGATAAGTAATTCCCTCATAATGGGCTTAGAAAGCATTTCTCTCCCATCCAGTAAGAGGCACTTCAGGTGTTTTGGAGGCTCCTATATTGACTAGTTGCTCTTCTTCTTGTGGGGTGAACACTGAGATAGCAACTGTGGGAAGGACAGGAGTGAGGTGAAAAATCGGGGCTATAGCCTGGAAGGCTGCTTCCTTAGCAGTCTCATGTACTAATCTGTTTCCTTGGGCTTCTAAGGAATAGCCTCATTGATGCCCAAGCACATGTACTACTGCTATTTCTTCAGGTAATATTAGCCTGGGAGATTAATTCCTTGTTTACTAGATTTCGTCCCTTGCTATTAATAAGGCCCCTCTCAGTCCAGATTTTTCCAAAAGTGTGCACTACTCCAAAGGCATATTTTGAGTCTGTGTAGATGGTTCCCTCCTTTCCCTTTAAAAATTTTAAAGCCTGATTGAGGGCAAAAAAATCACATGTCTGGGCAGATCACCCATTTGGGCAATCTCCCTGACTCCACAACCATGGATTGCTCCACCTCTACAACAGAATATCCATTGTGTCTTGTTTCCTCAAGCACTTGGGAGGAACCATCTACAAAGAGTTTAAGTCCTGCAGAGAAAGGGGTTTCCTTGAGGTGGGGTCTGACTTTGGTTTGGTAGTCTATGAGACCCATGCAATGGTGTTCAACAGGACCCAGTGTTCCTCCTCCAGTTAGAAATTCAGTGGATTTAGACAGTTGTCAGTACTAAGTACAGATCATCTTTTTCTAATAAAATGGCCTCATATTTTAATATCCAGGAGTCAGTTAGCCACCTGACTACCTTTTGATTGAGAATGGTTCTAACTTGATTTGGAGTGCCTACAATTAATGCTCTCCCAAAGGTCAGCATTCTGCTTTCTTCATTTAATAGGATGGTTGCCGCTACAGACTGAATGCACTCAGGCCATCCTCTAGTAACTGGATCCACTAGTTTAGACAAGTATGAAACTGGTTGCTTTTCCCACCCAGGCTCTTGAGTTAGAACTCCTAGGGCAGTTCCCTTATCCACATCTTTCTAATAATCTTGTCCTATCTAATAAAAGAAACATGCAAATTGACCATAACTCAGACACCCTTCCCATTGACTAATCAGCAGGATAGGCAAATTAACTGCCAACAAAGATGGCGGCCGGCAGCCATGCAGCTGAAGCAAACAGGAGGCTTGCTTGCTCCAGTGACAGAGGAAGCCAAGGTTCCCCGCCTGCCGCAGCCCAGCTATGAGCTGCACTCTAAGCAACTATGTTGCAATTATAGAAGCTAAACAAGCTCCAGAGACCTGCTTTCAGCCAGCTTCGGCCTCAGAGCTTTGAGCTGCTGTGATGGCAACAGAGTTTCAATTATAGAGGCCAAACAGACCCAGAAACCTGCTTTCAGTCCTCAGAGCTGGAGCCGGCTCTCAGCTCCAGTGACAGCTATAGAAGGTAAATAAATCCCAGAATAAAAAGAAAAAGAAAAAAAATTCCAGAAGCTGGTCCATCCTTGCTGCTTGACACAGTTGCTGCAGGAAAGAAACATCTGCACAGCATATGTTTCAAGGGACCTGAAGTATATAGCATACTGTTCTTAATATGTTTGCTCCCCTTAGCGCTATGTGTTTTAACCAAGGTCACCTCTCCGAGAAAGGTTGTTTCCCCAGGTAGGGATTTTTCCCTGAAGTTAGGGAGGGGATAAAACCCCTTAACTAAGTGCCAGGCGGGTAGTTAATCACTTTAACTACAAACAATCACGCTTAACCTATATAATCTTTACTCCCTGGAATGGAGATAAGAAACGCCCTAACCTTTGCAATTGACAGGATTAAAATCAACTGGTATAAATACAGATGTAACAAGACAATAAACACCAGAACTTGGCTGGAGATCCTGGACAGAACTTGGCTAGAGATCCTGGCTAAGCTGCTGATCAACTGAATGCTGTCTCTGTGTCATCCTTTCTTTGCCGACTCTGTCCACACCTTTAGGGACCCCTGGACCTGCTGGGGTTGGACCCCAGCAAAAAAGGAGAGGCTGGGATCTTAAGTTGCCCTCCAGCCTGAAAATGGCTCTCAGGCCCTCACCCAGACTGGCCAGGCACTCCAGTGGGGACCCCGACCCTGAAGGGGGTGTGACCAGCTGCAATCAACCTTCAGCCCGTCATCCAGGCTGGCCAGGCACCCAAGCAGGACCCCACCCTGATCGAGGACATTTTCAGGGCAAACCAGCCGGCCCCCACCTGTGCACCAGGCCTCTATCCTATACTACAGGCAGGGCGGGACAGCGCGAGCTGCCATCCGGGCCCCATGTGCAGCCCTGGGCAGGGAGGCATAAGCCCCGCCCCCAGCTGGGACCCCTGTGTGCCACCTGAGCTCCAGCTGGGACCCCCATGCCGCCTAAGCCCCCCACTGCTAAGCCCTGCCCCCAGCCAGGACCCTATGACTATTGGAGAGCAGGAAAGTGCCACTGAGCCCTGGGTCGCTGTGGTGATCCGGCCATCGGTAAGTAGAAAAGTGCAGCCTGTATGCAGCCCCCAGCTGCGCCTGATCCGGGAGCAGGAAATCAAGC
Organism: Myotis nattereri; assembly: GCF_964212035.1. Lineage (NCBI taxonomy): Eukaryota > Metazoa > Chordata > Mammalia > Chiroptera > Vespertilionidae > Myotis > Myotis nattereri. The sequence goes on along the minus strand of NC_138094.1, from coordinate 39,631,414 downwards.
CTGGCCTGAGGGCAGCCCCAAGCTGGGCTTGATACGGGAGCAGGAACACCCAGCCTGCAGGCAGCCCCCAGCTGGGCCTGCTCCCTGGTCGCCATAGGGATCCGGGAGCAGGAGAGCAAGCCTGGCCTGGGGGCAGCTCCAAGCTGGGCCTACTCCCCGGTTGCCATGGAGACCTGGGAGCGGGAAAGCCCGGCCTGTGGGCAGCCCCCAGCTGGGCCAGCTCCCCAGTCACCATGGCGATCCAGGAGCAGGAAAGCCCGGCTTGCAAGCAGCACCCCCATCCTGGTCATAGCTAAAGGGAGAGTACAACATGAAGTGGAGGCCAGGAGCCTGAGAGATCAACACAGACGGGCTCCTGCTCCAGCCTCCATGGTGTGGCTGGGGGCAGGCCCCCAGCAAACACACACACACACACACACACACACACACACACACACAGTGCCTGCTTGCCGGGGTCCAACCCCAGCGGGTCCAGGGGTCCCCAAAGGTGTGGACGGAGTCGGCGAAGAAGGAATGACAAGGAGGCAGCGTTCAGTTGATCAGCAGCCTAGCCAGGATCTCCAGCCAAGTTCTGGTCTCGATCTCCAGAGAGGTTCCGGTTCGGATCTCCAGCCAGGTTCAGTCACCAGATTCTAGTCAGTTTCTCTTGCCAATTTCTGTAGTCAGGTTCAGTCCAGGATCTTTTGCCATGTTCTCTCGCTAGGTTCTGTCTCTAGGTTCTGAGGCCAGTTTCTGTCCAGGATCTTTTGCCATGTTCTCTCCAGCGAAGTTCTTCTGTCTCTAGAGAACGTTCTGTGTAGGTTCTGTGCCAATTTCTGTCTCTCTCTCTGTCTCTTGCTGTCTTGTTACATCTGTATTTATACCAGTTGATTCAATCCTATCAATCTCTATTACAAAGGTTAGGGCGTTTCTTATCTCCATTCCAGGGAGTAAAGATTATGTAGCTTAAGCATGATTGTTCGTAGTTAAAGTGATTAATTACCCGCCTGGCACTTAGTTGAGGGGTTTTATTCCCTCCCTAACTTCAGGGGAAAATCCCTACCTGGGGAAATAAACTTTCTCAGAGAGGAGACCTTGGTTAAAACACAGTGCCAAGAAGGTGAGCAAACATATTAAGAACAGTATGCCATATATGCCAGGTCCTTTGAAACAGCAAGGATGGACCGGCTCCCAGCACCTGCTCTGAGCATCCAATGTGGCTGGGGGCAGACCCCCAGTGGGGACACACACACACACACACACACACACAGGGCAACTGCTTCGAGCCTACGTGGCATGGCTGGGGGCAGGCCCTAGCAGACAGACACACACACACACACACACACGGGATGCCTGCTCCAAGCCTCTGCTGCAGACTGTGGCCATCTGTAGGACATCCACTGAAGGCTCCCGGACTGTGAGAGGGGCAGGCTGGGCTGAGGGAACCCCACCCCCCCAGTGCACAAATTTCGTGCACTGGGCCTCTAGTAAATTATAATGGGGAATATGCAAATTGACCATCATGCCGTAACAGCCCAGATGGCTGTGCCCACAGCGGAGGCAGGGATTCCATAACACAAGATGGCTGCGTCCACAGCAGAGCCCAAGTTCCTGTAACAAGCCTTAATGAGCAATCAGCAGGGGCCTGAGGCTGTGTGGTGCTGGGCCGGGGCAGGGAAACTCAGGCCACGACCCCCGCGTAGCAGGGCTTGACAGGGTACCTCAGGCTGCACCCCCTGCCCTGATGCCAGGCTGGGGGACCTCAGACCATGCCCCCCACCTGGCAGGGCTTCATGGGTGACCTCAGGCTGTGTCCCCTGCCTGGCAGGTATTGACAGAGGACCTCAGGCTTCACCTCCTGCCCTGGCACTGGGCCAGGGAACCTGAGGTTGTGCCCTTCCGCCTGGCAGGGCTTGACAGGGGACCTCAGGCTATGCCCCCCTCCTCAGTGCCAGGCCAGGGGACCTGAGCCCATGCTCCCCACCATTCGGGGCTTGACAGGGGACCTCAGGCTACACTCCCCACCTGGCAGGGCTTGACGGGGGACCTCAGGCTGTGCCCCCCACCCCAATGCCAGGCTGAGACACCTCAGGCCATCACCCCCACCATGCAGGGCTTTACAGGGGACCTCAGGCCATGCTCTCCACCTGCAGGGCTTGATGGAGAACCTCAAGGCACGGCCTCCACTCCAGCCCAGGGGACCTGAGGTCATGACCCCTGCACGGCAGGGCTTGATGGGGCCCTCAAGGCTTGTCCCCTGCCGTGGCCTGGGCCGGGGGAACTCAGGCCACGTACCCTGCCCCAGGCTGGGGGACCTGTGGCTGCACCACCTGGCCCAGGCCAGGGGACCTCAAGGCGCACCCCCAGTCCGGGCCAGGGGACCTCGGGCTGCACCCCCTGTCCCAGCGTTGGGCCTGGTGACCTGAGGCCATGCCCCTCACCTGACAGGGCTTGATAGTGGTGGGGCCGGCCAGGTCTGGATCTTGTGTGATTTCAAGGCGCACATGTGCGGGCATGTACCTGACTATGTTTCCCGTGGTGCGCCCCAGACTGACAGAAGGAAGATTGTCATATACATTTAACTAATTTTCTTTCATCTTTGACACTTCTATTACAGAGAAAGGGAAAATAGCAATATTAAAATATTTCCTCTAATTAATTCCCTTTTAATGTGCACGAATTTCATGCACCGGGTCACTAGTTAACAAATAAAGGGAATGATTTCTCTAATGAGGGTAACACCAGCACTGGGACAGTAACTAAGGCCTTTTTGAAGGCTTCTATTAACTGCATCTCCTCAGGTTTCCAAAGAAGGGGATTCGATTCCTCATCCAAAAGTCCCTTAGTTATAGATACATAAGAATCAATCCATAACCTATAGTATCCCACTAGTTCTAAGAATTTTCTAAATTCTTTTTTAGTATTTGGAAGTTAGTAATTCCTGAGATCCTTTCTAGACTTAATCATCTCTTTCCTTCACTTATTAAATATCCCAAATATTTTACTTCTTCTTGCACAAATTGTAGCTTTGTTTTTGAGACTCTTAAACCATGTTGACCTAGGAAGTTATGTAAACCTATAGTAGTATCAGTAACTTCTCCTAAATTAATTCCTGAGAGCAATAGATCATCTACATATTGGATTAGTCTAACCGAGAGCAGAGTGTTGAATTTCTCCAGGACTTGCTCAAGAATCTGCCCAAACAAATTGGGTGAATCTGTAAACCCTTGAGGCAAAACCATCCAGTGATACTGTTGTTTTCTCCCAGTAATAGGATTTTGCCATTCAAAAGCAAAAATATCTCTACTCTTTGCCAGAGGACAAGCCCAGAAAGTGTCTTTTAAATCAGTTACACTGAACCAAGCATGATCATGAGGTATTTTGCTGAGAAGAATATATGGGTTTGGAAGTACAGGATGTCTACTCTGAACAATTTGATTGCCCTTAAATCTTGGACTAGTCTGTGTTATGCCCAGATTGCAAGATTCCCAAGAGCCCACCAGGTAGCCAGTTAGTCTGATGCAAAAGTAGAGTCTTTTATTCAAACCCGGGTCTGGCTCCCCTACACTCCTTACTGACACAGCAGCAGGTGGCAGAGAGAGACCTAGCCCGATTGGAAGAGGAGTTTTATAGGGGGGTGGAGCGGTGACTGTGGGTCCTGCTGATTGGCCAGGTGCAAGTCGGTGTCTCGTTACACAGGATGTGGTCATATCGATGGTGTTCACTTCCCTTGATTGTCATTGGTTAGTTTAGAGAAATCCTGGTGTGGCTAGCAGAGGCTTGGGCTTCTGGGAAAAAGCCTTGCCGAGAACATGGCTCTGCCCAAAAATGGAGGACCCAGGGTAAGATGGAGGGCGTAGTCCTCGCCCTTTCATTCCCCGCTTTGTCTTGGAACTTCCAGCTCAATAATGAGATGCCGGGAGCCGGTCCATGCTTGCTGTTTCAAGGGACCTGGCATATATGGCATACTGTTCTTAATATGTTTGCTCACCTTCTTGGCATTATGTGTTTTAACCAAGGTCTCTGAGTAAGGTTGTTTCCCGAGGTAGGGATTTTCCTCTGAAATTAGGGAGGGAATAAAACCTCTTAACTAAGTGCCAGGAGGGTAATTAATCACTTTAACTATGAACAATCATGCTTAAGCTACATAATCTTTACTCCCTGGAATAGAGATAAGAAACGCCCTAACCTTTGTAATAGAGATTGATAGGATTGAATCAACTGGTATAAATACAGATGTAACAAGACAGCAAGAGACAGAGAGAGAGACAGAAATTGGCACAGAACCTACACAGAACGTTCTCTATAGACAGAAGAACTTCGCTGGAGAGAACATGGCAAAAGATCCTGGACTGAACCTGACTACAGAAATTGGCAAGAGAACCTGACTAGAACCTGGTGACTGAACCTGGCTGGAGAACCTGGACACAACCTGGCTGGAGAACCTAGCAAGAGACCATGGACACAGAACCTGGCTGGAGATCCTAAGCAGAACCTCTCTGGAGATCCAGACCAGAACTTGGCTGGAGTTCCTGGCTGGAGATCCTGGCTAGGCTGCTGATCAACTGAACACTGTCTCCGTGTTCTTCCTTCTTCGCCAACTCCGTCCACACCTTTGGGGACCCCCTGGACCCGCTGGGGTTGGACCCCGGCAATGAGACAGACTGAATTTCTATTCCACCGTTGCTAGAGGCCCCTACTGGGCACACAGAACTATCAACTGAACTATCCCTATATGCTTAACAAATGGTCCACTGGAAGGGAAAGAAACCATTTTAGTTTTAACTTCTATTGGAATAGGATGTTTCTTCTTAAAAATCCCTCAATGGCTATCAAAAAGCCAAATCAAGATTAATTTATCTACTGTCCTGATGTTTGCATAAACACAACAAGAATGGAACTGACTACCTTTGCTGGAATTTCATGGTTGAATCTTAATGTGCCCCGTAGGGCCAGGAAGCCAAGCCATCCAGCTGCCATCAGGCCTGCCTGCAGTATCCGCTGAGTTAGGTAAATCCCTCACCTGTAGCAACTCCACCTGAGCCCACGCTCCAGGCTTTAAGGCCCATCTCAGTAGCCCTCCTACTCGTTGCGGCCCAGAGTGTGTGGGGGTTCCGCAGGGATGCAGAGGCATCTTTACTGCTCCCCTTCTACTCTTACCAACTGCCAGTGATGGTAGGGCATCGGCCTGACACTCCAGTGCCAGCCATCTTCAGGGCTCCCAAGCAGGATACCAGGCTTTCTTCGTGGCATTCTTACTGGCTTCAAGTCTTTAGAGCTCAAACAGGGCTCTTTAAAAGATGATACTCCAGTCAAAGTTTTCTGTTAATAAAACCACTATTAGGAATCAGTCTTATTGAATCTGTGCAAAGAAATGTATTGCCATGACTTATTTAGCATTGCCAGATTTTGGAGGAATTACATAAGGAGAAAAACATACTGATCTACTCTAAGATTTTCTGACTTTCCTTGCCAATTCCTTTTCATGGACTTAAAACAAAACAGTAACTGTTGGCATAAAACCTTCTTTCTATGCATAACCATGCCTCAGACCTTATATTCTAAACAGGCTTTTTCCAGCTTTACTACCCCTGACATGGGCGTGGTGACTCAGGCCTGCAAGACAGTATTACAGGCTGCCAACTGTTAGCTGTTTCTCAACAATGACCAAAACCTGATGGGCACCCTTCCCTGCCCAGTTGGGCACCTGCCCTCTTGGCAGCTAGACACCCTTTACCTTTGGGGGTCACCCCACACAGTCCCCTTCCAGGACAGCCAACATACATTCAAACCTGTAAAAGAATCAAAGGTTAATATAACATATCAATACAATGAAACATAATATTGGCATTATGGCCGCTTCAGGCAGCCAAATCTTCTGCTACTAAACATGTGATCCTATAAATTGTCCTTGTCTCTTTGGAGCCATGTCCATGAAGATGAAGGCATTATCTAAGTGTCGAGCAATGTTACCAGAATCAGGCAGATCGAGCAAGTTGTAGCTTGAGCTTGAGCAGGTTGCTTTGATTGCACGTATGGGACCGCTGACTGGACGTGAGTGTAATGGACCCAAGTCGCGATGCCGTCTACCTTGAGAGCAGTGGGGGTCGTCAGCACCACAGTGTAGGGACCCTTCCAACGTGGCTCTAGGGTCTCCCAGCGGTGCCTTCTGACGTAGACCCAATCTCCTGGTCTGTGTTGATGAGGAGTTGGGGTTGGGCCGGTCTCGTCTCGTAGATGGTGTGGAGGTGCGGCCAAATGTCCTCGTGTGCCCTCTGGAGCCCTCTCAAAGAAAGAGATAGTTAAAAGGGTTTTATAGGGGGTGGCCTGCCAAACATGATAGGAGAGCCACCCAGTCCCCGCCAGTCTCCAAGTCAGATTCCTCCTCTCTTGGAGAACTTCAAAGTCCTGATGGCTTCTAGATAACGCTGTTTATTTACAGCGCTCTGCTTTCTTGCCTTTATACCAGTTCCCTTTGTGACAGAGCAGCAACCAGGCCTCTTTCAAGGAAGTGCGCTAGAAGGGGGTACCAGCCCCTCCTTTGAACAAACCCTTTCAGTACATTTGACCAGATTCATTCCTGCCCATCTTTACAGATTCTAAGGCCCATTGTCTTCCTTTAACCAGCAAGCCAAATGACACTGGCCTGTATTATTTAATTCAGCACAGGCAGGGGGAAGGGCCCATGATATCTCTGCCCTGAGGAACTATGAGCCCCACCCTTAAATGTCCCAATTAGACTAGAAAAGCCACAAATACCTTTTAAATATATCCCAGAATTCCAAAATCCCAACCTAGCGCAGAATATCACACAGCAAATCAAAGTTCCCAGCAAACAAACAGACAGAGATGTTTACTAGTTAGGCGGGCCTATTCCACCTCTGACAGAGAGCAAACACTCTTGGGGCACTCAGGGCGCTTTGCTATCGGTCAGAGCACTCAGCCTTAAAGAAATCAAGCGTGTGATTTTGTTTCTGAAGACTTCCACACTTACATGAACAAATAATTATACCCAAGTAGACATACAAACATCAAATAAATATTTACACTTACACCCTTTCAGTGAACAAGTACCTTTACAGTCTTGGGATCTTGAGCAGATAACAGGAACACTGCCCAAGTCTCCTGACGGGGGCCTGACAGGAACAGATGTGGAGGCCTCCCTTTCCCACATCCCAGGACAGGATTCTTGACCTATGTTTCATCCAGATAGAAACAGTCCAGAAGTACCCTCTGACGTTTCAGGGGTACCAAGGAAGGAGAAGTTAGGCCGCGTCCAGCCCTTCTCACAATCCACCACCAGTGACCAGTCCCAGCTCAGTGGTCTACCATTCATTTAACATTTTTCTTTCCTCCCATCATATTAAAGCCATGATTTCCTGGTAGCTAGAACTTTTAGCCTTAATTTTTAGGTGATTAGCAATACATAAGAGACACAGAAATTTCACTAGTTAAACAATTTTAAACAACACAGATACATATTTAAGCAATAAAGACAGATCAATTTGCAGAAGCAGAGACAGCATGCAATCTAAACCACAGCTTTGGGTAAACACAGTATCTAGAACCTAGGTTAAACTTAAGCATGTCCTGGGTCTCCCGAACACTGAGTTGGCAAGTTAACTGGAGCTCTTCAACCCTAGGACAGCTGTGCTGTCCCTCCCAGGCAAAGGAAAAATGTGCCCTTTAAGATCAGTATGAAACCACAGTTTCTACCTGAAATAATTGTACTTTAGAAATTGGATTACTGATATCAGTTCCTTTTAAAGACTTTTATATAACCTTTAATTGTCCTTAGTTTAAGGAAAGCAGGGTTTTCTAGATTTAAGAGATTGGCTTAAAAATAAATCCCTGAGGCAAGCACACTTCCTGCCCCATCCACATTACTGCAGCAAAACTCCACCTTAAAGCTCCACTCCTGACTAAATCAGAGGGAGGGGCCTTCACTGTTTCAAGATGGCAGCCCCCAGGGGAGCGGCAAGTCATGTAGCTGTATTGTAGACAAACAGAAATCTTATTAGCTGTTTATACCTTTTATAATCATTTAAAAGAATATCAATTAAATTTAAACTGGTCCTTGCATCAAAAATCTTCAGTTGAGGTCACAAAATCAATCCTCTCTTCTCAATCAGATTAATAAGCAAAGGCATTTAGTTATCATAATTACATAATTTTTCCCAATTCAATCCGAACCTTAAACTTTTAGCTGGCAAGTCAAGTATTCAGCATTTCTTAATCAGTAACATTTTTAAGAATAAACTTCAAAAATACAAGACATTTTAGCATTTGTTCAATTTAGCAAACTCCCAAAGCCTTGGGCTGCCTTTGACTGGAAACAGGTAACCATTAAAATGCAAATTAGTTACATTCTTTCTCCCAAGGATGAGAAACTGGGAAGCAAACCGGTCTCCAGAAGTTGCCACTGGTGGGAAATTTCCGCCCACCTGCTTGTTCTGTTGGGGGAAGGGAGGCTAGCCCTTCCTCCATTAAGAAAGCTTTCTTAAGTAACAAAGGACCAGGTTGTTTTATTTTCCCCCTTTGGAAAAACTGTTCTTTATTATGGAAATGCCGATCCTGCTGCTAGAATTTAGCTAGCATCTTTTTTTCCTGGGTGAATGATCAGTCTTGGGATCCATCCTGCACATTTGAAAGGAGATTCCAGCTTAAAACTCTATCCAAAATCGGATGTGCGCACATTAGTTTCAAGCCAGCTTTTCTCCCTACACGTGCACAGAAATCCCAGACGCATTTACTTGGGGAGGGGGTGACCTGTTTTCACAGATCCTTAGTCAGATGCCCACCTGACCGCCACACAAAGGAGGGGAGAGGGCAGTCCTCCTCCCTCCACACTCGCACACTTTCACCAGACATTCATTCAGAGTTTAAACAATCCATTCAATTCCTAACAACTTCCCAACTCCTGAGGGAGCTCTAAAGCCTCCCCCAATCTCCTTGAAATGATCAATCACAATACGCAAAGGTGCAGTCTGAGTCCATCCCATAATGTCCGTCCAGTACAAACACAGAAAACTAAACAGGGCCCAAAGATACAGCCTTCCAACTCCATGGAAGCAACTAGATGATGGCCTTACGCCAAACCGGCGGGAGGGACCCGCCTCGTCTCAAATCCACGAGGGGAAACTACATCCCTCGTGAGGGGCATACTCATCCCTCCTGGGGAGCAGAACGTCTTCCAACTCTCCCCCGCGCGTGGTCCTTCAGTGGTGTGTCCACCTGGACCCCTTGGACACTTACAGATACCAGAAATGAGCTCGCACAGAACAGAACACACAATGACACAGACACCTACCGCAGTCAGTCAGACTCTTCGGATCGGGGGCCCCTCGATGGTCTTGGGAACCCCGTGCAAGCCCCCAAATCTTATGCCCAGATTTCAAGATTCCCAAGAGCCCACCAGGCAGCCAGTGAGTCTGATGCAAAAGCAAAGAGTCTTTTATTCAAACCCCGGTCTGGCTCCCTTACCCTCCTTACTGACACAGCAGCAGGTGGCAGAGAAAGACCTAGCCCGATTGGAAGAGGAGTTTTATAGGGGGGTGGAGCGGTGACTGTGGGTCCTGCTGATTGGCCAGGTGCAAGTCGGTGTCTCGTGACACAGGATGTGGTCATATCGATGGTGTTCACTTCCCTTGATTGTCATTGGTTAGTTTAGAGAAATCCTGGGTGTGGCTAGCAGAGGCTTGGGCTTCTGGGAAGAAGCCTTGCTGAGCACATGGCTCTGCCCAAAAATGGAGGACCCAGGGTAAGATGGAGGGCGTAGTCCTCGCCCTTTCAGTCTGTAAGATCCATCTGGTTTCTTTACTGACAGAAGAGGGGTGTTGAAAGGGGACATGCAGGGTTTCAAGGAGGCCATCTGTAACAAGCCTTTGATAATTGGTTGTAACCCCATTCTCCCTTCTAATGGGATTTGGTATTGTCTCCTCCTGACTGACTCCCCTTTGTTCTTTATCTCAACCTGAATTGGGGGAATATCTAACCCTCCCCGGTTTCCTTCCCTGTTCCAAACTTTAGGGAGGATCTTCTCCTCCTCTTTGGTAGACAAAAGATTAAGGGAGACCTGAATTTTCTTGTGCCCGTTTGTTAGTCCAACTCCTTATTTTGTCAGTAAATCCCAACCTAAAAGATTGGTCCCGGTCTCAGGTACAAAAAGGAATTCTGTCTGGACCTTCCAAGTTTTGTATATGACTTGTGTTTCCTTGAAGATGGGCACATTAAAGCCTTCACCCTTCACTCCTGAAACTAATAAACATTCATTGGATAGGCTCAGGGATGTGGGCTGATATAATAGAGAGGAACGGGTCACCCGAGTTGACCAGAAATATTACTTCCTCCCAACGGGTCCTACTTCTAAATTTATCAAGGGCTCTTGGTAGGATCCTTCAACATAAAAGAGCCCCTGACTTTCCTAGTCTTCATCAAAAATAATGAGAGGTACTACCCTCTCCTTTCTAATTCCAGGCATTATCTCTTAAAGTGTCCCTCCTTCCCACATCTATAGTATTTATTCTTTCCTTTTCCCTTCTGTGGCCCTGGTGCTCCTCTTCTCTTAGGAAGACTCCATTGTGGTGGTCTCTGTTTTTGACTCTTTCGGCCAGTCCTCCCCGGGTTACTTGCTCCATAGTGGTGAGCATTATTTTAGCCTTTTGTTTCTGTTTCTTCTCATCTCTACATACATATACCTTTTGGGCTTCTCTTAATAGTTCCTCTAAGCCTTAGTCTTTCCAATTTTCCAAATTCTGTAATTTTCTCAAAATGTCGGGCCAACTGTTCGTGACAAAATATAATTTTAATAATCCTTGACCCAAAGGTCCTCGGGTCTAACCCAGAGTATTTTCTCATTTGATCTTTTAGTCTTGATAAAAATTTGGAAGGTCCTTCTTCTCTGCCTTGTTGAGTATTAAAGTCTTTATTTAGGTTCTGCTTCCCGAATTTCTGTAATGATTAGCTCCCTAAGGTTTCTCTTGTGCCCTCTATGGTCCATGTTGTTATGGGGCTCCTAGTTTGGAAATTTTACCTCTGCTGGAAGTGCTCCAGGGCCAGTAGGGTTCTCTGGTTCCCAGACCACCATAGCTGACCTTCGAATCATTGCTCTCTCTTCTCCTGAGGGGATTCCTAAAATGGATATTAATTCGGTCCACGTATATAGTTCTGGGCCTAGAAATTAATATAATTGGTTAGCTATACCATGTGGGTCTTCTAGCAGAGGCTTTAAATCTTTCTTAAATTCCCTCACCTATGAACTGGTGAGTGAACATTTACAAAGCCTACCCTCCCCCCGAGGGTATCTCTCTCAAGGGGTATAGTCCATTGGGAGGGGATTTGAGATGATGGGAAGAGTAGGCTGTGAATATTCTTTTTGCATTGCTCCCATTCTAGCCTCCTGGCCACAGGTTGGAGCCTTATCAAGACAGCCCTCTGCCTGAGGGGAAGGTTGGGATTGTAAACTGGCCACCTTGGATGTTTCCTCAGATTGTCTCTGGTGGCATAGGGAGGGGGAAAGCAATTCAAGAGATCCCATTTGTCTGTCCCCCTTGTTCTCTTTCAGGCTTCTCTGCCTTTAGGGGGAAAAGGACTACTGGTTCCTTTCTCCAACAAAGAGCATAGTCAATCTCCTCTTGAGTGACTGGACGTTTATCATTAGCATATTCTATGACAAGTTGACAAACCCAATCCTAATCAGACCCGAATTTGGGCCAAAATACAGATGGTTTTAGAATGGGTTCCTGTGTCAGATAAAATGGCAATATTTTATCATTTGTTGCTTACTTTTCCCTTTAGTTCTAGAGTTATCTTCCCAGTATTGGAGCATACGCCCCAACAGATTATCTGGAGCAGTGGTTCTCAACCTGTGGGTCGCGACCCCTTTGGGGGTTGAACGACCTTTTCACAGGGGTCACCTAAGACCATCGGAAAACACATATATAATTACATATTGTTTTTGTGATTAATCACTATGCTTTAATTATGTTCAATTTGTAACCATGAACTTGGGGGTCACTGCACATGAGGAACTGTATTAAAGGATTGCAGCATTAGGAAGGTTGAGAACACTGATCTGGAGGAATCTGAACTTTCTTCCCATCTTCTGATCTTACTTCTGGAGAAATTTTTGTTGCCCATCCCTATAGTTTAACTGTGTGTCTACCAGAGGCTCAACCCCCCTATTAAGTTGAGGATTTCTCACACTCTGCTGTGTGTCTACTAGAGGCTCAACCCCCCTATTTAGAGATTTCTTGCACTCCTCTCCTGAGTTGCTTCATGTGGCTCTGGCCGTGAGCCTTGGATAGGAACTCTGCACTCACTTTGTGTCTCATTCACACACACACAACCTCTGGTATGTCCCAACCACCAAGGCACTATTTACTTCTCTCTAAAGACTTTTGTATTTTGGTCTGTGCACAGATTGATTTGGTCACTGTGGTTTCCTGGGCCCCTCCCCTGCATTGCCAATCTACCTTCCATCCAGAGTCTGTTGCTGGCTCAGAGTATGGGAGGCCTCCCTCTCTCAGAGGCCACCATAATGAGACAGTGGGGTGTGCCTCCTCTAGAGACGGGGGTCCAAATGACCCTCTAAAGCAGCTAAATCCTAGATGAGCCCCTGAATTGTTAGAAATGCTCTCAACAATGTCACAGGAATGAGACGACAAACACTTGAAACTGGATCTGCAAAGCAAATTTACTTCTGCGTAGAAGGGTGCTCCTGCCAGCTAGAAATCAAGGCAAAAGCATACAATTTCCTGAGATGGGGTCTGCCCTGCCCCTCACTCTGACCTCTGACCTAATTGGTCAGGGTTCAGAGCTCCAATTCCCATTATTGCACGATTGGCTAATTCAGAGGAAGGGGAAGGTAAGGCAGAACCTAAGATGGCAGCCCCCCTGAGAGCCTGAAGGTAATACCAAGATCGCAGAAACTAAGACAGTGGCACCCTGAAAGAATGTGAAGGTCATATCAAAACAGCGGGACCTAAGATGGTGGCGAGCTCCTTTCCTTGACAGAAAAGATCGCTGGTTCACTCTCACAACTGACCACCAGGGGGAGAAGCTCAATGCAGGAGCTGCGCCCCGGTGATCAGTGTGCTTCCATAGGGGGAGTGCCACTCAGCCAGAAGCAGAGATCACGCCTGGTGTGCACAGCAGCCTCCCCCACCTCCACAGCAGTGCAAAGAATGTCCTGAGGGCTTCCGGACTGCAAAAGGACACAGGCGGGCTGAGGGTCACTCTACGCCCTCCCGCACCTCCCCGCCCCCGTGCACAAATTTTGTGCACCGGGCCTCTAGTTCAGTATATTATTAAAAGCTTTATACACCATGATTAACACATTGTTTGCAGGTAGTTTTTATCACGCGCTAACAGGTGGTGCGGGCCATTTTTGCTAATTTTTTGCGCAAATGGCAACATTCAGTAAAATTACGATAACTTTAGTTTACGTATTTATACATTATCCGCATTCTACCGCTAGTCTATAAAAAACATATTAATACGTGTCCCTTGCTCTACTACACTGGTAGAACATATAAATGCATAAAATGTATAAATATGTTTCCCACATACAATGTGTTAAGACTTATTTCAAAAATTAAAGATTATAAAACACATTGACAAGAATGGTAAAATCACCTCAACTATACAGAAAAATCATGTCACAATCTTCAAACAAACTAGAAATGGAAGGAAAGTACCTCAACACAGAAAAGGCCTTATGTAAAAACCCCATATTAAATATTATACTCAGTGGTGAATAACTGAAAGCTTTTCCTCTAAATTATCAAATTCATAGAAAAATACAATGCTGGTTACCAGGACTGGGAAAAGGGCAATGGGAAGTTGTTTAATGGGTAGTTACTTCAGATTTGTAAGACTTAAAAAGTTATGGAGGTGTTTTATAGCAGTATGAATATCCTTAACAGTACTGAAGTAGTCACTTAAAAACAGTCAAGATGTGTTATTTCTTACCACAATACAATGACTGCTGGGTCTTATGCAGTTTTCATGTAATAAGTATAGATTGTACCCAAAATTTTGCATTTCTCCCATGTTTCCAGGCAAAGCTGATGCTGACAGGTGCCTAGTCATATGCTCTTCCTTACAAATCCTAGAATTTGTTGGAAATTTTTAAAAAATTATAAAATTGATATACCAGAGAACAAGTCAGAGAACTGAGTAGTTGGTATTACAGAACTGCTTAATAAGTGTTACTTATTACTTGTGTAAGTGTTCTATTATAACTAAGTTATTCAATAGTTTCGGTTTTATCTGACTTCACTGGCCAGTGATGTTCACCTTATTCCTTTTTTTTAATTTAATTTTTCAATTACATTTAACATTCAATATTATTTTGTATTAGTTTCAGGTGTATAGTAATCAGACATTTATAAAATTTACAAAGTATTTTCCCAATATTCCCAGTACGAATCTGGCACCATAGTTATTATATTACTAGAGGCCCAGTGCACAAAAATTTGTGCACTGGCGGGGGGGGGGGGGTCCCTCAGCTCCACTTGGGCCCTCTGTCTGGGACCCCTCGGGAGATAACGACCTGCTGGCTTAGGCCCGCTCCCGGGTGGCAGAAGGCAGGCCCAATCCCTAGGTGCACCCCTGGTCGGGCTCAGAGCAGGGCCAATTGGGGAGTTGGGGCACCGCCTCCTGTCATGCACAGAGGAGGGCGGATCAGGAGGTTGCAATACCACCCCCAGTCATGCTCAGGGTAGGGCCGATTGGGGGGTTGGGGCACCACCCAGTCACACTCAAGGCAGGGACAATGGGGAGGTTGTGGTGCCACCCCCTGTCACGCACAGAGCAGGGCCAATCAGGGGGTTGGGGCACTCCTCCCCCCCCCCCCCCGTCACACTCAGGGCAGGGCCAATGGGGAGGTTGCGGCTCCACCCCATCACACACAGAGCAGGGCCAATGGGGTTGAGGCGCCACACACTGTCAGGCACAGAGCAGGGCCGATCAGGGGGTTGGGGCGCCTTTCACTGTCAGGCACAGAGCAGGGCCGATCAGGGGGTTGGGGCGCCTTTTCCTGTCACGAACAGAGCAGGGTGGGTAGGGAGGTTGTGGCCCCGCGCCCTGTCACACACAGAGCCGCAGGGCGATCAGGGTGTTTGGGTGCAGCCCCTGTCACGCTGATCCCGGTGCCGGGAGGCCTCTCGACTCCGCTGATCCCAGTGCTGGGAGGCCTCAGGGCTCCACTTGACACCAGGGTAGTGAGCCCTCACTGCTCCACTGATCCTGGTGCCAGGAGACCTCGCGGCTCCGCTGATCCCAGTGCCAGGCGGCCTTGCGGCTCCGCTGATCCCGGTGCCAGGAGGCATATTACCCTTTTACTATATAAGATACAGGCCTGGTGCACGGGTGGGGGGCGGCTGGTTTGCCCTGAAGGGTGTCCTGGATCAGGGTAGGGTCCCCCTTGGGTGCCTGGCCAGCCTGGATGAGGGGATGATGGCTGTTTGCAGCTGGTCACACCCCCTTCAGGGTGGGGGTCCACACTGGAGTGCCTGGCCAGTCTGGGTGAGCAGCTGAGGGCCGTTTTCAGGCTGGCGGGTGACTGAAGCTCCCAACCTCTCCTTTTTTCCTTTTTTTACTCTGGGATTTACTTACCGTCTATGGCTGTCACTGGAACTGAGAGCCAGCTTTAGCTCTGAGGCTCTGCTCCAGCTCTGAAACCTCAGCTGCTGAAAGCAGGAATCTGGGTTTGTTTAGGTTCTATAACTGAAACACTATTGCAACTCCAGCTTGGCTGGCTGGCTGAAAGCATGGGGATTAACTTCTACAATTGCAACATTGTTTCTTAGAGTGCAAGCTCAGAGGCTGGCAGCGGCAGGCGGGGAACCTTGGCTGCCTCCATCACTGGAGCAAGCAAGCCTCCTGTTCGCTTCAGCTGCCTGGCTGCCGGCCGCCATCTTGGTTGGCAGTTAGTTTGCATATCGCCCTGATTAGCCAATGGGAAGCGTGTCGGAGGTATGGTTAATTACCATGTTTGTCTATTATTAGATAGGATGAGGGACTCAGTGCATGAATTCATGCACCTTGAAAGAAACTGTGGGCCGTGAAGCTGTAGTGAGCATGGGGCAGGTCTCAACCCATCTTCCACACCCCCGCCCAGCCTCTCCCACCGTGGCCCCCAGTCCCATCTGCCAGCAGCCGCAGTCCTGCTGCCACTCGCACGCGCTGATGGCACTGGCCTTGCTTGCACCCGCTGACTACGCGGAGCGATTGAGACTAGCGCCAGGAGCAGGTGCGAGCGGCACGGCACCGTCAGCAGATGCGAGCGGTGGCTGCTGCTCCAATCGTCCCTCTGGAGCAGGGGGAGGTAAAGAAGCCCTGAGGGACTATTGGGGCCAGCAGCCAAGCACCAGCAGTGGGTGCCAGAGGGGTCACGTGCTGGCTGCAGGTGCAAGCACCCAGCAGGACTGCAGCACACAAGAGCAAAGAATTTTCAGTAACCACCAGAGGCTCACCCCGATGACAGCAACTGACGCCTCACCTTGGTCTGGCACCACCACTCACCTGCTCCACCATCACACCATGGCCAATGTCCATCATGTTCTGCACTCTGCGGCCTGCTGCCAACATCCACCATGTTCCATGCACGCCCCCTGATGGTCAGTGCATAGCACTGCAACCAGTTTTTCAGTTGTTCCACCATCCAGTCTATTTGCATATTAGGGCTTTACATATATACTAGAGGCCCAGTGCACAAAAATTTGTGCACAGGGGGGGAGGGGGGGATGTCCCTCAGCCCCACTTGTGCCCTCTCACAGTCTGGGACCCCTCAGGAGATAACGACCTGCTGGCTTAGGCCCACTCTTGGGTGGCAAAGGGCAAGCCCAATCCCTAGGTGCCTGCCCCGCAGCCCCTGGTCGGGCTCAGAGCAGGGCTGATTGGGGAGTTGGGGCACCACGCCCTGTCATGCACAGAGCAGGGCGGATCAGGAGGTTGCGATGCCACCCTCAGTCACGCTAACGGTAGGGCCGATTGGGTGGTTGGAGCGTCGCCCCCTGTCACACTCAAGGCAGGGTCGATGGGGAGGTTGCAGCGCCACCCCCTATCATGCACAGAGCAGGGCGGATCAGGGGGTTGTGGTGCCACCCCTGTCACATACAGAGCCAGCTGATCAGGGGGTTGGGGCGCTGCCCCCTGTCACACACAGAGCAGGGCCCATCAGGGGGGTTGTGGCTCCGCACCTTGTCACACACAGAGCAGGGCCAATCAGGGGGGTTGGGGCTCCATACTCTGTCACACACAGAGCAGGGCCGATCAGGGGTTTGGGGAGCTCCCCCTTGTCACGCACAAAGCAGGTCTGATAGGGGGTTGGGGAGCTCCCCCCTGTCACGCACACAGCAGGGCCAATCGGGGTTGGGGAGCTCCCCCCTGTCATGCACAGAGCAGGGCAGATCAGGAGGTTGTGATGCCACCCTCAGTCACACTCAGGGTAGGGCCAATTGGGGGATTGGGGTGCTGCCCCGTCACACTCAAGGCATGGTCGATGGGGAGGTTGGGGCACCGCCCCGTCACCCACAGAGCAGGGCCGATCAGGGGGTTGGGGCACTCCCCCGTCACACTCAGGGCAGGGCCGATCAGGAGGTTGCGGCTCCACCCTGTCACACACAGAGCAGGGCCCATGGGGGGGGGGGTGGGGTTGGGGGGTCTACACCCTGTCACACACAGAGCAGGGCCGATCAGGGGGTTGGGGAGCTCCACCCTGTCAGGCACAGAGCAGGGCCAATCAGGGGGTTGGGGCGCCTTCCCCTGTCACAAACAGAGCAGGGTGGATAGGGATGTTGTGGCCCCACCCCCGTCACACAGAGCTGCAGGGCGATCAGGGAGTTTGGGCGCTGCCCCCTGTCTTGCTGATCCCGGTGCCAGGAGCCCTCTCAGCTCTGCTGATCCCGGTGCTCGGAGGCATATTACCCTTTTACTATATACGATAGAGGCCTGGTGCACTGGTGGGGGCCGGCTGGTTTGCCCTGAAGGGTGTCCTGGATCAGGGTGGAGGTCCCGCATGGGTGCCTGGCCAGCCTGGATGAGGGGATGATGGCTGTTTGCAGTTGGACACATCCCCTTCAGGGTGGGGGTCCCCACTGGGGTGCCTGGCCAGTCTGGGTGAGGGTTTGAGGGCCGTTTTCAGGCTGGCGGGTGACTGAACCTCCCAACCTCTCCTTTTTTCTTTTTTTTTTTTATTCTTGGATTTATGGCTGTCACTGGAGCTGAGAGCCGGGTTTAGCTGTGAGACCTCACTGCTGAAAGCAGGTTTCTGGTTTTGTTTACTTTCTGTATTTGAAAAGTGATATATCTACAATCAAAAACACCATGGAAAGTTTCAACAGCAGACTAAAAATCAAATCCTCACCAGAGGATAGTATTTCCATTGCTTTTTTAGAGAATGGAAGGAAAGGAAGGGGTAGGGGAGGAAGCGGAAGAGGAAAAAAAGACAAGGAGGAAGAGAGGGAGGGAGAAAGAGAGAAAGAGAAAACGAGAAAGAGAAGTGAGAGACACATCAATTGTTTGCCTCCCAAACAAGACCCGCACAAGCCCCAACTGGGGCCAGGGATAGAACCTGACACCCAGGGAGGTGCCCCTTGACCAGGAATCAAACCAGAGACACTGCATTGCACAGGCCCATGCTCTAACCACTTAGTGCACAAGCCAGGAATGTTTCCTAAATTTTAACTCACTAAACATCAAAATGTCTCAATCCTTTTTAAAAATCTTAATATAGGTTAAATGTTTGTGTTCTCCTAAAATTCTTATATAGAAACCTAATCCCAATATAGATTTAGGAGGTGGGCCTAAAATCCATATTGAAATGTAATTAGATCTGCTGGATGAATGAATGAAACTAGTGACCTCATAAGAGACCCCAGAAACATCCCCACCCTCCTTGTACCGTGTGAAGACACAAAAAGAAGACTGTCCATGAACTAGGAAGTGGGCCCTTACCAGACAATGAATCTGCTAAGTTTGATTTTGGACTTCCCAGCCTCCAGAATTGAGAGTTTGCCAGTACATGGTACAGTTACAGCAGCCCAAATGAACTAAGATAACTCCTAATAACTTTTACTTAGCTTCTGATTTTTTTACTCTGGCAATAATCCATTTTACAGTATGTTTGTGTCCACTACAGTCCTTTGGTGAAACAGAGTTAGCTCTAGGAGAGGTCATTTTGCTATGGAGATAGTAATGATCATCACTGACTGTTGAATTAACTTAGTGCTGTGTATGAAATGAACATAAGTGCTAAAAAAATAATTTATCTACCATTTGGTCCAGCAATCCCTCTTCTGGGTATGAACCCAAAAAATATGAAACCACTATTCATAAAGACACATGCATTGCCATGTTCACTGCAGCATTATTCATGGTAGCCATGAAATGAAAACAACCTAAGTGTCCTTTGATGAATAATTAAAGATATGATACAGACATACAATGGAATACTACTCAGTTATGAGAAAGGGTAAAATACTGCCATCTGCAACAACATGATGGATCTTGAGAATATCATGCTAAGTGTAATAAGTAAGACTGAAAAAGACAAGAGTCATATGATTTCACTCACATGTGGGACATAAAACTGAAAGCAACAAAGGAACAAACAAGAAAAACAAACAAAAAATCATATCCAGACCACCTTATGGTGGTTACCAGACGGAAGGGGGCTGGGGAAAGGATGAAGAGAGTAAAGAGGGTCAAATATATGTTGGTGGAAGGAGACTAGAGTGGTTGACACACAACACAATATACATATGATGTATCATAGAAATGTACACTGAAACATATATATTATTACCCAATATCACCCCAATAAATTAAAAAATGTAAATGTAAAAACATGTTATCATGGGAAATTTATCTCAGAACTAGAGATACTAAATAACATTTTGAAGATAAAAAATAAAAATGAATTTCAAAGACACAGATTAAAGAACTAACTAGCTTTTAACTATTTAAAATGTTATTTGAATAATGGGATTAACGTCTACATTCAAGTCACAAAATTAAAAATTAAGCATTTCCATTCCATTGTTATGTAAAATGAATTTTTAAAATGGGAAAACAAAAATAGTCCACTACTTTATGTTTATTAGGTTTAACAAAACTGCATGGTTTTGGTGTGTTTTTTTTTTTCTTAAGGAAAAGTGTTAATATTGGTATCAAATACACTAAACACTGATTAACAGAAAAATATTCTAATTTTATTTTGCATGTTATTCTCAAGTACACATTTACAATAGTGTCACACTTCTGTATGAATTTCATATTTTACTTTAAGTAAAATGTGTACAGAGGAAGACAATATTTAATAGGCTATTTCAAAGAAGCAATAACTTTTGGTCTTGTAAAAATCTGCACCTCTTTAAACATTAAACAGAAACATCACCTTTTTAGCTTTGCTAATCAAATTGTTTTAAAAATTAAAGTATCCTGCAACTAGTATCAGTACAAAACAGTACGTACAATTTCAATTTTTTAGCTTTGCTAATCGAATTGTTTTAAAAATTAAAATAGCCTGCAACTAATATCAGTACATAACAGTACATACAATTTCACTTTTTCTTTATAAAAACAAATAGTTTACCAAATTAATTACCTTTAAAGGTTTCAATACTGTGCAAAAAACAAAACAATTGTATAACTTCAGTCTATTTGAGAAAATAAAGTATGTAAAGTGTGTTCTTTATGTTTATTTTAAAAGTATAAATAGCTATCTTATTTTAAAATTTTTTAATGTAAACTTTAATTTAAACGCTTCACTTTATATTACAGGAGGTGGAGAAACAAATTAAAGGGAGATTTTTTTTAAATGCTCACACAAAGTAATAAGACATTACAAGAACAGGACCATGGATGAACACTAAAAAAGAGGTGAGGAGATATATGAGGATCAAGAAGGCATAAGAAGTACCAAAATCCTTCTTGTGGCTTTGGTTGGCATTAAGCTTAAATTAATTATCAAATGTCTAAAGCATTTGGTTTAGAACTAAATTAATCTTGTTTTCACATTCTCTTAAAACCCTCACATATTTAGATTTCTAACCCTACAAATATAACCTTTGAATACGAATATTAGTGGCACTGAAAGAGGCAAAAGATAAAATCTTTACAGCAAGAGTAGAAAGAAGCACTGTAACATGGTATCTATCAGTGAGAATAAAAATTTCTAATCTCTCACAATGTGCCATAACCAATTTAAGTAATCTAAAAAGGTTTTTGTTTTTGAAAACATGTATTCATAAAACCAAATTCTAATGAACTATTAGAATTAATTTCATATTTGAATTAATTTTATATCTATTATTATTAATTGAACGTGTAATGTCAATTCTTAGTGGAAAAAAAAAAAACTGTGAAAGACTTGGTGATTCCAAATAAAGCCTCACATTTCATTATGTACATTACAATTGTATCCTCTTAAATATTTTCTTTGAATGTTAAATCTTTGCAACTCTGCTAACTATCAAAAAAGGCAGGTTGAGCTAGCCACATGTTATTAGTACCCATTCTCTGGTACATGAAGCCACTGCTTCCTAAGTTCTCCATACTTTGTGAAAAAAAATTTCTATTATAGGCTTCTGAGTGAGAATGAAGAGATTTATGTCTGGATAGTCATTAGCTTTTCAAAACTCAACTTATGAGCTGAAATTGTAAGAATACATTCTATTTAGAAATATCTTAACTTCTGTTTTCCAATTACCAAAGAAATTTAAAAGAAAAATGCCTTCCGTGTTTAAAAACACTAGTGTCTCTTATTTCCCTAGTTATGCTTCAGCTGAATTTTAATCTCTCTAAATAGTAATGATGTATCATACTACATTTTGCAAGTTTGCAAAATGCTCTTTTGTACATCCCTGGACCTTTCCACTTATTGTACACTTAATACTATAGATTTAAATTTAGTATTGAATGTTTACATAGGTAAACAACATAGAAGCACATATAAAATTTAGTGTACGCTTACACACCAAATTGCAAAATATCCTATGAGCCACAATTTAACTTTAAACTCAGTTCACAGTAAGTCTCATTCATAGAATACAACCACTCCAAAACAGGAATACTCAAAACCTTTCAATAAGACTTTCTAAAAGTGTGTTGTACTGACAATATGTAAACATTTCAAAGGGAGTCAAAGAAAGCATATTTTGTCTTCTCAACCAAATGAAAATTAAGTACAAACCTACTAAAGTTATCATAAAAAAGTTTCATTGCCATGTGGTCTGAAAAATACTAAGACAAGGAAATTACTTTCATATGACAATTAGACCTAACAGTAGCATCTCCCATTCATATTGGCAGATGTTTCTATGTAATATAAAAAAAACAACTCATGGGGAAAATAAGTCAAAATTACCATTTTTAGAGTTACCAATTTTATGCATTCTCGTATTTAAGCGGTCTTACGAGACTACCATCAAAGTGAATAAAGTAAATAGTTAAATAAATAATAAGAATTCTAAGACTTAAAAATAGAACCAAGGATTATTTAAACAAAAGCAACTTGATTGTTGCTACTTTTCTCTCATTAAACAAATAGGATATAGAACACCCTATGGTATTAAATGTAAAAAGAAGTCAATTAGAAGCAATATTCTATTTGTACATACCATAAACCATTGTACAGTTCTGTATGTGAATGACACTGATGGGCTTTAAAATCAATTTTCTGCTTCAAGGCCAGCGTCTTCACAAACATCTGTACAAGTATTGTTAGGGCAGACCCAGTTCTTTATGATGCCGCATTATGTGCTGGTTCTTTTCCGAGGGTCTCCGGAACCCTTTCTGGCAGTACTCACAACGGTGAGGGTAGTCTTTCGTATGAATGGAAATAACATGTCGTTTAAAGCCTGAGGCATCTTTAGTGTTATATTCACAGTGCTCACACTGATACACCTTCCTGGTACTGTGTGTCTTCATATGCTTTTTAAGCTCACTCTGTTGCCTAAATCCCTTTCTACATCTCTTACACCTAAACGGAAGATCTTTTATATGAACGGAGAGAATATGGCGACTTAGAACAAATGGATCTGCAATCTTAAAGTCACAATGTCTACACTGGTGCATTTTTTCAGCCTTGTGAGTAGCCACATGTTTCTTTAGTTCTGAAGGCCTATGGAAGCCTTTATCACACATATCACACTTATGGGGGTAGTTCTTCGTGTGAATTGAAATTGTATGTCGTTTCAAATCACTTGAGTTCGAACTCTTGTGTTCGCAATACAAACACTGGTGTTTTTTGTTTTCTTGATGAATAAGAGCATGTTGCTGCACCTCTTTGATATCTGAGAAATTCAGAAGACAAATGTCACACTTGAATGGTGTCTTTTTACTATGCTTAGTTTTCATATGAGTTTTCAAGTTAGAAGAGTCTGCAGACCTATATTCGCAGTATTGGCATTGATACGGCTTCTCCCCAGTATGGATTCGCATGTGCTTTTTGAGCTCTGAAGGGTGACGAAAACCTTTACCGCACTCCACACAAATACAAGGAAAATTTTTGCTGTGAACTGCCAAAAGATGGCGGTTCAATAACCCTTGTTCAGTGGTTTCATATTCACAGAATTTACACTTGTACACTTTGTTGGTTCCTTTTTCCTTATGCACCATTTTGTGAGTAAACAAATCCCCAGAATGAGAGAAATGCTTCCCACATTCATCGCATTCAATGGCCTCTGTCTTACTGGTCAGCTTGTGGCTTTCCAGGTGGTTGTGTAAATTTACCTTCTTATTGGTAGCGTAATCACAGTCAGTACAGTGGTACTTCTTTTTGGCAAGGTATTCAGGATGGCTTTTCATGTGTCTTTTCAAAAAACCTCTAGACTTAAATTTTTTCTCACAAATCATGCAAGGATAGACAGTTATGGGATGTCCATCAGGGCCAATTATAATTGCTAAAAAAAAAAAAAAAAGGAAAGAAAGGCACATAAGACATCAAAGCAAGTTCTGTTATGATTTCCACAAAACTATAAAGTGTGTATTACAAACAGAATTGGATGGATAAGCACTCCTAAATTAGATTAGCATTTCTTTATTGTGTCAACAACAAAAAAAAATAGCAGCCTACTAATAAACAGAATTTGTTCCAAAAACTTCATTCAGTCTGACTGTACCAATCTCACTCCCAGGTCAAAACAAATAAAGTACCAATTTAAAGCTACATAAATTTAGATATCTATTGAAAATCATTCATAGAAATACAGTTCAACATTGCAACCTTGTTTACTCCAAGACAAATTTATGTTAACTTAAATTGTAACAACTATAAAGAAAATTTTAATATGCAAATAATTATACAAGACAATATAGAAAAGAAATAGGCCCAATAAATAACCAAATTATTTGTCTTCCTCCTCTGTAAGTGATGCCTCTTATGCTGTCAGTAACAGATTCTTTAAAATTATCCACTGAAAGGTAATTAACATATTTTAGGAATTTAATTTTATTTCCACTAAAGTAATCTAAGGTTTTGCTTTTTTCCTGAATGTCTGTTCCAAAGACGATTTCTTTTTATCCAAGGAAATCACTCAAGAATATCACCAAATTCTTAAAATTATATCTGTCAAGTCAATACACAAAAGCTATATGTGGTTTAGCAGCTAAGATGCCATTACAACATCTTTGTATATACATACTAATTTTACATGAGAGCTCATAAAACACATTGTGTTGTGGAACTTATGTGCCCTCACCTGTTCGGTACTGCTTGGAACCAGGTCTTCTCTTTTTCTTTGATTTGTGTTTAGCCAGTCTGCCGAGTCCAGCAGACTCATCTATTTGCAATTGGGCACTTGCAGTGACATTCTGGTTTTCAATTCCGTCAGAATTACCACCTAACAATGAGCATTAAAAAATAAAATTATACAGTATTCTTTAATTATAACAAATTAGGGAATCTTTATTAACTACAAGAATGAAAAGTAAACCATGATATCCATGAATGACAGAATTTCCTAGCTAGTTAATGAGTTTTATGGATATACATCCTACATAATAAAAAGTAATATGCAAACTGACCAAACAGCAGAACAACAAGTTGCTATGATGCACACTGACCACCAGGGGGCAGGCAATCAACACAAGACCTGTCTGCTGGTGGTCAGTGTGCTCCCACATGGGGAGTGCTGCTCAGCCAGAAGCTGGCTGGTGAGCACAGCGGCCGTGGTGGGAGCCTCCTCCTGCCTCCACAGCAGCACTAAGGATGTCCAACTGATGGCTTAGGCCCACGGGGAGCAGGCCTAAGCTGTCAGTCAGCCATCCCCCAAGGGCTCCTGGACTGCGAAAGGGCACAGGCCAGACTGAGCGTCACCCCCTCACCCCCGCCAGGTGCATGAATTTCGTGCACCAAGCCTCTAGGTTATACAAGACTGTAGGAAATACCTAACTGCTAAATCTATCATCATTTTCCATGAGCATACCTCATTGTGACTCAAAATAGTAAAGTTGTGGCCCATCTATAATAAAGATAAAAAACTTCAGGCTGAAAGTCTATGTACCTCTTACATATAATAGGCATGAAGAAAATTCCTACTAAAATTAAAAAAAAAAACCTTCCTACATAATAAAAGCATAGTATGCAAATTGTCCCCTCGACCAGGAGTTCATCCAGGAGTCTGACCAGGGGGTGGGGCCAGCCTGGCCGGGGGAAGGGAGGGAATACTTGCCCAGCAGCTGGCAGCCGCTAGGGACTCTACCAGTGCATGAATTTCGTGCACTGGGCCTCTAGTTAACATATAATCTTCCTCTACTTTTCCTTAAATCACTGTCCTGGTACTTCATATTTCTGAAGCCTAATGCTATACAAACAATTTTCCAACAATAATTTACGTTTAAGAACATGAATTGTTCTAATTAGTGTGTCACTTACCATAAGCTGCTGCCCATGCTACAGGCATGGAAGTTTTTATTTCATTGTCATCAATTTGCTGTTCATGCACAGCAGCAGCAGCAACAGAAGCATCCTCCTCTCCTACAATCACTTCCATACAAACTTCATCAGTATTTTCTGCAACATCTAAATAGAAAATTAACAGAACACTTTTAGGACAAGGTTTGTAAGAGGTCTGCCACAATCTCTTATTTGAATACAGTTAATAGACAAACAGAAAAAGGTTCAAATGTTACATATCTAGAACATTATTTTCATATCCTATCTAATAAAAGAGTAATATGCAAATTAACCATCACTCCACGACAAAGATAGTGGTGCCCATAGCAGCTGGACAGGACACTGGCAGTGTCACCCCAGCAATGTGGGCCCAGCAGGCAAGTGGGGCCACAGGCAGCACCTAGCAGGGCCTGCTAGGTGGTGGCAGCGGCAATCCACAGACAGGCAAGTGGGGCCCGCAGGCAGCACCAAGCAAGGTCCACTGGGCAATGGCAGCAGCGACGTGGGAACAGGCAATCGGGGCAGCAGGGAGCACCCAGCAGGGCCTGCTGGGAAGTCGCCATGGTGACCGGGGAGCAAGCAATCGGGGATGCAGGCAGCACCCAGCAGGGCCACCTGGGTGGTGGTGGTGGAGGCGACCAGGGAGCAGGCAGCACCCAACATGGCCTGCTGGGCGGTCGCAGGCAATCGGGGCCGCAGGCAGCACCCAGCAGGGTCCGCTGGGCAATGGCAGCAGCGATGTGGGAACAGGCAATCAGGGCAGCAGGGAGCACCCAGCAGGGCCTGCTTGCCCATCCCCATGGTGTGGAGCAGGCAGGCCCCACAGAGAGCAGAGCACCATGGGGAGTGGGCCCAAGCCGTCAGTAGCACATCCCCTGAGGGCTCCCGAACTGGAGAGGGTGCAGGTCAGGCTGAGGGAACTCCCCGCCCATACTCCCCCCCTGCCTTGCATGAATTTCATGCACTGGGCCTCTAGTAGTAAATAATTATAAATCTGAATGAATCATTCCTTGTTTTGCCTTCACTATAATTTCTGTTTTAAGTAAAATCCTAACGATACATTAAGTGTAGCTGATGTTCTTCTTTGGAATACGGCATAAGGAACATAAAATATGCCTGCATAGTGCTGCTCATTTTTTTTATGGTTGAATTTTACATTAAAAGCATAGAGAAATATAAAACAGTCTCCCATAAAAAGGCCGCCTACTTACTTAAATCTTCATCTTCTTGCTTAGAGTCACTGACAGTCATATAAACCATTTTTTCCCTTGGCACACTAATACTGCTATTGTGGTCAAGTAGTTCCCCAGGATCATTCTCCAGTTCACTTTCCACGATGTCCACGGTGCCACCTAGCAGGAAAGATGACAGGTACAAGAACTTAGCCGAAAAGTTAATTTTACTTGGTTTCACTTTAACAAATAATGACCTCTTCCAATGCTTTTATATCAGTACTAGGGCCCCAATGCACAAAATTCATGCAAGAGTAGGACTTCCTTCCCCCAACTGCCAGCACCAGCTTCCCTCTGGCACCTAGGAACTGGATTTCCCTCCGGTACCCAGGAACTGGGCTTCCCTCCAGCCTCCAGCAGGCACCTGGGACCTGGGCTTTCCTCGCAGCCCAGCCTTCGTCCAGAAGGTCATCTGGAAAGACGTCCAGTCTAATTAGCATATTATGCTTTTATTATAATGAAAAGTTGTTTTATAAATTATCCTAAAAAAATTTAACTGTTCTTATGTAAGTGATCAGGTTGATGTGTTTGATTGGGATATATGAACATACTAAGGGTTTCCTCTTACCTAAGTCTTCCTCTCCAGGGTCAGTTTTAAAAATGTACACTTTGATGACTTCAGGACTCGTGCCATCCACTTTCAAAGAACTGATTTCTGACTCTGTGTCCATGGCCATTCCAGAGGAAACATTCTGTTCTATTTTGCCAGTATCATCTACTGAAAAATGAAGAAACACACAATAATAGTAGGTTCTTAAATAAAATATTACCATTTTCAAAAGTCCTTTTTAAAAACATAATCTTTAACTTGACTCATATAATTTAATTATTTAGAAAGTAGAAAAATCAATGATTACATTTTTAAATTCTTATCAAAGTGGGAGGAGATATTAAAGTAAAAAACACTTAAAGCAAATATGTGGTAGCCTTGAAAACTAACAAAAGTCATGAAATGACATACTATATACCCTGGTTATAATTATATCCATTAAGTGTATGCATCATTATATTCTCAAAAATCTTGGGCAGAATATCTACTAGAAAAATCAGCAAACACTGATCTTACTTAAGTACTTTATCAGTACTACCTAATGTTCATGTTTTCTTTTTTTTATTATTATTAAATTTGACTATCACCAGTGGAACTTGATCTAATTTAGCTACAATCATGTTTTTTGTTTGTTCACTGCTTTTTTTTTTTTTTTTTTTTTTTTTTCACTGTATTCCCCCATTCAATCTTGGCTGCCACAATCAGACAGACAGAAAGCGCGAGGACCCTTTTTTCTTGCATCTGCACTGGAACCTTGGCAGCAACAGTAACTGCTCCAGGTCTGTCAAACAGATGCACTGTTCACTGCTTCTTTTAATTGTTTATTGTTTAAAGTATTACATATGTCTCCTTTTTCTCCCATTGACTTCTTCCCAGTTCCCTGTGTCCATTGGTTATGCTTATATGCATGCATACAAGTCCTTTTGTTGATCCCCTCCCCTGCCTTCCCTCTGAAGTTAGATGGTCTGATCGATGCTTCTCTGCCTCTGGATGTATTTATGTTCATAAGTTTATGTTGGTTATTACATTCCACAAATGAGTGAGATCATATGATATTTATCTTTCTCCAACTGGCTTATTTCACTTCTTAATAGTATTTTTTCTTATCTCTTTCTATTAGAATTGTACTTTTTAAAAAAATATCAAAACATGATTTTCAAAAAGGTACACTGCAATGGTGAATATAAATTCTCCTATGAAACTGTTTAAACATAAAAGTGCCTTATACACATAACACATACAACTTTATAAAAAATAGTGAATCTGGGTCATTGCTGACAAACACAGCCAATGTATTTTTAAAGACATTCTCACTACCTTAATGAAGGTTGACTATGTCATGTTTTGGAGGGGAAAAACTACTCTGAATTACCAATAGAGACACACATAAACCCCAACAATAGAGATTTAGAGAATATAGAGCATTTCATATTTTAAACTTTATCAATGTAGCAAAGGATTTGAAAAATTACCAAACGTAAAAAATAATGTCCAAAACAAAAATATTCTTGTAATAAACACCAAAAATAAAATTTCCACATAATGTAACCTTTTTCATTCACTGCTATCCACTTAGGATCTAACTCACAACAAAAGTGACACTTACTGATGTTGAGTGCATTAGACAAAAATCGAAGGAATGTTTTTTCTGATCTAGACACAAGTAACCTGACAGCAAAAGATCAGAAACACAGTGGAGAACAGAACAAAAGATGAGAAAATATGATTGATTTAACTTGTCTTTAATACACTCATCAAGCCTTTCATTTTCCTTTTAGTTCCCTTTCTCATGTTCCCCTGAGTAGATATATTTTGTTATCTTTTTGTTTATACATTCATTCAACGTAACAGAGTCACAGCTATAAATTAGACTTTGGGCTAGGAAGTGGGATAAAATATATGAGAAGTCATCGACTTAAGTTAATAATCCAATAGAAAAGCAGATAATTCAGCTGGGCCTCGGTGGCTCAGTGGTTGAGCATTGACTTATGAACCAAGAGGTCACAGTTCGATTCCCAGGCAGGGCCCATGCCCGGGCTTGATCCCCACTGAAGAATATGTAGGAGGCAGCCAGTCAATGATTCTCTCTCATCATTGATATTCTCTCTCTCTCTCCCTCTCCCTGTCTCTCTAAAATCAATTAAAAAAATATATAATTTTACAAAAGAAAAGCAGATAATTCAGGTGATTATTTTTAAGTGTGATAGTACTAATAAAGCTAACATTCTATATGTACTGCTAACACTTATACTAAGACTATGAGAAAAGTGTTAAAATATTGTCAACATTGTATACAATAGACCAAACAAGTTTAGAAAAGCTGAATGACTGACTTAACTGAGGTCACAAAACTAGTAGCTGGCACAGCCAGAATTCAAAAGTTAATCCATGTGACTCAAACTGGTACTTTAAGAATGTATAAACTCTTATGATATTTGTTATTGTAGGCATTAAATTGTATAACTACTGATGGTTTCCATTAATAGAGGTCAGATGAGTATGTTCATGATTCAAGCACAATTCAGCTAATAAGCCTGTGGTAATAGTTTTTACCACTATTTAATTTTGTCTTAAATTCTTGCTTATAAACATAGGACTTAGATTTTTACATCTTTAAAATACTTCTGCAAATTTCTCATCATGTTTAACAAGAGATCCAACAATTGCATTTGTCTAGAATCTAGATCAACATTTTTATGTAGAATTACATAGAGCATTCTTACACAAAGCATTAAAATGAATTTAGGATTTCAAAAACTGACATTAAGCCCTAGCTGGTTTGGCTCACTGGACAGAGCATGGATCTACAGACTGAAGGGTCCTGGGTTCAATTCTGGCCAAGGGCATATGGTGGGTTTGCAGGCTCAATTCCCAGTGTGGGGCCTGCAGGAGGCAGTCAATTAATGATGCTCTCTTTTCACTGACATTTCCATCTCTCTCTCCATCTCCCTTCCTCTCTGAAATTAATAAAAAAATATATATATATTTTAAAAAATACCTGACATTCAAAAGTAAAAATACAGCCCTAGCTGGTTTGTCTTGGTGGATAGAGCCTGTGGACCAAAGGGTCGCAGATTCGATTTCAGTCAAGGAATCATACCTCGGTTGCAGGCTGCTCCCAGCCCAGGCTCTTGGTTGGGGCACATGCAGGAGGCAATCAATTGATGTGTTTTTCTCACATCAATATTTCTCTCTGTCTTTCCCTCCCTCTTCCACTCTCTCTGAAAATCAACGGAAAAAATATCCTTGTGTGAGGATAAGATCAAAAAGAAAAAATGAAAATACAGTGGCATTTTAACTAATTTAGCTTCTAATTTATCAGAAATAAAGACAAACCCCATGCCAAATAAATTACTTGCAAAAAATATTTTTAAACAGCATCCTGAAATCTTTCTTCCAGACATGAACAACAAGAACACCAATGTACAAAGTCAAGGAGAAATACCTGCAGTGATATGCAGTAACACTGATGTTCTTGGTGAAAACAATTTTAGTCAATGCTACATGATGTCAGATTAAAGTGGGTTGAAAAATCTATGGAGGTTTACATTTCTTTAAGAAGTTTACTTTTTAAAAGGAGAGGAGCAGCAATCAGAATGGATTGCAGGAGCAGGAACGTTATTGTTCAATTGTAATAATATGCATGTTCATGATTTATATGATCTATATAAAGTGAGTTAGATGACATGGTGAATAATTGGGTCAGGATCTCGAACAGAAAGGGAAAAAGGTGAAACTAGGAACAAAGATGAAATTTTCCTAAAAGGAAAAGAATTAATTCTTTTGAAACCTGAGAACAGAAATTATCTATATACTAGTATACTAGAGGCCCAATTTATGAAATTCATGCAAGGGGCTCGGCCCTTACAGCCATGACTTTATCCGGAAGGTCATCCAGAAGGACCTCTGGAAGGTCACTCGGATGTCCAGTCTAATTCGCATATTATGCTTTTATTATTAGAGATAAAAAGTCAGCGACCAGAACACTGCAACGAACAGAATGACCAGTTGCTATGATGCCCACTGCAGCCAGCAAACCAGCCAGATCAGGGAGTGGGGCCAGCCAGACAACCAGCCAGCCCTGCCCCTGATCACCCTCCCTACCCCAATAGGGGATGGGGCCAGCCAGCCAACTGCCTGTGGCCCCTTCCCTCAGCCCGACCCACCCCCAATGGGTCCCCACCACCCTGATCATCCCATGGCCCCTCCCCCCAGTCAGCTCCGTCCCCAATTACCCCCTCAACCCCCCCTCCCCCGGGCTCTGAGCAAGGGCAGGACCAGCTGGCCAACTTTCCACAGCTCCTCCCCCAGCTGCTGACCCCCAATCTGCCACCCCACCCCAATTGGGGGTGGGGCCCACCAGCCAATCACCCAAGGCTCCTCCCCACAGCTGGTCCAGCCCTGATCAGGCCCCGAAGCGGGCTGGGCCAACAGGATGGACCCCACCTGTGCACAAATTCGTGCACTGGGCTATAGTATATTAATAGGAATGTAGCTATGTTGTTCTGAGGGAAAGGATTGGACAGGGCCTTCAAAAGCAAAAAATAAGAAATCCTGAATGGTGGCTTCAACATATAAACAAGAGAAGGTAAGGGTTTTGGTAAACATTAAGAGAATAGCAGATTGAGTTAATAACTTGCAGTGAGGATAATAAACTGAAACAAAAAAGCTTAATGATACCTAGACTCTAAGAACTTGGACAGTTAAATTCTTTATAATGATAAATACATGCATACTTTCATAAGAACATACATCTTTCCTTAATGATGTGCACAGCTATCTAAAATAAAGTATCTTAGCTATGTTTTGTAAATATAGTTTGTGGGCAGAAATAGGCATCATATTCTTAATTCTGGTCTGATGTGTATTTAGCCTATTTTTTCAAAGCTAAATATTTTAAAGCTGCATCCAGCCGACTGAGGTATTTTCCTAAAGCTAGCAATGGAATTCAAACTGAGTTTGCATTACCAGATGAAGATTTTAGCAAACCAGTCACAGAGAATCAAGAATAAACCTATACCTCTTTAGAGAACTAATCTCTGAGGAGTTTCACTCTATAACAATAAAGCTGGCCTCCTTTGGCAAGTTTGTAAACAGTGATTATAAACAAGTGCTGAAAAATCTGAATTGATATGTCTACAAACTAGATGTTCTTAGAAATATCTGTGGTAAACATAAAATAAAATTCTCAAGGACTGAAAAATCGAGGAATTTTAGAGTCTGCAAAATGTCACATATTTATCTATAGCCTGTAAAAGATATTCCTGTTACTTCTGTTTTTAAAATATGTAATAAAAGCACATTACATAACATATACCCAGTGAGCTCCTAATTAAGAGTTTAGGGAAAGAAATGAAAAAGATATCTCTCTTTAGTATTCAAAGTCATTTTCATTTAATCTCATTAAATCTCACTTCTCTAAACTTCTAGAGAAAATTCATAATTTTTCAAGAAAAAATAATGATATATTGGATTTACACAGGAGCTACATTTTGTCTAATTTAATTTCACATAACACAAAAATCTTATCATTCTCATTATTCGTACTCTAATATATGTCTTTCTTCTCCATCTACTTAAATGTCCAATCTCTGAAGATAACATTGTTGTTAGTTTATCAATCACTACACATCCCAGGAACATAACAAATGTCTATTTGATTTCCTTCTCTACAGGTTTCCCACCAATTACCTCTACTCACTGCTATAATCAAATTTCCTGAAACAAAGATCCTGTCAATCACCTTACCCATTCTTCTTGTAAAATACCTTGTAAAATAGAAATCACTCTAGCAACTGCCCAAACTGTCTTCTGCTTTTAGATTCTTTTCCAACATGCCTGACCCCACTAAAATAACCCATGTGCCTTAAGTTTAATCAAGTTTTCATTCCTTTACGCTCCAACTCCACTTTAAAAGACTAGTCCCGGTGGGTATTGCTCAGTGATTAGAACACTGGCTCTCATACTACAGGATCACAGGTTCTGGGTTACAGGTTTGATATCCAACCCTGGTTGGGATAGGAAGTGGGGGGCAACCAATCTCTCTCCCACATCAACATCTCTCTCATTCACTCTCTCTCTTTCCTTCACTGTCCCTAAAAAACAATAGGAAAATATATCCTTGGGTGGGGATTTAAAAACAAAAGAAAGAAAGAAAAAGCAAATATAACTACGAAACCAGTTTAATTGCAAGTTTGATCATTCTAACCATTCCCTTGCATATTCTTCCAATTCCTATGTACATCTCTAATTTCATCACACTTGATTTGGAGAACCACAAACCTACCTAAGGCAAGTTTTTACATTTGTTTCTATGCAACTAAATCAACCTAAAAAAAAATCCCCCAATGCAAATGGTCCATTTTTAAAGACCTGAAAACACTCTACTTCACATTTGTTTCTTAAAATTTCAACCAGATAATCAATTGACCTTACTTTCTATTTCCCTGAGAACTGAAACATCATAAAAGATAATCTACTGAATTTCACTCTACCTGCCTGGCAACAACTAAATCCAGAAATCCTGTCTTCACTGCATGGTTGTACAAACTAATTGTGCTACTTGTAATTTAAAACTGGATGGTGTGGCTCAGTAGTTGAGCTCACGGTTCAATTTCTGGTCAGGGCACATGCTGCTGAGTTGTGGGCTCCTCCATCCCCAGTAGGGGTGTGCAGGAGGCAGCTGATCAATGATTCTCATCATTGATGTTTCTTTCTGTCCCTTTCCTTTCCTCTCTGAAATGTGTGTGTGTGTGTATGTAGATATATATAATAAATAATAAACCTAATCCCTCTGCTTAAGCACTAAATACCTTCTCTACCTTTCACATTTATCAGCATTTTCTGTTCTCTGAAAACATCACCTTCTCTTAAACCGTGTATGCATGCGCACGTGTGCGCATATCCTCCCTTCTCTCCCTTACCCCCCATCTTCCTGCAAGATATTGTTTCATGTCTCCAATTCTTCTCATTCCACTTTCTCTAAACTGTCTTCATTAGGCTATTGCCCATGACTTCACCAAAAGTATTCACCAACATCACTCATGACCAATTCTCAGGACACATTAATTTGCCATTAGTAACAGCGTTTGACAGATGTTCATTATCCTCTATGCGTCATTTTCTACACTAGGATTCTGTGATTCAACCTCTTTCCTACTTCACTGGCCATGTGTCTTCATTTCTTTACCAGTGCTTCTTTTCCCTTACCACTTTATGTAGCAAACCCAAGTTTAATCCTTGGCTTCTGTACTTTATCTGTAATCAATTATACCCCTATTTGAAGGCAGTCAACATGAAAGGAACTATCATGTTTTGTTTAGGGATTCCAAGAGCCTACATTGCCAAACATATAGAAAATATTCAACATTCATCTGTTTAATGTTCAAGTCAATGTCTATGAATTCAAGAAAAAACAGATTTTAAAATTCATGCTCATCTAAGCAAAATATGTAAAACTAGTAAGAATTTGTAATCATATTTTAAAGACAGTGTCTACTGTCTTTGTTATAAAAGAAAACAACAAACATACATCACGTTATCAGAAATATTTTGTAGTTAATATTTTGTAAACAGTTGTCTTTTGTTGCATAATCTTAATGTACTTCTGGTCTAATTACTTCAAAAAATTACTATCAGTCATTTTACCAATTTTTTAATTCTTTCATCGTTTCAATTGAGTCTTTGTTTGCTCTCACAGGTCTCTAAATTTCTGGAAAACCTGTGAATGACTTATCTATAATTTAGACTTGAAGAGTAAATTAGATGAATATAAAATTATTTGGCTATAATTTAATCAGAATTTTCACTCATTGTTGCACTATTTCATGACACTGTGTATTTTTTCTTAATCCTCATCTGAGTATATTTTTTCCCATTGCTTTTGTAGACAGTGGAAAGGAGGGAGGGCGGGAGGGAGGGAAGGAGGGAGGGAGGGAGGTGGATGTGAAAGACACATCCATTGGTTGCCAGGGATAGAACCTGTAACCCAGGTAAATCTTACCCACAACCCTTCAGTACGCCCAGACTGAAGCCACACTGGCCAGGTGGTTTTTGAAGTGAGTGGCCATGTAATTGTTTACCTACCCTTAAAGTTCACTTACATAACTGTGATTATGACTTGGTTGTTTTATTATTCTGTTAATTTCTTATAACAATTAATTGCCTCAGGTAATTCATCATTCTTTTTTAATCTTAGATAAAATTCACACACTATTATTTACCCTTTTACAGTGTGTAAACTGTAATTCAGTAGTTTTTGGGAAACTGACAGTTATTCAACAATCATCTCCCTCTACTTCTAGAGTATTTCCATCACCCCAGAAAGATACCTCTGCATTCTTTAGCTAAACTCTTTCCCCAATCAATCCCACAATTAGATTAGGCAAGCACTAGTCTACCTTTTGTTTATAGATACAACTATTCTAGATATTTTACATATTAATAACATTTTCAAAATTCATCCATTTTGAAGCATTAACATTTCAATGAAAATAACAGACCATTGTATGATATGACATTTTTAAAAACTAATCAACTGATGAGCATCAGGGTTGTTTCAACATTTTGTCTATTACAATTAATATGACCATTTGTGTAAAAACTGTTGTGTAAATGTATGTTTTCAATTCTTCTGGAAATATATATATATGTAGGTATATGTAGGCATTTATATAGATATTGATATATATAGTTGGGTAGCATGGTAAGTCTATGTTTAATTTTTGAAGGAATTGCCCAATTTTTCTGAAGTACAACATTTTTTACTCCCACCAATAATTTACTTTCCATTTTTAAGAATCCCATTTCAGTGTGAAAGTCATATAACCCTCATTAGTTTTTATTTACAACCCACTATTAACTAATGATGTTGTATATCTTTTATGTGCTTACTTATATTACTTATATTATTTCCCATACCTTCAAATATATGCTTTAATATTTTTCTATCCTAAGTAAACTTTTCACTTTCTTGATTGTCTTTGAAACAAAAACACTTTCAAATTTGGCAATACTTCAAATCAGATTCTCCTATTCCAATGATTTGGTGCTTCATGTGTAGTAGCATTTTTTAAAAAAATGTTTTTATTGATTTCAGAGAGCGGAAGGGAGAGAGAGAAAAACATCAATGATGAGATAGAATCATTCATCGGCTGCCTCGTGCACATCCCCTACTAAGGATTTTGACATCCTGAGTTATGAGTCAATGCTCAACAACTGAGCAACACCGGCCAGGCTTTGTGTAGTAACTTCTGTGAGCTAAATCCATAGTTAGCATTGTATGTTTGTATGGCCACTAAAGTTGATTAAGTGATCAACTATTGACTGGACCATACAACCAGTAATTCTTCCAATTTTTCCCAGGAGCTCTGTGTGTGTGTTGAAACACAATTATTTAATATTTAGCTAGGTAATTTATACTCCACATTGGCTTTTAATTCCTGCTTGGATAAGAACTTCAAGGTTAATCAAAGGTTCGGGCCTTTCCAGATTTCTCCCTACCACAGGCACCTCCTTTTCATTCTTATATTCAAATTCTGCAGAATATGTCCCAGTTTTTCAAAGCTCCCATGGACATCTCATTCCAAAAAATTTCTGTAAGTTTTACAGTTATAACAGCTATTAGAGGCCTGATGCATGAAAATTCATGCACTCAAGGAAGGTCCCTCAGCCCGGCCTGCACCCTCTCAGAGTCCGGGAGCCCTCAGGAGATGTCCTACTGACTGTTTAGGCCCGCTCCCCACAAGGAGGGGGCTTAAGCTGCAGTCTGGCCTCCTTCTGCAGGAAGCAACGAGGTGGGTGATCAGGGGACAGAGCTACCCCCATCACCCTGCTAGTGCTGCCACTGCTGGCCTCCCTCTGTGGGAGGTGACTGGGTGGGCGATCAGGAGACGGCACTGCCCCCATTACCCTGCCGCTGCTGCCGCTGCCGGCCTCCCTCTGTAGGAGGCAACGGGTGGCTGGCTAAGGGACAGAGCCAGCCAGTTGGCATGGCCTCAACCCCGCCATAGCCTCTCCACTGCCGCTGGTCACTGTCGCCTCCCTCCCCCATTGCCATCCCTTCCCTCTGCCTGCTGGCACACCTTGGCTGGACTGGCACCGCCTGCTCACCAGCCCCGCCCCTACCAACTGCCATTTGGTCAATTGGCATATTATGCTTTTATTATATAGGACTAGGGGCCCAGTGCACAAATTTGTTCACCTTGAAAGGAACTATGGGCTGTGAGGCTGCGGTGGGCACAAGGGTGGGTCTCAGCCCATCCTCCACACCTCCACCCGGCCCCTCCCATCACAGCCCCCCAGTCCCATCTGCTGGCATCACCACTGCCACCACTCCTGCACACTGATGGCACTGGCCCCGCTCACACCTCTGACAGCACAGAGCAATTGAGGCCAGTGTCAGCAGCGGGTGCAAGTGGGGCCGGCACCATCAGCAGGTGCGAGCGGCAGCTGCTTCCCCGATCACCCCTTAGGAGCAGGAAGAGGTGGAGAAGCCCTCAGAGGTGATCAGGGCCTGCAGCTGCTGCTCACACCCATTGACAGTGCCAAGCAATCAGGACTAGCGCCAGTGCCAGCAGCAGGTGCAAGTGGCAGCTCCAGTACCAGCAGCGGGTGCGAGAAGCAGCTGCCAGCCCCTATCACCCCTCAGAAACAGGGGTAGGTGGACAAGCCCTGAGGGGCAACTAGGGCCGGCAGCTGCAGCTTGCACCCAATGACATCACTGAGTGATTGGGGCCGGCAACGAGTGCCAGCAGTGGCTGCAAGCAGTGGCTCCGGCACTGGCAGCGGGTGAAAGTGGGGCCAGCACCAGCAGCAGGTGCGAGTGCCAGCAGGTGCAAGAGCAAAGAACTTTCAGTAACCACTAGAGGCTAGTCCCAATGATAACAACCAGCGCCCCACCTTAGTCTGGTGTTCCCGCTC
Source organism: Myotis nattereri (assembly GCF_964212035.1). Lineage (NCBI taxonomy): Eukaryota > Metazoa > Chordata > Mammalia > Chiroptera > Vespertilionidae > Myotis > Myotis nattereri. The sequence continues at coordinate 39,592,830 of NC_138094.1, read as the reverse complement.
AACTGCTCCACCATCCCACTGCAGCTGACGCCCACCATGTTCAACACTTTGCTGCCTGCTGCGATGCCTGCCATGTTTTGTGCACACCCCCCGGTGGTCAGCACACGTCACATCAACCGGTTGTTCGGTTGTTCAGCAGTTGGGTCTATTTGCATATTAGCCTTTTATTATATAGGATCGTTTGCCCTTATTGCCATAGTTAGCAGTGACATTCAATAGTTCTCTTTTTGGAAAACTCCAGAGGAAAGCAACTAGCAACTCAGAATATACATAAAATGGAGACAGTTGTCAATGGAGTCTTTCAAAGGAACCATTACACAAGTCAAATAATGATAATCCTCTTGAAATGGAGATTGAAGGAGCTCTAACAACTTTCCGCCCTCTCTAGTAAGCTGCCAGGTTATACATGTTTATCATGGAAAAAAAGAATGTTGGCCCTGGCCAATGTAGTTCAGTGATTAGAGCAGTCACAGGGGTCACGGGTTCAATTCCCAGTCAAGGACAAGTACCTGATTTGCAGCTTCAATCCCAGCCCCAGTCTGGCGCCTTTGGGAGGCAACCAATTGATGTGTTTCTTTCACATCAATGTTTCTCTCTCTCTCTTTTCCTCTTCTTCCCTCCTTTCCACTCTCTCTAAAAGTCAATTGAAGAAATATCCTTAGGTGAGGATTTTAAAAAAAAGGGTGTTGGTTTTTAAAGTTAACTTACACAACTTTAGGCATAGATGTGAACAGTTCAAATTAAAAGGCCACAAAAATGTTGTTACCACATTTAGCCTTTTTTCTTGAATAAATAACTCCCTGTTATGTTGCAAGTTATTAGTTTCCACAGTTCTGAAGTTTATTTTGGCCATTTCTACTAGTGTTCTGATTTTACCTATATAAGAGAGGATTTTAAATAATGGTTAGATTAAAACTTTCTCTCATAACTTTGTCATGTTTGTTTTTTCTTTTCTGTATGTGGGTTTTATTTCCTGTTTCTGTCTGCTGTATCTATAAATTTTCTCCATAATTATTTTTACATGTTTCTTTCAACCATTCTGTAATTTTTAAAGCCTAATCAGAAGAACCTTGATTACTGTCAGTTACATTATTGCTGCTACAGTGGTGTTTACTTCAATATTATTTTTTCTCTTCAGTTTCTAGCTTGTACTCTAGCAGTTTAGCTTCCATCTCCTTTTATTGTCGTATTATTATTTCTTGTGAAAATATATATCTGCTGCAATATTATCTAAATACTTTTTAGTCATAAAGAAAACTTTTAGCCTGGTGAAGAATATCCTTCTAAATTTTATCAGAACAAAATTTAAAAACTGATCAAAATATCTTTGCTAAAATATTTTTATTTACTCTTCTTGTTTGTAAAAATTCCAAAATTTTATTGTGTTTTATCAGTTAACCCTACCACCCCAAAAAACTTGGAGGAACATTAAGTGGTAAGTTACATACATACCAGATTATTAGCTATAGAGAAATCAATTAATAGATATATTTAAAATATAAAATACATATTTTACTATCTCCTCTATTTTAATAACTACCAGAAGCAACAAACTATAAATTGTATTTACCCTCAGAATTTATGTGTCAGATAGAACAGTTTGGGCTTCATTCATTTATTCATTTACTGAAACTCTTTTTATTAAGTATTCATTATAAGCAAAGTCATAAATAGCTAGAAACTGAAAGTAAGTCAACTGATTAAAACATCTAAACTAGATGGTCCTGCCATGACTGGTTTGGCTCAGTAGACAGAGCATCAGCCTGCAGACTGAAGGGTCCCAGGTTCGATTCCAGTCAAGGGAATGTACCTTGGTTGCAGGCACATCCCCAGTGTGGGGTGTGCAGGAGGCAGCTGATCAATGTTTCTCTCTATCCCCCTCCCTTTCTCTCTGTAAAAATCAATAAAATATATTTAATAAATAAATAAATAAATTAGATGGCCCTGTGGGTGGCATAATATTCATAGAATTTCAGTTATCAAGTTAATTATATGTGTCTATTCAACAAATATTTCGTACCAGTAAATAAAGTTTGATGAAAAAGATACCTAAGTGGACAAGATGCATCAGATTCTGTCTTCAGGAAAGACAATCAATTTAAAGCATATATAAAACCATACTATGTAAATAGACTGAACGGTGGAGCAACTGAACAACTGGCTACTATGACATGGGCTGAACATGTCACGCACGGAACATGGCAGGCATCGGCCACAGTGGGATGGTGGAGCAGGTGAGCAGGGGTGCCAGACCAGCCTGGGTGCCGGTCACTGTCATCAGGGCAAGCCTCTGGTGGTTACTGAAAATTCTTTGCTCCTGCGCTCAGCAGTCCGGGCCACCACTTGCACCTGTGGGAACGAGGTTGCCAGCCGACAGGGGATCTGGGGCCACAGTTGGAGGGACAGGATGGGGGCGCGGAGGATGGGCCAAGACCTGCCCCTGTACCCATCACAACCTCACAGCCCACAGTTCCTTTCAAGGAGCATGAATTCGTGCACTGAGCCCCTGGTTTAGACTATAAGATTGAATATAGCAATTATGTTATAACAATGAACATCTGTGTCCAGATATACAACAACAACAGCATAAAAATAAACTGCTGTCATCATTTTAAGTAAGATCTTTAAAAGGAAGAAATTTACCAATATAGACTTTATAAAAACTATTAGAGATCCAATAAACTACTAAAATTTCTAAGGAAAAGAGAAACATTATTCTTGGATCTATATATGTTGAATAAAGATATAAAAACAGATGCTTCCATTTCTCATGCTATGAAAAGCATTGAAATTGACTTAATAATAGTTTCTCCATTTTCTCTATCATATATAAATCAGATCAGGCCATAATTTCTCTACCTGAAAACCCCAAATATGGCCCCTTCCTTCCAAAATAGGGTATTAAATTATAGAAAGTACTTTTTTCTAGAACAAGATGATACCAAGAAAACTGATATCGCTCGATAAAGTCATCTTATAAAAAAATTATAATATACTAGCGGCCTGGTGCACCAAAATTTGTGCACTCGGGGGGAGGGAGGGTTCCTCAGCCCGGCCTATGCCCTCTTGTAGTCTGGGACCTGCTGGCTTAGGCCTGCTCCCGGGTGGCAGAGGGCAGGCCCAATCCCTAGGTGCAGCCCCTGGTTGGGCTCAGAGCAGGGCCGATTGGGGAGTTGGGGCGCCGCCCCCTGTCACACTCAAGGCAGGGTCGATGGGGAGGTTGTGGCGCCACCCCCTGTCACGCACAGAGCAGGGACAATCAGGGGATTGGGGCGCTGCCCCCTGTCATGCACAGAGCAGGGCCGATCAGGGGGTTGGGGCGCCGCCCTCTATCACCCACAGAGCAGGGCGGAGCAGGGGGTTGGGGCGCCGCCACTGTCACACTCAGGGCAGGGCCAATGGGGAGGTTATGGCTCTACCCCGTCACACACAGAGCAGGGCCCAGGCCGGGGGGGCAGGAGGGGGGATTGGGGCGCCGCACCCTGTCACACACAGAACAGGGCCAATCAGAGGGTTGGGGAGCTCCCCCATATCAGGCACAGAGCAGGGCTGATCAGGGGGTTGGGGCACCTTCCCCTGTCACGAACAGAGCAGGGCGGATAGGGAGGTTGTGGTCCCACCCCCTGTCACACACAGAGCTGCAGGGCAATCAGGGGGTTTGGGCGCTGCCCCCTGTCACACTGATCCCGGTGCCGGGAGACCTCTCAGCTCCGCTGATCCCGGTGCTGGGAGGCATATTACCCTTTTACTATTTAGGATAGAGGCCTGGTGCATGGGTGGGAGCTGGCTGGTTTGCCCTGAAGGATGTCCTGGATCAGGGTGGGGGTCCCCACTGGGGTGCCTGGCCAGCCTGGATGAGGGGATGATGGCTATTTGCAGCTGGTCACACACCCTTCAGGGTGGGGGTTCCCACTGGGGTGCCTGGCCAGCCTGGGTGAGGGGATGATGGCTGTTTGGAGCTGATCACACACCCTTCAGGGTGAGGGTCCCCACTGGGGTGCCTGGCTAGTCTGGGTGAGGAGCTGAGGGCTGTTTTCAGGCTGGCGGGTGACTGAAGCTTCCAACTGCTGCTTTTTTTTTTATTCTGGGCCAGCTTTAGCTCTGACTCCAGCTCTGAGGCCTCTGCTGCTGAAAGCAGGTTTCTGGGGTTTTGTTTAGCTTCTATATTTGTAACTATGTTTCAAACTGCAAGCTCAGAGGCCGGCAAGGCAGGCGGGGAACGTTGGTTTCCTCGTCACTGAAGCAAGCAAGCCTCATGTTAGTTTCAAGCTGCCTGGCTACCGGCCACCATCTTGGCTGGCAGTTAATTTGCATATCTCCCTGATTAGCTAATAGGAAGGGTAGCGGATGTACGCTAATTACCATGTTTCTCTTTTATTAGATAGGATACTACTTCTACCTCCTCTTTCTTTCAAATTAAATTATAAGCTGTAGGTCAAAAACTGTATGTTATTATGTTTAGTAATACTCAACACTTTATCTAGAACAGGTTATACAGAAGAAATTCAAAGAATGTTTATAAAATCAGTACATAAGGCTCTTAACAGTTAACAAGCAAGTTCACTTAGATGTAGAAAATTTCATTACCACAATGTTGAGCCATAATGACATATTTGATCACATTAAGAAGTAAAGAAATTTTGCTCTCTGCCCCAAAATTTATGTGATAGCCTTGCTGCTCTATACACAAAGATACAGGAGTAAAGACTTGTATGTAGTGTTGATAGGAATACTCTGAACTGTATCGGTATAAAACTTGTAGTCCCATGAGTTGATAATTTGGGACAACCTATTTATTTAAACCAGGAGGTAGGGGATAGGACCAACTAACAAACTGAAACCTTATTATTGTAGAGAACACACCTAAAAATGTTAGATCAGAGATACCTATTGAGATTTATTAACAGAACTATTATGACATTTGCTACTTAAGCAAAAGTAGAATTGTCCTATTTGGTAAGGAATTAAACACAGTCCAGGAAGCCAGCATGCCATAAGGAGCAATGAACACAGTATAGAACCTCTGGCATTAAATTTTAAATAAATCTGAAATCTATATAGTTGCTTATGGTCTTAAATTGACTTTATTTAAAGGCATCAAAATAATATAATTCTAAACCCAACAGTGAATTAATGTTTTAAAAATGGTAATTATTTTGAAAGAGAAATTGTTATGGAAAAAAGACAGTACCTGCATAACTGACTGTATAATAAAGCTAAAGTTATTTTTCTAAGCTGAAATCCTTTCAAGTTTCAGTGGTAATTCTGATTAGGTAGGTTTCAGCCTACTCACATCTTTCATGATTTCTATTCTTTTCAGCCTTTATCTTCCTAATCAATTACTCCATCCTTGTATAGTAATAACACTTTACTTTGTACCATTTCACTTTTTTTCTTAATTATAGCTCATCTTACAGGATCCAAACTAAAACAATAATGCTCATAAGCTTATAAAATTTATCTTAATAAGTCATGAAAATATCACCCCATGTGATAAGAAGAGACCTTAAACAATTACTATACCCCAAGACTTACAGGAAATCATAAGGAAGTCCTCACGGTTGCTTTTATCACCATGGTGCTGGTCCACAGGGATCCCGTTGGCATCTATGACTTCTTCAGAAGCACAATCTGCTACCAATACTTCTTCTGAAACTACATCAGTTGTCAGAAGATCAGTCACGATTTCTGTTTCTACTACACTATTATGAACAACGTGTTCAATATATCCAAAGTCAGACATCTGTATAGATTCACTTGCCAAGAAGTGTTCTGGCATAGACATTGAGGCTGAAGTAATGTCATAAGCTAAAAAATCGTCTGGGACTGTGTAATGTGCTAAAGAAATTTCTTCGGTTACATCTGAATAAAGCACTTCCTCAGGAATGATGATATTTTCAGATATATCTGCTTCTTCTAAGATATCTGAGCACAGAACATCCTCAATAACAACATCCTCCATAACATCTTGAATTACAATTGAGTCTGGGTCATCAGGAATGAAGTTATGTACAGTTATATCTGAATCCACAACATCTGAAGCAAAAACAGTTTCTTGAACTTCCAAAGCAATTTGATCATCATCCATGTCTGTAGCATCAATTCCTTAAAAAAACCAAAAGTTAAAATGACAAATTTCAGGTAGGCATGCCTTACTATCTAAAATGATGTAAATGTTTAATTTGCATCAAGAAGACAGCCCACATCCTGTTTTCTCAAATATTGAAATAGATTAAAGAAAAAGAGAATCTATTTTTGATTCATTAAAGAAATACTAGAAAGACAAAAAATGAACAGTTACAGAAGATTATTCATGAAAAAAATTTTTAGAACATCAACATACGAAGTTCTCAGGCAACTAGAATAAAATCTTAAGAAATAATAACATACATTTGTAATACCTTAACTAATAATAATAAAAAAATGAAATATATATAGTAAAAAAAAAAAAGAAAAAAAATAATAACATAAATTAACCAGGTAACAAAAAAAATAGATTTATCCCAACTCCTTCAACACATCAGTTTTCTTCTTTTCATCACTTAGAATTATTTTCTTTCCTTCTTTTTTCTTTCAGCCTTTATAATCTTACCATTCTATTCTAGTACAATATTATGATGAGAAATTTAGAAATTACCCTTTGAATTTAGGACATAAAAGGATTGAGATATAAATTAAAAGAAATAGAAGACCATATATAAGCAGTAAAGGGAAAGGCAAATGATTATGATTATGGATAGATAAAACAGAAGTGCAGCTACTAAAAAAGTGATGGAAGATAAAGTTAACTGGAGCAGGGTACCTGCTAACTTCACCAGGATAAAATACTATTCCTCCATCCAGCCTCCTCCTATCCTCCCAGGCAGTTCCTCAGAATATAAGAAACCCTATTCTAGTCCACTCTTCAGTTAGGAATGAAGGTAAAGAGGTAAATCAATAGGAGCCTGGTGAGATTAAATGACTTCAAGACCACACAGTTGTTTGCATAGCATATGGTCTCAATAGGGAGAAACCTAGCAAGGTCTGAACCTTTAATTAACCTTGTCCTAATCGCTGGGACTCTAAATATGTCACATTATGGCTTATGCCATGAGCACTTGCAGGTGTAAGTAAGGTTATAAACCTTATGATAAGGCTATATTATATTGAACTAGAGGCCCAGTACACAAATTTGTGCACAGGTGGGGGTGGGGTCTGGCTGGCCCACCGCAATCAGGTCCAAAGGGCCAAGCCAGTCAGGGGGAGGGATTGTAGGTGGGGGGCGGCCCTGCACCCCCTAGTCGAACTCCCAGTCAAGGAGACAATTTGCATATTAGCCTTTTATTATATAGGATAATTTGGGTGGATCTAATCTGATCAAATGAATCCATAAAGCATAGAACTTTCCCCATCTAGCATCAGAGTTGAAGCAGAATTTTAAGTCTGAGAGAGACTGACTATTGTTGGAAGGGGTCTCATGGAAAACATAAGGAACACAAGCAACTACAAGGACCAATGACCAGAACTGAACTAATAACCAGAAGAAAACTGGGACTTGGTCAAATAGGAAGTGATTTCAGCAACTATCTGAATTAGCATGGAATCAGATTAATCCCTAGAGTCCCAGAAAGGAACACCCTGCTGACACCTTGATTTCAGCCATATAAAATTCACAGGAGATAGTCCAATTATGCCATGATAGTTGTCTGACCTACAGAAACTGAGTGATAATAAATTGTGTTGTTTTAAACTAAGTTTGTTTCATTTTGGGTGCAGTATTTTGGTATCACAGAATTCAGTGCTGATGGATGTATCACCTAAAAAGGTGAAAGGTCTTTGGAATCTGATAATTTATTGATTATCTCACAAATAGAACATTAGCAGAAATATGACATTAACAACTCAGTGAGAACTCAGAAGAAATGACCAAGATAGAGAAATCCTATGTGGACTTAATAGAATAACTAAACTGTCATATACGGACTGTCAATAGCAATCTAGTCTTTAAAAACACTGTTAGTCAGGGCTTAACAGCAAGTTAGAAACATGTTATTGGAAACCAACGGAAAAAATATCCTTGTTATGCTGTGACAGATGTCTTAGTAAAACTGTATCCTGCAGTTGTGTGTAAGTCATAAAATATAACAATGAACTAGGAGATTTTGGTAAAGAACTGAAGATGTGGCCTGGTTCTTCTTGCAGCTTAAGTAAAATACAAGAAAAAAAGTTAAATTGTAGGAAGAACTGACTTTATAAAAATGTAGCAGGACTTAACAACTGGGAAGTTCTCTGCCTATACACATGAAAAAAAGGGAAAAAAGTTAAAAACTAGGAAGATTTGTTGCAGAAAAGAATGTTCTAGAAAAAAATCAGCATGTGATTTCACAACTCTTCCTATATTTCTAAAGTATCAAAACATAAAGTTCTTTGAAGCCATTAAGGGTGTGCCTCAATCAAACTTAGGGTGCTTCAAAGGAGCTTTAAAGGCATTGTCCTCCGCCATCTCAGTAGAAATCAGAAAGAGCCGTATATTATCTCTGAAAGATATGTAAATGAGTCTTAATATATAAAATAAATTCCTATGTCATACATAGGAGATGCACAAAAATTTTCTAAAAATTTTAACTTTCAAAAACAATGTGAACTTGGATTGAAAGGGGCCGAGAGCCGAAACCAGTTTGGCTCAGTGGATAGAGCGTCGGCCTGCGAACTGAAAGGTCTCAGGTTCAATTCTGGTCAAGGGCATGTGCCTGGGTTGCGGGCATATCCCCAGTGGGAGATGTGCAGGAGGCAGCTGATCGATGTTTCTCTCTCACTGATGTTTCTAACTCTCTATCTCTCTCCCTTCCTCTCTGTAAAAAATCAATAAAATATATTAAAAAAAAAAAAAAGAAAGAAAGAAAGAAAGAAAGGGGCCGAGAGAGAGAGTACAATATAAAGAAGACTGTTGGACTCCTAAATTCTAGGGGCAGGTAGCAGGCTGATAAAAACTACACAGCCTTAAACACTTGTTCCCTTAGATCAGCGGTGCTCAACATGTGGGTCTCAACCCCTTTGGCGGTCGAACGACCCTTTCACAGGGGTCACCTAAGACCACCCTGCATATCAGATATTTACATTATGATTCATAACAGTAGCAACTTACAGATATGAAGTAGCAACGAAAATAATTTTATGGTTGGGTCACAACATGAGGAACTGTATTTAAAGGGCCAGAAGGTTGAGAACCACTGCCTAAGATGAAAAAAAGCAAGGATGACTCATAGAGGGGATCCATGAACCAATAAAGGATTATTCCCACGGCTGAAACATGATGGATAATTCCTGGTTGGCTTTCAGAATTTCTTTGAACTAGTAACTCCATTTAACTTTTCTTTTCACCCTGTTTGAACCAGAATATTCAAAACTGCCCTAACATTTCTGTTGGGAGCAGATGTTTCTTTAGGTTTATAACAGGTCCACATATGAAGATGAATTGTGCCTGAATTATCTATACTAATAAAAGGGTAATATGCTAATTAGACCAGACGTCTTCTAGATATCCTTCTGGACAAAGCTGCAGCAGCTCGACAGCTGCGAGGCCCTAGACTCAGGCAGCCATGAACCCCGGCAGCTACGAGACCCAGGGCTCAGGCAGCAGTGGGCTCAGACAGCTGTGAGGCGCTGCAGCTGCTAAACCCAGGCTCAGGCTTCAGCCACAGCCACCATCAGTGGCAGCAGAAGCAGGGGTGATGGGGACAGCACCTTCCCCTGATCTGCCTGGTTGCTTCCTGCAGAGGGAGGCCAGACTGCAGCTTAAGCCCACTCCCCATGGGACATCTCCTGAAGGTTCCGGAACTGTTAGAGGGGGCAGACCAGGCTGAGGGACCTCTCTCCCTAGTGCACAAATTTTCGTACACCGGGCGTCTAGTATTTAATAAACTAGAAACCAGAGATTTAAGAGCAAAAATTTAGAATATATTTGGGATTTCTGAGCTGCTTAATTTCAGATAAAAATCCTGGATGTTAAATCTGAGAACCTCAGGGAAAGACATAAATGCTTAAACACCAAGCAGAGATAATGGTAGACAGAATGGTCCATCAAAGATATCCAAACCCTAATTCCTAGACCTTATAAATATGTTACCCGACATAAACACACACACACAATCCAAAACAACAACCCTGCAGTTCTGTCCAGGTGCTCATTTGGAGCATTGTCCCATATAACAAAAGGTAGCAAGTTTGATTCCCAGTCAGGGCACATACCTGGATTGTGGGTTCAATCCCCGGTCAGGGCACATATGGGAGGCAACAGAATGAGATTTCTCTCTCACATCAATGTTTCTCTTTCCCGAACCCCCATTCTCTCTCTGTAAAAAAATCAATGGAAAGGTATCCTTGGATAAGGATTTTAAAAAGATAAGGAAGAAAGAAAGAAAACCTACAGATGTAATTAAATTAAGGTTATGGATGTAAGATAGGTAGATTATCTTGGGTGGGCTTCTAGTTGGAGTAAAGGAGATGTGGTGGAAGAGAATGTCCAAAAAAACTCAAAAGATGAGAGGGACTCAATACTCACTTTTGTCACAGAGGACCACATGCTAACCAAAAAAGGAAATAAGGGCAGCCTCTAGAAGCAAAAAATGGCATGTGTAATAGTAAGGAAATAAGAATCTTCACCTTAAAATCACAAAGAACTAAATTCGGTCAAAAGTTTGAATATCTCCCTCAGAGGCTCCAGAAAGAAACGCAGCCATCAACATCTTGATTCTACCTTTGTAAAACTGTACACATTGTGAGAATTCAGTGGAATTACACTATATCTGGACTTCAGACCTACAAAACTATAAGGTAACAAACTGGTGTTGTGTAGTAATAGCTAACTAAATCTATGGCTATGTGTTTTGGTAACAATGAAAAACATATATAAACAGATTTAAACAAGAAACATTTTCAACGTATCTACCAATATTCTCTGGACTTAGTGCTGTAACTGCAGAAGATGAGAAATACTAAAGATAATTTAAGATTTTAATGTTAATGGTGTTACTGATTATTTTGGCTATAAAATTTTAAACAAGATAACAAGATACTTAAGTATGAGTCAATATAAGATCTCATAATTCATGCACTTGACAAGCAACTGCTTATTTGGCAGATGGAAAGTAGAACAATCCAAGAAATAGATATACCTATTTCATCAAAAAATGAATTTAGTTCTTGTGACTGCAATTCAATTTCATCTTCATCCATGGTCTTTGATTCTCATTAGTCACAGCTCCTAAACTAGAATAAAGTATACCAAACATTAACTTTTTTATGTCACATGTCAAAAATGTCATCATGATATTTATATTTCTGGAATGCTCAAATTTCTTGATTCATCAAAACCTATCAAGGGAACATACTAATTTCCACCAACATATGGACAGCTATATTATAAGACAGGGCAGTTAAATCAACTAGGTTGACAACAGGATTTTTTATTTTAAATCACTGTGTCACAGTATTACTTACGTAAAGTCCACAAATCTGAAGTATTGAGCTTAATTTCTTTATGTAAATTTGTATTACCATCATTCAGATTAATATAAAGAACATTTCTTTCACCCCAAAAAACTCCCACTGCCTCTTGCCTCCTTCCTGTCAACAGCTTAATGACTTTCAGGTTCAACTTTAACACCGTTAATAAATTATGGGGAAATCTTCAGCAAGATTTTATTACACTTTTAAATTTAATGTATCTTGCAATCTTCCTACCAATAAATTACTAAGTGGTAAAAATTCAAAATTCATAACTCTTTAGATTGCTGCATAGCTTACAATTATCTCTCTTAACTGACCTTCAAATTGTAGATATAATTCTCAAAGTATACTTATATGCTCCACACCTCAGCTGAATTGGTACCAGCTATAAAAAGGTAAAGAATAAATTCATCTATGAATACAACAAAGTCAAAGTCCCATTAATAAGATATCTGAAACCATAAGCATTTTTCACTCTCCCTCTTAATAAAAATATTAAGTTAATAAAAATATAATAAACATGACTTCTGAAGGTTGAAACAGTTTTAAAAAAAAGTTAAAATCTGAAGAGTACAAAAACCGAAGTATATGATTAAAAAGCAAGTGAGTAGACAGAGCAGCAGAAAGGAGATAACAGAACCCACGATTTATTCATGTTATAAGTACCACACAAGCTTCTTAACTGACTTTTTTATATCCACTTTCTCACTTTTAATTCACCCTCAACAGTGCTGTTAGATGCAGCATTTTAAGTGCTTATCATTTTTTTGACAATATTCAAAATTTACTTTTCTTCTTCGATTTTTGAGTATATAGTATACTGAGCGTATTTTCTTACTTTCTGCACTATATACACTCTTGATTTGGGCCTTGATCCTGAAAACAGAGCTCCTCCCAGAGGGGCTATTAAATTCCATAGATAGTATGTCTTCTTTTGTGAGTACATCTTTAATAAACAAGCAAACCGAACATAGTCCCCACCCCCAACAAACTATGTACCAAGCCAACATTCCCTCCACCCACCCTAAAATAACCCAGGCACCAGGTATCAAATAATTAGGTACATTTCCTATAGCTATAGCTATAACTATATCTGTCCTAGCTTGCCCATTCTTTCCTTCTGGGCTCTAGACTATGCTGTCTCCCCTCTCCTCCTCCGCCTTTTTACAAACCCTGGTCTTTCCCCTAAGTGACCCTTCAGGAAATGGCTTGTCTCTCTCTTTCACCTCTTATCCTTTATCTTCATTCACTGATTATCATTTTTGTAATGATGTTTTACCTTGCCTAATTAAAACAAACCTTGTTAACATTTTAACACATGCAAAAATGAGTGACTTTTCTAAAACATGATTAAATGTCAGACTTCTGCTCAAAAATGTTTTAGTGACTCCTGTTGATGCTAAATAAAATTCAAGCTCTTAGCCTACAATCCTGTAAGATCTGGCCCTAACTACTTTTACATCATTCTCATAATTTCCCTTTGGGCATCTTCCCCTCCTCTTCATCACTCACCCCACGCTAATCTCTGTTTCTGTCTCTAACGGTAAACAAAAATATGCACTGTCTCTCTCCATAAGATTAAAACTCTGTATTGGTTTCTTCTTCTATATCCTTTCTGTCTGATTTATCCCCTACATCTCCTTCTCCTATGCACACAGAAAAATGAAATGCTAGACACAATCTGAATTTTCATAGTACTATTTCTTTCCTTGCTGCATTTTTTAGTTTAAGTCATGGTTATTAAAGCCCTACTGTTCCAATAGTAAACTTTATAATACTTATATAAATACAAAAATAAGAAATTTAATTGTAATTTATATTATAAAGAAATGAATTTACTACAGGTCACCTGAAACATATCCAATACATTTTCACAACACAGTATATTTTACATTTATTCAAAATACTTCAAATAAAGAGCATTTATTTGATGTCCACTGTTATGATTATTAATATTTTTTTCAACCACAAGAAAATGGAAAAGGTACTTGCTATAAATAAGTTGTTACCACTTCACCCCTCCACTCCCCCCCCCGCCCAAAAAAAAACAAAAAACAAAACTCTGGCTTTGTACTTCTTTTAACTCTTTAAAACATGATTTTGAAAGGATAAGTGAAAAAATATCTTGTAATCATAAATGAATAAAACTCATAAAATTAACCCAATTAATAAAATAAAGGTGATTTGTTACTTAAGGATTAAGGTTTTTATAAAAGTTATTAAAAAATCAGGGAGGAATGTTTTCTATTCTTGCCTCTAAGAACACTCATTGAGACGATCACCCACAGATTCCAGTGTTTGTGGAAGTTCAAGAGTCCAGTACAGAAGTTCCAGCACTTGTTAAGTAGAAGAAAAAAGAAACTGAGATTGGACACATTGGAGAAGTTAAAGAAGAATAATTTTACTTTACTCACATTATCCCTCCCTACCCAAGAGAGCACAGCTGTGCCAAGAGAGCTATTCTTGGCCCATGATTTCCTCCATGGGGAAAGTGAGAGATTGTTAGTGAGCCTCCAGCTTCCCCATCTGTGCAGGAAACTGTCTTCTTCCTCACCCTAACCAGAATATTGAATGTGTGGCCCAACTGGGGACAGGTATGAAAAGCCTGGTTTCTTGGAGGTCATCAATTGGATGGAATTCTATTAATTGGTGTATGATTCAATCAGCCCATGGGCTGTTGGGGATGCCTACACCAAAGGCCAATGGCCACTCCCAGGGCTCCACGTGGCTTACACACACATACACACACACACACACACACACACACACGTCAACTGTGGCACAGTTGATTCCATGTGTGCAATGCTGACAGCAAGCCTGACTTAGATTGGGTGAAACTACACAACTGAGCATTCAGCACTGCCCTGGGAAAGCCCACAAGGCTCTCAATACGCAGCCTGGCTTTGCAAGATTGAAAAAGGCATACCATACAATCCCTTCCCACCAAAGAGGGAGTAAGATGTGTGGAACAGGCATATCTATACAAAAGGAAAGCCTCGGGGCTAACAGGAAGCATTTCTTTCCAGAAGCCAAAAAGTAAAGACTAGAAGATGACTGATTTTTCAAATGTGAAGACAACCACATAAGACTTCAAAGTACATGAAAACTCAAGGCCAAATGACATCATCAAAAGAATATAATTTCCTAGTAAAGGACCCCAAAGAAATGAAGATTATGTAATTTGTCATTAAAGAATTTGAAGTAGTTGTTTAAAGAAGCTAGTGAGCAACCAACAATACAAGGACAATTCTATGAAATCAGGAAAACAATAAATGAACAAAGTTCAAAAGAAGGATATCCCTAGCTGGTTTTGCTCAACAGTTAGAACATTGGCCCACAGACTGAAGGGTCGAGGGTTCAATTCCAGTCAACAGCATGTACCTCAGTTGCAGCTCAATATACCGTCCCAAGTTGGGGCATGTGTGAGAGGCAACCAATCATTGTGTTCCTCTCATATTGATGTTTCTCTCTGTGTGTCTCTCCCCCTCCAATCCACTCTAAAATCAATGGAATAATACCCAAGTGAGGATTAACAAAATAGATGATAGATAGATAGATAGATAGATAGATAGATAGATAGATAGATGATAGATAGAGAAAGAAAGAAAGGAAAGAAAGAAAGGAAAAGAAGGAAGGGAGGGAGGGAAGGAGGGAGGGAGGGAGGGAGGAAGGGAAAGGAAATAAAGAAAGAAAGAGAGAGAGAGAGGGGGAGGGAGGGAGGGAGGGAGGGAGGGAGAGAGGGAGGGGAGGAGGGAGGGAGGAAGAAAAAAAGAAAGAAAGAAAGAAAGAAAGAAAGAAAGAAAGAAAGAAAGAAAGAAAGAAAGAAAGAGAGAAAGAAAGAAAGAAGTAAATTCTGGAGCTGAAGAATACAAAAAATAATTTTTTTAAAGACAACAGAAAGTTTCAGAGCAAGCAAACTCAGCTGTGAGGTAGAAACAGATCTTTTGATATAATTTAGAGATGAACCGAATGAAAAAAAGTGAAGGTAGCCTACATGTACCATATCATTAAAGGGAAACAGCCTAGCCCTGGCCAGTGGCTCAGTTGGTACAACAAAAGGTGGTGAATTTGATTCCTGGTCAGGGTACATATCTAGGTGCAGGTCCATCCCCAGTCGGGGAACATTGGAGGCAATTAATATTTCTTTCCCACATTGATGGTTCTCTCTATCTCTTCTCCCTCCCTCGTACTCCCTTATTTTCTCTCTAAAAGATCATTGCAAATATATCCTCAGGTGAGGATTTTTTAAAATGTTAAAAAGATGGCAAAAGCCGGTTTGGCTAAGTGGATAGAGCGTGGGCCTGCGGACTGAAAGGTCCCAGGTTCGATTCCGGTCAAAGGGCATGTACCTGGGTTGCAGGCACACCCCCAGTGGGGGATGTGCAGGAGGCAGCTGATCGATGTTTCTCTCTCATCGATGTTTCTAACTCTCTATCTCTCTCCTTTCCTCTCTGTAAAAAATCAATAAAATATATTTTAAAAAAATGTTAAAAAGATGGGAAAACAATTTTAACATCACTGGAGTCACAAAAAGAAAGAATATGGCCCAACCAGCGTGGCTCAGTGGTTGCACCCCAACCTATATGAACCAGGAAGTCACAGTTCCATTCGAGTATGAGGCCTGTCCGCACGCCTGCAGACCCCATGGCCGCGGCTCCTGGCAGCCACTTTGCCAAAGGTTCCTCTACCTTCAGGCTCTCTCCTCAGACCCCCGGGAGCTTGGCTCCTGCGGCCCAGCCCTTCCGTGGCTCCCTGCAGCCCCGCTCTACTCAGCTCTCCAGCTGCCCACCTGTCAGGAAGCTGCCAGGAGCCTTGCTGCGGGCAGTGTGGTTCTGGGGCAGGGTCTGGGGTGTAGGAAGCAGCTCCAGTAAAGTTTAGTAAACCCCAGGCCCCCAGCCCCTCCTTGAGCGGAGCCCAGGGCAGGCTGGGGGCCTGGGTCCAAACACTGCAGCTGCGGAGGCCCCGCCCGCCCTGGGCCTCACACAGGGGTCCCGGCTGGGGGCATGGTTTAGGCGGCTTGTTCCTGCAGCCAAGCCCCCCACCGCCCAGAGCTCCCCACACGAGTCCCGGCTGGGGGCGTGGTTTAGGCGGCTCTTCAGGCCTCCAAGACCCCTGCCGCCCAGGGATGCACACAGGGATGCTGGGGGCGTGGTTTAGGGGGCTGTTCGCGCCTCCAAGCCCATTGCCACCCAGGGCCACACACAGGGGTCCAGGCTGGGGGCATGGTTTAGGCGGCTGTTCGAGCCGCCAAGCCCCCCGCCACTCAGGGCCGCACACTGGGGTCCCCGCTGGCGTTGGGGCTTAGGCGCTACAGGGGCCGAACAGCAGCTCAAGCTGGCCCGCCCTGCCTGCAGTAGGCTGGCAGTTAATTTGCATATCGCCCTGATTAGCCTATGGGAAGGGTAGTGGATGTATGGCTAATTACCATGTTTCTCTTTTATTAGATAGGACTAGAGGCCCGGTGCAAAAAAATTTGTGCACGCGAGGGGGGGGGGGGTGGGGGGGTCCCTCAGCCCGGCCTGTGCCCTCTCACAGTCTGGGACCCCTCGGGAGATAACGACCTGCTGGGTTAGGCCTGCTCCGGGTGACAGAGGACAGGCCCAATCCCTAGGTGCAGCCCCTGGTCGGGCTCAGAGCAGGGCTGATTGGGGAGTTGGGGCACCACCCCCTTTCATGCACAGAGCAGGGCAGATCAGGAGGTTGTGATGCCACCCTCAGTCACGCTCAGGGTAAGGCCGATTGGGGGGTTGGGGCACCGCCCCCTGTCACACTCAAGGCAGGGTCGATAGGGAGGTTGCGGCGCCACCTCCTGTCACACATGGAGCAGGGCCGATCAGGGGGTTGGGGCGCTGCCACCTGTCACGCACAGAGCAGGGCCCATCAGGGGTTGGGGCACTGCCCCCTGTCACGCACGGAGCAGGGCCTATCAGGGGGGTTGGGGCTCTGTACCTTGTCACGCAAGAGCAGGGCCCATCAGGGGGTTGGGGCGCTGCCCTCTATCACCCACAGAGCAGGGCTGATCAGGGGGTTGGGGCGCCGCCACTCTCACACTCAGGGCATGGCTGATGGGGAGGTTATGGCTCTATCCCCCCACCCCCCGTCACGCACAGAGCAGGGCCCATCAGGGGGTTGGGGAGCTCCCCCGTCACACACAGAGCATGGTGGATCTGGGAGTTGGGGCGCCGCTCTCTATCACCCACAGAGCAGGGCCGATCAGGGGGTTGGGGCGCCGCCACTGTCACACTCAGGGCAGGGCCAATGGTGAGGTTATGGCTCTACCCCATCACACACAGAGCCGTGCCCGTGGGGGCGGGGAGGTTTGGGGCGCCGCCCTCTATCACCCACAGAGCAGGGCCGATCAGGGGGTTGGGGCGCCTTCACCTGTCACAAACAGAGCAGGGGTGATAGGGAGGTTGTGGCCCTGCCCCATGTCACACACAGAGCCGCAGGGCAATCAGGGGGTTTGGGCGCTGCCCCCTGTCACACTGATCCCAGTGCTGGGAGGCCTCTCAGCTCCGCTAATACCAGTGCTGGGAGGCATATTACCCTTTTACTATATAGAATAGAGGCCTGGTGCACGGGTGGGGGCCTGCTGGTTAGCCCTGAAGCATGTCCTGGATCAGGGTGGGGGTCCCCACAGGGGTGCCTGGCCAGCCTGGATGAGGGGATGATGGCTGTTTGCAGCTGGTCACACACCCTTCAGGGTGGGGGTCCCCACTGGGGTGCCTGGCCAGTCTGGGTGAGGGGCTGAGGGCTGTTTTCAGGCTGGGACTGAAGCTCCCAACTGCTCCTTTTTTTCTTTTCTTTTTTTTTATTCTGGGCCCACTTTAGCTCTGAGGCTTCAGCTCTTAGGCCTCAGCTCCTGAAAGCAGGTATCTGGTTTGTTTCGGTTCTCGAAACTCTGTATCAACTCCAGCTCTGAGATCCCAGCCGGCTGAAAGCTGGTTTCTGTGGTTTTGTTTAACGTCTATATTTGTTACAATGTTTGAAACTGCAGGCTCAGAGGCCTGCAGCTGCCGGCGGGGAACGTTGGAGTCCTCCGTCACTGAAGCAAGCAAGCCTCATGTTAGTTTCAAGCTGCCTGGCTGCCGGCCGCCATCTTTGCTGACAATTAATTTGCATATTGCCCTGATTAGCCAATGGGAAGGGTAGCGGTTGTACGCCAATTACCATGTTTCTCTTTTATTAGTGTAGATAGTAATGGAATATTATTTAACCATCAAAGAGGAAGGAAATCTTGTCACTTGAAAAATATAAATGAACCTTTAGGTGTTTATATAAGTGAAATGTCAGACTGAGAAGACAAATACTTTACAATCTTAATTATATACAGGATCTAATAAAGAGCCAAATTCACAGAAAGAGAGGATAAGAATTGTAATTTTGAGGGATAGAAAGGTTGGGGAAATGGAATACTGTTGATCAAAGAGTAAAAACTTTCAGCTAAAAGATGAAAAAATCCTGAGAATCTAACAGAGTGTTTAATATATTATATATTGGAAAGTTGGTGACAGTAAATCTTAATGTTCTTACCATAAATAAAAAACTAATAATTATGTGATCACATGAAGTGCTAACACTACTATGGTTATCATTTCACAATATCTGCAAGTAACAAGTCATTTAGTTATACACCTTAAACTTACATAATATTATTTCATTCATATTTTAATAAAGCAAGGGATAGGGTTTAACATGTAGAATAACCTCCTCTTCATCCTCATCTGCTTCTCTTTTAGAGTTCGATATATAATTTTGAAATTCTCTCCTTTTTTTATTAACATGGTAATTTTCTTCCCATGGCCCTCCCACTGCAGTGTACTCTACAACCCATATCCCTTACTGAAGCCTTGCACAGAACTGTGCATTCAGCTATCTTTTCTTCTTTATTCCCATGGCTTCAACTTACAAAAAGATAACCCACTTACAAAAAGATGTACCACTGATTATACCACTTACAAAAAGATGATAGCCCAAACTGACAAATTCAGCATAGAATCTATCACTACCAGCAGGTTGTCTAATTATTTTCATCTGAATAAAACCCAGCCTCTCTTGACAACAATCATTATGGCTTTTTCTTTATCCCTGTCAGTTTAGATGTCAATCTTATTCATTCTTTTTCCCAACTTAATAATTATTAGTTCCTTTCCTTTTATCCCCATGATCACTATTACATCTTGGCACATATCCTGATACCTGGGGAAGAAAATAATCCCTCAAATGGCCTTTTTTCTCCCTCTCCCACAGACACACAAAAAATATAGAAAGGATTGATACCAAAGTACAAAGGCATTCCTGTAATCTCCTTAAATACTACTTTGATCATGACACACCTACTGAGATAACTTCATCACTTAGGGCTCTCTACAATATGAACGCAAGCTAACACAACATACTTGCTTTGCAATTATCCAATTTTGCCACCTAAATGACAACATATCATTCATCAAACAAGCCTTTTGTGTTTCCTTAACACTTCTATTTTGGCATTTCACATCCTTGAATTTCCTGGAAGGTGAGGTTTCTAAAACAAAGTTATGCCTAATTCATCTGTCATAAATGAAGTCAATAAATACAGATACCTGCAGATATATTTACATATGCAGGAAGATGCTAGTGATATCAGAACCTTGGTTTCCTAAGAGCCACCAGTTCATACAGCTAGCCAAATATGCCAAAGAGAGCTAAATCCTGGCAAGAAATAGAAGAAAAGCTCAAGTGAAAAACTAACATTTACTGCTGAGTTGCACTCTAGGACTTTTTCTGTAGTCATCTACTAATTCAAAACCTTTAAGTGTAGAAGTCCTGCCTTGAAGAAATGCCTACCTATATTATTTTTACCAAAACAATCAAGTTTTCAGTAATGCAATCAACAAATTATTTTACCCTCTATTCACCACTAAACAATCAAATATGGCAAAAGAAATTTTTTTGCCCTTCAAAAATAACCCCTTATTTTAGTAATCTTTTGGGACAGAACTGACAATTCCCTCCAACAATTAGAATAAAACCATATTCCTAAATTGACTATACTCCAAAGAAGCCCCACAACTGTGAAAAAGGTGTAAGTATGTGGTCTGATGATTTAACTGAAATTGTCCATATCCATACAGCAATATGAAGTCAAATAAGCAGAATTAACCTGGAAACAAAGTCTGAAGAGTCGATGAACAAGCCCTATTGTTATCTGTTTAAAATTCCCTGAAAATACTTTACCTCAAACCTACCTCTAATTCAGTTGGAATAATCATCGTCTTAAAATTATGACACAGACTCTGAAAATTAACATTATGAACTTCCTGGGAAAACCCATTGTTGAGTGTAAAATATGTAAAATGACACATTTAATGTGATACCTTTTCTATAAAGAAAAAACAAAAATAGACTGTTTTGATACACAAACTTGACACTTGTTACTTCTGGAGGAAAAAGAGAACTGGGCTAGAGTTAATATCTTTTACCTACAAGATTTCATCTCTTTAAAATAAAGTTGTTATAATTTGTCATGTCTAGAAGGTATTTACTTTTTCAGTAATTTTGAAACATTTCATAATTTAAGTGTTACTATAGTGTTAACTAGTAACTATGTTCATAACTCTATTTTTAAAAAGCCTTCAAGACTTCATAAATTATTTAGTATGTACTTCACCTTAATTAAAATTCCTCTGTCAATGAAGTAGGTAATTACTAGTAATAACCTAATAATAACTTTTTATGTTATGCTGTATAGTAATGAGACAGGTAGTCATAAAATGTTGGTTTTAAAAATAATTTGGTAAAACTAATGGGCTGCCCACATTTGTTATCAGGTTATGGGAGTGAGTTATTCCTGACCTTCCATTTTTACATGGTGCCTTCTTAACATCTGTAATGTGCTTTAATATTTATATTCTCTCTCAAAAACAGGATCTGTTTAGTTACTTAATTTCAACTGGAAAGCTATTCAATTCTACATAAATCTCTGTACTCAATCAATATAAAACAATGTCTATGTTCCAGATTATTTTTCTAAGGGGACAAGCAGAAATAGAAACTGTCTCTATAATTAGAACCTTCAAAGTTTAGAAAAGACAAAATATAAACCTAGAGTTAGGCTATAACAGATTTAATGCTAAACTAAAAACAGGTCTACATTGCTTCTATGTAACAGAAGAAAGAATACACCTAGGAAAAGTTATGAACAAAAAAAAAAATCAAGCCCTAACCAGTTTGGCTGTGGATAGAGCGTGGGCCTGCGGCCAGCTGATTGATGTTTCTAACTCTCTATCCCTCTCTTTTCCTCTCTATAAAAAATCAATAAAAAAAAAATCAAGAAGCAGGAGTTGTTTTATGAACTTTATGGAGAAACAGATTTTCAATAAACATTATAGACACCTACTATGTGCCAAATAAATTTATTTCAGCAATACTAAGTGAGGAGTCAAGAAGGGTAGTTGTTGAGTAGGTGACTGGAAATGCTAGCTAAGATACTTAAGACAAAGTATAGGCATAATAGGAGACAATGAAGCCAGAGGAAATAAATGGAGAAAAAAGGTCATAGAACTGACTTCTAAGAAGTGCCCCTATTTAGATCATAAAAAGAACCATAGCTGACAGGGCACAGATTTTCTGAAATACAAAACACTTTATGAGATACACCATATGTCTCAATCTATGAAGACACCATATGTCTTCAATCTATGAGGTTGAAGAAGTTCAAAGAATAGGGTTGAGTTTAAGAGAATAATAATAATGTTTGTAATTACTAGTGTGCAACAATTACAAATATGTTGTGACTATTGTGACTAGTGAAAATACAAATGTAAATAGGGTCAGAGAGTAAGCATTACAAAAAACACAATTTTTTAAAAGGAAAGTTGCAACTATATAAAAAATACACATGAATTAAGAACACCTCATTTATCTAAGATAGTTAGCTAATATTCTACCTATTGGTTTTTCAGATCATTAAGGTATATCCCTTAAGCAAAATACATTTCATATTTAATCATTTCCTATGGAAATTCTTTAAATTATACACTTACTTGTCTTAATTATACACTTGAGTCTAATTTACTCTTAATCTTGAACCTCCATTGTTGCTATACTGGAACATCTGTTGCTGCTGTACTGTGCAGCAAACAATTCTTTTTTAGAGCTCTTCTATGTCTTTCCCAGCTGTCAAAATATAAAGCAACTACTTCTACAGTTTACGTTTTCTCTTTATACCTCAACAAATAAACTGGAATGGATTTTAGCAACTTACTTCTAGTTTGTTTTCGGCAATCTAGTTTCTTAAACTTTTCTAATCATGGCCCTTCCTGATAAACATGAGATCTCTCAAGGAGCTTCACTGCTAGATCTGTTGCACTTTAGGAAAAGGAGACTTGTTTTATATATTGTAAAATCCTAAGAAACAAGCGCACATTTTTCCAGAAATACTGAATCTAGGACATTCATATATTAATCAAAACATGATCTTTAAAGCCTGGCTTAGTAATGAGAAATAAAAAGATTATTTTCACATGAAAGAAATTTTCACCAAGGCAAAGAAGGTTTGCATAAGGCAACATGAAGGCCATTGTGTTTTTAGGAATTACTTTTGCAACCTATTTTTCAAACTGTCCTAAATTATCTCTGTAATTTTCAACCAGGGTAAATAAAAATTTGTTCACTAGGGGAAACAATATTTCTGAGCAAGTTTACTTGCTGTTTGTATTTAGCACAGAAAAAAGAGTAGCTGAAAAGGAGACAAAAAGCAGCAACATTCTTGGTATTTTTCTAGGTATATAAAACGAACACACTAGTCACTGTCATTATTTGTCAACTTTGAAACTTTTCCAACAATTAGAGTCAGAACTGCTAAATGAATTTGAAACATAGCTCAGGTGTTCCATCACTCTGCTATTTTCACCATCTGTCTTTTCTAGCCAAATTTTTACTATTCTCCTACTTACACTCCAGCCAAAGTAAATATTTGTTATGTTCCGAAGACGCTTAAGTGCCCTGTCTCTACTCCTACCTCTGTGTAACAAAGTCATGATCATCTTTCAGTTAACTTCCCAAATTACAACATACTTCAGGAAGGAATCCTTTAATCCTTTCCTGATGCTCCAAATATCAGCCACCTATTGTACATTTCAAAAATCTTCAATCTCTTAACACACTACATCCTCCGTTCTGGTTTCTTAAGTTTACCAGAAAAGCTGAACAGTATGCAATCTAAACTACTTGAATGGAATTGTACCTTAACATTTTCAAATAGGAGAAAATCTAAACAGTACCAAGATTCACTAACCGACAAATAATGTGCATTTTGTCCCACTTCCCAAGAAAAATCCCTTTTATATGTCTCTTATAAAATCACTAAGTTAAACACAGGTTTTCATAACGCTTTCTAATTAAGAAAGAAAAGTAGTCTTCAAATATTACAAGCTTGCAATCTGCAACTTTATGCCCTATTAAACAATGGTGGTGTTAACTTTTTCCAACAAATTCAATTGTTTTTATTTTAATACATGGTGAGGCAATTGTTGGGAAAACAACAGCACGGAGGACGCCCTAACAGCCACGAATCACTCTCCTTAAGTAAAAATGAAATTTCTTAGGGTTTCATTTGTTTTAGTGAGCCCAGCTTTCTGGTTTGCCAGGCGATCCGACCCACTTTCCACAAGGGAAAGGCACAGGGTCCATAGTGTTGCCGCAGCTCAGTTAAAATGCAGAAGCAACAGTCCTTCACGGGAGTGCGCGGCCAAGAAGGTGGCACTGCCGCCAAGCGCCAGTGGACCATCGCTGCAGCGACGGCAATGGCGGCGGTGAGGAGCGAGTCACGCCCCCTCCGCACGCACGCTGCAGTACAGTAACTGCCGCCGCCGCCCGCTCTCGACCACCTGCGACCTCTCGCGACCTTCTGCAGCGCAATTACCTCTTGCGACACCGCCTTCAAGATGGCGCTCCCGCCCACGCTTTCAATCGTCCCTGCAGCAGGCGCAGAGCCGCCGCCATCTTGTTCCCCGCCTCCCCCCATTCCCTATTTACATAGTGAATATCCGCTCGGCAGGCCTGCGGCCTTCACCTCGCGCCTAGGCCACCCCAAGGCCCCTCACAGCCCCGGAGCCGCCCTCCTCAACCACTGCCCATTTACGGAGCACACTTCCGCCATCGTTTGGGACAGCCAGAATACTCCCCGAGCCTAACCGCGGCCTCCTCGGGCCGCTTGGTACCCCGCGCCTCGCTGTTTGGCCTATCACCTATGGGCATCTTGCGGCCCGCCGACCAGGCGGGGACCAGGCCGCAGCACACGCGCTAGGCCTTGCGGCCGCGGCGGTGCCCAAAACTCACCAAACCCTGACCGATGGTAGGCGTCAGTGGCGGCTCAGGAGCACTGGGCTGATTTTAGGCTGGTGGTGCGAGCGAAGGAAGAAAGGAGGAGCCGCGTTCAGAGCTGACAAAAATGTGGTCCAGCTCCCCGGCACAGTCCTGCCGTCTGCCCGCCCTGGAGACAGACCTGGGAAAATGCGGAAGTGGAGATGGGCCCCTTCCGCCTACTGGGTTCTAGGGGGCCTCTGGGGTCTCACGACTCCGAACCCAGGGGCCTCGCGGCGATGGGGTTTCTGGGAGCTGGAATCTCTGTCAGACGTTCTTTCCTCCTCCTGCGCGCTCCCGCCCGCTCGAGGTACTGGCGCTAATGCCACACTGCCTTAGCATAAAGCTCTCTTGGGTGGGTCCCTACACGGTCACCCCCTAGTAGGCCCCGGCCACCACCTTCCGGGGCCCTCACGGGAGAACAAAGGCGCCATTCCTGACTGAGGCACCTATTGGAGTTGTTTATAAGCCCCCTACGCACGCACTCCGACCCCACCCCCAATAAATGTTTTTCCTTTCTGCCTTCATCCAGTGGCTGAAATAGAACAGAATATCAACTTCCACCATCCCTTTTTTCTTTTATTTGAAATAATATGAAAATAGACTTGCTAAGTCAAAATGGATACATAGGCAAGAGGAGTGATCCTACAGCAACTACCAAACCGTTCTATTTTAAAGTAAAATGTCAGAGGACCTAACTGATTTGAACATGGAAATCAACTATACTTTTGATAGGGGCAGAAATAGAATTTTGGGGACCAGCTATAATTGTAAGAAATAATAGTCATGCTCTGTTAACAGTGATTGTTTTGTTCTAATTAAAGAAGACACATTCTACCCTGGCTCCCAGGTCCTCTCCATCTGGGAACTGCCTATTATCATGGAAAGATTAACAACCTTGTTTGCAGAAACCAGAGCCCCAGCCCTTTGAAGACTCCCAGCCCTTTGCATATGGTCAGCCCTTTGAAGGCCCACAAGCACGTGCACACACACACACCACCCCCAGCCTTTGCATACCTACAGGCCTTTGCAAATCTGTAAAGGGCAAATCAGTGCTTTATTACCTGTAAACTACCCATTTGGCATATGCTTTTGCATACTTCCCCATGTAATCTTGGTCCTTCTACCCAATATAAGCAGCCAGCTTATAAAGAGCAAGGGGGGAAATGAGGGGAGGGGAGGGGGCTGCAGAGCTGATTTTTCTGCATGACCTGCTGTTCTCCCATGCTGCCAGCAGTATTGGAATAAATGCTCATATATGTTTCAACAATGTCACTGCTGAATTGGCTCAAGAAGTGACAGGCAACACAGACCCATTGATTGTCTGGTTACATACTATGGCAACTATGAAGGGACTTAAACAAGGGATTCCTCTGAGGTGAATACCAGGAATTCCTAGTTGGCTGAGGCCTGGGTTCGTATTTGCAGTGCTGCCAGGAATTTTATTGTCTGAGTCCTAGCCACCCTCTCAGCAATCCCCATCCTCTCACTTAAGACCTCAGTTGAATCAAGTGGTTTTTGTATGACAGGAGGAGAAATTGTGATTGTATGGCACAAGAAGCATATGCTACCTCTCATCTGAGCTTATTTGTATGGAAGTATATACTGTGTATGACAAGGGAGGCATTTATTTTACTGCCTCTCTTCTGGGTGAGCCTGATCAGCTCCAGGTGTTAAGAGACCTCCAGCAGTCCTTGCCTGGTCTGGAAGCCCTCAGTCTGATGCACTCTGGGAGAGGAGACATTGCTCTGCTTCAGTGGGAGAACTCAGCAAGGAATTTTGAGGTTTCTGTGGCTGGACAGACAAGGAGCATGGTGTAAAGCTCTTATCTGTAAGTTGTGCAGGCCTGTAACTATTGCACATAAAAATGTCTCTGTTGATGTTTTGTGTCTCTTTGTTGTTTGATTTAATTTGTTTAAAGATGGGGCATGTCCCACTTTGAGGGGCCCAGCTGCTTGTGGCAGGCTGAACCTGTGGCAGAAATTATAGGAACTTCCCAGCAACTGCTGAGAGTTCTTAATCTTGGGGACCCTCCATGCTCTCCCTCTCCAGGCATCAGCCATCAGAAACTCTTAGCTAGTGAGAGTTCCTGTCTTTCTGTAATGTAACTTTGGTTACTGATGTTCTTTGCTTGTTTTCTATCTTTTGGGAATTAGTTTTCTCTTCACTGTTTTATGAACATAAGGAATCCTCTGTCTCTGCTTTGTCAGCTTTGTGCCACTCAGAACCAGAGGTCATTTGCTATGTGGGGTTAATGTGAGATAAGATTCTAAGGCTAAAGTTCTAGTCCATCCTTTTAAAAGTACCCATTTATATACTGTAGGGTTTTTGTTTGTTTCTGTTTTTAAGATCTCTTCTTAAATGTAAGATTTCATATTGTTACAATTGTTACAATAAAGAAAAATATGGGAACTAAAACCTTCTAAACCCCCCCCCCCCAAGTCTTTTTTCTAGGAGGAGCAGATCTAAAGAAGTGCCCTTTGCAGGCTGCAGGAATAGCAGTGGGGCCACTCTCATTTTTGTAAAGAAAAATAAAATAGTACTTTCATACTAAAGCCACTGGAGGCTGATGAGTTATCCTTGTTACAAAGTTTGCCAAGAAAATGCCTTAGGTAATAATAATTTGCTTTAAAATCTAAGTTGTTAAGACATAATAAATAAATGTAACTAAAATGAAGGGTTATGAACAACAAATATACATCTATCAACAAGTGAATCTAAAAATCAAGTGAGCCCTAACTGGTTTGACTCAGTGGATAGAGCATCGGCCTGTGGACTGAAGGGTCCCAGGTTCGATTCTGGTCAAGGGCATGTACCTTGGTTGCAGGCACATCCCCTGTAGGGGAAGTGCAGGAGGCAGCTGATAGATGTTTCTAACTCTCTATCCCTCTCCCTTTCTCTCTGTAAAAAATCAATAAAATATATTTTTTTATAAATAAATAGAAATCAAGTGAATAAACAATCTGATGAACAGAATAAACTAGTGAATATAATAGAATCAGAGGCATAGAAAGGGAGTGGACTGACTGTTCTCAGGGGGGTGGTTGGGGGGTGTGAAAAGAGACTGGACAAAAATCGTACACCTATGGATGAGGACAGTGGTGGGGGGGAAGGGCAGAGGGTGGGGTGGGAACCGGGTGGAGGGGAGCTATGGGGGGGGGGGGGAAGGAACAACTGTAATAATCTGAACAATAAAGATTTAATTTAAAAAGTTTTAAAAAGACTGTAATAAAAAATAAAATAAAATAAAATAAAATGAAGGGTTTATGATAAAGCTTTTTAGCGATAATTATATATGCCTCAACATAGTTTTCCAACGTCTTTGGTAACTTAAAACTTTGGAGTTTGCTCGGTTAAATAATAAAAATTATTAAATATCTAGGTATTTTTGAAATAACAGGATGCTGACATATTAATTAATGTTAGTTTGCCTACGTTGAGCTTATTACAGGGAATCTAGAGGATAGATTTGAATGTGTTAATGAATGTCTTATATTTTATTTGAAATATATCTCTTAAAATGTGAATGAATTGCTAATCTGAGAAATGTTGTTTTGTCACCTAAAATTTAAAGTTCTAAGGGTTAAAAATTCTAACTAATTGGAAAGAAATTCTATGGTTTTAGTAAGAAAAGGCATGAGGTATGGAGATACATTTTGAAGTGGAAAGTAAAGTAAATTGTTCTAATGCTAAAGGAATAAGTAGATTTGTTCTAAAATAAGTTGTTCTAAAGCTAAATTAAGAAAGTAACAGAAGGGTCAAGAAGAGAAATCTTAATTGAAGTTCTGCTAGCCTATGTTTTTTTTAATACCCTTTTGTCACTTTGAATGAATAAATAGTGTAATATTCTAGATATATAAAAAGCCAGGGATTGTAATGCTGTAATGACTGTAATGACCAGTCCCCATGACGCCCACTGTGTCTCTCAGGTACATATGTCTCCTTTTTCCCCCATTGACCCAAGAACTCTCTATGTGGTTTGCTGAGGCTGATCCCTGGGCAGCATTGTGGCTTTACTTATTCCTCTGCTCAAACCTGCTCTTTTTCCATTCTTCCCATTTACTGTTCTCAAAAGTGTTCTTTAATAAGTACTGTCCACTACCAGACTCTCCCACCCCATTAAGGGCAGGGCCAGCTGACCAAATGTCCCACCCGCTTCCACCAGGCAAGCCCCGCCCCTGATGAGCCCACCCCACCACATAGGCTCACAACTCCTCCCCCCAGCCCCACCCCTGATCATCCCCTACCCCAATAGAGGCTGGGGCTGGCCAGCCAACCTCCTGCAGCCCCTCCCCCAGCCACCCCATCTCTGATCACACCACTCCTCCCACACCAATACAGGGCAGGCCAGCCAGCCAACCTCCTGCAGCCCCTAAGCCCCACCACGCCCCATCCCAGATCAACCCCCCACTCCAATCAGGGCAAGGCCAGCCAGCCAACCACCCATGGCCCCTCCCCAGGCCACTGGTCCCCTATAGGTACCCCCACCCAATTCGGGGGCAGGGCTGGTCAGCCCACCATCCACAGCCCATCCCCATGGCCAGCCATACCCCCATTCAGATCCAACCCCAATCATGGATGGAGCCCACCACCAATTACCCACGGCCCCTCCCCGCAGCTGGCAAGGCCCTGACCAGCTCTGATTGAGGTAGGCCAGCCAGCAAAACTCCCGTCATCTCCTCCCAACAGGCCTAGCCCCGATCTGCCCCAATTGGGGCTGGACTGGTTGGACCCCACCCATGCACGAATTTGTGTATTGAGCCTCTAGTTATTTAATAATGATGATGATATATAATCATTTGGTAAGATAATCTGCCCAGGGTTTGAATTTTAAGAAACTTTTTTGGACATAGAATTGGCTTTAGGTTATTCCAATAGGCCCTGGGATGCCTCAAGGATTTCTTTTCTCTCTTTATGAAAGAAAATTTTATACTTAAGGTACATGGGTAGCTTTGTCAAGTAAGAAATATACCCTAACCGGCTTGGCTCAGTGGATAGAGCGTCGACCTGCAGACTCAGGGGTCCCAGGTTCGATTCCGGTCAAGGGCATGTACCTTGGTTGCGGGCACATCGCCAGTAGGGAGTGTGCAGGAGGCAGCTGATCGATGTTTCTCTCTCATCAATGTTTCTAACTCTCTATCCCTCTCCCTTTCTCTCTGTAAAAAAATCAATAAAATATATATTTAAAAAAAGAAATAATAACTATATTCTATTTATATATGCACATTATTAAAATAGATTCTGATATGCTTTCATTTGTAACTATAGTTACAATAATTGTGGAATATTAAATTTTGCAGAAAAGACAAGGTTCCATTATTTTCAAATCCGTAACTGTGTCATTTAAAATTTCTTATCATTTAGAGTCTGTTTTGTTATAATGCATTTGGGAAAATGTTACATCTTCAGAGGGATTCATGGAAAGGACCCTGACATTTTCTTTTTTACAATATATTTTTATTGAATTCAAAGAGGGAGAGAGATAGAAAGAGCAATGATGAGAGAGAATCATTGATCGGCTATCTCTTGCACACCCAACACTGGGGATCAAGCCTGCAACCCAGGCATTTGACCTGGCTGGGAATCTAACCGGGGCCTCCTGGTTCATAGGTCAATGCTTAACCCCTGAGCCACACCAGCTGGGCAAGGACTCTGACATTTTCAGATCATCCACTTTGAACTGGATAAAAATTATTAGAGCTCTATAGACTATCTGGATTTATAGAAGAACTATTGACAGGAAAAATCAGAAGAAACAAAAAGAAATTCATTATGGGACCGAATGAACTGAAAATATAGTTTTTGTGACTTGTTAAAAGTATTGCTGAGTCTTAAAATTTTTGTTTTTCAGATATAAGAAGGCATTTTTAAAGCAATGTGGTAAATTATATATTTTTCTCCCTACCTATCCCTCCAGAATTTGGCAATTCTTAATGAGTGAGTCATAGTAACATGTTTCCTTGCATGAATTCACTAAGACTAGTTTCCATTGTGGTTTATTGATCAGGACTTTGGGATATCATATCCAACATGCCTGGACTTTGGATGTCACTAGAAAGCCTCAAGGAATGAAGCCAATAAGAACACCTTGGGCCCACACTGTGCCCCCAGTATCCTTATGGAAGCAAGGCCACGATGTCAGATGAGATCGCCAAGGCTCAGGCCGCTCGGCCTGGTGGCGACACGATCTTCGGGAAGACCATTCACAAGGAAATCCCCGCCGAAATCATTTTTGAGGACAACCAGTGTCTTGCTTTCCATGACATTTCCCCTCAAGCACCAACACATTTTCTGGTGATACCTAAGAAGCATATATCCCAGATTTCTGTAGCAGAAGATGATGATGAAAATCTTCTTGGACATTTAATGATTGTTGGCAAGAAATGTGCTGCTGATCTGGGCCTAAAGAAGGGTTATTGCATGGTAGTGAATGAAGGCACAGATGGGGGACAGTCTGTCTATCATATTCATCTGCATGTTCTTGGAGGTCGGCAGATGAATTGGCCTCCTGGTTAAGTATGTTTTAGGGATAATTTTCCCTGCTGTTGGCAATAATCAGTTTTGCAAGTTCTAATATGCTAAACAGTACATTTTATTTTTGCCTGTGTATGGAGTGATCGTGGAAATAATTTCTAAAACCCACACATAATAAAAGACATCATTGCATGTTCTGAATTCTGTTTTTGATTTATTACTTTAAAAATATATATGCTGGGATGTATGAAGGGATCATAATTTGGTAGTTTTTTTTTATTTTTTCTCCCCAAGGAGGATCCACATATGTACATTGTTATAGTGGTGTGACTGCTCTTTGAAGACAAATTAAAAAATTATAAATTTAGCTTTAGCTTTGAAATATACTTTTAATCCAGGAGAAAATTTACTAATATAGTTCTTTTATAATCTAAGAATAAAGGAATATGTGACATGATTGACCCAGAAAGTGACAGTTTTGGGTTTAGAAACAATGTTTTTTGACCAGGCCATATGTTTCCCCTGGATTGTTGGGATAATTTGGAAAAGATGAAAGTAGATTTGTCACAGAATTTTGATGACCTTTGTGAAACCATACATTGGTATTTCCTTATCTAAATTCTGGCTGAATATTTATTATAAAGACTTGAAAACCTATTAGAATTGACTTCACATTGAAACTTTATAGTTTTGAATGTGTATGTGCATGAATCTGGCTATGTGGAATGAAGGGGGAAATCTCAGAGTCTGAGTTCTCCTTATGTACACTGACAACCAAACAAATATTTTTTTAATCCTCATCAGAAGACATTTTTTTCCATTGATTTTTTTTTTAAATTAAGAGAGACTGGAAGGGAGGAAGGAGAGGGGGTGGAAGAGAGAAAGAGAAAGAAACATTGACTGATTGCCTTCCAGTGGGGCTAGGGATCAAACTTGCAACCCTTTGGTCTGTAGGCCAACACTCTAACCACTGAGCAAAATGCCAGGACCAACTTTTGTTTTTAGTCTTGCCATGTACCCTAGCCTTTCTGAAGGTCACTTTAGTAGGGTTTGACACATTTAATTGAAAATTGCTTTTCTTCTTAATTTTTAATTTTGTTGTGATGTTAGAATCATTTTGGAGGGTAGGAATTAGGGAAATGGATCATTTATTGTCTTAAAAATAATTTTTTCCTAATTGTCATTTTTTACTTTCTTTATGGTGTTTAAAATATTTGTACAGATAATGTATTGATTTTTATTTCATATTTTAGAAAGCCTTTTTCCCATCCCAGGAGGATTTTTAAAAATTGTTATTTTTCTCCCTAATACTTTTATGGCTGTATGTACTTTTATGACTTTTCTTAAGTGGGGGAAGGTCTGAGGAAGAGTTTTAGAGGGTTTGTGCCACTGTAAAGAATGTAATGAGAAGCATTTTGTACTGTATGTAAGAGGCTTCAGTCAGCTTTCTTTAGGTATATTTTTCACTAATTTAATCAGACCAGTGCTAACAAATCAGGTAGACAACTGCTAAAAAAAACCAACAATAAACAAACAAAAAAAACACCTTGGAGAAAGCATAATACTTTGCTTGGTCACGTGCTTCATGGCAGTCTTTCCAAGGAACAAAGGTTGTTTTCCTGAGAGATGGCAAGAACCTCAAGACATCACTGGGACCTCAAAACTTGAGGAATTTACCCAAGTCTACAGGTATTTCAGGCAACCCTAATGGCAGCTAGGCAGCTCAGCTTCTTCTTTTGTTTTTTTTTTGTTTTTTTAAAAAAAGCCTGTATGATCAACTGTTATTCTTATTGTGTTCATGCAGTCAGACCAAATTGTAACTAGACTTAGTACAGTAAACAAATTGGTCTTAATTTGGATCTTTAATAAAAATGAGGGTGATTTTAGGTGTGTGTGTTGGGGAGGGAATTATATTTTGGTAGGGAATTACTAGAACTGAATTATTTTTTTCCTTCCTCCAGAACATTTGTAATAATTCTTGCTGTTCTAACTTTTGCCCAATAATACTAAATGTTATAACACAGTGTCTCATCAGGTTACAAGTCCTACTCAAACTTAGAGAATACCACCTCCAAACACGATTGCGACTTCCTTCTGTGTCGATGCCTCATTATCCCTCTGACAGAGAATAAGGATCTCTTTGCCCTGAAAGAAAATTCTGTCCCTCCTCAGGATGAAGTATTTTCAGATGAGACCCTATGCCCCTTTTCCATGAAAGAATTCAGAGCCAAGATCCTTGAGCAGATGTGGTAGGCAGTTAGGCAGACATGAGCAGGGCAAGGACAATGGGCCAACTGGAAGATCTCTGAAACTGGCAATGAAGAAACCTGTGTAGAACAGACCTTTGTCTATTTGGAGTTGGGACACCTATTTCTAATATATAGAATTATTCTATTCTTCTAGGGAAGAAAGTCATAGATGGGGTCTTTTACCTTGGAACTATTATGTCACCAAAGGAAGAACTCACAAGGCCAGAGTGGTGAGAGATTACAAATTTATTCGATCATCCGCACACCAGGTGGCTGAACCTGGATGGCTCCAGCACCCTGTGACAGGAGTCAGCAGCTTTTAAAGGACTTTTGCCAGGCTCTTTTCTGGGTGGAGACTTTTTTATGCACACCCGGAGGGTAGATAATGGAATGTGGTCACTACAAGTAAAATGGGGTCTCCACAAAGGGAATGTCCTTAGTGAAATAGCCTGAAAAGCCAGTTCCTGGGAGAGGGATATCAATTCAATTGCTTGATCAAACCTAACATTCCAACCTTTTTGTTTTGTGGAATAGGGATGAAGGTCATATCTTCTGTAATTACTTCCTGCTGAGGTGGGATGTGGAGTCACAGGGGAATGGACTTTGATAGTAGTGGGCTGGAGAAGGGATGCAGCAGCATGATTTCCCCAAGAGATTGGTTGGTGAAGTCTCGAAAGAGGTCCTATTGAGTGACTTGAGAGGTAAAAGCTGGTCTTGAGACTACCACAGCACCACTTGTCTGGTTTTGCTGCCTTTCTGGGCCTGGAGCTGAAAGACAACTGAAGCCTAGAAATTGCCTTTGGGGGGAAACCATTAGGGGTCCCAGTTGCCTGACTAGTGATATTAAAAGGGAGAATAGGTTACCCCACGGGTGAGGTTCTTATTTTCCCAGTTTTGCCCCTTGCTGGGCATCCACAGGTTTCTTGTAGATCCTGAGACAGGGTTTCGAAATATGGCAGTCCCAAACTCTTCTATGATGCCCAGGGTTATTAGGAGAGGGGTTGTCTGGACTCCTCTTTTGTGTCAGATATGATGGGTTATGGGGATAGATAAAACTGATTATTGGGGGCTACATCTACATTGGATGAGAGATAAGATTACAGGTTCCTGTCCAGCTTATGGGGAGACAGATGTATGTGTTTTCCCCACAGAGGAAGAAAAATCCCTGATCATGGAGACAAGCTGAAAGGTAAAAAGAGAAGGGGTGGAGTATAGGATATGAGATTTCCTTTCCGGGTTCCATGCTCCAAGCTTAGAGGGTAGTCACCATGGTTCTACCAAAAAGGGGTGACAGATGGGTGGTTGAGATTTTATTACAGTGAAAATGAGAGGGAATGCTAGATGGGCTGATATCCAAGAGAAAAAAGAAAGGGAAGGAAAGGAGCAGTTGAAGCCAGGGATCTGGATGGTTGGATAAGAAGCAAAATAAAATGGCTGTGATCAATTAGTTGTAAGACACCACTGTACTCGGAACAGCCAAATTTAGTACTTTAAATTTCCTGAGGTTATAATTTCCTGATCATTAGCTTAACTTATTTTTACTGAACTTTAACCTTTACTGTTTTTACTTGTAAACCTTAACTTACTTTCACTTTCTTTCAAACAGAGCAACCAACTTGATTGCCTTCAAGAAAAACAGGTAGGAGAGATGCAGTACTCAATACTGCAATGCATACATCTCAAGTAAAAGTAACTTTCTTTATACTTATGGTGTCTCATTAATGGTGAGATTTAATGCTTGAATAATAATTTTTAGTTTGTTCGGTAAATAGTAGTGGAAGAAATTTTTTAAATTTCTTCTTTTTAATCTTAAATTTACTTTTAAAGAGCATTCTTTTTGGCTAGTGTTCATTTGCATATATATGCAAATTTTACTTTGGACTTTACTAGAAGCAGTTGCTCATAAAATATTGGCTTCTCATATGAATGAGTTTATATGAGACCTTGATTATATTGTGAAAAGCTAAATTATCAAGCAATTAAAGTATGCTCCTTTATTGAAAAGCAAAGTAAGCAAACTTATACATTTGACCTATGAAATACAGAGCCCCCCCCCCCCCCCACACACACACACACACATACACACAGCCAATCTGAAAAGCAGGCTGGGTGGGATCTGACTAATTATATACTTTCCTGTCTTAAAATTCCGCTGCTGAATATTCTGGTTAAGCTTAAGAAGTATCCAGCAACTTTGTCCTGCCAGGCTTGGAGACTGAAACTTCACTTTCTTGCTCAAAGTAAAATGGCCCTTTTACAATTCTTGTAAATAGTTAACTTTAGAACTTCTTTCTGTTTTTCAACATTTCTTTTTTCCTTATCATCACATATGCAACCTTCACAAATTTCACACTTTCAAATTAGCCTTCAAACCATTTTTCTATGTCTTTCAAAAATGCATAACCATGCCTCACATCTTCCATTCAGTATTTCTATTCCAATATCTTTCTTTTTGTCATACTTTCAGCAAATTATACAGATCTTTTCTTTTTTCTTTAAAATGTATTAGAAGTCTTCACTCTTAGAAATCTTAATTTTTCAATGATAACCAAAAAGTAACCAACATGTCTTAGATTGACA
Source organism: Myotis nattereri (assembly GCF_964212035.1). Lineage (NCBI taxonomy): Eukaryota > Metazoa > Chordata > Mammalia > Chiroptera > Vespertilionidae > Myotis > Myotis nattereri. The sequence goes on along the minus strand of NC_138094.1, from coordinate 39,556,693 downwards.
TTTATCAACACACTTTATGCACACTCTTACTTTCAAAAAATATATACATTCAACCAAGTACAAGAGAACTTCTGTAATAAAAACTAAGAGCAGGTGAATTAAAAGGTATCTAGCAATTAATGTTTCAGTATTTTGTTATTTTAAAATATTTTAGATGTTTATTATTTAACCCAGCAATGGCCTAAAGTCTTTAACTTAATAAAGACTTTAGAAAATTATGTATAGGTTTATGAGGTTGGAGAAAAGGCATGGAGAGGAGAGAGCAGGTCCCGCAGCCTGTTCTCAGGCTCTAGCTGGTTGGATTCAAAACTGCTGGATTTTTCCTTAGAGATAACATGCTATGGTTTGGGAGATAATGAGCTCAGCTTCTGATAATAGCCAGAATGTTAAGCATGTGCAGTAAAGAAAGTTGTTCTTTGGGAAGGGTGGAATAGGGGTGAGAAGGCACTGAGGTCAGAGCAGTTTTCAGAGTATTAAAGGGGGTGAGAATGTTGGCCTCAGAATCGAAAGACTCAGTGAGGAGGGTCTCTTCAGCATGTCGTCATAGAGGAGTTTTGCAAGAAGACTAAAATTGTGAACCAGAGGCGAGCGTGCCCAGTGAGCCTGAGAAAAGAGAAAATTTCTTGTTCAGAGAAGGGGACAGTCATGAAGGAGATAAGGCATTTACAGTCCAAGAAATGGCTCAGTTTTGTGGAGTGAAAGTGAAACTGAGATAGGTGACTTTGGTTTGGGACAACTGGGTTTTATGAGGGAATGCATGGTAGCCCTGACTGGGCACTGAGGTAGAATGAGAAAAGAGTGAATGGGGATATTTAGTAAGCTGCATTGTAGAGGTGAGGTGGCTAATGGCTGTGAGACTGATCTGTCAATCCCCATAATAAAGACTGAGGAGGGGACAAGGGTCCCAGTGAGTTTGGAGAGGGCAGAATAAGTCCCAGTGTCAATTAAAAAGATCAGCTTACCTGCCACCACAGTCATTACCCAAGGTTCTGTCCTGGTGATGTAAGTCTGTGGGGCCCTGTCAGGGCTGAGCAACTTCTTTGGTGGACAGTCCCAGAAGGTCTGGGAGCTCCAAACTGGATCCAGAGGGCAGCTTTGCTGGACTGGCTAAGGTTTGACCAGGAGGCAACAGACTAGTCTGATTTCCAGTGGCCTTCCCTTCCATACCTTGGGCAGAGCCAAGGCAGGGAGTCTCAGGTTTGAGCAGGACTTGGCTCAGTGTCCTTCCTTGTTGCATTTGAAGTATAGGCCCAGAGGAGATGTAGCCCCTTACTTACCCTTGATTGGAGGACCGGCACTTCATTTGGAGTTCATGAGAGTGGTGGCTAGGAACTGGAAGGCTTCTTTCTGGGCTTCAGCCTTGGACTGATCTCGCCTTTGTTTTTGGATTTGGGTCGTATCATATCTATTATTAGAGACCTTAAAGGCCAGGTTAAGGAGGTCTTTTTAAGGGGTTTGTGGACCTCCATTTTTTGAAGTTTGTGGCATGTGTTGGGGACTGATTGGAATATCAAATGGGTGTTCAGAAGAAGGGCTCCCTCTGGGGAGGTGGGGTCTAAGGTGATAAATTTCTGTAGAGAAGGACAGGGGGACATAGATGTGATGCCAGCTCAGGACACAGGACTAAGAATTCCTTAGTAAAGGTAGTCGAGTCAGTGGAAAAAGTTCTGAGATGCCTCTCAATCTGTGTGAGGTCATAGAGAATGGGACATGGACTCAGACTATGCCCTCACTTTAGGTATGCCTGAGGTAGTTCCTGCTACCTACCTCAGGGTTGGAATTGGTGTGGGAATAGAAGAGACTGTTGAGGAAGGGAGTCTTTGGGTGACCTGAGAATGAATTCTTGAGATTTGGGCTCTCAGGCACAGGGTAAGAAGGTGGCTGAGGGAGAAACTAAGATGGCGGCATAGATAAACACCGGGAAATAGTCGCCTCCCACAGCAATTGAAAATTATCCCAAAGGACGGAGCAAACATCGTCCAGAAAAACAGGAAGGCTGGCTGAGTGTAATTTCTACAACTAGAAGACAAGAAAAGCACGCTGAGAGCCAGAGGAGCTGCGGAGGCTGAGTGCAGAGGTACGGCGGCGGCGGCTCGCGCCCGTGGAAAGGGGGTGGCACCTGAGGACGCGGCTGTCTTTTTGAATCACAAGCTCCCGACTGCTCTGATCTCCGGTTCTGGGAAGTCTCTGGGGACCCAGGACACATACGGGGAGAGGCTGCTCTCTCAGGCGGCAGCGGGCAAACTTGAGGGCGGATTTCCCTCAGAGGTGCTTGCAGCCATTACCGGGACACTGAGACGCGCGACTCCGGGTGCGGAGAATCAGCCATTGCTTCTTTCTCCAGCCTTTTGACTCCCTGAGACCCCGCCCCACGCAGGCTGCGGCAGAGGCTTTTGCATGTGAATGCCCCGGCCCTTTGCAACCTGATAATTACCTAACTGCAGCCGGGCCAGCCAGACCCGGAACTTCCAAGAGAAGGCCCAAGGCCCCGCAGCGGCTTGCATTGCTTCATAGCTGAGCCTCTTCGTGGCCCGGCTGTGAGGCCTCAGGCAGGGGCTGAATTAGCACCTCCTTAGATCCAGGAGCCACTGTACCCAGTGGTCAGAGGGGGACCATTCTCCCACTTCAGACACAGCTGCTTCCCACAGCCAATTGGCCTGGAGGTCAATTCCTCCCAGTGATCCTACATCAACCAAGGCACCAAGAGTGCACCAAGAGTGTCCACCCCAGGTAACTGGGGAGGCTGAGCTACTGGGCCCTACAGGACACCTGGCGCGCAGGGACACTCTATCAACACAGGGAAGCAGCCAAAATGCGGAGACAGAGAAACAGGTCACAATTGTCAGAAACGGAGGAGGACAGATGACTGGATATAGAGTTCAAGGCCACGTTTATAAGGTTTTTCAAGAATTTTATGGAAACCGCCGATAAATTTAATGAATCCCTCAAGGAGTATAGTGAGACCATGGAGGACATGAAAAAGGACCAACTAGAAATTAAGCATACACTGACTGAAATAAAGAATATTTTACAGAGATCCAACAGCAGACAAGAGGATCCCAAGAATCAAGTCAAAGATTTGAAATACAAAGAAACAAAAAATACCCAACCGAAAAAGAAAAAAGAAAAGAGATTCAAAAAGTATGAAGATAGTGTAAGGAACCTCTGGGACAACTTCAAGCGTACCAACATCAGAATTATTGGGGTGCCAGAAGGAGAGAGAGGGCAAGATATTGAAAACCTTTTTGAAGAAATAATGACAGAAAACTTCCCCCACCTGGTGAAAGAAATGGACCTACAAGTCCAAGAAGCGCAGAGAACCCCAAACAAAAGGAATCCAAAGAGGACCACACCAAGACACATCATAATTAAAATGCCAAGAGCAAAAGATAAGGAGAGAATCTTAAAAGCAGCAAGAGAAAGACAGTCAGTTACCTACAAGGGAATACCCATCCGACTGTCAGCTGATTTCTCAACAGAAACCATGCAGGCCAGAAGAGAGTGGCAAGAAATATTCAAAGTGATGAATACCAAGAACCTACAACCAAGATTACTTTATCCAGCAAAGTTATCATTCAGAATTGAAGGTCAGATAAAGAGCTTCACAGATAAGGAAAAGCTAAAGGATTTCATCACCACCAAACCAGCATTATATGAAATGCTGAAAGGTATTCTTTAAGAAGAGGAAGAAGAAAAAGGAACTCTTACCATTTGCCACAGCATCGATGGAACTGGAGAGCGGATAAATACCACAAGATCTCACTTATTTGTGGAATATAATGAACAACATAAACTGATGAACAAGGACTGATCCAGAGACGGAGAGGCTTTGATTGGACTGTCGGGCCTTGGAGGGAAGGTAGGGGAGGGTGGGGGCAAGGGGAAAGGATCAACCAAAGGATTTATATGCAAGCATATAGGACTAACCAATGGACACGGACAACGGGGGGGTGAGGGGATGAGCGGGGGGGGGGGGGGGCGGGGTAGAGGGTACACATGTGTAAAAAAAAAAAAAAAAAAAGAAGGTGGCTGATGGTTAGAAGGGTCTGGGTTTTGGGGACCTATTGCAGGTGAGGGAAGGGATGTATAAAGGGGTGGAGGTCGATGGTCTACTGGGTAATCAGAAGTGTTAGGGGTATGATGTTTTGTATGAAGGAGAAAGATCTGATGGGTAGAGCAGGGCTGAGAGAGAGGATTGGGACTGAAGGGTGAAAAGGCCTGGACATAGGGAATCTCTGACAATTTTCTATCACAGTGACAGCAATTATTTATTTATTTATTTATTTATTTTTAAAATTTTATGTAATGTATATTTTAACATAATAGAACTTTTTAATATAGAAATTTAAAAAATAAACAAAAGGCAGAATAGCACAATGTGCCCATCACCCAGCTTTAGTAAGAACAATCAGCTCATGGGCAATCCAATTTATCTGTATCACTTCCCACTTCTGCCTCTTAGATTATATGGACATAAGGGCTCTAAAAAAAAGGAGCATGATACCATTATCACATGTAAAAAAATTAACAATAATTCCTTAATATAAAATATACAGTGTTTATATTTCTGAGTCATAACTTTTTTTATTATTTTCTTTTTTTAATCAGGATCTAAAAAGCTCCATACACTGCAATTTCTTTTTTTATATATATTCTTTTTTATTTATTTATTTATTTTTGAATGCTTAAAGTATTACAAAGAGTATTACATATGTCTCCTTTCCCCCCCTCCCCCCCCCCTCGCCCTTGACAATCCCCTGGCTTCCCCTTCCCCCCAGTGTCTTATGTCCATTGGTTATGCTTATATGCATGCATACAAGTCCTTTGGTTGATCTCTTACCACCCCCTCTTGTGCCCCCACCATCCCAGCCTTCCTGCTGTAGTTTGAGAGTCTGTTTGAGGCAGCTCTGCCTCTGTATCTATTTTGTTCATAAGTTTATAATAGTCTTTATTATCCATAAATGAGTGAGATCATGTGGTATTTTTCCTTCATTGACTGGCTTATTTCACTTAGCATAATGCTCTCCAGTTCCATCCATGGACAGCAATTATTTAAATTGCTCAATGTTAAAATTAAAAGTGCCATTTTCAGGCCATTTGAGACTTATTATTCAGTTTATATTGTGGCCAAACAGTGTTACTAAGTAAAGTGAAATGCTTGGGTGTGATCTCCCCTGGAGGGTGCAGAAGGAGTGTGGCGTGGCCCATGAGAGAGGAAGGGTGACAGACCACAAATCCAAAGGTGACTGTTTAGGGCAGGCATCCCTGCTGCTAAACAAATCACCATGAGAAATGAGTGGTGACCCTCTGGACTGGGCATACCCAATCCAAAAGGACCCAAAGCCAAACAACTGAGGAGCCTTGTTATGGAGATCCCTGTTCGTGGCATCAGATATGGGGGGAATGACATTCTCTCTTCTTGAGACCAGCACAGAGAGAACTCAGGGATTGATGAAATCGAATAGAATGCAATGAGATTTTAAGGAAAAATGAATAAATCAAGACTGAGACAGAATAGAAGAAAGCTGGGACCAGGTTTGGTGTCTGCTATCTGATAGATGAACAGGGCCCAGAGCCAGTGCAGCAAACTTTATTTATAGCCAAATACCAGGAAGTTTTACTAAGGGTAAATAGAAGGGGGAATATGTGCGTTCTTGTAGCTTCCTAGAAAATAGTCACCTCCGGGTGGGTCCCAATCGCATTCATTCCTGGTGCTAGACTAGATTTAGATAAAAACCCATTTCCCGGCACCTGGCTCTGAAGTCAACTGAGACATTCCCACCTCTTGGTTAGATATGCCCCCAAGATAAGGCTCTGCCTTCATCATGAGTTCAGTTGACATGAACTTAAAAGAAATCCAGTGCCTTCCCTGGCAGGGGGCCTCCACACCTTGTGGTCTAACCCTAGGACTTTTGAGAAGACAGTGAGAGATAGTGGGCAGAAGACCCAATGGGAACTGTGGAACATCACTCACCTAGAGAAGATTGGTGAGTGTGGGATGGAGGTTCAGCAATGGGGAAGGAGAGATTCCTGGTCCAGCATCCTCTTTGGCTGGCTGGGGATGACCCCATATGGGAGGGAGGCCTGATCGAGTCTGGCAATCAAGTCACCTGAGTAGGATTCAGAGTTAAGCCCAGGATGAGCCACCACTGCCTACTGCTCTCTGAGTAGCAAACTTGGGGTGACCGAAGCCAGGATGATGGCTCCCCATCTCCGTGGAACCCTCCTGGGTTTCATCACCAAGCGTTAAGTCACCAAACAAGGAACACACAAGGCCAGAATGGTGAGGGATTACAAATTTATTCGATCATCCGCACACCAGGTGGCTGAGCCTGGATGGCTCCAGCACCCAGTGAAGGGAGTCAGCAGCTTTTAAAGGACTCTGTCAGGCTGTTTTCTGGGTATGTATTTTTTTATACATACCCAGAGAGGAGATAATGGATGTGGTCACCACAAGTGAAATGGGGACCATTTCACTTGAGGTGAATGTCCATAGTGAAATAGCCTGAAAAGCCAGTTCCTGGGGGAGGGGTATCAATTCAAGTGCTTGATCAAACCTAACAAGGACCTACTGTCTGTGCAAAGGATACATGGATGTTTTCTCTAAAAGTTGCCACAGTGGCTTCCTGTCGTGAATTTCTGACCTTTACTGGGTATTCTAGTTATTGTCTTTAAGTAATAACTACAATATGAGTTGTTCTGATAATTTTCACCCTCCCTTTTAGTAACAGACATACTACGTGTCAGCTGGTTGGTTTCTGATTTGTGGGATAACTGTTTATTCATATGTCCCTCCCAACAGCACCAGCGGCCTTGTTGCTTAGGATGACAGGGTCTGAACCAACAAACCTCATGACTGTGGCACTAGACTGCAATGACAATCTCCACCTGTGGATCTCTGCTAACTATGTTGCTTAACCATTTTTGTTATGCTGGTAATGGTAGGATCCCTTAATGTAGAAGTGATCTAGCTAGTTTGTAGCGTGGTAAAAGTCCTGAGTGCCACTTCCAGAACTATACATGGGATAAATCAAGAACTGAGCCAGGTCAGAGAGGGCGTTCTAGAGAATCAGGCACCAATATGTTATTTGCTGTGGCAACATAACCATAGTTGTGAGGATTTTAAAGAGACATGCTATTTTAATCTTTCTGACAATTCTTAATTGATAGAAAACAACATTAAATAAATTAGGGAAAACATCTCCAATGTAAAACAAGAAGGATTTGTTAGTTTGTTTGTTTTTGACTTATCCAACCTAAGCTCTTGGCTACCCAACCTGTCTGGGTTGTGGGAGCTTTTTCTAATTTTTCTCTTATTTATTTTTTGTAGCCTGGTTGCTTGCTGCTGTATTCAATGTCTTCCTTTTTTTAGACCCTGCATTCACTGTATTCCATCCCCAAGAACTGCTAACAAGGCAGAAGCAAATGCAGTCCACATGAGATTTTTCATCTAAAACTAATCTCTTAGTGATAGATCCTCCCTTCCCCTCAACTGGTGGGTGGTATATGACATAACCTGCAGCCTAGAAATACCTGAGTGACTAACCATGTACCTTATATGGTCTATACATTGGACCACCAATCCACACGTTCCAAATACCCTAAGCCCTTGTTCCTATATGGAACATACATTAAGCCACCAATCAGTGCACACCGAGTACACGAAGCCCCCATTTCTTCCCATTCCGCCCCTCAAAAGGCATGCCCACATCTGCACATTCTGCTGTTCTCCCCTTGCGAGATAGCCTGGCAGGTCCTTCTCCTCTAACAAAGCCTGTAGTCCTGGTTTTCAGCCTCTGTCTGATCTTTCCTTTTTGGTGCTGCAACCCAGGAGAGGTGCATGGGAGTGTGGACGGTCCTTTAACCTAGGCCTGAGCTTCTGACTCCTGCTCTGGCTCTGCTCAGTGGTACAGTTCTGAGTTGATTGGCCCTCTCTGGACCCTCTCTCAAAACCTGCCAAATTAGGACACGTGGGGATCTCATCACTTCCCTTCCACCAGTAGACTCAAGGGACTTTGCTCACCCCCTAAGCCACCCCCCTCCCCCCATTGTTCCCTTAACCTGGAAGGGCCTCAGAGTTTCCCATCTACCTGGCTACACATTATATGAAAGCCCAAGTACCTGGCCGGAAACTCTGCTCTACTCCACAGGAAAGGTCTTGGGGTGACCACCTTGGAACCTTTTCTCGTCTCTTCTCTCTCTCTACAGGTTGGCTGAGGGAAAAGGAGGACACTCCTTGTTCCTTCCCCAACTGCCCGGTGGCCCTTCCCTCCGGTCATGGGGACCTCTCAGTCCAAACCCCCTCGAAACATACCCTTAGGGTGTCTCCTCACCAATCTCTCGACCCTTGGTCTTTCTGGCTACATCAAACCAAAGAAGCTCGTTTTTATCTGTAACACTGCCTGGCCACAATATAAACTTGACAATGGCTCTCAGTGGCCCAAAAACGGCACTTTCTATTCCAATATCCTCTGAGACCTAGATAATTTTTCCTCCGGACAGGGAAAGCTTTCAAAATCCCTATGAGCAGGCTTTCTTCCCCTCCACCCTCCTCTGCTCTCGCCCGTTTCTTTACTCCTCATGTTCCACTCATCAGATCCTCCTCGCAAAGTCCTCTTTGCCCTCTCAAAATGGTCCTCAGCCCCTTTCTCTGTCTTCTGACTCTTTCGACCCAGCTGACCATTCCTCTCCACCTCGTCAGCCTCCCACCCCCTTACAGCCCCGCCACAAAACCTGCACCCCACGCTCTACCCTCTGAGAATTCTAACTGCCTGCCTTCCCTGAATCTCCGCGAGCCCAACCCTTCACCCCACCCCCAACCCCCGTGACCAACAGCAACCAAATTCACAGGTGGCTGGCCAGTTCCCTTTGCGTGAGGTTGCAGGGGTGGAGGGTATTATCTGGATAGCCATTCCCTCTCACTTTGTGATCTTAGCAAATTGAAAAATGCCTCGACTCTTTCTCTTCAAACCCTCTTAACCAGAAGCCGCCTTCTCCCCAGTCCCCGAGAGCCCAAATCCTGAGAATGTGAGCTCAAAACAGCCTTTCCCATCTAACACTCATTCTCAGGCCACCCAAAGACTGCCTTCCTCAACAGCCCCTTCTATTCCCGCATTCATTCTACCCCTGAGGGAGGCAGCAGGAACTGAGGGCATAGTCTGAGCCCATGTCCCATTCTCAATGTCCAGCCATACAGATTTCGAGGCATCTCAGGTTTCTTTTTTCCACTGATCTGACCATCTTTACTCTCCCAACATATGCTGCAAACTTCAAAAAAAATAGATACAGGTCCAAAAATCCCCCCAAAAAGACCTCGTTAACCTGACCTTTAAAGTCTTTAATAATAAAGAGGAGTAGGGACCCAATCCAAAAACAAAGACGAGATCAGGCCAGGCTGAGGCCCAGAAGGAGGCCTTCCAGCTCCTAGCCACTGCTCTCATGAACCCCAAATGAAGTGCTGGTCCTCCAACTGTGGGTAAGTCAGGGGCTAAGCCTCCTCTGGGCCCATGCTTCAAATGCAGCAAGGAAAGACACTGAGCCAAGTCCTGCTCAAACCCGAGACCCTGCCTGGTCCCGGCCCAAGGTGTGGAAGGGAAGGCCACTGGAATTCAGACTAGTCTGGCCCCTCAGGTTCAGGCCTCAGCCAGTCCAGCATGGCCGCCCTCTGGATCTGGTTTGGAGCTCCCAGACCTCCTGGAACTGGCCACTGAAGAAGCTACCCAGGCCCTGACAAGGACTTACATCACCAGGACAGAGCCTCGGGTAATAACTGTGGTGGCAGATAACACAGCTAGTCTCTCAAAATGTAAACATCAAATGTCTCCTCATCATCCCCAAAGAAGACTCAGCAGTACCATCCAGTACCTGATGACCCATCATTCCTTACAGGCTAAATTCTACTATTTCCTGCAGTGCATCCTGGAGGATTGGTCTTGGTGGCAACCACCATCTGCTTCCCCAGAAGACTTAGCACCAATGAAGGTTTTTGGTATTTTCAGTTTTTTGTAGAACAGAATGCAGATGTTCACCAACCTGAAGATGGAAGAAATCTATCAGGCCTTGAATTCAGAACCTAGAGACACCTATGTCACTGGAATCTTTGAGACCTCGGGTAGATGCCCGTGATGACATCAGCTCTCAGCAGGAAGTAGCTACGGAAGACAGACCTTCGCCCCCTGACCTTCCCCGGACTCTCAGTTTTTTTTACTATTACCAAAAGCCTTCCTTCCCCCAACTGGTGGGTGGAGTATGACATAACCTGCAGCCCTGAAATACCTGAGTGACTAACCATGTACCTTATATGGACTATACATTGGACCACCAATCCACACGTTCCAAATACCCTAAGCCCTTGTTCCTATATGGAACATACATTAAGCCACCAATCAGTGCACACCGAGTATACTAAGCCCCCATTTCTTCCCATTCCATCCCTCAAAAGGCATGCCCACCTCTGCACATTCTGCTGTTCTCCCCTTGCGAGACAGTCTGGCAGATCCTTCTCCTGTAGTCCTGGTTTTTGGCCTCTGTCTGATTTTTTCACCCCCTTTTTCAGCTGTCAAGAGATCTAAAGCATGCCGGTTCTGTAGGGCTACCGTGGCTAAGGAGTCTACCTGCCTTTGAAGGGATTCAAGGGAATTGCTAATGATGGAGATATCCTCTGAAAATTCAGCAATTTGTGGTAGAAATGAACAGAGGCGGAAATGCCTCCTACTCCTGTCCCTACTGGAGTGAGGACTCCCATACCCACTAAGAGGGGAACAAGGGCTGCCCTTTAGTGGCGAGGCCTAAGACGACCAAGAGAGGATTCAAGTTCTCCCTCTTTTCTGACAGAAAGATTGGGGGTTAGAAAGACATAAAGACAGAGGGAGTGTGACAGGTCTTGGGTAACACAGCTGTAGACTGTAGTCCTACAGAGGATAAAAATATCTGGTGGAGGGAAGGCTATGAGAGGGGGTAAATTTATAGATTGTGTACAGTAGTAAGGTATAGGAGTAGTTGAGGTAGTGGTATGAGAGGTATTTGTTAAACAGGTAGTGTTTTCAGTATTAAAGAGAGAGATGTTGTATAGGATGTGTTGAGGTATAGGTAAGAGTTAAGTTAGTGGTCCAATAGGTTGGGATTGGAGTGGCTATGATGGGGGTTTGAGCCAGTGACAGACAAATCCAGCAGGATGTAGAGAAGGAGGGATTGATGTTAGAGAGTAGATGGAAAGTTGTGTTGATGAGGGTGGGCAAAGAAATAGGTCCAGGGAGAAAGTCCTTTAGTAGGAGAGGGATAGGTCCAGGATTAATATAGGTTTTTATAAAGACAATTATAGTAGAACTAGAGGCCCGGTGCACAAAAATTTGTGCACTCGGGGGGGGAGGGGGAGATCCCTCAGCCCGGCCTGTGCCCTCTCACAGTCTGGGACCCCTCGGGAGATAACGACCTGTTGACTTAGGCATGCTCCCGGATGGCAGAGGGCAGGCCCAATCCCTAGGTGCAGCCCCTGGTCGGGCTCAGAGCAGGGCCGATTGGGGAGTTGGGGCACTGCCCCCTGTCATGCACAGAGCAGGGCGATTGGGAGGTTGTGCTGCCACCCTCAGTCACGCTCAGGGTAGGGCCGATTGGGGGGTTGGGGCACCGCCCCCTGTCACACTCAAGGCAGGGTCGATGGGGAGGTTGCGGTGCCACCCCCTGTCACACACAGAGCAGGGCCCATCAGGGGGTTGGGGAGCTCCCCCCTGTCATGCACAGAGCAGGGCCAATCAGGGGATTGGGACACCGCCACTGTCACATTCAGGGCAGGGCTGATGGGGAGGTTATGGCTCTACCCAATCACACACACAGCAGCGCCCATGGGGGGGGGGGGGTTGGGGCGCCGCCCTCTATCACCCACAGAGCAGGACTGATCAGGGGGTTGAGGTGCTGCCACTCTCACACTCAGGGCAGGGCCGATGGGGAGGTTATGGCTCTACCCCGTCATACACAGAGTAGGGCCCATGGTGGGGGGGTGGGGCACCACACCCTGTCACACACAGAGCAGTAGGGCAATCAGGGGGTTGGGGAGCTCCCCCCTATCAGGCACAGAGCAGGGTTGATCAGGGGGTTGGGGTGCCTTCCCCTGTCACAAACAGAGCAGGGCGGATAGGGAGGTTGTGGGCCCACCCCCTGTCACACACAGAGCCGCAGGGCGATCAGCGGGTTTGGGCGCTGCCCCCTGTCACACTGATCCCGGTGACGGGAGGCCTCTCAACTCCGCTGATCCCAGTGCTGGGAGGCCTCGCGGCTCTGCTGATCCTGGTGCAGGGAGGCATATTACCCTTTTACTATATAGGATAGAGGCCTGGTGCATGGGTGGGGGCAGGTTGAGGGCTGTTTTCATGCTGGGACTGAAGCTCCAAACCGCTCGTTTTTTCTTTTTTTCTTTTTTTAATTCTGGGCTAGCTTAGCTCTGAGGCTTGGCTCCAGCTCTGAGGCCTCAGCTGCTGAAAGTAGTTATCTGGTTTGTTTAGGTTCTATAATCGAAACTCTGTATCAACTCCAGCTCTGAGATCCCGGCTTGCTGAAAGTAGGTTTCTGGGGTTTTGTTTAGCTTCTATATTTGTTACAATGTTCAAACTGCAGGCTCTGAGGCCGGCAAGGCAGGCGGGGAACGTTGGAGTCCTCCGTCACTGAAGCAAGCAAGCCTCATGTTCAGTTTAAGCTGCCTGGCTGCCGGCCGCCATCTTGGCTGGCAGTTAATTTGCATATCGCCCTGATTAGCCAATGGGAAGGGTAGTGGTCGTATGCCAATTACCATGTTTCTCTTTTATTAGATAGGATATTCCTCTACATTTTACCATCTCCATTGAAATTAGTTTGTGGCCACTGTGATTGAATATTCCTGGCTACTGAGCTATTATAAGAAGTCATTTGTGCTCATCTAGTCTGAAGCACTTAAATATAGGGATAAGTTTTCCATAATCCATCTTACCCTGCTATGTGGAAATCCTTGAATCCCCATGTTGAAATAGTGAAGCCACGAAATGTAAACAAACTGGATTTGTGGATACAATCATGAAAGGAACATCTTTCTGCAGAACTTCTGGCCCCCTAGTGCATGAATGATAAATAAAATTCACATATAAGATATATTCCCTACCCCAAATCCCCACACCAAGCCCCTACTCCACCCAGGTCTTCACCATCCTACTCTTCATGTCTATGGGCTATTCCTATAAGTAAATATGTTTTTTTATTTATCTCTCCTCATCCCAACTCCCACATAGATGTATGTCAGTCTGTGCCATGCCTCCATGCTTCAAGTCTTATTTTGTTGGTCAATTCATTTTGTTCATTAGATTACACAAATAAGTGAGATCATGTGGTATTTGTCTTTCTGTGATTGGCTTATTTCACTTAGCATAGAATTTTTCAGGTGCATCCATGCTGTCCCAAAGGATATGATATATCTCTCTTTCACAACTGCATACTTTTCCATTATGTAAATGTCCCATGCCTTTTTTATCAATTCATCCGCTGATGGGCTCTTGGGCAGTTTCCAAATATTAGCTATGGTAAATAACTTTGCCGTGACCATAGGGGTGCATATATGCTTTCTGATGGGAGTTTTGGGGTTTTTAAAATCCCTGAAGTGGGATCTCTTGGTTAAACAGGAATTCCCTTCTTAATTTTTTGAGGACACTCCACACTGTTTTCCGTAGTGGCTGCACCTGTCTGCATTTCCAACAGCAGTGAACTAGTGTTCTCATTTCTTCACATCCCTGCCAACATTTGTTATATGTTGATTTTTTTGATGATAGACATTATGACAGGTGTGAGGTAGTACCTCATTTTCATTTTGATTGGCTTTTTTTTAATAATTAGTGACTTTGAGCACTTTTTATTGTCTTGGACATTTTTTTTTCCATTTCTGTTTATTGAGGTCCTCTGCCCATTTTTAAATTAAATCATTTGCCTTCCTTTTGTTGAGTTGTATTAGTACTATATTTTGGATATTAACCCTTTATCTGGTGTATCATTGGCAAACATATTCTCCCATACGGTGGATTCCCTTTTCATTTTGATGGTGGATTCTTTTGCTGTGCAAAAGTTTTTTATTTTGATGCAGCCTCATTTGTTTACTTTTTTCTTTTATTTCTCACCCACAGAGATGTATTAATAACAATCCTAATTCTGTCTTAGATTTTACTGCATATGTTTTCTTCTAAGGTTTTTATGGTTTCGTGCCTTACATTTAAGTATTGTATCCATCTTGAGTTTATTATTGTGCGTGGTATAAATTGATGATCTAGTTTCATCTTTTTGCATGTATCTGTCCAGTTTTCCAGGTACCATTTTTTTTTATTGCTTAAAGTATTACAAAGGGTATTACATATGTCTCCTATTTTTTCCCCCGCCCTTGACAATCCCCTGGCCTCCCCTACCCCCCAGTGTCTTGTGTCCATTGGTTATGCTTATATGCATGCATACAAGTCCTTCGGTTGATCTCTTACCCCGCCCTGCCCCCCCCTCCCCCCCCACCCTCCCTGGCCTTCCTGCTGTAGTTTGACAGTCTGTTCAAGGCAGCTCTGCCTCTGTATCTATTTTTGTTCATAAGTTTATAATGGTCTTTATTATCCATAAATGAGTGAGATTATGTGATATTTTTCCTTCATTGACTGGCTCATTTGACTTACCATAATGCTCTTCAGTTCCATCCATGCTGTTGCAAATGGTAAGAGTTCCTTCTTTTTTACAGCAGCATAGTATTCCATCGTGTAGATGTACCACATTTTTCTAATCCATTCATCTACAGATGGGCACTTAGGCTGTTTCCAGATCTTAGCTATGGTGAATTGTGCTGCTATGAACATAGGGGTGCGTATATCCTTTCTGATTGGTGTTTCTGGTTTCTTGGGATATATTCCTGGAAGTGAGATCACAGGGTCAAATGGGAGTTCCATTTGTAGTTTTTTGAGGAAAGTCCATACTGTCTTCCATAGTGGCTGCACCAGTCTGCATTCCCACCAGCAGTGAACAAGTGTTGCTTTTTTCAATAGGTAATGGCAGAGAAGGCGTGGCTGGAGGAGGGTTTGGCAGGGAGGGAGGAGGAGAGAGTGTGTATGGACAGAAGAAGGGGCAGCCATTGCAGGGGAGTTGGTGGTGGTCTCCAGTGGGGGGCTGGGAGGAAGCGGGGACAACAATGATGATGACGGCGCTGGCACTGGCGCCGTCACGCACCCCCCCTCCCCCCACCCCTTCCCCCCGCCACACACACACACACACACACACCACAGATACCACAGGCGAGGCTGCACGCAGAGCGGCACAGCCACAGCTCTAGGGGAGGAGGGAGACGGGGCGAGGAGAGAAGGCAGAAGGGGCTTTGCGGGGAGGGACGGGGACACAGAGAGAGGGAGAGACAGAGAGAGAGACAGAGAGAGAGAGAGAGAGAGAGAGAGAGAGAGAGAGAGAGAGAGAGGCTTGGGCATATTTCCCGGTTTGCTGGCAGAAATTACTGAGATCGGTACAAATGGCAAAGTCAAAGTTCTGTTTTCATACTGAGGCCATGATATGTTATAGAAATAAATGAAACATTTAGGACGCAAGTCTGGGGAAGGTCTAGTGTTTTGCCAGATTGGTAGGCAGGCTCCCTAGAGGTGTGCTTGGATCAGGTTTGGAATTTTGGATTCCCCATGCTTGATACCTGGCCTGTAGTCTAGGTCAAAGGCCAGCGTCCCAGCGGTTTGACCCATACTAGGGATAGAGGGACGGGGGCAGGTAGAGACATCTCTGCTACCTTCCAAGGTCTGGAGGAGCCTTCCTGGAAAGGTCCAGAAAGGCAATCTCTGACGCGGCTGAGTTTTACAGACAGAGACCAGCGGGCGGGCAGCACAAGGGACCAGCGCAGGGGTGGGGCGGGACTCACCGCTGATGTTGCCAAACCGGGAAAAGGCTGATGAGCTGAAAAATGAGATCTTGATGGGTCCTGGGCCACGCGGAGGGACGGCACCAAATGGGGTGCTCGTGCCACCCGGGTTCGGCACAAATGTTAGGTTAGGTGGCTCAGAAGGTGGCGTAGGAAATAGTCAAGTCAATCAGAAAAGAAAGAAAAGGAAAGGTTTTATTCTGCATCCCCGGGCGACCCATGAACCCCAAAGACAGGGCCAGTGGGTTCACGCCAAAAGGGAGGGGGGCGCTTTTTCTATACTGTGGTTGGGTGACGGGCGGGGGACAGGAGCTGAGGAAGCTCCCACCACAGGGGGTCAGCAGGGTATTCAGGAAGGAGTCAGTATCTTTGTGGGGGTCTTGTGGATTCCAGGGAGGAGCTGGTATCTGTGTCTGGCATGCTGATCTGTTAGAAATTCCAGGGAGGGTCCATTATATCGTCATGCATCTGCATGTATCTGATCCTGGGCTCTCTCTGGCCTAACAAGCTCAAAGGGCTTATAGATAATTGGCTTTTGGAAACCAAAGTCATAGGACTTTTGAAATGCCAGTACCAGAAAATCTTCTCTGGGCCATTTTAAAAAATACAAATATCTGGAAGATAGCCACCTAAGCAAATCACTTTAACTTATTTCAATATTCCTTTCTAAATTAGTGAGTTTTAATTAAAGTTATTAATTTCTAGATATTTTTAAACAACATGAAATACTGAAACATTGATTGCTAGATAAGTCTTTTAAGTTCACCTGCTTTTGTCTTTATTGCTGAAATTCTGTAAAGTGGATTTGAGCTTTAGATGTAATGTCTTGTGCTTTGTTGAAGGTGGGTTTCTGATAGGAGCAGAAATAGAATGTTGGGGAACAAGTTAGAATTGTAAGCAATATTAATCATGCTTTGTTATCCATGATTGTTTATAAGAAGGCACATTCTAATCTGGCTGGCACTTAGGATCTGGGAGCTCACTTGGAAACGCAGCCCATCCTCCCCATTTGGAGCTGCCTATTAGCGTGGAAAGATTAAGAGCTTTGCTGCAGAAATCAGAATCACCAGCCTTTGGAGATTCTCAGCCCTTGAATATTACTAAGCTCTTTAAAGATCCACAGCCCTCTGCTTACCTATTAATTGTCAATTTGGCCCATCCTTTGGCTATTTGCAATGTAAATCCAGCCCTTGCATGTCACTAAGCCCTTTTAAGACCCCAGCCCTTTTACATATCTGTAAACTGCACATTTGCCCTACTTTCTCATGTAATCTACCAAATATAAGCAGCTGGCTTATGGTAGAAGGCAAAGCAGATTCTTGTGAATAACGTATGTAGTGCTCTCCCATGCTGCCTGCAGTATTGGAATAAACTCTCATAATGATTCAATCCCGTCCCTGCTTAATTGGCTCAAGTATTGACTGGCAGCATGGACCAATTGTTTGTCTAGTTAAATTTCTTGAAAATGAGAGTTTTAAAATGTGTTCATAAACATCAATCTAAGGAATGCTGGTCTTTTATTTTATTTTTTGGTTATTATTGGAAATTGGGGCTTCTAAGACTTAAAAGTTCAAGTTAAGTTGGAAAAAATTATATGGTTGTGATAATAAAAGATATAAGGTATGGAGATTCATTTTTGAGGAAAAGAGAAGAGAATAAATTCTAAGGACAATTATTTCTTTTTTATTTAAATTCTTTGTTATGTAAAGTATAGGATAATTATTTCTGAATGTGTAAGAAGGTTTGTGAAAAATTGTACAAGAATCTATAAAATGTTGTAAGGTTTATAAAGTTTGTGAATGTTTTAAGATTATTTTAAAAATTCTTGCATTATCTCTGCAAAATTTAGAAATTCAAATTATGTGTTCTACATACTGGGAATGTATTAGTTATTTCCAATGCTCAATGCATACTTCCAATAAGCCATGTGTAATGTTTTAAAATCTTACATATTGAGAAACCAAGATGGTGGCATAGTTTGCTGCCTCGAACAACCACTTCAAAAATACAACTAAAAGACAGAACAGACATCATCCAGAACCACAGGAAGGCTGGCTGAGTGGAAATTCTACAACTAGATGGAAAGAGAAAAGCATACCGAGACTCAGAGGAGGCGCGGTGTGGAAGTAAAATACTAAGGTACAGAGGCACACACAGAGCAGGATGGCGTTTTCAATCAGGAGGGAGTCTCAGGCTCTGAGCTCAATGTCTGGGTGAGTCTCTGGGTCCCCAGACTCATACAGGAGAAGCGGGTCTGTCTGGCAATGGTCGGAACTCGAGGGCAGCTTTCTCTCGGAGGGGCTTGCAGCAATTACCGGGACA
The DNA here is from genome assembly GCF_964212035.1 of Myotis nattereri. Lineage (NCBI taxonomy): Eukaryota > Metazoa > Chordata > Mammalia > Chiroptera > Vespertilionidae > Myotis > Myotis nattereri. The sequence continues at coordinate 39,538,476 of NC_138094.1, read as the reverse complement.
TTGAGAAGCGGAGCCTCTGAGAGCAGCCATAACTGCTAGTCCTGTGATGTTGATCCCGTGGGACCCGCCCTGCACAAGCTCTGCAGGGAGGCTTTTGCTGGATAGCCTAAGGCAGAGGCTAGATTAGCACCTCCCTAGAGATCCATGATCCGGTGTACCCAGAGGTCAGAGTGGGACCATCCAGTTTACAGCTCCATGCAACCATAAAGAACATACTCAGGGGGGCAGACTCAGTGAGCACCAAAGCCCCATTGAAGCAAGTCTTGCCCTGGAGGGGTATCTCCAGCACAGAAGTTCTCCCACTGCAGACATAGCTGATTCTCACAGCCAATTGGCCCGGAGGTCAATTCCTCCCAGTGATACCTACAACAATCAAGGCTTAACTACAACAAGACTGTGCACAAAGACCACAAGGGGGTGCACCAAAAGTTTCCTCTTCAGGTAATTGGGGAGGCTGAACCACTGGGCCCTAGGGGACACTTAGCACAGAAAACCACTTTATCAACACAGGGAAGCATAAAAAATGCGGAGACAAAGAAAAAGGACACAAATGACAGAAATGGAGGAAAGCAAACTACTGGATATAGAGTTCAACTACTGGATATATAGTGTGGACTTTTAAGGTTTTTCAAGAATTTTCTAGAAACTGCCGATAAACTTAATGAGACCTACAAGAAATCTAATGAGACCCTCGAGGTTGTGATAAAGGACCAACTAGAAATTAAGCATACACTGACTGAAATAAAGAATATTATACAGACTCCCAACAGCAGACCAGAGGAGCGCAAGAATCAAGTCAATGATTTGAAATACGAAAAAGCAAAAAACACCAACCGGAAAAGCAAAATGAAAAAAGAATCCAAAAATATGAAGATAGTGTAAGGAGCCTCTGGGACAGCTTCAAGCGTACCAATATCCGAATTATAGGGGTGCCAGAAGATGAGAGAGAGAGCAAGATATTGAAAACCTATTTGAAGAAATAAAGACAGAAAACTTCCCCTACCTGGTGAAAGAAATAGACTTACAAGTCCAGGAAGTGCAGAGAACCCCAAACAAAAGGAATCCAAAGAGGACCACACCAAGACACATCATAATTAAAATACCAAGAGCAAAAGACAAAGAGAGAATCTTAAAAGCAGCAAGAGAAAAAAAGTCAGTTACCTACAAGGGAATACCCATACGACTGTCAGCTGATTTCTCAACAGAAACTTTGCAGGCCAGAAGGGAGTGGCAAGAAATATTCAAAGTGATGAATACCAAGAACCTACAACCAAGATTACTTTATCCAGCAAAGCTATCATTCAGAACTGAAGGTCAGATAAAGAGCTTCACAGATAAGGAAAAGCTAAAGGAGTTCAGCACCACCAAACCAGTATTATATGAAATGCTGGAAGGTATCCTTTAAGAAGAGGAAGAAGAAGAAAAAGGTAAAGATACAAATTATGAACAACAAACATGCATTTATCAACAAGTGAATCTAAGAATCAAGTGAATAAATAATCTGGTGATCATAATAGAATCAGGGACATAGAAAGGGAATGGACTGACTATTCTTGGGGGTGAAAGGGGTGTGGGAGATGTGGGAAGAGACTGGACAAAAATCGTGCACCTATGGATGAGGACAGTGGGTGGGGAGTGAAGGAGGAGGGTGGGGTGGGAATTGGGTGGAGGGGAGTTATGCGGGGGGCAGAAAGAGGAACAACTGTAATAATCTGAACAATAAAGATTTAATTAATCAAAAAAATCTTACATATTATTTGTTCTGTATATGCTGAAATTATATATTGGATCTAAACACATATATATAATAACAAAAGCATAATATGCTAATTAGACCAGACAGCGGAACAACCTTCTGGACGTGCTTCCAGATGACCTTCCAGATGAAGCTGTGGCTGCCAGGGCCAGCCCCTTTTACAAATTTCATGCATCGCACCTCTAGTAGATTTATATTATTCTCTATGTCATTTTACAGTAATAATCACCAAAAAATATTGTCTTGGAATGTTATCTCTGTACAGAAAAGGAAAGCTTTTTTAAAATTAATTGCATTATTATCAAATCTAAATCATGCCACTTTAATTTCTGTAATTCAGAGATACTCATTGTTTTACTCTAATGCATTTGCAGGTATATTACATCTTTAGAAAAATCCATGAAAAGGACTCTAAATTACTTCAAATTACAGGCTTCTAAGCAAGTCATATCTTTGAACTGGATGAAGATTTATAGAGAACTCTAATGATACGGAATTTTTTTTTACTGGAACACATGGTTTTGCCCTGGGCAGGATGTTCTGGATTCTTTGTCCACCAGTGTCAAAGAATGAATCCACAGACAGAAGGTGGTATAGCAAAGGTGGAGATTTATTGAAGAACAAGTACAGATGCCCACAGGGGAGGGAAAAAGGCTCCCACAGACTTTTTGCCTCCATGGTTTATAAAGGCTGCAGTTCCTGATATCCCCTCTGACTGCTCATTATTCCCTTTCAAATTGGTTTCTATAATAACTCCTGAGGCCCTCCTCCCTCATTGTCCTCCAATTCTTTCTGGGCTTTCTTTCTTCTTCTTTATTTTGTAAATATAGACCTTTTGGGCTACTTCCAATTCCCTAACATACATATAACTTTTCCTGCTCCCTTGTCTTATGGAAATGTAACTGCACCAGTCTTCCTTGTGTTATGTAAATGTACCTTCTCTCAATCTGTAGTCCTGTGTTTTTTCCATGGACCCCAATTCTAAAAATTTTCTAAGCCTGCCTATATTCCCCTAAAATTCCTATTGTATTAAGGAACACGTGAATTCATAAAAAATACTGGCAAATAATCTGGATAAACAAAAATAGTTATGGGACTAAATGAATTGAGAATAATTATTCTTATTGTTGTACTAGAGGCCTGTGCACAAAAATTTGTGCACTCCGGGGGGGCAGGTACCTCAGCCCGGCCTGTGCCCTCGCAGTCTGGGACCCCTTGGGGGATGACCACCTGCTGGCTTAGGCCCGCTCCCTGGGGGATGGGGCCTAAGCTGGCAGTCAGACATCCCTCTGGGAGCCCGGGAGACCTCGGGCAATGTCCACTTGCCAGCGGGGAGCAGGCCTAAGCTGCAGTAGGACATCCTTAGTGCTGCTGAGGAGGTAGAGAGGCTCCCACCACCACCGCTGTACTGGAAGCCATCAGCCTGACTTGTGGCTGAGCAGAGCTCCCACTGTGGGAGCACGATGACCATAGGGGTCAGCTCCTGCATTGAGCATCTTCCCCTGGTGATCAGTATGTGTCATAGCGACCAGTAATTCCCAGTTGTTCTGCTGTTAGGGTCAATTTGCATATTACCCTTTTATTATATAGGAGTGCCTGGCCAGCCTGGGTGAGGGGCTGATGGCTGTTTGCAGGCTGGCCACAGCCCCTTCATAGTGGGGGTCCCCACTGGGGTGCTTGGCCAGCCTGGGTGAGTGGCTGATGGCTGTTTGCAGGCTGGCCAAGCCCCCCAGCCACCCAAGCTCCCAGTGGAGGCTGACTGGAAGCAGGTATATGGTATTTATTTGTCTTCTATAATTGAAACTTTGTTGCCTTTTGCAGAGGCCACAGCCAGCTCAGAGCAGGCGGGAAGCTTGGCTTCCTTCATCGCTGGGGCAACCAGACCTCCTGCTTGCTCCAGCTCCATGGCTGCTGGCTGCCATCTTGTTTGGGTTAATTTGCATATAGTCACTCTGATTGACTGGTGGGCATGGCTTAGGGCGTAGCTAAGGTATGGTCAATTAGCATCTTTGTCTTTTATTAATGTAGATTGCAAATCAGCAAGCTAGACAAGATGCCTTAAAGAGCCAATTAGTTAGGAGTCATCTTTATTGCATGCAGGTTCAGAGCAGATTACCTCTGTCAAATTCTGAACAAAAGACAGCAAGGAGTATTCCCTTTTTATATCCTTCTAGTTCTTTGTGTAAGTTATTTTTGCAGACAGCTTGTAACCTTGAGTACATATCATATCTATATAGACACCTGTAAGCTTGAATACATAATGAACAAACACGTGGCATGAGAATATGGGAATTATTATCAGTATCAGCCCCTTTAGATTGCTAGTTTGCAAGGTCAGACAGTTGTTTCTCTTTTCTATTATTCAAGCTAAAAAACAAAGTTATATTTTATTGAATAAGAGATTATCTAAAAATAACAGAGTAGTTCAAAAAGCAGTTTTAAACAGCAGTTTTCCAAAGGAGGGACCATCATGCTTCATTCCCCACTGGTTTTATGTAAATGAGTCAAATCATTGACTCGTATGGATCACTGTTAAGTAAGAGGTCATAATGGCTCCTGAGGACAATAAGCTTGATGGAATTAATTCTCTGTTGAATAAAGTTAATAAACCAGTTTATAAGACAGGGGCCCAGAATGAGGGCCAGGAGTACATGTGAGAGAGTCTTAGCTTTAGTGGATCTGATGAAGAGTCCTGGATTCTCTATTCTGCCGGTGCTGCCTTAAGCCGGGTGTGATGAAGCCACGTCAGGATTCTATTGACCTTGACTGCCGTGGGGGTGATCAAGATGACTGTGTGTGGTCCTCTTCAGGTAGGAGTCAGTCCTTGGATGATAAATTTTTTTACCCAAACAGAGTCACCAGGGTGGAAGGGATGAACCAGATCAGAAGTTGGTACAGGCAGAGTGTCTTGGACGTGCTTCTGGACTGCTTTTTGGGTGGACTCTAAAGCCTGTAAGGACTTGAGTAAAGATTGTTTATGGATTTCAGCTTTTATTAATTTTTATTTAATCTGGGGACTATTTCCTGAAGTGGCTATTTATGTCTTAGTCAGGTAGGTCAGGGTCTGGAAGAGTCACTAGAATCTGTATAGGCCCCACTGGTTTTTAGGGCAGCCTCCTGGGCTGCTTCATCTGTAGCCTAGTTTCCTCTTGCTTCTGGGGAGTCCCCTTTCCAATGTCCCTTACAGTGGACTAATACCATTACCTTAGGTAGCTAGATGGCTTCTAGCAGTGACAAAATTTTTTTCCTTATTTTTGATGTTCTTCCTGGCTGAAGTTAAAAAGTCCTTGTTTCTTGTAAATAGCACTGTGTACATGAGCCATTGCAAATGCATACCTGCTATCAGTATAAATTGTTACTGCCTTGTCTTTTGCCTGCCAGAGGGTAATTAATAAGGGTAATTAATTTGGCCCTCTGTGCCTACGTCCTGCGGGTGAGTGTCTGAGACCAGATGGTTTGGTCTAAGCCTCTTTGCTTATATACGTAGAGGTGAAAAGACTTTGTTACATTTGGCGGTGCCAGTTGGCTTATCGTCCCTGCTCTGCTCATGTCTGTCTTACTGCCTAATATATTACCCAAGGATGCTGGCTCTGAATTATTTTAGGAAAAATAGATGTCAGTGGGTTTCCTCTGGCTACTTCCATGCTGAAGAGGGGCAGAGTTTTTGTGTTTGTTTTTTTAAGAGCCAAGAGATCCTTGTTGTCTGTCAGAGAGACAATGAGGCCAGGGCACCTAAAGAGGTGGGCTTGTGACCTGGCAGAGACAAACTGTATTATAAAATATAGTATTATTGAGCAATTAGAACAGCAAGAGTTATAACAAATGATCTGGTGGAAGGGAAAGAAAACATTTTAGTTTTAATAACTTCTATTGAAATTTTCTCCTTAAAATTACCCTTATGTTTATTAAGAGCAAAATTAAGACCAGTTTACCTATTGCATTCAATTTGGCCTGATTATTTGCATAAACATAATAAGAGTGGTAACTGACCACCTTTGCTGGAACTTATGGTTGAATCTCAATGTGCCCTTAGTGTCAGCCATCAGGCCTGCCTGTAGTATCACTGAGTTAGGTGAATTACTCATCTGTAGTGACTCTTGTGGGTTACTGTTGGAGGCCCATGTTGTAGGCTTCAAGGCCCATTTCAGTAGCCCTCCTACTTCTTGCGGCCTAGAGTGTGGGGGTCACGCAGGGATTCAGAGGCCCCCTTAGTGCTCCCCTTCTACTCTGACCAACTGCCAGCAATGGTAAGGTATGGGCTTGATGTTCCAGCACCAGCTATTTTTAGGGCTCCCAAGCAGGATACCAGGCTTTCTTCATGGCACTTTTATTGGCTTCAAGGCTTCAGAGTTCAGAAAGGGCTTTTTAAAACATGACACTCCAGTCAACGTTTTTGGTCAATAAAACCACTATTGGAAACTGGTCTTATTGGATTTATGCAAAGAAGTGTATTTCCATGATTGTTATTAAGTATTGCCAAATTTCAGAGGAATTATATAAGGAGAAAAATATACTGACCTGCTTTAAGATTTTTTGGTTTTTCTTGTCAGTCCTTTTTATGGACTCTTTAGAGTAATATTTTTTCAAATGTATTAAAACAGTAACTGTCATTAAATGACAAAAGAAATTTAAAATGTATCTATATTCAAATAGACAGTTACAACTGTTCCTTTAGTAGGGTTCCCTCTATTTGACTTGTCCTTACACCATATATGGTCTCTGCGGGGATGACATGCTCTCTCAGAATGGGATGACACGCTCTCTCAGAATGGACTAAAGGAGTAGCTTCTCTACATGAGTTTTTATTCCTTTACAGGGCCTTATATGTTGTAGGGTCTCTTTTGAGGATTGGTACTCACTGTTTTCCTCTGTTCTAACAGGCCTCCCTTTTCTAAAGTTGAGGTTCTTGCTACCCCTGATAGGGACACTTGCTGCCCTTTGGCTCTAAGCTGCCAGCCCAAAATGGCCAGGGCTGCAACTAGAAACAGTTTTGCATATTGCAAAGTACTCTGGAGGCTGCAACCTGGGCATCAGGCCCCGCCTTCCTACCTGTCTCCTTTGTGGCAGAGCAACAATCAGGCCTCTCCCGAGGGGGTGTACTGAAACGGGATATCAACCCCTCTGCTACCAGCAGCAGCAGGTACTGGCAGCTGTTCTTATAGTTCTGAACCCTTTCAGCACATTTGCAAACAGGGAGCTTTCACTAGATCTATCTGCTGCTTTTACAGATCCTGGGCTCGCTGCTCTATTCCTGGGGCTGCCAGAAGGCTAGTAGCAGGCACTGGCTTCTGGTTTAAAGGCCTGAGTCTTGTATTGATTGCTGTAAAACACTCATTACTCATTGGGCGGCAGCTGGACAGCTCCAGTGTCAGGTAAATGTCTGTTGTCCCCCACTTGTCAATGTTGCTGCTGTTTGGCTCTGAGTGTCTGACCTCCCCACCTGCTCGCTCTCCTAACCCCTGCTCCCCCCTTATCTACCTGCTCTCACTCTAGGCAAAAGTTTCTGCTGGGGCTGAGGGATCTCTGCATTGCCTGGCTTTAGCTTAGACATTTGGCCCCTCTATCTTCTTTTGCCTGCCCTGCTGCATTGGAACTCAGAGCAGTGCCCTGTCTGTGTGTGTGTGTGTCTGTGTGTGTGTGTTTGTGTCCACTGGGAGCCTGCCCCCAGCTGCAATGGATGCTCAGAGCAGTTCCCGTGTGTGTGTGTGTGTGTGTGTGTGTGTCCCCAATGGTAGCCTGCCCCCAGCCACATCAGAGGCTCAGAGTAGTTGCCCCTGTGTGTGTGTGTGCGTGTTTTTGTGTGTGTGTGTATGTCCCCACTGGAAGTTTCCCCTAGCTGCATCAGAGGTTTGAGGCAGTTGCCCCTGTGTGTGTGTGTTTCCACTGGGAGCCTGCCCCCAGCCGCAACGAATGCTCAGAGCAGTTCCCGTGTGTGTGTGTGTGTGTGTGTGTGTGTGTGTCCCCACTGGGAGGCTGCCACCAGCCACATGGTAGGCTCAGAGCAGTTGCCCCTGTGTGTGTGTGTGTGAGTATGGGTTTCCCCATTGGCAGCCTGCCCCCAGCTACATCGGAGGCTCAGAGCAGTCACTCCGTGTGTGTGTGTGTGTGTGTGTGTGTGTGTGTGTGTGTGTATGTCCCCACTGGAAGCTGCCCCCAGCTGTGTGTGTGTGTGTCCCTACTGGGAGCCTGACCCCAGATGCATCGGAGGCTCAGAGGAATTGCCTCTGTGTGTGTGTGTGTGTGTGTGTGTGTGTGTGTGTGTGTGTGTTTCCACAGGAGCATTCCCCCAGCCACATCGGATGCTCAGAGCAGTTGCCCCTGTGTGTGTGTGTGTGAGTGTGTGTTTCCCCACTGGGAGTCTGCCCCCAACAGCATTGGAGGCTCAAGCAGTTGCCTGTGTGTGTGTTTGTGTGTGTCCACTGAGGCCTGCCACAAGCCACACCACGTAGACTCGGAGCAGGCTCCGTGTGTGTGTGTGTGTATGTGTGTGTGTATGTGTGTGTGTGTTTGTGTGTGTGCACATGTGTCCACTGATGGCTGCCCCCAGCCGTGCCACAGAGGCTTGGAAAAGGCGCCCTGTGTGTGTTTGTGTGCATGTGTGTCCCCACTGGGAGATTTCCCCCAGCCACGTCAGAGGCTCGATGCAGGCGCCCCGCGCGTGTGTGTGTGTGTGTGTGTGTGTGTGTTTCCTCTGGGGCCTTCCCCCAGTCGCACCATGTAGATTCAGAGCAGGTGCCCTGTATGTGTGTGTGTGTCCCCCTGGGACTTTGCCCCCAGCCACAACGGAGGCTCAGAACATGCTCCCCGTGTGTGTCTGTGTGTGTATGTGTGTGTGTCCACTGGGGGCCTGGCCCCAGCTGTGCCACAGAGGCTCTGAGCAGGTGCCGAGAGTGTGTGTGTGTGTGTGTGTGTGTGTGTGTGTGTGTGTGGTGTGTGAGTCCTTGATGGGAACCTGCCCCCAGCCACGTTGGAGGCTCAGGGCACGCTCACATATGTGTGTGTGTGTGTGTGTCTGCTGGGTGCCTGCACCCAGCTGTGCCACAGAGGCTCATAGCAGGTGCCCCGTGTGTGTGTGTGTGTGTGTGTGTGTGTGTGTGTGTGTCCCCGCTGGGACTTTGCCCTCAGCCACATTGGAGTCTCAGAGCATGCTCCCCATGTATGTGTGTGTCTGTGTGTCCCCACTGGGGGCCTTCCCCCAGCTGCGTCGGAGGCTGAGAGCAGGCGCCATGTGTGTGTGTGTGTGTGTGTGTCCACTGGGGCCTGCCCCAGCCACATCAGAGGCTCAGAGCAGGCACCCTGTGTGGTTGTGTGTGTGTGTGTGTGTGTGTGTGTGTGTGTTTGTCTACTGGGGTCCTGTCCCCAGCCACACTGCAGAGGCTTGGAGCAGATGCCCCTCCGTGTTGATCTCTCAGGCTCGTGTAGTTCTCTCCTTTGAGCAGCAGCCAGGGTAATCTGAATCTTGGCTTCCTCTATCCCCAGGGGCAACCCAAGCCTCCAGCTCCATGGCTGCAGCCATCTATTTTGGGTTAATTTTCATACTCGCCCTAATTGGCTGTAAGTGTAGCAGAGTGACACCAATTTGCATATTTCTCTTTTATTAGTGTAGATACTAATGGCCCAGTGCACAAAATTCATGCATGGGAGGCATGGTGTCCCTTAGCCTGGCCTGTATCCTTTCCAATCTGGGACATCCATCTAGCAATCCAGGACCACTGGCTCCTAACCACTCACATGCCTTTCTGCCTGATCTCCCCTAACCACTCTGCCTGCTGGCCTGATCGCCCCCAACTGCTCCCCTTCTGATCTGATCTCCCCCAACTGTCTCCACCCACCGGTTTAATTGCCCCCAATTGCCCCCCACTGCCAGTGTGCTTAACACCAACTGCCCCTTCCCCCACATGCCTTCTTGGCCCCACTATCCCTCCTTGCCGGCCTGCTCACCCCAACTGCCCCCCCCCCACCAGCCTGCTCACCCCCAACTCCCACTGTGCTGGTCTGCTCACCCCCAACTGCCCACTGTGCTGGCTTGCTCACCCCCAACTGCCCTTCCTGCCAGCCTGCTCGCCCATAACCACCTCTACCTTGGCCCTGCCACCATGGCTTTGTCTGAAAGGTCTCCTGGTCTAATTAGCATGTTACCCTTTTATTAGTATAGATAACCTTTATAAACTTTATATTTTTAAATTATCCTTTAATTTTTTTGTCCTTTAAAAATGTATAACTATGTCTTAGACCTTTTATTAAGTATTTTTATTTTAATATATTTTTAAATGTATTAGAATTCTTTATTCTTAGAAACCTTAATTCTTTAATGATTACTAAAAAGTAAAAAGCCAGCATTTTTTAGATGAACATATATGAACACACTTTAAATGTACTTTTACTTTCAAGAAAATATACCTTTAATAAAGTATAAGAGACCTTCCTCCTGTAATAAAACTAAAAGCAGGTAAATTAAAATTTGTCTAGCAGTTAATGTTTCAGTTTTTTGGTTTTTTTTAATATTTAGATGTTTACCATTTAACCCAACAATGCACTAAAGCTTTTAAGTTAATTAAGAAAAATATTCTAGGAGCAGGCTTGGATTTAAACTACTACATTCTTCCTTAGAGATAACATCTAAGGTTACTACTGTGGCTTCTGTTTCTGGCCCTCCGGGCCAGCCCTTCCCTAGGCCCCTTGTTCTACAATTGTGAACATCATGTTAGTTTTTTATTTTTGCCTTTTTTATTTATTTTACATGGGTGCAGGTGGGCTGAGACCAAGGCAGGTGTCAGCGAAGAGAGTAGGGAGAGAGAGGTTTGAAATGATTTTTGCTGGCTTCTCTGAAAAGTCTCTTTGTCCGTCTACCTGCTCCACTCCTCTACCATGCCCTCCATCTCCAGGCAGCAGAATTTGGCTTCTTTTTTTTTTTCTCCTAATTTTTTTCTTTCCATTTCTCCCCCTCTCCTGGCAGGAAGAGATAAGAGTCAGTAACTAACAGGCTAGCAATTAATTAGCCCTTTGTTTTAAACTTCTCTTTGACATTTTTATGACTTTACACTCTCCTGCAAATAGTTAACTTTAGAATTAACTTTTTTTTTTTCACTTTTCCTTCCCAGTAGTAAACTTGCCTGGGTTGTAATCTTTACAAATTTTTTACCTTTAAATTAACCTTAGAATTTTAAAATTTAACCCAACACAGCAAAGTCATAAATCGGGAAAGAGCAAATTAAAGTCTCTACAGATAAAAACCTCCCTAGCTAAGAGTTCTCTGGCAAGATAATACTTAAAAAGAAAGAGAAGGATGGTTAATGTCATTCTGCAATCTTTTTTTGCAGTTCAGCCCTACTGGGCTGCCCCACCAATGTGGGGTTGGCTTGCCCCAAATTAAACAAAGTGGCAAAAACATCAACAAATACTCATGTTTTTAGCCAGACATTTGTCTCAGTTAAAAGTACACAAAAGCACAGGACAATACAAAGCAGCTCTCACACTTATATTTATAGACCAGTTAATGAACAGGTAATTATGCCAAGACAGACAGGCAAACATCCACACTCACACTCTTTCAGTAGACTATCACTCTTGGGGGTTAAGCAGGTAACTTGGACACTGCCCAACTTCCCTGATGGACGTGGGGGCACTCCTGGCACCCACGCCCCAGGACAGGATTCTCAACCAATGTCTCGGTGAGAACCTCACTGGAGAAGTTACGACTGCATCCAGTCCTTCTCCCAGTACAAGAAGACCAGTCAAACAGATAGAAAAGTGAACTCAAAATTCCTTAATTGAATTTGAGTTCACTCACATCCAGAGGCTTTCTTTCTGATGACTCCTAAAGAATGCAGGGGCATGTCAGGTGTCCCTTGTCTGGCTGTCAAGACCACTGAGAAGTGTCTCTGGGGCCCTGGACAGCTTCATTATGTGGTACCTCCCCCTAGGGATCCTCAGGGCCTGGCAGCCAGGCCAGGGAGGCAGTCAGTCCCAGGCATCCAAGACTAGGTGTGGGTAGGCACTTGTCTCTTATCTGGTGCCTCCAAATGTTGTATCGCAAATCAGCAAGCTAGACAAGATGCCTTAAAGAGCCAATTAGTTAGGAGCCATCTTCATTGAGTGCAGGTTCAGAGCAGATTACCTCTGTCAAATTCTGAAAAAAAAAAAAAAAAAAAAAAAAAAAAAAAAAAAAAACAGGAAGGAGTATTCCCTTTTTATATCCTTCTAGTTCTTTGTGTAAGTTATTTTTGTAGACAGCTTGTAACCTTGAGGATATATCATCTACTTATATAAAAACCATGGGTGGTGTTTGTCACATACAAACAGCGACTGAGTGGAAGGAAGTCAGTCCTACAGGGGTTGTCTTGGCAATGGCTGCACCATCCCCCAAGCTGTTTCCCGGAGCTGATTCCTGTAAGGGCAGAGTTTGAGGCAGGAACCCTCCCTGGGAGCGTGGAGGCATCTCTTTCTAAAGTGTGCCGCGCCAGCAAGGGGTGAACCTGAGTGGGGTGGCTGAAAGGCTTAGAAATGACAGACAAGAGAATGAAAGCCAGGTCTTGGTGGGACGCTGCTTCTCTGAGAGACAGCGACCACGCCCATAGCCATGCCTTTAATTTATAGCAGATGCTATGGAGGCAAAGTAAGGGTGTGACCAAGATGTTTACAAACATTCTCCTGGGTTTCAATCCTACTCAACTACATGCACCTGAATTCTATCAAGCCCACATCACTCAGGCATGTGGGGCCACGTGTTCGGACCATAGGTTCAAGGTTACAACTACAGCTATTGCTATAATTGTGCTGGGAGGGCCCTGCCCTCCAAGCTGGGACTTGCACGTGGGAATGAGGACTGTGCCCTCTCATCAGTCCAAGGCTTGAACCTGTCCAAAACACTGTAGCAGCTCCCAACAATAAAGTTTTAATTCTGTTACTTTGTTACTAATGTTGTGGCCCCACCCCATAATGAAGAAACAAAGGAAAATTTTCCCATCAAATTTCTTAATAGTATTACTCCTTCGGGAATGCCATGTCATAAATTAAAATTGAAAGTGGGGGCAATCGCCAGAACCGGTTTGGCTCAGTGGATAGAGCGTCGGCCTGAGGACTGAAGGGTCCCAGGTTCGATTCCGGTCAAGGGCATGTACCTTGGTTGCGGGCACATCCCCAGTAAGGGGCATGCAGGAGGCAGCTGATCGATGTTTCTCTCTCATCGATGTTTCTGGCTCTCTATCCCTCTCCCTTCCTCTCTGTAAAAAATCAATAAAATGTATAAAAAAATAAAAATTAAAAAAAAAAAGTGGGGGCAATCATCATGCTATGGAGAAATCTCAATAGTAAATGGGGTCTTTGTAATGGTACCAGATTTATTATCAAAAGATTGCAACCTGCCGAAACCGGTTTGGCTCAGTGGATGGAGCGTCGGCCTGCGGACTGAGGGGTCCCAGGTTCGATTCCGGTCAGGGGCATGTGCCTGGGTTGCGGGCACATCCCCAGTAGGAGATGTGCAGGAGGCGGCTGATCGATGTTTCTCTCCCATCGATGTTTCTAACTCTCTATCTCTCTCCCTTCCTCTCTGTATAAAATCAATAAAATATATTTAAAAAAAAAAAAAAAAAAAAAAAAAAAAAAAAAAAGATTGCAACCTAACATTATCGAAGTTGAAGTATTAACAGGATCTGCAGAGAGAGAGGTTTGTCCTGATTCCAAGAATTAATTTGTCCACATCTGACACTGGCCTCCCATTTAAATTGATTCGACGATGGTTTCCCATGATGCCAGCATTTGTGATGACTGTTAATAAATCACAAGGACAAACTCTAGACAGAGTAGGCATTTTCCTACCTGAACCTGTTTTTGCACATGGTCAGTTATATGTTGCTTTCTCTTGAGTTTGAAGAGCATGTGATGTTACAGTTAAAGTTCTAAGTACTTCATCACAAGGGAAATTAGTCAAGCACTCTGAAAGTACTTTCACTCTTAATGTGGTGTACAGAGAGATATTAGAATAAGTTTAATCACTATCAGTCATTGTTTGCATCACTGTTGTTTTTGTTGTCTTCATATCATGTTTTTGTTGTTTTTATATCATGCCTCTGTTGTTGTTATATCCTTTTGTTACTGTTTATTTATTAATAAATTTGTATATGATTTTCATATACATTTTACTAATTTCCTTTCATCTCTCACACTTCTATTATAGAAAAGGGCAAATAGCAATATTAAAATATCTCTGCTAATTAATTCCCTTTTTAAAAAAAATATATTTTATTGTTTTTTTTACATAGAGGAATGGAGAGGGATAGAGAGTTAGAAACATCGAAGAGAGAGAAACATCAATCAGCTGCCTCCTGCATACTCCCCATAGGGATGTGCCCACAACCAAGGTACATGCCCTTGACCAGAATCGAACCTGGGACTCTTGAGTCTGCAGGCCGATGCTCTATCCACTGAGCCAAACTGGTTAGGGCAAATAATTTCCTTTTAATGTGCACAAATTTCGTGCACCAGGCTACTAGTATCTAATAAACATCTGTCATATCTATACAGACAACTTATAACCTTGAGTACATATCATATCTATATAAACACCTGTAACCTTGGATATATAATGAGCAAACACTTGGCATGAGAATACGGGAATTATTATCAGTATCAGCCCCTTTAGATGGCTAGCTTGCAAGGTCAGACAGTTAAGTTTCTCTATTTTATTATTCAAGCTAAAAAACAAAGTTATCTTTTATAAAATAAGAGAATATCTAAAAATAACAGAGTAGTTCAAACAGCAGTTTTAAACAGCAGTTTTCCAAAGGAGGACCCACCATGCTTCATTATGACTTTGTTTAAAGTCATATTGTTGATTTTTAAATCTTTTGTCTCCCAAAAAACTAAAAAAGCAGACATCCTCCATTAAAGGAACTAACAAATTATTAACATTCATTTCAAAGTATTCCCAGGAGATAAAGACTCAAAGACCACAACTTACAACTGGGAATTTTTGCCCATTGGGAAAGACATTAATTGAAAACTCTCTCCAACAGTATTAAAGGGACCTTATCTTATCAGATACCTAACCATAAATGGACATTTGTCCCTGTCTCTGACACTTGCCTTCATCTCAAGGATGAGAAGCCGCTGACAACAAAGATGGCAGACAGCTATCCCAAGACTTCAACAAGGCCTGTATGCTCACAAATTGATGCTGCTCACACCTTGCTCTTGTATCACTTCATTATTGATTGAACTAGAGGCCCAGTGCACAAAAATCTGTGCATGGTGGGAGTGGTGGGTGGGGGGTCCCTCAGCCCAGCGTGATCCCTCTCACAATCCAAGAGGGCTCAGGGGATGCCCTCCTGACAGCTTAGGCCTCCCTCTGTGTGAGGCAACTGGGAGATCAGGGGAAGGCACCACCCTCATCACCCCACTGCTGCTGCCACTGCCAGCCCTTTGCCCTAGCTTCTGAGTGCTGGCCCCGCCCCCCTGCCCACTGGTGGATGGGGGGTGCGATCTGGGGCCATGCTGGTTGGGGGAGGGGCTGGGGAGGTTGAGGCACAGCAGGTCGCACCCTGTCCAGCCTCTGAGGAGGCATAGCATTGTGATTAGCCCGAGCCACACTTCTGTGGCTGCCTCAACAGAAGGGGAAGCAGTGGAACTGGGATCATGCAGCCCCCTCTCCTGCTGCCTCTGCAGAAGGGGCCGGGTTGCTGGACCCACGCGTGCTGAGGCCTCTCCCGTGCCAACTTTGCAAAAGTTGCTGCGGTGCCGGCTCTCCAATGAGGCTGGGCTCTCCTGCGGCCTTTGTGAAAGAGACTGCGGCGCTGGACTTGCCTATACCGTTGCCTCTCCTGTGCAGCCAACCCTCAGCTGTTGTGGCTTTGCCCAGAGGATATCCGGAAGACATCTGGTCTAATTAGCATATTACCCTTTTATCAGTATAAATATATATAAAACTAGAGGCCCGGTGCACAAAAATTTGTGCACTCGGTGGGAAAGGGGGGTGCCTCAGCCCAGACTGTGCCCTCTCACAGTCTGGGACCCCTCGGGAGATAACGACCTGCTGGCTTAGGCCTGCTCCCAGGTGGTAGAGGGCAGGCCCAGTCCCTAGGTGCAGCCCCTGGTCGGGCTCAGAGCAGGGCCGATTGGGGAGTTGGGGCGCCGCCCTCAGTCATGCTAAGGGTAGGGCTGATTGGGGGGTTGGGGCACCGCCCCCTGTCACAATCAAGGCAGGTTCGATGGGGAGGTTGCGACGCCAGCCCCTGTCACGCACAGAGCAGGGCCAATCAGGGGGTTGGGGCGCTGCCCCGTCACTCACAAAGCAGGGCCCATCAGGGGGGTTGGAGTTCTGTACAGTGTCACGCACAGAGCAGGGTCAATAAGGGGGTTGGGGAGCTCCCCCCTGTCACGCACAGAGTAGGGCCAATAGGGGAGTTGGGGCACCGCCCCCTGTCACACACAGAGCAGGGTGGATCAGGGGGTTGGGGTGCCGTACCCTGTCAGACTCAGGGCAGGGCCGATAGGGAGGTTATGGCTCTAATCCGCCACACACAGAGCAGGGCCCGTTGGGGGCAGTGGGGACGTCGCCCTCTATCACCCACAGAGCAGGGCTGATCATGGGGTTGGGGAGCTGCCACTGTCACACTCAGGGCAGGGCCAATGGGGAGGTTATGGCTCTACCCCATCACACACAGAACAGGGTACCTTGGGGGGGGGGCCTTGGGGTGCTGCACCCTGTTACACACACAGATGTAGGGCGATCAGGGGGTTGGGGAGCTTCCCCCTATCCAGCACAGAGCAGGGCTGATCAGGGGGTTGGGGCGCCTTCCCCTGTCACGAACAGTGCAGGCCTGATAGAAAGGTTGTGGCCCCACCCCCTGCCACATACAGAGCCGCAGGGCGATCAGGGGGTTTGGACACTGCCCCCTGTCACGCTGATCCTGGTGCTGGGAGGCCTTGCGGCTCCACTGATCCCGGTGCTGGGAGGCATATTGCTCTTTTACTATATAGGATAGAGGCCTGGTGCATGGGTGGGGCTGGCTGGTTTGCCATGAAGGGTGTCCTGGATCAGGGTGAGGGTCCCCACTGGGGTGACTGGCCAGCCTGGGTGAGGGGATGATTGCTGTTTACAGCTGGTCACACACCCTTCAGTGTAGGGGTCCCCACTGGGGTGCTTGGCCAGTCTGGGTGAGGGGCTGAGGGCTGTTTTCAGGCTGGTGGGTGACGGGAGCTCCCAACCACTCCTTTTTTCTTTTCTTTTATTTTGAATCTGGGCCAGCTTTAGCTCTGAGGCTCCAGCTCTTAGGCCTCCACTCCTGAAAGCAGGTATCGGGTTTGTTTCGGTTCTATAATCGAAACTCTGTATCAATTCCAGCTCTGAGATCCTGGCTCGCTGAAAGCAGGTTTCTGGGGTTTTGTTTAGCTTCTATATTTATAACAATGTTTTTGAAACTGCATGCTCAGAAGCCAGCAAGGCAGGCAGGGAACGTAGGTTTCCTCCGTCACTGAAGCAAGCAAGACTCATGTTAGTTTCAAGCTGCCTGGCTGCTGACCGCCATCTTGGCTGGCAGTTAATTTGCATATTGCCCTGATTAGCCAATGGGAAGGATAGAGGAGGTACAGCTAATTACCATGTTTCTCTATTATTAGATAGGACTAGAGACCCAGTGCACAAAAATTTGTGCACTCGGAGGGGAGGAGAGGGGTCCCTCAGCCCGGCCTGTGCCCTTTCGCAGTTGGGACCCCTCAGGAGATAACGCCCTGCTAGCTTAGACCTGCTCCCGGGTGGCAGAGGGCAGGCCCAATCCCTAGGTGCAGTCCCTGGTCGGGCTCAGAGCAGGGCTGATTGGGGAGTTGGGGCGCCGCCCCCTGTCATGCACAGAGCAGGGCGATCGGGAGGTTGTGATGCCACCCTTAGTCAAGCTCAGGGTAGGGCCAATTGAGGGGAGGGGGAACGCCCCCTGTCACACTCAAGGCAGGGTCGATGGCGTTGCGGCGCCACCCCGTCATGCACAGAGCAGGGCCCATCAGGGGTTTGGGGCTCTGTACCCTGTCACGCACAGAGTAGGGCCTATCAGGGGGTTCGGGTGCTGCCCTCTGTCACGCACAGAGCAGGGCCCATCAGGAGGTTGGGGCGTCGCCCTCTATCACCAACAGAGCAGGGCCGATCAGGGGGTTGGGGTTCTGCCACTCTCACACTCAGGGCAGGGCTGATGGGGAATTTATGGCTCTACCCCATCACACACAGATCAGGGCCCGTGGAGGAGGGGGGGGTTGGGGCGCCGCACCCTGTCACACTCAGAGCAGGGCCGATCAGGGGGTTGGGGTGCCACACCCTGTCACACACAAAGTCGCAGGGTGATCAGGGGGTTGGGGAGCTCCCCCCTATCAGGCACAGAGCAGGGCTGAACAGGGGGTTGGGGCGCCTTCCCCTGTCATGAACAGAGCAGGGTGCATAGGGAGGTTGTGGCCCCGTCCTGTCACACACAGAGCCGCAGGGCGATCAAGGGGTTTGGACACAGCCCCCTGTCACACTAATCCCGGTGCTGGGAGGCATATTACCCTATAGGAAAATTACTATATAGGATAGAGGCCTGGTGCATGGGTTTGTGCCGGCTGGTTTGCCCTGAAGGGTGTCCTGGATTAGGGTGGGGGTGCCCACTGGGGTGCCTGGCCAGCCTGGGTGAGGGGATGATGGCTGTTTGTAGCTGGTCACACACCCTTCAGGGTGGGGGGTCCCCACTGGGGTGCCTGGCCAGTCTGGGTGAGGGGCTGAGGGCTGTTTTCAGGTTGGCGGGTGACTGAAACTCCCAACCGCGCCTTTTTTTCTTTTTCTTTTGTTTTTTATTCTGGCCCAGCTTTAGCTTTGAGGCTTGGCTCCAGCTCTTAGTCCTCTGCTGCTGAAAGCAGGTTTCTGGCCTTTGTTTATCTTCTGTATTTGAAACAATGTTGCGATCCTTCTGGCTGAAGTCCGGCGGACTAAAGCAGGTTTCTGGGGTTTTGTTTAGCTTCTATATTTGTAACATAGTTGCTTAGAGTG
The DNA here is from genome assembly GCF_964212035.1 of Myotis nattereri. NCBI lineage: Eukaryota > Metazoa > Chordata > Mammalia > Chiroptera > Vespertilionidae > Myotis > Myotis nattereri. Next base: position 39,519,715 of record NC_138094.1, on the reverse strand, counting down.
CAGCTCAGAGGCCGGCAGCAGCAGGCGGGGAACGTTGGAGTCCTCTGTCACTGAAGCAAGCAAACCTCATGTTAGTTTCAACCTGCCTGGCTGCCGGCTGCCATCTTCGCTGGCGGTAAATTTGCATATCGCCCTGATTAGCCAATTGGAAGGGTAGCGGTCATACGCCAATTACCATGTTTCTCTTTTATTAGATAGGATTACCCTTCTTATGAAACCAGGAGTATATGGAAACAATATCTGTCTCTTCATACTCCTTCCTTATTAGACATGAAAGATTTAACCCATTGTATGCCATAGTGTGTGTAGACGCAAGCGGCAGACCTTCCCCCCACACCATGCGAACCTATAAAAATAAATGTTTTCCGGTCACCAAGGTGGCGAAGCAGCTTCCCCAGCAGACGCAGAGATGTAGATCGTTGTGAAGACCCTGACTGGCAGGACCATCACCCTTGAGGTTGAGCCCAGTGACATCATTGAGAATGTCAAAGTAAAATCTAAGACAAGGCGAGCATCCCGCCTGATCAGCAGCATCTGATTTTTGTGGGCAAACAGCTAGAGGATGGTTGCATTCTCTCAGACTATAATATTCAGAAAGAGTCCACCCTGCACTTTTTCTGAGGGGTGCCATCATCAAACCCTCACTCCACCAGCTCATGCCGAAGTACAACTGCAACAAGATGATCTGCCGCAAGTGTTACACCTACCTGCACCCCGATGCTGTTAACTGCTGCAAGAAGAAGTGCGGCCACACCAATAACCTGTGCCCCAGGAAGAAGGTTAAATACGGCCCCTCCACCAACTCCTTGGATCCACAGGGCAACCTTATACCTGAACCCTGTGATGCTAGGGCCTCAATACAGTTTATCTTTTGTTGACTGGAAAAAGAAATGTTTTCCCTAAATGTCAATCCTGACCAAATTTAGAATCATTTTTTTGTGAGAATTTTTAGCTGAAAATATTCAAGAACACCAAATTGTGAGTAATATATTTATTTTTATAATATTCATTGCAATTGATTTTTTAAATTAAATTTAAAATATCATGGCATGTGGGGATGGTCTCCGTTTTGGATGCATGGCAGTTAACTAGTTAGGTTCTGTTAGGTCTGAACAAATAATTGAATCAACACCCTATCCCCTTGGAACTGACCTTTAGACTTCACAACCAATATTTCCTTTTGCGAAGACCACCTTCCACTTGCTAAGACAACATTCCACTTATTAAGACCATTATCCTCCCCTCAGGACCCGCCCAGATAATTCATCCAGAAAAAGCCCGCCTAGAGTTCTTTAAAATCTCTGACTCCCAGGGCTGGGTTTTGGCACCAAATGTTAGGGTTGCCAAAGAAGGGACCCATGAGACCAAAAGGTGTAAAGAATTATGAATTTATTAGGTCACCTGGGAATCCAGATGGGCTGTGGGCCAACATGGCACCAACACCCATCTCCAGGTCCAGAAAAGCAGCAAAACCATACAAGTGATGCTGTGGCAGCCTCAGGACCAGCTTTTATGTCCCAAGTCACTCATCAGGATTGCTTCACCAACCAGTCTCTCAGGAAAATCATGCTGCTGCAATCCCTTGCTCCAACCAGGAGAAATCTATAGTGTTCCAGTCTACCACAATCAAAATCTATCCCATCATCTTGACATCCCTCCTAAGCAGGAAGTAACTATGGAAGATATGACCTCATCTCTATTCCATAAAACAAAAAGTCTGGATTGTTAGGTCTGATCAAATAAGTGAATCAATATATCTCCTTTGGGCACTGACCGTTAGGCCACTTCACAATGTACATCCCCTTTTGCTTAGACCACATTCCAATTCACTAAGACCACATTCCACTTGCTAAGACATTATCCTTCCCTTCCAGCCTTCCTAGGATCCGTACCTGCTCAAAGAATGCTCTGCCCAGAAAAATCTCACCTAAAATTCTTTAAAATCTCTGAGGCCCTGTTCCCTGATGCTGGCTCCATTTTGGGGCTCCAGATGGCCTAATCTAATCTAATAAAAGTTAAACATGCAAATTGCCCATACCTCTGCAACACACAAGCCACACCCAGAAGCCAATCAGTAGCAACTATGCATATTAACCCAACTAAGATAATGGTGGCCACAATGCTGGAGTGATTAGGAGGCTTGGGTTGCCCCTAGAAATGGAGGAAGCCAAGCTTCCCGCCTGCCCTGCAGGCCCTGAGCTCTGATCAAGGCTACAAAGTTTCAATTATAGAAGATAAATAAATCCCAGATACCTGCTTCCAGCCCGCGGCTGTGGCCAGCCTAAAAACAGCCATCAGACTCTCACCCAGGCTTGCCAGACACCCCAGTGGGGAACCCCACCCTGAAGGGCGTGTGCACATCCTGAAAACAACCATCAGCCCCTCACCCAGGCTGGACAGGCACCCCAGTGGGAACCACCACCCTGAAGGGGCTGTGGCCAGCCTGAAAACGGCCCTCAGCCCCTCACCCAGGCAGGCCACACCATCACGGGGTTAGGGACCTCACTGGGGGTCTTGGCCAGCCTGCAAACAGCCATCAGCCCCTCACCCGGGCTGGCCAGACAGCCCATTGGGGAGCCCCACCATGAAAGGGGTGTGGCCAGCCTGCAAACAGCCATCAACCCCTCACCCAGGATGACCACACTCCCATGGGGTGAGGGTACCAACTGGGGGGGCTTGACAAGCCTGCAAATAGCCATCATCCCCTCACCAAGGCTGGCAAGGCACCCCAGTGGGGACCCCCACCCTGATCCAGGACACCTTTCAGGGCAAACCAGCAGCCCCCACCCATGCACCAGGCTTCTATCCTATATAATAAAAGGGTAATATCCAAATTGACCCTAACAGCAGAACGACTGGGAATGACTAATCACTATCACACCCACTGACCACCAGGGGTAGATGCTCAATACAGGAGCTGTTCCTGGTGGTCAGTGTGCTCCCACAGGGGGAGCTCTGCTCAGCCACAAGCCAGGCTTATGGCTGCCAGCACAGTGGTGGTAGCGGAAGCCTCTCCCACTTCCTCAGCAGTGCTAAAGATGTTTGATTGCAGCTTAGGCCTGCTCCCCACTGGCAAGTGGACATCCCCCGAGAGCTCCAGGCTGCTAGGAGGATGTGACTGCAAGCTTATTCCTGATCCACAGGGGAGTGGGCCTAAAACAGCAGGTGGACAGCCCTTGAGGGGTCCCAGACTGAGGGAGGGCAAGGCCAGGCTAAGGAATCCCCCCAAGTGTACAAATTTTTGTGCACCAGGCCTCTAATAAATTCATAATTCTTTAGCCCTTTTAGCCTCTTGACCCTAACAGGTACCTGGTAATCTTTCTCACCTACGAGATAATGATATTCTCATTATCAGCTGTGATATGAAGTTGATGTTTTGTTGGGGACATACTGGTAGTCTTCTATAATATAAGCTTTAATACTTACTTTTTCTGTTTATATCCATACTAGAGACCCGGTGCACAAAAATTTGTGCACTCGGGGGGGGGGGGGGGAGTCTCAGCCTGGCCAGTGCCCTCTCACAGTCTGGGACCCCCTAGGGGATGACCACCTGATGGCTTAGGCCCGCTTCCCAGGGGATTGGGCCTATGCTGTGAGACATCCCTTTGGTAGCCTGGGAACCCTTGGGGGATGTCCACTTGCCAGTGGGGTGCAGGCTTAAGCTGCAGTCAGACAACCTTAGCGCTGCTGAGGCAGCGGGGGAGGTTTCCGCTACCACCGCAAGCTGGCAGCCATCAGCCTGGCTTGTGGCTGAGCAGAGCTCCCCCTGTGGGAGCGCATTGACCACCAGGGGGCAGCTCCTGCATTAAGCATCTGCCCCCTGGTGGTCAGTGTGTCATAGTGACCAATCATTCCCAGTCATTCTGCTGTTGGTGTCAATTTTCATATTACCCTTTTATTATACGGGATAGAAGCTTGGTGTATGGGTGGGGGCCGGCTGGTTTGCCTGAAGGGCGTCCTGGATCAAGGTACGGGTACCCCTGGGTGCCTGGCCAGCCTGGGTGAGAGGCTGATTGCTGTTTGCAGGCTGGCTAAGCCCCCCATGGGGTTCTGGCCAGCCTGTGTGAGGGGCTGAGGGCTGTTTACAGGCTGGCCACAGCCCCTTCACAGTGGGGTTCCCTCCTGGGGTTCCCAGCCAGCCAGGGTGAGGAGCTGATGGCCATTTTCAGGCTGGCCACACCCCCCAGTGACACAACCTCCCAACCTCTCGTTTTTACTTTTATTTTTTTTCAGCAGGTATCTGGGAATTATTTATCTTCTATAATTAAAACTTTGTAGCCTTGAGCGGAGCCAAGTGCTGACCAGGGCAGATGGGAAGCTTGGCTTCCTCCATCGCTGGGGGCAACCCAAGCTTCCTGCTTGCTGCAGCTCCTCGGTCACCACCATCTTTGTGAGGGAGTAGTGGTTAATTTGCATATTACTCTTTTATTAGAACTAGAGGCCTGCTGCACAAAAACTTGTGCACTCGGGGGAGGAGTCCTTCAGCCCAGCCTGTGCCCTCTCGCAGTCTGGGATCCCTCGGGAGATAACGACCTGCTGGCTTAGGCCTGCTCCCGGGTGGCAGAGGGCAGGCCCAATCCCTAGGTGCAGCCCCTGGTCGGGCTCAGAGCAGGGCCGATTGGGGAGTTGGGGCGCTGCTCCCTGTCATACACAGAGCAGGGCAGATCGGGAAGTTGCAATGCCACCCCTAGTCACACTCAGAGTAGGGCTGATTGGGGGGTTGGGGCACCGCCCCCTGTCACACTCAAGGCACGGTAGATAGGGAGGTTGCGGCACCACTCCCTGTCATGCACACAGCAGGGCTGATCAGGGGGTTGGGGCGCTGCCCCCTGCCACATCCAGAGCAGGGCACATCAGGGGGGTTGGGGCTCCGTACCCTGTCACCCACAGAGCAGGGCCGATAGGGGTTTGGGGAGCTCCCCCGTCACACACAGAGCAGGGCCAATCAGGGGGTTGAGAAGCTCCCCCTGTCACTCACAGAGTAGGGCTGATAGGAGAGTTGGGGCAACGTCCCCTGTCACACACTATGCAGGGTGGATCAGGGGGTTTGGGCGCCACTCTCTATCACCCACAGAGCAGGGCCAATCAGGGGGTTGGGGCACCGCCACTGTCACACTCAGGGCAGGGCCAATGGGGAGGTTATGGCTCTACCCCGTCACACACAAAGCAGGGCCTGTGGGGTGGGGCGCCGCATCCTGTCACACACAGAGCAGGGCCGATCAGGGGTTGGGGCGCCACACCCTGTCACACAGAGCCGCAGGGCGATCAGGGGGTTGGGGAGCACCCCCCTATCAGGCACAGAGCAGGGCTGATCAGGGGGTTGGGGCTCCTTCCCGTCACGAACAGAGCAGGGCGGATAGGGAGGTTGTGGACCCGCACCCTGTCACACACAGAGCCGCAGGGCGATCAGGGGGTTTGGACACTGCCTCCTGTCATGCTGAACCCGGTGCCGGAAGGCCTCGCGGCTCCACTGATTCCGGTGCTTGGAGGCATATTACCCTTTTACTATGTAGGATAGAGGCCTGGTGCATGGGTGGGGGCCGGCTGGTTTGCCCTGAAGGGTGTCCTGGATCAGGGTGGGGGTCCCCACTGGGGGCCTGGCCAGCCTGGATGAGGGGATGGTTGCTGTTTGCAGAGGGTCACATCCCCTTCAGGGTGGGGGTCCCCACTGGGGTTCCTGGCCAGTCTGGGTGAGGGGATGGAGGGCTGTTTTCAGGCTGGCGGGTGACTGAAGCTCCCAACGTGTCCTTTTTTTCTTTTTCTTTTTTATTCTGGGCCAGCTTTAGCTCTGAGGCTTGGCTCCAGCTCTGAGGCCTCAGCTGCTGAAAGCAGGTATCTGGTTTGTTTGTGTTCTCTAATTGTAACACTGTTGCGGTCCTGCTCACTCCAGCTCTGAGATCCCGGCTGGCTGAAAGCAGGGATCTGTGTTTGTTCTATAATTGAAACAATGTTGCGGTCCTGCTGACTGAAGCCTGGCTGGCTGAAAGCAGGTTTCTGGGGTTTTGTTTAGCTTCTGTATTTGTAACAATGTTTCTTAAACTGCAAGCTCAGAGGCCGGCAAGCCAGGCGGGGAACGTTGGAGTCCTCCGTCACTGAAGAAAGCAAGCCACCTGTTTGCTTCAAGCTGCCTGGCTGCTGGCCGCCATCTTGGTTGGCAGTTAATTTGCATATCACCCTGATTAGCCAATGGGAAGGGTAGCGGAGGTACAGCTAATTACCATGTTTCTCTACTATTAGATAGGATACTTTTACTTGATTATTAGTTAATATATTATTGTGCCTAATTTATATTATATGAATTTATTCAATTTTTTTTCTCTACAATAAAAGACTAAGCGACTGTCCGACAGTCCACTATGACGCGCAATGGCCACCAGGGTGCTGATCCTCAATGCAGGAGCTGCCAGGCTGTGGTGACTTGGCAGTGGCAGTTCTCAGGTGACACACCCTGGAACCAGAGAGGAGGAAGCCTATTTCCAAGGTAGGTCATCTGAGAACCACCTTCTCACAATTCGGACCTTGGGGGATGTCGGAGAGCCAGTTTAAGCCCTATCTCTGCAGTCCAGGCCAAGGGATCCCACCTGCTGGAGGGACCCTGCTTGCTCATCAAAGGCCCTTCGAGCCATGGCGCCACTCCAGGTGCAGCTGGCCAGGGAGTGACCGTGGAAGGTTGGCTCCAGGGCATGTCCAGCCCATCTCGCTCAGTCCCACCCTGCTAGGCACCTAATAATTAATTTCCTTTCAATATGAACAAATCCATGCACTGGGGCACTAGTAAGTATCCTACAATAAAAGCATAGTATGCAAATTGTCCCCTCACCCGGGAATTCATCTGTGAGTTCGACCAGGGGGCGGGATGGCCAGAGAAAGGGAGGGAGGCCCCAGCTGGCAGCCACTAGGGACCCTACCAGTTCACAAAATTATGTGCACTGGGCCTCTAAGATAAATAAATAAATAAATAAATAAATAAATAAATAAATAAATAAATAAATAATAGAAGCCTGATGCACAAAACTCATGCACAGAGGGGCTGGTTCCCTCAGCCCAGCCTGCACCCACTCCAATTTAGGCCCAATCCCAATCTGGGACCACTGGCTCCTAACCATTCACTTGCCTGCCTGCCTGATTGCCCCTCACTCCTCTACCTGTCTGCCTGATCACCCCCAACTGCCCTCTCCTGAAGGCCTGATCTCGTCCCCAACTGCCCTCCTCTGCCAGCCAACTTGGTTCTGATTGGTCAGTTTCTATGCCAGTCAGCTTCAAAAGCTCGGCCTCCTAGGCGGCCATTGGCTCCTTACATTCACACAGATTTGGTTCTGATTGGTCAGTTTCTATGCCAGTCGGCATCGCTGGGCCTAGCAACAGGATCTAATCAGAAAGGTGGGGCTGATCAGCAGCCCCAGCAGACGCTTGGAGAGAAATGGAGGCACAGATGTTGGCCAGGCCAGGAGAGAAAGACAGGCAAGTTCTGATCAATGGCTTCCATAGAGGCTATGGATCAGACAGTGCCTCTCTCTGCAGGCCTCTCTTTGGGCCTGATCCAAAGCCCCCTAGGCAGTCAGTGCTGGGTTGGGGCACCTGCAACGACCCCAGTCAATGCTGGGTTGCCACTGACTTCCGGTATGGTTGAGCCTTTGGTCCTTATAACCCTGGCTTTTTATTACATAGATATGTATATGAAAAAAATGTAATTTATATAAAGTTTAGTACTACCCACTGAAGTCTCAGAATGTACCTGTTAGTAAGGGAAAACTACAGTATATAACAAAAGCCATAGAAAAATGAGCAGGATTAGAATCTAATATAAAAAAGAGACAAATATAAATTTTACCAAGGATAATAATAAAAATGTTTACATTAAACTCAACCTGATTATTTAAATAAGTACAGAAAGAATAGTGATTGACTACATATACTTTTGGTGGAAACTTGTAATCAAGATACCAAGTCAATCTTCTCAGGTTTACCTGAATCAATGCATAAATAACAAAAATATGACATTAAAAAAAAATCCTTAATAACATAGTCAATATTTCCACTTGTGTCCTATTAGAAGAACAGGAGTGAGCAGGAGGCTTGGATTGCCCCTGGCGATGAAGGAAGCCAAGCTTCTGCCTTCCCTGGCTGGCACTGGGTTCCACTCAAGGCTATAAAATTTCAATTATAGAAGATAAATAAGTCCCAGATACCTGCTTCCAGCCCGCCCTGGCCTTCGCTCAAGGAGGAGCTGGAAAAAAAAAAGAAAAAAAAGGAGAGGCTGGGAGCTTGGGTCACTGGTGGGCATGGCCAGCCTGAAAACAGCCATCAGACCCTCACCCAGGTTGGCCAGGCACCCCCACTCTGAAGGGGGTGTGGCCAGCCTGAAAACAGCCCTCAGCCCCTCACACAAGCTGGCCACACCCCCGTGGGGTGAGGATCCCCACTGGGGGGCTTGGCCAGCCTGCAAACAGCCATCAGGCCCTCACCCAGGCTGGCCAGGCACCCCAAGGGGACCTCCACCCTGATCTAGGACACCCTTCAGGGCAAAACAGCTGGATCCCACCCATGCACCAGGCCTCTATCCTATATAATAAAAGGGTAATACGAAAATTGACCCTAACAGCAGAATGACTGGGAATGATTGGTTACTATGACTCACACTGACCACCAGGGGGCAGATTCTCAATGCAGGAGCTGTCCCCTGGTGGTCAGTGCATTCCCACAGGGGGAGCTCTGCTCAACCACAAGCCAGGCTGACGGCTGCTAGCACAATGGTGGTGGTGAAAACCTCTCCCACCTCCTCAGCAGTGTTAAGGATGTCCAACAGCAGCTCAGTACTGTTCCCACACTGGCAAGTGGACATCCCCCAAGGGCTCCTGGGCTGCCAGAAGGATGTCTGACTCCCAGCTTAGGCCCAATCCTCCGGGGAGCAAGCCTAAGCCAACAGGTAGACATCCTTGAGCGGTCCCAGACTGCGAGAGGGCACAGACTGGGCTGAGGGACCCCGACCCCAAGTGCACAAATTTTGTGCACCGGGCCTCTAATAAATAACTATATTGCCGTAAAAAAATAGTTTCCAGGAGGAAACCAAGATGGCGGCATAGGTTAATGCCAGAGATTGCCGCCTCGAACAACCAATCAAAAATACAACTAAAAGACAGAATGGACATCATCCAAAACCACAGGAAGGATGGCTGAGTGAAAATTCTACAACTAGGAGGAAGGAGAATATCATACTCAGACTCAGAGGAGGCGCAGTGCTTAAGTGAAATAGTAAGGTGCGGAGTGCCCGCGGAGTGGGCTGGCGGCAGAGGGCGCGGTTGTTGTTTTCAATCGGGAGGGAGTTTCAGACTCTGAGCTCCAGATCCGGGCGAGTCTCTAGGGACCGAGACTCAAACTGGAGAAGCGGGACTGTCTGGCTTCGGTCAGAACTCGAAGGCAGCTTTCTCTCCGCGGTTTGCAGCGGTTGCTGGGACTCTGTGAGGCAGAGCCCCTAGGGACGGAACTGAGAGCAGCCATTTCTGCTCTTTCCGCCTGCCCTGTAGATCCCTGGGGACCCGCCCTGCCCAAGCCCTGGGCAGAGCCATTTGCTGGATAGCCTCAGGCAAACGCTAGATTAGCACCACCCTAGAGATCCAGCACAGAAGCTCTCCCACTGCAGACACAGCTGACTCTCATAGCCAGTTAGCCTGGAGGTCAAATCACCCCCGGTATTGCTGACAACAATCAAGGCTTAACTACAACAAGACTGAGCACAAAGACCACTAGGTGGTGCACCAAGAAAAGATAACAAAATGCGGAGACAAAGAAACAGGACGCAAATGTCAGAAATGGAAGATATAGAGCTCAAAACCACACTTTTAAGGTCTCTCAAGAACTGTCTAGAAGCTGCCGATAAACTTAGTAAGGCCCGTGAAAAGACTGGTGAGACCGCCGATAAATGTAGTGAGATCCTCAAGAAATCTAATGAGACCCTTGATGTTGTGATAAAGAAACAACTAGAAATTAAGCATACACTGACTGAAATAAAGAATATTATACAGACTCCCAACAGCAGACCAGAGGAGCGCAAGAATCAAGTCAAAGATTCGAAATGCGAAGAAGCAAAAAACACCCAACCGGAAAAGCAAAATGAAAAAAGAATCCGAAAATACGAAGATAGTGTAAGGAGCCTCTGGGACAGCTTCAGGCGTACCAACATCAGACTTATAGGGGTGCCAGAAGATGAGAGAGGGCAAGATATTGAAAACCTATTTGAAGAAATAATGACAGAAAACTTCCCCCACCTGGTGAAAGAAATAGACTTCCAAGTCCAGGAAGTGCAGAGAACCCCAAACAAAAGGAATCCAAAGAGGACCACACCAAGACACACCATAATTCAAATGCCAAGAGCAAAAGACAAAGAGAGAATCTTAAAAGCTGCAAGAGAAAGAAACTAAGTTACCTACAAGGGAATACCCATACGACTGTCAGCTGATTTCTCAACAGAAACTTTGCAGGCCAGAAGGGAGTGGCAAGAAATATTCAAAGTGATGAATACCAAGAACCTACAACCAAGATTACTTTATCCAGCAAAGCTATCATTCAGAACTGAAGGTCAGATAAAGAGCTTCACAGATAAGGAAAAGCTAAAGGAGTTCAGCACCACCAAACCAGTATTATATGAAATGCTGGAAGGTATCCTTTAAGAAGAGGAAGAAGAAGAAAAAGGTAAAGATACAAATTATGAACAACAAACATGCATCTATCAACAAGTGAATCTAAGAATCAAGTGAATAAATAATCTGGTGATCATAATAGAATCAGGGACATAGAAAGGGAATGGACTGACTATTCTTGGGGGTGAAAGCGGTGTGGGAGATGTGGGAAGAGACTGGACAAAAATCGTGCACCTATGGATGAGGACAGTGGGTGGGGAGTGAGGGCGGAGGGTGGGGCGGGAACTGGGAGGAGGGGAGTTATGGGGGGGAAAAAAGAGGAACAAATGTAATAATCTGAACAATAAAGGTTTAATTAATAAAAAAAATAGTTTCCAAATTTTGGAGAAATTAAACAAGAAAAACGTATCTTTGTTTACAAAGACATATTTTACCAAATGATTATGTCACAAATAACTTGAAAAAAATTCTTAAATATGGACAAGCAAAATATTAAACCAGAATATTTTAAATAAGTCATAACAATTTATAACCAAACACCTGTTTAGTTTCATGTGATTAATCCTTGGTCTGCTTGAATTCACTTTTTTCATTAATTTTGGAAATGTTCACCTTGTTAGGTTATATTATCTTAAATGTATCAGTAATCTGTGCTTTGACAAATTTTGTTCACCGCCACTTACCCTGAGCACCAGTAGAGGAAAGGCAAAGGACAAATAGTCACGTCAGAAGAGACTGGGGTTTATTTCTGGGGAAAGAGCTGAAAGAATAGCCATTAGGATCCCTGTGATAAGTCCCTCTCCCACATCACAGACGCCATCTTTCTTGGGTGGTACACTCATCACCTTAGCATATCAGCCTAAGGAAGTCGTCGGCAAACTCATTAGTCAACAGAGCCAAATATCAACAGTACAATAATTGAAATTTCTTTTGAGAGCCAAATTTTTTAAACTTAAACTATATAGGTAGGTACATTGTTATTAACTTAATTAGGGTACTCCTAAGCTGGCCTTTGCTAAAAACATTCTCAATCTGATTGAGGTACGTTCACTGAGGTCAACCCCTTCCAACTCTCCTATCCACACTCGTCTTGTAGCCAGTCTCACTCAACTCACGCATGAATCGCGCATGCCTCCCATGGCCCACCTGCGCTGCATCTCCCATTGCCTCACCAAACGACACACCCACTTCTTCTAAGGACACTTCTTCAAAATACTCGCCCAGGCCAAAAACTGACTTCTGTGCATGAGCCACAAAGTTTCAATAGCACTGTATGTGTATGCCTGCACGTGGTATTTTTTAGAGGAGCCACACTCAAGGGGCCAAAGAGCCCCATGTGGCTCGTGAGCCGCGGTTTGCCGACCACTGGCCTAGGGTAAAGCAATAGCTCTACCTCTGGATTCTCTCACCCAACTCTATGGAGCTTAAAGCCTGCTGAGGAGTAGTTTTCCTTATTTACAGATTCACTTCCCATGGTTTCAGTTACCAGCAGTAGACCAAGATCCAAAATGGTTAAATAAATATATCATAAACACTTTATACTTTACAGCCTGGGTCCAGATACAGAGCTCTGGACAAACTCAGTGGCTGCCAGTGAGTGAGCTGTATGGCTTTGGGGCAGGGACTATTTGCCCCACATTTCCTTGAATCTCACCAGCAACACCACCCTTGAATGAGAGATCTGATAGCCCCACCATCCTGACTACAGGCCCCATCATATTGAGCTCTGACTCCCAACCAGTGCAGAACTTCCCTTCACATAGCCAAATCTTGGGCTATTTGGTCCTGATAATCCTGCTGACCTCACCCTGACAATTTTCTGAGACCCTGTCCCACCATAAAGGTGTGCAAGCACCTAGCAGATGGCAGCTAGACCTGATGTACCCAAAGACATTTAATTAGTAGCCTCACCCAGCACTGTCGTTCAGCTTGAACATGTATCAATCTGAACACCACTTGCACCTATCTGGTGACACACTGAGAACCTACCGTATGCAACTCAAGTACAACAAAGGCTCTTTCAGTGACTAAGCCGAATAGGCAGCCTGAAGGTGGAGACTGATGGAGGCAGATCTCAGGGTGCCTTGGGCCTTTTGCTGATCAGCCCCCAGGCTCAGTGCAGGGGGAAGACAACTTTCATGTGCAATTTTGTCCTTCCACACACACCCACCAGAGGCAGCCACAGGTTGTGGATCGCTTTGTAGCTCTGAACAGGTTGGAACAGATTGTTCAGGGCCAGTCACAGGCCCTGCAACAGAGTCCCTCCCAAAAGGCCTCAGAAAAGATGAACCAAGAAGCCAGCTTCAGACATCACAGAAGGATCAAAGTAGCTTCACAAGCTGCATATCCAGAGAGATTTTGGTAGGCACAAAGCTCCATTGCAGCAAAATCTGCTTCATGTGGTATGCACCTCTGCAGCAGCTTGTACACAATCAGACTCTCCACACACATGGCATGAAACCGTATGAATATGTAATCATCTTTGTATTTGTTTTGTATATATGTAATTATATAAAGATGTAGTCTTCTTTATATATTAGAGGCCTGGTGCAAGACATTAATGCATGGGGGGTGGAGGGGAAAGAGGCAGGACAGGGAGATCCTCAGCCCAGCTCACACCCTCTCGCAGTCCAGGAGCCCTTGGGGGATGTCCAAGTGCTGTGGAGGCAGGAGGCTCCCACCACCGCAGCTGCACTCAGCAAACATGAGTCTGGCTTTGGGCTGGGTGGCGATTCTCTTGTGGGAGCGCACTGACCACCAGGGGGATGACCCTGCGTTAAGCATCTGCTCCTGGTGTTCAGTGCGTGTCATAGCAACCGGTCATTCTGCCATTTTGTCAATTTGCATATTAGCCTTTTATTACATAGGATGTAATTAAAACCAGATAAAGACATTCCCCTTAATTTTCTCTGCTGAAAAAAACACTCTAAAAAAAACTGATGTTTCTTAAACCACTTAACAAACCTTTTTTTCTATTCCAATTGTGTAAGATTTAATTGTGGTTCCTATTTAGCCTCTCCTTAATTTCATTTTACTACAACTTTCAAAATGAACAAAATATTAAAAAGGAAGGACATAATATAAATTCCTAATAACATATACACAAAAAATTGGTTCACACAATAAAATAAACCAGTAACACAAAGGCCAAAATATACCCAATGGACATTTTATTATATTTCTTAGCTGTGATCCCATCCTTTTCCTTATACCAGTTTATTATACAACTAGAGGCCCGGTGCAAAAAAATTTGTGACCTCGGGGGGGAAAGGGGGTCCCTCAGCCCGGCCTGTGCCCTCTCGCAGTCTGGGACCCCTCGGGAGATAACGCCCTGCTGGCTTAGGTCTGCTCCCAGGTGGCAGAGGGCAGGCCCAATCCCTAGGTGCAGCCCCTGGTTGGGCTCAGACCAGGGAGTTGGGGCCCGCCCCCTGACATACACAGAGTAGGGCGGATCGGGAGGTTGTGATGTCACCCTCAGTCATGCTCAGGGTAGGGCCGTTTGGGGGGTTGGGGCACCGTCCCCTGTCACACTCAAGGCAGGGTCGATGGGAAGGTTGTGGCGCCACCCCGTCACGCAAAAAGCAGGGCCCATCAGAGGGTTGGGAGCTCCCCCATCATGCACAGAGCAGGGCAGATCAGGGGGCTGGGGCGCCGCCCTCTATCACCCACAGAGCAGGGACGATCAGGGGGTTGGGGCGCCGCCATTGTCACACTCAGGGCAGGTCCGATGGGGAGATTATGGCTCTACCCCGTCACACACAGAGTAGGGCCCATGGGGAGGGGGATTGGGGCGCCGCACCCTGTCACACACAGAGCAGGGCCGATCAAGGGGTTGGGGTGCCGCACCCTGTCACACACAGAGCTGCAGGGCGATCAGGGGGTTGGGCGCCTTCCCCTGTCAGGAACAGAGCAGGGCGGATAGGGAGGTTGTGGCCCCGCCCCCTGTCACACACAGAGCCGCAGGGTGATCAGGGGGTTTGGGCGCTGCCCCCTGTCACACTGATCCCAGTGCCGGGAGGCCTCTCAGCTCTGCTGATCCCGGTGCTGGGAGGCCTCGCGGCACTGCTGATCCCAGTGCTGGGAGGCATATTACCCTTTTAATATATAGGATAGAGGCCTGGTGTACGGGTGGGGGCCAGCTGGTTTGCCCTGAAGGGTGTCCTGGATCAGGGTGGGGTCCCCACTGGGGTGCCTGGCCAGCCTGGATAAGGGGATGATGGCTGTTTGCAGCTGGTCACACACCCTTCAGGGTGGGGGTCCCCACTGGGGTGCCTGACCAGTCTGGGTGAGGGGCTGAGGGCTGTTTTCAGGGTGGCGGGTGACTGAATCTCCCAACTGCTCCTTTTTTTCTTTTTTAATTCTGGGCCAGCTTTAGCTATGAGGCTCCAGCTCTGAGGCCTCCGCTCCTGAAAGCAGGTATCTGGTTTGTTTCAGTTCTATAATCGAAACTCTATCAACTCCAGCTCTGAGTTCCCGGCAGGCTGAAAGCAGGTTTCTGGGGTTTTGTTTAGCTTCTATATTTGTAACAATGTTTCAAACTGCAAGCTCAGAGGCCGGCAGCAGCAGGCGGGGAACGTTGGAGTCCTCCGTCACTGAAGCAAGCAAGCCTCATGTTAGCTTCAAGCTGCCTGGCTGCCGCCCACAATCTTGGCTGGCAGTTAATTTGCATATCTCACTGATTAGCCAATGTGAAGGGTAGCGGACATACACCAATTACCATGTTTCTCTTTTATTAGATAGGATTAATTTTTCACTTATACATTGTAATTTAATTGTTCACAAAGCCCAAAACTATAGGTAACAAACGCATGAGTTTTGAAAATAAAATGACAAATTTAAAAACTTTTTGGTATAGTACACACTATTCTCCTTATTTGGCCATTAAAAGTTGTCTTTTTAAAGAAATTTGTACACATTAAGTAAAAAACACTTTTGACTAGTATATCAGTACTTCCAATTTTTAGTTACTATCTAGCATTGAATTTTTGCAAATACCCATTGTATAAATTAAAAATTGCTACTCAAGGCCATATTCTAAAATAAGGAGTTTATAAATGCTAGTTATTTATGACAGCATGAAATGATGAAAAGAATGTTATTAGTTTGAAAATACAGTACCCAGTTACAGAAATATTAAAAAATAGCCCCTTTTCTTAACTTCAAATGTAGACTTCTATCTTCCTCAAATTTTTAACAGAAATTAAAGAGAATATCTAGGTAACATACAGAAAGACTGAAAAAAAAATTACTTGGGACTAGGACTTATCACTGACCTAAAGATAAAGCAATTTAGTCAAAACATCCATTAACTGGAAAACATTTACTTTATTCATTCTCTCTCTCTTCCCCCCTCTCCTTTCTATGTTTTAACAGCAGATCTTGTGATCTTTTATCCGTAAGTTCCATTACATCAAAAGAATAAAGTGTTAACACCTCATTTAAAGATAATAAATACTTTAAAACAATGAAAACAAATCAGTGTGCGTTAGCAAACTGCAATTATCCTGAAGTTTTAGTCTTCTTGACATGTGATGGCCAAAATCCAAACTATGGAACAAATACTCTGAAACTTTAAGTTCAATTTAGATCTGTAAGTAAAAAGAACATCAGATTCATGTTAAAATAATTCTTATAATAAAACGGTCTACTGACTAAGAACCTTAGATAATCTAGAACAGTGGTTCCCAACCATTTTTGGCCATGCCCCACCTAAGCATCTCTAAAATCCTGATGGCCCCCCCCTTGCCCCCCCACCCCACGTGACATATAATTCTTATTATTCAAAAAGTGAACTATTCATGTGCAGGAAGCCTAAAAGGTCATTAACTTGGTCTAAACAAGCTTCCAAAGAACATAGTATCCATGAAAGAGAAAAATAAAAGAACGAAGGAAAGTTGAAGTACTAGGGCAGAAATCACTAATGGTTTAAAAAATAATAATATGAATACGAAAAATAGCAAATAAAGTTTCAAAACATAGAGAATTGAAATGCATAAATGTCACAATATCTACACTAATAAATGACAAACATGCAAATTGGTGTCACTCCGCTATGCCCACCAGCCAATCAGAACAACTATGCAAATTAACCCAACAAAGATGGTGGTTAATTTGCATATGCAGGCTCAGAGTGAAGACTGAAGACTGAAGAGGCTTCACAGCGGAGAAGCCAAGCCTCGCTGTGGCCGCAGTGGACAATCCAAGCCTCGCTGTGGCCAGAGGGGAGAAGCCAAGCCTCACTGAGGCTGAACCAAAGGCCTGGGTCCCGGGTGCCAGAGGAAAACCAGTGCCAGCAGCCAGGGAGAGAAAGGCCTATTGCATGAATCTCTTCATGTAACAGGCCTCTAGTATATTTATATACTGTATATGAGGCCACTAGAACCATAGAAATGCAAAAATTTCACTGTTAATAACTCATTCTCGAATTACCCTCTCTCAAAAATCAAACTGGCCTTGGCCAGGGAGCTCAGTTGCTTAGAGCATCATCCCGGGATGCCAAGGTGTGGGTTCAATCCCTGGTCAGGGCACATACAAGAAGCAATCAATGACTTCATGGAACAATAAATCTGTTTCTCTCTCTCAAATCAATAAAATATATTTTTTAAAAAAATTGAACTGCCCCCTGTGGGGCATGTGCCCCACATTGGGAACTATTGATCTAGAAAATAAATCCATTTAAAAGGAAATCTGTATACCAAATTTTTCTCAATTACCATCTGTTGGAAAATATTACATTGTTTAGCATCTCCTTCCTCTTTTTTCTTTACTTTTTATTGTTTATGTTATTACAGATGTCCCCATTTTCCCCTTCCCAACTTTTAAAATTTTTTTCACTGATTTTTAGAGAGAGGAATGGAGAGGTAGAAAAAGAGAGAAACATTGATGTGAGAAAGAAAAATAGATTAGCTGCCTCCTGTACACACCCTATTGGGGATCAAACCCACAACCCAGGCATGTGCCTGACCTGGAATGGAACCAGCAATCTTTTGGTGCCCAGATGACACCCACACCAGCTAGCTCCCCTGCCCCTTTTGTGTAGTGTCTAGAGACATTGTATGTTGAGAGTTGGAACAAACAGAAGGAATATAGTATGCTTAAAAATGAGGTGGTAGTATAGCTTACACTTTAATCAGGCTTAGGTTTTTTAATACCTCAGTACTAAAGCTATAGTTTAAAAACCAGAAATCTAAACAAAATAATAAAGACAGAGGGCATGGGGATTTGGAGGGCTGAAAGAAATTAGCCTAAGAACATATATGTATATATTCATAGCCCATGGATACAGATAATAATGTGGTGAAGGCCTGCAGAATGGGGGCTTTAAGGAGGAGGCAAAGAGGTGAAAGAGGGAAATCTGTAATAGTGTCAACAATATTTTTTTTCTTTTTGTTAATCCTTACCCATGCATATTATTTCCACTGACCTTTTTTTCTCTCTCTCTCTTTTAGAGTAAATGGAGAGGATGAGCAAAGGAAAGAGAAAGAGAAACCATTGATTGGTTGCCTCCCGTACACACCCTCACCCAGGCTGGGATTGAACCCACAATTTTCTGGTGCTTAGGCTGATGCCCTAACCACTGAGTCAAGCCAGCCAGAGCAGTGTCAACAATTTAAAAAAACACACAAAAAACATAGCACCATTATTTAAAATTAAATTTGCAATATTCTTCAAAGTAAGTCAATAAATATAATGAGTGTTTAAATACTTAGATGGAATTTTAGAAAATGTAGCACAAAGGTTATGCAGCAAAATTAACAGAGCTTTTCAAAGATTCAATGCCTTGGGAAAAATGTAAGTTGGGCACCACAAGTGATTGGGAGTCACTGATCTAGAACAGGGATCTCCAGATTTCTCAATCACCAACATCTTTATTAATAATATTTTCAGACATGCAGGAGTTAAAAGAACTTAAAATTCAAGAGAATACCATATCCCCACCACCAAGGGTATACAGTTTAAATACTTCTACACATGATCATTCACATCTATCCCTCTTTTCATCTATCAATATTTATTACATTAGTTCCTAATGTTATGTACATTTTAAAGCATATTCAGAAATAGGACATGGAAAGGATGGGAAAATTTTCACATATAAACACATACATACTGCAAACCAAAAATTTGGCCAATAAGCGTAGTGTAATTTCAATACATACTTTGATCAAAGAGGCCTCTATTTTAACAAGATTTTTAAAATATATTACAATTTCAATGCTTCAGCAAATGGATTCAAACAATATTCTTCTTTTAACATTTCATTTAAGAAAAAACATTCTCAAAATCATTTGCTATATTTCTTAATAGCTATCTCTGTAGATACTCTTAACCGAGTTATCATTACGGATTACCCACTGTCAAAACTGATCATTTTAGAAAGAAATGTTTCAAAGTATTATAAAGTTTCTTGAATAAACAGTTAAACTAGTTGGTTTCTGAATATTAATGAATATTCAGATTCATGAATAAGCTTTCAAATCACTGAATTTAAGTGTTCAACATTCTTCGATTAAAGTAAGTTAGGGAAAACATCTGGTTTCCTTATACATTAATAAAACAAACAAAACCCCCACAGGATTTATCTACTACTTACATCATCAATGTCTTCATCATCATCTCCAATGTCATCAAACTGAATTTCATCATCATCTCCAGGACCAAATGTATCTGTTTCATTGATTTTAGCTAAAGATATGATAATAAATATATATCAAGATGTTATCAGATCTGATACAAAATATCAAACTGTAGAAGATGACTCTTACAAGTGCTACTACAATACAAATGTTTCATTACAAAAAACAAATTATCTTCCTAACTTCAGAGAATTCATCACAGAGCAAATTCACAACAACACTCCCAGAGGGTTCACTAACTATCATGAAGAGTATATGTACTATAGTTTTATTTTGTTCAGAAAGGTATTATAAGAAAGGCAGGCAAGTTCTAATCACACTAACATAGCTCTTGCACTTCCCAATTTGCCTCAAAATGTAATTGAAAACATGATAACTTCCTCTGCACATGTAAAGTTTTCCTAACTAAGAATAACTCATTCACCAAAGACTTATTAGAAAGACTTAACCAAATCAATTAAAAAGACTTGGGCAAATTATGCTTATCCCCTTAGCCAGCAATTTTCAACCAATTACTAAAATGCTGCAGTATATCAAAAAATGTTATGTATTTTTTCCCAATCTGATAAAAAAAAAAAAGGTGTAATTTTTATTCATTTATACTGGACAGTATTGTGTTAGCTGTTGTCATTTTTAAATTTGACAATCTGGTGGAAAACAGGTCAGTACCCTGAGTAAATACTCAGGTAGATACTGTATGTTTTAAAAATTACTGGGACAATAGTTGAAAATTGCTGCTCTAAGCAATATACCTGAAAGAGGAAGTACTGGTCTGATATATATTTTTATAAATACATTTTATTGATTTTTTACAGAGAGGAAGAAAGAGGGATAGAGAGTTAGAAACATCGATGAGAGAGAAATATCAATCAGCTGCCTCCTGCACACCTCCTACTGGGGAAGTGCCCGCAACCAAGGTACATGCCCTTGACCAGAATCGAACCCGGGACCCTACAGTCTGCAGGTTGACGCTCCATCCACTGAGCAAAAGGGTTAGGGCTGGTCCGATATTTTAAATACAAATAATTTTATGAAAATTTTAATGCTTATTTATGTAAAGATTTTATATTTTCATTACTAAATGCAATGAAGTAAAACAAGTAAATAAAATAGCTGCCAAGTGAAAAATGTGACTGTGGAAATAGTACACTTACTCTTAAGGAACTTACTTTAAATTTTTAAGTGAAATCTACACTAATAAAAGAGAAACATGCAAATTGGTGTCACTCCGCTACCATTCCCATTGGCTAATCAGGGCAATATGCAAATTAACTGCCAGCCAAGATGGTGGCTGGCAGCCAGGCAGCTTGAAGCGAACATGAGGCTTCCTTGCTTCAGTGACGGAGGACTCCAACGTTCCCCGCCGGCCACTGCCAGCCTCTGAGCTTGCAGTTTGAAACATTATTACAAATGTAGAAGCTAAACAAAACCCCAGAAACCTGCTATCAGCCAGCTGGGATCTCAGAGCTGGAGTTGAAACAGTGTTTTGATTATAGAAACCAAACAAACCCGATCCCTGCTTTCAGCAGCCAAGGCCAAAGAGCCGGAGCCAAGCCTCAGAATTAAAGCTGGCCCAGAATAAAAAAAAAAAAAAAAAAAAAAAAAAAAAAAAAAAAAAAAGGAGCCGTTGGGAGCTTCAGTCACCCGCCAGCCTGAAAACAGCCCTCAGCCCCTCACCCAGACTGGCCAGGCACCCCAGTGGGGACCCCCACCCTGAAGGGTGTGTGACCAGCTGCAAAGAGCCATCATCCCCTACCCAGGCTGGCCAGGCACCCCAGTGGGGACCCCCACCCTGATCCAGGACACCCTTCAGGGCAAACCAGCTGGCCCCCACCCATGCACCAGGCCTCTATCCTATATATTAAAAGGGTAATATGCCTCCCAGCACCGGGATCAGCGGAGCCGCAAGGCTTCCCGGCACCGGGATCAGTGTGACAGGGGGCAGCGCCCAAATCCCGATTGCCCTGCAGCTCTGTGTGTGACAGGGGGCGGGGCCACAACCTCCCTATCCACCGTGCTCTGTTCGTGACAGGGGAAGGCGCCCTAACATCCCGACCAGCTCTGCTCTATGCCTGATAGCGGGGGCTCCCCAACCCCGATCGCCCTGTGGCTGTGTGTGTGACAGGGTGTGGCGTGCCCCCCCCCCCCACCGGCCATGCTCTGTGTGTGACAGGGGGCGGTGCCTCAACTCCCCTATCGGCCCTACTCTGTGAGTGACAGGGGGGAGCTCCCCAACCCCCTGATGGGTCCTGCTCTGTGCGTTACAGGGGGGAGCTCCCCAACTCCCTGATCGACCCTGCTCTGGGCGTGACAGGGTACGGAGCCCCAACCCCCCTGATGGGCCCTGCTCTGTGTGTGACAGGGTGCAGCGCCCTAACCCTGATTAGCCCTGCTCTGTGCGTGACGGGGGGTGGCGCCGCAACCTCCCCATCGACCCTGCCTTGAGTGTGACAGGGGGCGGTGCCCCAACCCCCCAATCGACCCTACCCTGAGCGTCCCTGAGGGTGGCATCGCAACCTCCCGATCCGCCCTGCTCTGTTCATGACAGGGGGCGGCGCCCCAACTCCCCAGTCGGCCCTGGTCTGAGCCCGACCAGGGGCTGCACCTAGGGATTGGGCCTGCCCTCTGCCACCTGGGAGCAGGCCTAAGCCAGCAGGGCGTTATCTCCCGAGGGGTCCCAGACTGCGAGAGAACACAGGCCGGGCTGAGGGACCCCCCTCTCCCCCGGGAGTGCACAAACTTTTGTGCACCGGGCCTCTAGTTAAGTATAAAAAGAAATAGCTCTGGCCAGCATGGCTCTTCTCATATACCAAAAGGGTGCGGGTGTTATCCCCATTCAGGATACGTATGAAAAGCAACCAATCAATGTTCTCTCACACTGATATCTATCTCTCTATCTCTCTCTTTCCCCCACTCCTCCTTCCTCCCATCCTCTGCCCTACCACTTCCTCTCCATCTCTCTAAAATCAATAAGCATATTTTTGGGTCAGGATTAAAAAAAAATGAAAAGATGTATCTGTTAAAAAGTGCACACAACCCTGGCCAGTATGGCTCAGTTGATTGCACCACATAAACTGAAGGGTTGCAGGTTTGATTACCGATTGGGGCACATACCCAGGTTGGGTGGTCAATCCTTGGTTACAGCACATACTGGAGGCAGCTGATAAATGTGTTTCTCTCTCATCAATATTTCTCTCTCTCTCTCTCTCTCTCTCTCTCTCTCTCTCTCTCTCTCTCTCTCTTCCCCCACCTTTTAAACCGATGAACATATCCTTGGGTGAGGATTATTTTTTTTTCATTAAAAAACAAAAACATATGAAATAATATGCTAAGATATACTGACCACTGTTTTCTATAAATCCAATACCAGTATCATAATTGTACTGATATACTTGAAAACTGATAAATCTCTTTTGAGAACTCTTACAAACACTAAACAAAATGTACTTTCTTAACAGAAGTTATACATAGCCCGGCCAGAGTGGCTCAGTGTTGATCTATGGACCAGGCAATCATGGTTCAATTCCCAATGAGGGCACATGCCCAGAGCATGCAGGAGGCAGCCGATTAATGATTCTCTTTCATCATTGATGTTTCTATCTCTCTCTCCCTCTCCCTTCCTCTCTAAAATCACCAAAAATATATTTCTATAAAAATAAATTATACACAAGCTCAGAGCTTAAAACGTTTTAAACTCCCTATCAAAACAACATTTACTAGAAACAGAATTTTATTACTAATGTATAAATATTATGTATAGATAGGCATACTTGAAACTAATTTGTGTTAATTACATACATGAAAAATACGTAGAAACGACAGAATTCTATCAAAACTGCTTCACTAAAATACAAACGGACTAACAATACCATAATACAGGAAAACATAACTTTGACATTACCATGTTCTGGAAGCTCGCCATATGCCTTCAGACTTCTAGCTTCATCTGCATTGTACTTTAAAATTACATCAGCTTTGTTATCCTTCGAGATAAACAAATAGCTTTTAAAACTGGCTTTGCCAAAATACCATCAATTGTTTCATAAATTACTTTCAAATTAAACACATTAAGGAAAACCTCACTTAACTGTTGTTACAAACTCTCTAAATTCCTAAAATATCCTTGGATTTAATTACAATGGAATCATTTTTCATAAATGACTAAAAAATGATTAACAAATAGCCTAGAAAAGCTGCTTATATAATTCATTTTAATAACAGAGGAAAAGGGGTGGGGGAGAAAAATAGGAAAAATAAAGTGGCAGTGTGACAGCTTCCCTACCACACTGATTACTTACTTGGTTTTTAAAAAGGTAGTTACATCTCCTAAAGACTAATAGACCTGAGGTGAAGTCCAAAAATCTGTATTTAAAATGTTCTTTTTTGGCATTTCCATTGCAAATGCCCTTAAAAATATGTCCTAAAATGTTCACATTTGGCCACTTTTTAAAATCTGAGTCATTTAGAGAGGAAAAGCAGTGTTTGAAGAATTCTTACAATAAGCTGCCCCCTAAAAAACTCAAAGGAAACTAGTCACAGTGACACAACTGCAGTGTAATATAAAGCAACACTTCTCAACATTTTGTATGCATACAAAATACAGAGGGATTGTATTAAAATTAAAATTCTGGCTCAGTAAGTAAGACTGAGCTAAAAAATTACATTTCTAACATGCTATCAGATGATGATGGTGCTAATCTAATCTCTGGGTCACTCTTTGGAACAAGGGAATAGAATGTCTGCAGCAAGGAAATAGACTCATTCATGAAAGATTAAGTGATGAGCTGGTATTTCAGAAAACCAACACACAGTAAAGTAAGTCAGAGACAGATGCCGTATCATTTCACTTAAGAGGGAGATCTAGAGAAGAGAATAAACAAAGAAACAAAACTGAAATAGACTCAGACACAGAGAGCAAATTGGTGGTTGCTGAGGGCAGGGGTTTGGGGGCGGGGTGAAGCAATTAAGAAGTACAAACTCATAGGTACAAAATAGTAACGAGGATGTAAATGTAAATTAAGCACAGAAACACAGTCAATATGCAATTAACTATATATGGAGCCAGGTGGGGTATAGGAAATATCAAGGGGAACATTATGTAAATATAAGACTGTTCAACCATTAAGCTCTACATTTAAAACCAATACAAAATAAAATCGAAAGAAAAGGATGAATGGAGAAAACCCAATACAAAAAGCAGCTGTGTTTCTATACACTAGCAATGAGCTATCTCAACAAGGAATCAAGGAAATAATAGCATCAAAATTACAAATAATCTTCAAAACAATCTTCATTCAGAATTGCCTGAAATGGAGCTGAAGGAAGGTCCTACAACTAGAGAATTACTGAATTACAGAAGATGCCACATAGAGACTTGTGGGCAGAGACCACCCACAGGTAGCAAATAAATATTGGGAGGATACCTGGGCTGCAGAGGTCCCCCTTGAGAAGCAAGGAATGTCAGCTCCATGCCAAGCCCCCCAGCCCAGGGATCCAGTGCTATCAGGAGTCCCCATATCTTCTGGCTGTAAAAACCAGTGGGGATTTTGACTGAGTGACATGGAAGCTACTGGCTTCCCAGGCAGTTCCTCTTAAAAATACCACACACAGACTTACTGGGACTTGCTCGCTCTGAGCTCCACTGCTGGGACAGCAGTTTGAAAGAGACATATGGGGAGGAAC